>NC_081830.1:23424065-24843598 GCF_030867095.1 Alligator mississippiensis | reverse complement strand
ATTGTTGGGATTGGGGATCAGATCTCACTGCTCTTTTAAATGAATGTTTGCTGGGGCCCAAGTGATGGCATGTCTTTGTCTGGACAAGCTTACAGGCTAAACAAAGCCAAATTCTGTGCTGACTTACACTTTATGATTTTAATTGATTGTTCAAAAACCGGAAGAGTTTTATTTAATTGCCTATATCAGGCCTTTACCATGGCATCTGAGCACCTGTATTTCTATTGCTTTGTAACAGAAATACATCAAACTTTGAGCAAACTAACAAAAAAAAAAAAATAGCAAACATTAGACCATAGTGTGGAATTTCTTGCTAGACCTTTTGGACTTTGTTAACTCTCTTCAAAATAAGAGGACTATACACACACAATTTTGGATTGTAGCAAAATGGAAAAAAATCTATTCGATATGTGAATCCATTCCTTAGAGCTACAGGACATAGCCACTACATTCCAGAAGTATCAGCTATTGAACTGATACTGACCTCTCTTGATGTACATTCAAAATTCCTAGTCCTTTTTATTTGGAGAGGAAGGGGCCATTTAAAAACTTAACTTGGAGATGTAGCTTTGTTTCCCAGTTCTGCCCAGGTTTTGAGAGCTTGATCTAGTTGTTTCAGTCTCTCTCTGTGTCTCTAGTCTCCCATGCTTCAAACAGAAGTGATCATTCCCTTGCTCTGTGTGTCTTGTGTTCACTTATGTTACAAGTTCTTCAAGACTCATTGAAGGAAGGGTGGTCCAGGAGTGAGGACATGACTTAGAAAGTGTGGGTTCAAGTTCCAGATGTGCTGTGAGCCTGGACAGGTCACTTAGGGCATGTGTATGCCACTTCCATTATCTTAGAGGTGCTCCCAGGAAGGGTCCACTAGCTTCTAAACACTGCACTCTAGGTTCTACTTGACTTGTGCCAAAGCCTGGAAATTAGTGAGCATAGCCAATTTAAAGTGGTCTTGAGCATGTATCAAGTGGCATGCCCAAAAGTGGTGGTGTTTGCTGATTAGGTAGCTATACTGAGTATATTGCCTAATTTTGAGGCTTTGATATGAGTAAGTAGGAGTGAGTCAGTGTGGCATGATCTTTTGTGGTGCTCCTGTACGTTGTACAGAGGCAATGTAAAGATGCCTTGACTTTCTGTGCGTCTGTTCCTAGTCTTTAGAGCACCAACAGTGCCACTTCTAAGTCTTAAATGTCTGCTGTGATTAATGTCATTAAAAGTTGTTAGGTACTTAAGGACTGTGGTACCAAAGGGCCATATAGCATAGCATAGCATGGATAGAGATGTACAGCAATTAGTACATCGAGTACTCTTGGCATTACTGTAACAAAAATAAGTTACGGAAGACCGAGTGGAGTAAGATGTTCGTTTTCATTGCCATTACTGCCAAAGCAACAACAGCTCCTAACAGAAAAAAAAAATTAAAAACCCACTCTGGAGTATTAGCAGGCATAGACAGTCTGAGGCTTCAGTTTTACTAATATCAGCAAGCCTCCCACATATGGAAAGTACAAGCACTTGGAGACGTATCGTATGCCACACTATGGAGAGATTACTTGACAAGTATTTTATTTTAAAAATGTCACTAGCCTAAAATTAATCAGACCTGTAATGCATGTTTGAATTCATTTATATTGCTGTTGAAAGCAATATCTCAAGAGCCTCAGACAGATGTGTGAAATTTGTTAGCAGGCAGAGCTCTCTTACTGGATTAGAAAATGCCTCCCTTCCTCCCCCTCAGTAAACTCTTTCTTGTGTTTCCCTCCCTGACCTTCCTACACAAACTGCAGGTTTCAGTATGCAAATATTCACGCTGCTGGCCACCCTCGTGGACTTTAGCTAAATTAGCTGCACTTGGGTCTTTTCCACGAATACTGTGTGTGGCCTGTTCTCACTCCTGTGGCTTGTGCGACCTCTGCTTGCCATTTCCTTTTAGATAGACCTGAAGTTTAATTGAGTTTTCTGCCTTGTGAAATCCTGAGATGGCCCCATCTGTTAATAGTGCATAATACTAGGAATCGCCATGTGTGGAAGCCCCAGAGTTCATCCTTGTTAGACCCATAAGCACAGGGGCAGAAAATGGGTATGGCCATGTACAGTATTGCTTGCAACAAATCACTGATTTGGATCCTTTCCAGTATTGCAATCTTGTCAGGGTCAGTGTACACATGATTTTTTGTGTGTGTTCCTCTTGGGGGTAAAAATAACTCTTCTCCTGGGGATTACATTTTTTAAACCATCAAAAAGTCATGCATGTGTGCTTTAATTTGTAGTCTTGCTTAAATTATCCAGAGTCCTTCAAAAGAAAAAAAAATCAATTTGACTTTGGCAGCTGTCTCTATGCTGCCTGCCAATCACCATAGTATCTTGGCTATTTTTAAGTCTCCTGAAATCAGTCTGCATTAAGGCAATAGCTGTGCTTGGATTTAAGCCCAGGACTCTATCAATATAAAATGATTTGTTGCAAGTTTAAAGACGCTTCATCCCTATTCTCTGTCTTTTCATTTACATTTTAAGCCCTCATCAAAATGTGGATCAACAGCACTAACTAAAAGAGCCTTTATTCTCTATCCTGCTTCATGCCTTTTACAAAGAACACTTAAGACCTTACATTCTCAAGTTCCTTCTCGTGGTAGCATGAGGACCAGTTTCCCTTCTGTTGCTACAGAAGAGGGATCAGGGATCTTGAATGAAAGACTACTCCACCGGCCTTGTCTCTCATGAAATTTTAATGCATTGTTGCCAGTGCATGGAAACTACTGAATATCACTTCTACTTAAATTGCATTAAACTTACACTGTGGAGGTGCAGCTATCCCTTCAGGGCACCATCTTGAAGCCCTTGTGTGTCTTATGCTGTTCATAATTGGACAACATTTTATTGAAGCCAAGGAAAATAAGTCAAGGCAAATTAGTCCTGAGGCCACTGTGATGTTTGGGGCACCTTAGGTGCTATAACACCGGACTGCCACACTGCCCTGTGTCTGGCTAGCCTTGTGTACTCTGTTAGTTGAAGCCCTGTCCAGTCCTTGATATAAATTCCCCAGCTATTCTTGGGTCTACCTCTTTTTCTCTTTCCTTCCACTCTGCCCTACATTATGGTGTTGGCAAGGGTGTCCGGCCTTCTCATGATATGCCCAAACCATTGCAGCTTCCTTCATCGCACAACCTCCAACAACAGTTCATAGTTTCCAATTTCTTGACTGATTTGCTGCTTGACAGACTCATTGGTTCGGTGCTCAGTGTGAAACATGAAGCAGCCTCCTAAAGTAACTCATTTTAAATGCCTTAATTCTGTTGTCTAACTTTTTATTAAATGTTCATGCGTCACAGCCATAAAGCATCATGGAGAGAACCACAGCATGCCGCAGATGTAACTTGATCTTCAGTGTAATGTTTCTGCTTATCCAGATTTTCTTTAGCCTTGTTAGTTGGTTGGTGGCAATGGCTATTCTGGTCTTGACTTTCTTTCAGGTGTTAAGTCTTCTGTGATGGTGGCTCCCAGATACTTAAAACTTGTTACCCTTTCTAGTTTTTCATTGCTGATTTTCACATCAGCATTGCTGTCGTTGATCTTGGAGGTTGTCATCGCTTTGCTTTTCTCAGTGCTTATTTCCATTCCATAGCTTTCTACAGTTTTGTCTAGCATTTCTGTAAGTACTTGAAGCTCTTACTTGAAGCACTTCAGATGTCCCTGCTATCAGACCATTGTCATCAGCAAAGCACAGGTTGTTGATCTTCCGCCCTCCAACTGATACAGTTCCTGTGAAATTATCTAAGGCAGCTGACATGATTTGTTCGAGAAAGAGGTTGAAAAGGCATGGTAAGAGCAGGGAAACAAGCCAGAGTAAGAAAACCAGGTTCTATTCCTGTTAAAAAAAATTTTGGTTGCAGAAATTGTTCTGCTGTTGTGACTGACGGTCCAGACACTAGAGGCATTCAGCTCTTTTGACTGTTCTGGGTTAGCTTCTCAGTTGGTGTAAACCTGAGTAGATCTATTATCCAGGTAATTCTCATCTAGCTGGGTGGATTTAAAGCCAGTATGTTCAACTGGGGCAAGCTCCACTGTAGATATTTGGACTGTCTTAGTTCAGTGCAAGTCAAATGAGACTAGATTTACTGAGAGAAATTAAAATTCAATTTAGATTTAACCAGTGTAACGTCCAGCGTAGGCAAAGAGACTGAGTTCTGTTACTGAGCATACTTATTTTGTTGTTCTGGACTCCAGTGGAGTCTGTGTTACATGGACAGCTGTATCTATGTTGTTCTATGTTACATGGACATCTGGCCTGTTGACTTCACTGGCCAGTGAGGGTGCTTGGTGTATTACAGATTCAGGTTCTGAATAGAGCTGCCTTCTGTTAACAGCTGCTCTGTGTGGTATTCAGCAATCACTCAGTGCAAAAGGTGGCACCTCCAGCAGAGTGTAACAAAAGCAGTAATGAGTACTTTTCACTTTTCTTGCTTGCAAACTTGGTGTAACTCTAATTAGGCAGTGTCTGGAACATGGGCCAACCCCATTTACATTGGACTAACACATGAAGCTTTGACTGCTCATGACCATTTAAAGAAAACGCCCTCTGTAGTAAAGTGGCTGTCTCAACATGGGGCACATGAGCTCAGAGGCTCTGATCATCCTCATGTACCATCTGCTGGTTAGTTGCAGGATACTGTACACCAGTATGATGCCTTCATTACACACAAATACATTTGCCCAAATGCATCATATCAGGAACTTTGCATCCTACCCCACTAGCCTGGTTGCCAGTGTTAAGCCACACCCTAGGTCCACCATGAGGATCCCAATTTGTTAGAGAACATAATGCAAATCCTGATTTGTACCATATAGTTCACTTACCAAGAAGACCCCTGTGGTCCAGTATACTGCACCAAGATTGTGCAGAATCCTGCTGGCAGTAGGAATGGAAATGCCAACAAAAACCCTTTTTGTCACCAGTCCTACCATCTTAACCTCCTGGTTTCAAGCTTCCATGCTCTTAATGGATCTTGCTGAACAGAGTTAGGACTGGCCAACATCAACGTGTAGCCAGTCTTCAGAGCTGCAGCGTTTTACACAAGTCAGACTGCAGGTATGGACAGGTGTAGACAAAAAAGCAAGTTGTTGACCAGTGCCCCTATCAAGTTTGATGGCAGTTTGATAACATGGAACACCCCTGAGGAAGCTGCCCTCGCTTGGCTAAAGATGCATTCACTAGGTTTATCATAGATTCACAGACTGTTAAGGGCTGGACGGGACCTTGCAGATCATCGGGTCCAGCCCCCGTGCTCTAGGCAGGAAGACAGCTGGGGTTAATTGACCCCAGTGAGGTGACTGTCTAGTCTCCTCTTGAAAACATCCAGGGTAGGTGAATGCACCACTTCTGGAGGAGTTTATTCCACAGTCTGGAAACCCTGACTATGAAGGAGTGAGTTTTTCCTGATATTAAGCCTGAAGCAGCCTTGCAGGAGGTTGTATCCATTGGTCTTGGTCTTCCCTGTGGGTGCCCAAGTGAACAGTTGTTCACCAAGCTCCTGATGCACTCCTCTGATATAGAGCTAAGCCACTATCAAGTGCCCTCTCAACCTTCTCTTCTTTAGTCTATAGGCCCAGGTCCCTTGGCTTTTACTCGTATGGCTTGATCATACAGGTAGCTCTTTTCTGGACCCTCTCAAGTTTTTTCACATTCTTATTGAAGTGCAGCACCCAGAACTGGATGCAGTACTCCAACTGCGGTCTCAACAGTGTCGAGTACAGCGGGAGTATCACTTCCTTAGTTTTAAATGAGATGCATTAGTTGATGCATGCTATCATGGTGTTTGCCCTGCTGACCACTGTCTCGCACTGACGGCTCATATTCATGTGATGGTCAATCATTACCCCAGGTCCCTTTTGGTTGTGGTGCAAGTCAAGCTGTTACCACCGAGCCTGTATGTATGTTCAGGGTTGTTTGCCCCTAGATGGAGCGTCTTACACATGGAAGTGTTAAACTTCATCTGGTTCCAGTCTGTCCAACTCTCGAGCCTGTCCAGGTCCGCCTGTATCTGCAACCTATCTTCTGACATGACCACGCTGCCCCATAACTTGGTGTCATCTGCGAACTTGGCCAGCGAGCTTTTCACTCCCCCATCCAAATCATTGATAAAGATGTTAAAAAGCACTGAACCAAGCACGGACCCTTGAGGGGCACCACTGGCCACGCCGTGCCAAGACGACACAGATCTGTTCATGAGAACACTCTGGGTCCTACCCTGTAGCCAGTTTCCCACCCACTAAACCATTGAGCAGCTGAGCCCACAATCTTCCAGTTTTCCCACAAGGATATTGTGGAATACTAGATCAAAAGCCTTTTGGAAGTCTAGGTGTATAACGTCTACCTCGTCTACCATGTCCAGGTGGCAAGAGACTTGGTTGTAGAAGGAGATGAGATTGGTAAGACAAGACCTACCTGCAACAAAACCATGCTGGCTGTCGTTCAGCATCTTACCTTCTGCAAGCATATTGCACATAGATTTTTTAATGATCTTTTCCAGGATTTTCCCTGGGATGGAGGTTAAGCTGATTGGTCTATAGTTGCCTGGGTGCTCCCTCTTCCCCTTCTGTCTATACATGTCCACAATGTTGGTCCTCTTCCAATCCTCAGAGATCTCCCCTGTGTGCCACGAATTCTGAAATAGCTTTGCCAGAGGCTCCACAATGACCTCAGCCAGCTCCTTCAGCACTCTCGGATGAAGTCCATCTGATCCTGCTGACTTATAAATGTCTACCTTTTCTAATTGGTATTGCACCCGCTCAGCATTCGCGGTGGGGAGGCTGTCAGATAAGCATTGTCCTGTTTCATTCCAACTGCCTGCATGTGATGACAAGAGCTTCAAGGTTTCTCCTAGACTATGTCTAAGAAGCTCACAGCCCCCAACAGTACACTATGTATCTTGCAAAAAATGACTGCACGTCAGTAGGAGGCTAAAGGATCTCTTTGCAACATCTGCAGATTGGTTTATTCAATTTGCTAAAGAGCTCTTGGCATAGATTCTAAGAAGTTTGGTGCTGGGAGCCGCTTTTTGTTCTGTACGATGGGGTCCTAGCCCATAAGTAGGTTTGCTAGGCACTGGAGCAATACAAATAATAAACACTCTCTTTTGAAGCATAAGGCAGCATTATGAATGTAAGCTTCTGTTTACATATTTCACTAGCTTCAAAAAATGGCTTTGGATATGTGTGTCTGTAGGCAGGGTAATTGCTCCAATCATTTGAGTGCCATATTACAATACAATCTTGCTTCATGGTGGAACATTGTGCACACAGCATATTAGCATACTTTCCTTTTAAATCGTTCTGTTGCCATCCATTTGAATATCAGCAGTTCAATTCAAACCTGTTTAGTAGAAGATCATGGAATAAGCTGCTCACCAGTCTGGCTAAGTGGAAGCCCAATGTCCTGGATATAGTGTAGGTCTTCCAGGATATCCATTGGTACTGGCTCCACCCTATGAAAGAAAGCATTTAGGTTTAATGGCACAAAGGAAACAATAGGTTGTGACCCACAGTTATATAATCTCCTGGCAGACCTCAATGCAGGAGGGCATTGTCTTCAAACCTTTTTCCCAGCAAAAAAGTTAACAGATCAGAATAGTGAACAAATAGGAATAATGCCTTAAAAAGCAAGCAAGCAACAAACAAAACCCTCCAAACAGTCAACCATATAATATCTATGCCATAAACGCTCTCTTTTATTTTGAGGCCTCACATTGTGATGTTATGCGGCATCCTATGCAAAGATGGCCATTGAAAATGTAAAAATTGACACCCAGTCAGAAATATAAGAAAGTGAGTGGATTTTTTTGTCTTGTCCCCTCTTTTATTCCTGTTGTTCCCAAACATTTTCCATTTGTTTTTTTGAAGTAAGAGAAAATGTGCTAAATGCAAAAGCCAACTCTATGATTGGCTAGGGAGAAGTGTTGTTATGTTACCGAACATTTATTTTGAGTCTGTCCCCAGTGCAAAAACACTTAGCCAAATGCTGTGTGTCTGTGCACGTGTGTGTTTTCTTTCACATATTTCCTGCTCTAACTTCCAATGAGCTTGGGGAGAGTTTGCAGTCAAAAGGCCTTAATGCAAACTGTGACAGAAACAGATAGGGAATCTCTTTTGAATGGCCCAGTCACATTGGGTCCGAAGTATAGAATCATAGAAAATGAGGGTTGGAAGCAACCTCAGGAGGTCATGTAGTCCAACCCCCTGCTCAAAGCAGGACCATCCCCAACTAGATCATCCCAGCCAAAACTTTGTTTTGCTGGGTTTTGAAAACCCCCAAGTATTTTCAGACAAGCCAGAAAGACAATATTGTTCCTTCCAGGGACCAGCTACTTTGCCTTCTTGGGGCTTGGAGAGCGGGGGTGCTAAAAATCAACTTGGTGAAAAGCTCAGCTTGCTTTGCTAGCATTTGAGAATAATGGGGAGGGTTTATAAGAGTGGAGGAATTACTGGAGGTGGATTTGAGCTTTTGAGTTGCCTGGTGAGTTACTGGCGTGGTAGGCTTCATTCTGGGGCTATATTTTGTCATGTTTGCATATTGGTTTTGTTGTTTCTGGAGTAATCTCCAGGGTGCCAAGAGGATATGGACAGGTTCCTGTTTTCCAGCATTTCATATAAATAAAGGACATATAAATATATATACTCTAGTTAAATAAAATATTCCAAAGCGTCTTAACTTATGTAATACTTTGAAAATGGTTAATGAATGTGCTGAAGTTTTTCCGCCTTCTAGAAGGGATTTATTTCTCTGTAGTGACTGCTTATACAGTTGAAAAGGAAGATGTAGAATAAGGGGATAAATGAAGAGAGAGAATTGTGAAACAGAAATAAGGTTCTTCAGGAGTGTAAAAATCAGCCATACACACGAGGTTCACTCAGTATTTTGACTATGCAGTCTGAATTGAGATGTTCCAAAGGTCCGCTTTAAATTGCATTTTCTTTTAGTCCCATACATGAAAAGTCCACACATGTTTTTGCATGTGCAACCAGTGAAACAGTCATGTTTTGACTCCCAGGAGTATGTATTTATACTACAGATAAACTACCCTGCTAGATAGAAATTAATGAGAATGATGGACCTGAAATACAGCCAAAGATGATTAGAACAGGCTTAAGTTTCTCACTGGGATATTTTCTCTTGGTAGAGGAATGGTTTTTCAAACAACATGAAAATATATTTTTCTTTTAAATTTTTGGTGAAATGTTATAGTTTCTAAAAACAGACCCACAAACAAAAGGGAAAAAAAAGAAATAATATATTTAGTTAAAATTCTTATTTTTTGGCAAAATTGGAATCTATGTATTCTGAAAATTGAACAAAATGAATGTTTCTCAAAAATAAAAAACAAAACCATTTGCTTTTGATCATAAAACATTTTTTTTGGGGGGGGGAGAGTCATTCTTGAGCTACATCTAAAGAAAATGCTCCTCTTCATCTTTCTTCAATATGTGAAGTAGATAATTTGCTACTAAAAAAACCTTCTAGCCTGATGTTCAGAGGTGCCAAGAATGCCAACTCCTTTTGACTGCATTGCAAACTGCAGTTGCTATAACACCTCTGAAAATGGGGTCATTCATTTCTACTCATGATTTATTTCTTTGCAGTCACAACATTTCACTTAGGGATTGTACTGAGACAGAGCTATCGGCTACATTTGGGTCAAAGATCCCTGTGGCATGTATCTGAAGCCTCAGCTCTGACTTCTCATTGTCTTTAGTTTCTCAGTTTATCAGCACCATAAGCAAAATCTTCCTGGAGACTTTCCATCAGGCCCATTTTGTTGATGAAGGAGGCAACAGCTTCTCTAACACTTTAGAACATGAGTCATAATTTTTGCCGTGAACTGCTACTGCCCCTGCTAATAGATATGTAATTCTTTTAGCATAGCCAGGACCTCAAAGGAGAGAAGACATGTGATGGGAACACGCCGTGAATAGGGAAGACTCATTGAGTTATAAGGAATTATTGAAAAAAGAAATAACTGAATAAAAGGATGCCGCTTCCATGATATAAAGGTATTGTGTGTTGTATTTGTATGTGAGAGAAAGAGAGATGAGAATTTTGTGGCTATGCTCCAGCTGAATATTCCATCACTGCTATGGCATTGACAATCTCATTTAGCTGAAAGATTCTTTATCCTTGACTTCAAGTTGCAGCAGCTCCACTTTATACTTGACCCCCTCCCGTTCTGGAAAGGCCAGGTAATAGTTTGGTGATAGTTGGATGCTCTCACGTAAGCAGAGATCATCTGTTTGGGCTAGAGGATATAGAGAAGGGGTGATTTTGCTAGCCCTGCTGTGACCTAGACCTTTTTCTTAGGAAAAGGAAACCATAGGACCATAGGAAAAGGAAACCATAGGACCAAAGGAAAACAACATTCCCTATAGCATTCAAATGCCCTGGGGTATAGGCTGAGTTCAATGCATCTAATTACTTTGTTGACTCTGGAGAAAAAGGATAATGCGCTCAGTTCAAAAGGTACCACTGGCTAACTTAGACAGTGCATTTCTGCTTTATTGAGTAAGATAACTTCCCATAGAGTCACATCCTCTACCGCTGCCAGTTAGCTGCATTGAAGTCATCAAAGCTGTGCCAATTTTTATCAGCAGAAGATCTATCGTGAAGCATGTAATCTGAAGGTGACTGGGACTTGAACAACTGTTGGAAGGTTTAGAGTATTTTTCCTAGAGGAGAAAAATATTCAGATTCTTGTGTAGCTTCCTGAAAATGGCTGATCTAAAAACACCATGGTTCTGCACTGTTCTGCCTTGACCTTTTAAAAGATAGCCTTGAATTAATGAGAAGCAAAGGGAAAAGGGGGGGAAATGGCAGGGACACACCAATTGTCATAATAAAAGTAAGTGCAAGAAGCTGTGTGATCATAGAAGGGTCAATTATGATGTTGTGCTGCAGAGCTAATAAAGAAGATATAAACAGAATATAACCTTGAAATGAAATAAATACCACTCAAACATCTGGGCTCAGCACAAGAAGACATAGACATTTGGGACTGATGCCAGGCAATTAAATGTTGGGTTCTAATTGTTAGGGGTATGTACACTGAGCCAGGTCTCTAATTTCAGCGGCTGTTCTAACCCTGCAGTGCTCCTGCTGACAGTCAGCAGGTGTCTTTTCATTTATCATTATAATTATTTACTAACAGTACAAACTCTTACTTTTATAGGTTGCCTTTCAGGCTAAAGCTTTGAACGCATTAAGGAGAAACTTCAGCTCATGGCTGCAATGCACTCAGCTCTTAGGTGAGATGAAGCAGTCTTTTGATGGAACAAGATGGCACAGGGTGTGTATGAAATCAGCAATCTGAGATGTGGTCACAGAAGTGGAATTGTAGGCTGCTCCTTTGAAGTTTAGGAGTTTAAGAACCCTTATTTTGAGATGCCGGCTTTAAAGCATCATGCTGACCTGAATGCTATTTTCATGACATTGATGTGTCACAGCAGACAAACATTTTCATGGCACTTAGATTATTTTTTAAGGCATGGTTCTTACCTCAGGGAATTTATGGTTTCATAGTTTCATAATTTCATAGGTGTTAGGGGCTGGAAGGGGCCATATAGATCATCAGGTCCAGCCCCCCTGCACTTGGTTGAAGTTTGGCAAACCTACGAAATGACATGTAATGAAAGGATAAAGGAAAGAAGAATGGGGATAAAAATAAAACCACTGTTGAGACTTTCCAAAGTTTCTGGTAGGTTTTGACATGCATCTTCCATTCATGTGGCAGCTTTGAAAATGTCATTATGTTGCATGTGGACAATGACTTTATTATTAAACTGAAGCTGAGTTTAACAAAGTAGATAAACTTACAAGTGGAGGCCAGTAAAATAAGCTGGAAAAAGTTAATTTGGAGAACAAGAATTAAGACGCTTGTACAAATGGAAACCAGTGGGGCATATTATATTGAACCTAATGGGAGTTATGTCAGTCCCAGAAGAAGAGGTGTTCTTTCAAGTATGAAGTGAACAATGTAAGAGAAGATGGGAGGTTATGGAAGGAAGAGATTAAGGGCCCTAGAAAATAGAAATATTCTGCATATGGGGCACAAGATGGGGAACAGGTGGGAATGGCTTGATTGTTCAGGAGCATAAGATTTTTGAGGCTAACCTTGCTTTGGCTTTGAAACCTGTGCTCCATATCCTAAAATAAACCTAAGTATATTGACAGACTGGAGCTACCACTTTCTTTGCCCATTTCTGCTTTACTAAAGCTCAGCCATCATTAAAAGCAAATTGGGAAATGTAAATTCAACTGCTTTGAGTTTACCAGGAAAACAAACATATAAATCAAATTAAATATATTTGTTCAGGTTGGCAACGCGGTTCTTACTCTATACAACAAGATGCCATTAAAGATCCAAGTCATGCTGATTGTGGGGTACATGCTTATTTCTTGTAGTAAATTTTCTGCTTGCATTAATGCAGATTTTACTAGTTGAATCCTTACTTATTTTGCTGACCACGCTGCTTAATTTTAATGTCTTGATGCTTTTACACTTAATTTTTTAAGCTGCACATTTTCCCAATCCAATTACATCTCACTTATACTTTAGGCTTCGCTGATCAGGCTGCATTATTGTACTAAACATCAGTTACAGTACATGTGGCATGACATCCGTATTTTATTATATTAAGGCTTTGATTATTCCGATCAACGTTACGTTTGCTCGATCTCATATTTTCGTTGCCTAACAGGATTACTCTGGTAGATGAATTTTTGATGCATTATCAATTAAACAACCAACTTGACTGATTGGTCCATATATTTTATAGCTGCAACTACAAAACTGTGAAGCTGACAAGTTATACAGAACTAGAAGCTCCTTTGTGTAAGGAAGGGAACACAGAATGTATAGACCTGGAGTTTTATTCCCAGCTCTATCACTGACTTGAGCTTTTGTTTGCTGTAGTTAAGCAGCTTCCACTGCTGTCGCACTTAGAATGATTTTTGCTTGCTCGCTGCATTACATTAGCATTCTTATTTCTTAGATTGCAACCTCTCCTGGACAAGAACGATGGGTTAATGTGATTCTACGGGACTCTCCTATCACAGGATTTTGCTTCTTATTTAGGTCTTTGTGCTTGGCAGAACTGTAAATATTTAATAACACTGCTAAAAGAGTTTAGTAGTAAGCAAATGCATATGTGCTTTGGAAAATTGAAGAGGAAGGTCACAGGAAAGATGAAAGTTTGATGGAACTCTTCGTCTAAAATAATAATAAAAAAATCTATCCTTTTCTGCTGGCTATGCTCACTATAGGCAAAACATGGTGATTTTCCAAATGGCACTAAATATTGTATTGAGGATCTAGATGTATGGGGCAGTTTGTTTGATCCACTTGACTGACTTGAAGGCTTGAATATATTTTTCCCCTTTCAGAAGATACAGAATAGACCTAGCAAGGGTTCAAACACTCACTGTTTTCTCTGCGTCTTGAATGGTAAAAGCAGTGGATGAGTTGTTGGATGGATATCAGGGGTATGTAGCAGAGCCTGAGATCTGTTGTTTACCAGCTCATATCTGTATCACCAGTGACAAAAAGTCATGCAGTACCACTAGTCTGCTAGTGATTTGGTCCAAGACTTTTCAAAGGAATTGGAGACTCCATTGTCTTCCAAGTCACTTAATCACAGAAGGGCTGAAATGTTCAATAAGTTCCTTTTTTCCTTCTAGGGTCTTTTGAAAAGTGTTTCCAGTGACAGTCTCTTGGTTTGGCAGATGAGAGAACATATCTGGATTGACTTGAACTGAAATAATTTTTTCTTGAAAAATTGGAAAAACAAATGAATGAAACTCTCTTTCTGCCAAACAAAAGCTTTCAGTTAGGGGTGGTCCTAAGAAAGAGAAAGCAAATGAAAGGATAGACTCTTCAAAGCAGGTGCTAGTATCATGTCTCCTTTCTTTTATCTCATGCTGTCTCAGTGAATATTTGAGAGTGGCTGGCCCTCTAGCCTGGTGATTAGACACCCAAGTTCAGATCGTGCTCCAGTAATTTATTACACAAATTTGAACACTATCAACAGGAATCACTAAGAGCCCCTTTGCTCCTCTCCCCCCTAATATCCTGTAACCTTAATAAAGTCTCAGCAGAGAATAATTATCTGAGTCATGAGCTGGGAAAGATTCTGGGGCAGTCACAACATCAGCAACACGTTTGTGCTGGATGTATTGCAATGTTCACTGCCTGAAAGAATGCTCGATAATTAGAATATTTCACTTGATTATTATAGAATTTGCAGTGAAGAAAATGAATCTCTGTCAGCAGGAGATGCTGCTGGACATGTGGCAGTGGGGAGAATAAATAAATAAAACAATAATTAAACTAGATCCATGACAAGCACATCTTCATTAAATGATATTCTAAGATGAGGAGAGTAAATCATGCTTCTGTTAAACCATGCAGCTATGTCAGCTGATTATGTACTGGGCTGACTTGAGTATGTTAAATCAATGAAATTTGCATCCCAATCAGTAAATAATACAGTATGATGCATTACATTACATAACTTGAACACTAAGGTTCAAAAGATGGGGAAATAAAACAGAATAAATTTTGCAGATAGATGTGCTGTCTACATCTATCTGCAATTGTCTTGGGTGTGGTGGCTTATGAGTATATAATAGTATATACTAATATAGATATCTATATATCTACATACTATTTTCTTCAATATATTCCTCAATGTACAATGACATTTGTGTGTTGATGCACACACCTGGGAATGAAATTTGCCGTGGATAATGTTGCAACAGGCTGGTATCATTCATTCAATCTCCTTGCTAGCAAGTGTTGATCCTGTTGGGAATGAGTTATCTTGGTTTTGCTGCCCAACTCAGGTGGTTATTGGTTATACTGAACTGATATTTGGGGGATGGGAATGGTTCTCTGAAGAAGAGAGGATTCTGTTGACAAAGGGTATGTACTCTGTTAGATACTTATGTCATGAACCAGCAACCTTCAACAGCAAAACCATATGTTCCTACTACTTGAGCTAAATGAGACAGTAGCATGCTCTTATCCTTTGATGGCAAGATATTATGAAGAGCTATGAAAGTAGATGCTCAGGTAGTGTGCTTCACAGGCAAAGCGCTTTGTATCGGACAGTCCTTGGAAGGAAGAACATTAGAGATGGAACCAAGCTACCAAATACAGCTCTTGATCTAAAATACTTCAGGTGTGATTTACCTCAGCTTAGTTAAAGATTTGCAAAATTTGGGTCTAGCTTTTATTTCAGTCACCTTGAAAGCTAAGAGTCTGGAGCTGGTAGTCCATCCGTAAAGGACAGTGACAGCTAAGTAAGAGTCAGGACATTCTTAATAGCTGTTTCAAAGTCCAGTTAAAGGAAAAGATCACAATACAGCAATGATCCCTCTGTATATTGCAGTCTTGCTCTCATTCTGCCACTCGCAAAGTATCTGCCTCATTAGTATTTAAATCAGTTCATAAGTATTTTGGCTTAAATAAGCTTTATTTCTGATCAATGTAATGCCATGGTTTTACATCTCTTTTTAGCATAAAGCAGACAGGCTTATGATAAATACTGTAGATGTGGTCAGAAGTTGATTAAATTAGTTACAGAAAAGGACAGTAGGCAAACATGAAAAAAAAAATTGCATAGAAGAGCAAATTCAAGGACCAGGGCTTGAAAACTCCTGAGTCTTCCCATTAATGGATTCCATCTGCTGTTCAGAAAAAGATGGAAGTCTTAAAAGATTTTTTTAAACTCAGGATTAGCAGAGAAAAGAGATTTTTTTTTTCTTTCCCACCCCTTTTCAAAGAACCGTGAGCGCACTGGGAACAATTTCCTACTCATCTTCTGATGTAATTTTATTTCTGGAGTTGCAGCAGCAAAAAAGAGCAAGATAATTCAAACTCCTTTCCCCTCCCCCGAGCAGAAGGAAAAGCTGTTAAAACTATTTCTTAAAACCACTCTTAGAAAATGCATCTGGAATATGCATGAAATGAAAGTTATGATTTAGGGATGTGCAAACAGGTTTGGATGTAATACTTAAACTTGAGCCTCAACTAGCTTTTATGAACTCAGAATAAATTTGGCACCCCTTCTGCTTCTGCCTCCTGATACTGGTGGGCTACTGTCATTAAACTATGCAAGTACACAGTAATGTTGAAACAAAGCCCAAACACAAAAGTAGAAAGCTTTTCCTTGTAAACTGTCTGATCTAAGGGCTACTTTCTAGCTGACCATATGTTGGTATGATAAAGACAAATGGGAACGCAGGTATAAATGATACAGAAGACAGGGTAGACTTATACCTGATAGACTAACTAAATCAGATACATAGCATAAGTTTTTGTGAACTCAGGCTTACTTGATCAGATGCTGAGAAAGCACATGCACAGAACAGCATATAAAAAAAAAATCCATGTGCACTCTGTCTTTGACAATCCCCTGCACGTGAGGATGATTGCCTTCTGTGGTTGTCTTATCTGTGAATCTGAAGATAGCTGATGAGGCCTATCTGGAATCGACAGACTACTGCACCTTGAACATGTGTTTTCATGTGGGGTGGGTGGTGCTGGATTCTTGATTTGGTCTACAACACACTGTTTCTGCTGCTCCTGCTTTTCCATTTCCTGTTGTTGTCATGAGGTGTCAAAGCACTGAGATCCCTATAGCAATTTTTTCCTCCAATAGGGGAAGTCCTGGGCGATAGTCTCCCATAAGTTGATATTGATGTTGCATTTTTTTTTAAGCTGGCCTTGAGGATGTGCCTCAAGCACTTCCTCTGCCCTCCTCTTGGGTGTTACATCTTGGTGGAGCTGGGAGAATAAAACTTGCTTTGGAAGTCTGGAGCTAGACATCTGGATGACATGGCTGGCCCAATAAAGTTGATGTTGGATATGATCATCGCTTCAATACTCTCAGTGTTGTCTTGCAGGAGAACACTAACATTGGTGTGTCTGTCTTCCCACCAGATTCAAAGGATCTTCAACAGGCAGTGTTGATGGTACTTCTCCAACGAGTTTAGATATCTCCTGTACATTGTCCATGTCTCAGTTCCATACAGCAAGGTGGCAGTAACGTCTGCTTGATAAACCACAAGCGTGCTTTTGGATCTGATGTCATGATCTTAAAACACATGTTTCTTCTGGTGTCCAAAGGCTTGACTTGCACATTCGAGGCGATGTTGGATTTCTTCATTGATGTCAGCCTTCAGCGAGAGATGGCTTCCGAGGTATGGGAAATACTCAATGTCCTCCAGAGTCTGGCCATGGATCTGGATTACCGGAGTTGGGGACTGTTCATTAGGAGCTTGTTGGTAGAGGACTTCAGTCTTCTGAAAGTTAAGCATCAGTCCTGTTTTCTTGTATGCCTTGGTAAAGACATTGACTATTGCCTGAAAGCCTGCTTCTGAGTAAGCACACACTACAGCATCATCAGCATACTGGATTTAAATGATTAAGGTTGGGGTGGCCTTGGTTTTGGCTTATAGTTGGCTGAGGTTAAACAGCTTATTATCTATTCAGTAGTTTAGCTCCACTCTGGCTATAAGTTTGTTCATGGTCAGCTGTAGCATCGCGGGAAGGAATATTAAGGAGAGCATTGGAGAGATGACACAGCCTTACTTAAGTCCTATTTTAACCTCAAAGGGACCTGTGATAAATCCATTACTATGAACCATTGCTTGCATACCATCATGGAGCAGGCAGAGAAGGGTGACAAACTTCGGTGGGCATCTATACTTACTTTAGAAGGATCCTCCACAACACTTCTAGCTGACAGAGTCAAAAGCTTCTGTGAGGTCAATGAAGGCCAAGTAGAGAGGCTTATGTTGCTCCCAGAACTTCTCCTGACCTGGCAAGGTATGAAGATCATGTCAGTTGTGCCTCTTGATGCCCTAAACCCAAACAGAGATTCCAGGAGGAGCTGTTCAGCACGTGGAAGGAGACTGTTCAGGAGGGTTCTCACAATAATCTTGCCTGTAGTGGACAGCAAAGTGATCCTTCTGATGTTGAAATCACCAAGAAGAATAAGTCTGTTTTCTTCCATAACATAAGAAAGGATTTGGTGTAGAATTCCTCCTTCGTTTCATCAGTAGCTTCAAGAGTCATATCCACTGATGATGGTGGCATCTTGGCTTCCTGCCAGTTTAAAATGGAGAGTCATGAGGCGCTTGTTAACTCTGACAGAGAACTCACTGAGTCAGTTTATGGGTTCATTCTCAATGGAAAAACCAACTCAGTGAAATCGACATTCTCCTTCCTGTTTACCCTTCCTAAAGAAGCTATAGCCACCTCTGTGTTATTTGAGCTGCCCATCTCCCACTCACCAGGTCTCACTAAGTGCAGCTATATCAATGTTGTACTGAGTTCTCGAGCTACTATTGCAGTGTGGCACTCTGGGTGTTCACTATTAGGATTGTCCATGAAGGTCCTGCCTGATGTTCCAGGTCCCAAAACTAATGGTACATCTTCACTGATATTTTTAGCCACAGTCAAAGTGGTTACACTGGATGTGTTTATCCAGGCAAGAAGAAATACAGAATACTGTATTAGACAGGCTATGATTAGGGCACTTTTTCTAGCCCCCTCCCCAGGTGAGGTGAGCAGAGTGGATCCTGAAGAGGGCTGCTCAGTCGTAATTATAGCTGTCGAATCGCACTCCTGTCTCAACCAAGTGCTAGGCAGCCTTCTTGTAACTTCATGCTAGTTCATGACTAGGAGTTTCTAGACCTCAGAATCCTGCTCCTGCTGCCATTAGTTGGTTGCCAAAGGGCTTGAGGAATGTGTTGGAAAAACTGTTTTCATGCAAGTCACCTGTGCGTATTGTCTTTTATTGTGGAGAAGCTGCTGCACATCAGCTTCCCCCTGGCTCTTCACGGAATGGGACCTTGATCCAATGGTAAAGAGACCAAGACAACTGGGGATTTGCAGCAGTCTTCCTCTGTCTTCACAGCTGTTGAGATCTTAACATCTTCTTCCACATGCCCTGCCGTTGAGGACTTGTAGACCCGTAGCTGGAGGCTGGGCAGGATTATTATAGTAGCAACCTGTATTTGCTGTTTCATGAAACTGTCTAAGCATATATGTGGCTTTTCAGAAGGGAAAGGCATTGCCATCTCCTGTCCTCAACACATCCTGGTGGTACTGTCGCTGCTTGGTCTGTGACTGCTTATTGGTCAGACTTACTCCTTATTTCACATTTAAGCTTCCCTGAAGGTCATTCCATTATCCACCACCAGTTCAGCTCTGCACTACAATCACATGCATACAATCACATGCATGCAATGAAGGTCTATTCTAAGAGTAAAATTAAACCTCAGAACCTTTAGCCCTAAAAATGTCAACTTTTGCTGCTTAAGCTATAGGATTTAGAAGCCGACAAATACCTATGTTCTCCTAGCCCCCAAAATAAGTTCCAGGTGCAGACATGTAACAAAATGCAGTGATGTTTAGAACTGAGCACCATTATTTACTTAATAGAGTATACTGCCTACCCTGTTAAATAGGAGAGCAGAATTTGGCCCATTTCCTTGTCCTAGTTTTGTCTACTATACGTTGTTTATTTTGCTGGCAAGACCGGTTCTGTGAAGAGACTTGTTCTGCCTTCTCCCTGTTTGTGGGATGACCATGACACCAGAAACAAGAACAGATATAAATATAGAGACTACCATAAAATAAGCGCCTTCAGATTTGTTTGTTTCATTTTTTTGGTACTCGTCTCTTCTTTCATAGTTTCATAGTTTGTAGGGTCAATAGGGACCATTGTCACTCCTGGTAGTGCTTGGGGGGAACAGGGACTCTCCCAATGCCTGCTGGTCCCCCCTGACTAGCTTGTAAACAGCCACTAGATCCCCCCTCAGCCTTCTCTTGTGGAAGCTGAACAGGTTCAGGTCCCTCAGCCTCTCCTTGTAGGGCCTGCCCTGCTGCCCCCTGATCATGTGGGTGGTCCTCCTCTGGACCCTCTCGATGCTGGTTACATACCTCCTGAAGTGCGGTGCCCAGAACTGGATGCAGTACTCCAACTGCAGCCTGACCAATGTCACATAGAGGGGGAGGATCATCTCCTTGGACCTGCTCAAGGTGCATCTGTGGATGCATGACAAGTTGCGGTTGTCCTTCCTGACCGCGTCCCCACACTGTTGGCCCATGTTCATTTTGGCATCAATAATGACTCCAAGATCCTTTTCTGCCTCTGCATGGGTGAGAAGGGAGTTCCCCAGCCTGTAGGTATGCTGCTGGTTCTTCCTCCCCAGGTGCAGCACAGCACCTTGCACTTGTCAGTGTTGAAACCCATCTTGTTCTCATCTGCCCACCCCTGTAACCTGTCTAGATCTGATTGCAGCCTATTCCTCCCTTCTAGTGTGCCCGCTTCTCTCCACATCTTAGTGTTGTCTGCAAATTTGAACAGGGTGCTTTTTACCCCCTCGTCCAAGTCGCTGATGAAGATATTGAACAGTGCGGGGCCAAGGACCGAGCCCTGGGGGACCCCACTGCCCACATCCCTCCAGGTCGAAAATGACCCATTCACTACCATTCATTGGGTGCGGCCCTCCAGCCAACTAGTGACCCACCTGACTGTGTAGGTATCAATGCCGCAGTCCCCTAATTTTTCAATGAGAATGGGGTGAGTCAGCATCAAAGGCCTTCCTGAAGTCCAGAAAATCTATGTCTACCGTGACACCTGCGTCCAAGGATTTGGTGACCTGGTCATAGAAGACCACCAGGTTGGTCTGACAGGACCTGCCTCTAATGAACCCATGTTGGTTGCCCCTGAGCCTAATCTCCCCTGCTGGCCCCTCATGGACATGCGCCAGGATAATTCTCTCAAAAAGCTTACCCAGGACTGAGGTAAGACTAACAGCCCTATATTTTCCTGGGTCCTCCTTCCTCCCTTTTTTGAAAATGGGAACCACATTAGCCATTTTCCAGTCCTCTGGCACATCACCAGAGCACCATGAGTGCTCGTAAAGCCATGCCAGGGGTCCCGCAATGACCTCTGTTAATTCCCTCGGCACTCTGGGGTGGAGATTATCAAGACCTGTTGATTTAAATATGTCCAGTCCCTCCAGAAGTTCCCTGACTAGGTCCTCTCTGACCCTAGGCCTGGGTGCACCTCCCCTGGGGCTTATGGGGGTCCCAGTGTGGGGGATGACCTGGTCTCTGCTCAGAAAAATGGAGGCAAATAAATTGTTAAATAGGTTAGCTTTGCTGTCTGGTGCGACGACCAGATTTCCTAGCATGTCTTGCAGAGGCCCCACATTACCCAGTACCTTCTTTTTACCCCCTATGTATTTAAAAAAGGACTTCTTGTTTGTCATATTTCCTTACTTCCTTGCTTGTCAGATTTCTTATGCAGCCCAGGTGATGCACCTGAGTCCTCACTTGGATTAACCTTGTTGTTCTAGTCCTTGACTTTCTCTTGAGCAGAGACTGATAGTCATGAAAATAGTTGGTAGATGGGCAAATGTCTGGAAGTCTAGAGCCCCCTACAGAGCACTGATAATGCCTTGTTTGTAAACTAAGTTTTCAACATTAACCTCCAGGTGACAGTGAAGCAATTGCATCCTTGTAAGATTTCCTTTTAGCTGAGCTGTACCAGGAATTTCTTCAGCCTCTGTTGGTCATAATCTGGTATCTCTGAGTATGAAGTTGTTTTTTGTTAATTTAATTCCTTCTGGGGCAGAGCCTCAAATGATGTAAAATAGGATGGATTTCAATGGAGTTAGGTGGATCTAGAGTCCCTGACTGTATGGTTAGTGGCTCTGCCTTAATTTATATCAGAGGAAAGTTTGAGACACCATTTCCTAATAGAGTCAATGGCCTCTTGTGATGTTGGACACAGCAGAATGCTGTGGATGCTCCATTGTCACAGGTCTCTTCTTCCTTCCCTTAGACCATAGGTCGCAAAGAGACAATTTTGGCTGTCATTTTCTCATTTTGACCATTACCATACACAGAACCTGGCACCAAATCTGAATGGCAGAAAACAATTATGGGTGTTGTAGGTTGCCGGGGGGGGGGGGGGGGTTGTGTCTCTTCAAACTTTTACATTTTACAAGAGACACCCAGGTTTTGTGTGTATGTAGGTGGTGAGCAAAAAAGGTTTAAGTAGGTTGCATAGATAAAGTGACACAGTCACATGGGTTTTGCAGAATCAATAGCGCTTGTCATGTACTTCAAATGGCTGCTCCAGTGCAGCTCTTAATCTCAGCTTGTATCCATTCCTTCTCTTTCTAATTTCTTCCTTATGCCTTTTATCACAGTAATTCTATCTGCATAGTTACAACAAGCAGCCCAGACACTCTGGTTGACTGGGGCAGCCCCAGTGCCTGGAAACAAAGAGCCAAAACATGCAACCTGCCAAACCCAGCGACAACAAAAACAGCTAATTCTAAGATGAAACATTAAATTTATGAATAGGCTTATGTGACGCGGCTGCACATGACAACATGGGACTCAGTGACCCAGGAGATCATTTCCAGGCCTATGCTCCTAAATCTCTTTCTTTCTAGCACAGGATCAACAAGTAATGTTTGTTATTACTCTTTGTTTTTTCCCTGCCCCTAAGCAGATGTACTGTTTCAGTAATGAATGAGCTGTCCAGAAATTTTCCTCCTCCCCAACTGTCCTTACAAGTACTGCAAGCACATAAGGCAACTAACGGCTGCATTGCATCTCCCCAGTCCTCCTGCCAAAGAAAAACGTTTTCACATCAGGAGGCATTGTATTGATTTTTGCGGGAAGTGTCAGAGAGTCTGTGACTTCTCAACATGAGTAAGAATATGAGGATCTGGCCTTAAATTTTATTTTGCCTTCTCCTTCCTTTAATGAAAGTCAATCACTTTTATTTTGTGTAGATGTGCATAAAATACTTCATATATCAATCTCCACATTAAACTATCTTGTAAAGGAAGAATAACATATGAGCTATTACACAAACTATAGGTAATATATGTTGCTGAATCTGATACAGTAATAGGAGCTCATCAATCAATGAATAGGTCAAAATCTGTCAAGATTTGCTGTAGGTCTTCATCATTTTCTTGATGTATGCTAAGCAAAGCAAGCCCAGTAAGGCAGCTCTAAGTCAAGTTGTTGCTCAGCTAAATCTTTACCTTTGTCAGGAGTAGTAGGTCATAAATGAACTCATTCCAGTGTGGTTCTATTTATCAATATTTTATTGATTCATGTATACCAAAGAATCATATATATAACCTTGTTCCTCTTCACAGTTGGGTTGTGATTCAAGAGCCTGTGCTACGCTAAATACTCCATGAGGGGAGACCAAGAATTCAAAGTGGGGAACTCTGTGTTGTTTGTATTAATCCAGATGATGATAATAGAGGTAGTTTTCCACAGGCATGAATGGCAGTTAGATTCCTAATTTACATTGACTTTCAATGAGAGTTAGGTATCTAGCCACCATGTATACATTTGGAAATTTCCTCCAATAGTCAAATGCCTGCAATAGATGCACACTGAAGCATTATAAAAAAAATATGTTTTAGTGGATTTGCAAATGCCAGGATTTGCAAAAGTTAGGAGAGATTTCCATTTTTGAGTGTCCACTGTGCTTATATCAAAAGTCCCTTAGAGCTATTCCAAGCTGAGCATCCAAAAAACTGGTCACCTTTGAATATCTTAGGTTTGGGTTGACTTCATGCTTCACTGAAATGTGACCAGTTCTGGTCGGAAGACAAGATTGTTAATAGAGCCCATGGGATGATACACAGCATGTTAGGACTGGAAGTGGAGAAGAATGGTAGAAAAGAATCTGATTTATATTTAAAACACAGGGGATTTTAGGCAGGTAGCACATAACTGCCCAAATTAGACTTGGAGGCTTCCAGACTTGATACCTGATGCAAAAAAAAATGCAAGCAATTTTTAATGGACATAGGCAGGCAGTGTCAGAGTATTATATCTTCTTCAAAAGCTGGCTTTATTTATTTATTTTTTTGGTTCACATTGTTATTGTACCTGCTGCTTAATGCAAGATTGACAGAAGGTGTGATTGTAGCTAATATGCTAGTGACAATAATAAAAAAGGAAAGGAAAGGAACTTCATCCTTGGTAGCTGGGGTAGATTTTCATCAGATTTTTTGTCTGGCTCATCTATTGTGCAAGTCATCTCAACTTTCGCCTGAAACTCAAAATAAAACGCATGGGAGTGCAAGCCCCTGAAAAACAAAGCTGCTAAGTTTTGCACAGTTCTAATAATAAGGAAACATGTGTCCTGTGCCCTTCCTCATTATTTATCTCATTATCTCCTGACTTTTCCTTTAGTTCTATAATTACACAATCTTAAAAGAAAATGGCAAAGAAAAAATAAAATACTCCTACAGTTCTTCAGCAGATGGAAAGTAATAATGTTCTTTTCATGGTCTCTTTTTTCCCCCCTTCCTCTACATGCTCTGGGGAAAGAAATGACACATCTAAGCATTCAGCACCTGAAGGGAAAAAATAGTTCTTTTCAAAATTTAGAGATGAATCTGACTGAAACAATGGATCCAACTCAACCTGAATTCTGAAGAAGTTATCTTCCTGATCTCAGCTTCATGATTCTGGTCCTTTTTCTCCTGAGTATATTATTGCAATCCATTGCAGAGGCAGGGTAGGTAAAAAAGATGATTTGACCTAATAGTTACAGCATCAAGCTATGAATCAGCAAACCAAAACTTACATACCCAGCTCTGCCACTGATCTGTTGCTAGCATGATGTTGCTACCTTTCCAAAGATGCTGGGGTGGGATTTCAATTTCTGAAAGGTAATATTTAATACCCAGCCTGGAGTGATATAGACAGTAATGCAATATTACAGTCACAATGTTGCTGTCTCTTAATCAATGAAGAAGAATACACAATAATAGTAAGAATATTATGAGTGACCTAGTGATGTGATGCAAAGTTGTTCTACAAGTCTAAAAGTTACTACAAATTAATTTATGAACAAATAGAGCTAACTTAATAAAGGCTCATGGGAAGAGCAAATAAGACTGACACTCAATAAGTCTAGATAAGGATACCCTAAAGCGTGCGACGGACCAGCAGGGGGTGCTCCTGTGCTGTACTACCTGCCTCACTGTGCCCAGCCAAAAACCAAGCTTTGGATACCTCCCAAGGGGCACCAACTTATGGCCAAGCCTCTTAATGGAGCACACCCACAAGCCTGGGGTACCACTGCCAGCGCCTAGACTTAGGTCTTTGTCTGGGCCCTGTGCCATCTGGGATACACAGACCCTGTAGGACCTAAGGGTTTTATAACCCCAGCAGGATATATCTGAGTGCTTCTTATAGCCTGAAGCATAAGAAGTAGCCTCCCTTAGTCAGTCTAATAAAGGGAGCAAGAAGGCCTGCCCAATCTCTCTCGAGCATGTATTACAATGCTGGCTATATTGGATAGCTTTATTGTAGAGAGGGTAGGCATGGAGAGGTGTACAAGTCAGAGAAGTCACAAAAGAATAACCCTGAGCAAACAGAAATGGCTTGATAACCCCTTGATATGTGACTAGAGTACATTAAACTAAGTTCCTAGTTACGTTTCTGGTAGGTTACTCGCTTCCACATCCAGCAAATGAGGGACAGCTGTGGTGGTCCATGTTTCTCTGTGTGTGTTTTAAAATGTCCACCCCTTTCTTTCTGCAGGAACCCTCTTAAATAGCCCTCTGGACCTCACCACCTGGACCCAGTCAGGGACAGGTGTTATTTGATGCCAGCCAATCAATTTGAAAAACATCCCAGTTACCTAATGGAGTGACATGCGCATAGCCCCTTACCCCCATGTCATGAGGTCAGAGCTCCAAACAATAGAGAGGTTAAATCCACCTCCTCTTACCTGAGGCCAGTCACGTATACAGTAACCTGGAGTGAGTAGGTTGACAGACACATGAGAGAGAGAGCAGGGAACAGATGACCCAAAAAGTGAGGAGGCTGGGAGGGAGTTCTTTCACAAAGCGTGCTTAGTATACAATGAGTCAAGCTGTTAGTGCCAAAAATCCCATCTTAAGTGGCTAATAGTTTGCCAGCTTAAGGCAGCAAAGGAAAGAGACTGGAGATCAAATGAGAATGCTGAAGCATCAAAAAGCCTTTTGAAAGGCAGAGGAGAAGGGGGTGGTCATTTGTCAGTAGTAGTTCAAGGTTGGAAGTTACTTCAGAGTAAAAGATAGAGACTCTTTAGTGAATCAAGCCATCGGACCTTCCCTGATCAAGGATCTGAGAAGCCTTAAGGGAAAAGCTTAAGGTAGTGCACAGTTGATGTTCTTGTTTTTCACAAGCATTTCATCTGAAAGGTTTTTTTGTTCCGAATACATTATATTTTGCTTAAAGGAAACTGCTTCCACTGTCTGTGCTCCTCAGGGAGCAAAATTTCTGGACCTAAGTCAGATTGGCTGAGGTAAATCATAGTTGATACACAGGAGACTGTAATGCCATCTCTGTGTGGGAAGCACAAAGCTCATTTTGAGGCCTGGGATTTAAAATAGTTGCCTTCTTCTTCACAGTGCCATGCACTTGCTGTGAAGATAAGGCTTCTTTCCAAGTTGTGTTTTATTGCATGCCCTAAACACAAGGCACCCAACATTTCTTGTGGAAATCTTGGCTGAAATGTATGCAAGGTACATGAAGGATTTAAGATGCATCTACAGTATTTTGTTATGCCTAGAAACCAAAGTGTAAGTCTGTATTGTAAAATGGGACCTTCTTACTTAACACGTACTCAGTAGGCCAAGTTCTAAGTTATTCAGGTGCTGTAAATTATCCCAATGCTATTGACTCCAGTGGAGCTATGCTAACATACCTCACTTAGCAGTGCCAATTAGACTGCCCACACACTAATTAGCCTACCTATCAGAAGATAGCCAGCATGTTTGAAGGTGCCATACCCTGGCACAGGAAGTTAGCTATACAGATGTGACTTAAGTGATTTCTTCAAGGTCATACGTCTCTCATTTCTTGGACTACTGACCTATCTAAACATTGTCCCATCCTTTCCTTAGCTTAAATGCCACTCTGCTACCTTTAGGTAACCCCAGTGAAGCTAACAGGGATTCACAGTTCGTATGATGGTTGTAACATTACAGATCCTTTTGCAATCTTTTAATAGTAGTGGTGTGTAAAGAAGTAAGTCCAAAACTTTTTAGACCACTAAACCATAGTCAATCTTCAACATTTCTTGCACATCACTTGCTGTGTATATAAATACAGGCACATACTTTATCTATTTATGCATGTGCCAATGCTCTGTATTTACTCAAATACAAGGATGAGGTCCCCCCCACCCCACTTGGCATAGGGGAAAAAGCCATTCATCTTATAATTGGACACAAGGAAACCTCACTAAATACACTGTTGTTAAACTGCTCCCAGAAGCAGTATGTGCTGAACAATGAAAATCAACTATGAAGTTGATTAAATGCAGCTGACGTTGAACAAGAGTATAAAACATGGGGCAAACATGCTAATAGGAAACTTTTTTTTAACCCTTAAAAAGGGTGGGGGGGGAGGTGTCTAGTGTTTCTTCCATAGGTATCTGGTATCCCAGGAAAGCTGGATCCAACCCGCACACACTCCCCTTGGTGCTAAAAATGCTACATTTGCTAAGTCACCAGAAAAATAGGTTAGTACAGCCCATCTGAATAAGACACATTATAGTGCCCTGTAAAAGCACTCCCCCTCACTGCCAACTTTTTCAAGTCATGGTGAGCCACTATACTGCATATATTTTTACTTCCTTTTCACTCTCACAGCCGAGCTGTACCTTTCTTTCTCATTTCCAATTATTCCTGTTTCTTGACCAGCCTTAAATGCCTGGTAAACATCATGAAATGGGGCCCCAAACATTTCACCCAGTATCTGTCACCCCCTCTCTCAGCCTGTTGCATATTATTACTGTGGCTTAACCCTGTATGAGGTGGCCTCAGACCAACTTGCCTTGCGCCTCATCTGCATATACATTTTTGGAGCATCCCAGGACATGTGACAAGAACACCCAATTCCAGTCATGAGTGGAAGCTAATAAGCATGTGGATCCTTTGTGGGGGGTGGGAGGGACGAGGCAGGGGTTTGTGGAGTACATGCACATACTGAGCAGTGCTGCACTGTGGAGTCACCAGGGCTTGAAATGCTGTTGACTTTGGTGGGAACCCACCCCAATGAACTTGTAGCAAATTGCAAGCCTTTGGTTTTCTACTAATATAATTTAGTTTCTAATATTTTGTGTAGTTTCTTGGTCTTTTGACTCAGATCAGCCTTTTGGCTAAGGTCAAGTGGCATAGGGGGCATCTGAACCCCAAGACCTCCAGGCTTGGGCCTCCATGTAGGATGCCTGATTTGGGATTATCTGAGGCCCCAGGCTGAAGAGTCTGGGATGGAGGATACTTGCTGCTGATAGCAACACATGGACTTGAATGATTGAGTTTGGCTCAGTTGATAGGATTTGGAAGTGATTTGGCCAATTTGACCTGGAGCATGAAATAAGAATAATAAAATTCTACTACATATAAGTAGATGCCAAACTACTGCTCAAAAGTGTGTTTATGGTGTACCTGTGCTAAGTCTTGCAGCAGTTTCAAAAAAAGTAACATGCAGCAATTTGGATGAGCTAAGTGTATGGGTACTATATGCAGGGGTTTGGGTTGTATCCGTGTAGCCTGGGTACTATATGCAAATTACTACAGTCATGTTACATTTTAAGGTTATTGTTTTCAGTTTTGCTCCTCACTTCCATGTGCTCAGAGAGAGCAAGGTCTGGCAGTAAGGAGAGAAGGACGGGGCTGCCAGGGGAGAAAGTTAGGGGGAAGCAGAGAGCAAAGGGGCTACTTGACCCCAATTTATTTTCCCTGTTGTAGCAGTGGGAGGGGGACAAATTCAAGGCAAACCTCCAATAATTAGATTCTATACATGGAAAATTATACAAATATATACATTTTCTGTATATAGGATTTCATTATTGGGGGGCGGTCATATTATAATCAGGGTTGTAGTCTATTCAAGTATGGTATGTGGAAATATACAATGCCATAGTTAAAGGGTTATTTTACAGAATAAAAATTGTCATTAAAGAAACACTTTGCACTTTGATTTTTCAGGAACACTGGCTGTCACTTTTCTTTTCTTTTTTTGCTGAGAGTATATGACCTACAGATAACCATGCTCTGATTCAACAGCTTTCAACACTTCAGAAATAGTGCAATATTTTTATGCCAGTACCCACTCTAGCTGTTCTTTCTAAATATTTCCAAAGGTTAGGTCTCCTTATGACATCTTTAGCTAAGCAAGTTAAACCAACACCCAATGTACAACACACTCAATCATGTTCAGTCTATCACTAAACTACATGTGGGATTGGGAAATCTTATTTACAGGATCTGTTCAGCAAAGCAGAAGCACGAAAGCACAACCTGAAAAGAGCAGAACATCTCTGCTGCATGTTGCATCTTATTGTCATGTAAATTGTGGGTATGATAGAATATTTGGGACTCTACAATGGGATGAGAAAACCAATCAGAGTCCTCCTGCCTAGTGTCAAAGAGAGATCAGATTGTAGAGGACATGTTTGTAAGTCACAATAGTACAACTGAAAAATAATTTCCACATTAATTAAAGTCATTCACTATGGCATAGATGAGTGGTCTCTGGAAAATTGAACTAGCTAGTTGAATGTCCACCTTTTTCCAGAAGCTCTGTGCTCTACAGATAAGTTTGCTATGGTTGATGGTCTGCATTGGAAGTAAAACTGCCAAAATACAGTGCAATCGTTTTTCCCAGTGGGATTCCTAGAATTTATAACCCAATTATAAAGATCCAAGACATTCAGATTAGTTGCCAAAGAACATCCAAAACAAACCTGTCTTCCAAACTGTGAGATGCACCCTTTCCCCCCACAAAGTGTCAGTGTTGAATGGGTTTCATTACAACACACACCAAAGATACTGAACAAAAAAAAAAAAAAGGAAAGGAAGCACTCACAGCCACATCCACAAAGGTATTTAGGCATCTGAACACCCATTGATCTGGCCCTCAGTGTACTAATTAGACGAGTAGATATTTTCAATATGCTAGAAAATTATTCTAGGTTAATGCAAAGATACTGAAAATAGCTGCTCCTCTAATTAGAACACTGAGTGCTTATCTTCTTTCTTTGCTCAAAGAATCAAACTATTTCATTACGAATACAAGCCTGAGAGACTTTGATCTAGAAAACCAGATTTTTTTAGTCATTGCTAACTAGCAACTACCTTTTAATAATTTAATAAAATTATATTAAATAAAGTAATGGATATTTCAGTTAGTATACTGTTAATATATGACGTGCACCTCTATGCATTCTTCACCTATTATAATATAAATGTAATCACATCAGTACAAAATAGAAACATTGCCTTGCAGAAGAAAAATTACCAAACAACATTTGATTTGGGAAATTTACATTTTTTCCAGACCAAACATTTTGTTTTGAAAAAATAATGTTTGTTTTCATGGGAAAATTTAACAAGATTCCCACAACTTAGTGGGAAAAAATATTAGTTTAGTCATAAGGCTTGACTGTATTTGAGATGATAAAAGGAATCTGCTGCTGCTTCCTATAGTTTTAGGGTCTGATTTTGCCATTGCAACACTGGAAAAACTTTCTGTTTAGATTTATAAACCATGCTAAAAGAGAGTACCTTTGAATATATCCCGGGTGCCCTTGACAAACACAAAAACATTTCATCACTAACTGCCTAAGTGGAATTTAATATAGCTCCCCTGATGGAGGGTAGAAATTAATACCAGGACTTCAGATATACACACCAAGCTTAATGTCTTGTCCATTGGATTGTTTTCCCATTCTTTGGAGCATAGAAAGATGTCATGGAAGCCTTTCAAAGAATACATAGCCATCTGCTTTGGATGCTTTATTGTGGGATAAGCTGCTAACATTGTTGTGCCATTTTGCCTCTGATTAGATTGTCTTCACAGTTATATACAGAAACTCTGGGATGCTCAGGACAAGCTGGGAAAGGGTAGTACTTTGCAATGAAAATCTGCAGCACACCAAATGTGCTTCAGTTAGTTAATGAAGTAAATGAAAACAGATCCTTTGCAGGATCAGCTTGGTAACTCTGAGACGCTTTGGATTATTAAGTGCAGCAAATGCTGTAAGTTTAGTCTTTCTGCGAAAACAAATTTAATTTTAAGCAGGGGAGATTTCAGAAGTGTCTTGAAAAATATGGGTTCCTATGCCAGTAACGCTCAAGTATTGTTATAAATTCTCTAGGGAAGATATTTTTTCCCTATTGAAAATTGATTGGACTCTTTCATGTAACTGCCTCTGAAGACTATAAACAATTAAAGTTTATAAGAGGGAGTCATAAAAGACTGTTCCTCTTACATTTGCATTTATGGTAGTGGAACAACCAAAATAACTTACCATTTGAGATGTTTGTTCAGCAAGTGATGGTGGTTAAAACGTTTGCTTCAGTGCCTGTGGATGTTGCATGTTTATAATATAATGGCAGTAGGAGAAATAGCTTCTTAAATATAGATTGTTATGGGATATTTGTAAGAAACAATCAGACATAAGTGAGTAGAAAGAGTGCAAAGAATACATATGTTGTGGACAAGACTAAAAGTTTACTAAATGACAGAACTCGGGCATTTATAGATGTGCTCAGGGGGGCTTTAATTAGAGTGGATCTGAAAGCTGTTCTGATTAAAGTGCCTGGAGTGTCATGTGTATCAGCATCCCTATGCTGAAAAATGGCAGAGGGGGACACTTTAACTAAAGCTAGTTTGATGAGCTTTAGTTAAAGCACCCCCGCCACCATTTTTCAGTATGGGGCTGCTGGTATATCTGATGCTGGAGTCTGCTGGAGCACAGTAATTACCACGCTCCAGAAGACTAGATTAATCAAGTCTGCTCTGATTACTGTACATCAGAGCAGCCTCGATGCACGTATATAAATGCTTCAATGTTTAACCTCATGGTATACCTTAGGTATCTTAAGTAATTCAGCTGTGATACCTAGAAAAGTAATTTCATGAGGGCCCTGTAGGATTTTTCTCTATTTGACGTGAGCATGTATTTATAATTAGTGACTCGCCAATGATGCAGATACTTTTCAGTATCCAGTTATTATTTTTTATATTTGCATTGTGGTAGCCTGTAGAACTGCAGTCAGGGACCATTGTCCCATGTTGTTAGGTCCTGTACAAACACAAACCACACAAAACAGAGATCCTTGTCCAGTGCTTTTACATAGTTCTGCAAACAGGGTGAGGGAACAGAAATAGAGAACCAATTGTGAGGCTGCATCTGAGCAGGGCAAGCCAGAGTGTTTCAGCTGCAAAACACACAGATAATGATCTTTGCTGTCTTGAGCAACTTGATTTTAGTTGCAGTAAAAAGTAATTAGCAAAGACAGTAGGCATCTTTTAAGAGATTCCAGTCATAAATCTGCTGAATGTCTGTGATGAGAGGATGCAAGTATTTTTATTTAAAAAAAAAATTTAATGTTTGATTAGCACTGGTAGACAAACTGAAGGAGAGGTTGGAGAAAGGAGAATGTCCTCATTTATTGATTCAAGACTTGAGTTCCACAGACAACATGATCGATTCATAAGATGAGTCTCTAATTCATTATCAAAGACCAGACTATTTTCTGCCTAATATTTTTTTGGTCTGATCCTTCAAATGCATCTGCACTTGGATTATTTTGTATATGTGGAGAATAGTTCTAGGTGGTTGGTACATAACCATTGAGATGTGGCAGTGCTTAGAGGGTTATCTGGCATTGCTTTATAAACATGTCTCAGATAGCTTATGGAAATTTAATGCACCAGCTTTACAAGGTCACAATGCTTTTTTCATTTTGATACAGAATAGTTTTCTAGAGTAAATAAAAATGATTAAGAGTGAAAACTTGTAAAAAATATTGCTAATATCATTGCAAGAATTTCTATGCTTGACAATTTTGATGATGCTTGCAGTCATCTCCCCACCCTCCTCAGCCCCTGAAAATCCTTTGGATGGCTTGTGCAGCTGCTGAGTAGAATTGATGGGGAAACTCCTGCCAATGTGATTTCTTTCTTTTTTTTTAATAGATTTTTTTTTTTTTGTGAAACTTTAGCTTCATAAACAAAGAATGAAATGCTCAGTGTTGGGGTTTTCAGTTGGCAAAAAGCTTGAACAGCCATATGTTTTGGCAACCAAAGAAACCAATTTTAAATGTTTAAGACTTTGGCAACCAAACACTGCAAAAGCTAGATTGTTCTTTTCCTTCTGTCTTGATGAATATCCCAAAATGAAAATTGTTTTTGTCAATGTTCTTCAGGGGGTTTGGGATAGGGAGGGTCATTTCCTGACCAGCAGACCCTTCAAACACTTTTGAGGATTGTCTGTTTAATAGGCTTATCCCTTAGTTCGGATTTTCAGATTGTGAAGAGGAAGCATTATTAAAGTCACTGCTATCACTGCTAAGAGTGAAATTCACCCAAGATGTGGGAGGCCAGCACCAGAATATAAATGGAATAATTTTCTGTTCACATGTCCCTAAGAGTAATACACATTCTCCGGCTCACAGGTGATAACAGCTTAAACATTAATTCATCTGAGAGTATTATGTGTTAGAAAAGGTACACAGAGTTAATTAAGCCTTGGAGGCTTTCAGGACAGATCCTCAGCTGCAATAAATTGACAGAGCTCCAGTGACTTTAAAGAAATTGTGCTGGTTTACACCTCATGCAGATTTGGCTTTTCCATTATTAAGATATCATTTTTAGGCTTGTAATACCTTAAAGTAATATGAAAAACTCCTAACTTAAAAAAGTAATTTATACTAATCATTCAATATGTTATTATTTGGCATGTTCCAGCATGTTTAGAGGCATCTAAATAATTTTGAAGCCCTAATGGATACTACAGTAACCACTTGAAAAACATAGATTGGAACCCACAAAAGATCTTCATTTCCTCTACTGCCTTGGAAAATTGATCCTCCGTCCCAACCATGAAAATTGTTGGTGTTATGTAACACTGCACCCCAGCATTTGTAATTAGAGGGGATTGAACCCAAGACTTGTAGTTCAAGCTGGAGGAAGAAAGGATTTGCCCATCCTGCAAAACTGTTTGAGGATTTCATAAGCCTTTTCTTTCTGTGCTGCATTGAGACCAAAATAATAATAATAATAATAGAGATCTTTGAATTTTACTTCAATTAAAAAAACCCAAAACACCCCAGTTGACTATTACCGCCAGAATATGCAGTAGTCTGGGGCTGACCTCATTCACATAAAATCTGGAGAAATCGGTTTCATGTCCTTGCTGTGAATCAGACCAAGCAGGGACTTGAAACTGCCACTTCCCTGGTGACTCTCTTAACCAATTGACCTATTCTGGGGGTAGATATCTTTCAGTCTTTTGTGCTGAAGCTGTTCCACTTCATAAACAAGTATGTGCTGAAGCAGGGACTTGAAACTAGTCTTCTCAGGTCACAGTTGACTGTCCTTACCACTATGCTATTGTCTGTTCTGGAGATCTCTCTTTCTCTCTCTCTCTTGCCTGCCAATATACCACTACAGCGATACAATATATGGATGTGTGGTTAGGAAAAGTGTAGCGCAAAGAATAGGAGGAAGAAAGTGAAAATCAAGGTGATTCATTCTCAGTTGTGACCTTCAGACATAAAGAGGTTCTTGCTTCCTGTGGTGCCCTGGTTGGTGAAGGGAAGAGGGTATGGTTAACATATTCTGTTTTGCTGTAAGTCAGTGCACAGCACCTGCTTGAGTCACAAGCAAGATAAACACTTCTGCAAGCCCCCAGGTTTGTTACTCACATCTGCACTTGTGTCTGATTCTAAACTTTCCCAAACTTTGCAGCTAGGAGTTCGTTTCAGGCCATCTGTGCTCTGTACATGTATTGGGGAGAAGTGTGATCTGTATTTACAGCTCATCTCTCCCTGGGATATAGCTTTTTCTTTGGTACTTTGTGTGTAACTAGCTTCTCTTGTCCAAACCATTCCTTTTCATTTAAAGAAAACACTTTTTTTTATGAGCAGGATATTCTAAGAGATTCAGGCTATTGATTACTTTGAAATAGCCCTAGATGCTACAGCTTTATCCCTTTCATTCATTTTTATTGGTAATGAAAAACAGTTTAATACCATTATGTTCATCAGATAATGCTTAAAAACTCACTGGAGTCCAAAAGAAAGTCCTAAATAAATTGTAAGGCTTAGTTATATGAATGGATCTGTCCTCAGAGGCTTTGCATTTCCAGGCATTTAAATCCTAAATTGTGCTCTAGAATGTTTATTTAATGCCAGAAATGAATGACTCTGGGCCAGAGCCTTATCTGCACAAAGCTGTGTTCTGTCGAGAGAAGCTGGTGGTGAAAGAGTTAGTATACAGCTCCCCAAATCTCAGCTCTCTGTGATGCAAGCTGACAGCAATTCAGCAATGCTGTACTCATGCTGTCTTCCCACCTCCACAGCTCCAAACCCACTCCTTGCTTTGGGTTTGGCAAGTAGGGGCAGCTGTGCAGCACAGCTGCATCTCATCCTTCCTCAGTTAGTCAGATTCCAGCTGCTTTGTGAAGGAGCCATATTAAGAGAGATCATCTGACTGTCTTTCAGCAAATCACCTTGCTGCTCACCTAGGGGCATATGTACACGTCACGTTTTTTGCCCTTTCATGCACTGCAACTGCATGTCTGTTTGCACGAGTGGGGTTTCCGAACACTTTAAAAGTCTTTTTTTGTGCATTAAAGTAAAACTTCTCATATGTAGTTTAGTTTGGCTTGCCGGGAATTAGGTTTTCAAATGTCTCACCTCACTATGGTTTCTGTGCCAAAAATCAGAGATGTTTCAGTGTCTAAAGATGAAGCTTTCACTGGGATGTGGGCATAAGGTGGTTTTGAAAATCCCCCAGGGGATCTTACTTGAGGCTTAGGCACATTATTGGTGTGCCTAAGTTTTTAAAATTTGAAGCCAATGGGAGCTGCACCTGTTCATGCTGGGGCTGAATTCAACCTGGGGCATTTTAGAAATATTCCTGCAATTGTAATTAAAACCCATTCATCACCAATATAGTTTCAAGTTTAGGAACTGTATGGGCTGCTCTTTCCACTTTGAATCTCTTAAAGTAATAACTTTAAGGGAAATGTTAACATTCCTAGTACCATGCCTTGTGATTTAGAATTTCATCCTACAATATGCATAATATGAATAATTTATTTTTATGACAGCTTTAGCTAAAGAATTCAAGTGCAAATGTCAACACTTTAATAAACCATTATTACACAACACCTAGGAAATGGAAAACAGTATCAAAGATACTTCTCAAAACTTCATTATTTAATTAAAGAATTAAATTCAAATAGCATGATAATGAAAATGTATAGGAGGAGAGAAGCATTTTATAGCAACATCATTAGATGGATAATCAGCCGTATGATTACGGGAAATTTGGGTGATTCTTCCTTAGTTTAAGTTTTTAATGATCCTTTAGGAAAAATGCCAGGTTCCAGAAGTAGACTAATCTCCTCTGTCCACAGAGGCCCTTCGTTGATTCACCACATGGGTGCCACTTTTGCCATGCTTTTTTCTACAGTGTACCTGATAGATTACTTTACATCTAGGGTAAAGAGAAACCTTATTCACCATCTCCTTTCCCAGCATGGAGTATCTGCTGAGTATCACCCTCCTCAGTGGTGACTGCTAATCTTTGAAAGATGTTGGATCAGTGCTTTGAGGCTCATTCTATAAATTTTTTGATAAAGAGGGAATCCAAGAGAAATCTGCAGCTGCACAATTTATGCTAGGTCTGGTGTCCTCACAAATGGGCTAAATCTTTAGGGTATGTCCCTCAATGGCCTAAATCCCATTCTCTGTTACACAATGTAACCCCACTAAAACCCCAGTGTGCACGCCGTCTCTTGAGTCACTGGGTGCATCTACACAAAACACTTAACTGCACAGTAACGTAGGTCTACATGTGCACATGCTTACTGCTCAGTAACAATGCTTAATTGTGAGTAAATTTGATACCTGTAAATGCAGGTAGTAAATTTAGTCACAATTAGTTACTGCACAGTTATGCACGTGTAGATGCGACCTGGGAACAAGTTTGCTCCTGGGTCAGCCCTGCCATTAAAGGGCTCTGGGGTGGGAACCTCTCTGGCAACCCCTGCCTCAGGCCTTTAAAAGCCTGCAGGTACTCAGAGCCCTAGGGCAATACGAGCAGGGAGCCTGAGGTCACTCCAGGCCCCTGTGTCCCTCTGGCAGGCTTTAGACCAGCTGTACTAGCCTGCCTGCACCCTGGCGCTGCTGCCTGGCACTGCACTGCTTCATGGCTCCTGGAGCCGTTCCACCTTCCTGCAACCCACCCCCAGCAGTCTGCCCTGAGATCACAGTGGTGCATAAAGGTCAAGGTCTGGCGGGCACAGTGGATTTCCATCACTGACTACAATCATCGGTTGGAGAGTGCCCATAGGTCCATGCCCTTTATGCAGCAACTGATGGATATACTTATGCTGAGGGAGGGCCCCTTGGGTGTCCAGCAGCCTGTCCCACTGAACTCCCTGGCTGCACCCTCCACCAGCAACTCGGGAAGCCAAAGCCAGAGCCCATTGCACCAGCTCTGCAGCCTCAGCCCCCTCTATAAGGTGCAGCTGGCCATGACACTGCTGGCTGCCTGCAGCACCAGCTCCTTCCTTGGGGGACAGCTGGGTGCTTGCCCGCCACGCCCCACCATCCAAGGACATCACCCAAAACCACACACCATCCCCAACAGTTGTGACCATGCAGAGCCACTAGCCACACCAGCCTTGGCCACATACTAAGTCCCACTCTGGGAGGTGGTCCCTGCTCCTGGCTCCCTACCTGGCCCACCTGCACTCCCCTGGCCCCAGGTTCCCCTCCCACAGCATGCAGGGAGGCAGGAGACAGTGCCAAACTTTATTAAGCAACCCTTGCCCCTACAGCTGGCAGGCATGGGACTCTTACATGCCAAGGAACCCATCGATCCTGGCAGTGATGTTCTCCACAGCTGTAGGGGGTAGGGATGTATAGCGCAGCAACAGATATCCATCCAGGCAGCAGCAGAGGTTGTGGTGCAGCCCAGACATGCCCCCCCACACCTTCGTAGCTCAGGGTCCCATACCAGGTGCACCCGGGACACCGTGGCCATCAGTAACAGCAGAGCATAGTTGGTTGGGCACCCTTTAGTCTGCACAAACAACTCCTCACACACTGGAAGAGTTCCAGAAGATGCGGATGTTGTGAGCGCTGCCTGCCTAGCTGGCACTCACATTTTGAAGTCCCTGTGGTGGTCCACAATGGCCTGGAGCACTACCAAGTGAAAGGCCCTCTGGCTATGAATAGGGGCAGTCTCCACGGGGTGGGCAGGTGATGAATGTGGGTCCCATCAGAGCCCTGATGCACTGGAGGAATCCCAGGGCATGGAACCCCACCACTGCCACCAGGGGGTCGTGCACGTGGAGTATGGTGTCTGGGCACCACAAGCCTCCAGGATGGTCTCCTTGGTAAGCCTTGCCCATGCCAAACAGGTTGCTGACATACCACAGGCTGGTAGGTGCAGCCAGCTTGAGCAGGACAAGTGTCAGCCAGGTGTCTGTGGGGAGAGAGGCTGCATGCCAGTGTGGTGCTGCTCCAGGTAGGGCCAGAGCTGTTCCACAAGGTCCCAGAAGGTAGCCTGGGTCATCCTGAAGGCCTCCAGCAACTGCACCTCCTCCCAGGTGTGCTAGACTATGTGCTGCCACCAGTCCTGGCTGGCCCAGGAGGGTGACTGTAGCCCCAGTGGTGGCATCTTGGAACCCCTTGTCAGCATACCTGCTGGGGCCCAGCCAGGCAGACAAGGTGAAGGCAGCATTGAACGGCAGCAGCCCTGGGATGGCGCATGGTGGGTGGGCAGGCAGCCGGAGCCTGAAGCTCCCCCCGAGTGGTGGCAAGGGCCCATTGCAAGGCCCTGGGAAGTGGGAGCATATTGGCAGCAAATCTGAGCCCACTTCCTTGCCCATATAGACGCCTGCCCAGCACCATTTATTTGTGTGTTATTTATGTGCGTGTAAATTGGTGCTGCATGAAATGCACGCATAGACGTGCCCACTGAGAACCATTTAATTCTGTTGCTTACATGTCACCACTACTGAAAGCAACAGGTGATACATTTATGCATTTGAGCCTCTGATCATTATACAAGTAGTCTCCGTGCGCATAAGAATAGATTTCCATCACCTCACTCGGGTCGAGTATCAGCTGACTCTGTAATTAATTTTTCTGAAATCAATGGGTTTGGTCATGATGTTTGATGCTATTCAGTTTGTGTCAGGATATCAGAATCTGACTGACTCTATTGCTTCCAGAGGAACTATTTATTAAACACAAAGACTTATTTACCTAAGTAATGGTTCCAAAATTGGGCCATATATTTATACGCAAGCAACTCAGGACATAATTTTTTGCATTAAGTGCAAAAGTTGAATCCTTTAAATCACTGGCTGAAAACAAGTTTTGCAAACTTGTAAGTAAAATGTATTCCATGGTGTGATTTAGGGCATATTTTAGCGATAGATTTCAAAACAGAATTTTCTGTAAGAGAAGCCCCCTTTAAGCCTCTTTATAAATCTTTCATGAGTTAGCTGCTGTCTAATTTATTTGGCATGTATTAGCATACAATTAACCCAAGGAACTTTAAGTATGGAAAAAAAAAATACATAGAATGGTTTTTGACTCGTATTACAATTCTCATCATGGAGACTTGCAATAGTTACAAAATTAATTTCATTATACTATGTCCATAAATGTAAATGAATGGTGCTTGCTTTCAGCCACAGATGGAACTATGTACTGTTTCTACTAACTAAATGGCAAATAATCATATTGTAACAAATATATGTGTCTATTCAAGATTGCACAGTAATCACACTCCTGGACTACTAATTTTATATGGAACCTTAAAAAAGTAGAACAAACATTGAAATATCTTACTGCAAAAACCACCTCTTCTGAAGGAGAAACCCTGTTAGTAGTTGGTAATGTAAGATCTATGACATGATTGAGCAAAACCAGTTCTGTCCAGTAGAAACCAATGTTATAGCCTCTGGTCAACTGGTTACAGATTTTCCAGTTAGAAGATGTGTAACGAGGATGTTTTAGTTTTTCCAACTAGCCAAAACTGCATGTGTAAACTATAGGAACCCTTTGGTTTTGTAGAAAAGTGAGGGGGATAAAATCCTATTTTTAAAAATGAATGACTCTTTCGGTAGATATGACAGAGATGATAGGGTTTGGATCCAGATTTTGATTTGGTTAGTCTGAACACTGGAGTCTAAACTTGAAAGCTGAGGCCTACAGCTTGAGTAAACTTTGCAAGCCATTCTTAGGAGATTTCCACTTTAAGTAACAAAAGCATCCCAAGATCAGCTACCATCCTGGGGAAAGCAAGATTTCATGGTAGTTTTTTCAAAATTAAAAATTAAGCTTATGCCCTAATTTAATATCACATGTATATACTGCTTAACCAAATTCACCCCACTGGTTCAGCTAAGCATAGGAACTGCCACTAAAAAGTCAACTTTTGCCCTTAGTGTTATCTAATCTTTCTTCTCTTCCTTGGGCAAAAATTCAGAACCCACAGCAGGCACATTCTCAACATCCAGTAGTAGCTGCCGTTTGCTTTTTGTTATTTTTATCCTAGATTAGATTTCCACCAAGGTCAGAAAAATAACCTTTTCTAGGGGCATGTAATCTAGGCACTCATTTTTCAGATATAATGAGATAATCTGGTTGATTATTTCATCAGTTTTATGAATGCTGGTATGTTTTGAAAAAAGAAGAAAGTACCATGACAAGATCAATCATTCTTAGACAAGCACTTACCATTTCATGAATATTTAAGATGACTGTCACAATGGTAATGCTCTTGAATTTACAGAGCAATGGATAGAGAATTTAAAAACACACATGTCAAAATGTTAAAAGATCAATCCCAAGGCTTTCATTTGATCTAAATGAAACTGCCCATAGGTGGCAAGCTAGAAATGCAATGCATCTATTAAAAACAAAACAAAACAAAACTGATAATATAATAAACTACTACTGTTTCCTTTCTCCCTCATTCTTAAGTGATATACAAAATTCAAGTCCCGAGCATATGCAATCAGTGGATTTTTGCTCATATCCCCACATGACATCCCATTTGAAGTCTTGGAAGGGTAAGCATATTAGCTCAGATGTCCTGGCATAAATGTTGACTTGCAAAAGTAGTTTCTGACAACCTAAAATTCTTCCTATGCTTTCATAAAGCATATGCATTTAATAAAGAGGCTGTATTTGAACTGATAGCTGAAAATACCTCAGTTATTTTATAACACTGTAGGTTTGGGGGTTTTTTTTGGAACTCAAGTGTTTCTGAAGCAGTCTGGATGGCATATGTCATAAACTGAGTAGAGATGGTGGCTGTGAGGAGAGGAAATGATAGATATTTGGTGTTTTTCTGATGCTTCAGAAAATTTTAGTTAATTTTAAATGTCACAGAATATGATTGTGTTTTAAAGCTCTTCAAATCCTGATTTAGCCAAGGGACATAAGCTTATGTCTAACTTGAAATAAGTTAGTAGGTCTGCTAAAGTTTACAGAGTGGGTAAGTGGTGTTGGACCTTGACTTCAAATGGGCTACTCATATGGTTAAAATTAGTTATGAAATTCAGTCACCTGATGAACTGTGGCCTACCTGATTAACCCATGGAATTTGGCATTAGTGCTCCTAAGCCCCTTTGAAGAAAACACTGTCATGGATGTGCATGTGCGTGTTTAAATGAAAGCAGACACTATGGTAACAGCATAAGCCTGTATGCATGATTTAAAATAAAAAGAAGTCATATATGGTATCTAACTATGCATGGTCACTTGCCTGTTTGAACTCGTGTTAGCTATACCCTCAGGTTTCAAAAGGCAGTGTGTCTCCTAAAGCCACTCTACTAATTTATGCAAGAAATCCAAAGGGGGTGTTTCAGGTTACAAATGTAACCTGACTGTGAGAATGCATTGACATTAAATGTCATATTTGAAAATGCAAACGTCTTGTTTTTAGGCTTGCTTTATGGGGTCAAATTCACCCTTATAGGGAGAGCCAGGGGTGGGAAAACCTAGGAACCACTTACATCTTCCCAGTGGGACTTAAATGGGACTTCAGAGATGCATGTGTAATATTCTTATTAAACCTATGATTTGTACAGTTCATGGATAGGAATCGTGCCTCCTAGCTGTGACAGTTACTTTTTAAGCCCAAGAGGTAGAGTCTGTGTTACTGATTCTTGTGTACGCAGGTGTCACTCTTGCCTGCTCTGGCAGCACAAAGCGTGATTCAAGTGGGTGTGAAAATATAATTTATTTTCTACTTAAGGCCTCCTTCATGTTGCCCAAGTTGTGTAGAGCATGGGACTCCCTAAGTTCAATAAGACCCATAGGAGAGTTGAACGTATCATTAAGGCGGCTAACGTAAATTGCCTTGCTGTGCTAGCTGCAGCACACCCTGCATGTTGCCTTAGAGTTTTCAGTCTTCCACATCTCAGCCATAGCATCAAGGCAACTTTTATGCTGCCTTAGCGGTTGGCTTTAATTCATCTTCCATGAGCATTCAAGTCAGTAAAAGTTTCTGCTTGAACGTTCATCAGTAACACAGGGGTTACAAAGGAAAATAATAGTTCTCTTTTAAATGCTGAGCAATATTCACAGTCTGTCTTAAATTGTTTTCTGAGCTCTGCTTCCTTTGAATGGATATTGCCCATGTGGTACTGGAATATGTTCCATTTAAGATAGGCCAAACACATATCTGATTGCTCTTTGCTTCTAATGACAGACTGCTTTTATAATCAGAGGTTTTATTAACTTGTGATTGCTTAACTGCATAAGTATTTTTGACATGTGCCCTCCTGTGGTCTCTATTACTAGAGCTAGGACTTAGAGAGGACTTCGAATTTCAGTACCTAAGTCATCCAGTGCAACAGGTTTGCCCTCTAATCTGGCTTCTGAGTGTTATCAAAATGAGTATTAAAGATATGAGTAAGAAATAGACTTGCACTCATGATATGGGGGACGGTTCGTGAGGCTCTTGGGCTGAACTGATTCATTCTGTATGTCACTAACAACCATCATTTCACAAATGTTTTTTGGATGAATAGTTTTAGCTATGGAGAGAGTTCAGAGTGAACTGAAATATGCTGGCAATCAAAATCTAGTGAAGTTTTAAGTACTGGTGTAAAAAGGCAAAGCTTTTGAGGCATTGGCTTTTAGTGGGCTGGGATTTACCAGACTGTAGACACTGTTCTCAGATTTGCTCTATGGCCTTGTCCAGTATCTTTCCCTCCTTCTCTGTGCCACTATTTCACTATTTGTAAAATAGGGATAATCAGAATAATTTCCCCTGGGAAGAGCTTTGGGGTCCAGGGATAGAAAGCATTACATGAGTGAGCTTTTATTATTTGAAAAACTGTAATTTTGATCCCATAAGGAACTTCAACATGAATTCATACTTACAATTCAGATTTAGGACAAGGTCAAAACATTGAAACTCTCTGTGGACCAAAAAGAGAAAAGTCTCAAATCAAATGTCAAAAACAATAATAAGTTGCTGTTTTCAATTAAAGTAAAATAATTCAAAATAGCCATTTTCAATCAGAAGGCAGACAGAAAATCTTAGGAGTACTTATGACCTAGAGGAGAGTTGATCTTTTTTTGAAACTGAGAGTGGGGAGAGACTTAACTGCCCCCCAGCACAATCTACTAACACTCATCAAGGATGTGGGAGAGGAGTACAAAGTTCTTTCTCTGCAACTGGTTTCAGGCAGCATTTCACTCATAGGCCCTTCCTACATTACATATATTACACAATTACCTGATTGACTGCACAATAGATTTAGACTGGCAGCACATGTGAAGTAATTACCATACAATTAACTGGTTAATTATGAAAAGTAATTATCACATGATAAAAATAACTATCCAGCTATAAAAAGAGCCAACCAGCTATAAAGTTAGTGCTTGAAAATGTGCAACAACTATATAGCTGGTTTTAATCCAGCTTTCATTTGCACATGCTGCAGAGCCCATACTTCCTACATTTCATCTTGCTCCTCTCTTTTTTCATTCTGTTTTTCATTTGCATTTTATGCACAGAAGGTCTGCCCTGGACTGAAGGAAGTTTTCATCAAAATGTATGTTTAAATGAATCAACACACCTCCAATAGCAACAGTATAATAGAGGACCGTGTACTAAATGTGCATGCCGTGGTTTTGCTGATTTTCTTTCCTTTCTGCAGGGAAGGTTGATGGCTTTCAGCAAGGGAATATTATATAAAAGGTGCAGATGACTTGGGCGGGGAGCATAATTATAAGGGCAGAATGGCTGGGAAAGGCATGTTGTGAAAGGTCGTTTGAGAAGTGTAAACACAGTAGAAAGAGCTCTAGCAAGTGAAATGTCTCAGTTCATTAGTGATGCAGCAAACAGGCTACCAGGGAAAGTCTGAAGTCATTAGGACCCCATAAAAAAATTAATAAAACAAAGCTAAATCTAGAGACACAAGACAACAGCATAGGTCTGTTCTTTCCCCCTTGGGTGCATATTCACCACAGCACATGTTTATAAACCACCCATAATAAGAACCCAGACTTGCTCTGCATTTCCATTAGTACTGACTTGCCCAAATTTGTTTTCAGAAAATGTGAGATCAAATGAGAAAGTCATCAAAAAGTGGCCCAAAGTTTTCTTAGTCAGAAAGATTTGGTGGCAATTACACGTTGAAATACCTTTTCATTTTAACCAATGACAGTCATCTGTTGCTAATCATTAACCTTTTCACCCATATTCCAAATGGAACAATTACCGGCAATAATTAGATTAAAACTATTCTAAATGTATAGGTTGATCTTGCAGGCTGACTTTTGGATGCCTTACAGCAATTTGCACATTAGTAGAACAAATGATATAAGGGAGAGTATGCAGACAAGACCTTCAGAAAGTATGGCTAAATTTCTTGAAAATCTTTGCTACAGAAGCAAAAAATTACCTCAGATATAATTTTTGATCTTGAAATGAGGACACTTTCACACTGCTGCTAGGTATGCTATTTATATGAGGCCTCAGTTGATCAGGGATGTATTGTTATGTATCTTACAGAGAGAGAGAGTGAGAGACAATCTCTGCCTGGACAGACGTCCAGTAAAAATAGTCAAGAAAAAGTATCTAAGAAAGGCAGGATTCTTAGCATTCCTATTTTGCCATGATGCTTGAAGAGACTAAGTAGTTTGTCCAGTGGTACTGTACATGTCTGTGGCTATGACCAGGGACTGGACACTGACCATTAGTCCCCCTTCATTAATCACAAAAAGATCTTCCCTGTTGAAGAATAGCCATGAATATGGATCCTGATTCAGAAAAAAAAACCATTTACACCCATGCTTAAGAATACTTTCAAATGTAAGCATTTTAAATAGACACTGGTTCATATTATCATAGATTTTAAAGTTAGGAAAAACTGTTGTGATCATTTAGCACAGGGGTGCTCAACCTCTGATCTACAGGCCAGATCTGGCCCCCAGCGCTGTCATCTAGCCCATGGGGCTCAATTCTGATGCATGGGGCAGCACAGGGCCCTAGGGCCTGATCACTGAATAATAGAATCATAGAAAATGAGGGTTGGAAGGGACCTCAGGAGGTCACATCTAGTCTGACTTCCTGCTCAAAGCAGGACCATCCCCAACTATACCATCCCAGTCAAGACTTTGTCTTGCTGGGCCTTAAAAACCTCCAAGGATGGAGATTTCACAACCTCTTCAGTGTTCCAGTGTTTTACTACCCTTCTAGTGAGAGAATTTTTCCTAATAACTAACCTAAACTTCCCTTGCTGCAACATGAGACCATTCATTGCTCCTTGTTCTGTCATCTGCCACCACTGAGAACAGTCTGGCTTCATCCTTTTTGGAACCACCCTTCGGGTAGTCATCATCTTCTTTCATATGGCTGATGTAGATACAGAACAGCAACTATAATTTTACATTTATGCGGTTGAACCAGATAATTGCATCTGGAGCAGCAGAGTGTATTTCCATAGATTGGGCATTGGGTTGTGATATGTTCCATTGTCTGTTCTGGATGACCACAGTCACACATTGGAGAGTTTTTAATTTTCAATTTGTGCATCAATTATCAGTATCTCCCATGATTTGTGTGGATACGCTTTAGAATTTCCCATGAGCATCGCACGAGATCAAAGCCAGGGACCTTCTGCATTGGATGTATTACAAGGGCTGCTTGCCGATGTTTAAAAAAATGCACTTAACTGGAAGAAGCAGCATGATACTTTGACCCAGCTCGTCAGCATCTGTATAGATTGGGTGCTTCCGTCTTCTTTTTGTCCTCTTCTGGGCCTGTGTGGGGCTTGGCACAGAAATGTGCCAAGTTTAAATTAAAGTACTGGGTCTTTTTGTTTTTTAACAGCTCCAAGCAGCCAAGATGTTTGGGACTTCCTGTAAACTCCATTTGATTTTCCAAGCTTCATCAGGGCTGAAGTTACATTGTTGAAGGTTAAGCACTTGGATCCAGAAAGGCTTGCACAACTTTAGGCAATGGTGAGGTGCATTGTTGAGGTCCTGGTGCATGGGGAAATATTTGTTTTCCTTAATTTTCTGGACTTCTAGAGTTGTTGCCTCATGATGAATGGGTGGAGGAGCCGCGTGCAACAGCATGGGCAGCCAAAGTGTTGGGGCTGACTTGAGGGTTGCCATGATGCACTGCATTGCAGAGTTCATTTGGATGTCAACAAGTCAAGTATGACTGCTTCTGGTCCATACTGGTGCACCAGTACTCAGCTAGAGAGTATGCAAGGGCCAGCGCTGATGCCCGTCATAATGATGCTGATGCTCCCCAGCTTGTGCTTGCCAATTTCTGGACCAAATTGACCTTTATCTTTGTCTTGGCAGCTATCTTCTTCAGGTGGTCATGGAAGGTTAATGTGCAGTCCAGCCCCACTCTAAAATAAGATGGAGTGGGGTTGTGCTGCACAGTGTTGCCGCAGAAAGTTACCCTCAGGGTACGCTTACCCTTCCTGTTATCAAGATGGAACGCAGTGCCTGTTGCTTTGTGGGGATTTGGCTTGTGTCTCCAAAAAAATTCCTCCATGATATTCAGGTCCTCATTCAAGGTGGACTTGATGTCATTGAAGGTGATTGCCAAAGCAAGGTCATCCACATGTACAAATCTGCCTGACTTGGTTGGCAGCATATCGCTTGTGTATACATTGAAGAACACTGGTGCAAGTACTGAACCTTGTGGCAGACCTTTTCTGAGGAACTGGGTGAGCTGATGCTGTCACCCAAGTGGACATGTAGTCACCTATTACTCAGTATTGTCCATATCAGGCATAGTGTCTGGTGGCAGGGTATAATATTTGTGAGCTTCAGCATCAGACCTTTAATCCAGACTGTGTTGTAGGCTGATGACAGGTTTACAAAGGCTGCACTGGTCTTGGATTTTTTTCTGAAAACCAGCCTCAGCCTTCAGGTAGTTAAAGGCTGCTATTAAATCCTTCCTCAGTCTTCTCTTCTCCATGCTAAATAAGCCCAGTTCCTTCAGCCTTTCCTCGCCAGTCCCATAACCATTTTCACTGCCCTCCACTGGATTCTTTCCATTTTTTCTATATCCTTTCTGTACTGGGGGTCCAAAACCAGACACAGTACTCCAAATGTGACCTCACCAGTGTGGAATAGAGGGGAAAAAATCACTTCTCTTGATCTGCTGGCAAGGGTCCTACTAGTGCAACTCAGTATGCTATTAGCCTTCTTGGCAACGAGGGCACACTTTTGGCTCATATTCAACTTATTGTCCACTGTAACCTCCAGGTCCTTTTCTGCAGAGCTCCTGGTTAGCCAGTTGGTCCCCAGCCTTTACTGGTGCACGGGGTTGTTCCGTCCTAAGTGCAGGACATTGTACTTGTCCTTATTGAAATTCATGAGATTTTTCTTTTTGTCCAATCCTCCAATTTGTTGAGGTCTCTGTGAATCCTAGCCCTACCCTTCAGCATATCTACTATTCCCCTGGAGCTTGGTATCATCTGCAAACTTGCTGAGGGTACACTCTATGCCAACTTCCAGGTCATTAATGAACATACTGAACAAAACTAGCCCCAGGGCCAACCCTTCAAGCACTCCACTGATCCCAGTGTGCAGGGCCTGATCTGGCCCATGAACCAGCCCCATTCATCTGGCCTGCAGGGCCAAAACCTTGAGCCCCACTGATTTAGCTTGACTTTCAGTATAACACATGCAATAGAATTTTCATTAATTGAGCACATGCTTGAATAATTTGCTGTATGCAAATTTATATAAACTGAGCTTAAAATTGGCAGCTGTATGTTTTTGGTTAGGAATATACATTATTTTTTTAAGCACCACTTGCAAGCAAGCTGAATTTCTTTTGCAAGTTAAAGTTTTAGATGATCATAGTTATTTTACAATGCATTCTGCTGCTGTCAGAAATTATCTGAAGAATGATTAAATTTAAAAAAAATACCCAGGGCTGCTGCTATTGTCATGAAATGTCATGAATCATCTGGCAGCACTAATTAAAACAAAGAGAGTTTTAATACCACAGATAAATCTGAGAAGGAAGGGGCTTTTTTAATTCTAAAGTGAGAAGCAGTATTTCTCTTCCTTGACAATTCTATGTAGGTTAAGATATATCAACTTCTATAGAGAAGTACAGGAGGAATGAAGATAGAGCATGAATGTGGGAAAAAAATCATAAAAAACAAAAAAAGGTTTAGAAATGAGATGAGTCCTCATTACAGCAAATGAATGAAAGATACAATTGCTTTGTCTGCGAGTGAATAACTATAGCATTAATAGTGAAAGAGCGTTGTATTCTTTTGACACTCAATTATGAAGAATGTAGATGAAGTTAGCTCCATTACATGAAGCCAAAGTTTTCCATAACCATATAAAAAAGGGGCCTTAACCTATATAAAAAATAGGATGGGTCAAAAGGTGAAGAAAGAAAATAATAATAGTAGTATAAAAAAAAATAAAAGAAAGGCAGCAATGACTTGGGCTGTATTTTTTGGCTTCAGATCTAGTTTCTGACCTCCCCAAACTGTGGGTGTTTCAGAGCTCGTATTTTAAGTCCACCCATTTAAGGTTAGAGCAGCAGTTTCAATTCAGAATCCAAACTTCAGTGGTTTCCCTCGTTCCAACCACCCAGTTTATGGAGTCTGGAAGATTGGGCCATAAGCTTGCTGAGTTTCTATAACTACCACCTTCTGGTTAGAAAAGTAACAAAATGAGAAGGCACTGGGCCAAATGAACAGTAAAGAAGGCAGGGGAAAGAGGAAATGCACGTCATCTGTTCTGAACATAAAATAAAGAGGTTGGTTCAGAGTTAGCCAGACCAAGATTCATGTAGACACAATGTTTACTTTATTTAAACCAGTTCACCACTTTCAAGGTGTTAGCAAACTTTTTTTTCCTCTTGTTAAATCTGTAAAAGGTGCATTACCTGCATTAGTTTTTGTTTTAGAGAACAGAAATCTTAAATATTTCATTTACATTATTATTACCTTATTGAGTGATTCCTAATTGTTTGCCTGATTGTTGCACCTTACAGAAGCAATGTTTTCATGAATATGTGAGTATTAAAAGAGTGTGTGCACATCTGTGGAGAGCTCTGAGTGGGAATGCTTTTGGGTTAGCTAGCTGAAACTCTGGTGAGCAAAATGATAATTTCCATGTTTATTTCTCTGTTACTTAATTATATCAAGGGTATCTGATGAGTTAAGATACTTTTCAGTTAAGATTTATTTCCATTAGGTTGAAACCCTTTTGTGGCAAGGAACAGTGATTTACTACAGGCTTGTACAGTACCTACCACCAAGATGGCATGGTCAAGTGCATAGGGTATAGCAGTGACATTCAAGAGAGATTCATTCCTGGCTCTGCCCTGACCTGTAACTTGAGGCAAATAATTTAACTTATCTTTGCTTTTTCTTCGACCACCCCTTGTTTGCTTATTTAGACTATATATAAAGCCAGGAACTGTCTCTTACTATATGTATGGACAGAGGCTTGCAAAAGGAGATTTGAATCTCAGTTATAATTTGGCCTCCAGGGTCTATCAGAGTAAAATTTAATATACCAAGAGTGTACCCAGAACCTGCATTAGAAACGGTAATGATAATTTCTTCTCTAAAGTTCCAGTTAGTTATTGCGTGAAAGTTTATGATGCTATGATGCTTCTAATGAGGGTCAAATTTTCTGTTAGTAACACAGAAGTATGTCAGGAGCCAAGTCAAAGGGTCTAGAGTTAGGTGTATGATAGCAAAGGGAAAATTTGAAACTTGAAGCTCATTTTTCATTCTGTTTTCTCCGAGTTAAAGTGGGGTAGAGTGTCAAGATAGATCTTCCTCCCTTCCTCCTGCCTCTCCATTCCTTTTACAGTCCAAACTAAGAGTAGAAAGGATATTCTGAGCAGACTGTGCATCACGAGGTGTTCAATCACTCAGCAAAAATTGGCCTTAAGTATGTAAGTGTGCGGACCTGAAGGGGTTGCATTCTTAACCCACAGCTTAATCCTTTATTTTATTCTGTCCCTTTTCATAGAATCATAGAAAGTTAGGGTTGGAAGGGACCTCAGGAGGTCATCTTCAATTCTCCAATATGAAGGAGCCAGAGCAGGTGTGAGGGTCTCACCCACAATATATTATTCACCGTGGCAAGAGGTGTGAAACAAGGGTGACTATACCATGTCAAGACCATATTAACTCTGGGCATGTCCTGGGAAATTAATTCCACCATTTCTTTATAGGGTATAGGACTGTATTCTTTCTCAGCAGAGATTAAATTGGATTTGTTGGCTTTTACTTCATTTGTAGTGACTTAAGCCATATGGGTGTCAGTTGTTGATCAGTTTTAAAAGGGGATTTGAAAAACTGGATGCAGACCAAAAAGTCTTCAGAAAGGCTTCCTGCTAAATATGTTAGAAGGGGAAATACTTCTCTTTGAGCGTTTGACTTAAAATGTGTGTGCCTTTTGAGTAGCCATTGACAGGAGCTAAAGGGAATCTTTGATTTGAAACTGAATCCAGGTTTTTGGGGTCTGTTAAAAATGCAAAGGGCTCTTTACAGTTGTGCACCCCCCCCCCCCATGACAGGTATAGGAACTGTATGAGAGCTTGTTCATACCCAACAATTTCTACTGATAGAAAGAGTAGAAAGTCTTCCAAGACTATGCTTTGATTCAGCTAAATACCTAAATTTGCTTGATTATCGAAATACATTTTATCTGACCCTCTGAACTGATCAGAAAACTGAGTCTGGAAGAGCAGAATTTCTGAGACTCTACTGTCATTTCTGCTTCCCTGTGTGGATGGAAATATTAGCAACAACAGCTGTTTTTTCCAGTAAACATCGCTGACATCATTTTTTGTTATTTGTTTTGTTTTTAATTTGATCAAAGGCATACTCAGAAATACAATTTGCTTTATTATTATCATTGTAGTTGTTGTTGTTCCATTCTAGAAACTTATTGCAGTTCATTGTCTAGATGGTTGAAGAACTTGTTTTTTGGGGGTTTTTTTTCCCTGGACCAGCCATGTCCAGGTCATCTTTAAATCAATTATATATCTCAAAAGCAGGTGGAAATATTGACTGAAATCTATCAGATTTGCTATGTACTTGAACCATGATCCTGCTAACTCGCTCTCTTTTACAATGCCTAATATTCAGGAAGGCAGAGAATTTCTGCTTCTATATTATCATCCTTGTGGCAATCAATGCTGTTCTCAGGGGGAGCATTTGTGAGTGTGCGTGCGTCTGTGTGTACTTGATAGTCCTTGCGAATGTTCAACCAGTCCTAATATGAAAATCAATGGGTCCCGAGGTGAGTTTGTCTTTACTACTATATCTGTTCCGTCTATAATCTCCATACAAAATGCCTTGACATGTGAGCAATGCTGTGGCATATGGAGCAGCATTTACTTGGTAATATTATGTTTGTAGCAGCAATTTCATTATTTTTTTTTATTCCAGCTTTTCAAGCCTTCACATTTTAATTGGTTTTATACATATTTTGTTTAAATTTTTTAAACTGGAAATTACAGTAATAAACTTAGGGCAAAATCTTAACAAGGGCATCTCCTAGAAAATAGCTCCTGTTAGGGATAATGGTATTGACTAAATTCAATTTCTGCTCGCTGCCAATCTATTCAAAAGGTAATGTGAAGTAAGCAAATGGTATGAGCCACTCTGTGCACCATGGCTAAAGGGGAATGAGATATAATACACTTGAAAGTTAGTCACTGTAGAAGAGACTTGTCAAATATAATAGAAAGTGAGAACCTTTTCTTTGGGACCTTCCTTTAGATTTTAGTGCAGGATTATATTTCTCCCATGCAACCCTACGTCCTACATAAAAACTTCCCAGTTTCTACAGGCAGAGAATAATTCCAGTACTACCTTACTTAAGCTGGTAATGTCAAGACAGACTAAAGGACTGAGATGCCAGATTCCCACTGAGTTTCCGTGAAACTGAAGAAAATGAAGCAAATGGATAGGGTTTGTTTCACTGAGATTCTCCCAGGTATGACACAGGGAGGGACATGTTATTGCTTTTCTTTGTGGTCTTTAATCCTAGCTTATTCTACCAGTAGTTGCCCAGAAATAAACAACAACCCAGCAATCATGTCTAATAATGCCATCCCTGATGCTTATTTTTATCTCTGGCTTTTCCTATGTGATCATCTTATTTGTTTTCCTCAACAACGTAGTGTTTTCCTTCATTTTTAAGACTTTTTTTGTTTAATATTTGCCCTTAGATAATTAAACAAAGGACTGGGGAAAAGATACATGCCTTCAACCATCAGTATTTATTGAACAAGCCAAGCCCCAGAGCAATAACTGTGCATTTGCTTCCACATAATAGCATCATAAAATAGGAGAGGTGCATAAATGCGAGGCACATTAATAAAACTGCATCAAGTTGTATGAAACTGGGACTCTTTTCATCTGAAGTGCTAATGAGACTACACCTGCTGGGAGTTAGATGTTTTGAACAGGCTGTAGGAGATATATGGAGAGTACAGGCTTCGTGGCTTTGGTACAATTGCTGCATAGACCTTCCATTATAGGAAAGCCTAAATTCAGCAAGAAGTCTTCATGGATGCCCCCCTACCTGAAATAATGAAGATTTTCTAATAGGGCAGGGCTATAACTAGCAGGCTGTTTATTTTTCTATCTCTATTCACAACTTTTTGCTGCTGTTATGTATAATAAAGAAAAAACCCTAAATTAATAAACAATGAAAAAACAACATTTTTTCTACTGAATATGCTTTCCTCTTCCTCCTCTGCCTTAGCTTGTGCAGAGAAATAGAACAGCACTTAAAAATTCATCTGCTCTTATTAAAAGTTCAATTGAAGACAATGAACTCTACACCAGGCATGAATTTGGCCCTAGATCTACAAATACTGGCTGTGCCAGAAATGACTGACAGGACAGGAAGCTCAGTGTCATAAAAATGGATTTATGAGTTAAGCATGTACCCTCATAACCCTGCTGATAAAAGGAGAAGGGATAAGATCAAGAAATCTTCTTAACCTGGACTATAAACACTGGATTAAAGGTTCATTTTAACTTCTGTGGGGGGACTGGAGGAAGGATGTGAGTACATTTATTATTCATTTATTTAAAGGGAGAGTGGCACAAGTTACGTAAGCTTCTGCTGCAGCAGACACCTTCTCTACCAGTTAATATGAAGCTCTGAATGACAGGATGATTCAGCATGAGTATAACCCTAGCAAGAGCTATAAGGACAGATATTTTTAGCACTGAAGTAGAACTAGTTTTAAGCCCTGTGCAACAGAGGACTTCCAGACCTCTTCATTGTAATAGGGGGCTTATGGGACAGCTGCTGACTACCTCCTCCAGATTACTTGTTCACATTTAGACTTTGACTCAAGAATCCCATTGCATAGGGTATAGGCAGACAAGATTCTTTGAGTAAATCCGGTATGCTTTATTAAACCAAATGAAATAGTTGGAAAAATTCTTCTTTGCAAGCTTTCGGGTACAAATGCTCTTTGTCAGGCTGAGACGGTTCCGAAAGCTTGCAAAGAAGAATTTTGCCAACTATGTGAGTTGGTTTAATAAAAAAAAAATGGGATTAACCGAAAGAACCTTGTCTGCCTATGTTCGTTCTTAGATCAACAGGGCTACAACCTATAGCACTGCATGGGGTATTTATTAGGTCAGTGCGAAACAGCACCATTCTAATTTGGATTCCATTTTCACGATTCGACGGAACTGTGTTTCATTTTGAGTTATGTTTCATTTCACAGCCACTGTTCCATTTTGTTTCGTTGAAACTATTGTGCTATTTCAACGCTGTTTTGAAGTTTTGCCCGTAGGTTATTATGGGGAAACATAAAATGCAGCTGGCAGGCAGATTGGGGCTCACCCACACGCCCGGGAGGGCTGCAGGGGCTGTGCCGGAGTCCTCCCAGGGGTGTGGGACCCCGACCTGCCTGCCAGATGACAGACTAGCACTGGGCGCAGCCCGCACCCAGCGCCAGGAAGCTTGGTGCTACCGCTGGCTCTAGGTGGCAGCACCTGGCTCCCATCACCCGGCAGGCAGATCAGGGATTTGCACCCCCAGGAGGACTCCGGCACAGCCCCCACAGCACTCCCAGCGCTGCTGGTTGGTCCCCAATCTGCCTGACAGCTGATAGGAGCTGGATGCTTCCACCTGGAGCCAGCGCCATGGGGCCAGGGCAGATCAGCTTGTGTGGGAACCCTCTGCCCTGCTCCTGGGATAGGGGAGGGTCCCCAGATGAGCTGATCTGCCCCGGGCCCTGCACTCTCCTCGAGTCAGCTCCAGTACATGGCCAGGGCAGATCAGCTCATGTGGGGACCCGCTGCCCTGAACCCAGGGTGGGGGAGGGTCCCCACACCAGCTGATCTGCCCTGGGCCCCGCACCCTCCTCAAGCCATCTTCAGTACAGGGCTGGGGCAGATCAGCTCCTGTAGGGACCCACCACCCCAAGCAGCATGAAAGCGAGCGGCAGGCAGACCTCTTTTTTCCCCAACGCTGCAGCTCCCCCTGCCTCCCATCAGTCCAGATGGAAGGGGAAGGTAGGGGTGAAGGATTTTGCTACTCCCAGCCCTACCAGGCAAGCAGCTATGGACAGGAGAGGGAATTGGCAGCAGGCACAGACTCCGAGAGCTAGTTATGCTGGTTCAGCTTTCTGTCCCCCCTCCCCTCTCTTGGTGCCAGTGGTGGCAGCTGATTCCCTGTCCTTCGCAGTGCTGCGAGCCAGGCAGGCAGCGCTGATCTCACCCTTTCCCTTGCTCCGCTAGTGGAGGGGCTGGGCCGAGCCGCATGGCAAAGAGCAGGCAGGGGAGAAGCTCCCACATGGGTTCCCCCGCAGCCCTCCCGGGGCTGCAGCCGAGCCCCCGATCTGCCTGCCAGATGACAGGAGGCTGCTGCTGCCAGCTGGGACCAGCGCTGAAGCCAGTAAGCCTGGCTTTGAAACTTGAAATGTTTCAAAAGTTTTGAAACATCTCAAGTCCCTTTGTTTTGTTTTGAAGGTGTTTTGAAGGCTTTTGTTTCCTTTTGATTTTGCTGTTTCGAGCTTGAAACGCATTGAAACATCTTCAAAACAAAATGCCGGGAGAAATTTCGCACCGTCCTAGTATTTATTTCTCGGGGATATGCAGGGAGAAGCTGCTACCTTGTATGGTGCTGGAAGAATTTGATCCCAGATCTATTGGGGAAAAAGTGACAGAACTTCCAGTGACTTTGTTGGGTCTGGGATTAGTCACTTAATCAAAAATAGTTTACTTTGTCAGACAGTCGCATGTTTATTCCCAGCAAAACTGAGCAGACTAAAAACACGAGGAATATATAACTTCTAGGGGGAGTGGGCCCTTCCACATGCTTGGGCTTGATCAGCCAAGAGGCGCTTTATAGATGAAGGAATTCTTGGTTACTTGGTCATCTCCCTCTAAATGTCATTTCTTTTCACTCAGCTTCTTTAGGGGTTTTGCTACCAGTTCCTTATATTTTGCCCATTGTAATACTGTCCTTAATCTCCTCAAAATATTTCATTCATGTCTCTCCTCCAACCAGCAGGTCCACACTTAATTAAACTGTGGTAGAGGATGAGGAATTTCAGTAGAAGAGTTTCCTGGTGGGACATTCAGTTTTGGCAAAATAGCTACATTATATAAAACTGTATTGATTCATTACAAAATTTGGTATGGGAGAAAATTTAAAATGATTTGATGTTCTTATTTTGTTTTAATATTGTCAAAAGATTTAATTTAAAGAAAAAAAATTTTTGATTTGATATTTTTCCCGATCTCATGTTGATTTTTTATTTATTTATTTTTTTGTAATAAAGCTAATACTGTAATCACATTCAACATTTCTTTAGATCTGTCAAATAAAACCAAATCTTGGAGTTTTTGTTCCATGGTAAATTTTGTAAATTTGATGTTTTTTCCCAATTTGGACCCAAAGCAAATTCACAAAGTCCATTTCCTACAAGAGGAAACTTAGAGAACTGGTTATAGCTCTCTGTATTACAGTTTTTGTTCATGTTCACTGCATGATTTCCTGGTTTTAATTGGAAATGTAAATCTGAGTCTTTGAATAATGCCTTTGTGTGTGTAAGCAACACTGATTGAGACTTTACTTAGAACTGATTGAGGATTTTGTAGCACAGGGTTGTTTTTGTTTGTTTTTTTTTCCTGTAAGAAAATGCTGATTTGTCAAAACAGTACATTTTTGTTGGAGTTTACCATTTTCTAATTAAAGTTTCATTGGGAAATGCTTTTCAGAAGTTCCTGTTTCTTGAAGAGATCCTGGTTTTGTTCCAATGTAGAATGGACAAAAATTTAGAGCGTCTAAAGAAGTTTGCACATTTGGAAGAACTGTTTCCCACCCACCTACCTCCTCCTGCTTAATATGGGCTTATGTATAAATCAGCAGCTTGGAAATAAGGATATTTTGCACTTTGACAGCAGCTTTCATTGGAGGACTACTACTACAAAGCATTTTGGCCCAGGTTAATTGAGATTAACACCCCAGTGAAGTAGGCAAGAAGTGCTATACCCTCATTTATGGGTGACTAAATGTAAGGACAGAGAAGTAAAATGATTTCTCAAAGGGCACAACAGGCCAGTGGTGGAGTCGCATACCATGGTAATACTGATAAAATAAGATCCTGAATTGGATAGCTCACTAGGGAAAGAAACCAGCATAAGTTTCTCTGCTTCTAAACATGAACACACATCTTCCCAGCGCCAGGTGAGACCACGTTTCTTACCAGGCCCCTGGATCATTCTCATGAATAAGTTGATGTGAAAATAGAGTAGGATAACATAATGTCTTCCAGCTCCCTATTCCAACAACTAACCTGCGTTTGCTCCCTGCATTCAGTCCCTTTAATGAGATCTGACTTTTATTAGCAGCAGCTAGTTCTGAATCTGCAATAAAGAAAGAAAGAAATAATACTCCTAGCAAGGGAGAGACTTCCTGGCAATGCCAGACACATTATTAGTTTCTGTTGAAATAATTTAAATAAATAAATGAGTAAGATTATTTTAAATATGTAACATTAGTGGCTTCTGAAAAAAAACACAACACCTTAAGCACATTTTAGTAACTGAAATGGAAACGAGGCTGTAATTTTATTTTAATTATTTTAGGCTTTTTCCCTCCAGATCTTTCCATTATGAAATTGATATTTGCGCTCTTTGGCTGCACGTTAGAAGTATGGATCTTTGCTTCTCTGTAATCAGCATTTATTCTGATCCTTTACCCTCTAATGCCTGCAAATCCAGACATGATCTGAAAGCATCCAAAAATAAATCAGACTAGAAAGATGGAAAAGGTCACATGTGAAATGAGTTTGAAAAGTGTGAGCCATTTCTACCTGAGGTATAGTTTTGAGGTCAGCCACTTCCTGCATACAGCTTCAGTTCAGTGGGTAAGAATTTGGGCTAATGAAATTGGATTGTAATGATTTATTCTTTGTATTTTCCCATCTCAGTCTGATTTTTGGCATTTTATTTTTCTTCCACAAATTCAGAATAAAAATATTTTGTGCAGTAGTCCATGCTTACTTACTAGGCCCTAGCCTGCTTACAAGACTTCACCAGTGTGCTCCCAGAAGCAACAAGTAAAACGCCAAAGCTAACCAGATGTTCACTCAAGACATGTCTATGCAGCACAGTGTTATGCCAGGTGGAAAGATGAGAGCTAATTGGGGAACAAGCTAGTTTAGGCACTGGATGCAATATAGCTGTGAAAATATGGTGATCCTCTTGGGTTAATTAGCCCTCTTGAGCTAACCAGGGCTCTCTGTTATTTCAGTATGGTACCAAATTGTTTCCTATAGACATAACTTCATTTTCACCACCGGGTGGGGTAGAGAATCAAGGTTTTCTCTCTTCCCTGCCCACTTCCTGTTCAATTGCTCTAAGGTTCAAAGACAGCAAAAGTAACCCTCTATCCCTACCATCCTCAATACCAAATCTCATTCTGGGCTATAGGCTTACACTAAAGCCGTTTTTCACCACTCTAAAGGGTAAAGCTAGTGTTAGCTTGATACCTCATTTTAACATCCTTTAACACTGCCAAAATAGTATAAAGCAGTCTTTGGGTAAATGAAAATCAGGCTTCATAATGTTCAGTTTAAGTAATTTCATGTTCTTATGTGTGATTGCTCTTGGGCTTATATTCCTCCTGGAGTTCTATCCTATTGTCAACTTCCCAAAGACTCTAATCGAATTACCCAGGAATCTGTCCCTTGGTGTAATGTAGATCTAAAAAAAAGGTGTATTACAGATGGGTGTCTGACTAGGGGCATAGGAATTAGGTGGTATTTCTTTAGATAGTTTGGCTGTTGTCTGTTGCTGAAGTCACCAGAAAGAGTGTAGTATTCTGTATCCATAGCTGAGCCTTATGTACTTGTATACACTTGCTAACCATGACTGCTCATAACCCTGTTGTATGTATGGTGGTCTTTTAATTCTGTAAAACAAAGACATTGTAATTGGCCAACTATAGATTATGCAACCTTGCAAACCTTCCAAATTTGCATGTAGACTAAGATTTTGATTTCTCCTCCCAGCTTATAGAACACCACTCTTAATCAGTAGGCACGTCGCTATCCTATACATCTTGCACAGTTATGAGCCAAAACCAGTAACTTCTGCTTATGTTGCCTCACCTTATCCTTGCATAAATTTAAAATGATCCTTTATTAAATCTGATAATACGAATGGGTTCCCTAGCTGAGACTTTGCATGCCAAGATTTCAAGCCCAGAGTAGATTTTTATGACCAAAGTAATAATAAACCCATTATGGTGGCACTTATAATGCAAACAGTGACAGACCCTTATCTCCCAAGACAAAAACAGACCCTCTGTGATTTATTCCCCATTTATTTTTTTGCCACTCACTTGACAAATAGCTAAGTTGTGGGATGAATTTCTTAATCAAATAAGATCTTAATTTTGCAACTAAAAATAGACAAATTAAGCAGATTTTTTCTGTGTCGCAAAGAAAATAGATGACTGTTCAACTCCACAACTTACAAATTCACTTCAAACAGAGATAAAGGCCAAAGGAAGACTATATGTATCTTAACAATGCTAGTGATTGTTACTGTAGGAAATATGACTCCCTATCATCAATCAATAGTTTATGATCAGAACCTTAAAAGCTAATTTCAGTCATTCTCCTATTCTTGAAGGTCTGACATGTGGTATGGTGTTTGAACTCAGCAATGCTTAATTTGACGTAGACATACATAACTTTGATGGGACCACATAATTATTTCTAACTCATATAATTTATATTCTGAATAATGATTCCTTATAGAGTGAGACAGAGAGTGTCTAGATAGAGCAGTAACCAGGCCATGTATTTCTTGTTCTTTGTGGAATATGTTGAAAAAATCAGTTTTTTTCTGTAGCAGAAAAGGAATAATAAAATCTATTACTTCATTTCTATGCACAGGCCATACACATATTGTGAACCTGATGCTGTGCAGAAGTACTTGTCACCCCAGATGGTTGGATTTCAAAGACCTTCATCTGAAATGTCAATTTCTGAATAATGCGTCCTCCATTTATGCACCTGAAAGCAAATTCACTTGTATTGGGCTGCTGTAACCTCATCACGTTCCTTTTTTGATGACGAGCTTGGTTTTTGTTTATGGCTAAGTTGAAGGTGAAGTGAATTTCTCCAGATGGCCCACCACAGCTTTCATGGTGATCCAGCACAGGGGACAGATCAAGTCAACACACGTTGGCACGAAGCACTCAGGCTTTTCTAGTGACTGCAGGTCTAAAGCTTTCATCTCTCAGTCTGCTCATTTATATCTCTAGATGAAGCCCTTGATTCTCATCAGTACCAAAGATGCTTGAAGCTATACAGTTATCCTAAAAGAGTTTCAAAGAAGATTGAAATAGCCCCTTCTGTAAAGCAGTCTTGCCAAGTGCCCTCATCAGACCCCAGTGTAGAGGTCAAGTTGGAGAGGGGGGGTATAAGGCAGTGGGAAGACTCGGGGCATGGTGGATGGAGTGGACTTCAGTATTTATTTTTTAGTTTTAGTTTTGCTTTTAAGGCTTTACAGCATGCTTTTCAGGCAAGAGAAATGTAAAGATGGTTTAAGAATGGATCAAATATTACCTAGCATCAGGGACAGGCAGCCTTGACTACAGCTTTCTATACCCTGCCTATATGCTGTGTGTGATATTAGGAAAATCAAACTCCTCTCTCTGTTACCCCTTTGACGTCCGCGCCCCCCCCCCCCCGCCCCAAAAAAATCAGAATCTGGTGCTTTTCACAGTGTTAATCATTTCCTTCTTTACGACCCTCTGTTGTTACCCACAACTGTGAAAAACAGAGGTAAAACACTACTGAATCCAAACTTTGCACTCACATGTGCTGCTGGCACATTTTTTAAAAGCAGCCTTTCCTTGGGTGTAAATATCTATACAAGGTGCAAGAGAAGGAAAAATCAAACTCTGGGCATCAGTTTAGAAATGTGGCATAACATTTCCATGAGCTCTTCCATCCTTTGCTTTTAAAGATCAGTCCTGTTTGCTGCATTTCAAGGGCTCTGAAAATCCCGGTGTTCACATTAGCTTGGCTTGTTTGATTGCTCCCTAGAATGAACTTCCCCCTGCTGTCAATTTTAATCCATTTCCAGAGGTCATGATTTAAAAAGCAAATAATGAAGATCTGAGACCATTAGAAGATACTTTCTCTGCCCACCCAAAAATATACTGCTGTCTAGACAGGTTCCCACTCTATTTAGAAGCCAGACTTGAAAATGCAGATAATTCCCTTGCACTTTGCCAGCAACCTACAGTACCTACTGCTTCTAAGGTCTTTACTAAGCCAGCTGCAGATATTTAATGCGTTTTTTTAAAAGCCTGATGCAAAATTCAGTCTTGAAAGAAGCAGTGTCTGCTTCATGTTGGGTTGGAGAAAAGTCTGTGTGTGCAAAAAGAGATTCATGGGTTAAGTCTGTGTCCCAAGGAATTCTCTCAATAAATCAAATAAATGACCTATGGGGTTGGAGTGGTTGGTGGGAGATCACGGAGAGTTTCAAGACTGCAGACTATGGGCTGTTTTGTTCCTGCTGCTGAAACTAGATGTTCTCTCTTCTCCTGCTCTCCTCCTTCACAAGCAAAGCCCTGCTGATGCAAATGGATGCGGTAGTTAACTTTAAAAAAAATCATCATTTACTGCAGCCCTTGATTTCTGCTTGATCTGAGCCTCCTTAACGGCAGGCACAGCAGGGTAAGCCAGGTTTAACCTGGTTCTCATCCTTGGATGTTTAGACTAAGGAGCCTTAAGCTTCAAAGCCTAGCAGGTGCTTGCACGCTTTAGCAGTTGGGGATGTCCAGCTGTTTCACAACGCTCCCATAAAGCAAGACAGTAAGAGAAATGCAAAATTGCCCTTTAAAGTTCTCACTCAGTGTATTGGCTGGAGCAGGGGAACTTCTAGTTCAAATCATGATGGGGAGTGCTCTCCTCCACCCCTTCTAGCTAGTACTTCCCTGTTAGTCCCACAGTTAGGTCATATTTTGTTCTAATGCACTGGTATGTACGCTCACGGCTGCCATGACCCCGAAACCTGCCTGTGGGCAAATAAATAAGAGCAGCAGGCCTGAGCAAGTCACCTTTGTCTACATCAACCTTCCTTTGCTAGGGGACAGAAAACATTACTAGCTATTTTTGATAAATAAAAATAAATGAAAACAGGGAAATGGCCTTGGTTTGTGCTGTGACACTCTTTACAATGCTTTTAAATGATTATGGGGATCTTTGCCACCAGATATATTAGCAGCTGAATGTAGTGTGTGTTGGTCATTCACCACCTGATCTATGGGCTTTCTATCAGATTACATGACTTAACTTGGTACCTTTTGGAAGAAAGAAATAAAAAAGAGCTATCTTTGAGAAATATTTTAACTTTTGCAACTCCAAAGAGGCCTTTCGAGCTGCAAGCTTCAATGTAATTTCTTCTTCTTCCCACTTACTTCCCACTTTTTCAAAACTTCTGGAGGGGTAAATTTTAGTACGAGTAGAATTCATAACAGAATTCTGTATCTTGTCAGGGCTCCAAAATGATTAGCCCCTTTTGGAAATGGAGACTGTACTTTTTTGTCGGAGTTTTCTCTGGAACACTGAATATTTTCCCTTCAGCGTAGGATGAAAAAAATCTGAGACTGAATACAGCATGGAATCATGTAACGATTCTATGGGAGTATCATTTACGGGATGATAACAACCTACTGACTCAGGTCATGTGGAGTCTGATTTTTGTACAACCCTTGACTTACTGTACAACCTTTGGGAAAGCCACTAAAGGTACCATTGCAAATTGCCCAAAACCCATTTTTAAATGTGACTTAGATTCTTACAGCCCTGAACCTTGAGGAGTTGAGGAGATAGGCATCTGAATACATGGGATAACCTAGGCCTTACGAGCCTAGGTTTTATCTGAGTGCCAAAATCACTTTTGAAAATTGAGCATAAGCTCCTAACTCACATAGACGGTTTTGAAAATGTTATCCTTAATCTCCGTCCAAGTTACTCCTCTCCAGAATGGACACGACAATGACTGCCTCGTATGGATTTTGTGAGTCTTAATGGATGAATGTGTGTTAAGCAGTTTTGATTCTCAGATGGCAGGTGAGAGATGTGCAACATATTACTTACCAGAAAACGGTAACAGTTAGAAAATGTGAATAAACAGGGCTGTTTAAATAATAGATACCCTGACACCTAGCTAATAGGATTATAGGTGTCTCAGATGGAGAGATTAGTTCCTTGTGTGTTCATAGCCAAGAGCCTGGCTTCTTTTCCTCATCTAGTTGCATACTATTGGGACGGCTTGTTATTTAAGGAGACAGCATAATACCTTGGGCAACTGAAGCCTGTAAATATTAGGTGCTCGCTTGAGTAATTCCAAGTGGATATTTTATCAAGGTAAATTTTTTGAAACAGTGGTGATATGCTGGCACAATCCCTCCGGTGCCAGGTCATTCCCAGCATGGCTTTCCAGTTCAATGCCTTTAACGTTTAGTCCAAGGTTTCGCTTTTTCATTCGAGCCTATGTGCCAGCCACTCGGAGGCATCCCGAGTGGAAGGATACAGACCTGTTATGGTGATTTTTTCTCAGCACTTCTATTACCAAGGAAACCAGATTCCTTTGTCTGTGTTTAGAGTTGCAATTATAGCAAGAAGCTGATTCTTTTGCATGGCACAACTGAATATATTGTGGCTTCAGAGGGGAGAGGGGAGTCCTAAAACTAGTGGCTGCTCCTGCTTAGCAACCCACCGAGTTGGTCCCAGGTTCTTTTTGCTTGATGGGGAAGGCTTGTAGGCCCAGAGGCAAGGGAGAATGGCCTAAAAAAGCATCTTCTGGGATCCCAGAGTCTCTTTCAGGCCTTCGTCCTCAAACCTGCAACCCCAGCCTTCCCAATGAGGCAGCTAACACTGACCTGCCACCTGTCCTGCTTCATGCCTCTACCAGATTAGTCTACAGTAAAGAAAGATGTCAGTGAAGACACTGGACTGGGAAAAAGGAGCCCTGGGTCATTTGCTGGCATCATTTTGTTGGGCTAAATCAGTTAGTCTTTCTATCTCTTAGGAGAGAATAAAAATAAATAAATAAATAAATAAAACAATTTCCCTACTCTTAAGGCCCTATTGTGAGACACTTAGGAGACACTTAGATACCATGGTGATGGGAGCTACAATAGGACGATAGACAGTATCGCACATAAGCAAACCCTTCAGAGTTCCTTTACTTCTGCCTTCAAATACTTCTTGATCAGCTGTTGTAAATGAATAACTAAATTTTATTTGGGAGAATTACAGTCCAACACCAGTGTGGTTGTTTAAAAAATAATGCTGGTGAGAAGGCCGTAGCAAAATACTGTACAACTATAGCTCAATTCTATGGTTACTAGGGCTTTTTAGACTCAAGGCACCTTTTGTTAGACTGGAGGCATCCCTCAAAAAATACAGTCCTATAATGGATAGAACCAGAGTTGTTCAGCCGGGTGTCATAAACCCCATATTGCAGCCAAATAAAGAAGTTTCTCCTCCTCTAGACTGTTATGTTGGAGCAGAAAGTTCCTTGTAGTTGTGACTCATTTTTTGCCTAAAAAAAAATAATACAGCAATTATTGTGTTACAAAGAACTCCGAAAGACCACAGAAGGTTAGGATGTTTTTAGCAATGTGGATTCCTGTTTAAAATCTCTGAGTTTATCTTGTGAATCGTATTTGAACACCTAGCATTTCTAACATTGTGTGGCACCCTTGAAATGATCTCAAAAGACCCCAGGGTGCCACAGCACCCTGGCTGAAAATCACTAGGCTAAGCAGATGTCACACTGTGATGTGTGTCACAACCACGGGGAACTTTCTGCTCCAAAACAGCAGGTTAGAGGAGAAATTTCTTTATTTGTTTGCAATATGGGGCTTATGAGACCCAGTTGAGCACCTCCGTTCTATCCATGGTAGGACTGTAGTCTGTAGACGTGGGGGTCAGCACATTCAGCAGAATTGGGGTGTTTGGCACTGTTTTCAGTCCTCTTCTCTATGCCAAGAACCAAAGAAAATATGACTCTCTTATTGGTTGCTCGCTTTCAAGGTCTCTGAGCATAGTATTAAGGTTGCCTGGCCTAATCTTCATAGGCGCTGTGGCAGGTCAGTACCTCTGCAGGTCAGGCCAACCCATGGTAAGTTATTTGCTTGCAACAACATGCAAAAAAAATTAAATGAATATAAATGGGTTCAAATTTCCAATCTGAGAAAAATATATGAAAAAGACCACTTCCCCAAATAAGAGGATGATAAAACCCAAACTAAGATTAAGTGTCTTTTCTTTAGCCTTTTTGGTTTCATTTTTTTTTAAACTCAACCAGGATTGCAAGTAACTATGGCAACCTTGTGTCTATTTTCCTTGTCCTTCCCTTTTCCAGCTCCTCTCCCCCGCTCCCCCCTGCTGCTAGAGGTGCGGTCTTAGGGTGAGATAGAAAACCAAGGTCCTCCTCATACCGCAAGAAAAATACCATCATCTTTTTAACATGATTGGGGTGATAAGCTGAGTGTAGATGCCTGGGATGGCCTTTCCTGTACAGGGATTACTGTATTGGCAAAGCCCTCCTGGTATAGACATAGCTGGTACCAGCAAAGCTGGCATAACTGATTCCTGCCTCTCACGCCCACCCTTGCCCTCTGAGCAAAATGAGCTCTGCTGCCTAGAGCTGGCTAGAATGCTTTTGACAACATTTCATTTTGTTGAAATATGCTGTTTTGATGAAGCTGAAACACTTCTGGGGGGTGTATGGTTTGATAAACACATTGTTGGAAAGGTAGACAGCAAGAGAGAGTGTGGGATTCCCGTGCCAGTTAGCCTAGTGGTTAGGCCACTGGCCTAGTACATGTGATACTTGGCTGCAAATCCCTGCTTTGATTAGAAGTGGTTTAGGATGACATATTCTGTTCTTAATCAGGCAGAAAAGGGACATGATCCTATGTCTCCAACATCCTGGGCAAGTGTCTCAGCTGCCAGGCTGCATAGCGTATACGTCTCCCCCTGAAACTCCTGAATAAAATGCTCAGACTTTAATGAGAAAACAGGCATTTTCTATGCAATTCTGTTCTTGCAAAACAAACAAACAAACAAAAACACTTTAGAAGGGTTTTTACTGTTGCTGCTGCTGTTGTTTCAGCTGAGAACAAAAGCAGATTCTGAAACCTGGGATGTTGCTGTGCAATGTAATTGCCTTTGAGACTGTTCTAATAACAGCAAAAGTTTGGTTTGCTGGAATATCTGCCTCCACCCAAGGGGCTGTGCCAGCCCAGCTATGTCAGTCACCAGTCATAGCTTTATCACACTCCTGCCCAATCTGCTGGGGAAAACAATTGCTGTAGCCTTTGTGTCCTGGCCAAATACTACCTCAAGTTGTTACATGAAGGCAATTCAGGTCGTTTTGTTGACCTTGGTCTTCAATGAGAGATCCATAACCAAACAAACTCAAGAGCTAATGATAAACCTTCCCCCCTCTGTTCTTTTTCTCTACTCCTGTCTGTTATCACTTGTGATGTTGGGCCAGGTCCTCAGTTAATGTCCATGTAACAGACCTCCCCGCATTGAATCCAGCCCATTGATATTTATAGCGAAAGCTTTCCAGGGCCAGGACTCTGCCTGTTTTAGAGTCTGTGAAGGTTCGTGCTCATGGGAGGCTCAGTGGGAGCTATTTGGGAGCTGAGAAGTCTTGAAATTCTGAAGCAGAAGCACAGAGGAGGGCAAAGTTAACTTGTCCAGCAGCTGAGCAGTGGATCCATGGCAAGAACACTGGTCTCCCGAGACCCGCTTCAGTGGCCTACCAAATAGCCCATTCTGTTAGCGATCATCTGGCGATGACTGTGCACTGTTACACCATTAGAAAACAAGCACAAGAGAACAGACTATGAATTTCTCTGTGATATAGCTGCAGCTAACAAATAGTCCTGATCTGAAGTTCTGATGTGGTCTGTTTCTTAATTCCCTCCTCTTGCTGTTCACTTTGTTGTTGCTTGTGTTGTTTTGTTTGTTTGTTTGTTTTGGGGGTGGGGGTATTAATTAATTAATTAACCAGCTAATGGTATCAGCACAATTTTTACAGGCACATACAGAAGCTACAGGCACATTAGGCAAGTGGCTTACTCTTGCTTGCTTATTATCAGGGATAGTTGTTTTCTCAGGTACGCCCCCCCCCCCCCCAATTTTCAGATTAAAAAAAGTAAACCAAAATCCACATTTTCCCATGATTAAAATGAAACACCACTATATCTATATTTGTATCTATATATATCTAATCTTAGTGTGTTTCACTTTAACCATGGAAAATTTTGGATTTTGGTTTACTTTTTTTTATCCGAAAATTGGGGATATTTTTAATCAGAAAAAAACAGGATCCCTGCTTTTTATTAAAAGTACAGGAGGTAAGAATGACTATAATCTCTACCTATTTCAGCCATATTCTCTGAGACGAGAACAGCTGAGTTACATGTGCGAAACATAGTACCATGGTATCAGGCTAAGCATGAAATGCCAAATAATATACTCAAATTACCCACTGCACAGCATGTCAGAACACCTATGGAGCCAGGCACATATATGTGTGCCTGTACTTTATGCAGGGGCTGTGTGTGCTGTTTTGTACTTTAAGCCATGCTGATAGTGAGTATGTATAAGGCTTGCTAACTATACAAATGTTGTCAGGTAAAGCCAGGTCAGTGTGTTTAGCCAAACCAGAAGCTGTAATGGGATGTAGAATTCTTTTCAAGGCCATGCTACCTGAAGGACAAAAGATTTTTCTTCTTTTATAAACTTGAGATCTGGTTCTTTTTACACATCCCTGGGACCAGAGAGGCCAACAATGAGGGATCCTGAAATTCCCATCTTATGTAATTAAAATGTTGAAATTGTTTTCTGAAACTATCTCTAAAAACATTTAATCAGTGGTTGTTTTCTTTTTTTTTAGGTTGTATCGCTGTGAAACTTAATTGTAACTGATATTTGTCAGTTTTCTACATTATTAAGATTTTGATAGTGTCTGGAATATGAAGAAATTCTTAATATTTTACCTAGGCTATGGGGTATGTCTCTTCTGAAAGGTGACTAAGTACATGTTCCAGCTGGGGTTTCACTTTAGCTGTGTCCAAATGATTTCTGAGAGTCAAGCTGATTTTCTGATTCATGCATTATTACCAGTTCAATATCATACGTTCTGCAGGCCAAATTCTTCCCTCAGCTCTGTGTGCACAATTTATCAGTTTGCTAATTCTTTCTTGCATTGTACCTGTGTAGCATAGTACATGCAATGGTGTTGCGCTGCTGTAAGTGAAAGAAGAATTGTAAGCCTGCAGTGACAACTTAGCCATCAGATCTCATGAAGAGACTCAAATATTTGTTCTCGCAGACCTGTTTTTCTTCTGTATGATACATAAGCAACATATAGGCTAAGTACAGACATTCAAAAAGGCTGAGCCTGAATTGATTCAATCTTTGCAGATTAGTCTAACCTGTGAAGATTGAACTGATTTGCAAGTGAATAGACATTCACTTTTGACTCTGGAAATGCAGCCACATGCCTGCAGTGGCTCAGGTTCAAAGCTAGGGGGGGTGCTAGAATGAGCCTATCTTCCCTTCAGCAGCAGCTGCAAGGCTGGAGGGAAGCTGACCTGGTTGCGGGGCATGGCCAGGCCCTGACAGGTGCCTGAGTATGATTGTGGAGAGGTTTAAACCCCCACCCTGGCCTGCAGGGACCCCAGCCAGGGTGCGCCTGGAGGAGGAAGGGGAAGCAGCCGTTGCCAGGTTTGTCTTGGCGGGAGGGTGTGGCCAGACATTAGCACAGGCAGCACATCAGGTGAAGTGGGGGCAGGAAGGGGGATTAAACTCCCATCTCCCCTCTGTCCCACCAGCATAGGGACCCCAGCTGGGAGCTGCCCACCTCAGCCCCAGGCAAGATGGGTGGATAGCAGGGCCAGTCCCAGGCAGCTGTGGACATGAAGGACTCATCCTGCACAGCCAGTCCTACTGCCAAGGCAGCTGCCTGCAGTGATGCCACCTCCATGCTGGTGCCCAGACAGCCACTGCCTGCGTGCTCCAGGCCAGGCTGCCGGGGTGCCACAGCTGGCTGGGAAGTGCCCTGCCCCTGCAGCCCTGCCCAGCCTGGCCCGGCTTCACTATTTTCCTGACTCACTTGGGGCTGAGCAAGGCTAGCTGCAGGCACTGCTGAGGGGAAGTGCGGAGGGGTCAGCCCATGCTGTGGGGGCAGTGCCCTTCCCAGTTGGCTTTGGCTCCATGACAGCCTGGCCTAGCCTGGTCACAGGAAGCTGGGAGCAATCCTGCCACACAGCTCTCACGGCCCCAGCCTGAGCCACTGTCGGCTGGGAAGGGCCCTGCTCCCATGGCCCAGACTGGCCCTTCAGTGCCTGCCCTCAGCAGTGCCTGTGGGCCAGCTTGGCTCAGGCCTGCAGCCCAAGCTCCAGCCCCAGAGGCGAGGGGGAGGGAAGGGGAATAAACCTGCTTTGTGCTCCTTCACCTCATGGGACCGTGCTGGCTAGCATCTGGCCATGCTCCGCCCCTGCTCCAGCTAGAGAACACAGTGGCAGAGCCAGCCCTGCTCTCTGGAGAAGACAGCCCAGCCCAGGGCTGCAGAGCATGCTGGGATGCTGGGGGACTCCGATTTAACTTGAGCTAGGAAGGGGTCTCAGACAGAAGTTCCATAAACCAGTTTGACCCAAATCAGTTAAGTCTGATAACTACATTCAACCAGGTTTATCTTAAGCCAGTTTTGGCCACTCTGAAACTGGTGTACGGGCACTGAACTTCTGTTTTGTTACAGGTTTAAACCAGTTTTTGATCATTTAAACCAGTTTGTGTGACTTCTTTCCCTAGCCATAATGCACACAAATAAAATTCACGTGAAGTTCCAATATTTAGAATAATAATAAAAAGGCAAACATATAATAATTTTTCAAGGTGGCTCTGCATTGTGTGTAAACATCTGACACCCAAGCTAAGTGGTGACGATGTATAGGAGGTGGATGGGCATACATGTGCACCCCCTGAGAGTGCTTGTGCACCCCCTGATAGCCAGTGCTCCCCACTTCGGCGACGGGCACGAGGGGCAGGCGGGAGCACCGATGCCCCCTCCCCCCCCCCCCCCCCCCGTGAGCGCCAGCCAGGGAGTGGGGGCCAGCAAAAGTACCACTGGCACTTCCAGGTGTCCCGCTCATGCTTCCTGGTCAATATGATCGGCCGCAGGGGGACCCCCCCAGTCAATGAGATCAGCTGTGGTTGCTGACTGGCTGCTGGAGGGGCATGTGCTGCTCTGACTCAGGAGGCACCAGTCGCCCATGAAGCATGCTATGACTCCTTTTTAACTGCTGGCCCAGATACAATGCAATCACTGAAAATGCTACTTAAAAGTAGGGAGTAGAAACTGAAAACTGAGAATTCTTTCTTGATGCTGAAAAAGTCTAATGGAGGGTCAAGTCTGTTAAAGTACTTCTAAATACCATTGGAGTATTGATTTTCCGAATAAACCAGGGAAGTGTTTAAATTTAATCTGATTTTTGTTGTTGTCTGATAACGTTATGATCATTTTTTGCCATTTGTGAAATTTCAATATTTTACATTTTTAAATTTCCAACGAGGGCATGAAATGTTGCAGCAGCTTTCTGTCATTTGTTTGGTCTGTTCTTGGTTGCTACTAATGCTAACACAGATTCAATCCTTTTAAAAGTTGAAGACCATACTTTAGTTTAGAAATATTCAATACATTAGTTTCTGTATTGACAAAAAGCTAACACAGATCATGCTTCTAATTGGTACTGACACAGACTGCAGAATAGAGCTGATCTGCAACAGCAAATAGAACATCATCCCCTCTTTCCTGAACAGGTTAGCTAGGGTATCAAGCATGTTCTTGAATTTGCAATTCATCATTTCTTTTAACCTCTTCCTAATCTACGTGTATTTATTGAAACTCAGGAGACTTAAAACCAATCAACCAGACTAAATGTGAAACATGAAAGGTTTGTCAATTTGAGATTTAAAATTCAATGCAATCTACTTCACATCTTCATTTTGTATTCACCTTGAACTCACATAAACTGCGAGCCCACTTTAAAGTTAGAGTGCTGCTCAAGTGCAGAGCAACATAACAAAAGGCCTAGGAAGAAGAAATAAAATATGGGTCCTGCTACTGCAAAGCCTCATGTGCTTGGATACAGCTTTGCAGAAACAGGTTTATGTGTGAGACGGAAGAGTGGTCCAAGAATGCTGAACCTACAGTGAAGGTGGTGTCTGAGCTGACTGCATGCATTTATGTGAATGTGCAACAAGCTAAGTGTGTATGTGGGCCTAAATTCAGAAATTTTGCACCCCACCTTGACTTGAACCAACTTTGTACAGTTAACCTTAAAATAGCTGAAAATGTTAAAACTGGCAATGGCTGAACAGGCCTGTCTTTTTAAAACAAACCAATTATCCATGACAAGAATAGAAACAGAAGGTGGTAATTTTTTGCACTGCTTAATTGCCTCCCAAAGAGGATAAAGTGGTTATTTAAAAAGACTATCTTCATCTTCAGTGTTGAAATAAAGCCTTTTGAGGATAACTTAAAAGGACAAGTAAAGATAAAGATCTTTTACCTCAGGTTTATTAAGGAAAGCGGAGTCTAAATTAGCAGCCAGCTCCAACAAAACTTGCCCATCATTATGCAGTCCCTCTATGTCATAGTAGACATAGCCTGGCTTTTTGTGAATGCATTCTGGAAAAAAAGAGTCGAAACATGAGGGAGATGGCTTTCTCTTTAGAGTAGGGAACTTTTTCAGGGGAGAAAGGATGTCTGAGGTGTTCGGTCCCAATGTTCGGGCCTTTCTTCCTTCCCTTTTCTATAGGAGGTTTACTTTGTGACTGTGAGCAAGTCAGTTGGGGACAGATCCACCAAAGAGCTTTGACATGTAAAGTGAAGTTTGGTAGCATTTAGGCTCCAAAGTTTGAGTACAATTCTCTGCTTTGGGAAGCTAGTCTGTACAGAGGTTCTTCATCTGGATAAAGGGGGTAAGAAATGCTTTTCAACTATAAACATGGTAAAGTACACATAGAAACATATTTCAGGCAGTGATTTAAAACTTTTTTTGGATTTGAGCCAGGTTCACAAAATGGTGAGCATTTTCTAGATAATAAAAGGAAGTTTAGTGTTTTTGGGGGGGGTTGTTTTGGGTTTGTTTTTTTTTTTTATTAAGAAAGGTTGTTATAGAATCATAGAAAATTAAGGTAGGACGGGACCTCAGGAGGTCATCTAGTCCAACCCTCTGCTCAAAGCAGTACCACCTCCACTAGATCATCCCAGCCAGGGCTTTGTCTAGGTGGGTCTTAAAAACCTCCAAGGATGGAGCTTCCACCACCTTTCTGGGGAACATGTTCCACTGTTTGACTATGCTCCTAATGAGAAAATTCTTCCTAATATCTAACTTAAACTTCCTTGCTACAACTTATGGTTTCATAGTTTCATAGTAGCTAGGGTCAGGAGGGACCTGAACAGATCATCTAGCCTGACCCCCTGCCACAGGCAGAAATGAATGCTGGGTTCACAAGACCCCAGACAGGTGATCGTCCAACCTCCTCTTGAATTTGCCCAAGGTAGGGACGAGGACCACTTCCCTGGGAAGTTGAGACCGTTGCTTCTTGTTCTGTCATCTGCCACCACTGAGGACACTCTAGTTCCATCCTTTTTTGATCCCCCCTTCAGGTAGTTGAAGGCTACTATTAAATTCCCTCTCCATCGCCTCTTCTCTGGACTAAATATGCCCAGTTCCCTCAGTCTTTCTTCACAAGCCATGTGCCCCAGCTCCCTCACCATTTTTGTCATCCTCTGCTGAACTCTCTCCAACTTGTCCACATCCTTTCTGTAATGGGGGGCCCAAAACTGGACACAGTGCTCCAAATGTGGCCTCACCAGTGCTGAATAGAGGGGGATAATCACTTCCCTTGACCTGATGGCAACACACCTACCAATGCAGACCAGTGTGCCATTAGCCTTCTTCGCAACAAGGGCACACTATTAGCTCCTATTCAGCTTATTGTCCACTGTAACCTCCAGGTCCTTTTCTATTTCTATTGGCTATGTAATAGCAATGTGATCTGGTTCTAGACCTGTGTGTGTGTATATCAATATATGTGTGTGTATACGCAGAATTTTATATAGATTCTGTGTATACTTGCCAAAGAATTCAGAAAATGTTGGCTGACAAAAGCACTCCTTCACTGCTCTAACCATGTCCACACAAGGGTTTGTGCCTGCATTGAAACGCTGTTAAAAAACCCAAAGGCCTCCCTAACCAATATTGCTCTAATAGCGACCATTTTAAGTGTGTGCCTGCCCCATGGCTGACCATTGTGCTCATGGGAATTTTTACAAAGTAGACATCTGCTCACTGAGAATGGGGCTGTTACCACCAACTCGCTTCACACAAGCCACCCAATTTATGTACCATTCATATAATCTTTGTTCATGATTAAAAAAACCCGCCATTGCTTCAGCTTTTGGGTTTATCAGACTTATCACCTGCCATGGGGGGATTTACTCAATTTTTCCATCTTTTTCTAAGCAAGTTATGCACTGTCTATTTATGTAGCAGGACCAGCCAAGAGTGTGCTACTAAGAATTGCTGACTGGCAAAAAGGACTGTCGGGTGAGTTAATTGCAGTAAACAGACTGTTTCCTAAGGCACTCTTTGGTTATATTTTCTTGCTGCTAGGGAGCTCTCAATAGCATCTTTGTGCCTTTCTTTTTTATCTCCTTGTACAGCTGATTGACATGTGACCTGTGAGGCGGCAAGGTTTGAAGAATCATATTGGAACTTAAAAATAAAATGAATATTTTCTACCAAACACATTCAAATACAAATACTGCCATTTAATCACATTGCCAAACTGTATTTATATGGAACATTTAATCAGTAGATGATGTAGAGGGAGCATTTGTGTTTTGGGGATTAGCTGGGCTTCCTTCTATTTTTGATAGTGTGTCCTACTCCTTGGTTACGTAAAAGTAACATTGAATAGTTTTATATAGCGTGGGGAAGTCTTTCATGGCACTCGGAACTAAACAGTTTCTGTATTATGTCACCTCTTTAAAACCCATTGTCCCCAAACAAGGTAAGACAAGTCAAAATGAAATAACAGGTTCCCATTATGTTTTCTGAAGAAGGATCAAACAGTTGCAGTTCTGCAGACTAAAATATAACTTACATAAGTTATATTTTTGGTCTGCAGAACTGCAACTGTTTGATCCTCCTCAGAAAAACATAAGGGAAATCTGTTATTTCATTTTGACTTGCTTTCCCTTGTTTGGGGAGAATGAATTACCCATAAGGTTTCCCAGTCATCAGGTCACCCAATGTTGCATTGCTTTCAGAGGAACATGTATTGCTTTCAGAGGAACTGTTGCCATGCTGAAAGTTAAGTGCATGCCAAAGTGTTCAGCGCTGCAGCATCAAACTTAATAGGAGTTCAGGGATGAAGGGCTCGGGCCTTTATGCTGGGTTTGCCATTGAATTGCTTAAATGATTTTAGGAAAGCAGCTTAGGGCTAGAGCTAAAAAAGGTCTAAGGCATCACAGTGCTGAGCTAACATCTAGAAACCTGTTGTGTAGTGGAGTCCACCAACCCAAATTTGGCTTTGTTGTGTGTGCAGAGAATTAAAGGCTTTAAAACAGGATCCACAAAAGCAAGAGCATGGAGCAGCACCTTACTCTGTACTACAGCAAAGCACCTTTGTCCAACTGGCTATCAATCCTGAACCCTTTCCTGGAGTAAGAGGTGTGCAAAAGCCACTCCTTTCCTAAAATACACGGTGGTTTGTGGAGTGCTGACTGCTCTCAATCCTTTTCTCTAATAGTTCAGTGGTCAGAATATTCAGGACCATGTTCAAATCCCTTAACTGCTTGAGAGGATTTGAACCTGCCCCTTCCACTTCCCTGGTAAATACTGTCACTGCTTTTTTGGGTTACATTCAATCTCTCTTGCTAAAGCTGTTTCACTTGGCCTGGAATACTTCCAGTATTTATTAGACCATGGAGAGAGTTGAGCGTATGTGTGTGAAACTTCTGTAGGTTCATGATTAATGCCCTCCCCTGGGGGAGGGAGGAGATCTGAGTTCTTGTCTCTGCTCCAGTCAATGTTTCAAACCCTAACACGTAAGTTATGAAGTTCCACAACCTTTCTCTGACCAAAAGCAGAATATCCAGGAACTCAGCAGTTATACTGTTAATTCAGGAGGTGGTAGAAGTCAACTTGCCCTCTGGCACAGAAGGAAACTGAACTTGGGCAAGCGCTTCAACCACTCAGATCCCAGGTAAATTAGACAAACCAGTGAACCGTGACCAGCAGCATCAGCACCTCATGCTGTGGTCTGTAAAGGGCACAGTCCAGGCAGTATGCTTTGAGAATGCCCACTAGATCAGACACTGCAGGCCAAATGGGCAGAAGAACAGCTGGTCTTTGGATCTGAGTGGGTTATACATGCAAGGTTTAGTGCCTAAATCCTCTTCTGCAGAGCTTTCCCTTAACTTCATCTCTGTCTCATCTGTAACATGAGGATCGTTGTATTATTAGAGGCAGTTGAAATTAAGAATTTGTTCCCCTGGAAATTCTGATTCAGAATGAAAAAATAAAATTTCCCACAACATGAAATTTCCCAAATCAGTGCATTTCAGAAATATCAAAGTAACTTGATGACACGCTTCATTTCATTTAGCATTGAAGTGAAAGCATTTTGACTTGGTTAAAATGAAGCAGTTCTACATTGCTTTCTGTTGAACATTATGACAAAATTGATCCTTTGCTGTGAAACGTTTGGTTTTGTTGAATCAGTATTGTCAGATGGAAGTCTGCTTTGCTGGAAAATTTTTGACGAACTGTAATATTAACTTCTTCAGAGTGGTGTTATCTGATTTAGTTAGTGAGAGTTTGTAAGGTGCCTTTCTGATCCTTGGTTGCATGGTCTAACAGAAATTAAACTCTTTTTTTTTTTAGATCATAAAGTATAACTCTACTGCAAATATCTAGAGAGCTGTTTTTCAACCTTCTGCTGGTACACATAATGATGTGTGACATCAAGATGCGGCAGGCTAGCAGCTTAGATGGCACGTCTCTTGAGTTATCCCTTGTGGCATCTACAAGGTGCACTATGAGTGCATCTGTCTGGGATCAAAGAATGGTGGTTAACACATAGGCAAGCCTTAACCATTTAGCATGTGGATGATACGAAGCGGTAACCAAGCTCTTACCAACTATTGCACATGAGCTCCCAAAGAGCTGCTTTATAAGTAGGAAGTAAAATAGATTGAAACAGAAGAGGGAGCTCTCACTGCACCATTTGAGAAGGGGAGTTTGGGGGACTGCTGTGTTAGAGGTAGAGAATGGTAAGCTTCACTCTGCTTTTACTAATGGAGGGGAACTCTTGCTACTCCTTTCCCTTTACTACTAAAAGTTGCTAATAATCTGAATTTGACCTGATATCTTAGAGGGTAAAAGATACTCTATCTAACTACCAAACTTGAGAGGCATGCAGTTGTCTCCTAAGGCAGATTTAAGACAAATCCTGACTCTCAGTCATCAGCTTTAGGTTTAAGTTATTCTGCTGATAGTCGACAGTTTGAAGATTTTGCTTCCTTTCTTTCCCCACACCCACTCCACCCCGTTTTTCCTTCAGTCACATAAATCCCAGCTAAATCTTCTGAAAAGAGCTTACGAAATGGTAGATTCTAAATAGCATAGAGTCCAGAAAAACGGAAACTAAGGTAGGTGTTCACATCCCAAGCCCTTCCCCTGTCGCACAATAGACAGTTATGTACACCCTGAGGTTAATCTGCGTCATCGAAGGAAGATTCCAACTTCACTCCATCTCAAAAGCAAATTCCCTCCTCCTGGATACCAGTTCTGCCAAAAAAGTCCATCGGCGGTATCAGGCATTTTCTGCTATATTCAACCCTACTTTTTTTTTTTTAACATAATTCTCCTTGACTCCAGTGGGTTTTGTTATCAGGCAAGGAATCAATTGGTCTTGTATAGCATGTCTCTTCCAGCCCTAAACTTCTGTGAATCTTGGCTGCCCTAATATTTACACCCATTTTGCACTTCCAGAGTAAGGAGTATTCAATATAACTGAGAATCGGGGATCTCCTCTGTGCAGAATTCCTGTTGACTTCAACGGGTTTTGGAGCAGGCATTTCCTATTCCTTCATTTTCTGCTCCAAACTCCTATCCATTTCAAATGAGACTACAGTATGGTCACAATGCCTACTGATCACCACCATGTGGTAATGCTGAGATTGGCAACTGCCTGTGACCACTGCAAATGTGATGAATATTAATTTACGCAAATATACCGGTCTCTGATATTACCCTATTTTATAACCCTTCTTCCCATTCTAGAATTATTTCCTTGCTATACACCATCTGAATTTGAGATTGGGCTTTTGGAAACCGTTGTTTGGATGTTTGCTTCTGGATGGTGCTTAGAACAAAGTGACTCTGAACTTTAATTTGTCTCCCTAGACACTAGCACTATAAAAAATACCACCTCATTGGCCAAGATAATAAATTGAAAAGGATCAGGGTCAGTGAATACGCAGGGATGATTTCTTCTCAGGCCCACTGATTTATATTTAAAATATATATAAACTGTGTGAATGTAGTTACTGAATCTGTCATTTATGGGCCAGGATTCTCTGAAAGGACTAGCAGCTTTGGGCACCTTGGGTGATTTGGCTAATCAAACTTGGAACACCTTAAAAGAAAATAATTTCCAGGGTGCAGATGCACAGCACTGAATATTGGGCTGGTTCAAAGTGTCTCTGAGTACTTTATGCCTCTGTAGTATCAGTCTCCATTCACATAGTCATGCAGTTTTAAGACCAGAAGTGACCGTTAGATCTGGTCTAAACTCCTGTATAAAACAGACCATAGAATTACATCCAGTAACATACTTTTGAGTCCCATAACTTGTCCCATTGGCTTAAAATATGTATTCCAGAAAGGCCGCCAGTTTTGAAGCCTTCAAGAAAGGCAGATTCTATTGCTTCTCTTGGTAATTTGTTCCAATGGTTAATTACCATCAGTGTTAAAATTTGTGCCTTATGTCTGGCTTGAATTTCCAGTCACTGATTCGTGATATGCCTTTCTGAGATAGATTAAAGAGTTCTTTAGTACCTGGTATTTTTCTCTCTATGAAGGTATGACATAATCAAGTCACCTTTTGCTCTCCTTTTTATTAAATTAAGTAGATGAAGCTTCTTACATCTCTCACTATGAGAAGTACTTCTAAGGTCTCAAATGGTATTTATTCTTCTTCTTAGAAATGCCGCTATTTTCTGACACCAGGAGGAGGAATAAAGTTATCTAGTGGCAGTGCACAGTCTAGTAAAATTGGATGGGGGTGCCCCAAATTCAGTGACATGAATTGCATACATGTCTCCTTGTGCTTGAATTGACTTCAGTCAAACTCCAGTCATGGGTCCACCCACACTTCTTTCTCGGAAGTGAGTTGCTTTGATTTCTCACAAAAACCGTGACAGAAGAAGTGCTGGAGGGAGTGTGACATGCTGATCCAACTGCCCTGAGATCCTTGGGACATTTTCTGTTGATGTCCGTGAGAGCTGAGCCTGGGGACTGGGATTCTGAATTGGCAAAGTACACGACCATATGCTTAAAACTTTAATGAAGCTTCAACCCATACTTGACTAAGGGTTTTTTCTGAATAAGGATCGACACAAGGAGATGCTGTACATTTATTTACATGTTCTGCTGAATGGAGGCCTCCAGCAGGAGAGGCCAGTGATTTCATAGGTTTATTGGAGAGGAACTAAACTGCATCTTTGTGATTTGAGAAAGGCTAATTCTGCATGTAACCTACATTTTCTTTTTTTTCTTTAGAACATTTAAGTATCTAAAATAAATACTGCTGTGTCCCATTGTAAGGTAATTGCTTCAACCATGTTTTCCAATAATGTCAGTTTGTCAATACTTGAAACAGTTTATGAAACCAAAAGGAGTTTTGATATCATCTAAATATCCTGTTTTGACATTTAGGAAGCAGAAGGTTTTGTTAAAATGACTTTTTTGTTTTTCAGTATTTTAATAAATTTAGTTTTTAAAAGGCTAATTGAAACTAAATGTCCTACTTCACCCAAAATACCACCCTACCCCACCCCCTCGGCAATTATTGCTTTAGGAAAGATTTTTAGATTTCTATCTCTTGTTCCAATTTGGGATGGGAAAGTTCTTTTCATACTACAAATTTTTCTGGGATAGGGAAACTGTTTTCCAACCTGCTCTAGTAAAAAAAAAAGATACAAGCCCACATACATGTTTTGATCTGTTTGTTTTTCAAGCTTTTGCTTATATGCAAAGTTGAACCTGAAATTTCTGGTTATACCTCACACTCTTTCACAGGCTTCACACAAGCTCAATGCTATTAACTTGAATAGAGCTCCTCTTCATTTACCCTGGTGCAAGTCAGAGCAAAATTGGCCCTACAAGCTAGGGATAGAAATTAAACATAAACCCCAGTATAAGTGATCAGAAACTGGTTCAAATCTGTAACACAACAGAATTTCAGTGCACATAAACTGGTTTCAAAATGGCTGAAACCAGTTTAAGATAAACCTGGATGGATGTAGTATCAGACTTATCCAATTTAGGTTAAATTGGTTTATTGAACTTCTGTCCCAGATCCCCTCCAGATTCAAATTAATTCACAGTCCTTCAGCGTCCCAGGATGCTTTGTACCTCCCCTGCAAATATCCCTGGCAGGGTGGGTGGGCTAGCCTTGGCCCAAGCTGTTTGCTCCAGCTGAGCAGGCCGGCATGCTCTAGCACCCCCCGGCTTCTGGCTTGGGCCACCATAGGCATGTAGCTGCATTCCTGAATAGCTGTTGAATTGCTTATCAGTTCAATTTACGCAGTTTAGCCTAACCTGCAAAATAGAACTGATTTAGCCTCAGACTTTTTGACTGTCTGTACTTAGCCACAGTATTCAATTTATCTCATCCTAAGTAGCAGGGCCTGCAAGTTTTCTCATCTCAGCCCTCTGTGAGATGTGGTTCAAGCCTCACCTGCATGGGCCATTTAATCTGAAAGTGAGATAATCTCTTTTTAGTACATGGCTCATCTGCAGTGACTAGCAACAAGGGGTCTAGTTAGTACTAGGGAAAAGGACTGAGCCCATAAGGTTTACTTAGACCCCAGAACAGCATGATTTTTTTTGTTTGTTTTAAAAGAAAAAAAAGGAGGAAGGCCAGTGAAGTACAAGTGCAAAATAAAATCCTCACTAGGATAATAATTTGGTAAATCATTATTTCCTAGAAGCCCTAATCAGTTGTATTTCTTTTAAGCAGATGCCTGAGTATAACTGCTGTTTCTCCCACCGTGGGGAGAATGCAGCTTCCTACCAGTGGTGGTTTATATCTTCTAGTGCAGGTGATGTGTGATCCCCATTAAGCTTAGTATACCTAATTCTCTTCTATGGCACTAATAGTTCCTTGCCATTATCTTTATTTGGCTGCTAATTTCACCTAATGAATTTCTCCATTGTAATAGGGTTACATGAATAGCCTGAGATATTGCCTCTTATCCCATGGGAAAAATCTTGCCTGGTCGCATGTGAATGTTCTCAGGGGAAGAAAGTCATTAGAAGGGTTGATGGAGGACATGTCCACTGGGAAAGTCCTTTTACATTTGTGGCTTCTTGCACTGACTGCAGGACTATGAACATTTTCATGCATGATTTCTACTTCCTCATATAATTTGCCCTAAATCCTAGTAGGTCAGAGTGAAACCAGTCACATATTGTGCTAGACATACATTAAGATCCAGTTCTTGTCAAAAAGTATTTGCAACCAAAATGGTTGAGATGGAAGAAGGGACAGAGAGACACAAAGAAATGGAGTGGTTTGTGAAAGGAACACAGCTGGTCAGAGCTGGGAATACAACCCCGGTTTCCTGATTCCAATTCAGGATCATCTTGGATCTACACTTCTGCCCTTTAGACTATGCAGTTTCTAAGATGGTTACTGTCTTGTGATCTATGTTTGACCTGCACATGCTGGAAAAGGAGTCTGTGCCCTGATTGGAGCCATAGACCAAGAGTTTGCAATACTCCCGTATCATGCTTGAATAGCTGATGGGTTGTACGCCAGCATAATGTGACCTCCATCATGAATCGTGGTTCTGGATTATACACCAGGAAGTGCTCTAAGAATCCCAAGGAATGACATAATTGGGAATCACAGTCAAGTACAAAAGATGGAAAACTGGTCTTAAGACATGACAACATATAAAGGTGACGTTACACATTACACTTAGACCTTAGTGAATCTGTGAAATGTGAAGTAGTATTAAAGTTAGACCATGGTGTGAGCAGTCATATGTTAAGAGTTAACAGTATTTCTTGCCTGCACAGTTCTGACTTGCCATTAGAGGGCTGGCAAGCAGGGATGTGGCTAGAAGCCAGGATACATGGATACTATTCCTGCCCTGGGTGGCAGGGAAATGGGGGGCTGGGAGCAGTGCATCTAGGGATGCTGGAGGTCTGCAAATTGCTTGTTTTATTTCCAAGGAGCAGCCTGAAGTCAGCTAAACACCAGCTAGGTAGACAGCCCAGAATCAAGCCTCTCCTGAACTGGTGTAACTTTGAGACACTCGGAGGGCACTTCACTCGGAGGGCCTGAGTTTAACAGGCTTTAACAAGCAGACACTTGCATTTAAAGTGTCCTTAGTATGGTTTAAATTTAATGTGTAACTTCACCCTAGGAGGGACTGAAATGCTTTGTAATGTTCTTTTAATGATCCTACAGAATTCTGCTGCAGGGATATAATCTTTATCTGAGCACTATCATGTGATCCAAAAAAAAAAAAAAAAAAAAAGGCAGTACGTAAGTTGATCATTTTCTGTTTTATCTCATTGTTCTCTCCCGCATTAATATTTGTATTCCTATAGTTCGGAGAGGATCCAAACAAGATCAGAACCAAGTTGTCGCTACTTATGTCACAAATGCATAATAAGGAACAACTGTTGTGAAGAGCATGCAGTATAAACAAGACATATAGAGGGTAGGAGAAAGGGTTCTCCACCTTGGAAAGATGGAGAATTTAGGCAGAAAATCTTACCCTGGATCTTTAACCACAAGATCATTTTTCTGTACACCTCTGATGATACCCTATGAACTGCTTAGAGCTGCTGCCGTGCTAGCCAGTCACATTTCTTTAACATTCATGTCTTGAATTCTAAACCAAGCTGAAGGAAAGGAAAAAAAAAAACCTGAAGAAATCTCTTGTTCACTTTCTAGAACAAACTATGGTCTGTGAATTATTTATCTTTCTGGAAGGGATGAGGCTTTAAATGGGTCCCATTGGTCCAAAGTATTTAGGCAAGGTGGACAAGGCTAAACTCTGCTGAAGATGAAATGGAATGCTTGAAAGGTTACAAAAGGTATAAGGGTGCTGGGAAATTATTTCTTGTATTATTTATGGGAATGCATTCTGTTCTTTGTAACAAAAACAAGTGATCTTCCTTAATGCTATCATGCTGTCTTAAACTCTTAAGAGTCAAGAAATCTGTTCTTTTACTTAGAATAAAAAGGAGATGTTTTATTTAAAAGATGTAATGTTTTGCCACCTCATCTATGTAGAGAAATTGTTGTCTAAAAAGTTAAAACTACATAATTACCTCCCCCCACCGCCAATTCCTTGACTGTTTATTATAGACTGGCTGCCTGTCTCCTTTTTGCTAATAGAAGGTCATGGTCATGAAGCCAAAAACTTTTTGGCAGGACATACACAGAAATATCACCATAAGGAGGCAGGCAAATGTTGGGAATGTCTCAAAGCAGATGAGTTGATTGAGAAAATTTTAATCCGTCCTTACCCACCATTCAGAGAAGGCATGACCAAAATGCAAATAATAAATATTAATAATAGAGCTAGTTGAAAAAATTCCCTCAACCTTCTTTTTTTTTAATAATACAGGAATTTCCACTGTAAATAGCTATGTGATCATTTTTTCAAAAAGATTGAAACTGAATATTTTGAGAAGTTTCCCTCCCACCTTGGGTGAGTTTTTTCATTTGCCAAAACCTTGCAAATGGCTGGGAGAAGGCGGGGGGAGAGTAGGGAATCAGTTTAATGGCAATCCCATCCTCCTACCCCTGAAAAAGAATAAAAGAAAAATAAAAACTAGAAAATAAAAAGTTTGTTTTTCCCCAAAAAACCTCTGACTTTGTTGTGTCATTTAATTCCTGTGTAAATAATTTCTCCATTGTTCTGCTAAAGATGATAATACTTCTTTTCTACTTTGTTCACCTTCTCAATTTAGGTTGTTTTCTCTTTGGGGGAGAGCATTTTCCAACTGTCTGTACAGCTCCTAGCACATTAGGAGCTGTCATAACCATAGGCACTGCTTCAACGCAATAAATAAAAATGGAAGCTAATGTTGGCAGAGGGAAAAAAAACCCTAAGTAATGCTAGGGGTGACTACAGTTTTTAAACCTAATCTGCTTTCTTATTTTTATTCTGTGGTGCACTTAAAATGTTGGATTGTTATACAAGGGAAGAGATAAGTGCAATATGATCACGTTTGGAAAAGAAAATCTAAGTGTTGTGTGTTGACCTAGTGATAAAATGTGTCAAATGAAACCTTTCAGCATCTGGATGCTGGAAAAAAAAAAAAAAGGCCACATGGTTTTAATGAAATCTGTCAGCTGTAGATGAATAGTTAATGCACCTTCTCTTTCATGGCTTATTAAAAAAGAGTGAAATTAGGTAACAGTATATACACTTCAGAGCTTTTGATGAACCTCAGTGAGGATTACATCTTCATGTGAGCTGTTGCAAAAAGTTAGGGGAGCTTGCTACCAGCCATTCATAAAGCTAACATTTTATGGTCTGTGCTGTCTGCCTTATTGCTTTCTGGGAAGAAACTGATTTACACAGCCTCAAAGGCCAGATTTGCAAAGTAGGACCCCACTCATTTAGGAAACTAATTAAAGCGATCAGGTGTTCAAAACAGCTCACTCCCCAGCAGCTTTTCTGAAGGAGTCTTGACCCCTCAAGACATAGGAATAGACTCAGCGAGAGGCTGCCCTATCTCCCATGCCATACTGTCACAGGTGAACTGAGCAAAGATACTTGTCTGGATGCAAAAAGGAGGGCAACTAAGAGCATTATCACAAAGTGGCTATTGAGCCATCACCCACAACTGGATGAGAAATACTATCCAAAAGACTAAGGTTGGAATTGTTTGAATTATTTTATATTACAGTCCTTCTTCTCTGTGGACATTAGTACCATGACACAATCATCAATACCTCAGGAGGGGAAACACTTGTGGAAGTATTAAAATACTCTCTGAATAAATTGCAGTCTCCGGGATTAATTTGGCACTTTTCTCAAAATGGATTAAGTCCAGCGGCGCACTTAATCATGTGCTTAAAGTATGGAAGTAGTTCCACAACCTTTAAAAGACTGTTTAGGAGCTTAGTGGTAAATATGGTCTTAAGTGTTTTGTGAAATAGGAGGCTCTCTGTTCTTTAAGGACCTGAAGTCACTGAGTCAATAGAAAAAAGTCACCTTTGGCTTTGGATCTAGTGGAACAAGAATCGTTTACATGCATGTGGATATCTTGCTTTAGTTCCTGCTGTCTCTGTCCTGTCAGCTAGGTGTCAAAACATTTCACTGTTGAATCCACACATCTAAAAATTCAGAGAGATAGTTGCTTCATAGACAAGACCTGTCCTGTTCTTCATCAGGATCCTTCAAACATTGGCAAAGCAATCAGTGTAATTTTTCTCCAGCACAGATTACACCAGAAAAGCAAGAAAACAAGCAGCATTGATTGCTTTTGTAATAAGATGACAAGTTTGCTTTGATCACCGCTTTCAAAGGTGATGAAAATGCCCCTTTTCAGTTTTTTGGTGGCATGTTGATGTCTCTCACCAGTGCAAAGGTTTTGAACACCTTGCTACTTTTTCTCTCTTCTAACCTCTGGGATAGGGATTGGGGGCAAAGTGGAAAAATACATCTGTCATCCAAACCGAGCATCACTCCTATGCCATTAACTCCTAAGTTCGGTTGGTTTTCTTAGAATCACAGTGTATTCTGTTCAAATCCAGTTGGCTCAGGGAAATTTGTACAAATGCCTTGTGCTCCAGTTGGGGTAGTTCTTCTGTACAACCTATGGTTGGGCACTATGCTAATGTTATTTATCCATGTAAGGGGATAAGGAGATAAATTAGGATGTGGACTTACGGTGCATTACCTGTTCCACAAAAACTGCATCTGTGAATACTCTTGCTCCATAGTAAATGTTAGATGGATTACCTCTTAGTGAAAGTGTGTTAAACTCTCCCTCTGCCTGAAGCAGGGTATTTGTACCCAAAAGCTAGCAAAGAACAATTTTTCCAACTATTTAGTTGGTCTAATAAAAGATACCACATTTACCCAAAGAACCTTAAACTACCTCATATTTCCCACAGAGTATCTGACACTGTAAAGTTCACACCCCAGATTATACCATAGTAACTTGTTTGTGTGGTCATATAAGTTAGGCTAGGAACAGGTGCTGCATTTGTCCCAGGATTAGTTGTCCCAGAACAAAAAAGTCACCAAATTGGTGTTTACACACATTGCCCTTCCAATTGGACTTTAGTGAATAGCTGAATGTCTGCCATTGAGTGACTGAAATCCTGGGACAACCATACAGATGTAGTTATCAGTATCCTGGGACAAACTCTTAGCACTTCTTACCCCGTAAACCTTTTAAGGGTTTGTCCTGGAACAATGGACATGGATGTCTTGAATGATCACACTTTGTTCCAGGATGAAATGGTTTCTCCCAGGATAAATGCATCATCTGTCCATAGCCTTAGGTACTTATTCAGCTAGTATTGGTATGTTGTCTGAGCAGCACCTCACCATCTTCCACGTGTTTATCTTAACAACAGCTCTGGCTGGAAGGGAAATGCTGTCATCCTATTTTAAAGTTAGGAAACTGAAATACAGATTGATTAGGCCAATCACCTAAATTGGAGGTCTGTGGGGTGGGGATTTAAGCATATGACTTAAATCCTGGGATAGTAGTCCCAGGACCTTAACCGACAGAGAAAAGGATACCCATCACCTTGCTAGAACAGTGTTTTATGGTGACCTGCGCATACACTGAGACCTGAACAAACCTTTCCAGCCTTACTCTGTCATGACAGCTTTTCACAGAAGGTGTAGAGGTGGGGAGATAAGAGGTGCTGAACTCCCCCACCCATAGGCAAAACTTTTTTTTAACTGTCCAACCTGAAAGTCAGTGTTTCTGAGACGATTCTGAAGAGGAACAAGGCTTGGCATGAATCCTGAGCCTGCAGTAAAGTTTAAATTTCAAAGTGCTACAGTTTCTGGCCACTAGTTCCAGCAGAGCTGCTGAAACAAAATGTCACATTCAAGAAGATGACAGTGCTGCAAGCTTCTGCTGAATTTTGTATATTTTGTGTAGAAAGTTAGGATGAGTGGTCCAGAGGCTAGACAAGCAACATCAGTATAAGGATAACTGAGTAGAGAAGGAAGGAACAGATAACTGTAACTCAACTCAGGAGGATTTTTCTTCTTTTTTACTTAACAACAGTGGAATAGAGAGGGAGTAGTAGAGGCTGACCTCTCTTTATGACACTTGTATTTTGTTCCGTACGTTCTGAGAGATTATAAGAAGATGCAGTATCAGAATGATCCACCCTAAGAGTGTGAGGGTAGGGAAAGAGAAAAGGGACAGTGAAAGAGGAAATGTATCCTCTAGTGATTTTCTTGGGTTTTTTGTTTTTCCTTTTCTTTTCTTCCCCCAGCTTTCCCAGGCTGGTAATTATTTTCAGGGCTAGTAGAGATTACTGAGCAAGCTTGTTGCCTCTGAGGAGGGCTGGATTGAAATTCTAGCTCAAACCAAACAAACTGGGGTCATCTGATCCCAGCGGTCTTTCCTGCCCGAGTGCAGGGGGGCTGGACCCAATGATCTATAAGGTCCCTTCCAGCCCCTAACAACTATGAAACTATGAAATGGGAAGGAAGTCTGAGGTTTCTAACTTTATCAGTCTTGAGCACTTTTTTTTAAATTGCTTCTCTATCCCAGTCCTTATTTAGGCAGATCTCAGAACTGCAGGCCAGTTTGCACATCTGGTCAATAAGAGATCTGCTGGCCAGTTTGGGTGAAATATAACACTAACTCAAATTGACAGTGAACTAAATCCAAAACCTACTCTTTTGTTTAGGTTCAGAAGGTGTGGGAGACAGCCTTCTGCCATTAGGTTTCTTTTTCATACTCCATAATTTTTTCTTCCCCAAAGCTTTCAAGAGGTAAATGCAGAAGCACTGAAATGCCATGCAGAATATATCATATGAAGTCCAGTGCTCATGACTCCAGATTTAGATAAGCACTCAAATCTTCGGATGTCCCTTTCGACTGAAGCTCAGTTTAGACCTGTTTGGATGTTGTGGGAGTTTGCAAAGGGACTAAGTCAACTTCCAGTGAAATCAACTGGAAATGCAATATAGACTTCCAGCTTAGGGAAACACGGACACTTTGTAAAGCTAGTGTGGCCAATGGTCATGATCTCAATGAGAAACTCATGATATTTGTTCTTTCAGTTTGTGATCCTGGAGTCATGTGATTATACACTATGTTCGGTTTATTTATTAATTTTTTTCTGTTCCCTTTGGTTGTAGAGGTGGAGAACACGATGCCTAAAGGCTCACAAAACCAAATGCACACAAATAATTTTCAGCTTATTATATCTCAACATTTCTAAGCCAACCTGTTTTTTTTTTCTTTTTTTTTTTCTTTTTTTCTTTTTTTGAGGGAAGTGAAGTCTGATTCAAGATCTTTTTAAACATACTTTTAGCTGGCAATACTGAAAATCCATTCCTTCCATGAATGACACTGCCTGAGACTTATTAACAGGACTGCATAAAGGAAACCTACACTATACCTTGCTAAAACCACTACTGAAACCTCTTTAATGAACAATGCACTCACTCGATGGGTATAGATCTTTTGAAGATATGAAACAACAAGGAAACTGAAGTTGTTGAAGAACATCTTGCTTTTAACAAAATGAAAGCAGCAGCTTCTCTCACCAGGCAATTTCCTCCACCTCCTCACCCCCAAGTTTTGAGAAGAATTTCAAAAAGTAACTTGTGAAATTTTAAGAACAGAGCAAAGATGCATTTTGTACATCAGTTGCTCTACAGAACTCTGTCTGCTGCAGGGATGGAGAGATGAAAAAAGGTTATCAACTGATACAAACTAAGCAGTGCTACAAGAAAAATAACCTAGTTATGTCTAAAGTATTCAGGTTATTAACAAGCCCTCATTTGTCAAAGGTAGCTGTGTAGTCTAGTGGATAGAGCAGGGGATGGGCTCTAACTTCTATTCCTGACTCCATCATAGAGCTGCTATGTGACCTTGTATATGTTCCTTCCCTTCTCTGTACTTGTATTTCCTTTTCTATATAATGAGGATGATATAGAGCCACTTTTGGGTCCTGTATGTACTAGGAAAACAAGACCTGGTCGCTAACCTGTAGGCTAACAACATACAAAGAAGTGACCATTAAAACCTGATAAAGAATTTTATCGGGTTATGATCAGCCCTCTGTTTGTTCACACTGTATGCTATGTATTTATGGGGAGGGGAGTTGAATAAGATGTAGTAAGTGATGTATTTGCTGAATGCGCATCCTTCATTTTCTAGTCTAGGCAGGGTTGTCTTATGTTGGGTGGAAATTATTACAGGGCAGATTCTGGTCTTTTTACTCTTAGTGAATTGTCGTATTCTGCAAATTTTCTCATATTTTCTCAAGGCAATTCAAGTCTTATTGCAGATCACTGCCCTTCAGCTTAATCATATTTTTCCAAGAAAACAGTTTAGTTAAGTGTCTTAATTAAGACAAGTTAGCTGGCTCAGAAAATGCCAAGCCTCTCTGATTGCAATTTCAGGTTCAGTTGTATTACTGAGTCTGTGTATGTCCAAGCTTTACTGGCTTGATGAGAGGACCCAATTGGGATGTGTCACTATATCTCCACCTGAAGATGAATATTTCACTTATTGTTGCAAACCATTGGAAACCATTACTACTCCTGCAAGTTCTCCTTTCCTTCATTGCATAGACTATTTTGAGATGAGATGCACAGTGGTCATTTATTATTTATAATACTTATTAATAATAAAATAATTACCTATAACCTTCTACCTTCAGCTCCCTCTGTGCAAAAATGAAGTTTATTTTCTACCTATGGTGACTTCTTACCATCTTTAATTTTCCCTGAGCTTGAGGAAAGCTTGCAGAAAAAGATAATTCTTTGTGATTTCTTAGTTGGTCTAATAAAATTATCATCTCTGAACCAAGAGTCCTAAAGTTTTGCATTTCTTTTTGTCTCAAACCAACATAGCTACCAAATGCATCCCTTGCCCATAACCTTAGCACTTCATATCTCAAAGCATGCTGAATTGCTATGTAGCAAACTGGCTGGGATTTTCAAAGGAGTCTAAAGGAATTAGGCACCCAAATCCTATTGGCATTCAAGAAGATTAGATCACCTAATCTCCTTAAGCTTCTCTGAAAATCTCTGAAGTCATTATTGTTAATAAACTAAATTATTTATAGAGAATACTCCCTCTCAAGCTTGCTTTATAAACCAGGCAATATGCAGGCCCTAGATTGAGGCCACTTTTATGCAATGACAATCCACTGCCTGTGGCATTTAAAGGTGATAGCTCTTCCAAAAAACATGCAGCAAGATTGCATAAGAGTTTAGGGCAGGCAATGACAAAAATCGTATCTGACAGAGAGTAGGTAGACAGAATTAGCACAAATTAGAAACAGGAAAGGGCACTTACAGCCTAGGTGTTGTGACTGTGGGTGTGTAGACATACCTAAAGTAGTTAACTCAGGTGCTGCTAAATGAACAGCCAGGGTAACATGCATTTTACCTGCAAAACAGGACTGAAAGGATGAGCAAACACTGTGCTACAGTACATTTTACTAGGCTTGCACCACTGTCACTGTCTCTGCTAAATAGTTTAACTCTGACTTCAGCATGCCTGAGGCAGTAACATCCCCCTGACTCTTACAGTTAATTATCCATGGGTTCTCACATGGCCAGGGAACCAAGGTTATAAATTATCCAAAAAAAACCCCAACATCTCCAAGAGCAAACTGCCTCCTAGCACTATCATTGGATCAGTGGCAAAGCAAGTAGCATCCTCAATTTTTGCAAAAGAACATCACTACTTGTATGATCAGATTTCCCAACCAAGACCTAGGCCAGTCTACTGGCCTTGTGAAATGTGGCAAGGTAGGACAGCGGCTGGTAACAAAATGACTTTGCTCTAATGCAGCAGCTTTCATAGTTAGATCTCCAAGGCTGTTTATAGATGTTATGTTTTTCTAGGTTTAATCCAGACTACAGCCATTACTATAAACATGTGGACATCAGTAGTCTGAATTAAAATTAGATTTAAAAGATTAAAGTTAATGCAGACTAGGGCAGTCTGAACTAGGCAATTTAAGCTGTATTAATTAACATGTATGTACTGCAGGTATCTTGGGTTTGCTGTTGCTTGTGCCCACCACCAGGTGTAGCAAGTGAGTGCAGTTTCATGGCCCTGCTTGTGAGTGGTGGGAAGTGTCCAGAGCCCCCTGCCATCTCTACTGCAGAAGTGCAGAAATGCACGGAAATCTCCTTGCTGGTCAATGATCATCTATTAACTCAAACTGAAATTTGATTCCATCTGTGGGGTGCAAATCAGTTAACACAGTTTAGAAAACAGTGAGCACGTCTACAAATGGCCCAAGAGTTTTACAGATGCTGATTGACCAAATGATTTACTTAAAAAATGTTCAGAGAATGAAGTTTTAAAAACTCCTCCAATTAAAACGTCTATGCCACCACTCCTTATCTGTTAAAAAATGGGATATTGCTGCTTATATATTTAGATCATAACCTATACTGCCTTGTATATTTAGATCATAACCTTTCCCACAGCTGGCTCTTAGTGTGTGCATGTGTGTGTGTATGCGTACCATGCTATGGGACCCAAGCAGTGTTGCAGTGCAAAAAACAGGAGGCCATTTGTGTGAAGAGCTGTTTTCCCACCCCTTTTCTTATTGTGCCCTGCATGTAAGATTCAAATATTCCCCAAAACAGTCTGACTGGTTGATGTTTCTTGGGAGCCTGTTTCTGCTCTTACATCCGCAATCTAACCCCATCGCTATCGACTTTCATGGATTTACTCTAGGTTTACATTAGTGCAAATTAAATCAGAATCAGACTCCCAGTGAGCACCAGCTCTTGCAATTACCACAGCTGATCTGCTGGGCTCTTTTATTTCTTTGCAGAGGGACTAACTTCTTTTTAAGCTGAAATAAAGTTTTCTGGGCGAATAAAAGGTTTGGCACTGGAAGCAAATAGAATCTGAAATTCTTCCCAAAGTGCCAAACATTTTCCCTTGAGATGGGATGCAAAAACCTGCTCTCTTCAAAGCTGCCCTTTTCCCCATCTAGACCCCACACCATGCTAGGTGATTTGGGATGCCAATTTATTGTGCTTGTGCATTGTCTACATGATTAACAGCACTCCCTTTGACAACCATTTTTTGATTTAATTGACCGTTAACTATTTTTGATGTCATACAAGGTTGCTTGCAGGAGGGAGAGGAAAAGGGACGTGCATTGAGTCTTCTTTAGCAGCTAAGGGCGAGGGGGAGACAAGTGTGTGCAGTGAAGTCTGATTTTGAGTGGTGCTGGGAGAGAGTCGGTTGAAATTCAGGCATTTGTTTTGTGTTCATGTCACACGTTGTTTCTGCCACAGTTGCTCTCCTTCCCCCTACTGAGTAGCAAACCAAATAAAAGAAGCTTGTGTGAAATTTGGCTCGATGGGCTGTTTTCTGTCCCAGTGCCAAATGTCTTAAAGTTGCAGCAACCTTTTGGTGAAATCCTATAAGCTCTTGCTGCACTACTCTCCCTGTTTGCATTTCCCACCTTTTTTCCCACTGCCAATTTTAACTGTCCACGAGCATTTCATAGAGGTCAAAATGTACAATGACTGCTTAGAGGTCTCAGTAGTTTCCCTGCACGCTGGGACAAGGACAAGACAATGTTGAAGCGCTCCGACTGAGAAGGCACAATGAGTGGGTGAGGTACGGTGGTGGTAGAATAGAAGCTCTTTATCAGGATTCAGTCCCAACTCAGCCTACGCTGCCAGGAGCCAATTGCAGATGGAATCTCCTAACATGGTATAAAAAGCATCCATGCACATACAACCCTGTAATTAGTCCCTATCCTTTAGGTTCATCAGTATACACTGAAACTGTTTAATTAGGTCTCAGTACTGAGTATGTCGTTGGGCATGAACAAAATCCTGATAATGGTGGTGAGTAAACTTTTTAAAAGTGTTTCAGTCCTAATAGGACATCAAGTCCTATTTCCCAGGTCACTTAGGGCATGGCTATGGTGTTTCCAAATCAAGCTAAGAAGGGCTGCAGAGAATATGCCTTTCCCACTTGGTCCCACTTTTGAGGAAAGACTGGGGGCACTAAGCTTATTTAGTTTAGAGAAGAGGAGACTTAATAGCAATCTTCAACTCCCTAAAGGGGGGTTCAAAAGAGGATGGAGCTGGACTGTTCTCAGTGGTGGCAGATGACAGAACAAGGAGCAATGGTCTCAAGTTGCAGAAAGGGAAGTTTAGGTTAGATATTAGGAAGAATTGTCTCCCTAGGACGGTAGTAAAACGCTGGAACAGGTTATCCAGGGAGGTGGTGGAAGCTCCATCCTTGGAGGTTTTCAAAACCTGGGTAGACAAAGCTTTGCCTGGGATGATCCAGTTGGGAGTGGTCCTGCTTTGAGCAGGGGGTTGAACTAGATGACCTCTTGAGGTCCCTCCCAACCCTAACTTTCTATGATTCACTCTGGCAGTCACAGGAATAAGGCAATGTTTTGAGACCGCTTTTGGGAAGACCAGAGTATGGACCAGTAAGCATAGCAGAGACGGAGCCTGAGGAAGGGTCTGGGCACATGCTCTCCTGTAGTGACATAGCTTCCTTTCCCAGGGTTTAGCACACAGGGAACAGGAGTGAGGGACCTGGACCTGCTTCTCAGCAGCGCTGCTCGGCTCAGGGTGCAGGAGCTGCAAACCAGGTCTTTGATGCACAGAGCCAAAGTCCCACTGAAAGTCACTGGAGCTCAAGTTCTGAGTCACTCAGGCTCTCGTGAGAATTTCTCTTCATATCTTCGATCCCCTTCCATTGCTCCAGATACACTGCAGTACTTAACAGGGAGCACTCCCTGTTGTAAGATACACTCTTACCTTCTTCAGCAAAATGGACTGTGACGGAGTAATTCTGATGCATCGCTACTTGTCAATTGAACTTACTAGTATAGAGTTATTTCTATGCAAAGCTCTTATAATTTACCTTATAACTGTTGTCCTACATTTTCTTATATTTTTTTTTCTTTCTTATCTGAAAAAAATGACTTGGAAAGAAAGCCTTGTGATTCAGGTGCTAGAGAGAGATACAGGTGATCTGGTTGTAATTTCTGGTTCTCTCATAGACTTTCTGTTCCTGGGCAAGTCAGTGATGGAAAGAGTTTTCCAAAGTGTTCCAAACCTACAACTGGGATCAGATTTTGGCACCCAATAAAGTGACCGAGTTTTTTCCTAACTAGATGGTATTCAGCAGCCTGAACACAGGTTTACAAGATCCCTACTGGAAAACCTTCACACATTGGCAAATCCTTGTGCCGCAGTGCACGGAAGAACAGGTTTGCCCTGCTGGGACTGGAACCTGTGGTTCTAGAAAATCAAAATACTATAGAACTGTTGCTTAGATAGCAAAGCCTCGGACTTGCCCCTTGATACCGCTTTACACCTATGCTCAGCATAAGTAATGCCTAGAGAATTATCATCTTGGGTTGGAGGGAAATATTTTCATTTTGCATGAATCTTGTTTTTTCATGAATTTATTTAAATTTTAGATTTCCGCTCAAAAAGGGCTTGCTCACCCAAACACAGGTTTGTAACACCATTTACTAAGCGGACTAATTCTGTTGCTAATATCTGTTAAAAAACAATGTATGAGTCATCCACTACTTTTATTAACTTATCCCATGGTTTGCCTATGGTGGGGTGGTGCCAATAGGGCAGAACTGCACTGACACACAAATAATGTCAAGTGGGAAGATAGGCAATATCGTGATCAGCAAAGGAAAAAAAAGATGCAAAAGGAGATCAGCTATTGCAACAGGAAAAATGGTTTATGGGGGAATTAAAATAAAATTTAAAAAACCTATCTTGCTTATATTTTTACAACGTAATGAGGCATTTGTTAATAGCAGTGTTGATAAAAGCCCTTACTCATTGGCAGGGCTTTAAGGGGATGCCACTTCAAATTGATCCTTCTTGTTTACCGGCCACATTAGTATTCTGCACCCACATCAACCCTGCAGCTTGGCATGCTGATTAGTATTGTCCCTTTTTTTTCCCTGCCTCTCCCTCTCTCTCTTTTTTCCCTTCCCCTTTGCTTTCCAACATGGTCATACAGTTCTATTGGTGATATATGGTTTATATCTTCTTAGCCATTATGCTGATGACCTAGGGCAGAGCCTGCCACTTTTGATAAACTGTCAGATTATTTTTGGAATGTCCACATATGCTTTTCTGGAGGTACAATTTAGCGCTATGATAATCTACTAAATTGCTTTCTGTGCTATGCCAACTCTTGAGTTGTTCTGCTTTTTTTAAGGTATTAAATCGCCAGATTAGAAGTGTGTCCGGCAAATCTGAAGCAATGCTACATACTGTGAATAAGGCACAGATATATCCTATAGCTGGCTGTTTCTGAAATGTAGACTAGGATGATGCTTCAGGTTACCTCTTATCTATGGTGTGTGTGCAGTAAATATAGTATAGTATTACATACACCTGCCTATTATTTTTATTTCTTTAATTAAAACAAGGTAAAAATAAAGCACTTATGTAATGAGCTCTAGGTAATTACTCTTACGACACCATAATAATTAACTGACAATCTTACGGCATCATAATGGCCACCAAGCATAACTTTTATGTGAATAATTCATAAACTCATGGGTCTGCAACATTAAAGAAAAACTATGGATAGACATGGGTATAGTGTACATTATGCATATACCAGCGAGTATATACTCCTACCAGATATATCCTTTAGCTTTTAGGTGTATTGCAGTACAACCCCTTCCCCTCCTTTTTTCACCAAGGTTTATGATATGACTCAGGGGTGGGAAATCCTTTAAACAGCTCTAGGGTTGGGAAGATCTGGGTAAGATGGTCACAGTTACAGAGGTACCTAACTTACATTGGTTTCTGTAGGAGTTAACGCCAAAAAGAAAAAAGGTACCTACACATCTTTGAGGATCTTGATCTTAAGCACTTGAGTAGCGCTACACGATTCAAGTTCAGCATATGCCTAAGTGCTTCATAGAAACAGGGCCAATTGGCTCAAAAACGCAGGATTTGAGCCAAGGTGTCAAATCAAGAGTCAAATATGGCTATTTTCTAAATTGGAGAGAGCAGGATCCAGCCCCTCTGCTTGCAAACCGGACAGTTTTAAAGGGATTCCAGTAGTTGGGTGTAAGGACATAACAGAACTTCAGCTAATGATAATTTTTTATTCAAACTTGGTAAATCAGGATGACTGGGTCTACAGTGCCAAGCCAGCACTGATTGCTTGAAGCTGCCCAACCTTTTTGGTAGGTTTTGATCCAGCATGGAAAGGGTTAAGTAGGCTCTGCTGATTGATTGAGGCAGGTGGCTCATTATCTTGTGGGACTATAAACTTGTAGAGAGAGCTTTAGTTATCTGTGTTAGTCTGAAGTTGAGCAGAAGGCAGGGTAGAGTGAGGCTGGAAAGAAAAGATCTAGCTGCAATTTCAGGAGCAGCCAGACTTTGGTTTGAGAGTATTTTCATTTGTCAGTAAAGAGGCAAGTCTGGACCTCATGCAGAGTGTCAGTTGTGTTAGTAGGCTATATTCATCAGGCAAAGCCATGGGGATCAGAACTGTGACCTCATAAATGTTGGGATCAGAAATTTTTTGCATAGCTCCTACTGTATCAATTTTTGCAACAACTTTTAATCCATTGTACATATTCAGCTATACAAAACATGCAGCTACCTTGAAGGACTTATTTTTTTAATAGTACTCTGAATAAGCTTTCACTTGATTCATTTTAGGAAACGAAATATGGCTGACCTAAATAGAAAAACTAACTTTGATCTTCCAGAGATTGAACTGTTAGCAAAAATTAATAACTGAAAATGAACACGTGCAGCATCCCTCCAGAGAGTAAAATATATCTTTGGATCAACGGATCTCTGTGTAGAAGAAAATATGAAGCCGATTTCCCCAAGAGTTTCTGCTTTCTCAAAGAGAGGCTGACAGGTTTAAAAAGAAATACATAGGAATTTAATGACCAGGCCTCCGAGCTTTTAGGATGCTTGCCTCTTCATGCTGTGCTGTGATGCCGCCTCATTTCACAACCAAGTAATGTTGGAATGAGTCCTTATGTGATTGGGGAAGCCACCAAAGAAGGTGCAAGTGCTACAGAAAGGAGAGTGGGAGAAATGATAGGTGGTGGTGGTCTTTTAAAGCTAGTATTTAAAATGATGGAAGGTGGAGGATTAAGGAAATAACGGGAACTTAGATTTTTTAAGACGAGTGCTAGAACACACACCTTGCTCTGGAGAACTCACTTGGGTGAAGATATCTTAAAAATAGGAGCCTAGGGAAAGGGATAAATGATAGCAAATAAGAAAGAAGTGGGGAGCTACATGAGCGACTCTTCCTGTCCCCAGTTTTCTCCCATGCTAGATAAAAGTAACACAAGGCAGTTTAGCCATATTTAATGTCAGTACAGTGCCTGTATGTACAGTGCCTAGCAGCAGGGGCCTCTGTTGAAATGGGGCTCTAGGAGGTAAGTGAATACAATTAATAATAGTCTACCTGCTTGTAGCCATAAAATGGATGTAATACACTCGGTGTGGAAGGTTTAATTAATTAAAATTCATTTATTGCAGCAGTGTGGTTCTTGGATACGCAGCGTGATAGAAATACGAAATAGTATTTATTATTACTTATTTAGCCAAAAGGTAGATGATAACTTCAGATTGTACTTCCAATTTACAGGATTTGTATATAAACTGGTATTCCCTAAGAAATAACTTGACCTCAATTTCCATTTATTGACAGTGTGTCTGGCTGGCTCACCCTCCTCAGGCATTGTGGTGTGAAATGGGAGATTAAATTAAAGGAGGAATCAAAATGATTGCTTCTCTCTCTATGCTGTACCTGGCTTACAATAAAACAGGAAAGGTATTTTACAATGAACTAACTTGTGACATCCACAGGCAATACTTGGCATACTCTAGCACAGAATTCTGTCCTTTTATTGTTTTCATTAGCCCATACTCCATACATTAAAATACACTTTATTTAATTTCCCTGATGTTCTGATGGGAAAAAAAATTATCTACTACTCCAGAAACTAAACCAGGCAATGAATCTAAGCTCTGGCACTGCAAACATGTAGGCTAATTTTGTACAAACTGAGCGAGGAGGACCTATCCAGTGTTCTGGGTCCCTCATCGCTATTTTTTTAAAAGTACATTGCAAACATAGGTTGCATCATTCCCTTATCTCCCATGAAACCAAATAATCCAGTGGCAGCTTCAGTAAAAGAAAAAAAAATGAATCCCTTTCTCTTTGCACATGTACCACCACGCATAATTGCCATCAGCTAGATCTAACACCCATCTTTTCATGGCCAAGAGAGAAATGGTCCAGCATACTCTAATGACTTATAACATTACCCTGTTATAGACTTCGGTTGAGAATGAGTGTGAAAGATGAATCATATGTGTGATACTTAGTTTCGATAGGGATGTCTTAAAGTTTACTGTGTGTGTAAGTCATTTTTGCAAAGTCTCTTGGTTTGATCACAAGTTTTGTGATATATAACCTGTGAGTCCTAACTGTATTGATACTCTGGATGTTTTGCCATTGACTTCACCTATGCTGTTTTTTGAGGGAAGTGGGTAATTACACAAGAAAATCACCTGTTCATATTAAAAATAAGTTCATAGTCCTTACAAATGTGTGAGACAGGAATGGCTTAAGTAGGGGGTTAGACTAAATAACTCTCTAAGATCTTGTGGCCCTATTTTACTCTGAATCTGTAGTTCTCACAGTTGCAGATAAAAGTTTGAAAATATAGTCCCTACAGCTAAGAAGGCAGTTGAAGACATCCAAAATTAATTTTTTTTAATCTCTTTAATTTTTACCTAATTCCATGATATCTGGAGTCTTGGCTCATTATTTTTGAATGGTTGAGGTTGGCAGTAGTGAGCTTGATCTTTTCTTTTCTTTTCTCCCTTTCTGCCTTGCTTTCTTTTTTGGAAGCTTTTGAGACCAGGATAATTGTAGCTTAGCCTAAGCACTATAAAAGGACTTCCAACCACTTTAAACACACAGATCTATTGGATTCAGTGAAACTACACAAATCCAATCTGAGGTGAGTGAAGAATTAGTCTCATGGTTTCCCATTTCCACTAAATAGAGAGATGAAAAATGGGCCTATTATTAAATGACTAAACAGCTTGATACCCCTGAATCCACTAGGCTCTCAGTCTCTATGTTGTTAATTGTGCTTTGGTCCCACCAGAATCTGGTCAGGAACTTTCATCAGCTGTTTCCAGTAAAGCCAATGCAAAGCTCCCCATGCCTTTCAGATCGAAGTCTGAAATTGGCTCGTGTTTTAGTGCTGCCAAATTTCATAATTGAAGAAATGATTTCATTTTGCTGCAGTCAAACAGCACAGCTATCCTCACAGTGTGAAAATAATTGAGCTACGATTAAATCAATAGCATGCTCACATGAGTAATTTAATTTGTGCTCTCCATCCATTTTTTTAAAAAAGATGAAATTTGAACAATTTAAGGTGTGACTTACCAGGCAAATATTGCAACCTCTGAAACAGACAGTTTCAGTCTTTGTGATTTCAGTGGCTTGGGGGATATGTTCATAGTTAAGTTTACTATTTAGCAATTTCTCCAAAAAAAATGATCTTAAGTTCCTCTGGTCCTATAGAGAAGATTAGAACCAATAGACACCTATAGAAATCACTCTGAACAGCTGTAGAATTTAATAGTGAATGATGTCCTTTCTACAAGTACATGCAGAAAAAAATCAATAGCAGGGATATTATTAAATTCTGTGGGATGGTCCAAAAATACTTTAACAAAATACATCATTTTCTTTTAGGCTGCTGCTACCCATCATTAGTCTGACAGTGACAGTGTCTTGTTGTTCCTTGTGTTAGCATTATGTAGCACATAAATTTTCTTAGAGCAGAGTGCCCACTAGAAAGATAATATGCTTGTGTTCTGTTTAAAAACTACAGGCACTAATCTGTCCTTCCCATTTTTGTAAGTAAAACTGTACTGCATAGTTTCATGTGTGAAGAAAATGCCATTTGAATTACTCTGCAGCTTTTCTTGATGGAAATCCTATTAACATCAACAGGATTAGTTAATAAACAAGAGGTCCACAGTAGGCACCCATTGTTATGCTCACTACCATGCCCGTAATAACAGGTGCTGAGGCTGCTAGCTGTTCAACCAAGAATTTACCGCCTAAACTGGAACCGTGCTGTTAAAAGTAGCTGATTCCAAACATACATATATAGCTTTAATAGTTTTTTCTCGTTTGCATCTTCACAGTAAGTTGCACATGGTACTCAGTTCAGCTGGACGATCCCTGTGATTGCTTACCTTAGCTTTACCTTTTAAGCACATGCTTCTGACTTTAAAACTTTTTCTTCAGCAGTGCTAGTCATAGAAAGCTAAGTCTAAAATGTAGCGACCCAAACCTGCTGTAACTCTGTAGGGGCTCAGTTAAGCTTAGGGTAGACGGTATTTTGCAACTATTATATTATAGCACCTGTGAGTCCTCATTACTGTAATGTCTAAGCTTCTCATGACCCCTTCGTGAGGCAGGAATGTGTGGTTATGGAGCACAGATGGGAAACTGAGGGATGGGGATCAAGTGACTTGCTCAGCATCTTGATGGGAGTCTGTAGCTGAGCCGGGTTTGGACCTGGGTCCCCCAGTCACTAGCCACTGGTCCATCCTTCCTGTTGCTCTCTTGCATTGGACAGTCTCTGGTTAAGGGCCAGGTTTTACATGCTAGAATTTTGCTGTCAGGTAGTTTTGAGGGAAACTAAATGTAATTTTGTTAAAAATGGAAATAAACTAAGGTGGGCCTGCTGTACAGGCTGCTGATTTTGGCCTGCTGCCTACACTTCTGGCACCATTTAGCCAGCACTGAGTGCTGCATACACCCCTGTGCTCAAACCTGTAGCGTAGAACTGTAGATATGTCTTCTCACTTTTTTAAGGGCCCTTTTACGTTTCCCTGGCCCTTTTAGACCACTCTGGTCTCAGCCAATGGGGCCTGAAGCAGGGTAAGGGCCATATGCCAGATCTATACCTTGCCCTTTTTGCTAAAACTGGTTCCACCTCAGTTATTTCAACAGTTAATAAGAAAAACAACCAAGAATTTAAACAAATACTCTGGGAAGTAGATTCCCAAACTCAGTCCTGATACTTCCCCCCCCCCCAAAATCAATTGGAAGTGTGTCAATGTGGATCACAGCCGACTTCAACCCAAAATGGGAATTTATATGGATTGGGTTATAATCCTGAAGATCTCTTCCTGTCCAAATGGTTAGAAATTAGCATATTTTGACAGTCAGTATTTTGTTAAGTTTTGAGGGCTGTACATTTTAATGGAATTTAATGCTACAGTTAGTACCCAAATGTGGTGTATAAATCATGTTTCTTGACTACTAATTCAATGGCATGTCTAAAATGTAGCCAAGCTCACTGAATTTAAAGTAACCCTTATCAGCGTGTACTTATGTAACCTGTTTTTTTAGCACTGCATTTCCCCTGTGTAAACAGCAGCCTCCTTCACAGTGAGTAGTGCCAAAACTGTGGTTACAGGGGGTATGAGCAAATAATGTGAAAATCATATAGTTGTTTGGGGAGTTGCTTTATTTTGAGGAGGGAGTTTTTTATTATGATTTGACAGGCTAAATGAATTCTGCAAGCAATGGAGATACAGCATTACTCTCTTAAACATCCTTGTGAGACATTGAAATGTTTTTTCTGCCAATGATGCTAGGGGTCTAATTTGGGGGAAAGAAGCCTCAGTGGTTGCTGGACCCAAAGCATCTTTGCAGATGGCCAAAACTATGTAGCCATTTCAATCCAAAGGGTATGTCCCTCTTGGTAACTGCCGCTAGGGCATTTCACAGCTGTTATTGCTCTCTTCCAGTCTCGGGATCTGGCATATACTTGAACTGTCAAAAAACCAATTGGGTTCAGGGAATACTATGGGAGAAGCATCTGCCAGTGTTCCAATAAGAGGTCTCTATGCCAGTCTCTGCCCATGAGTCACTATGCAAACTTGGGCAAGGCCCATAATCTCTCTGTGCAATAGAAATAGGGATACTGATACTGAGGAAACTTGAGATGTGTTTTCTTCTCTATAAGTGCAAAATAAGACTGCTGTAACCAACCTGGGATTAGGATGAGAGAAAGAGAAAACAGTGGGTAGCTTCTGCCAATCTACCCATATTGGCATCACTATGTCAGCAGCCCTCTCCCCCTACTTCTCTTCTACCCTTCTGCTTCATAGAGAGGCAGGATATGCAAATAGATGGAGGTTTGCTGCTGGCATAGTTACACCACCTCCCCAACCAACATAAGCTATGCTGACAAAAGCACGCTCTTGTCAGTATAGCTGCCTCTGCACCAAGGGGTTTTCTAACATAGATATGTCAGCTAGGGGATGTAGTAAGTTTTTTTCAAACTCCTAGCCAATTTATGGCCAAGCTTTGTAGTGTAGTCCTAGCCAAGTCGTCCCACCTATTTAATTATAAATGTAAGTGAACGCATTCAAGATGTGGAAACTTTTAATGATCCTATATGAGCTACGTGTGACCTGTGTTGCATCTGCATGTGATCCATGTCATACTGAAAAGATATACTTGAGCCAAAAGGAAGTTTAAAAATAGGACCTTTGCTTCCTAAAGGGGGCGAAAGAAGAAAAAAATACTCACTAAAGAAAATAAAATGCAGTCACCTGATTTTCAGTTCAGCCTTTGGATTCTCAGGAGATCTGACTTGGCCAGGCAGGGCTGGAAAAAAAAATGAAAAAAACCCCCTGAATTTCAGAGCAGATGGAATTATGAAACAATCTCTGTGGCAGATGGCGGGTACAGACATTTATTAGCTTGTGGTGGATTGTAGGGGGTGTATAATTTTTTTAACAGCATTAGTGATACGTGTGTGTGTGTGTGTGTGTGTGGACTGTTTTTTTAATTATTATTATTACCAGCAGGAGTAAACTCAGAAATGACTAGGTCATCTTCAGTATTTAGTTTGGGTCTTTCATACCTTGTCTTTATTTAATGCTTAACTCATTCCCTCTGGAGTCAGTAGATATCTTTTGGCCTCAGAGGTCTTTTGAACAGGTCCCTACATTTTTAAATCCCGTTGTCTTGTTTTTCCAAACGTAGGTTCATTCAGTCTGTGGGATATATAGATTTAGATAGCCACTTTACTTCTGTAGTCAAAATAAGCTCAGAGCCCCAGTGTCTTTGCTGGGGAAGTTGTAGGACAAGCTGATTAGAGAGCTTTATTCAAAATAAAATCAAACAGATACCTTGGGCACGTGTTTGTGCTTTCTGATCCACAGTTGTGGTGGTGCACATGTTGCTTTACGAACAGAAGTCATATCTGTGCGCTCTGATCTGGTTGAATATTGAAACTTGGGTTTAACTTTAAGCACATGCGCAGTCTTAGAGAAGTTGGTTAGCACCTTTGACATGCTTACAATCAGCACCTGAGTAAGTGTTTTGCTGGATCTGCCCATACGCTAACCATCAACAGACAGACAAAGAGCATTTACTACACAGAACCTGCCCGTGTAGTTAGCAAGCTGGGGTGTACATGGCAGCCCAATGTCCCCGTGCTGCGACACAACTTTTTTTAAGGCTCCACCGGCTCACTGCCACAGTGTGTTCTGTGACTTTAAGCCACAGTATTTTGTTACAAGCACAGGTCAGGACAGAAGGATTGATATTTCAGCAGAACCATTTAATCGATCCAGCCGTCCCCTCTAAAAACTGTACGGGCCAGTTACAATTGAGATTTACAGTAAAGCCTGCTGCCATGCATCTTGTGAGAGGCCCTATTAGAAAGTCCGCTTATGAGACAGTGGCAATGAAAAGTGGCAAGTGGAAAACCGTGGCAGGCAAATAGTTGCAGCATAGGAAGGGATGTGGCCCAACTAGTTGGTCCTATGGTATTTATAAACATATTCACCTCAGCAATTTCTACTAGCAAGACCTGCTGTATAAGCTTTCACAAGCTTAAAGAGAGGTGGTGGAGGTAAAACTATCTCTTCGTTCTTCAGCGAATCCCTACTGAATCCTCAGGGAGGTGCAGGGAGGTGTGATTTATACTTCCCTGACTCAGCTGAAATGATTCTGGCCCAGTGACTTAGTCAGCCCTAGCCTAAATACTTATTTTGCCTAATCATTCTTTCTTGGGCTGCTTCCAGCCTCTCTGCCATGTCTTGTGAATTTTTCATCAGCCGTAATGAAGGATTGTCTCCTGGAGTAGAGGCAGGAAGATAAATTAAAGATGAAGAGGAAGTGTAGTAGGTTATAATAGGACAAGTTATTGCTTTGGATTTCTCTTTCTTTAGCAATGCAATGGCTCTGAAATATTGCCTGCTTAATACCGGACTGAGTTAAACACCCTCCTGTATTTAAAGGTCTGTATACCCTGCTGAAGAACAAAATGGATCTTAGTATTTCTCCATGTCAGTTCCTATGAGAGTAAAATCGAGACCTTCCTCAGGTCAATGGCAAAGCATCCATTGACTTTAATGGGGCAGAATTCCCTCTGGAACTTAGCACTTTTAAACTTCAGGGATATTCCCAAACCAGAGTTTTCAATGAAACTCCTTACATGCCCACTATTGTTTGACTCTATTCAGAAATGTGTGTCTTTCCTGTCCTAAACTCTCATGCACTGCTGCTCTTTTTTGCTAAGCTACAATGCTACATCCCACAGATGGCTGTACTGAAGAATGCTGTGACTCAACTTTGTGTTGCTCACTGCAGCTAAACCTTGTGATTCAGCCATATCTAGTTATGCAAGGCAGTGGACTTGATCTTAGGGTCCAATTTTTCTGGGATAAGAACGATTATTGAAGGCAAACAATGGAAGTTTTTCTGGGATGAGAACAATTATTGAGGAGCTGATATTTCATGAGCTTTTGGATAGCATGGGGGGGAAACACCTCCTTATAAAGAAGTAGAAGGATATTTAGAAAACCAATCTAGAGGTTTCTGTGCAGAGGCATGAGAATTAACTCCAACCTTGTCTAAGAAAGTTACAGTAAAATGGTATTCTGAGATTTTGATCATAAAGAATTATCATTGTAGGAATAAATCAACTTAGAGGATTTAGACTCCTGGACAGTTCTTTCTTTCACTTGAAGTAACCTCTTCAGCTATCAAAAACTAGACACATTTAAGAAACAGGAGTGGTTTGGGTTGAAGGTACTTATTATTGCAACAAATTTCCAGAGCAAATAACATGAGTTTGTTGAGGAAGAATGAGTGATGCTTATTTCTTTAAGGGGAAAGCATCTGTTTTGCAATTAAAAGCATACTAAAACACAAAGGTACAATGAGCTCTTTCAGTGCCCGGGGCAGAGGCTGGAGGCCAGAAAGGGGAAGGTATGGTATTGGCCAGTGGGCAACAGGAGGCGTGGGGGGGCGGGGGGGACAGGGTAGAGGCGGTGGTGCTGGGCTTGGGCTACTGCAGCAGCAGAGAAGCAGGCAGTGGTGTGGGCTCCCTGGGGGCCGTTCCTGGTGCCCCATTCCCCCCCACACCCTCCCTTGTATGGCACCTCCCATGGTAAATCCACCCAGATCGAGGGCACCGCTCTGCCTCCCTCCACCTCAGATACTCTTCTGGGTATGGGGCTGTGCCTGTCATGAAAATGACTTCTATGGGAAAGGGGGCAACACTGGCACACTTTTGCTCATCCACCTAGTTACGCTGCTCTTAAAACAAGCCAGCCAGCAATGCATTTGGATCTAAATTAAGAATATTCACAATTCTTGAAATCCAAATGGAATTGAAGCCAACTGGCTTGATTGTGATCTCGTTTACCTTGGTGTAAATAAGGTTGCTAGAAGACGAGGTTGAGTCCAGGAGTGTATATTGTCCAGTGGATGGTGCAGTGGATCAGGATTCAGGAGGGCTTGGATTCTATGTCTGGCTCTGCTACCTTGGTGCTAAATTACCTTCAGCAAGTTGCTTCTCTTCTGTGCTTTAATTTGCCTGTAAAATAGGAATAATAGTGACCTCCTTTGCAAAATGTAATGAGATCCAATGACAGAAAACTGTGCAAGACCAAAAAATTAATTGTTTTGTGTAAAATTCTGCTACAGATGGGCTAGCATCGTTTGGAAAAAGAAACATCTAAGCTAAAAAATCAACAGGCAGATCAGAAGCAGCACAAAAAACATTCTACTTTTTAAATATAAAATGATTGTAGGTTCTTATATCTATCTCATTATTTCATGTTATGTGTGCATGTATTTATTTACTTTCACTTGGGGGTTGGGAATACTGCTGCTGAGAAGTGTTGGGGTGGTTGTCGTGAAATAAGGTCCGAAACACCTTTATATCCAAAATAATAACATTTAAGGGAAGGGATTTAGATAAATTATTTCAATTCTGATCCAGATTTTAATTAAAACTATAGTTTCATCAACCGGGTGCTCCAAGGTGTTTATGTGTTGCCTCAGTCAGTACAAATTTTGAGGATGTTGTTCCAGGTGAACTTTACTCTTTCTGAGATTCCACTTTTATCTCTTTAGGGTACATGCAAATGTTACACTTAGATTGTCCTAACTAGGGTTAGGTCAATCTAAGTGCCGATCTGTACAGACATGTGGGGAAGTTAGATCATGCAAAAAATTGCTGGCCTGATCTAATTTAGTTCTCCTGAGGAGGGGAACTAATTTAGATTGGGAATGGGTTAGCCCAATCTAGTGAACATCTGTATGGATGCCAGCCTTGGAGCTGGGAAATCCCAGCTGTTCACCCCAGCCCCAGGGCTCCATTTTTCCTGCACTACTTCTACCCTGGCCAAGCTGTTTTTAGGATCCTGGCCCTCCCACCCCCAATGGACAACCCCCTTGTGGATCTACCAGCCTCTCCGCCCTGGTTCTGCCAACCCCATCCCTGGATCCTTCAACTGCTCATTGGCAGACTTGCTAGCCCCTCCAATCCCACCCATACCTCCCACAGCTGTGACTAACTTAGACTGGGTTCCCAGCACAGGTGAGCATGTGCACATTGTATATGATCTATGATCATGCAGTCTAAATAAGCTCCGTGATTGTGGATTTGGTATGGCAAACATGTGCATGTGCCCTTACTTTGTCATAAAGTCTTATCTGATGGCCATTTGCTTTTCCCCATTTCTCCTGCATTATTATATCAGTATGCAATGCAAAAGCAGTGCTTTGTGCCATCCTAAGCTAATATGATGAGAGCAATATTAATTCTACTACAGCTGTTACAGCAAAGTAAATGAGCCTTTCTTCTGTCCTGCAGAGTAGCTCAGAGCTTTCCCAATAACACCCAGACTAAGGAGCATGAACATACAGGGAGATAATCAGGGACAAGAGAGCATGCTAAAAATGGCTGGAATGTGAATCTCATGAATTAATATTTTGCTACCAGAATCAGCCCCTGTTATGATACCCACAGAATAAACAGAATAAGCATTGTTCTTTTATACAGTGTTTTAAAGGACAATTCATAACCCTGCACATAGAATATATATGCATGAGTATGTTGTTCTTTTCTTCCTTAGCCATGTTTAGCTTCATATTTTGCTGGGAGATGCATCTTAGAAATCTTAAATGAGGGCAGTTGATAAAAGGACCAGAATGCATTTGCCAGTCAGCTCTAGTTTGGATTTATCTGCAAGAAATTTTTCCATTACTCCATGTGCTACCCCTCCCTTAGGATTCAAATTCTCCTGGGAAATGGTTCACTGGAGTTGTCTAGAGGTGAAAACAGTCGACTATGTCTGTGCATTTGTGTGCGCATGAATTTGTGTGTGTGCACAGACGTGGAGAATCAGATACAACCTATACATATCTAATCTGTCCACTTCTAAAACATGCCAAAGTCCAGTACAGCACAATTAAGGCCTACATTGAAACTGGGTTACTAATTGGCTGGTAGTGTTGGAGGGATGTCGCAGCCATGATAGTCCAGGAAATATGCAAAAGACAAGGGTTTTCATGGGAGATGCCTTTTATTGGGCCAAATGCATGGCTGAGATAGAATTAGGCAAGCTTGTGAATGCAGTCCTGAAGAAAAATGCATTTGAAAGCTTGCCTATCTTTATTAAAGTAAAGCTTGCCTATCTCAGCAATGCAACTGTTGGTGCAAAAATCCTTGTGTCATACTGATTGATTGCTTTCTGTAAACACCTAATCTTTGCGGCCAGAAGTGGCCAGCACTAGATGTAAGAAACATACAGAGACAAAGAAAGAGGGAGGACAAGTCACAGACTGATCTCTACAGTGCAAGACATTGGTTGCAGGATGTATCTGCAGGGTGTCACTTCTGAAAGGCAAACCTTGGTGTAACTGGCAGCAGAGAAGCTGAACTTAGGTTTTCTTTGTCCTTCAAATGGAAAATTATGTTCTGTCCTGCATATGAACCAGACTTTTTATTTTTGTGACTCTGAGGAAGTTGGAATGCAGGTTTCCACTGTTCAGCCCCATCTCTTTTCGTTATATGAATGTCTTGTTTTTGCTTGCTTACTTTGGGTTTCTTTTTGTTTTTTTTTTACTTTAATAAATAATAATAATAATATAAGAGATTTCTGTTTCGTTTTTCATCTAACAAAAAAAAGTGAAATCCAGGAGCTTTTCATTGAATGGAGTGTTTATGTTTCAGTGAATAGCTCCTCTCATTATTGCAAAGATCGGAGAGGAGGGGGGGAGATGCTCTAGGGACTTGTTATACTGTAAAATATAGCACTGTGTATAGGGCAGCTCAGAAAATAGTTCCTTGGGAGTGATTTGAGTCTCTCTCTTAAATGATTATAAAGTAAGGATTTTGTTTATTTGTTCTTAACAAATACATGTAATACACAAAACAATTTTAGGGGTTTTTCTAGTCTCCCATGGAAGTAAATATGTTCACAGGAGGTGTTCGCTTATGTGTTACAATGTTTTGTATGTGTCGGTAATGTGTTTAGCTAATAGACCAAAGTTGCCTTTTGGAGTTGTTCCACTCTGGGTAAATATATATTTATAAATGGTTGTAAAAAAAAATATTATTTACCTTGTAGACTATCCTCACTGCTAAATACCATTTATGGTTTCTCATAGGGGTGTGCAAAGCGGGCCCTATTCAATTCGGATTCAGATTAGGATTTGGCCTGAATTAGGGACAGTGATTCAATTTGTTGATTCGGATCACTGTCCCTGATTCAATTTGGCCAAATCTGAATCTGAGGATTCGATGCTAATTTGGAGAATTGGTGATTCGAACACAGACACAGCTTTAAATGTTTTTTCTACATACCTCAAGGTACCAGCGCAGCTTGTGAACACTGCGATGCTGGGGCAGATGGAGCGTCCCACAGGAGTGCGGGGAGGGGCCGCCACGTGCTCAGCAGCAAACCCGGAAGTGGACTGGAAGTAGTTCCAGTCCACTCCCAGGTCCACCAGGGAGCGCACTGCCCCTCCCCCCCGGTGCTCCCCCAGTTCGGCAATCAGCTGCTGGGGGACCCCGGGTGCCCCCCCAGATCCAGGAAGCACCAGTCGCGGACCTGGAAGTTGACCGAAAGATATGCACAAAAAACATTTAAAGCTGTGTCCATGACCGAATCAATTCAGAGGGTTCTGATTCGATTCAGAGAGATTCAAGGGTCCTCTGATTCGATTCGGATTCCGAGATTTGGCCACTGAATCGGGCCAAATCTCCGCCAAATTGAATCAGGGACTGAAGCTTTGCACAGCCCTAGTTGTGCAAAGTTGTGCATTTGATCCTTCCTAACAGACACCTTCTCAAACTGTTAATGAGCATGCACAATTTGTATAAGATGTGAATAAAGAGTTGTTAGAAAAATAAAAACTCTGACCAGTATCTTTGCCTCAAATTTCAAGTGGGTGGTTTATTGTTGTGCTAGTTCCTGCAGGTGTTAGCTGAGATCAGGGTTGCACTGTGTGTTGTTTTTTGGGGTAGGGAAGGAACTAGTTTTTTGGTACTCTTGTAGGAATCCCTATCCCTGATGGGGCTCTAATCTAATTGTTGCCACAGTTCAAACAATACATAACAAACATAAGAGATGGCTCTAGTTTCAGTTACATAAGAGAGAAAAGGTTAAGGATGGACAGAGATGGGAGAGGACTTGTCCACCATCTCAAAGTAGGTCAGATAGACAGTTGGGAGTAGAGCCTAAGTCTCCTGATTTCTCCCGCAAATATGCTCTGTCCACTACACTGGGTGCATCTACACAAGACAACTGCACAACAGCGTAGTTTACTGCAAAGTAAGCACGTGCATCATGCAAGTAGCAAATTCACTTTCAATTAGTAACGGTGCAGTAGTGCTTGTGTAGACAACTGACAGGGAGCAAATCTGCTCCTGGTCAGCCATCCACCAGGGGGTGGGAGATTGCTGCCTGCTGCCAGGGTGGGCTCCTCCACCCAAGCCCACGTGGGGACTATGTCCCCCTGCCCTGGCAGCAAGGAGCTCCAAACCCCCAGCTCCAAGGTTATGATGTGGGAGCAGAGGCCTGGGAGATCCTTATCTCCCAGCACCAACTGAAACTGCAGGGCAAGTGTCGGGATACCCTTGTCTTCCTTAGATAAGGGTCTTCCAATGCTGGCCCCATGGTCATGAAGCTGGCACTGGGAGATAAGGATCTCCCAGCACCAGTGTCAGGAATAAGGGGCTGGCGCAAAGAAATAAGAGTCTCCCAACCTGAGACCCACAACCGCAGAGCTCAGACTAGGAGATAAGGGTCTCCCAGTGCCAGCCCTGAAGTGCAAAGCTGACGCTGGGAGCTCCCTGCTGGTGGGGGCTGAGGAACCTGCTCCCCACCCAGCTCGATAAGCACGATGCCGAGCGGAGACAAGCGACCCAGCCTGTTTCCCACCCAACTCCACCCTCATGGAGGTGAGTGGGGAACAGACTCCTGAGCCTCTGCCCCACAAGTGGGTTGGGGACTGGGAACTGTCCTCATCAGAGGCAGGTCCCAGCCCCATACCCTGATCAGGTGATCAAGGCACAGGGCTTGGAAAGATCTGCAGGGGTGGGGTAGGTCCCAGCCCCCTGTTCCATCTGTTGGTGGGGCAGCTAGCACTGAGCTACCTGTCTCAGCAGTGTATTGGGGCAGGGGCCTCCCCTGCAGCTCTTTTCAAGTTCCCTGCCCCTGACTGGGGAGCCAGGGCCAGGATCTCCATGCTGTTGGGGCAGGGGGACATTGTCCCTGCCCCAGCAGTAGGCAGCCCCTGGGGGCAGGTTGTAATGTCCCAGCCCGGCCCACAAGAAAGCTGTCTCGTGGGTCCGTTCTCCCTACCAGCCCATGGGCTAGCACCGAGGGGGAGCCTAGATCTCCCCCTGGCAGTGGCAGGGGCCCATTGCAGGGCTCCAGGAAGTGGGAGCAGTTTGCTGCCATTAGTATCAAGTCTGATCCTACTTCCCCACTTGTGTAGATGTCTGTCTGGGAGCGTTTACTTGCAAATAAGCTGATCCCAGATCAAATGCATGTGTTGATGCACCCACTGAGTTGCTACTATATTCACTGGTTCTTTCCTCACTTCCCTGCATGGTCCGTCCTTTGCATTTTTTGCACGCTGCATTCCTATTTCCAGCTTGGCTTGGTCAGCATTTTAAAGACGCTCTTAGCCATAGCATATGCATGCCAACTACAGTAACTAGTGTTCACAGAGTTATCTAGTGTGAATTCTTTTGCTCATCCCCCACCCTTCAAATGTTTCTTGCTGAGCACAACATTGCATCGAGTTGGGGCACAACTTAATCCTAAACAATGGGCTTGCCGCTTGATAGAAAACTACAGGAGTGTAAGCAGATCCCACGGTGCTTCAAAGAATGTGAAAGCTGGGATTTTCACAGGAGCCCAAAGGAGTTGGATGTCTTACTGCTCCAAGTAGATATAAGCACCTAACTCCTTCAGGGCTCTTTGGAAAACTCCCAACCTGAGCTCTGAGTTTTTCTAGGCTGCGTCCAATGGGTGCTTCAAAACAAGCAGTGCTGCCTGCCGGAGACCACGGGCGACTCGCCCTCTGCATGGTTGCCTACTCCAGTGGGAATGTTCATAAATCTGATGTTTGCCCTGTTATGAGAGGATGGCCAAGAAAAGCAGCGCTGCAGGGATCAGGTGAAACAAGTTCAGCACCACAGTGTTGTATTCAAAGGAGAAAGAGCAGCTGCAGTTAAATACAAAACTTACTGACACCATTGTGCCTGTTAAAGGGAAAGAATATCAAAGGCACAAGAGGGGGAGGATCAGATGCTGCAAGTATTTTGTGGATGTGACTAATGCAGACAGCACCCTCTTAACCAGCTTATGGATTAATATGCACAGTGTCTAATAGCAGGGCATCGCGGTGAGGCCTCTTTTTTTCAGAGGAGATAGCCAAGTGCACTGCTTCCTTTGCTGAATCCTCTTCTCATCAGCTGTGACCGAGGCCTAAGATGTGGCTGGCAGAGGGCAAATAAGATCAATTTTCTCAGTTCATCTCTCATTGCACTTCCTGCACTGCTTCTGAGAAAGGCACAGAGGGGAAAGTTCATCCAAGAGAGCAGAGAAAAATGTTCTGGCAAACAAAGCAGGAGCACAATTTTTCCCCACACAAGGACACTGCCAGAGTCCAGGTCCTCCTCCACAGGCGTCACACAGAGAGACATCAAGAGGAGACTGGCACCAACAGGATAAAAAGCAAAGTGGAACCTTTAGACCAAAAGACACCTTTTAAAAATGTTCTTTGATACTAGACTCTAATTATAAATATGCCTGGCTAAATGCAGAGACTCCAGTGATATAGGGCTGCCTACTGTCAAGGAGATAATTATAAAAAGGACAGGTAATTTTGTCTTAAACATGAAGAAATAAATTCACAGAAGGAAGGCCATCTTGGACTTTTTTGTTCAGTTTCCTACATCTTCCTCCACTCTTGCTATTTTAAAGAAATTGAAATTACAAGTGGAGAAAGCTCTCCCAGGGTTGCTGTCACCATCAGTTGCTGTCACCGTCGGTTTATCTATGTATGACACATGCATGCCCTCCCCTTACCTCACTACTGCAAAATCAATGCTAATGTGTTTATAATTGCAACACATCAGTTTGGTAGGACTGTACAATTACTACTGCATTCCAGTTGGGAATATGAGGCACAGGTAGAGCGCGTGAAAGTCAGGAAGGCTGTAGCATGGTAGGGAATTGAATTGGTTCTTCCAGCTCCCAGGCTTGTGCTTTCACCTTTGAGGTATCCTTTGTCTTGGGCAAAACATAATTAATTTTGCTCACTGAAATGAAGAGGATGGTGGGTGGATAAGATGAATCTCTTCTATCAACACAAGAGTATCTACTATTTCAGTGCTGCCACTTGCTGCCTGGGACTCCACTTGCCCAGTACGTGTACCCCATGGAGGATGAACTCACAAGTCACGTGTGCTGGCTTGGATAGGTTTGGATACAAGCATCTTCAGCAACGTATTCTATTCTAGGGATGTGCCAATTGGCACAAATAGAATAAAATCCACTCGAAAGTTTTCCCCAAAGCTTGAAGCAATCCCAGAGCCATTTTGAAGCAAGTTTGGGTAACTTAATCCTTTATTCTCCATTTTGCCAATTTTTATTCTCCACTTTGTAGCTGCCAACTCTCAATTTTCAGGTTCTGCCCTAGACTAGAAGTAGACAAGGCCCTGTCCTCTAGACCCTGCGCTCCAAGGCAGGGCACGTATTAGGTTCCAAGTACCTGGGTCTGTTGTGCTTCTGCTTCCACTCGCACATCTTGTCTTTTTAAATTTTGAATTAATTATAGCAGTGTATGTACGGTGCCTAAAACAGTAAGGCCTTTACTTCAAATGGGACCACCGCTTGAAACTGCTGTCAGTTAAGTATACTGAATTTCCACCTCTGCTGTGGATAGGCAAATTATTTACACTCCCCATACATTTGTAAAGCAGAGACAGTATTTGAAAATCTTTGTAATGTTGATTTCCCATGGGAAGATTTTGAAATAATTCTTCACAGTTTCTTTCTTTTCAAACTGCTCATGCTTTGTTTCACTGAATTTCATTTAATCTATATGGTTTAAGTGAAAATCTAACATTTGATCCTGTAGATGCTGACATAAAGAAACTCTTTCTTGGATCCAGATTTCTCAGAATTTCTACTTTCCAGCAATTTTTGAACTCTTGCCACATTTCAGGTTGATTTTTGTTTTTTTGTTTTTTTATGTCACAATTTCCTAAAGAATGAAACTTCTGACTGGCTTTAGGTAATAGGTACTTCCTTACCTCACAGAAGATAATTGAACATAAATACCATGAATATTTTAATACATTTAATAAATAAATTAAAGAGATATTTGATTTTGAAAATGACTGCTTTGAAACACTGCGCTCATAATGACATAGTGTTTGTCCCTGAAATACCAACACCCTTACCACTGAGGTCTATGTATAGAGCCAAGATAGATATAAGCCATGTATTATAATGTGCTTTAGTCCCTCAAAGCAGAAACCAGGATAAAAATTACTAAAGAAACAGTAATTGGCCTCTGGAGTATAAAAATACTGTCTGTTTTTAGAGGGCACTTTTGTGTGTTGCAAGCAACCTATTTCATCAAAATAAATAAATAAATAAATAAAAGTAATCTCTATGGCTCCAAAGAAGGAATAATTACCAAAGTTATCTGTGTCACAATAATTTATTAATCTAGAAGGATGGAGCCACTACCCCGAGATCATACACGACCTCGTAATGAGAGCATCAAACATTGTCATAAATAATTAAGCCAGAGACACTGCTAAGACTTAGTCCTTTTTTTCCCAGGCACCCAAAAATCCCTTTATTAGGAACAAATCCTGTTACTGATGGGTTAAGTACAGGTACCGGAGGGTACTCTGGCCTTTGACTTAAAAAGGGGCTGTAGCTAATAAACTGTGTGTGCATGGTGGGGAGGGGAGTTTGGTGTGGAGAATGAGCCAACAAACGTCCAGCTCATTTTTAGAAGTGATCCAAGCCTTTTTTTTTAAATGCTGCTACTTTGGTTTGATTTTATTACACTTCTTTTAAAATTAAAAATGACAAAATAACTCTAGAGTGTAGCTTTGGCTTTGGGTTTGTAAAATGGAAACCAGTTTTACACCTTGAGTCGTGAGGGGAAGCCAGAAAAAAAAAAAAGAAAGAAAAATATTTAAGTCGTGGGAGGTGCGCATCTATAGACAAAACTATAGACAAAATGTAGGAAACTATAGACAAAATGGTAGTTGTCCCTGGCCAAAGGAAGAGTCCTTATCAAGGACTGTCAAGGGACTGACAGATAGATGACAAAAGCCATACCAGTTCCATGGTGGCAAATGGAAAGAAGTGGTGACGGTACAGGATCTCTTCTGTGTCTAATGCACAGACGACAGGAGTTCACTGCAGTGTCAAATAAGCAACCTTGTCTCTCACTCAGGTAATAGGAACTCAGGCTTTTAGCCATGGAAATGTTTGGTGCAGTCCATCATATGTAAAGCAAGACAGAGGCCATCATATATATATTTAAAGGAGTAATTAATTTGAACTTTATTGAGCTATTCTGTATTTACACTAACACTACTGAAAGCTAACTAACTTGAGTCCTGTCCTGTTCTTTCCTTTCCCTGCCTTTCCCTCCCTCCCTCCCTCTTTGTCTCTGTCTCTGTTTCTGTCTTTCCTTCTCAAGATGTTTTTAATTCCACCGAGATGAGTCTCTCCATGCCTGTTGTGCATAATGTGTAAATTTTGAAATTACAAATACCACTTAAGGGTATTGGTCAATTTAGCCCTTACAAGTGCTGGGGGGGAGGAGGGAAAAAGGGGGGGGGGGTGACAACAAACAAATCCTATTTTGCAAAAGTCCAGCGAATATCTTTTCATTGCCATTTAATGCTGTTGGTCCCTAAACAATAGTGATTGATTTTGTTTGGTCTTGCAAGCACAAATTATCCTATAATCATCTTAGCTTGCCAGGCATGCTTACATTGACTTGTTTGTGTTTTAAGGGGAAATGCAGAGATTGTCATGAAAAATTAAAAAGGTTAGAGGCAAGTAAAAGATTTTTTCTTTATTTTCCTGGGAGGAGGGAACTGCATCCCCTTCAATTAGTTTTCACCCTGATACACATTTATAGTTCAATAAAAAAAAAAGTGAGGTGAATTTAGAATTTAAATAAATTACTTCTGCTTCTTATTTCAACTAAATTGCTGCTTCAGGGTTCATCTTTGATGATCTCCTAGACTGTATGATTGTTTACTTTCACACCAAGCAAGTATGCACAGCAGGACACTAAAGGGACAATATACTACAACTACATATAGTTCTCTACATCCAACCGTTTGGCTATTTAGTGTCAGCCTCAGTCCTGCAGGGTGAAATTGTATGGACAATTACCCACTGTTTTTGAATAGTAGAGTACTTCCTCTAGCAACTATGTAAATAACTGGGGCAAACATTACTGATGCTTTGAGGCTCATTTAGCTGTGCTAATATGTCCGACAAGAGAGGGGCTTTTAATGGTTTCATCCTGTTCTGCTCTGTACGCTTCAGGAGTATGATGAGCTCTAATTTGGGCCACGTGTCATTTTAAAAAGCTTCATCTGAGAGCTTGAAACTGAAATGAAAAAATATATTTATTAATTGATGTGGTAATAGTCCTGAATGGATCATATGAAATGTATCACGCAAAATATCTAAAAGGATGATGTTTGTTAACTGCCTGCCTAGCAAGCAGTTCAAGACTCAAACTACTTGTACAGTCACTAGAGGGTGACAAACGGCTATTTGTTTGGATTTCAGATTAATATGTCGGTGAACAGTGATATAGTTCAGTATGTCAGGGAAGATGAGTCCAAAAAAAAAAAAGTGCTCTTCTTTGTGTTTCAGAATTTACGTGGAGTGAATTTTACCAGTGGTACAACACCATTTTCTGGGTTTAAGTAGCTGTGATTATGATCTTATAATAGTCTTTTTTTTATTCCAGCATATCTTGCAGCAAACTATAAACAGTTGTAAAAGTCAAGGAATTGATCTTATCACTCACTGTTTAAATGCCACCTCCTTTGGCATGAAACACGGAAACCATGTAGCAAAGCTGCAGTGCCGCATAAGCCAAGAATAGTAGCCAAATAAACGTGCAGGAAGAATGTAGCTATGATGCTTGACTAGGACTCTGGGAAAAGAAGTTCTGCTCCTGAATCAGTCACAGATCTACCATGATCTTTAGGAAACCACTTCATTAATTTTATCTCTGTTTCTACTCCCCATCTTTTGTCTATTAAAATGGTAAATTCTTTAGGGGAGAGGCTATGTATCCCTTATCAGGTGTTGATACTGTGTTTAGCACAATGAAGACCTGATAATAACCATAGTCTGTACTTGCAATTTTAATGCAAATAATGTTATAACAATAATTTTAGGTAGGTGAAATGCAATTACCTCTTTTGGATCTTTCCAGTAGATATTACTACAGTTGCATAAAGGCCCATCAAGATGAAATTCCATAAAGATCGTGCCTTGTCCTTTATCCAAAAGGCAATGAGCCAAATGTATTTCTGGTATAACTTCATTGATGTAAATTGAAACACAGCAAGAATGAATCTGTTCCAGCTGCATAGCATCCTGTAAAACATGTGGGAATGTCAGTTCAGTAAAGCCTAGGGCCAGAATATAATCACAAGTCTTTCACTTATTTTGGAGAGGGGTTGTTAAATCCATTAAATTCATTAAGGCTAAATAACCTTTCCACCCATGTGAATAAATGGATCACAATTACAGGTGCTTAGAAAACTGTTTTTTCCAATTCATAAGTAATTTTTATTTTTTTTTAATGTTAACAAAAACATTTCTATTTTTTCAAGGTATTCACTTCCATTCAATTAGTTTTTCATTTTGGCAAAACATAAACATTTTGAGCTTGAGATTTGGTAATTGACTGAATAAAAATGGACATTTCTAAATGACAAATAGCTTCTAAATTCCAACTGTAAATTGACCCAGTTCGTTTTCACACTGGAACCTAGCTGCATTGAACATTTCAGAATTTAAGTTTTCTTCTCCAAAAGTCAGCAAGATCAACACCTGAACAAAACTTATTAGTGTTGTCAAGTCTGCCTTTTTCACTGAAAAAAATTGTGCAAAAACTTTTGTCTGAGTCTAGTCAAAATCTAGTCTTCAGTGGGAAGTTTGCCAACAGCCACTGGTGATTTAGATAGGTCACTCATCTAAGTAACTAACCCAAACTAAGCCTGCCTAGAATATGAGAAGTGATAGGAACAAATCAATAGGTAGTCTTGCTGCAAGCCCCAGATAAATACATATAACACATAGACCATTATTTGTTTCATACAGTTACAGATATTTAAGAAGGCTTTATCCTGAAACTTCATAAAAGAGAAATGGTGACTGCAGGTCTCAAGGAAGGGATAATCCCATCTGTAATATAACAACTGGTTGCCGCTGTGGCAATGATTATGATGTCACAACCAGAGAATTATGACTCCAGGTGGGGAATAAACAGCAGGAGTAGATGAACTCTTAAGATCTTGTTTTCATGCCAATGCCCTTTAGTAATAAGAGTGAGAAATGGTAGAAAAATATGTGGTGAAATAGGGGAGTTCTTTCTAAATGAAATTTTATGCATTTTCATAGCTCTAAACATTGAAGGCCAAATTTGCATGGGAGGACTAAAGTGGAATCGCTCTGGATTTACCCCAGGATAACTCCTACCAGAATCTGGCCTACATTGCCTTAGCATGCAAATTACATTTGCAAAGAGAGCTAAAGATGTGTGGTCCTGCAAATCAAGGAATAAACCATTTTATGGGGCTGATTATCTTTTCTGCTCTGATACCATAAAGGGTCTTTAAAGTAAGTGTAATGAAGGGCACTTCACACTGAGATAGAGGTGTAAATCCTTGTAAAACTTGTTATATGAAGAATCTTTCCTACCTTCTGTCTTTGCTTGCTTGCTTACCAGAACAAGTTGTATTGAAGAGGCTTCCTCAGTGATTGCCGAGGGTTCGATTTTGTGGGATTCTGGGGCCCTTTGACTGCCCTTGATGGTAATCTGAATTGAGGTCTCTCAGCAGCTTACAGGAGTGTCCAAGGCTTGGTAGGACACATCTTTTAACTTTTCTGATCCACAAAATATCTCAGGCAACAGGAGGTGGTAGCATCAGATTCTCCTGTTACCGTGTTCATTATTGGTACTGCATCCCACAGCAATTGCCCCACCTTGTGTATGGTTTCGTACATCCTAGGCCTTCAAGCTAATGCATCTTGGATTTAACCAGCTTGGGCCAGGGCTTTCTCAGTGGAATTCATTTTTTCCACTGCTCCTCTCTCCTTCCCCCTCCCCACAAAAAAAGATATCAAATAAGAACTGCTGTACTGAGCAAAACAAATCTCCAGCAGCTGATAGTAACAATTGGTTTAGACAGAAGAAGAAGAAACACTGCAGTAGACAGATGAAGGATAATCTTCCCACCAGGAACCTCTCTCCCTAAATCCAATTTAATTGGAGGCTTGCTTATGCCCTGAAGCAGGAAGACCTTGGTCTCTTTCAAGCTTCTTTTTATTTCTTACCTGTTTTATTATTATCCAAATAAATGTTCAGCCCTTTTTTTGAACTATTTTTTTTGCTAAATGTTTACTCTCCATGATACCTTGTGGCAATGAGTTCCTCTGGTTAATAGTGAACAATGTGGAACAAAAATATTTTCATGAGGGTTATCTGTTAGGGCAGAATGAAAGATGCGCCAATTATTCTAACCTCATCCCCTTGTTTCTTTGTAGTCCTTCATCTCTGTGTCTGTATCCACTTGCAATTTTGGTCTTATGCTTATGTTGTAAACTCTCCAGAGCAGGGGCCCTCTTTTTGATCTCTGCGTGTAAAGCCCCTGGCTGAATTGAAGCTTGTCGGTAGTACTGGTTCCTAGGAGATGTTACAATACAAACATTAAATAATATTTCCTTGGTATAAGATCACACTTAAAAGCCTGCCCAACAAATTCTTTAAATAGAAACCATTTTTGGGGTCTGGACCTGGCTTCCATTAGATGGCTGCACAGTTCCTATCCATAAAATGGCCTTGAATTCAATTGGAGCCTCTTGCCTTTACTGTAGGATACAAATAAAAACAAACAAACAGCAACATTTTTCCTGTGCCAAGAACTTTTCCAGTGGGACATTTCTAATTGTTCTGCACGAGAGGAAATTAGTGACGTTAGGGCCACACGCTGATTAACTTTGATCAGCAGGTGCACCGGTGGCTGACACCGGTGAGCGTACAGAGGGCAGGAACAGGAAGTTTTCATGCTGCAAAATTCTTCACTATTGTTCCACTCCATTGTGCAACAAGGGAAGAGAAGTTAATGATGCAGGAAAAAAGACCACCAGCAGCTGCTGGATCCTGCTACTGAGCCCCAGTGGCTTCTACTAATGTTTTCAGAAGGGAAACAGCTCCTGGCTGCTGGCCGTTAGTCAGAGTTTCTTCTGCCAAAATCAAGGGATAGGGAGGAAAGAAATAATTTACATTCGGACTTCAGAGACTGGAGGTAGAAGGCGGCACATAAATGTAGATTTTACATTATGAATAGTGCTGTGAGACCTGATCCTGGGAGAACTCCTGGTGGAGAGATCCCACTGAATTTCCATTGCAATAGGAATTCAGTGGGTAGGGATAGCTGTCAGGCTTGGGTCTTCCTTTGAAGTCTTCCTAAACAGCCTGCATGTGCTCTTTTTTCTCTCTCACAAGAGCTGCACTTAGACCCCAAATCTGTATATTTAACTGATGCTCAGCCACACCTTCAGGATGTGACTCCTTTGGAAGCCAGGCACATCTACTCCCATTGGTCTGTGTATTAAACAAAAACTAAATTAAACTAAACTAAACAAAACAAAAAAACCCTACACACTGATGTTGACCTTGGGTGGTAAGGGACTGCTCATTACCCTTGCTGGCAGTCCAAAACAATGGCCATGAAAGCCTAAGGTGCACGAGCAACAATTGTGGGGTGGTGGGAACTTGGCAAAACTTTTCTGAACTGTGAATAAAAAATACGTCTCAAGTTAAATGAGGGAGAAAATAAACGTTGTAAAATAACCTGTTTTCATGGGACCTTACATTTTGATAAAGCTTGGGTATTGGATCTAGGTGCTGAGGCCACTGGCAGTATAGTCACTGGGAGTTCTGAGTCTTGAAAAGCTGCCTTCAATTCTGGGTGCAAAGCACTTCAAATACATGATATGTAGCATGCAAAATGGACATATTTAACTACCTGAGCTGGCTAGATATCTAATTCACATTTTAAGGTACTTAGGAAGCTTTGTAAATCCCACTGGACACTAAATCTGCACTTTCAAATCACTAAATGCTTCTGTGAGCCTCAAATGGTAACATTCAGTCTAAACCAGAAACAGGGCTGGGAGGGGCAGTGGTATCTAGAGCTTTGTTTCAGTCTGTTTTAAAGACAAGGACCTTTGACAAAATATCAGACTTGATTTGCATTTGGATTACAAGCACTGGGCTCCAGACTTCTGGTGTCTCCTTAGGCAAGTCATTTAATCTTTCCATCTTCAGTTCCCCATCTGTAAAGCAAGGATAATGCTCCTTCTCTCCCCTGTCTCTGTTCATTTACAAGGCAAGTAAACCCTCATCTTTTTTGGTGCCCCTTTATGTTACCTAACATGGTACTTGTCACAGGCCCAAAACAGGCCAGGAGAGAGCCTGTAAAATCACTGTACAAATATAAACAGGTGGAAAAAGAACAGTCACTCATCCCACATTTGTGGCTGGTATCCAGGCAGGTGTCCTGACCTTCTCTTCTAATCATAATGAGCATGCAACTTGGGAAATAGTTTTTAATTACACTTATGGGACTTATTAGACTTCATAGAGGGACTACCAAGAGACTTTCCAGATTGTGAAACCTGGAAATATCCACCTGTCAAAATCATTTGTCTGAATTTAATGTTGCTATGAAAACATTGAGTCCTCCTTTCTTGATATATACTGGTCAGGGACAAATTTGCTTTATGGATTAATTAAACTGATTTAACTATTAATGAAACCTACTCTGTGCAAGTAGTCTATATATTTCTGTACAGTGTTTCAAAGGTATCAAATGAATTAAGGTTGTTACCTCTTTGGGTACAGTGGCCACACCTAATAAAACTGGCCATGCTTAATATAACTGTGTGCCCCTTGTATTTATGGACTACATCCATGTGTTTTCAAGAAATGGATGTCCCAGCAAAAGGTGGACCATTTTGACTAGCTCCTGATGGTTTAGGATGTCACAGTGAAAACAGAGCTAGAATGTGATGAGAAACAAATCATCCAGACCAACTAATGCCTTTTGTCAAATTCTTAGTGTTTTTTGGATAATTACCAAGAGCCAGGAGAACATTAAACTTGGTATCACATCATGTAGTACTACTAGCTTCAGTCCAACTTGTGCTAATAATTGCATTTGATCATTATTGCTTGTTAGGTGAAGTGATTAGCCTGTAAAATATAGTGGCTGGTGTTAGTAATTGAAATGCAGAACAGGCCACTACTGGAGGATAACAAGGTGCCACAAATGTATCCTCTTTTGATGTGGTTATGGCTTAACCTTTGTTTGGTTCCCTGAGGCAAGAGATGGGAACTGTCACAGAGCCAAAGGGCCCTGAGCATTGCAGGCTGTACCTGATGGACGCTCCCGTAGCACCAGGGTGAGGTGTCCTCAGGAAGATAATTAGTGGGAAATGGCCAGCCTAATGAGAAAGGCATGTCTAGCCCTGGATTGTGCTAAGCCTGGCCATGCTTGCATAGTGAGGCAACTGCTACTTATGTACTGGGCTCCACTGTGCTTCTATAACAGGCCTGGTACCGCTTGAAGCTGAGGAACGGACATAACTGGTAACTCCTTGCTGGACTTCTCAGTGGGTGTAAGGTTCTTGCCCAGTCAATGTGCTGTAGCCTCTGTCACTGAGCAGGGCTTTGTGAAGCTTCGGGTGCTGATTTAATTTGGAGGAGATTCGGCCCGATTTGGCAGCCGAATCTCTGAATCCAAATCGAATCAGGAGACCAATGAAAAGGTCCAAATTGATTCAAAGCTCTCTGAATCAATTTGGAAAAGATTCGGAGAGCTTCGGAGATTCAGGCAGTCCCTACTGGCTGCAGCAGGGAGCTGAACTCGGACTCTGAGCTGGTAAGTAGGGGGCAGGGAAGGGAGGGGGGGAGGGGACCATGGGGGACCCCTGCCAAACTCCATCCCCTGCCTGCTCCCCCAGCCCCCCCAGCACCACCCAACCCCTGCCTGCTCTTCCAGCCTCCCCCATGGCTGCCCTGACCAGCCCCAGCTCCCAATTGTTTAAAAAAAAGCCCCTACTCACCGGGTGCTGCCCGGTGGGGAGGAGGCAATTTCCACTGCCCCCCACTACATGGAGGGCTCTGCCACAAGCCCCCCACCCACTCTCCCAGCCCCTCCCCCCCATGGCTGCCCTGCCCGCCCAAGCTCCCGGCCCTTTAAAAAAAACAACAAGAACAAAAAGCCCCGCACTCAGTGGCCTTGGGGCTTCTGGGGGCTCATGGCAGAGCCCCACTTGCAGCATGGGGCAGTAGGGGGCAGCAGGGATGGTCCCCCGCTGGGCAGGAGCCAGTGAGTGGAAGTTTTTGTTTTTTTTCCTAAAGGGCCAGAGCTGGGACAGGTGGGGCAGCCGTGGAGGGGGGCCTGGGAGAGCGGGAGGGTGTTGGGGGGCTCGTGGCAGAGCCCCTCATGCAGCATGGGATAGTGGGGAGCAGTGGGGATTGCCCCGCACCCAGCAGCAGCCAGCGAGCGAGGACTTTTTTTTTCAAAGAGCTGGGAGCTGGGCTGGGCGGGGGATGGGGCCTGTGTGATTGGGAGATTTGACTGATTCAGCAACAGCCGAATCTCTAAATCAGATTCAGGTGAATTGATTCAGGACAGTGATTTGAATCACTGAATCGAATCACTGTCCCCTGAATCAGCCAAATCCAAATCCAAAGCGAATACTAGCTGCTTCACACAGGTCTACTGAGAAGTATCCTGTCCCATTGTGCGTTCTCAGTAAGTGTACTGAACCACGTCTGCTCCAAGCACTCCTTTTGGCCAGGTCCTTTCTCCTTGGGAAGGTGTACTCCTAATGGTATACAACTTGGAATTATAGACAGCACAGTAGTAGCTTAGGAAGTTGGTTGAGAACAGTTTTGAAATACAGAGGAACAAGCACTAATGATCCAGAGGCATGCTTTGGTGGACTTAAAAAGGCTTTGTGGAAATCTACAGTGTTTGATGCTATAAGTCAAAGGCTGCTGTTCAAGACCTCCAGAGAATTTCAGTAATTGGGGTGTATGGAGTCTGGATGTGTGCTTGGATATATGGATTGTCATCAGTAATGCACAGTATATTAAAGTCTCAATGTCAGAAGATGCACCTCTGCAAAGGCTGACAATATATTAATGAAGTTGCTCCAGCCATTTCACTCCAATTGCTAATTTATTCATAGTTTACTAGCAATGGAAGGGGTGGGGGGAGTAAAACCCAAGGTCTGGGTTAAATAGCCCTTGCAACTCGAATGCCTACAAGCTTTATTTGCAACATTTTGGTTATATATCATATATCTCTTTCAGCCTTGGCAAATAAGACTAGATTAAAAAGGGATGAGCAACTTTAGTCCAAATAAATTGACTCAGAAGAGAACATAGTATTAAATCATTGCACTGGAGCTAGATCTCAACTTAAGTAATGCAGTCATGTGTCTGAGATGACATGGTGAATCATGTTCGTCTTCCTTTCTGAAGTCCATAGTGTTTAATCCAGCGATTAAACCCGTCTGCTGCACCACATACCACACATGCAGGCATTCCCTGTGCTGCTACTTTTCAGTGCAGGTTTTTTTTCTGACCCCACAAGATCCCGAAGTCAAAAAACCCATGCCAAAAAAAGGTAAGGCGGTGCATGTGGCAGCAGCACACGGCACCTAAAACTGGAGCCTGGCTGGCCAAGTCATGCTCTAGCTGCTGGCCAGGCTTCTAGCTGCAGCTCCCCAAGGCCCCCAGGACCCCAGATAAGACTGCTGGGGCTAGCACAGTTGCTGGCCCCAGCCTCCCCTACCCCACCTGGAGTAACCTGCTGTGCACCAGAGGATGCATGGCATGGGCATTCCCTGGGGACAAGTAGCAGCAGTACGTGGTGTGTCCCTGCTACTTATCCCCGGGGAGACAAACATCCACGCTCATCTAGGTGCACCCCTATAGAGCACTTTTGAGTGTTATTCCTGAGTTGAGCTAGGTATTACCATTCCTTGGCTATGCGTTTATATAAAAGTAGACGGTATACTGCAGAGGGAGACTTTTTTGTGTGTGCTATTCCATATTATTATTGTTATTATTCAGTCACATATGTTCGGCTGTTAAATGTCCAAAATATACATTAAACACTTGCACAGTATAAGATAGGCTCACTAGTACAAAGAACTTAAAATCTAAGGGCATTTTTATCCAAAATAGCCTTTAAAGTTTCATGCCTCCAACTTAGGGGTGGTCAGCCTGAAGAATGAAAAGAATTAAGAGGGCATTTAAGAAAATTAGGCTGCCGATGGATGCAACCTTGTTCTTCGAGACATAGGTTTTATGGGATTCTGTCTTGCCCTTTAGGTCCATAAGAGATGGATAACAATATACAGATAGAGGAGGAAGAAATAACAGGCAAAGATGGGATACCCAAATTGGCTATTCAATTGCTACTGTGTCACATCAATTTGTACAGCAGATGTTGGCTTATCAGGAAGCCTTGATGAGGGCAGTTTATTCCAGCTTAAGTAGTATTTCCATTTAATGACAGTGACCCATTTTAACAGCAAAGCTGACAATCAGGGGAATAGAATGAGCACCTCAGCTGGCCATGAGGTTGGTTGTGGGCTCTTTAGACCAATTCTTTGCTGGTATAAATGATCATAGTTTATTTGAGGGAGTAGGCAAGTGGTGAATGCACCTCTTTCTGTGGGGCATAGGATTTGAATTCTTCCAATGTCAGCAACAGGGTCAGCTGCCAGATATCCACTGTAGTACAGAAGGTGCAAGAACAGCTTATATGCATGTCAAGGAGCTAAAGAAGAGCAGAAAACTGAATTTTCCAGAAACTATGCACAAGTTCAGTGTGTGAACTTGTCAGGGAGGTTTCAATTATATGGTTTTGAAACTTTTTGCGGGGCATTTTTTTAATTTCCTATGATAATTTTTTTTTTCATTCAATATGGTCAGTGTTGAAGTTGAGCATCCTCTTGAAGGAATTGACTTTTTATGTTTGTTCAAAACTATTTAAAGTGGTCTGAACAAAATGTGACTTTTCAATTGACCAAAATCAACTTTTTTTTAGATATAGGATGGGATAGTTTCATACTTGCAAAAGGATAGGCAGAAACAAAAGTGTCAATGCCAGTAACTTGAAGTGGTAACCAAGGAAGAATAAAGCAAACTAGAAAGAATTAAGGATGCTTTACCCCTTTGTGCTTAAAAATCAGTGCATCATTTCATGAATTTCTCTAGACTTCTGGAGCAACCTCTGCACTGGTTTTAAGACAGGAGGTTCAGTTTAATACGGATTTCACATTTGAGTTTCTGTTCTGATTTGTAAATCTTGCCAGCAGTTCCCAACTGTAATGCATCCTATCTTGCAATTTTGGAGTTTCCCTGTTCAATCCATCATGAGACTGAACGTATTAGAAATCCATCTGTAGTGATTCTGAGTTTTAGGAGTCTGTAGCAACAGTTTCCTGGAAAATCAACCAAGCATTTCTAAACTTAGTGTTGGGTAAATATTCTTATATTGAAACCAGAAGGGCAATTACCTGTTCTATCCCTTGCATGCAATGGCTCTAATCATCTCAGTAGCGACTAATTTTGGATGTAACCTGCTATCCAAACATTCCAGTCTTATCACTTACATCAACTCTGTGTGTATTGCACTAAATTCATGGACTTAAAATCTCATTTTAGCATTTCAATTATTTTTTGTGGAAACCAACCACTAGAGGGTGATGTTGCACAGACCAGTATGTAAAACCAATGCAATAGGGAGCTCCTGTGCCTATAGAGTGAAAAAGCAATCAGGACTGGTGGTAGAGGTGATATCTTTTATTAGACCAACTAGATTTTTGCAAAGAAAAAAACCAAAAAAACTTTAATTGCAAGCTTCTGGGCACAAAAAAGCTTATGTCTGCTTGCAATTAAAGATTTTTTAATAATTTTTTTTGCAAAAATCTAGTTGGTCTAATAAAACTCAGGGGAATTTAGGCTGGTTTTGATATGACCTAGAGGAGCACTGAATCTGCTTTCTCTTACTGTGTCCAAAGGAGGGCTCTCACCAAAGTCCACCCACCTATTTTGGGCCAGATACTTGCCTCGATTTTTTTGTATTCTGTCAGTCTCTGGTGGTTATTACCTTGTCCAGAAGGCTTTCTCTTTCTAATTCTGTTTTCTATACTAAGACAGTCTTACCACTTCAGCCACCTGGCTGAAGCCTGCCGTGACGTCTTGATGAAACATTCTCATGCCCATGATCTCGCCTGCCACGACTTCTTGTTAAGGGAGAAAATATGTGTCTCTTGAGCCTCTCAGAATTGATTGCTGTTGGCCAGTCCCTCTAAATCCAGTTCTTCTTTACTCCCTATACTTACACACAATAATCCCTCCTTAAATTCTCTGGTGGGGGGTGGAGTGATGCTAGTACCTCATAAATTTCTGGCCAGTCCCGGTCTAATATCATGGGGTATAAAATCCCTTCCTCTAGTCCGACTGATATTTTCCTACTGACCCCCTGCACTTGTAACTCTAATAGCTGATGTTCATAGCGTGCTTTCTGTTTATGAAGGCAAACCACCTTCACTCCTGCACACCTTGGCGCTTGTTTCCAAGGTATTGAAGATGGCCTTACAATGCATTGAGCGCATCCTGTATCAATGACAGCTCATACCGGTCTGCTGGCCACCAGCACTGTTACCTCGGGTAAGGATTATAATGTCTCTGCCAAGCTATCTCCTATGCTACAATCCGTAATTTCAACATCATGTCCTTCTCTTGGCCCCATCCAACTGACTTTGGGTTCTTCCTTGAATTCTTTCAGCCTCATGGCTACCTGCAGTCTGCAGGGACACTCTTGAGCCATGTGACCGTATCTACTACAGTTAAAGCACACCACTCCTGCAGGATTTACTCTCTTGTTTTCACAGACTTCTCCTTCACTTTTGCACTCTGTCTCCCAAGTATAATTCATACCGGCTCCTCTTGTACTTCTATACCAGCTAATCTCTTCCTGTGTGGTATCGTAGTCTTCATCCAGCTGAAGGGCTTTAAGGGAGGATTTTGGGCACCAGACCCATCTCTGTGTGTTGTCTTCCAGGTCTGAGAAGAACTGCTCTAGTAGTATTTGATCACAGACTTCTTCTTTAGTTAAAGTTTCTGTCCTCAGCCATTTGTCTAGCAGGTCAGCCAAGCATTGTCAAAGGACTTGGGGTACCTTCTCTTCCTTCCTCTTCTTGCCCCTAAATGCCTGTCGGTGTCTCTCTGGGATTATATTGAGTCTCAACAATATTTCTCTTTTCATCTTGTCATAATCTTGGGCATCTATACGAGTCATGGCATGACAGGCCGTCTGGGCTTGTCCTACCAAAAGGACTTCCAACTGTCCAGCCCATTTAGCCTTATCTATCCTGGAAGCTATGGCTGCCCTCTCAAAAATTTCCAGGCATGCCTCCAGATCATGGTCTTTTGTCATTTTTGGCATCTTTAAGTCCAAAAAATTCCTGTGTGCCCATGCCTGCTGTTGTATCAGATGTTCTTCTACCATCGTTTGTCTTGCTGCTTGCTGTTGTTGCTGCTGGAGCAACTGCGCTATAAGATTCAGAGTCTATTAAAGGGTCTTGGGCACTACCATCATTGGTTAGTGCTCCATCCTGTACTCTTTGGGGGGCCACCACTGCAATTTCCCGGCCAATGCACCAAATATGTCCAAAGGAGGGCTCTCACCAAAGTCCACCCACCTATTTTGGGCCAGATGCTTGCCTCAATTTTTCTGTATTCAGTCAGTCTGTAGTGGTTATTACTTTGTCCTGAAGGTTTCCTCTCTTTCTTACTCTGTTTTCTGTACTAAGACAGTCTTATCACTTCAGCCACCTGGCCAAAGCCCTCCACAACGTCTTGATGAAACATTCCACACGCCCATGATCTCACCTGCCATGACTTGTTGTTAAGGGAGAAAAGAAATGCCTGGAAGTGTGGCTTTTGATGTTGTTGGTCTTGATGTCTGCCTCAGTGTAGTGAGGGCTCCACCAACCCCTACACCCTCCCCATTCCATTGGGTCTTAGTTCACAGTCCATGTAGTCAGCTTCAGAGCTATCTAGACACCTCTTATGTATCTGGATCTGGCAAATCAATAGCCACGTTGATGGTTATCCTCCACCAGGCTTGAAGCAACACAAGGAACTGACTTGTATTTTATCAGTTTTTTCCTGGCCTATTGTCCACATGGTTGTGCCTCACTATCCTGCTATATCTAGGAGGAAGCCTCTCCCACTCTAAAGAAAATAGAAAAGATAACAAACGTTGACTTCTTATAGTCCCTTATATACCTGTATAGTCCAGTCTTTACGGTATCTTTTCTCAGACCTGCTATTACGGTATCTCCTTCCCTGCTTGTCTCTCCGGACTTCCCTGTGGCAGTTTCATTTTCCCTAAGAGCTGCTCCTTCTGGGTTTCTTCTCTGGAAGCTCCCTCAACAGAGCTGCCTCTCTGAAAACACTTCCTAACTGCTCCCTCTGTGCCTTCAGTCATCCATGCCACCTCTCTGGCTGAGTCAGCAACTTCTGGTTTGGGGCATCCCCCACTTGCCTGCTCCGGGTCTCTTTTTATCTTGGAGCTCATGTTTCCTCCCTCTCCCCTCTGGAAACACCTGGAGAAGAACAATCCCTGCATCGTTCTTTGCAGCCTCGGGGCTGGGGCAGCTGCTTGCAACTCTGGTGAGTTAATCTTTGCCCCGGTGGCGCGTCTCTTTCCTTACATACTGCACAAGCCTGGAGTCCCAATTAGTGGAAGGAAGGAGCACTGCTTCCCCCCTCACACACACCTTACTTTGACATGTCTCCAGTGCTATGAGAGAAGGGGATGGGGTTTACAAGAGCTACTGGAAACAGTTCTTTCCAGTCCCCACCCCTCAAGGGAAGGGGGAAACTAGATTGATAAGGGGGAATCTGCCCCAGATGTACTCTAGACCTGTGTAAGATGCATCTTTATATGCTGTTGCCCTTACCTCTACTGCAATGGCAATCTTACAGAAAAGCTCATTAAAATAACTTGGTTGCACCCTTTAGACCAGAGCCTGCTGCTGTGAATTCTTGCTTGAGTAATAGGGAAGGCTTTTGCAGCTGTGGGTCTGGGAAACATTAGGAAGCATTTCAATGGCACACCTAATGAAAGCAAGGACAAGAGTATTGCATTTGATTTCTATCATTACAAAAGCTAAGATGTGAATTGAAAAAAAATATAACCGTAATTATGTTCTTGGTTTTTTCTAAGATTAAGATTTGAAATGGGAAGAAGACATTTTTTGGTTAAGGAATAGATTTTTCTCATCCACTGCCAGGGCTGGATTCCAACCCCAATTAACAATTTTGAAAGGTTTTCTTTTTTATGTCCAGTCCAATCTATGAAACTTATTTGATCCTTTGCCCTGACAAGCAAGTACTGCATTCTGTGCTGGGATTACCACTGCACCATAGGATGCAATATGTACTTTGTCATAAATATATAAAGATGGAATGAACAAAGTTACAAAATCCAGTGATTAAATTAAATTAAAAAGAAAAAAAAATCCAAGCAAACAGAAGTCAACTGTGGAATACCCCAAATGACCATATTAGAGAATTTTAAAGATAGTAAAGATGGAATAATAACAATTCCTGGCATCCATGAAGTCCCCCCAAAGCACTTTACAGGCTGCCAAGTTAAAATCATTATTGTACTTTCCTTCTCTGAGTGAAATGTACCCCTGTGCAGAGGCACAAGTGCAAGGACTACACCAGGATTAAGCTCTCTTCAGAGGGTCTGCTGCACAGGGGCAAATTTCACTCTTGAACACCATATTCCACCAAGGGTCTTGAAGCACTTGGCAAATGCTAATTAATTAAGCATTGCAGTGTGCCTGTGAATTATCCCAATTTGCACCTTCTGCTCAACCAGCAGTTTCAGCTTCTGTGCCCTGTTCACAAAATTCTCCCTCTAGCTATCTCATCTAATAAAATTTGAGTTGTATACTGCTACCCCTCACTGTAGAACTTGAAAACCTTCAATAACAACAGTGAAGAACCTGGCATTTTTCCCCTTCTGGGGTTGATACTTTGCTTAGGTAGGGAGGTTTTGGTTGGCTGCTCCAGCGTATTTCTATTGTGAACGTCATTTATACTGGAAATGCTTTCTCAAGTGAGAAAGTTTTGCAACATTTCCTGAAGATTCTGGGAGTCTGGATTCACTTGATCTCCTCTGGGAGTCCATCCCATACTCCTGCATGCTTTGTCCTGTGTTATCTCAGTTTCTTCATATACTGTACCACCGCTAGGCACTCCAAACTCTTTGTCTAACAGTTGCAAAAGCCCTGTGATTCGAATAGAAATTCTACCATGGACTTTGATAAGGTGTTAATCTACTATTCTCCCTTTATTTATCACTTTCTAGAGATCCGCTCTTTTATAATGGCCACAAAGCTGGCAATAGAACTGTTTTCCAAAATCTAGAGCAAAAATCAACCTTGGTATAGAGGCTTATTGATACCCAAAAGAGTCCAAATGGTGGGTAGCCTTTATATTGACATTTTGTGCAGAAGAAAGTTTCATGTTGTCATAAAGAAAAAAAAGTTTTAATATAACAATATTAATTTTTACTTAAGTAACTGAAATGTAATCTAACTAAGAAAACATCCATCTTTCCCTGCACTTATTAGGCCAATATTTCTCTCATGCTTGTGCTGGATATTACACAATTCATGGATGCAATGAATAGGTTTTAATCTTTGATTTGGGATTGATGCTTTTTATTACCTGTACAAATCTATGCTAAAGTCTGAATTTCATTGCACAGGAGTCTTGAAGTGCTGGGTTAAGTTTATGCTCGCCATGCTAGCTGTGACTACAGTCCAGCAAAGCGCTGGGACATTTGCTTAAACTTAATCCTGTTCCATAAGCCATTTGGGCATGAGTTTAGGTGCTTTGATAACAGCTATGGATTGCCGGATTCTGATCTGTTCTGCAAATTGAGGGTCTTTTGTCACATTATAACATAACAAAACACAATGTTACTTTATTTCGCCCACACTTAAATCTAGTGGGTGATTTTTGAGCTATTATTTACACCTATTTTTGTCCTCATCAACATATCCTGTCACCAGAGGGACCCTGTGTCATGCATGCCATTGTGACAGGCCTACAGACTGGCAAAACCCAGAAGGTCTGTGTCGCTTTTCAGGGTCAGCAGCCACAGAAGCAAGTGTTGGCTAGAGTGAGCTCTTGCTGTCATTCATACACAAGGGGAGCTTATTTTGGAGAACAGCAATAAAATAACTCTCCTCTTCTCTGTGCATTTGCTTTCCCCTGTCAGTTGTTCAGCTCCCAGAAAACTCTCCTGGATTAATTCAGAGAGGCAGGTCCCAATTTCCAGCCTGTTCTGGTTGGCCAGGACTGCTTGACAGGTGCAATCATGTACTAAATGTAGATGTCTTAATGATCTCAAAATGGTGTCCCCAATTATTGTTGGTGCCTGTTAATAGTAGATGCCTTGAGTTGAAGTCACGTTTTATAAGTCTGGCAGGTGAGTTCTGCGTAGACTTCCGCACTTCCTGCTAATTTAGTTGTGCTAGGTGGTGTACTGCAGGGCAGAATATGATTCATATCTACAGTGTGTGTGTGTTTATATATACATAAATATATATCTATACATATATAGTATGTATATATACATGTGCTTTGCCTGTATGTGCATAAGTACGTATTCACAGAGTTATTACATATTTGTATATGTATTGTTGTATATACTTGTATTTAATGTGTAATAGGGATCATGTAAGAAAAAGTCCATGGTTGCATTGATACCCCAGTGTAGAACTAGTGTAAGACACCGAAGTGCTGAAATTCATTCCATTCCAGCTGCCTCTGCTTAAGAGAACGCACGCTTCTGCAGATCTTCCCCCCACACTTAAATCTATGAAGTTAAACCACTGAAAGGTACAATTCCCAGCATTACAGAAGTGACTTATGTTTTTAAAGCACTCTCTTAATGAACTGCAGCTGCATATCCTTTGGTTGGAATCGTTCCTGAATCCTCATTATTTTAATTAAATATCTGTCTGACTAGATAACACAATGGAAATGCATCGACAGAGCCTTTCACCTGAGGTCATTGGTTTGAATCCAGTTTGCTTTGAATCCAGCCAAAGTTGGCTAGTGGCTGTCTGATGAGTTGTGTAATGATTAGCTGGTGATGCTAGTCCAGGTTCTACTAGGCAGATGCACACATCACAAAACCTCCATCACTATTGGCACTGCAAAATAGCCTCATTGACCTTTTTCAGCAGCTGAGCCAAAGGTTTGATTTGTGCCTTTGAGACTGAACAGCTTTCCCACCTGTATACACTCCAGCTCAGGAATAAAAGTACATTCGGTGGGATATCATGAAAAAAGCCTGAACTTCTGTTGGCCATGCTGTACTTCTTACATGACTAGATAGTGTCATTCTCCAGGTTGATCAGTTTGGCACCTTTGCTTAACGCTAAGTAAAAGAGACACACAATGTACATGGCACTGCACTGTGAGTTTTCATGAGCCATTAGGAACCCAAAAGCAGGTTTTCAATAATACTCACTCTCATTAAGGCATAAAAATAAAAGGCCAGATTTTGAAAATCATTGGGAAAGTTTCTTCCTCCAATAGTTCAGGATAAAGCTGGTTGAAATGTTTCCATGCAACTCCTCCCCTACACACACACACACACACAGACACACACACACACACACACACACACACACATTCAAAAATGTCTCATTCATACAAACAAAAATGATATTTTTTTTTCCTTTTCGTAAAAATGTATTTCTGTTTTGGAAAAATGTTTCTGATTTTTTTTTTCCAATGCCCAGCTGTGACATTTTTGTTGGAAATTTTGAAGGGAAAGAGCGCTTCTTCTAAATGCCCTATGAAAAAGCATTTCAACTCAGTTCCCGCTTAAGTGCTACGTACTTGAAAATCTGGCCTTTTGAACATTTGACCCTTTAAAAAAAAAAAAGCAGACTGAGAGTTAGGCCTCGTCCCTTGTTCTTAACCTGCCTGCTGTCCGACCTGGCCTTGTACTCTAATTGTGGCTCAGAACTTGAGCTGCCTCAGGGACCCAGGATTGTACGTTTTACCCCTGCTGGTTACCTTTCTTACCTTTTAATGTGGAGGCAGAGGATCTTAATGCAAACTACAGAGCTAGCATCTTAAGAGTGAAGATAGTCATATTTGCTATTAGGGATATGTTTATGAATAGGTGATGAAAGACTAATAAGAAAGTAAGAGCTCTTACCAATCTGAATTGCATATGATAGAAGGCAGCATAGATTTGCATCTTTAGAGACTAACCTAAGTATAGCACAAGGTTTTGTGAGCTGAAGCTCACTTCATCAGATGCCATGAAAGGATGTGCACAAAGCTGTGTGTAAGAAGGAGATATATATGTATGATATACAGGGTTAAAAGCACATCAGGTGAAGGTGTTATGAATACATATAAGCTATTTTAAGCCATATGTTGAACTCTTTAGCAATGAATAACCATGGATGGATTAAAGCATCTACCAGCCCTTTATAAACTATTAAAATATGCCCTCTGTGCAAATGGAGACTGTACAGTTAGACTGAAATAGCATAAGTGGGAAGGTGAGTCTTTTCCGGTGTGTAAACAGCGCAAGCATTTTAACATAATACCTCTTAAGCAGGAGAAAGAACAACAGGTGCAAATGGCCAATTAAACACCAATAAGGAATATCTGTTCATTAAAACAAAACCTCGCGGGTGTAATAGAAGGTGGATCCTGCTTTGTAGTGTCTAGGTGGAATTCAGTTCTGTGCACAGGTGGAGCCATAGTGGTTTTATACCACTGAAGTCTTCAACTGAGGATGAGAATATAACTGCACTAAACCCCACATTTTGAGGGTTTAAGTAGCTTGCAGGCCTCATACTTATTATCTACACAGGAGTGATTCTTACTCGCTTCCAAAATAACCCTTTTGTGGATGTCACTTCCCATGGTGAGAGAAGTTTGCAAAGGCTCTGACCAGTTGAGTGGCTTTGGTTGTAAATATTAGGCCACCCTCTTGATCCAATAACTAAATACGGCTTTGATAAATATCCTCATAGAAATCATCCAGAGAAGGAGAATGGAAACATTCCCTCTGTAGCTTGTAAAATGAACTGCGTTACAACGTTATAGACATGTTTAGTAAATCTTGTCTTGCTTTAAAAATTGACATGGCTGGCATTCCACGCATGCCAGCACTCTCATTTTCTACTTTGAAACATAAATGACCATACATTAATGCAATAACCTAATACTGCAAGGCTTAGACGTTTCCCTCTTTAATAACATTAGGAATAAAGAGAAGTGACTTTTTAGCCTGTTGAATTGTTCCAAGGATGAAACAAATTGTAAGGCTTTAAATTTATTAACAATTGCCCGGTTTGAATTATTTTTATAGAGCTTCAGGCCCAATTAACTAACTCAAGGATGATCTTCAATATAAATGATAACCTCAAACACAATTACTGTGCAAGAGAGGAATGGAAAGTGGGTAAATGGCATATTATATGCCTCAGCATCGTTTTGAATTTAAAGGGCAAAATTTAATTTAAAGTGGAGGGGGAGGAGGGAAAGGAGATGTTTCATTAGCAGAAATTGTTTTTTTCTTAATACCTTTTCAAATTGAATTGGAATTTTTTTCCTTTCTCTTTCTCAAAATTAGACTGTGATAATACCAGGTTTGGTGGCTGTTACAATAAGTTGAACCCAAACTGAGTTTTAAAAATGTCTGGTGATTTTTAGGGCTTCAGATCCTCTGCTGGTAAAAAAGTGGCACAGTTCTGAAGCTGAATCTAGTTTTGCCTTACAGTTGCAGTGCTACTATCATTTGAAGTGGTGAGGGTTGTAGCTGTGTTGGTCTAAGGACATAGGCCAACAAAGTTTTTGGGTGAATCTGATATCTTTTATTAGCCTAACTTAAATAGTTGGGGGAAAAAATTCTTAGCAAGCTTTTGGGTTTAAAAACCCTTCATCGGGCTGAGGAAGTCTCTGCAGTTGGTGTGTGCTCTTCCTGGATGGAATGAATAACAAACAAGCCAGAGGCTGGTCTGCGTACAAGACAGGCAGTCAGTGAAGAGGAGTCAGTGGGTGAGAGACAGGCTGGGTGTGGGGAGAGAGAAGGGGGATGAATGTAGCAGGTAAATAGTGGAGAGGTACCTGGGGAGTCAGATGTCAGGCAGGTTGTAATGTGTCATAAATCCAATGTCTATATTTAGTCCATGATTTTTTGTATCCAGGAGGTTGATGAAGTTCATAGGCTCATCTGTGAAAAGTGTTTTGTAAGTTCCCTTTGAGGATCAGGACTGAGAGATTGGAGAGAGAGTGGTTTTCTTGTGAGAAATGTGCCCCCACTGGTAATTGGGTATTCCTGTCTTTGATAGATTTTTAGTGTGTGTTCATTTTGGTGCGCAGACCAAACTACAACACCAAAAATCTATCAAAGACAAGAATCTTGCCTCCTTGTTCCAATTATAGCAGCTCATGCATTTAGGTTTGGAAATTCCTAACTGTCTATGCCAAGAAGTTATAGTAGCAATGCATCTGAAGCTGCGAACTTTGAAAAGTAAGGATGGACCTCCTCACCCACCTAAATCCATAGTTCAAATTTGTAACTACCCTGTATTTTGCCCAAAGGAAAGCAAGTATAAAATGCCACCGTACTACTGTGTGAATGTTTCACAATCCCCTGAGCAGAGGGCAAGGTTATATGAGAAGAAAAGCAGAATAAAACTAGGTGTAGAAAGATGACTAGCCTGTGCCATACAAGACCAGTCTTTGATTCCAAGCTGCTGCAGACAGTTCATGTGACTTTGCTCAAATCATGTTTAGTCTGGAAAGAAGACTCAGGGGAGCTTGGGTAATAGTCTTCAACTACTTGAACGGTGATTATAGAGGAAATATGGGGATGGACTTTTCTCTGTGGCTGTAGGAGACAGCACTAGAAGCAATGACCACAAACTGCAGCAGAAGAAATTTAGATTGGAGATTGTTAGGAACTTTCTGACTAAGAGGCCGGGCATTGAAACAGGCCATGTTGACAAGCTGTGCAATCTCCATCCCTGGAAGTTTTCAAGAGCAGGTTAGACAGACACTTGCTGGGATGGTTTAGTCAGGGATGATCCTGCCTCAAGTGGAGGGGACTAGATGACCATACGAGTTCCTTTCCAGTCTTACTTTCCTATGATCCTATGTAGGCCCAGATCCTCAAAGGTATTTAGGTGCCTAACCTGCATAGAAATTTGTTTCAGTTCCTCAATTATAAATTGTCACTTCCTTACCTCACAGAAGAATAAAAATGTTCAATATTTTTACTTGTTAATTAAGAAAAACAAATTCCCCAGACTGAAATGTGTTCATTTTGGGGGGCAACTAGTAGTACTTCCTTTAAAAGAAAATCAGTTTAAAAGACTGTTTTGTTTCCTTTTGTTTTGTACAAAAGTGACAATGGATGTCAAAAGCAGGGATGCTGCTGTTACACAAACAAACACACAGATTTTTACATTAAGATACCTTTTCTTTTGAAAAATATTTTGGCCATTTCCAGTGCTGATTCATTCTTAATTAAAGCACAGAAGAAGATATATTCCTGATGGATGCTGTTAGACCTTCCTTTCTAAGTGATGAATGTGTACTTCTGCTGCACCGAAACAGCCGAGATAAAAAATCTCCATCCCAAAGGTCTGATAAGCTGATTCATGCTGTCTGAACTGGTTTGTGTAGTTATTGCCTAGTTTTGACTCAGCGTGTTCTGGTGTCACAAAGTAAATGTCACATGTGAAACCAGTGCTTGGAGAACCTGGAACTGGATGTACTAAAGAGAGAAATAATGAATAATTTGAGGGCTTTTTAGCAAGATTCCAGACAGCTCTGACAAATGCCGCTGAAAACTGAGGCTTTGTTTCTTGGGTATATTTTGAGATTAATTCTTTCAAGCAATACAGTATTTTTAGAAGCTGTGGGCGTATTCAAAGAAGGCTGCATTGACTCATAATCAACTTGATATAGGTGTGGGGGGAGGGGAGGGGGTGTTTTGGTTAATTTAATCTCTCCCAATTCACTGAAGTAGGCAGAGCCTCTTCATCAGCCAGTAGGCAGTTGCCAATCATTGAGGGAAGGCATAAGAAGGTTTTAAGGGCCATTTAAAAAAAATTCCCAGGTTGATGTTAGAATTGCATAACAGCACCTTCCATGGAGGCACTGACATAAAGGCCATATTCTGGACACTGCTCAGCTCTTTTGAAAATCTAACCAGTTGCTTCGATGTTTAAATTGTTGTTGAACCCTTCTTACAATCTGTCCATACGGGTTTATTTAAGTGGCATATAGCATACATAGGGCTTCCATCCAGCTTGGAAACCAGGTGCATTCTGCATGCAATCAGGGCTTCAGGAGCTTGGCCCTCTATTTTTGCTTGTATCTAGGCAATATTTTTCACTGTTGTTGTAGACGAATATATTGAAATACTAATAAAAGGATAAGACCTTGTCTAGCTCTGGGAGCTCAGACACCCACTACAGCAATATCAAATACATGCATACCACAAATCCAAAAGTGGAAACAGACTGAGCAAGATGAAGGCTGAAAAATCCTTGATAAATGAGAAAATGCTAATTTTAGGATGATTTTATAGTATCATCATGTAGACATAGGATAGATCCTAAACCGCAAAAAGTCCCAGATTCTTTTACATTGAAGAGAGTGTATGAAATTAGGACATGAGCTAGACAGTACGTTTCATGTTTTATTTAACATGATACTCAAAGGGAATAATCACAGTTATGTCTCCACTATAAAGATGCCCTGGCCTCTAGCCCATGTGTTGCCTTTCACTTCTACAGTGAATGACCTAACTTGGGTTTGAAGGTAGTAACAATTGCAAAATATGCTTGGACTAGGCTTCACTTCAGCATGGGCTGCAAATCTGCCTACCTGGTAGTGAGAAGCCTTTGTCATACAGTGCTAGTTTCACCTGGCTTGTAGTTTCTTATCTAACTCCTCCTTGCTTCTGCACTAGAAATAACCTGGGTCAGCCTTTTTCATCCCACCTTTACCTGCATCATGTGTGCTTCATTTTACTGCATCTGAACAGAGATGCAGTCTAAGAAATTATCCTCCCAAAATGCTGCCAGCTGGCCAGATGCTGATGCCAGCCTTCTTGTAAATCTATGGCATGATATCAGTAAGACCCATAATCGGAGAAATGTACCCATCATCTACTATTTTATAACAATATCTCTGAGATACTGGAAGCAAAAGGGATTGAACAGATGGGATCTCAGTGCAGAGGGGGAAAAAACAACAAATCTCTGAAAGGTCATGTACTAGAAGGCCAGAGGACTCGGAGCAAACCTCCACTTCACCTTGGCGGTACATGCACACTGCTTTCCACAGAACCTGCAAATTAATGGTGACCTGAGGACTTTTCCCACAACTCAAGATGAACTGGAAGCAGCAGAAGAAATTATATCCCTGAAGGAGGGTGAGTACTGTGTAGTCACATTTGTTATTGCTAGGAGGGATATAGCAACGTTCCTAACCATATCATTTTATATGCTTTTGGTTTCCACAGTATTATTACTCATAATGCATAATATAATGTAATATTATATATAATATCTAATAGTATATAACAGTTGTTTATATAATATATATAATGATATAATATTATCATGCATGAGAAGTTTGGATGAGTTTTTTATTTTTATTAAAATTTTTGGTGGACGTAACAATGGCCAGTTTCATTGCTTTTTCAGGGACATTTATCCACTTATGAAAAGGTGCTCCATGATACTATTGACCTTTGATAAGATGTACATAGAGAGTAGGGAAAATACAGAAAAAAGGCCAGAGAGAGCTTGCTGTAAGAGATGAACAGAGAGATTTTCAGCAAGACAGACTGATTCCTAGAGCATAAAAGGCAAACAATGAAGGAGGAGGTGAACAGTGCCAGGCAGGAGATAAGTACTGCTCATGATGGCAGCACATGGCAGTGAGAAGAGTGAAATCCATACAGGGAGGTGATGGAGTGGCTGCTTAGCAAGGTCATCAACCTTTAGAAAACGCCCACTGGAATACCATCCTCTCCCTGGCTATTGCTCAAGCCTGTATCAACTGGCTATTCATCCGTGTCCTGAAGTCAGTGGACAAATCTTGGCATAGATTCAGAGGTACATGGAAAGAGGTGTACTTGGAGCATATGGCCCAGTGTCCTCGCAGCCGAATGCAGTGAAGGGGAAGGAAAACAAGTTTAAGCTGAGGACCAATCATCTGCCTTTCATGTGACATGAAATAATTTCTTCAGGGTCTTTATGGAAGGAACTGGGTTTCTATTCCTTTTGGAATTTTTATTTTATTTTATTGTTTACATTGTCGGAATGATAGTTTATGTTGTCTCTGTGCTGCTAACTTCTTTTTGCTGCTCATTCAGTGCTGCTATGTTAACATTTGGAAGTAATAAAGAGTGACATGAATTTTAAGTCTCAGAATAAGCAGAACGTCTAAGTGACTACACTGTTTGCAAAAAAGAAAAAAGAAAAAAATGCAATATATTAATCTCACAGCTGCATTGATACAGCACTTCAGTGCTGTGACATATTATTCATTATGAATATTCTTCCGGGCCCACATTGTGCAATATTTAAAGTTATTACGATCATTCCCCCTGCAAAGCGGGGATGAAAGCCTATAAAGCATTCTCTGTTTCCTATGGAGTCAGATTCTCTTACCACAGGTTCACTTCCAGCTCCCTGCTCCTGTGAGAGCCCCTGACTCACTCCTGGGAACAGCTACATGCCTTTCTCTCCCAAATGTTCTGCAGTGAACAGCACATCCAAATAACATGGATGGCATTACACACAGCAGCTTTCAAGCTGTTTGGTAGGCAGAGCCATTTTGTCTTAAATCACCCAAATAAACATTCAGCCACCATCCTTGAAGTTGCTTAGCGTATAATTAAACCTTCTTCTGCCAGGTGCTCTTGCATCCAGCCTGTGTTTCATGAGCCAGGGCAGTAGAAAGTAGGCTGACACTGCCACAGTAACAATGTACAAGGTCAACTGTTGTAATAAAGCTGGAATAAAGGTTGATATAAAGCCTCACCTTGTCCTGATCTGATCACTCTGGATCTCTGGTAGCACAATCAGCCATCTCAGGGTAGACAGCAGCTGCTGAATTGCCCTCAAATATTTCTTATCCTAGCACCTGTGCTTCTCAGGAAGTATGAACTGCACTAACAGCAGTTTGAGTGTCTTTCAGGGTAGGGTCCATACCTTAGTTAGCCATGACCAGCCAGTATGATTTTTTAATGTGATCCATCTCTGTGCTAGGAGCTCAGCTTTTGTTAGGGAACTTTCCATTTAAGATGTATCCTTTAATGCATTGCCTAAATGACATGTTCTTCCCAGCACAGATGTGACCAGTAAGGTGGTAAGAAAAGGCTGTAAGAGCAACTGTGTATTATCCCATGATTCATAATGGTATGAATCAGCAGACATGTATGGTAAGTTTATAAGGTGATCTGTGTTCACAGGTCTCCTAATGACTGATCCAAAACCCGGAGTAGTAAATGGGAGATTCTTTGCTAACTCCTACATCTGACCATTTTTGAGAAGTTTGTACTTGAGGGCTTGGTGTTGGGATGGAAGTGAAGATATATGCATGAAGTCAATTTGTGGCTGGTTAAATGTTGGCTAGGGAGGTGACAAATGGCTACTGTGTTTCCAAATAGTCTGGCAGCCTATTGGTTTATATGTGGATTGTGTTCTAAATTTGTGTTCTTAGAATCATAGAAAGTGAAGGTTGGAAGGGACCTCAGAAGGTCACCTAGTCCAACCCCTGGCTCAGAGCAGGAACATCCCCGACTAGATCATCCCAGCCAAACACAGACATGAGAGAAGGCAGACATTTATTCTTATTCACATTAATTTACGAATGAAAATTACTTAACTATTTAAGAAAATGTGATTTAAAAACTGAAACAAAATTAAAATGAATGAGAAAATGAATAGTGATACTTGCTTTGAAATAGATTTGAAGGCAGCTAATGTTATGATGGAGAGTAGACTATTCAGGTGCTAAAGAGTTAGGAGTGATTGATCCCTCTCCTGCATCCCATCTCTTATTTAAAGACAGCTTCCTCTTCACTTGGCACAGTTGTACTAATGTGATGATGACCACCCTCTTGACCAGTACACTGAGGACTGAAGCAAGGACCATGAGAGCTAAAAGCAGGAGTTACTGCTACTTGAGATAAAGAATCCACCCAAGCTGTCTCATTGAAGCTGAAGAGTTAAGGCTATGTAGCTGGGGGGTAGTAACATACTCCTGTACTCTGTAGACTCACGCAGAGAGATCTCCACATGTGATCACAGGTGGGTTATGCTAGCACCAGACTAGAAAGAAGAAGTAAACCTGCAGGTCCTACAGACATACCTGTGCGCACAGTCATATCTGAGCTACGTGCCTAAGATGCTGAGTCTCAGTCACAGAAGTATGACTGAACAGTGCCTGTGTCAAGCATTAATAACAGTGTTCATTAGGGGAAGTAGTGAGCAACAGGGTTAGGCAGGCATACAAGGGAAGCAAGTATGTTCTATCTATGCAGTCGGAAAATACGTGAAATGGCTGTTTGCTGGATCACTGTGGCATGAAGCAATAAACGACAGCTCTCAAAGCCCTCATGGTCAGAGCTCTCATCCTCAAACTGTTCAACAGAAGGTTAATTAGCGAGGGGACAGGATGCAGTAGAATCTCCATCCTTTTCTGTCTTTCAAAAATGTGAGAGACAGAAGCTATGGACTTAATGCAGAAATTTTTGGGTAAAGTTCTTTGGCAGATGCTATACAGGAGGTCACCCTGGCTTTTGAAATGGTTCCTCCAGGCCCTAATTTTTTTAATCAATTAAATGAGTAAGACAATGATCTAGCTGAGGCATTCATAATTAGAGCTCTACATGTACTTTACAATTTTTTATGAATGGGATAACGTTGGTAAGCAGCCAGTGAATCTGGATATTTATTAGACATGGTGGCCATTATTTTTTAAAATTAAATTAAAAAAAACAAGAAAAAATTCATCAAGTTTTTATGAAGAAGTATTTCCATTTGTCAACCAGTTAGTGGCTGGGGCTTTTCAAATTGTGGACAAGAATTAAATGTCCAACCCCTGTGGCAGTCAACAGAAATTTAACATGCAACTATGCAGGGCTTTTAAAAAGCTTATCATATGAAACAGTTTGAAATAATTTGTTTTGGGGGGAGAACCCCTAAAAATTTCACAGGTACAGGGTTAAGAATGTGTAAGTTTGACTCCGGTAGTTCTCCAAAAAAGACCTTAAAATAGTACTCAAATACATTTTAAATGCTCAGAAACAGGAAGACAAATAAAAAGAATTTACAACACGTTATTTTTTATAATCTCATGAATTAGAAATCATGAGATTCTAAATCCATCTCTTGATCTTTTTTTCTGGCTGACTTCTGAACTTTTGAACACCTGGACTTGGCATTAATGCATAATGTGCTCCATCTGCTGTAAGGGAGGACAGAAAATACCACCATGACACTCCCAATGTCTGTGAATTGCAGTGGACTGTGGTGCTGAATTTGGCTATGGATTTGTAGTGATATCTGTATTTCAGGCAATGTACACATTTTTTAGGGTCAGTGCAGCACTTTGAAAATGTCATGTGCCTTGTAAAAATGATGTGCGACTATTATTTGTAGTTTATTAATAATTAAGTATTTATCCATGAAACAAGAAAAAACTGTGAAGCTAAAAGGCTCAAGTCCAAGATGACCCCCTACCACCCTACTCCCCAAACTTTGCTGTGATATTGATAAGGATCTTAACTAAATGAATGCAGAGTTATCGGTCTAGATAATAAAAAAAATGGATTTTAGTGTGAACAAGGTTAGTGGTTATTAGTATTGAGAATTTTTGCAGGTCACCGCTGATAGCAGGCAGAACACCTTGTCATTTGGAGCATCTTAAACCTCTATATGCTTTCCTAAACTTCATGCAAGTTTTCTGTAATTCCCATGCCTAGATAAACCTGGAATAGAAATATCAAGTAACATTTTTAGTCTGGTTCTGTAAAATTTACTGATTATTGAACTAGCTTTCTCACTATTTTTGGGGAGAAAACAAAGAAAAAACTCAGTCTGTTGTTGTTGTTGTTGACTGAAACATTTTGGGGGGTGGACATTGCTGGAACTGCTAGAGATTGCAGTTTGAGGGATTATGGTTTTCCAGTTAAAAATCAAAATTTTAGTAGGAAAAATTAATGGAATTTTATAGCAGCAAATACAGCTGTTTTCTTGCTTACCTGAGAGAGTATAGAATGAGGACAGTTCCGGCACTTCTTGTCTCAGGAAAAGGAAGTGATACAGAAGCCCAGGATAGAAAACCACACAGAAATGTTTGCAGGCTTTTTAGATCTTCCTTGCTCTGGGGGGAAAAAAACCCAAAACAAAACCTGATTCAATTCAGCTTTAGTTTTTGGCCACGTTCCACATAGTTCTTCTTAGAGAACTATCTATTCCAAATCCCAGGATCCCAGACTCTGGCACCGTTTGTATTAGGAAATATTATCGTACAACAAAATGACAACAAAAATGATGCTGATCACAAAGATTGTAGGTATGGGCACATTGCTTTCATAATCATGCCATTATGGTTAAACCTTGAACCATATTGGGTGCCTCTGACATGGGACTAGCTTGATAGCTTTATCTTGATAATTGTAAAACATCATACTATTCAGTAATGTAGATGAATCCAAATTTAAAACTTTGAACCATCATATGCAAATGAACCAAAATCATTATAAGAAGATAGAATCAAAACCTGGATCAAAACATATCCCAATAGTGAGATGTTGGGTTTCTGGAACAGGATGAAATATGTTGACTTGAGCCTATTTCTGTGTTTTATTGGTGGTGAGCTGTTTCACTTGGCCCTGGTCAATGAAAACCAAATACTGAACTCTTTTGTCAGGTGTGAATCCTGAAGTTGACTGAGAATGGTTGGGAGGGATGAAGCAGAGAAGGTTTGGTGACCTTGATTTCATTTAAAACTGATTGCAATATTAAAATCTCATTTTTTATGGAGGGCAAAATTCCTACTGGAGCCAGTAATCTTTTTGCTTGATAAAGGAATAAGAAATCTAGAAAAAATGAGCTTGGAATCTGGCCCTGAAGGATAATGGGATTTCATTTTATTAATAGTGGTCAAATTAATAGTGGTAGCATACAGAGACCTCAGACAAGATCAAGGTTTATTGTGCTAAGTGTTTTCTAGACACATTGGCCATTATTTTCAGAATACTGCAGCACCTACAAATGAGGACAAATTTTCTGAAGAGCTCGGGTCCTTTTTAAGCATGTCAGTAAGTGTCCAGATTTTCAGAAAATATCTACACATTGAGGGCTTAACCCTCTGGAAAATCTTGTCAACCCATCAAGAATCTTACGTCCCTGATTCAAAGCCCGCTGACATCTTCCCAAAGAATGTAGCAGGAGTTGGATCAGGCCCTACAATAAGCAAGGTAGATTAAGGTTGGGAGATGAAACACCACAAAAGTGATGTCCTTATGCTTGCACAGAAAATCCAAGTAGAAACTGTGTGTCCTGAATCCCAGGCCAGTGCTCTGTCTGTGAGACCTGACTACTTTTGAATTTGGAAAAAGGTGTCTGTAATTAGGCCTCTCCAGCCTTGCATTATATATTGAAATTAAAAAAAAAGTTCTGGCAAAAAGCACTTAGCTGAATTAAAAAAAAAAAAATTCAGTCTGTTTACATTTCAACATAGCACTTTTAATTAAATACCCTTTATGCAGATGATAGATTTGTATATTTTATAGCCCCACCCAGTATCTTTAACAGCATTTTCATTATTAATCTATAAGCAACCCCTCTCCATCCCCCCACCCCCCGCAGTGAATAAAAGAATTAAAAAGAGCCTATAATTTGCACAAGAAAAATATTTGGGTCAGGTAGATGTGTTTTAGGCATGCCTTTTGTCTGCTACATTAATTGCAGGAAAATCCATGGCATAAACATTTAATAATCTGGGAAGGAAGATGGGGTGCAGGAGGGAGGAAGCAATACTGTGTCTTTAATTTTCTTTTCTGAAAGAGGAAAGTCTGCATAGCAATGACAGGATCACTTGTTCATGCCTTTAATGTGTGATCTGTTTTCTCCAGTGGAGGGCACTCAGTGTATCACAAACTAGAACATTAGCACCAACAAGCTCCAGAGCATCATCACTCTCTGGAAAGCCTTCTGAATTAGACAAGAGCTGCCTCTCAGCACAGCTACAAAACACTTTAAACCTGACCAGCTAAATGGATAAACCTATCCTGCATAGCTTTTAAACTGGGGTCTTTTAAACAGCACAGGAGGCCTGCTTGCTTCAGGAACTGGAGAGCTGGAGGATGGATTGCTGTGTCTGGGAATGGCAAAAGGCAGCAGAATAAGGGATGCTAGGTACCGGGGAAGATTTTTTTATTTCTCCCAGAGAAGTTGGTTTACCTTTGCTATAGCTTTTAAATGCAGATTGCCAATTAATGCTGATGGTTCTCTGATGACTTACACAATGGCTCTCAGAGCTTAGTATCTCCCCCCCCCCCCCCTTGCCTCTGCTGTACCCTCCCCATCCCTGGTCCTGTCTTCCCCACCCCCCTCCACCCCCTTCCCCTCTCCCTTCCTTTCCTCATCCCCAAAATTCTTGCTTGTCCTCTCTAGGGAACTTTGTGTGGGTTACTGGCATGCACGCCGGATGGTGGTGATGTGAGTGGCAGCTGTGCTGTGACATGAAGGTTGCGATGGTTTAAAGAAAGGAGCCCAGTTAAAAAAAAAAGAGAGAGCCAGAGAGAGCAAACGAGAGAGAGAGAGAGAGAGAGAGAGAGAGAGAAGAAAACAGCTGGAGGAAGAAAAAAGGGGATACGCTTGTGGATGACAAAAGGATGGGTAAGTGAACTTTTGTTGTTTCCTCCTTAGCACAGCTGCAGATGTACAGTATATTTTTTCAGCTGGATTATTAGCTGATCAAGAGCGGGGAACAGTCTGAACAGCAGCGGTGCATTCCTTTGCCAGGTGACTCACTGCTCTTGCTATTATATTTTTAGATCGTGTATCCCCCCCTCTTCACAAACACACACACACGTACACACACCCCTTCCCCCCTGCAGTTGTTTTATATGTAATTAATCTGTAAATGCATGCACAGAGCTGCCGACCACAGCAAGTCCATTCACGATCTAACTCACCCACACACCTCTAAATAGGTATCTGTATACGTCTGAGGCGCGCACATATAGGATTTCCTTTGGGTTTATGTGCATGTTAGATAAGCCTGTATTGATATTATGCAGGTTGCCAGGAAGGATTGTTAACACTTTGCAGCATGTGGGAAGTAGGCAAGAGGGGGGTGATTTTGTTGTATAGGTGGTTTTGAGAAGGCTGACTTGGTCTTTCAATAAATATCCCTAATATAGCTTCTAGATCTCCAGCAGTCATTTGCCAGTCTTCTTTTTTCAAGTGTGACAGGTTTATTCCCCCCCCGTCTGTAATAGCTTGAACATATTTCTAGCTGGCTGCTGCTGGCACATAGGCAATAGCAAAAGATCAGGATTTAAATTAAAAACCTAACCATTAAAGTGAAAGAGAGAGACGCGTAAGGGCTTTTTAGATTAAGAATTATTTCATTTACTGCCTCTTGGTTTAAAATTGGAATCAATAACTGCAGCACAGAATTTGTGTGTATGTGTATGACAAATAATAAAATGACTATTTATAGAGAAGAAAATAGTCCTTTAAAAAATTCTGCTGATGGAAGAAAGCAACCAAATCATCGGTGGGAATACAACTCTGGACTGAGCCAGGGGGTCCCAAAATTATGATTTGCTCTGAGAAAGCATGTGTGCGTGTGTACAGGTTGAAATTTCTGAGACTTCTCACTATTATTCAAAGAATGTGTAAAATGTGACTGCTCTTACAAAGCAGCATAGATAATGCAGAATGATCAGCCTAACATCTGAAATGCAAAGCGTTAAAATCAGCGGCAGTGAGGAACAGCAAGGGGGTTTCAGATGAAAATATGACTCTTTCAACTTAACACTTTTTGCTGGTCTTAATGCAATGTTGGTAAAAAAAAAAAAAAAAGTGTGTGTGCATACATATGCACACATACTCATATCTCTGTATATGTGTATGAGTGTGTAAATACAGATACACACAGAACGAGGTATGCACATGCAGTACATAAGAATAACACAAACAAAATAATAGATATTTAAATATCAGTAGATGTGTTTACATGCATATAATGCATATGTATTGTGATCTTGAAAACGATATTGTGAGATATGTATATTAATGAAGGCATCCTCATGATTCTGGGGTCCCTACATCAGCTGCACGATATAGATACACATGTAGGCTAGTGTTTGTATGTGTGTATGTGTGTTTACAGTGCATGTATTTTTTTTCCACATGAAAAATTCTGGTTAGTGAGGTTTTCATCTACTTTTTTTCATTTTGCAATAAAGGCATGTTTTAAAGGCAAGTCAAACTTTATTATATGTCAGCTGATCACTGTAGCTCCTATTTATACTCGTTTTGGGGGGGATGCAGACTGGAAAAGATTTACACACAGCTGGGTTTATTAAGAGATATTTTACTTCTTGTTGAACTACCGAAAGCTGGGGCTGAGCTCCTATCGAACCCTGTGGTGAGTACAGAACGGTGACTTGACAAATATGTTTTTTGTTAAAACCTCAGCATCGAGCGATAAGGAGATACCCACTACATAGCGTGCTGATGTACATGAGAACAAGGGAAGAGCAGACAGGCTCCCGGCCTTTCTTTGGGATCATAAATCACACAAAACTAATTGAATAACCACAGAGGTGGTGGTAGTGTGTGTGTGTGGGGAGGGGGAGGCAGGCTAGGAAGTGAACTGATAACAGGCATTTACGTAGCAAACAATGAAGGAAGAGACAAACAGGTTGTCTCCAAATCCACTGGACCTCTAATGCCTCAGTAGAAACCCCATTGACATAAGTAATCTGCTGGTGATTTATTTTAATAGTTTTACAATGCACATTTGTCTTCTTTTTAATATTGTAGGTTTCCATTTAATTAAGCAGCTGAGAGGCATGAGTGTGGTGTTAGTGCTACTTCCTACGGTGCTGTTTGTTATGCTCACTGGGGCTCAGCGCGCTTGCCCCAAGAACTGCAGATGTGATGGCAAAATTGTGTACTGTGAATCTCACGCATTCAGAGATATCCCTCAGAATATTTCTGGAGGATCTCAAGGCTTATCATTACGGTACAACAGCATCCAGAAGCTTAAATCAAATCAGTTTGCAGGCCTGAATCAGCTCATCTGGCTTTATCTTGACCATAATTATATCAGCTCGGTTGATGAGGATGCATTTCAGGGGATCCGAAGGCTGAAGGAATTAATTCTAAGCTCCAACAAAATTACTCATCTGCACAACAAAACATTTCACCCGGTCCCCAATCTCCGCAATCTGGACCTTTCGTACAACAAGCTGCAGGTGTTACAGTCAGAGCAGTTTAAGGGCCTTCGCAAACTCTTGATCTTGCACTTGCGGTCAAATTCACTGAAAACGGTACCAATCAGAGTTTTTCAAGATTGCCGGAACCTTGATTTTCTGGATTTGGGCTACAACCGTCTGCGGAGTTTATCCCGTAATGCTTTTGCTGGCCTCCTGAAGTTAACAGAGCTCCATCTAGAGCACAACCAGTTTTCTAAGATCAACTTTGCCCACTTTCCACGCCTCTTCAACCTTCGATCCATTTATTTGCAGTGGAATAGGATCCGGTCTATTAGCCAAGGGTTAACATGGACTTGGAGTTCCTTGCACAACTTGGATTTATCAGGGAACGACATTACGGGAATAGAGCCCGGGACGTTCCAATGCCTGCCCAACCTGCAAAAACTGAACCTGGATTCCAACAAACTCACCAACATCTCTCAGGAGACCATCAATACATGGATCTCACTAACATCCATCACTCTGTCCGGAAATATGTGGGAATGTACTCGAAACATTTGCCCTCTGTTTACTTGGCTTAAGAATTTCAAGGGGAATAAAGAAAGCACTATGATATGCGCAGGCCCTAAGCACATCCAGGGTGAGAAGGTGAGCGATGCTGTGGAAACATATAATATCTGTGCTGAAATCCAGGTGGTGGTCACTGAAAGATCATACCAGGCACCTAAAACACCCCAGAGGCCACTTTTTATTCCCAAACCTACCATTTCTAAACTGGAAAGTAATCAGCCAACCTCTGTTATGCCAAGTCCTTCTCCGGACCTGCCAACACCTGGAGTGGAACCAGAGTATGAGCATGTTTCCTTTCACAAAATCATTGCTGGGAGTGTGGCCCTCTTTCTTTCAGTGGCTATGATTTTGTTGGTTATCTACGTGTCGTGGAAGCGCTACCCAGCCAGCATGAAACAACTCCAGCAACACTCTCTTATGAAGAGGCGCAGAAAAAAGGCCAGAGAGTCTGAGAGGCAAATGAACTCCCCTTTACAGGAGTATTATGTGGACTACAAGCCAACAAACTCTGAGACCATGGATGTATCCGTTAATGGATCTGGACCCTGCACATATACTATTTCTGGCTCCAGGGAATGTGAGGTATGAACCCTGATCCTCCTAAAACCATTTCAGCAGCTGGGAAGGAGAGGTAAATGTTTGAAGCTCTTGAGGTGTCTCTAATCACTAGAAAGATTAATGAGCCTTTTTGCTTTTGGGTTTGCTCAGTGTGAAAGGTTATTTAATTAAATTACAACAATCAGGGAAGTGACAGTGGTTATTTTCAACAGTGCAGACTTGAAAGAGGTTCATCCAAGGATGAGATTAAGTTGGAATAAATAGCCATGTTAAACACATCTGGAGCCTGAATTTCCTCTAGCCTGGACCCATTTTACGCCAGTTTCTTTAAAAGCATCACTAATAATGTGCACTGGTGTAACTGGGAGGTGATTAAGGCTCCTGCTGTTCTAGGGAATATAGAGTAGAGTGCTTGGGGAGAAAAAAAAAATCTTTATAGTATATTGCATCTGGTGGCTTCTCCAACCTATTTGACAGGGGGTTAAAAAAGATGATGCCATTTATCTCAAAAGTAACATTTGCACATGCCTGGTTTGGTGTTTTTTGCTGTAAAGGTTCAGCTGAGAGACCAAGAGATGGCATAGGGGGTATAGCTCTATTGCAGTGAACAGTTACATCCTCTTACATGAAGTGTCATTTTGGCAAGTAAAAATCTGGCAGTCATTGTTACCTGTGTGACCTGATCTATCAATAGAACACAGTACCATAATGTGGATTTGGGGGCGGAGGGGGGGGTGTACACACACATGCGTGTGTATATGTTAAGCTGTAGTTTTGTAATAATTAGGACATTAGTAAATCAGAAAGGGTTGTACTTTAGATCAACATGGGCCATTTATACATGGTAAGATGGATTTTTGTTCCGCCATTCCAACAAAGTCTCCTTTGGGTAACTGGCTTTCTGCTTATGTAACATAGTGTTTGCTGCTGTGGTATTAAAGCAAGGTTAGACTTGGCTCTTCTCATCACTGTAAGCATCCCAATGGAAAACATTAATGGTCTGTTGTGACTCATTCACATACCTGGAATTCTCAATGACTTCAGCAGGTTGGGTTTAAACCAGGTTAGGACTTGGACAGTGTCTTTGACACTCAGGTATGCTAAAATGCAAGGTCAAGATTGTTTAAATGTAACTACTGATTTTCAGGGATCAACTGGAGAACCTTTCCCAGGGCCTGATCTTTGAGCACTTTTCTGAAGATCAGGACCCTCCCAGATATGTAAAGTCGGGCACCCAAAAGCACTGGTCACTTTTGGAATATGTTAGCTCAAAGGAGCCTGTTTGTGCTTTGTGTTTAACTTGCTTACAGCAATATCCCTGCTGAACATAAGTGACCTTGCACATCCTTGTCATTGCCACCAGAAGTAGTGTGAATTAAGGTATGGTATTACTGTCAGCAGTGGTACAGAAAAAAAACAACTCATTGGAATTGCTTTGGGTTTTCTCTGGTATCAGTACGACCCCAAAGACCTCCTTCTCTTGTCACTCTTGGGTTTTGCTTTTTTTTAATCCGGCGTAGCTCCATTAGTTTCAGTGAGATTCCCTTTGATTTACACCAGCAGAACTCAGAGGAGAATCAGATCTCTAAAGAATGAATCAAAATCCATTAATTGAGGCTTTGGATCATGGCCTTAATGAACAGAAGATGCTATATGTCTGACGCTATTTAAGGTTTGCAAATATCTGTAATTGGTGTGCGATCATGGCAGTTGAATAAAAAGGTATGTGTTTTACCATGGGGTAGTAAAAAAGGGGGTTTATATTGCATACTTTCTCCAGACCAATATTGATCTTAATCTGAGATTAAAGATAATGAGACTGTCAGGCCGTGGTGATGCTGCCATAAAGGTCATCTGCTGGGAAGACATTGTCTGAGCATCTGTTTACAACTGATTGCCTTGCTAAGAAAGATCATTCAAGTAAGGTTTTAAGACCATTTGTACTTCTTGATGCTAGTTATAAAAGATGGCCTTTAACAATAAATGTGCAAACCTTATTGTGGATTTAAAAGGCTGGGACAGCTGAATACTAGTTTGCTCACAAATGATACAAGTTCAGATGTAAGTAGCAAAGAGCACAATAAAGGAAATGTAATATAAAAATATTTAATTAGAAATTGACACCTCTTTAAATGGATTCTGATACACTCTTAAGAAGGACAGGGCAATCTATATTATTAGCTAAATTACTAGTTGCAAGTCAGCACAGTTCCATTACCTGCATTAGTATGTCTGTGTACCTGACCTGAGATTGGGCCCTGTAATTCCTGCAAATTACATGTGTAAGCACTTCAGGTGCTAAATAAATGTCATGGGTGCATTGGAGAAGTGCGGATTCATGGATCTGTCCTGTAGTTTTAACTTTGGATAAGCACTTGAATTTACCGTATTAGACTCCTCAGGGTGAATTCTGCTCTCTCGCACCATTCTGAACCTAAAATAACTCTACCAGAGTTAGTGGAGTTATTTTAGGTTTATACTGTACTTCTGTAAGCAGGAGTTGAATTTATTATTCCTTTAGATTTCTGGATAAAATGACATTTCATCTGTTCTAAGATTATCTAGGAAGTCAGGGCATATAAGAACCAAGCGGGGAAATGTTTACCTTTTTTTTGTTTTGTGGGCAGAGGGATAGTTTTGATCTTAAGGAATGTTGCAGGTGTAAGTGGCCCAGAGTAGTAATGTTGAGATTGCAGGCATATTGCAAACTTGAATTTGATAGAAAGACCATCTATGCACCAGTGCCATATGATCTCAGTGGAGCTAGGCTGGGAATCTGACCGTAGAATTAGAGGAAGAATCTTCTTTTTTTCTTTCAACAATTGAAAGGGATGACTCCACATGATCGCCAAGGGTCACAAGTTTGCAGACACATATGGTCAAGTTAATTTTATTTGCTCAAACAGCCCCATTCTCAGATCTCTCCATAAAATTCGTGTCTTCCCTGGTGTCTCCCATATGCATGAGAATGGCTTCCAACTGGTGTTCTGTCACCACTACTTTCCATGCTGATAATTATTTCCCGTTTCCTATGCCGGTTGTCTGCCAGTTGATATTTGATTTGTAAATTGTTGGGGGAGGGACCTGCCTTTCCATAACTGCATGTACAGCACCTACCAGAGTAGTGCATTGATATCTCCAGACCCTACTGTAATACAAGTATTAAATAATAAGCATTTGCTTCAATGGGTCTATTCATGTGAGTAAAGTTAAGCCCATGTATACGTATCTGCTAGATAGAGGCCACAGATTGTATGTGCACCTGCTGGAAAGTTGACCCTGCATTTCCATGATGATTTAGTTTACCTTGGCTATTAGTACAGAAGATCTAAATAGACATTAAAGCATCTGATTGTTGAAGATTCATGTAACATCCATAAGCCTCTACTAAAATACTATCCTCAGCTTGGATTTAACATTCTTCATCTCCATAGCTACCAGGTTCAACTTATAAAAGGACAGATATGCACTGTACAGTACTTATAAATTGGAAAAGAATCTTCCTCAGTATCCTATCTTCAGCAATAAAAGGTTTCATAACTGGGGAAAAGGGGAAATGGAACATATCATTATTAATAATTAATGTACTCAGAACGACGTACTTCTGAGAGGACTCATATTTTGTGAGAGAGAGACATAACTCAGGTCCATCCTTCAGCAGCCCTGGCTGGCTCATTCATTGTTCCCATGCTCAGCTTTCACAGAGAAGAAAGATTTAGAGGTAAAAGAAGGTCAAGTTCTCGAGTATTTTTAAGGACACACTGAAGTTCCTCAACTTTTTATTGATTCTACTTTTTCTTTTTTAAATCATTGCCTGTCTTCAAAAATCCTTCCTATGCATTATTTTTTCAGATGCAAAAGCAACCATCTCATTGTTTGAAAAATATGTGGGCAGCAGGAAAGAAATGATTATTTAACTAACCTTTCCATTTATAATCAGTGGAAAGTTCCTGAATGTTTTATCAATGGAAGATAGAGATAGTTGATGATTCCTAAGCATGGATTAGGGCTGTGTGGGTTCCCCTGTTGTTTCCCCTGTGTGGATTTTGTGGTTAAAAGGGCCAAGCTAAATTTTATACTGAAAACCCCCATTTTCTCATGCCAAACAGGAATTGAAACAATGCATCGTAGGCTCTTGGTTAGATTCCAGCTTAACATGACACTCAAGTAGCAACTTGGACTTCAGGGAGACTGGTCATCTGCTTAAAGAAATGCATGCATTTAAGGAGCTTTGCTGAACCAGGGCATGACCTTGCAAATAAGAGAGTGACAGAAGTAAGTTATATGACTGCATTTACAAACTGGGCTTTATGAATGACTCTGTGGAACGCAGGTATAGCGCCAAATTCAGACTTGTTGTAAATGGGTGTAAATCCATTGGCATCAGTGGCACCATAATCACTGCACCTGGCTCATCATATTCTATTTAGTCTACTGGCAAGCCTTGCTAAATAACAGCATGCCTATGATTTTGGCTCATGCTTTTCTGCTAGCAAACTGCAGCTATTTTACTTTACTTGTGTACATGCCTGCATTTTTCTCACTTATTTGCATGAGTGCTCAGACCACAGTCAAAAGGCAATTATTTTTATCAACCAAAGTATACTATCATGCATGTATACTGATGTGTACTATGCAGCTGTGTGTTGAGATGGGGTGCTGCTACAAAGATGCTTGCTTCCTTCAAGTGGAAGTTTGCTTGCTTGCTGCCTTGCAGGGTGAAAGCTATAAAATAACAAGGATAACAACCCCCCCAACAAACAAACAAAAAGTGATCTTTTTTTCCTTGTAAACTGAGAAGTTGAAGCAAAACCTTTCAAGGTACAATTGACATGAGCTTTGAGTTGCCACTTTTACAAGTTCACTTTTTAATCTAACCACTTTTCAATGTTTGGCAAATAAGGCCGCCTGTTCAGACAGGACAGCATCCTGTGCCTGACGGTCCTAAGCTTTTTCATTGAGACCAAAAACAAGGCAGTCATTACTTACATTCACGCATGCTAAATCAGTCACGTTATATTACTCTCATCCACCTTTTCCTTGCTCACCAGTGGGAGGAGATAAAACACTGAAGGACTCTAATGTCAAAAAACCTGCTGAGAAACTACAGATCTGTTCCCTGTAAGACTAAGGAAGTGTTGGCAGTAGTGACATTTATTAGTTAATTATTAAGCACTGACAGCATGCATCGTTTTGTATAAGGCTCATGTTAAGACACTCTCTGGCCCAAAGATCTTACAGTTGAATGTCCTGATTCTGCAAAGACTCTTGTGTGCGCTTGACTTCAGTGGGACCACCGATGTGTACATGGTAAGGATCCTAGAACACAGAGAAAACAGGAAACATAGACGAGGGAATAACATGGAGGCATTAAAAATAAATGGCCCTGTTAATTTTGTTATGAATTTCCTTCTCTTAGCAAAGATGACTGAGGAGGGAATAGTGGCTTGGTGAAATGGGACTGAAGGAGAGTGGCAAAGAAGTGGGGGTGCTCAGAGGGGAATGAGGTAAGGGAGGTGACCCTGCAGGCCAGGTGCTTTGGTGACCTTACTCCAGATGGGGCTGGAGATCATCTGATTTGCTAGATAATTAACATCTGTTGAAATGTCTGAGAATAGGCACGATGCATTGATGTGTTTTGGTTTTAGATTTCATAGACGCTAGGGCTGGAAGGGACCTCGAGGATCATCAAGTCCAGCCCCCTGCCACAGGGGCAGGAAGTCAGCTAGGGTCAAAGGATCCCAGCAAGATAAGCACCCAAGCGTTTCTTGAAAGAGTCCAGAGTAGGTGCTTGCACCACTTCTAGAGGGAGTCTATTCCAGGTCTCGGGGGCTCAGACAGTAAAGAAATTTTTTCTTATGTCTAGCCTAAAACGGTCTTGGAGGAGATTATAACCATTGGTCCTTGTTTTTCCTTGGGGCACTCTGGTGAACAGACATTCCCTCAGATCCTGATGCACACCCCTTATATACTTATAGGCAGCCACCAAGTCCCCCTGAGCCTGTGCTTTTCCAGGCTGAAGAGTCCCATAGTTCCCAGCCTCTCTTCATAAGGCCTATTCTCTTGCCCTCTGATCATGCGCGTGGCTCTCCTCTGGACTCTCTCAAGCTTCTCGACATCCTTCTTGAATTGAGGAGCCCAGAATTGGATGCAGCACTCCAGCTGCGGCCTCACCAAGGCTGAGTACAGCGGGAGGATGACATCCTGGGATTTACCCAGGATTTGGTGGTTCATGTTCATCCTGTGGTCAGTCATGACCCCCAAGTCTCTTTCAGCAGTGCTGCTAGCAAGCATAGCACTGCTGAGCCTACACGCATGCTGCGGGTATTTGTTTTTTATTTTCCCCCCCGAGGGTGGAGTACCTTACATTTATTGGTATTGAACATCATCATGTTTGCATCTGCCCACTTACTAAGTTTATCCAAGTCAGCCTGGATCACTAGCCTGTCCTCAGGTATGGACACTATGCCCCAAAGTTTAGTGTCGTCGGTGAACTTATCCAGTGTGCTTCTGACACCAATGTCCACATCGTCGATAAAGATATTAAAGAGAACCGGTCCAAGGACAGAGCCTTGAGGGATGCCACTGGTCATGGAGCGCCATGGTGATTCGCTACCATAATTCTTCGTTTACACTGTTGAGTATCCCTGTCTTTGCTCCCAATTCTGCATAGGCTGCCATTTTCTCCATTGATCGTATCAATGCCAAGGGTGAAAATGATGCAGCTTCATTTGTAGCTCTGTATCTGCAGGCAGGAACCAACTAAGGAGAAACTTAACATGGCTTCTCACCAACAAAATATTTCTGATGAAAACATTTTAAGGAATGAGAGCTGGTTTATGTGTATACTTTTAGGCACTGTGTCAGGTAGATGACCTGAAGATTAGACCAATGAGAGGTTTGCCTGACAAAGGACAGAGTAAATCTTGGAGGGTCCTTAATATGTGTTGCAGTTGTAGGCATTGCCACTAAATACACTATGGAAGTAACTATAGTAAAATGTCTGTAGGGGCTTACAATGCTTAGCGCCCTTAGAAAAGGTCATATTTTCAGCTCAGCTCCCATTTAAATATCAGTTAATGGCAGGATTGCATATTGGGTATTGAAAATCTAGCTGCAGTTTGCTGAGCCATTTTGAAAAGCTTACTGCACCCTTGGTTAGGTGCCTGAATGGAAACTGAGCTCTTCTGAAAATCCAGCCTAAATTCCTGGGTGCTCCTGAGACCTTGTAAATTTAAGACTCTTTGCCTTCAATTCTAAACTTTTGTTTCTTATTATATAAATATGAAGTTAAATATGAAAACTATGGGCATGTAATGTTGGTGGGTTTAAGAGTGGAGGACAGCTTGCGATGGCATAAATGTGGGTGGCGATGCTGCAATCACATGGTAGACTCCTGCTTCCCTCTTCCTCCCAGGAAAACACCCTATTACTAGAGACATCACCCATTTTTCATTCACGGTGCTCCTTGGAGCAGACCGTTACTATTATTGTAACAGCTGAGTGCCCAAAGCTATATAATTTTCACAAAACTTGGTGAGGCAGGGAAGAGCCTTTACCCCCATTTTATGGATATGGAACTGAGATAGATGCCATGGCTGTGCGCTGAACCTGGGCTGACAGCTAAGAAATGAGAGCTACCCACTCCCTCTCGCTCAGTGTATGTCCAAAGCTGGCAATGTGGGTCAGAAGGGTCCTTAGCGCAGATCCCAACATTGTTCTCAGATTCGCTGAGACAGAGAGCCTCAAGATCTCTTTAAGACATCTGTGCTGTCTATTTGCCAGGCTGGAGTGCATGCAGAATGAGAGTGAGCAAGCAGGGCTTGGCATCAGTCTTGGCCTCAGCAGGGAGGCAGTACCTACATGGTTAGGGGGGCTAAGGGACTTGCCAGAGACCAAATAAGAAATCAGTGGTAGAGCAATCCGCATTTCACAAATCATGTTAGTGCTGCAACCGCTAGCCCTCCTTCTTCTAATCATGTCATATTCATTAAGCTCTTGTCATTATTTATCATTCAGAGGCTGATAATTAAATAACATGGAGCTCTCAAATTACACTAACTCCTACCCTTCTTTTATTGAAAATTCCAGCAGTAGGCTGCGAAGCGTAATTGATATGCTTTCCTCCCTATAATCACCTCTTTCTTTTTTCCTGCCACTTAGCACTAGAAGAACTACAGCTTGTGTTATACATAGTAAGGACTGATAGAACAGCTAGGATGCTGAATTGTATAACCTTTGTACAAGAGAAAAAGTACTTGTACTCTTATTATAATCATTGCCGGGGATCCAGGAAAAATGCCTGTATTGGATGAATTGTGATAGGTGCAATTTGCTTTCTTCATGCCTCTCCTCCTTTTCTCTTGCCCCTGTTCCTTTCCCTCTGTTGCAGCTCAGTGATGTGCTGTCAGTATTTTAACCAAACTAAATAAATAATCAATTTTACCTCTTGTACCAGGAGGGAGAGTGCCCAGAGAAGGGTGAAAGCTGTGGAAGGTATTCATTTGTTTCCCCTCTCAACATGTTTTGAAGGAAGACAAGTTCCCTGATACTGGAAATGTTATCCAGGCTTCATTCCTTCCTGAATACACTACTGAACTTGATTCCCCTCTGTGCTCAGGGACTGTCTTCACTGCACAATGCAGTTCAATGCAGACACACCTAAGCTAGCTCAGGTCCTGGAAGCAGTCTAGCTGTGGCAGCAGGTTGATATAACTTGCCTTTCAGCAACAGTGTTCCAGACGCATGCACTTTTCTGCAGGCTTCTCTGAAATACTTGCTAGAAGAGAGCACTAAGGAGCACTTTGCAATATACCACTAATTGGTTAATATGCCCATCCAAGAGGAATTTGAGAACCCCACTAAAAATTCTAACGCTACATTAGGGCTGGGCAGTGTGTGTGTGTGTGTGTGTGTGTGTGTGTGTGTGTGTGTTCATGAGCATACAAGGCTCTTTGTGTAAATCTGGTATCTTTTTATTAGGCCAACTCAAATAGTTGGAAAAAATCTTCTTTGCAAGCTTTTGGGTATAAATACCCTTCCTTCGTCAGGCTGAGGAAGCGTCTGCAGTTGGTGTGTGCTCCTCCTGGATGGAATGAATAGTAAAGAATGCTGTATTCATGTTAATTTATATTAATTTAGATGCATGTTACCTGCAGCATCTAGGCTGTATGAGCTACAGGTAAGAGTTGTCCAGGGTAAAGAGATTATTGGTCCTCTGTCTTATTATACATACCATACATTCTTTGACATAAAACGTTCCTGTATGATCTGCGTTTATAGCAAAACTGACTTCCTGCTACTTGGTCATTTCAAGCCAGGCATTTTAGGACTGATCTCAGATGGGTAGCAGCAGTACACATTTTAGACACTAATCAGCTTTTATCACATCTGCCTGTGCTGCAGCCAAATAAGCTAGATTACTTGTAGATTTTCCTATGTACCAAGGGCCTGTTTGATTCAATTGCTAGCAAAATGCTAGAAGTTGCAGCCAATGCTCTTTGCAACAAGTCTTCAGCTTTTTATAGGACTGAGGTGGGAATAGGGAATAAGGAATGCTATCTTCTTCATGCAATACATAGGTTTGCTTATACTATTAAACTGCGTAAGTGAGAAAGAGCTTTCCTTTTTCATGCTTCCTGGTGGAGATGTTAGCAGTATTACTGCTAGGTTGCTTTTGAAAAAAGGAGTCATTCCATATGCAAAACCATACAGAGAGAAGGCCAGAAAATATTGATCATTGATAATCAGTCGCTAACCACAGTACATTCTCTCTGCATTAATTCCGTACATCATTTAATGGCTCACTTGTAAAATTTTAACTGGTACAAGTAACTGGTACAAGTCACCCATTTTAACTGGTACTGGCTGCTGCTTACATTTCATCGGATAAACTTAAATGCCACTGGCTAAGTTATGGCAGCTTAGTAGGTATTAGATAACTACAAAATCCTCCTGAAAAAAATTGTGGTTTAAGGTTGTCTCTCTAATATTAAGGCAACCTCACCTAAACAACAGTCCCAAATAGTAGAATTAGAACTGGTTAGAAACCTTAGCTCAGAGGGGGAGGAAAAACACTAAAATTTGATTATGACGATGCTCTCTAAACATTATGTGAAATGGTTTTCAAAAGAAGGTTATTAAAAGAAAAAATACTCAGTGTTAAATATATATATATCTATCAGTTACAAATATTAAAATCCCAGTAAAGACTATGGATTAAATATGAATTTGCTCTGTCTACAAATGATGCCACACTTGGAATGGAAGGGTCCTTTTTTTTGAGTGCCATGAAGACTGGACCGATAATGGGAAGGTCACTTTTTAGTGAAAGTATAAACGCTTGTTGGCAGCACTTTGTACTGATACTCAAAAAGGTTTCTTTCCATCTTGCATCTGTTCAGTGACATTATTATATAATTACCTACCTTTTACACAGCACATTTTATCTATAGATGTTTAAACATTTTACTTCAGGTAAGTAGCATTTTTCCCTTAAGAGAAAACTGAGGCATGGGGAGAAGACACAACTTGATCAAGCTAGTGATGGAGGAGCCACTAATAAAACACTCAGAGACCACCTTTCCAATTCCCCAAAACTGTTAAAAATTCAGCTTCTTTCAGCAACATTGTAGGCAGTAGACACAGGGGGAGAGACTACTTTAGAAGTATTTCTTTGGTCTACAACACACTTACAGTCACCCATGTTCTTTTTCAGTTAAATGAGATTGACATTTATTTGTACCAGCGTAGTCAAGGAGGGTTGAGACTAAAAACAGTGCCCCCAAACTATAAGGAGTTTGAGATGAAAAACAAGGACTGAGTTATCTTCTTTGATTTTGCTTTTGCAAAAGGTCGTTTCCATTCACCACATCACTGTTTCCTCTTCCATCTTTGCCTGTCCTGGTTATTAAGACTGTAAGCTCTTTGTAGCATTAGCTATCTGTCCCTGTATGTTTGCTGAGACCCCACTCTCAGGTGAGCTTTGCCAGCACTATTGTCATGCAAACAGTACAGCCTCATCATGCTAGTCATCACTTATTTGCATTAACATAATATTTTCATTCTCAGTTACAATACTATGCATAATTCTGCCCTACCTGAATCTTTGATCCTGTCTTCTGCTGCATCAGCCCCAATTTCTGTGCTCTTGCAATTTTACCAGGCACTGCCCCAGTCATCTCTTTCTTACATAACTATCTTTGTCTTCAAGTTCTCTTTTTTCCCCTCTCACTGTTCTGCTGCCCTACCTATATCCACTTCTGAACCAGGGCCAGATAAATTTTGGTCCGCACTGGCCTCCAAGAAGTTCAAGAGAAGCATTTGAATAGCTTTGCTTCATCCATTACAACTCCACTTCTTTCCCACCCTCGGGGTCCGTATTCATAGCAGTCAGCACAGAACATGTAGTAAATTTAGCACTTGGTACAATAAACTGTTTGGACTATAAATACCTAAGCTGCAGAAATTAAACCAGGGTGCCTGAAAAAGGTTGACCTGTCTCATACTTATCTCATTGCTTCTTTTTAGATTGAAGCGTATGGGTTGGAACAACCTGCTCATTTCGACTCAACAGCCTGCTTTTACTTTACAGTACCACCTGCTGTAAAGAGATAATGACTAGTCTTAAGTGGAGCTTGCAGACAGAAGGCAGAGAAGGGGGAAAAAAGTTGTTACGTTCCTTTCTCAAGGGCTCTTTGCTTTAAAAAAAAAAAAAAAAAAAAAAGCAGGGAAGTGGTAAGGCGCTCATTCATTTGGTCTTTATTCCTCCCCCATCTTCAGGTAAACATCTCTGGATGCTGCACAGCAGCGTGATCTCATTCATCCAATTTCTCTTGAATTCATTGATCTCACTCAAATCATTTCTAACTAGCCGTACATCCCGTCCACTCCAAGTTCCTGAATACTTTTAAGACAAAACAGGGGAAGCAAGGTTGACCTTAGGCAGTATTTGAAAAAGGTTTCACATTATTTGAAACAACACAGAGACTTGTTAATAACCTTACCCCAGCAGGTGGGCCTGATTGGGTCTGCAGAGCTGTATTGTCCAACCTGCTGGGCTCCCCCCTTGGTCTGGAAAATGGCCAGTGCTGGAGCAGTGGCTACATTAGTTGCCTCTCCCCTGCTGCCCAGTATCTGGACCCAGGGGGAGCCCACAGAGCATAGCCTTGCACACTAGATGGGGTGTGCAGGCATGCAGGACCAGACCAAGAAGGTGCAGGGCCCAATCCAGGCATGCAGGCCTGGGTCAAGGCAGCGTGGGGCTTTATCCAGTTGTGTGGGATCCAACCCCGTGGAACAACCTCACGCACCAACCTTGTGAGAGCTCTGACCCGCAGACTGGCCCTGCACCACTCATCCAGCTCGTGGGGGCCAAAAGGTTGAGCACCACTGTTATAAACTAATAGATTTAAAGACTCAACTGATTGTCTAGTATGGTTTCCTGGATTGCACAGTCCATATAATATTAGGGCAGTGGTTCTCAGCCTTTTTAGACTCAACATGTCCTTTGGAAAATACCAGCATTTAGCTGCCATTTGTTTTTTTGGCTATGGAAAAATACTGTAATTGAGTTCTTTGCAACAGAAGAATTGTTCTAAGTCCACTACAGGTCAAAAGAGTTTTGACATTATGGATCCTATTTGAAATCTCTGGGTTCATCTTGATTAGGTATTTGCACACTGAACAGTGCTAATATTGAGTTACACCCTTAGTAGGATCTCATCAAACCCTGGTTGAGAATCATTATTTTGGTACGGATAAACAATCAAATGCATGCTAGTTAACAGGGGACATGGACTTACTGCACAATAGCTGCGTTTAGTAATTGTTTGTGTGTCTACAGTTGCCCCACAGTAGATGACAGCTAAACCATGGGTTGAGTTGCCCTTTTTTTTTTAGTTTCAATTACTGCAGGATAACTGTGAGCGTATGGACAGTTAACATGTGCCCACAAAACTTACTGTTCTGCAGTAAATCCCCACCTCTGTTAGTTGCATGAACTTGACCATTTGTCTATACCCTCATATTACAAGCCCTCGTAATAAAGGACTGGTAATCTTTTCTAAAGTCTCCCCTCACTATACTATCTGAATGCCTTCCAAGTACTTAAAAATAGAAATTAAAATAGCAGTCTCTCTCCTCATTCTCAGCCTGTGGCAGAAATAGTGTGATTAGTTTGTAGGGACTTTTACTGTTGTGTATGGTCAGTGAATAAGTATTCTGTGTGTGTGAGAGACAGAAATGAGGAAAAACGTAAATTTGACAAATTAGTTTTGATTGTGTTACTGGAACTTGTGAGTTCTTTTTTATTTAAAAATATTATTATTTTTTATTACAAAATATTCACTTTTCTCAGTGTGAGTTTAAAGAGCATTCAAGGAATATTACCTGTCAGAGTCAAAAATAAGGAAGTTTTTAAGTGTCACCATTATATGCTATGTTTATTGTGAGGTGCGTGAGTTAATTTCTTGTGTATCCTTCACTGCAGTAGGCACAGCCAGCCCGTGTATTATACAAGCTACAAAGATTTTTGATAAATTCAACACACCGTCTGTCAGAGGAGCATCTTTTACATTCTTATTGCATGCAGATATAAATATCCACTGCAGAAAAGGAGATCTTGACCTTCAACTGGTCATTATGTAAAAAAAAACAAGAGAAAAATAATGAACACTGCCTGAAACCTGATTGTACTTGATGTAAATGCTACTTATTTCAGTAAACAAGCACACTGACAGATTGAAGTTCTTTTGTACAGAAGAAAAAGGGATTTCCTATATGCTACTGAATCTGATAAACGAGCCTGCAATAAGAGTCAATAGGTAAAAAAACAAAAAAAAGATAAGTTTAGGCACTCTGCAAAGCTCAGTGTAATATAATCATTTATATGTCAATAACAACTTACAACCCCAGCTTAAATCATGGTGCTAGGCGCTGTACAAGCACATTATCAGAGGCCTAAAGAACTGATAACTTATATATACCAAGCAAGCCAAGGGAAACAGAGGCAAAAAAGGAGATTTGCTCAAGGTCACACCGCAAATCAGTGGCACAACCAGGATTGGCATTGATGCTTTTAGTGTCCCCTTCTACTGTCTTGGCCTGGACACTGCCTATGGGTCTTGCATGATGTCCAGTTTATCCTGCACCCCACAATATTCATGTGCACAGGGTATAATTTGACTCCTGAGCAGAGGGCCTACACAAGGCCTCTTCAGTCCTGAGCAGCATGTAAAATTTGAACAAGTCCTCTACACAAAGGCACGTTTCACTTGAACTGCCTTGCTCCTCATTTTTTCCTAACCCCAATATCTCCCAATTTTTCACTGTTGTGGTGGGTTTTTCCTTGTCTTCTAATTTAGTTCTTAGTAAAATTCCACTCCTCCTACCAAATGATTGTTCAATGCTCTCATCTTTTACTACATATCCGTTTGATTATCTTTGTGCTCTGATAGGTTATTTAGAAGAAACCAACAGGCCAATCCAATTCCTGCCTTGGTTCAACTAGCATTTGTTAATGTTTTAAATTATCTTGGCCCTGAAATGTGTTACTTTTTAAATTTAGAGTGATGTGACTGCCTGAAGCTTCTCTGTGTGTTAATTAAATCATCATAATTGTAGTTTCTTGAGACTGACAGGTTATAAATAGTTCTTTCCCCCTCCCCCTGCAGCAATTTGGTATGAATGACAATCAAAACCACTATTGTTTAAACTGTACATCTGACACGGCCCTTCCCATTTCAGACTTCATTTGTCAGCTGTTACTTGATTGTCCTGAAATAATCAACAGTTCCATTCTTAAAGACTCAGCAATTACCATGCGCTTTTTTTGACATTATGCAAAGATGAGGCAAATTACATTCAGGGTCAACTTTATCTATTTAATTTGACAAATTGTATGATGGGTAAAACTGATGTTTCAGACTTCACTGGCAGGTTATCCATGTTCATGCATAAAAAAGGAAGACTCCAGACTGCAATATTCAAGCTCTGTTCCTTCCTCTCTTCAGTCCCTTTCTGAAATTAGAGTTCTCTATTTTCCAATATATAATCATACGGTACCACAACTCTCCCTCATTAGGAAGCTATCTATCATAAGAGCTGGGCTTCAACCTAACAAGGGATCTGAAATATAATAGTGGATAAATGGAAACAAGTAATACTGACAGTCATCCTATTCCTCCTTACCAAGCAAGGAACAGTGCTGGAGGTAAATGAAGCTGAGTGGGTTGGATTTGCATGGGGTTTGTACAAAATGTCCCCCTTGGCCTTTGGCTGTATCTGTTTTTGCTATATTACTCCAGCTGGGATATATGAGAGTACTCTGCAAGGTACATTGCTTGGGAACATCACTGCACTTGCAGCATAGTTAGCAAGCCTTATATATAGGTTGTTGTGAATCCCTGTGCACAACCACCTTCTGCAGGCACTATTGCACAGGTGTGTAAGGAGTCCCAAACCTGTTGCATTGCCATGCCCACATAGGTCTGTTAGATACTGTACTGATTTGTGAACAAACATCACAGGGACAAGCAATGTAACACGCCATGTTCTGCCAAGGCTCTGAGCTTGAACTCACAGTAAAACATAAGGTCAGATCTTAGCCTTCTATCATGGCCCATTTTACTGCTCCATTGGTGCAAAGTAACCCTAAAGTGGGTTTGACTGCCCAGTTTGGAGTTTCCCAAGTCAGCGGCATGACCAGAGTACCTTGCCCATATAAAAGACTGTTTGGCTGCTATTATTATAGTCCTTCGCCAACTTAGGCCATTACTAACTGGCACAATTTAGAGCGGCCAGGAGGAGAACATGAAAGCGAAGAGATACATCTTCAGCTGTTGAAGAGTTAAAGCCCCTTCCACTAAGTTACCTATGAATCTTTCAGATTGTGCACAGGAATATAATTTTCCATAGCTTTGCATCTAAACCAGGGAGAGGATAGCTGGGGGCAGTGATTACCGGCTCGGGAGGAGTGATGTGATGGAAACCACAAGCAATGAAGCTTTCAGTCTGCTGACTATAGTGGTTTTGAAAGTGCTCTGAGCTGGCAAAACTATGATTTAATTATTCAAATGAAAACTGAACCATAGATTCCCCCTTTTTGGTCAAGATGAAAATGAGTAAACAGTCTATAGTTGGTAAGTCAGATGACCAATATCCATCACGCTGAATGCACTTGAGAAGAAATCATTGCATGAATCTATTGGGTGAATGAGGCTTGCTTTATTACAACTGTAGATGAGCCACTCTCCCTTTCCTATTTCCTACCTCTTTGCTTAGGGCTCCTGAAACCCCTTGGAGCTCACTTTTATTCTACTTCCAGACTAGAGGCCTCGTTTTGGTGAACCTGCTATTTCTGAGCTCAGTGGAAAAAAGGAAAAAGGAGTAACATTGCAGTTCCAGCTGTGTTTTATACTGATGAGTTGTTGCAGGACTTGAGGTGGTAGAGGCAACGCTGCATTGGGCTATATTATAATCTCTGGGGATTTTACACCAAGGTGAGGAGTAGGACAGTGTGCATTCACCATTAGCCTGATCCAAATCCCACTACCTGCCCCCATAGATTTACCCAGCCTTCACCCTTCTTCCCCAATTTATCTCCTGAAGTAAATCACAAGGACTCAGTTGAGTTCAAACCCATTTGAGGAATGGTGATATGTTACCAAGGAAGCTAAACTACTCTTTCTGTGCATCTCTTGTGTGTGGATTTTGGGAGCATCATGGTCTGTGGGCTAGAGCTGGATTTGAACCTGGTAGACTTGGCTTCTATGACAGTCTTCTACTAACTTATTGGATCAGTTTGGAAAAATCATTCTAGGGGAAACCTTCAAAGACAAAGGAGAAGTAGGTGTCCAATTTCTACTGAATGGCACTTAGTCCCCTAACATGGCCTTTGCTCCTATAGAAAGTGACTGGCATTGTGGGGCCGCACTTTTGGTTGGGGTTTCATGCCACTTACTCACTCTGGAGCCTAAACAAACACCTCCTGCATCTGTTTTGCTCCTACTGTATGAGCCTGCCTGAAGTGGATTGTTTTATCTTGATCTAAGCTACCTATTTTGCCCTTTTTACAAAATCTGTACTATACTCAGATGTAATGGAGACTTGCTCACAGCTACTCAGGTGCTGCCCCGTCCCAGTGATTTTCTGCAATACAGTAAAATTGCGAGATTTTAATGTAAATTTCTAATACTTTCCTTTTTCCAGCATTATTATTTTCTTTCCCAGAGCATCTAAATCACGTTAGGCTGTTGATTTAAAAAGCCTTGTCAATGTCACATACAAAGTAAAATGGGGAAATGAAGGCGGCTCTTGTATTCTCACAGTAGGAACACAAATTGTACAAATCAGACTAGGAAGCAAGTTACTGGCAATTTCAGATTAGTAGAAATTTGCCTATGGAAACACAATCTCCAGATGCTCTTTTCTTTGTCTTTCTTCCTTATTTGTTGAATATATTAAGAGTCTCAATGTTCAGAAAACTTCTGTAACCCAAAGAATTGATTAACCTTTTGCTGTTGTTATTGGGCTACAAACATTTATTAGCTTTCAAGAGCTGGTTCCACTCTTCAGTTTTTGACTATCATAGATCAGTGAGCAGCTGCTGATCCCAATAAGATTTTATAGAGACAGTAGCAACCAAAACCATAGAAGATTATTTTCCATTATATCTTATATCTACTGCAGACACAAAGAAAGGGCATTTTACCCTGATGCAGATGTTAGATTTGAAGGGCAAAAGGAATCAGGAGGTTATCTACCCTTATATCCTGTACCAAGCCTGTATCATCAAGCCAGAGTTACACCCAGTTTATCCCTGCACAGAGTGCAAAAGCTGGTGTTTGACTAAAGCATATTTTTAGGAGAGGGAGCCAGTCCTGATTTGAAGACTTCAACCGATAGGGATCATTGATCACATCCTCGAGGATCTTGTTTTAAGGGTGAATCACCTCCCTACGTACAAAAATGACTAAACCGTTACAGTCATATTCCTCTTGCAGTGAGATTAACTGATATCAGAGAGGGCACATGATCTTATGGTTAAGACACACTAGAACGGGACTCATAGCATCTATGCTCAGTTATCAGCCATGTGGCGAACTGGTCCCAGATTTGCCAATACAACATGTCTTTGTTAGAGTCAATAGCATTTCAATGAAGTAGAAATACTTGAAACATTTTTTTTAATTAAAATGTTTAGTTTTCAATTTTGCCATGCAACATACGCACTGATGTGTGCGTGTGTGCACACACATACATTTAGAAACAAATAATTTTTCACACATGTTAGTATTTTGGTAAAAAAAAAGAAACTATTTCTCAACTACCCCTGCCCCTGTGGTGAAAATCACTGCATGTCTCTGTAACTCAGTTTTCTACCTAGAACACAGGGATTGAAATGCTTCCTTTTTTCTAAATTTTTTCTGGCTTGGTATATTTTAGATTTTATGGTCTTTTCAGCAGGATCTCATAATGGCAAAGTGTTCATTGACTTCAGCAGATCCAGGATTTCATCCTGTAACTCAGCAACATTCGAAATAATAATTTGTCATACTTCAGAGCAGTGGTTAGAGCCCATCAGTCAAAGAGTATAAGTATGCATGCACTTCCACAACCCATTCTGGAAGTCAGTGAAAGATTGGAATACAAAGAAAAGCCTCATATAATGTATTATTATTTAGGTAGTAAAGATATTTTTTTCAATCACACTGTAACATTTAACTGAGTGTTCAATGTCTTGTATAGACTTGGGGGGAAATGGTCAATGAAAAGACACTTTTTGTGAAAGACTTGATTAATGTGTATGTATACTCTTTGGGTTGATCTCTGTTAAATCCTATAAGGGACATATGGTTGTTGATTAGAATTATTTGTTCAGTCAACTAGGTATCTATAAGAAAAAAGACTTTTGCAATATGTCGTTCATTCTGGAATAAATACAATCAAGGGCAAATTTAGAAATTTGGTAATGAGGTCTTGGGGGGAAAAAAGGGAAATGATTATATATGCTCCCAAGTCTCTCTCTTTTAGCAAATGTCTTGGCTTAGCAATGATAGAAATGACTAGGATGCACTGAAAACACCCCCAGCCAGAAAATGTCTCCTTTTTTCCTCCTAGAAATTTGGCATAGGGATGTATTTGATAAGCAAACTCAGAGAAGTAAGTTCAAAGGCAGGATCAGAAAAATGTGCTGGGCTAAAAACTCTCCTCAGCAGCAGCCTGGTCCTATTAGATGCTGAGTATCCATAGCTCCCACTGGCCTCACCAGGAACGAGGATAGGTCAACAACACATGCATGATCAAGCCCCACGTGCCTGAAGCCAACACCACTGCTTCCATTTTATTCCCTATGCCCTGATCTTGCTCCTTGATCCAGTCTGCTACACAGGACCTTTACCTTAAAGCATGCTTCTTCCAGGAGTCTCAAGACCTCCCCTTTCTCAGCACAAAACATTAGCTTAGTGATAAAACAAACCCATTGAAGTCCAGAGCCGCCTTGACTTCACTGTGCTTTGGATTTTGATCCTAGATGGATGCTAAAACCTTCTTCCCAGTCCCCACTCTAATCAAGAAATAAGTAAAATGGTAAAACTATTCAGATGTATGCTAACCTTAACCATTCACCACCTTGCTTTTGTCGTGTTTGTCCCCTTTGCTTTATCTGCATCCTTGTCTCCCTAAACCATGTGGCTTTGTCTTCCTGTCTTTATGCTTGTCTGTTAGGTGCTACACACTGTTGGCCAATAAATAATACTTTCTGACTGTGTTTTATAAACCATGGCATTCATAACTGGGCTTTGCATAAATATTCATTTTAGAAACTGTAGCCCGATCACTTGATTGGAAGCACAAAGGACATCTGGGTATCATCTGGTTATGAGTGACAGGAAGATTATAGGGTCTTAAGTAGATGTGTGTGTATTTATGGTGCAGTCCAGTAGATCCAGCACTAGGCTGGCTCCTCCACTGGTTCCTTGGGAGACCTTTACATGATGGTTCAAGCTCTGTACAGTCTATGAATTGTGCTTGATATCATGAAATGGTCAGTCTGAAAATTTGCTGTGTCAACATACTGTCTATGTGCGTCTGCCATGAGCTCTCATCAGTTTGCTTGGCCAGAGACCAGCTTAGAGCTACTGAAAATGCATCACCTTTTTACTTTTGGAAGACTATCCTTCCTCCTCTTCTCTGAAGGGAAGAGGAAGTGGAGAGAGTGGAAACTACCAGGAGGAAGGCAAGGAGCAATTCTACATTGTGACTAATGTAGCCGTTGCAGCTTTTGCAAACCTATCTGAGCTTGCTCTAACCTTGTGACTGCTGTGAGCAGCACATGCACAGCAGCATGGAGGTCAGCACAGGCTACAAAACACACCTGAGAACCTGGATAAATACATGAGCTGGAAGTTTGTGTTGCGCTCCAAGCTACCAGAGCTGCATCGCTGTCATTAGCTGAGCTAGCCTGCTAGCTCACATATGCTCCCACGGGCTGCAGAGACAGCAAAAGAAAACAGAACAAATGAACAAAAAAAGTCTTGTGGGGGAAGACTGGATGAGACCCAGGACATTTTGGACAGGAGAAATGGTTGGGTTTACTTGAGGGCCTGTTTTAACATGAATGCTGTGCAGGGTCAGGAGAAAACTATCAGCTTGTCTGCATTGCTGACTACAATGGGGCTTCCAAGGGAAGTGAGAACAAAAGCTCATGGTTGCCTTATGTTTAGGTAAGTCATGGCATGAGCAGAAACTCTGTACCAAGTTTTTTTTGTATCTATATAAATTTACTTACATCTTTCACGTGGGTCCTAAGACTGTAAGTCAGAAGTCTTACACCTTCAGTGAGATCTGTTAAGTGGCATATTAAGGATTTGGTTGGAGCCTGAGAAGTCAGATTTAGACTCTAGGGACAAGTGGTTGGGCAGTGAGTTCCAGCTTTCTGCAGGGGGTGATAAATAAGGGGGCTGTCCCCTAGGAATGAGTCCCCAGTGGATTATTTGGAGAATGACCATAAAGGGTGGCTTTTCCTTCCTACTCTCCCTCTGGAAAAGACACCTCCCTCTTCAGTAAAGTGCTTTGAGTTCTTTGGACGTTAGACATATTTTACATATTTTATATATGTACAAAAGTTCTGACTCATTTATGTCTGTGTATGAAGGGTTTTTTCAAGGGCAATATTAATTCATCGGCACCTCATTTGGTACCTTCATACTATTACATTTACACAAACACAAATATACCTTTTGTGCATGTGTTCATGTGCGAATGCAACAAACTATAAGGAGGAGAATGCACCTAATTGTATCCTGTGGAAACTAAAAAAAGGAGCTCTTACCTGGATTCCTAAGTCATATACCAGCACAGGAAAGAAGGTGAAGATATAAGCTAACATGGCATCATAAACAAAATGAAAACAATATCCAGTTGTCCAAAGGTATACAAGAAGCAGACTATCAGAAGATCTGTGCAGAATGCTGATGACAGGTTTAACAGTGCTAAAAATGATAGAGAATTTCAATTGGCAACATTCAATAAGCCATTATAAACCAAAACTATCCCTGTGCTTCAGCAAATTCTGAAACCTGATTGAAATTCCATGTATTAGTGAGTAATTCGCTTCACTTCTCCTCTGTGCTTGTATCTGAATATGAATGATTTTTTTTCAGGAAATACATAGGATAAAAAAACAGCCATTTAGGAAGGTTTCTTCATCAAAGGATTTCTTAGAGATTAGATATAACTGTACCAAAATCCAAAGAGGGAGTTGCTATTCCTTGGATAATCAATGCTGTGACTGATAGACCTCAGCAGACAGGAAAGAAATGCATTCTTACCTTCAAGCCATTCTAATGTCAGACTCTTTAAAGCAGTGAAATTCCATAGGCAGCGTGTTAAGAAAGCTAGAAATATATAGAAGGAAACTGAAATACTGACTTAACATATAACTCATTCCCAAGGTTTGAAGATGTCATTAAAATAATTGCAAATCTTACTGCAAGCCTCCATAAGAGGGATTAAAAGTTTGTTTACTGATTTTTTGTCACCTTTGTTTAAAAGACTAGAGCAATGGACAGGATCACCTAGGTTTAGAAATGTTCATGTACTTTGGATGCTTATTATTCTTATAAATTTTATAGTTTTAGATTAGCACCCAGTTAAGATCAAGGCTTTATTGTTGTTATTATTGATGATGTATTAATGCGCAGAGGCCCTATCTGAGATCAGCACTCTCTCATAGTAGATCCTGTGCAAATACCTACTTAAGAAATAGTTCCTGCACCCAAACGCCCCCATGAGCATTGTGCAGTGCTGTGGGGAAAAAGGCAGTGGCACAAATTCGTGATGGTGGTTTTTTTCCCTGGTGCACACCCCTGCACATGGGGGCCTTTGGGTGCAAGAACTGTTTCTTAATGAGATGTTTGGAAAAATGCTCCGGGTGAGGTAGGGGAGGCCAGAGCCAGCACCTGGGCTGGCCCCAGCAGCCTTACCTGAGGTCCTGGGGGCTTCCTGGGGCTCCAGTGGCAGTGATCCAGGCATGCAGAGCATGGCTGGCAGCCGGAGCATGGCTCTGGCTGACCAGACTCTGGTTTTGGGCAGCTCCATGCTGCTGCCATGTGTACCACCCTGCTTTTTTCAGGCGCAGGTTTTTTTAACATGAGGATCTCCTGGTGTCAACCCCCCCCCCCCCCATTGCAGTGCAAATTAGCAGCGCGGCAAACACCTGCACGTGCGGTGCGTGCAGTTTGCGTCGCTGCTGACAGGTCTGAGGTGCTGCATGCTGCATGTGCTCACTTGTCTAGATGTGCCCCAAGAGTTTACACTGTAAAATCAAGACAAATAATGAATAGAAAGAGAGGTACAGGAAGGAAATGTGTTGTCTAAGGTCACCCAGGTTATCACTGTGTATTCAGGACTAAGACACAACAATTCACATCCTCAATGAGCAGCACTGGGTCAGAGGAGGGGCAGACTGAAGTGCTCTGGGTCAGAATACAAGGGAGTCAGGGGGAAAGGGACTTAATGGTGGGGGTCTACTACAGACCACCCAACGAGGGAGAAGAGCTGGACCAGGAATTCTCAGGTCAGCTCGCGGAGGCAGTTAAGTCAAGGGATGTGGTCATCATGGGTGACCTAAACTATCCAGACATTTGCTGGGAAGAGCAGTCAGACAGGTCTGACCACTCACATAGGTTCCTAGCTGTGTCACAGGACAGTCGCACCAGGGGAAGTGCCTTGTTAGACCTGATCCTGGCCACAAACAACGACCTGGTGAGGGGACTGTGAGTGCTCAATCACCTGGGCGATTGCAATCATCGCCTGCTGGAATTCACTATCCAGCGCAGAGTGGCAAAGGCCCGCAGCAGGGCAGTAGCCCTGGACTTAGGAGGGCAGATTTCATTAAGCTAAGGAGACTAGTCAGGGAGGCACTGAGGTCCCGGAGAGGAGGGGAGTTCCTGAAGGAGACGATCCTCCAAGCCCAAAGGGTGGCAATGCCAACACGGATCAAAGCGGGCAAGAATGCTCAAAAGCCCCCATGGCTCACCAAAAGCATCCAGGAACATCTCAAAGCTAAAAAGGAGGTGTACACCCAATGGAAGGGAGGGACCATCACCAGGGAGGACTATACTCGGTTGCTCGGGGCTGTAGGGGGGCGGTCAGGAAGGCCAAAGTGGAGATGGAACTGGGACTAGCTACCCCGGATCAAGGTCAACAAGAAGTCCTTTTTTAAATACATAGTGGGTAAAAAGAAGGTTCCAGGTAACATGGGACCTCTGCAGGACACGCTTGGAAATCTGGTGGTGTCACCAGACGACAAACCTAACCTATTTAACAATTTCTTTGCCTCCATTTTTCTGAGCAGGGATCAGGTCATCCCGCCACCGGGATCCCCGACGGTCCCAGGGGAGGCACAGCCAGGCCCAGGGTCAGAGAGGACCTAGTCAGGGAACTTCTGGAGGGACTGGACATGTTCAAATCAGCAGGTCCTGACGACCTCCACCCGGGAGTGCTGAGGGAATTAGCAGGGGTCATTGCGGGACCCCGGCATGACTTTACAAGCACTCGTGGAGCTCTGGCGAGGTGCCAGAGGACTGGAAAAGGGCCAATGTGGTCCCCATTTTCAAAAAAGGGAGGAAGGAGGACTCAGGAAACGATAGGCCTGTTAATCTTACCTCAGTCCTGGGGAAGCTCTTTGAGAAAAGTATCCAGGAGCACATCTGCAAGGGACCAGCAGGGGAATGTATGCTTAGGGGCAACCAACATGGATTAATTCAAGGCAGGTCCTGTCAGACCAACCTGGTGGCCTTCTACAACCAAGGAATAATGGCCGCAAGTTGATTGAGAGTAGGTTCAGGCTCGACATCAGGAGGCACTACTTCACAGTCAGGGCAGCTAGGATCTGGAACCAGCTAGGATCTGGAACCAACTTCCAAGGGATTGGTGCTCGCTCCTACCCTGGGGGTCTTCAAAAGAAGACTAGATAGACACCTTGCCAGGGTCGTTTGACCCTAGTGCTCTTTCTTGCCATAGCAGGGGGTCAGACTTGATGATCTGCTCAGGTCTCTTCTGACCCTACCAACTATGAAACTATGACACAGACCTCTTGACCACTAGGAGCACTTGACTTGAGTATCTTGACCCAATGAATGTGTCACTGTCCAACTAAAGATAATCCCTGATATAAATTGTTTGTGATCAAAATCTGAAAATCTTGGCTGCAAAAGACTCACTTCTTTCTATTCTTAGGTTCATTCCATAAGATTCCCAAATTCTTAACCTCTTTTTAAAGGTAAGGCCTTCCCTGCCCAGATGTACTTGCATTTACTTTTAGAACACTTCTCTGTTGGTATCCCAATATCATTTTAGACCATGGGGTTTAGGCACCTAAGTCATTTTTGACAGTGTTACCTTTTAAAAACCTAATAGTGCAAAAATCTAGTTATCTTTACAATTTCCAATACTGTTTTTCCTCCCCCACCCCCAAAACACAGTTTGGGAGAGTCAGATCTGGTCAGCTGTAAGCATCAAGTTCCAGTGACTTCCTTCTGGGAGTGGTGGGTACTAAAATACAGTACAGGATTAGACCCTTTTCCCATGATTCCTTATAAAATGCTTTTCTTATTTATCCTTCTCTTTTGAAGAGGCACAAACACAGAATCCAAATGATGCATCAAATATTTGCATATACCTCCCTGGGATTTTATCCAGCCAAGTGTATATATTATATTATGCAGGGGTGTAGGTTGTAGCCGTGTTGGTCTAAGGACAGGCAGACAAGGTTCCTTGAGTGAATTTGATATCTTTAATTAGACCAACCCAAATAGTCGGAGAATAGTTATTAAGCAAGCTTTCGAGTTCAAAAACCCTTCGTCAGGCTAAGGAAGTTTTAGCAGTTGGTGTGTGCTCTTCCTGGATGTTTTATGGATTATTTTATGATTTTTTATTTTTTTATTCCCACAATGTTTCCTACATGGTTGATCATAATCAGGATATTGCCTGTTACAAGAAGGGCTGGCAGATTTCATTTTCTGAAAGCCAGTGCCAGTGGTGCAGTTTGCAGTTTTCCGCTGTCAATCAGTGTAGTGCCAACATGCATCTTCCAAAAAAGCTACACTTAGTGCTTCCTCTCTGTCTCCCAAACATACTTTTTAGCTATCTTCATCCACATTAAATTCGATGCATGCAACTCAAATGAATTCCCATAATGAAAGATTACTGTGTAAGTAAATCATACTTGGCAAGAGAGGAGCCCCCTTCATCCCTCAGATTTAGGAAACTCAGCAGGATAATTTGGAGGAGAATTTGTAACTCCTGGGCATAAGCAAGGAACTGAGCTTGGCAATGACTCAAGGGGTGTGTTTTTGCACAGAATATCCTCTCTGGAACTGAAGAAACCTCTTCACTGGGAGAGACGGCATGTTCGAATGGACAGAATCAGAGCTAACGGGTTTGGATTCTGTTCCCCATTTGCCACTGACCTGCTCTGGGATGTTGGGCATATCACTTTCCCTCTTTATGCCTGTGTGTCCACATGTGTTAAATATGGGTAGTGAGATGTGTGCCCTGTTCTGAAGAACTTTTAGATCAAAATATGATGAGGTTTTGAGTAGAGCATAGAAGACGAAGTCAGGGTGTCTGTCTTTCCTCACCATCATCCTGCAAGCGTGTATTTGGGCTGCCTGCTGGATAATAGAGCTGTTTGGAAAACATTGAATATGCTTGCAAAAATAAGTGTAGACAAAAACAAAAATGGTTTTGTGAAAATCTGCTTCAAAAGGGTTTGTTTTCTCTCCCCTGTCCGCACCCCCCCCCCCATTTTGTCTGAGAAAACAAACACCTCCAACTCATTAGACCAAAGATGTTTTACAAAACTGGGGAAAAAAATTGGACCAAATTAAGACTTTTAAAAGCATGTTCAGATGCATATATGGGCATCAGTAGCCTAAATTAAGACTTTTTATATCTTCAGATGTATATATGGACATAAATAGACATTTATGATGGAAATATCCATTGGAAAGATAAAACACATTTCATTTGCAAAAAACCCCCCAAAAAACAACGGACTATATTCAGTCAATTCTACCAGAGTACTCTGCTCTAAAACTTTGAAACTTGCCTATATTTATTTTTAAGCTGGTTTATTATTTATACTGTGTTACCATATGGGAGCCATTATTATTATGAGCCAGGACTGAGTTGCACTGGGTGCTGTACAAGCACAGAATACAAGGTTTATCCCTGTACTGAAGACCTTACAATCTATGCTTTAGATTAGTTGTTCTCAACTAGGACCCTAGTATCTTTTCAAGGGCAACACAGGGTGCAAACACTTTCACATAATTCACAAGATCAACCCAAAGATTTCAAATAAGAATCCGTGGTGTCCATTTCAATTAATCCATTGTGTCAAAATCATTCTGACCTGCTGCAGTCTGCCTGAGTTCTTTGCAACAGAAGAATTGCTCTATTATTTTTCCACAGGCAAAAACAAGCAAACACTAAGAGCTGCAATCTTCCATGCATTTCCAGTCTAAAGCAGGTTGGGAAGCATTGTTTTAGATGTAGGAAACAGCATGAACCCTCCAGGATGAGCAGTAGCCATTACTATTTGCAAGGAGCCCTCCCTTTTGCAAGGAGCACTCACCTCAAATATGCCACAGATTTAATGGCATACAATATGCATCTTTTTCTCCGCACCCTGAGTCAGCTCTCCAGAATTGGGGTGTGTATGTCAAGCAGGGAAGCTGGTTTGTCTTTAGGGCTAAGTACAGACAGTCAAAAAGCCTAAGGCTGAATCAATTCAGTCTTTGCAGGTTAGTCTAAACTGCACAGATTAAATTTGTAACCCGGGTACACCCAAGGGTGTGCCCTATTCTCAATAGGATGGGATGGGTAGCAGGAGGGGGTGCTGTGAGAGGGATTCAAGCAGATCCCTCTTTCCTCTATAGAGTTAGCCCAAGCCCAAAGTTCTTAACTATATACAATTTATGGAGTTACAACATACATAAACATAAAACTAAATATCATATACATATATTTACACAGAGAACACTAACCAATAACCAAGGTCAAACCCTAAATAACACTATTTACAACATCACAATACAACATTTCAATTACAAAATATAAGGCGCAAACATGAACAATCTTTATATCATCTATTCCTCGATATAGTCCCTGACCCATGGCAAGAGATAGTCCTCCTTCCAATGGGGTCCCTTGGGGGGGGGGGGTGTTCAGGAAGCACCAGGGGCCCCTCCCCTTAGGGCCTTGGCTAGGCAGAGGGCTGCTCACCCAGCCCCTTCTCTGGGTTTGCCTGCCCCAAATGTCTTTCCCCTATGGGACCCAAGGGCCCAATGACTCACGCTCCCTCAGGTGATGGTGGTCAAAGCACAGCTCGATGAGGTCTCCTCTGCTGAAGTGCCTCTCCAGGCCTCTCCTGCACTGCTGGGCTCCTCTCCACCCTGTGCCTCGCTCTGGGCACCGAGGGCTCAGCTCCTCTCAGCTGGTACACCGCTGCTGCTGGCTCCTGGGTGCTGAGCCTCACGCTGCAGCACTACCATTTCCCCGTGCCCTGGCTCGGTACTGAGGGCTGCCTTAGCACAGGCCTGGACCTTCAGACTCCATTCATCTGTCCTCACACTGGGTGGCTAACCCAAGCAGCCTCTGCTGCTCCCTGGCTCCCAAGGCTTGAGCCTGTGTGTCGCCCTGCACACTGTGGGACCTGGCCACTTGCCAGGAGCTGGGGCCTGAGCCGCTTTACTTCAGCCCCAAGGCCCTTGCCTCATGCGCTGTCCCGCACACTGTGTGGCCTGCTGGCCCTGCCAGGGTTACAGGCTTGAGCCGCTGCTTGCAGCTCCCAAAGCCTGGGCTCTGTGCACCGAACCATGCACCGTGATGGGCCTGAGCAGTCTCACACTGCTCCCAGGGCCAGGTCTCCGCACACCATTCCTGTGCACCGTCAACAGGCTGAGCGGTCTTGCAGCGCTCCCAAGGCTGCTTCTCCAGTGGCAGCTTCAGGAGCCTTGGGCCTATTGCCCGCTGGGGTAGCGCTCCCCAGCTTTTCTTGGCCTCGCTCTTCTTGAGTCCCTCACTGCATCTGCCCCTCGTGCTGGGCGCTCAGCTCCTTTTATACGCTCCAGGGCTCCGCCCCTGAAGTCTTCTGGACCTGACAGTTTACAGTCTTCAATCAGGCCCAGGGCAGCTCTTCTTCCCCTCCCCTCAGGAAAGGGATGTGACTTTATTTCTCCTGCTGCCTCCTGATTCTTAGATGGGCTCCACCAATCAAAACAGCAGGATCTCAAGCCTAGGACTCAACCCAAGCTGTGAAAGGTGAGCCTGGTACAAATTGAAACAGAAGTCAACAGACATTTACCTTTGATCAGGAAATGCAGCCACATGCCTGCAGTAGTTCAAGCCAGAAGCTGGGAGTTGGGGGCACTAGAGCATGGCTCTCTGCCACTTTCTCTACCTGCTGCTCCTGAGGCTCTGGGATTTGTGGTTCAGCATCACACAAGCAGGACTCTGCAGGATTGGTCATCACTTCCTCTTCCAGGTGCCTCTGGGATTTGTAATCTACAGTTGCAGCCTGCAGTAACTTTCAGTAAGTTTGGCAGGGCAGGGCAGAGTGGCTCTGTACTCAGGGGAGGGTGGATTTAACCTCCTGCACTGACTCCAGGCCCCAGCCAGGGTTTGCTGGGGGAAGGGGGTGGGGTGGGGACAGTCCCTGCCTCTCTCTCCTTCCCATAGGCAGAGGGAGAAAATATTGTATGGGGGGGGCTGAGCGTGTGCTTACCCGGCAGGTAAGTCTGTCATAGGGAAGAGGCATTGTGGGGGAAGATTGATGCCCCCACAGTGAGGGAGAGAGTGGGGCCACGGCCGGGGTGGATTGTGGGATGCTTAGAGCCCAGGCATCCAGGGGCACTGGTGTGCTCCCACCACTGTGTGCACCCTGGTGGAGGCCCAGGGGGCATATGCCCCCCCCCCCAGATCTGTGTGTGGGCTGCAGGCTGTTGCCATTGTGGGCTGGGCTCTGCATCCCGTTGCTGCTGGCTCAGGAGTGATGCAAGGCCATGTGCCTGATGCCGCTGGGTGGGTACAGGATGCAGTGCAGTCAGCGCATGGCAGGCACATGGCATCATGCTGCTTCCAGGGCAATGACGGTGGGGTGCAAAGCCCAGCCTGCACCAGCAGCCACCTTCACTCTGTGCACAGACATTAGGGCTGGAAGGGACCTCGGAGGATCATCGAGTCTAGCCCCAGGGCATGTGCCCCCCAGGGCCTGCACCAAGTTGTGCAGAGTGGCAGGACCCCCCCACCCCCTCCCCATGGATGAGCCCATGGATGAGCTGCCTAGACTCCAAGTGTCCATGACGCTCCCCAGCCCCATGGCCACATTCATCCCAGCCCTTGCCTCTGCCCCACTCCCTCCCTCACCATGGGGGCCTTGATCTTTCCCAAATCTCTTCCTAAAGACAAACTTATCTGCTGTGGTTGGCAGTGCTCTATATGAAGCCAGGCTGCGGCTGCATGTCTATGTCTGTGTGCACCTCTCCTCCACCTGCTGCAGCTACCTGGAGCCCATGGCTGGGCTGCCCTGCAGCCCTCTGCACTGCCACCAGGAGGGCTAAGCCCTGTTAGCCCCAACCTGCTGCCACCTATGCTCCTTCCCACCCCCGCTCCCCAACCCTTCTCTGCTGGAACAGACAGCACAGCCCAGCCCAGGGCTGGAAAGCATGTTGGGATGCTGCGGGGCTGTGATTTAACTTGAACAAAGAAGGAGTCTGGAACAGAAGTTTCATAAATGGGTTAGACCCAAAACAGCTAAGACTAATACTACATTCAACCGGGTTTACCTTACACCAGTTTCAGCCATCTTGCAACTGGTTTATGTACACTGATCTTCTGTTCTGTTACAGGTTTAAACCAGTTTATGTGTAACTTCTGTCCCAAGCCTAACAGACTAGAAGCAGGGTAAAATACCGTGAGTGAACCACCTGACTCGTGGCTCCTGTGATGGCTGCCACCCCTCCCTGGGGCTGCAGGCAGCAGGAGCAGGGTCCAGCATGACAAGGTACCAGCTGTTGGTACCCTGGAGCCAGCCAAGAGTGAGTGAGCTACAGTCTGTGGTCCTTAGGCGAGGCCTGGGATGTACAAACACTACTTGATTACTAATGGAAATGTAGGTAAAGAAAGGCCTTAGGGCATCAACATCATTGTCTTGCTGTTGCCTTCACGGGGCCTGAGGCTTGGTCTTGTAGCTGTCCCACCACACTAGCAAATTCCTGTTGCCTTGCCCAGACTCTCCTAGAAAACCCCAGAGGACTTATTTCATGTCACACAGGCAGCCATGGCACTGGGGAAGTCCTTGTCATCTAGACTCTGCCTTGCAAGAGTGAAGGAGCATGGTTTGTTTGGGGGCATGTGGCGTGCCAAGAAAGTCAGTAGAACTCATGGTATAAACCACTGAGTATATATTGGGCTGCATGCTAGATAGCAGCAGTGGCTGACTAATGTGCATGGCATGTGCCAAGATAGATATGAACAGCAGCAACAGTGTTTTTGTGAATATTTACTTCAAAAGGGGTTTTCTTGTTTATTTACCCCCACCCCCCTTTCTCATTTTGTCCAAGGGAATACATGTTCCAAGTCACTGAGCTGAAAATGTTTATCTTTTTAGAAACTACAAACTGGGGTGGGGGCTAAATTCAGAAAGTTTAAATACTTAAAAATACACATGTGGGCATATATAGATATTTACTATGGGAATATCCATTGAAATGATAACAAATATTTTAATTGGAAAATAAATTCAAGTGGCATCATTCAGTCAGCTCTACCAGAGTGCTCTGGACTTAAACCATGAAATTTTGCTGGGTTTTTTAAAGACAATTTATTTTTTATAATATATAAGAGGCAAGGATTTCTTAGGGTGATATATTTTATTGGACCAACTGCATAGTTGGGATAGAGCCAGACAAACTTTGAATGCTGTTAGCTTGTGTTGCCATCTGGGATCCCTTGTTATGGACCAGGACTCAATAGTATTGGGTGGTGTACAAATACAGAATAAAAAACTGATCCCTATATGAAAGACCTTATAAGATGTGCTTTAGATTTAGGATGCAGTATGAAAGCTCATAGGTAAGCAGTCGTAGTTACTGTCTGCAATGAGGGATTTTCTATTTCCCTCAAAATATGTCAGAGAGACAAATGACTGTTCCCCTCCCCTCTATATATTAGTTTTTCTCCTATCCCCTCCCAACACAAAACAGGGCACATAAGAATAAATGTGATCCTTTCCAATAAAAAGAGCTTCTGATAATGGTTTATATATCTCGTCCTTTCAGCTCTCTTAAATTATTATTAAATATGAATCAAAACTAGTAGCATACAGTTGCATTCAGCTTAAAGGAAATACAGAAGCCCCCTTCTCTCTCTCTTTATATAATAGCAATATCTTGATTTATAAGCCAGTGCTGCACTATTTCCCATCCATTTAATGGCAGTACCTTTACTGTTAGCAGCAAGCTTATTATTTCAGGTACATTAGTTTTCTGTTATTGAATTTCAGCCCAGATTTGGTGTGGGATATTTCTTTTCCTCCGCAAACTCTTCTCTCCACCCTCCTCCCCAGGCCACGATCCTTTCTAAAGCAAGCTCCTATTTTTACTGCTATGCAACTCCAGCTTTCTTCTCCCAGCCTGCCTGAGTACGAAAGAGTGCCTGTGAGGTTTCCAGTTTTGTCCACAGTCCATGCCTTTATGTGGAAGTTTTCCCTCTGCTGAACCATGCCCTCTGCAGTCTTTTTACAGAATGCTGCCACAATAGCAGCAATACATTTCCTCCAGCACTGATGCCTCAGCAGCAACTTTGACACCAGGCCAACATTTAAAAAGAGTAGAAAAGAAAGAAAGAAATAGGGATGTTAAAAGCAGGCTCAGTCAAATAATGTTCCATTCTATGCGAGCGCACCTTTCTCAAGCAGAGAGAGCCCTTATGGTGTCTGATTAGTCAAGGCACAAAGCCAAGCTTCTGAATGTGCCCCTGATAAACAAATTTGAGCACTGTGGTTAACAGAGTGAGTTTTAAACACCAGGAGTTATTTTACAATGAATATATGTATATATGAGTATATTTTTAACAAATAGAATAGAAATGGAAACGAGGAGGTGGATTTGTGAATTGCACATGACAGTTATTAAAAAAATGTCTAATTTGAGATCTGGATTGTATTGACTTAAGGAAAAACAATTATTTGAGGCAAACAGTATGTCAAGATGACAAATCTGGCATCTGGATTTAAGATATTACACATAAACCACTGTTCTTGCAAGGAGGATATTTTAAAATCCTGACAAATGTAGCTTGCATTGTGAAGATAATTATGCATCACAATGATGGGCACAATATAAGCATCTATGTAGAGAGACGGGTACAAAGATGGATCAGTAAATTACCAATATTGAATGAAGCCAAAAGGAGATTAAATATGATTTTTAAATGCTTAATTCAAAACCCATTGGAATCAAGAGTCCCATTGATTGTACTAGGCTTTGGAGTAGGGCCTGAAACCATACTACTCATCCATAATGCAGAGGAACAGTATTGTATTGGAACTCAGGTTTCCTGCAGGAGCACCATTGGTGGTGAGGAGAAGGAAGGGTTTTGTATCAAGAGTGGTGATATATGAAAAGGGAAGGGAAGAAATCAGGCCTGGACTTGCAAAAGAACTAGCCAGGGAGAAGAGAGGCAGTATCCATTAGACAGGAGGCAGGAAGTCCACAGTGGGCTTTACTAAATAGAGCCTTTCAAAATAGATACAGGGGTGGACTGAGAATAAATGAAGTGTTTTGAGGGTTGTTAGTGGCTATGATATACACAGAGATGTTTATCAAAATGGGTGGTATTTAAGAGCACAATTGTTATGTCAGTGTGTTAAAATGGAGGCTATCTGTTCTGGAGAGTGTGAGGATTTTTTTTTCTTACTTGACCTTTTAGTTCTACCTATAAAAATTGCAATAGAAAGGCTCTCTAGAGGCCTTTTTGATGGTCTCTCCTGGACTATATGCCTAGTAATACAAGCAGAAATGCCTGCACTGCCTAACTAGTTCCTTGTCATGGAAATAATTCATGGCTTAGGTCCAGTATGCATTTTCTATCATCTGCAAAAATGACTAATGCATCATAGAAAATTAGGTTTGGACGGGACCTCAGGAGGTCATTTAGTTCAACCCCCTGCTCAAAGCTGGACCAGCCCCAACTAGATCATCCCAGTCAGGTCTTTGTCAAGCTGGGTCTTGAAAACCTCCAAGGATGGAGTTTCCACCACCTCTCTGGGTAATCCATTCCAGTGCTTCACCACCCTCCTAGTGAGAGAGTTTTTCCTAATATCCAAACTAAACTTCCCTTGCTGGAACTTGAGACCATTGCTCCTTGTTCTGTCATCTGTCACCACTGAGAACAGTCCAGCTCCATCCTCTTTCAAACCACCCTTCAGGGAATTAAAGGCTGCTATCAAATCTCTACTCAGTCTTATCTCTTCCAGACTAAATCAGCCCAGTTCCTTCAGCCTCTTCTCAGAAGTCATGTCCCCCAGCCCCTGAACCGTTTTTGTTGCCCTCCACTGAACTCTGTCCAGCTTGTCCACATCCTTTCTGTAGTGGGTGGCCCAAAACTGGACACAGTACTCCAGATGTGGCCTCACCAGTGCAGAATAGAGGGGAATAATTACTTCCCTAGATCTGCTGGCAACACACCTACTAATGCAACCCAGTGTGCTGTTAGCCTCCTTGGCAACAAGGGCACATTGTTGGCTCATATTCAGTTTGTTGTCCACTGTAATCCCCACGTCCTTTTCTGCAGAGCTCCTGGTTAGCCAGTTGGTCCCCTGCCTGTATTCTGTCCTAAGTGCAGGACTTTGCACTTGTCCTTGTTGAACCCCATGAGATTCCTATTGGCCCAATCCTCCAATTTGTCTAGGTCACTCTGATCCTACCTCTACCCTCCAGCCTATGTACTACTCCCCGCAGCTTGGCGTCAACTTGCTGAGGGTGCAAGCCATCCCATCTTCCGGATCATTAATGAAGATATTGAACAAAACCAATGCCAGGACTGTGGCACTCCTTTTGCTATTGGCTGCTAACTAGACATTGAGCCATTGATCACTACCCATTGAGCCTGACAGTCCAGCCAGCTTTCTATCCACCTTACAGTCAATTCATCCAACCCACACTACCTTAACTTCCTTGAAAGAATGTGGGAGACAGTATCAAAAGCCTTGCTAAAATCAAGGTATACCACATCCACTGCTCTCCCCGCATCCACAGAGCCAGTTATCTCATCATAGAAGGCAATCAGGTTGGTCAGGCATGACTTGCCCTTGGTGAATCCATGCTGACTCTTCCTGATCAACTTCTCTTCCTCCAAGTGCTTAAAAATGAATTTCTTGAGGATCTGCTCCATGATTTTTCTGAGGACTGAGATGAGGCTGACTGGTCTGTAGGTCATGTTTTCTCCACTCTGCCTTTCCATTCCTCCCCCACTACCAGCTTTGCATCTCTTAGTCCAAAGTTCCAGACCTGGATATTCTTCTACAGACAGGTCCCATATTTAGGTTTGTTCACATGCAAGGCATCCCGCTGTCCACACATTTGTATGTGTACAGGTGCATGGGCAAATGTTTCAAGTACAGCACAGGCAAGTCCTTCTCCAAATTAGTTTCATCATGTTCCCAGCCTTTATTTTCTCATTTAATGTTCTTACAGAGTCTTGTGATACAGCTTAGGTGCTGGTATAATCTTCAGAGCTCATTTTACTGACCCAGCTGTGGTCCCACTGAAGTCAATAATAAAACTTTTATTGAGTTCAGTGGAAACCCTCTTAAGTCAGCATGAACCACTTTGAAAAATGTGCACATGTATAAAAGATAAGAAACTTTCCTTGGACAGACAATAGTAGATAAGTGCAAAAAGATGTATGGATTGGAGCTCTTTGAAAGTTTTTTTTTTTTTTTATTTTTTTATTTTTTTTTAGAGTTCCCTTCCCCCTCCAAAAGCTATTTTGACCACAAAAAAAATCCTCTCCAAAATCAAGCCGTCACATATTTTTGTTGATTTGAAACGTATTTGATTCTTAATTTCTCTTCCCTTTTGTCTCTCTTAAATCATCTATTTTTAACTACAAAAAAAAATAGGATAATAAAATTGAGAAGAGCACCAGGGGAAAAAAAAGAGCACAATTAAAATTCTTGTCTTATATTTAAAAATCATGTTGTTTAATCAAAAATAATTTTGCAGGTTAAATAAAAGGTTACATTTTCAATCCATGTAGTAGAGACATCAATGAGAAATTCTCAGAATCACAAATGATGTTAGAAAGCAACTGTATGGTTGTTTTACAGACTGGCACAGAGAGGTTAAGTGACTTTGTAAAGGCCATGTGAGGAGGTATGTGGCAGATTGAAGAACAGAAACCAAATCATAAGACGCTCTGTCCAGTGCTTTAATCTGTAGGCCTTGATGCTTCTGCACTATAAGAGTGTTAACATTTAAGTGTTGTTGGGTGCTTATTATCAAGGAAGTGAAGGGAATTAGCACATGAATGTGTTCTTTCAATGACATACTAAATTACACTGCTAAATTCCTGTTCAGTTACATCAAGGCTTTCTTGCCAACAAAGACTCTAAACCTTACCTACAAGGTGATACAGCATGTAATGTACACAGTTTGGTGCCAAATATCTTCCAAGATACTTGGAAGCTTGACGGTAACAAAGGAGAATTTGACCCTGACACCCCTGAAGTAATTAATTTAAGGTTTTTTTTAATTAGAGTTCTGCAGAAGCTGGGTTATTTTTACTTCCATCCAATTAAATACTCAAGCCTTCGCTTTATCCATATGCTGCTGTCTGATAAGCTTTTTTTCAGGACTACAACTCTGTTGAGAGTCGTACTGGGTTTAATTCTTTTGTTTTCACGTAATGTATCCCTTAGTTAAAGTCTTGTTGTCTTCCCAAAACAAAGGTCTTTCTGTCGCATGAAAAGAGTTTCATAGCAGCTTAGGGCCAGAGTTACAAAGTTTTTCCTCTCAAGTTATGAATTGCGTTATGCTTACAGAAACAAGGAATTTGCATGCCAGAAAATGAAATACATATTGCAATTGAAGGAATCTTTTATTTTAATTCTTCCATTGTTCCCTTTGGTCTACAAGGTACAAGATTCTGCAGCTCCTTTTGATAGGCAGGAAAGCCAAAATTATCATTAACCATAAAGATGCTTTCGAAGCACCATGTAGCAATTAATCAACCACATTTTATATGTAAAGATACATTTTATAAAGTGTTATTAAGTGATTAATAGATTTTAAAGATGGTTGTAAGGACATCAGCATGAAATTATTATATATGGTTATATGCTGATTATAGGATTCTGTTAGCATTTCCAGTTATTGAACATTTGTTAAAGCATCAAATTATTTTTTATTACATCTCTACAAACTATTTGTAAGTGTATCTTCAATAAAGCTAGTCCCAAAGCAACTGAACAAGCTCACAAAAGTATTATTTGCTAGATACAAGTAGCACGCTGAATTGGCCTGGGCTGAACCAGCTGCAGATTATGACTATAAACAGAATGCAAGCCAAATTTTTGAAACTCAGGGCCTAAATTTTCAAAAAAAGAGTTTGTATTTGAGATCTGTCAGGTTGTGGGTCCTCATCTTGGGACAAACTAAAGGCAATCCTGAATTTTTTTAACAAATTATGAGCATTAGGCTAATTAGAAGCCGATTTTGAACACGCTGAAACAGTTAGATCCTCTCAACCTACAAAACTTTGACAAATTTAATTATATTAGTAGAGGTTAATATGTACATCTTCTCTGCAACAGTCTCCCCATTTTGTATGGTGTAAACTTACACAAGTATAATGTATACCAGTTTAGGAAGTGGAATAAACTATTCTGCCAAGTGTTATTATTATGCCAATCTAACTGGCCTACACTATGGGCTGTATTGTTGTAGCTACTGGGTGCATCTACACAAGATGTTTACCGCGCATCAGACTAATGAGCTGTGCAGTAAACATCACACATTTACATGTGTGTCCCTATTTGGCTGGAGTAAATGAATTTACTCTGCAGCAGGTAAATATAAATACTGTCCTGCTGCAGCATTTTTCACTCTACAGCATCTCACGTGTAGACGCTGCCCTGCCTAGCTGGGGCATGCGGGTGCTTCACTGCTGGCTAGCCCTGCACTGAAGCACCCTTATGCCCCAGCCAACCCATCCACAGCACATTGAGCCAGGGGGAGCAGCCACAGGTTGGCAGACTGCCCCCCACCCCATGCTCCCTGGCAGCTGGGTCTGCTCCAGCCCAGCTCAGTGTGCTGCAGTACTGGGTGCGTGTTCAAATGCTGCACCTGGAACAAAAAACTATGGAGCATAGGTTCCACAGTTTTATTGCTTGATGTTAATATGCACATAGAGATGCACCCATTTTGTTAAAAAAAAAAATCAAAAAAAAAATCACACCCTTAATACAAATAGTTACACTAATACAAAAAGCGTATACATAAGGCCTTAGTGGCTAACAACAATCTTGGCCTTGCTGTTTACAGTTAGGCATCTAAATCCATATGTAGGCACAACAAGGGTTCAGGCCACCTTCAAAAGAAATCAAAGACACATTGAATTCAGTTAGCGCTAAAGATTTTCAGTACTTTGGAGTATCAGTGCAGTTTTCTAAGTGCCTTAAACTAGAGATACTTTATCAAACTTCAACACACATCTCAACATACTGGCTGTGACTTGCCGCTTAGCAGGTGCGGTGAATTCACAATGTGTACACAAGTCATGCTATACCCCTCTCTTTACTGCGGAAGAATACTGAATATGGTAAAATAATATTTTTTTTAAGTATATGTGTTACACTAGTGTTAGAGGCCCTACTGGGAAAAGGATCCCATGGTGTTATAAGCTGGACAAACATATTGACAGACATTATCATAAAAGCATTCACTATCTGTGGAAGAAAAACTGATTCACAGAGGTTTGTCAAGCCCCACACAAGCCTAACAGCTCATTGGGTTATTGTAACTAAGGAACATTGGTTTCATTTCCTGAGGTCTAGCCCAGCACCTTTCCCCAAGAAATATCATTCCTTTTAAAATGAAGCAATAATCTCCAGGAATATTCTAGGGGTGAGCCACTGTTTGCATTAGATCAAAGTACAAATTGCTGCATTTGATACATAGTGATGCAGAGCCCTCAGATACAAACATGTAAAATTTGCTCTTTAGATGCCACTGAGCATTTGCAGTCCTTTCAAATACCGGGAAAGAAAACAAGCTTTCCCTCTGTATATTTATGTTTACTGAGCCAATATTTATACACCCCAGTCTCATTGGAAGCCAATGTCACGGTGAGGTTTCCCTGTGCATCAGGCTGTGGTTTTGTTTCAATATGCAGTGATATTATTCTGTTGTGTTCAGGTAGGCACTTAGGTATTTTTTCTGCTTTCCTTGTGTTGATTGCTAATTAGGTAGATGCAAGGTCTGCTTTGTTTCCTTTTAATAGCGTTTGCTTGGGACTATTCCATCATCATCTTTGCATCAAGCAACGGCGTGAATATCAAAGAGAGAGCTGTTAGAAGCTTTGCTTGCCACCTGTCTTCTTTCCAATGAGTCAGTTCTGATTTTTCATTTCCACTTCTGCATCCTTTTGATGTTTTATCATCCGAAGCATTTCTTTTTTCCCCCTCCCTTTTTGGCCTGTCTTCCTACCTACCTCTGAGCTTTGGCTTATTTCTTTAAGGAAGATCCTTGAACCTGCCAGCTTTCTTTGTAGGAAGGATCCTGTGAAAAGACTACTGTGCTGTTGCTTTCTATTTTGTTTTGGCTTTTATTTTATTTTAAGGCAGCTCAATATGATATTTTCCCCTCTTATTTTACAAGGCTATGTTAAATTTTAGAGCAAAGGATTTCCTACATCCCGAAAAGATTTATTGTGATTTCTAGTTCACTCGTGCTTTGGCTATGGATAATAGTCATTTCTAGTTATACTATTTGAAGTTGTGTCTAAAGGTCTCAGATCTGACTGAAGCCTATTTTGGCAAGGTGCTATATATAAGTGCTAAGAGGCATTTGGTGCCCTAAACAGTTTGTAATCTAAATAGGCAAGACAAACAAGAATGGGGAAAAGGAAGAATTCACAGAATTTAAAGCCAGAAGGAACCATTCAGTCATCCAGATTAATTTGTGCATTTTAGGTCATTAAATGTCCCAGTTATCTCTATAGTGAACCATATGTGTATGGGTGCATATGAATACACACACATAATATAATATACTTTTAATGATAGCTTACCTTCTAGAAGGACATCCAGACTTGATTTGAAGGCATCAAGAGATGATGAATCTATGACTTCTCTTGGCAGCATGTTCCTCACTAGTTTTAAATCCTTTGACTTATTTGTAATTTAGATTTGTTCAGCTCCAGCTTCCATTCATTTATTTTAATATGGTCTTTCTCTGACAAATTAAAGAGTCTTTTTTAAGGTTGCCTCCCCTTTAAGGCATTTTAAAACTGGAATTAAGGTGTCCCTCAGGCTTCTTTTCAGTAAGGTGACTTTCAGGAGTTTCTGTATGGTGACTTGGATGCATCTCTGCAAGGCAGCACCCTGCATGCAATATTCACTGTGGTGTTAGCTCTTGGCAACATGTCTGTATTGGCCTGGGGAATACTGTTTATAGAGGTAAAATCACCTCTCTGCTCTATCTCCCCACTTCATGCATCTGGGTATCACATGATGCTTGAGCATCTCTTAGCTTCTTTTATGCAGAACAAAGGCACTGAAAGTGTTTAGGTGATTTACATCAGAAAGTCTTTGGCAAAGCCAGGGATTTATTTCCAATCCCTTGAGTCCCAATCTGGCAGTTTAACCACAAGTGCATCATTCTTCAGCCAGGCTCTTTCCTGTTGAGCTATCAAATGAACAGAGATCTTGACCTTACAGGGTTTCACCGCTTCCTTACACGTGTGCAAAATCCCAATGAAATCAAAAGGACTCCTGGCTGGTGAGGGTGTCCCACCACACAGACCATTTGGTAGGATTGGACCTACGTATCCAGTTCCTGAAAACAGACTCTCTATTTGAGGCGATGTACTAAAACATCTGAATTCCCCCATCTTACCCCTCTCACCCCCATCCTCAAGCCTTTTTCTTATGGAAAACTCATGCACAACTCGATATAAAATAGCTTTATGTGTCCTTCCTTTCTGACTAGCTTTCTTAATGTAACCTCTTCCATCGTGTGGTGAGCCACATGCAGCCAGGGTTTCTGCCAAACTTCCCAAACAGTGTAGGAAATTCAGACCCATTTACCTTCAGCTCAAATCAGCATGCCATTCATGCTTGTTATTTTAGCTGCACATTGCTTCCATTCCTGCCAGCAAGCAGTTGAGTCGAATCTTTGAAACACTTCAGTCTGCTAGGATTCTCTGCGGTAGCTCTGAGACTTCTCTGCAGACAACCAGTCTTCTATGAGTATCCCATTAGCCAAGGGATCACTGAAGGCTTAGACCTTTTCTGGACTCCCTTTAATTAATAAGCACAAATATGCCTTTCACTTGAGCTCTACTGCCCACTGCCTTTAGTATAAATCCAGGTTTCTCTTTACTTAACTGCATGACCATTCCCTCAAGTACCCATTCAGCAGGTGGTGCCAAAGAACCCTCTTAATTAGCTTGCCATGGTGGAAAGGGGAACATGGTAATTAAGAAATTATTCTCATCCTCTGAAAATCATGGGGATATGTTGTTCTGGGGAGAAACACTTTTTTACCTTTTGTGAATTGCTATAAAAATATGCCCAGGGCAAAGTTATATTTTTTAAGCACTTGATATATCATATATAGCATGATCGACTCATCAGATCATTCGGCAGCTATTACAGAACAGAAAGCTAGCCTAGGGAGAACAAAGGACCCGGCACAGTGTAAGGTTTATGTGCCCAATTCTAGAAGCTGTCGACTATATCCTGCAATTCACTGAGTCCCCTATTAAAGTCAGCAGGGGCTAAAGCATCTCAGAGCTTTGTGGGAGGCACTCAGCACCTTTCAAAATTGGGTCATAAATCAGTTAAACACAATTTGCACCTATGAATTGGCTGGCAGAGACAGCATGGCATCACTGTATGGTAGAGGAAGGTATTCTGATTGTTGCTCATTGATGCAATTTTGTGAGACAAGAGATCAGAAGTGATGGGTAATTAGTAGATCATTTCCCCCCTTTACTTTGCCAGTTTGAATCTAGCCATGGTGGCTAGTGAGTGAAAGTTTTACCACTGGCTGATTTCTCTGGGGTGCATAAAAGGAGTTTACTGCTGTTAGCTCATTTTTTCATTTGACAAGTCTTCATATTTTTCTGTTCGTACAGCACCTGACACAAGGGTTCATTCACAAGGATTATAGGCACAATCACAGAACTAATAATAATAATAATGGTATAAATTGCTCAGGACAAATGGAAAATGTGTTGGCAGCTACAGAAAACACATCAACAATTAGAGACTGAATTATTTCCTTCATCTCAGGATTGAAATGCTCTGTGGAGGGGATAACACAGCTGTTGTACCTGTTTGGTGGCTACAGCAAGGACTCCGGTCTCCAGGGCTGTCAATCTGGTAAGCATTCAGGAACATTAAATTCCCACACACAAAGAATCCATCTGCTTTAGCAATGCATATTCCAACCTTGTTATGCCGCTTATTTAAATCTGTACTAAATTAAAAAATAACAGAGCTTGTTCTAAGCTTTGTATACCCTTTATAATAATTTTAAATGCACCGTCGAATAAACAGTCTTCAACATTGTACCCTTAAATACTATGATCACAACAAGAAAGTTAATCATTTCTTGTATTCTGAAATTTCTTGTCCCAGCCTTCACCCATTCTTAAAATTCCCTCCTTCCTAGAAATAAAGAAGAAAAGATAAGCTTCTTTCAGCCTCTTTAGTAACCAGAGTTGCTAACTCGTCCAATTTTTAAGCCAGTCTTATGCTATTTGGTGTTTTTCTTAAACCTCTTTTCTTAGAGTCAGAGAATTACTTGAGAATCTCACCTTTTATCTTTTCTTAAATAAGTTTCTAGCATTTATGGTTATGCAGAAAAGCTAAGAAATGTCAATACTGAAGTCTCAAAAAGGATAAGACAAGAAGATAGGCTTCCAAATGTATTATTTTTGAAAGTTTCATGCGTTTATAGAGCTTTGACCCATTTTGTGTATGCTTGCGACTGGCAGTACTGTAAGACCAACTGTTAGAGCGCTCTGTCTTCCCCCCATTAGTTCTTGTTTAAAATTTATTTTAATTTAATCTATCATTCCTGGAGTGCCAATATCTGTAAGATCAAAATTAAGCCAATTCTGAACACAGGAGCAAATCTCTTGCCTTCCTGTTCTTTGCCATTTTCTAGACGTGAACTCAAGCTGCAAAATGAAATGTGGGTCTGGATCGTGATCCTGAACTACCACAAAACGAGTTTCTACTACAAAGAAGAGCTGTGTAGAGTCTAATTTTGAGAATGTGATTCTTGTCCAGTCCTCAATATTTCCCATTTCCTTATGACTAGTTAAGTAATTTATTAACTGAATTATTAGTGTCAACAAAAAGCCTTGTGATACTCGGGTACCTTGCAGCTACTTTGGTAGGATGCACACAGGTTTGTACCAAAAAGGATGCAGTTGGGATCTGCTGATAGGCACTAAGTTGATAGGGGAACCAGGAGCCCCTGGGTTGTATTCTCAGCTCATCTTCTAACTGCTGTGGGACTGTTAGCAAAACGCTGGCATTTGCTCTGCTTTAGTTTCTCCTCCTATTCTTTGTCTGTTCTGAATGTAAGCGTTTTGGGAAGGGACAAGGTGTTTTGTATGGGTTTTAACACAATGGGCCTTTAATCTTCATTGGGAGCTTTAGATGCTACTGTAATGTAAATCATCATAAATCTGCCCTTTTCACAACACCCTTCCCTATCTCTTGCTGCCATTTAGAAGAATAGACAACACACAACCATGTGAAAATGTTATCACCAAACATTTGTCTCTCCGGTGCCCAGTGGGGTCTCATAGGATGCTATCTGGAAGCACACTGCTAAGTAATGGGACCTGTTTAGCTCTGTTATATGCTATGATTGCCAAAGCAGGATTATTAGAGAAGGGACTAGGAAGAGCCAGAAGTATGGCATGGACTCTTGAATAGGAGGGGTCATCTAAATTGTTTTAATTCAAAGGGAAATAAGAAAAAAGATGGCTATTTTAAAAGATTATACCTATCAATATTCTCCTCTTATTCTGCCCTTCCACTGTTTTTATGGCCCTGAGCTAGCTTTTTTTTTATTATTGTATGATGGGCTTTGGCCTTTCTTGTAAGTAATGGCCAATATATTTTAATTGAGCAAATCTCATTTTCCTTAATGCTTAATAAAAAGATTTAAAGGCTATCTAAAAATAACACTGGTGTTTATGTTGATTTTAAATAAACAACATGATATTCTCTTGAGTGTCGTAGGATTTACAGTGTATATCTAGCAGGAGAGACCGTCATAGCTAAGTTAAATTTTCTGAATGTCTTAAGACTGTCTAGAAATAACGGACCTCCTCAAGACATTACTTGAACCCCAATTGTATATAGTAAAGTACTTTGAGATCCTTGGATGAAAAGTATTATATAGGTAAACCTTGGTTTGTCAGCTATTTTGGGAGGATGTTTTATAACTGGACTTTCAGATAAACAGATGAGTTTCCACGTGAATTTGGGTCAGATGCCAATGAAGTTTGGATAAACTTTCAAGAAAGTTTAGTGAGCCAGGATATGAATAATCTGCATTTGCCTGAAGCAGAGCCTGATCCTGAGAGCTGGGCTTCCCAACAAGATGTGTAAGACTTGTATTGATGTTTACTTACTGTATATTTTCTAGTCATTAGGCAGTTCTGTGGGCTTTGTAAGAGTCCAGACAAGGTTTGGTCCTTGATGAAGGGCAAAATTAGAACTCAAGCTACATATTTGTCTGTAGCTGCAGCTGCTTCTTTTTAATTACTGTTCCTGTTGAGAAAGGTTGCTAATGACAAATCAACCTGCACTGTAAAAGGCGGGGGAACTTACTTACCCAAGAGATGTCTGCCTGTTTTGTGTGACACTGACTCTGAGAGAGTCTGGGCTCACCTCTAAGACATAAAATCTACCTACCCAGGCCCACAATTAGACAACGTAAATAGCTCTATGCCTGAACCCTCTAAGTACCTAAGTTTCAGGCTTGAGTATGACATTTTAAATGAAAGCAAGAGAAGGGGGAGGTGATGGGGCAGTCTTTATCAGGACCATGGACACTCCCTCCCAGGCCTACAGTGGCCTGAGCTGAGTTTTCAGGGTTATAGGCAAGGCTCGCTTCCCTCTCTGGGTCATGAGTTAATGGATATTGGATAGAGGTAGGCATGGGATGCTGGAGATTATTTGAATTATCATAAGGACTGGGGCCCCCCACTGGTGATCCAGGATCCCCTTGTACAAACACAGAGCGTAGATGGTCCTTGCCCAAGAGAGCCTACAATCTAAAGGAAAGACCCAAGAAGAAAGATGGCTGCAGGGAGATGAGCTCAAGAAAACAATAGCACAGTATCAATGAAAATGATAGGCAGTGGGCTCAACACAACACGCTGCCTCACTGATCATTTGTTTGTAAGGACTATGAGTTTCACATGGGGTTGGTCTTATTTACGTTGTTGCTGTGCGCTTGATTTGATCTGGAAGGATTGAGTAGTCCTACTTATTCAGTGAATTGAAAGAAAAATCTTGTCAAGGGTGCTCATAGTGTGGAATGGATGCTTTTCTTCTGTCAGTTTGTATGAAACGAAATAAATATCTCTCTTCTCATTACATTTGGAGGCAGCTGCAGATAGCTTTGGTGTGAGAACTGAAACTCTTTTTATATAAGGGAGACATATGGGGTATGGATGGAGCATGCAGCTTCAGCTGTGTGTGGGCCTTACATTAGGTCTAGGAGCAATTTTGCCTTCTGAGAGTTTATGGGAGTGGGTTTTCAATGCAGATATCACCAAAAAAGTCCAGGATGCCCACTTAAAGGTCTTTTTAGGCCTATATAGCTAGTGCCATTGCTTGGGCAAGAGGGGACTTGGCTTCTGGAATGTGCTTTCCATCCCAGCTGATATTGCCTTTCTCTCTGGTCACATGGTGAAGCATTATGGCACATGTGAAGTTTCTAGTTGGCCACAGAGTTGTTGCAGTGCTATTTACTATTGCTTTTATTATTACTGTAGTAGGTGGCATGAGAGACATTAAGCTAAGGATATTTTTAGTTTATATATTAAATGCATTCAGTTTATTCTCATTATTATTTTTTGTAGAATACTAAAACTCAATTGCAAATAGAATAAGCCATCTGGTCCTTGTCACAGCTCCTGTATATTACATACATATGGGGAAATTGCTTATTGATTTAGCCAAGTGTGAACAAGTGCTACTAGGAAACCACAAAAAGTATTCGTAATACTAATAGATACTATCAGAGATGACATGCTGCACTTGATTCGTGGCTAGAGGGCATCAACTTTTAACCAAGAATCTTTAAAAAAGAAAATGAGTTATTTTTATATAAAAGACTACAGCATCGAAGCTTTAAATGAAAAATGTCTTGAAGATGGGCACACAATACATTCAGAGACAATCAGGTATGGTGGTTTTACTAACTTAACAGAAGCCTGTGTGCTGGTTTTAGGCTAAGATTTTTGCTAAGTATTAAAGACATTTATACAAGTAATCCCATTAAAATCAAGGGATTTTTCATGTGCTTACATTTACACAAGTATTTAAATCTTAGTGGGCTCAGCTGATTAGCATTTGAAAACATGGAAATTCAAAGAAACCATAAGTGATGTACAGGGTAAAAAAATGTGAGTTATTCCTTCGGTAACCAAAACAACTCTAGTTCTGAACATTCAGACAAACTGTTCTTGTAGAGCTGGCAAAGAGTCCTTCACAAAAAATATTCAGGAAGTAAATGAGAATAGCAAATAAATACTGGAAAAACCCTTCTCAGTTCTTACAGAGAATGAGACAGGTCCAGACTGTTGCTAAGAGAACCAAGCACATAGCTAGTTAGGAAATGACACCCTCTCCTCCAGAGTCAAGACAAGAACTCAAGGCTCATCTTGCTTGTACTCTTACATTCAAAAGGTCATCATCCTTTCTTGACATAAGGGACCTCCTCTTGTTGTGTGCATTTTGCTTCCAGTGGGATTGGGGAGGAAGTAGGGTCTGAACTGTTCCAAGTGGGACAGGATTAAAATTTGATGGGATGCTTTTGGTAGAATAGTGACCTCCAAATCTGTTTTGTAGTTCAATAGATGTTAAAGGCTGGAAAGGAACTTACAAATCATAGGGTCCAGCCCCCCTGCCCTTGGGCGAGAAAGACTGCTGGGATCAGATGACCCCAGCAAGATGGGTGTCAAGACACCGCTTCAAGATCACCAGGGTGGGTAACTGTACCACCTGTGGGGAGAGCCTGTTCCAAACCCTCGGCACTCAACTTGTAAAAAAGATTTTTCCTTATGTCAAGCCTGAAGCAGTCTTCAATCAGTTTGTGCTCACTATTTCTTGTCTTCCCCCAGGGGGGCCTTGGGGAATAGATGTTCCCCCAAGCCTTGATGTATGTCCCAGTATACTTGTAGGCTACCACCAATTCCCCTCTTAGTAGGGCTGTGCAAAGCTTTGGTCACTGATTTGATTCAGAGGAGATTCAGCCCAATTTGGAGGCTGAATCTCTGAATCCAAATTGAATTGGGAGCCCCATTAATCTCTCCAAATCAAATCAGAAGCCTCCAGTTCGATTCGGAGAGATTTGATGATTTGGACATAAACACAGCTGTATATGTTTTTTCTATGTACCTCAAGGTATCAGGCACAATTCGTGAACGCTGAGATGGTGGGGTGGATGGAGCATCCCACAGGAGCATGAGGAGATCCCCCGCGCGGTTGGCAGTGGACCCAGAAGTGGGCCAGAAGTACTTCTGGGCCACTTCCAGGTCCACTGTGGAGCATGTCAGTGACCCCCTCACCCCCCGGCCTGGTGACTGGTGCCTCCTGGGGCTGGGGGACCCACCCAGGGTCCCCCTAATGGCTGAGTACCTAACCAGAGGGTGTGGGGGGTCCCCTGTGTGCTTGGTGGTGGACCCAGAAGTGGACTGGAAGTACTTCTTGTCCAGTTCTGGGTCTCCCGCTGAGCATGTGAGGGACCCCCCTCCCCCACGTTCCTGTGGGACACTCAATCTGCCCCACCATCTCAGTGTTCATGAGCCACGCCTGGTGCCTCGAAGTACATAGAAAAAACATACAACGCTATGTCTATGGCCGAATCACTGACTCGCTGAATCAGAATTGAATCTTCAGATTCATATTCGGCCGAATCGAACCAGGACAATGATCTGAATCAGCAAATCAAATCACTGTCCCCCGAATCGGGCCAAATCCAAACTGAATACTGCCCACTTCACACACCCCTACCTCTTAGTCTTCTCTTTTCCAGGTTGAACAGCTCCAAATCTTTCAGCCTCTTCTCATACAACCTGATATTTAGGTCTCTAATCATGCACATGGCCTTCCTTCGGGCTCTCTCGAGCTTCTCCACATCTTTTGTGAAGGGCAGGGCCCAGAACTGGACGCAGTACTCCAGCTGTGGTCTCACCAAGGCTGAGTAGAGTGGGAGGATGACATCCTTTGTCCTGTTTGAAATACCTCAGTGCCAGCTATGGCATCACATTGGTATTGAAGCATCATACACTTTGATAAGTGAAATGCACTATAACATTTAGAAACACCAGTTTGATTGGATGCCATAATGAGCAGCATCATCATCTGCATTTATTTTGTTTTTCCTTTCAGAGAGGAGGAATTATTTACAGGCAACAGTAACAAAGTTTAATCCGCCCCATCTTGCCTTCCCTCCTCTCAAGTAAAATGAAACAAGACCCTCTGTGGCCCATATTTGTTGCTCATATTTCATCATCTTTCTTTGAAGTGTCTGCTGATTGAATTAGAGTTTCCTCCAAGCTTGTCACTAGTAACAACTGCTCTGGATGCCATTTTCCCACCAGTCACATTTGATGTGGGATGTTTGTGACTTAGGTATTGAGAGAGATTTTCACAAGCTTCACCTAACAGTAGAAGGAAAGCTATTTACAGATGCCAAAGAAGTTGCTACTCCTAGTAGACTGTGCTATTTGTTTTAAAGATAATAATGCATCTACTGGTGATAAGCATCTAGGGCTGGGCCCTTTACGTGGGGGCAAAGAAAGAGGTGGGGGTAGCCTCCTGAATGTCACCCACTCAGGGTGCCAAAATAAGGAGTCACTCAGGGTAGATCAACAACTTTGACAGGTAGTAAAGATAAAAACAGACATGGGCTTTCTCCCAAACCAAAGCCATTTATTCTGGGATCCTACCAACATGTAAGCTCATTGCCCCACTTTAAATACCTGTGAAGGGCCAGGAAATGATCTTTTCCCTGGGACGCCTGGGGCTTATTTGAGTTAATTGCCGCTCAAGCAGTGTGTGTAAAATAACTGTCCCATACCTGTTCTGACAATTGTGCCTGGGACAATCACATCTGTTCTTAGCCTTGTCTATCTGACCAGTTACCAAGTTCATGAGGAGGTATACTTCTCATAGCTTTTGATCCAGACTCTTTAAAAACCTATGAATCAATGCAGTGTTATACTTGGTTCATGTTTTGCATGTCTTCTCCTCGCCCATACAAACTAGGGACTTCGGGTTTTGGTGGGGAGGGGGGGTTAATTATTATTATTTTTTTGCTTTTAAATAAAAACACCAATTCTAGAGCACAGGAAAAGGTGCCTACTGTACTTGGGTGCCTCCACTACAGTTCAGTTCTTGCTCTGGAGGTGATCCATTGATCTGGAGAAACAATTCTCAAGAAGTAGCCTAGAGAACATATAGCCTTGAGAACAAACTGTGCTAGAGGCAGGAAAAAGTGCATATACTTTCGCACCTGCTGGACCAGGGTGGGGTGCAGTGGGAGTAGGGGAGGGATAGTGGGTAAGTGACATCATATTTGCAGTACATTATACAGTAGAAGAAGAAAAAAAATTGTGGTCAGATAGAACCACTTGGCTGATCAGTGTCCAGGGCTAAGTAGTTTTGTAAAGTTCAGCACTGGTAGTCAGTGATGATCATGTCGCAATGATGATCAGTTAAGTCTGATACTACATTCAACCAGGTTTATCTTAAACTAGTTTCAGCCATTATGAAACTGGTTTATGTGCACTGAGCTTCTGTGCTGTTACATGTTTATACCAGTTTCTGATGACTTAAACCAGTTTATGTGCAATTTCTGTCCCTAGCCTCAAAGTCTCAGTAAAATGTCTTGATACATTAGTGCAGGTGGGTCATGGGAAACATACCATTAACTTCCTAGGCCTTTAGGGACCGAAGGGGGAGAGAAGACAGCCTACCCATCACAAGAAACCTCTCCTAAATAAGCAAGTGGGGAGTTAGACACCTGGAGTCCCTATGCGCTGAAAAACTGAAAGAGCCACCTATTCTTGGCAGGTATTATATAGGAGGGATAAGTTTTGGGAAGCTACAGGCCAAGAAATGTAGATAAGGGGAGCCTGTTGAGATGGAGATGGAAGCGACTGCCCATAATGATATCCTGGTGAGGATGTGATCGAGCTTGAATAGTTAAAATGCTATATTATGCTTGTCAATAAATTTAACTCAGCCAAGGTGCTGTGCCACTGTGTTAAGTGTATAATGGTGATGCTATTAAATTAATAGATGCTGCATCAATGGCTATAACAAATTAATGAGAAATCTAGAGGAAAAATGAATGCATTCGCTGTAAACAAATGCAAGTGCATTTCTCTAAATTCTTAATTTGGCCTTGAAAATGTTCCAACTCATCTCTTTCTTCAAGTGAGAGCTCCCTAGCTATTACTCATTTTGTGTGTATTTTGAACTGAACAGCTCTACACTAGCAGTACTAATGCATCCATTAGCAGTTCTTTGGATGAAATGTAAATGCGTTTAGTTGGTAACTAATCTTGAACACAGAGAAGGAAAGAGTTAAGACCCCGATTCCCTACTGAGTTGCTTCAGTTTTGCGTACATGTAAGTCCGTTGATTTTAATGCATTTACAATGGCATGACATTGTGGAGATTCACAACCAGGAAAAAAAAAGAAACAGATTCAGGAGATTAATAGCAATGACTCAGCTACATATAAAATATTTGATTTGCATTTTCAATCTGCCAAACACTCACAATTTTATCACTGACACCTTTTTTTTTTTTTAGTATTTTATTTTTTTAGTATCACTGGGGGGATTCAGTTTTGTTTTGCTTTACTTGTTATTTTTTATTTCCATAGTAAATGTGAAGGAGTTTTGAAGGTATCTGTCTTCGCATAAGGGGTCACCAACCAGAAAAGATTGAAAAAACACACCCTGAATGGACCCAAACAGTCCAGTTCAATTTCTCATCACAGTGCTTGCAGAATTTACCACTTACTTTTTCTTCTACATGAGGACCACCAGCAAACATGAAGACTGAACAGGAGCCTCCATAAGCAAAAGCATGAGCTACTTTCCTTTATATTTAGGCATAAAATATGTTCATATCTTCAATTAGCACAGAAAGAAATCTGTCACATAAATTCACCTACAGGTTTATATAGTGCTAAGGGTAGTCAAAAATTGCCAAATTTTGCAAGTTTTCAAAGGAAAAAAATGACTTCTTTTCTCATGAAAAGACACCCCCCTCCCTTTTTATGTTTATTTTTCTTTATTTTTTTTTTCACTAAATGCAATTGTGCCATGTTAGCTTGCATTAGTGTCTTCTGGTTTGGTTATGGTGGCTATAAATGTCAATAGTTGTTGTTTAAGCAGATAGTGGGCCACTGCCATAGAAAATGGAAATATTTCTTTTAGCAGTAATTTCCTCCTTTAAAAAGAGAGAGCACTGGACTATCTAACATCATTATCTGAAATATATCAGTCTGTGATCAGTTACTTTTGTCTTCGGTATAGTGGGGATTTTATTAAATAAATGCCTTTCCTGATGATAGTGCCACTTTTTTTCAGATGTCATTTGGAATCCCGGGAGCAGGTAATACAGCTTTTGTATTTTGTACAGCTTTTAAATGGCTTCTTTTTATTTATTTATCTTTGGTAGTGATTGAACACCACATTTATGAAGGGCAAGAATGTTTGTTACTTCTCAGGGATGCTAAAAGTTTAATAAAACAAGAAAGCAGACCAAAGGAAAGTAAAACATGAGGTGTGCCCTTCTACTGCCAAGTAAAGCCAAGGTAATACTAAGGTATTTATCCTCACATCATCCCTGTGGGGTAGAAAAATGCTATTTTCCCCATTTTAGAGCCAGGAAAGAGAGAAGCAAAGAGACTTGGGCAAGTTATTTAAGCCCAAACCCACAAAGATTTTTTTTGTAGACTGACATGCTGAAATAATTGCCATCTGACAAATAATTGCCAGGAGGTGGGCATGGGCATCATCTAAATAGCTGTGTGGATCTGGGCCTTGCTAAAGGCTGGAAGCAGGGACTCTGTATTGGATCAGGGACCTGAAGCCATGCATCAGATAGCCAGAGTTACTGCTCTAGCCACAGAACGATTCGTCCTTGTTAATAGAGTCCTATCTTTTTAAATATTATTCTGGTATGATTTTAGTTGGTGCTAGTCTTCATTTGCACCATGTACAAAAAACTGATATTGATCCATTAAATGATCAACCGCATGGGCAACATCTACAGCAGGGAAAGTGGTCGTTGACATCCCAGAGGAGACGAAGCAAATTTTAGTCTTGCCACATGCTGACGACTGACTTTGTAAACCCTGGGCACGCCTACATGAGACATTTACTGTGGAGTTGACTAATTAGCTCCATAGTAATGCAAATGTAAACGCTGGAGGGGCTGGTTGGGGTACAAGGGTGCTTTGGTGTGGGGGCTGCCTGTTGGCTAGCCCCACAATGGAGCACCCTCATGCCCCAGCCAGCCCCTCCTCAGCATACTTAGCTGGGTCGGAGCAGCCCCAGGTGGGCAGGCTGGCCCCTCAGGCCAGCTGCCAGCTGGGAATGCTCCAACCTGCATCAATGTGCTGCCGTCTCAGGTGCATGTGGAAGCAGCAAACTAGAGTGTGATAAGCACCAAAGCTTATTGCTTTGACTTAATTGCATGTGTAGACACACCCCCTGTTTTGTAAAGACCCGAAGGTTATATTGAGCTCCACTGCAGCCACTGGCACACACCCACTGACCTAATGGACCCAGAATTTTAATGGAGGATTTTAATGTTAGTTAACTAAAGCTGAATGGGGCAAGATTGTAGTGTGAATGCTTGTGTCCTAGTACAAATTCCTGTGGAATGTCCCTGATAGTATACATAATAAGAATAATTGACTCAAGTTACTGATAACCAATTTCAGTTAGAATAGGACCAAAACTTTTAGGCTGTCACAGCTGTAATTGCAGAAAATGAAGTCCTGAAGCAAAGTGGTTGAGAGGCTGAAATAGGAGTGAAAGCAATTTCATTACTTATCAGTACTGTGCGTTGTTGCTGTCTGTAGCCATGGATTGGAGCCCCGTTGTTCTAGGCACTGTACCAACACAGAACAAAATGATGGCTCTGCTCTATGAGTTTACAATCTAAGATGATAGCAGTTGTCTACAGACAGACAAGGGAGAAAAAGGTACCAATGAGAATTTGTTGGTCAGCGTGACAGGCTGATGTCAAGTTTCTTGTTTTGTTCTGAATTAGATATGCTGTTAACCTTAAATATTCCCTGCAAATGTTTCAAGAGACAGATTCTGTGTCATCCTTGTGTTAAAACGGCTGTGCTCCTATTCACCAATGTAATCAGCTGGCAGTATTATCGTTTCAGCTCCAAAGAAAGAATCCAGTTTGTTCTGAGTGTGCTTTCTATTTTGTGCAAACTGATTTCCAAGTGATACTAGTCAGATGAGAATGATTTTTTTGGTGGGCACTTGCATTTTAGGATGGAATACATGTCTTAAGGGTGTGAATTGCAACGACTCAAGGGACTGATTTGAACAGACCCTGATCACCTGTCACTCCAGTCTGAAGTCAATGGAAGCTTCTGATACTTAGATTTTTGTAAAATCAGGACTCTATTTGATCCGATTTGATAAGCTTTAGCTGGTACGATCTGGTGTGTGTCAGATAAAGGCAACACCTTTGTATCAAGGGAGGAAGGATTTCCTTTAGAGTGGCAATAAATCATCTCAGTCCTAATCTGCTCAACAGCAAGGGAGCTGATAATGCTGTCTCCTAGCACCTAATTTGTGTTGCGAGTCTTCATGACACAGGATCAGAAGATACTACATTCAGCTGATCATACCTCTTAGAGAGTTTGTAGGTGATATTGCTTGAGTTATGGTAAAAATAATTTAAAACTGAATGTTCTCTTTAGTTAATAATAATACTTAAGCACATTACATCTTCAACACGCTGTACAAACATTAACTAATTAGTACCCACAACACACTGTCGAGGTATGTAATTATGTATTATTATTAGAGCTGGAGAATTATTCGTTGCGAATAAATTATCCAGCAAGTTTAGCTTTTTTCCTCTACAGTTCATGAATTGTTTGCAGATTGATCCCTATTTCTGTTGATCTTCTTAAATCATTGCCATACAGGTAATAAATGGAAAATTCTGTGTACTTTGCAAACTGTTTGCATCTCTGTTCTATACTGCACTGTTACTGTTATTTTTTATCAGAGGAGCATATAGAGGTCTCAGGTAAGAACCTTACACTACCTTACATTAGTGTACCTTACACTAGATACTGTATACTTAGACCTGATCTACACAGTCTTTATGGAAGTTGCACTGAAATAAAGGTGTCTTATGCTGGTATAGTTTACTCCTCTATCTAATAAGCTCAACAGGTAGAAGCAGATTTAGCCAGGTATAGCAATGGTATAGCAATACAACTTGCATGCATTGAGACAGAATGCACAACAGAGTCTCTGCCTACAAGACAAAGGGCCTTGTTACATGGTAATCTTGGGCAGGTCCTGCAGCTCTGAACCCCTGGATTATCCTCACCTGAAACTAGTCTGGAGCAGTCACACTTCAGGCCTGCAGGCTCCTGGAGGACTGAAAGGTAAGAATCTCCCTTTCTGGGTTTCTCCCCTGCCTCCCAGGGCTCTCCCTGCCCCTTGCAGTTTCCCTTGCCTCTCCCCTCACCACCCTGGGGCATTACCTACTTGTGGCTGCCTGCGCTGTCTGTCCTAGGGGAGCAGGCAGGGAAGGCTTAATTTGCCTGCTCATCTGCTGCTGCTGTTGGACCATTGCTCTTCTGGCAAGACACCCTTTCCAGCCTGCTTACCTGGGACAGACAGCGTGGGCAGCCACAGGGACCAGGGAGCCAAGGGGGAACCCCAGGGGCATGGGGGAAGCCTGGAATGGGAGGGGGGGGATTCTTACCTTTCAGGCAAGAAATGACAAAGTTTTAGGCATTTTCATGATCCCCCCATTAAACGAAACAAAACACTGTCCCTTCAAACCGGCGAAATGGACGGCAAAACGAAATGCTGGTGTTTCAGACAGCCCTAGTAATTACTGTGCTCTGGCAGGCTCCAGTGTCCCCATGCTGAAAAATGGTGATGGGGGCACTTTTGCTAAAGCTTATTCAACAAGCTTTAGTTAAAGTGCCCCCACCGCCATTTTTCTGTGCAGGGATGCAGATGCACGTGACACTCCAGGCGCTTTAATTAGAGTGGTTCTCGGAGCCACTCTGATTAAAGCAGCTCTTTCCCCGACTCCTAGAGCACATCTATAAATGCCCCAAATTTGTATCCACTTTTTTTCCCCCAGTCGACCAGAATATGCCGCTGTCACATGTAACAGTAACCATCAGGGTCCTGAAAACCTCCGTTTCCTTTCTGTGTAAAGTAGAAAGGATAATTCTTCCCATTCTGATATAGAAGGCTTTTGGGGCTTGAAATGCATAGCTTTTGTGGAGCACTTAAGAATGAGCTGTACTTTCTGAACAAAGGATATGTGGGAGGCAGACCCTGAGCCTACAACTCTGTGTGAGTGAGATGTTTTTGCTGCTGGTTTTACAGCCTATTTGCATAGAGCCCATGCCACATTGTGACGATGCTTCGGTTTGGTGCTGCTCATCGGCTTTGGAAGCACTTGCTTGTTGAGGCCTGACTTTTAGAATTATGAGATGATATCAGACTCCCGTATCAAGGCTGAAAGATCAATGGAGTCTAATCTGTCAGTTCTTCTATTGCAAATGCCTATTATATTCCTCTCAGCTGTTTAATTTTTGTTGGTATCCCAGCATTTGACAGCATTGGAACCCTGCTTAGGAAGAGAAAGACAGCATAGAAAAAATGAAAGATGAGCTAAATGAGGACTGGCCTTCAGTAGGTAGATTGGGAGCTTCAGTTCTGCCCATCTCATAATACAAAAGCAACTGGGCATTAGATGATACCGAAAGACAGGGTTTTCAATTCTGATAAATGAAAATGCTATTTTTTCCAAGCAGACTGAAGAATTCATTTCCAGAGGATGTGACTAGGTGAAAAAAAAGGATGGGATATTTACAAAGGATGGAATATTTACATGGATAACAAGAATATCCAGTATATGTAGACTAGAGACTCTACAGAATAGTTTATAACTACACTGTAGAAAAAAATGAATTTTTTCTCATCCTTTTTAGGGTTAGGCATTAGAGATTATTATGATATTTTCATGTGTGACAGATTATTGTACAGATGCCTTGTGGTAGAGCATTCTGTCCACTGTCCTCTGACATATCTGGTGCTGGCTGTCATTGGAAAAGGGTGCTAGAGCAGACAAACTATGTAGCTGATCAATGAAGCAAGTGTCCGTGTAGCAGGCAAGGTTATTCCTTCTCTCTGCCTTTCCAATACAACCTAATTTTCCTCCATCATGTCACACACACATGGCCTGAATCTGGAGGCTTTTCTTGAAAGCCGTATGTTAAAAGTAAAAAAATTAATTTATCTATCAAATGCAGTGGGATCAAAATGCCAGTGATAAATAATATATCTTCAAGGAAGTGCTTCTCTTATATTTTCCCCTTCTCCTCTTTTTCTTCCCTCTGCAAAAATAAACAATCCTAGTTTTTAAAAGAAAGCAAAGGCAAAATACCACCATAGCCCAAATTCAGCATTTGTGTCTGTGAAAGCGCCAGAGATCGTTACGGTGGGCATAGGATCATTAGGGTAACCACAGCAACTGAGCTCTTTTTACACACTTTGTGGTGAATATTTCAGAATCTGTCGCTTTCTTGTCAAATGCGATGAATGTATAAATATCCGCCTGGAAGATACTTTTCAGAATTGTTCCTAGTAGTTTGATGATGATTGATGTTAATGGTATTCCTATTTCTTTTAATATATGAAAGATTTTGAGAGAGTTAAAGAGAGGGCAGAGATGCCTCAGAAATGCCTGGCATGCCTGCTGTGATTGCTGAACCCATCCTCATTCTGCATAAATATGTTTAGGAATCTGATCTGCACAAAACTGTGCCAAGCATGAATCCTCACTGTAAGCCTGGGAGCAATTATCCCGTGCGATGTGGTAAACTGGCTCGTTCAGGGGTTTGAACCTCAGCTTCATCTGTGCAAGGTTTCTTTCTCCTTCTCTGGTGAAGGGACTGGCAGAAACCAGGTGTGTAGGGAAATATTCAGGCTTCCTGAGTTCAGCAAGAGCACTGAATGATGGAACTTGATGGTGGCAGCACTTGCAGAAGTTGAGATAAGTTGTAGTGGGGAGTCCACTGAGAGAACAGCAAGTGGCTGAGTTGGGAGGAGGTGCTTTCAGCAAAGGACTGGAAGGAACTGGAAGCACCCTGACTAAAGCTTGAATTTTCAAAAATATTCAGCACTGAGTAGAGGCAAGAGTTTTCAAAGGAACTTGCTTGAGTACTCACTTGAAAGTGAGTGCATTGAGTGTCACCCTGGGAGCTTGCTGGCCCTTCAGAGGTCAGTCCAGGGCAAATCAGCATCTATCTGCGAAGTAAGATCCAATGAACTACTTTGTAGCATTTTCTGATGCTCATATACTCTGGTCTCTTGCTTGAGCTAGGCTCTGATTCCTTTGTTCCTATTGCTGCAGGGTATTTTGGGACACGAGTGTATCTGCTTTTAAATCAAACTCCTCTTCCAAAGTTTCTGCCTTAATGCAGCCTGTCTCTCTCTCAGGGCACTTAGCAAAATCTGCGTGTCACAGCGGCATATTTCAGGGCCACTTCATTGGCCCTAAGTCGTTTGCTTGACCTGAAGCTATTCCTCAGCTGTTGCTTTGTTTGACAGTGAGACTCCTCTTTCCCAGTGAAAGTCTGTCATTCTGTCAGTCAATCTTCTGCTGCCATCATGCCCTATGTCAGGCTGGATGTTCTTTCCTAGCAGGGGTATAGGTTGTAGCTGTCTTGGTCTAAGGACATAGGCAGACAAGGTTATTTGGGTAAATCTGATATCTTTTATTGCTGGATATTTATTGCTGGATATTCTTGTTGAGTTGGTCTAATAACAGATACCAGATTTATCCAAAAAACCTTGTCTTTCCTAGTAGGAAACTTGAAGGACAGCATCCATCTCCATGTGGCAATCGTAGCTTTTGGGGCAAGCCTATGCGACCCAATACTGGTTCAGTGCTGTATTAGCCTAGATGGAGGCCATCACATTACTGCTAAAAACATCATATTAGCAGACAAACTCTTCAGCAGCATTATGTTCCCATAATGAAGGCAGCAGTAAAGCAAACTAAATTGGATTTTGTTGTAGTCCCATAAGGCATTCTTTTTCTTGTCAAGATTCTTTTATTTTCTTGATGTTAAAAAATATTTGGTCTTCATACAACATAGACATTTGGTCACTTGACAAACACTTTGATTCGTAGGTTCGGCTTACATCATATCTTTGTGACTTGCCCATCTAATTGGAAACTACATTAGAAACTGTGGGCGCTGACAGATGTGACAGTGATGCTGACATGTGACAGTTTGTCATGTGATTGGCCACTGAAAGCACTCTACAGCCATGCGCTGACAGAAGTGCATGACTGCAGAGCGCTTTGAAAATGCCCAGCCGGGTGACAATCTGAACATTCATTATATGACGGTTCAGATGAAGGTGCTCCAAAGCAGAGCTCCTTCATTAATGTCTGGCAGCTGAGCTGGGAGCAAGGCTCAGCTGACACAGCCCAGCTCTGCTCCCCGCACTATATTCAAAATGGGAAAGGGGTAAAGGAGAGGAGGGAGTTTCATAGATAGATAGATAGATAGATAGATAGATAGATAGATAGATAGATAGATAGATAGATAGATAGATAGATAGATAGATATTAGGGTCCAAACCCTCAGTATTCAACTTGTAAATAAGTTTTTCTTCATGTCCAGTCTGAAGTGATCTTCAATCAGTTTGTGCCCATTGTTTCTTGTCCTCCTTTGGGGGCCTTGGTGAAAAGATGTTCCGCCAGGCCCTGATGTATGCCCCTAATATACTTATAGGCAGCCCCCTAGTCTCCTCTAAGTCATATCCTCTCCAGGCTAAACAGTCCCAACTCTTTCAGCCTTTCCTTGTATAACTCACTTAGCACTGGTGAGACTGCAGCTGGAGTACTGCGTCCAGTTCTGGGTACCACACTTTAACAAGGACACGGACAAGCTTGAGATAGTCCAAAGGGGAGGGGAGTTCAGGACGAGTGGTTGCTCCTCAAAGAAGTGATTCTGGATACGCAAGCAAAGTCCATCCCATCTCAGAGGAAAGGCAGCAAAAGGGCAAAGCAGCCCCCTCGGCTCTCCAGGGAACTAGCGGACCTCCTGTGTCTAAAAAGAAAGACCTACAAAGGATGGAGGACGGGGTCCACCTCCAAGGAGGAATATTCTGCTCTGGTTCCTGCAGGAAGCAAACCAGGAAAGCCAAGGCTGCCATGGAACTCCAGCTAGCTACAAGTATCAAGGACAATAAAAAGTCCTTTTTTAGATATGTGGGGAGCCAGAGGAAAAACAAGGGCAACATTGGACCCCTGCTAAATTAGATGGGACAACTGACAACTGACGCCCAGGAAAAAGCCAACTTGCTAAATGGGTACTCTGTGTCGGTCTTTCACCAGTCCCATGGGACGCCCCTGCCCATTACGGGACAGGGAGGCCTGGATGAGGGAGATTCCTTACCCCACATCAATGCTGACCTCGTGAAGGAACACCTTGACAGGCTGGATACCTTCAAGTCAGCCGGCCCTGACAGTTTATACCCCAGGATACTCAAGGAGCTGGCTAGCATCATAGCCCAGCCCCTGACATGGATCTTCGAGAACTCCTGGTGCTCTGGTGAAGGGCCTGAAGATTGGAAGAAGGCCAATGTGGTGCCTATCTTCAAGAAAGGGAGGAAAGTGGATCCAGCAAACTACAGGACCATCAGCCTGACCTCTATCCCAGGGAAGGTCTTAGAAAAGATTATCAAAGAAACCATTCTTAACAGACTGGCCAATGGCAACATCCTGAGGGATACCCAGCACGGGTTTGTTGTGAGTAGGTCTTGCTTGACCAATCTTAATTCCTTTTATGACCAGGTGACCTATCACCTGGACAAGGGGGAAGAGATTGATGTTGTATATCTTGACTTTAAAAAAGCCTTCAATCTGGTATCCCATGATCACCTCTTAGCAAAACTGCCTACCTGCGTCCTGAGGCTCACCACGATCCACTGGTTGGGGAATTGGCTCCGCAGTAGGACCCAGAGGGTGATGGTTGATGGAAGTCAATCATCATGGTGCGCTGTGACCAGTGGGGTCCCCCAAGGCTCTGTCCTTGGGCCTACACTATTCAACATCTTCATTAATTATATGGACATTGGTATCAGAAGCGGACTGGCCAAGTTCTCCAATGACAACAAACTCGGATAAATCGTCCACATCTGAGGACAGGAGGGTGATCCAGGCTGACCTTGACAGGCTCAGGAAATGGGCGGACGAGAACCTGATGGTGTTTAACTCTGAAAAATGCAAGGTTCTCCACGTTGGGAGGAAAAACCTGCAGCATGCTTATAGGCTCAGCAGTGCTATGCTGGCAAGCACTATGAACAAAAGGGACTTGAGGGTCATGAACATGAGCCTTCAATGTGATACTGCTGCTAGTAAAGCAAGCAAAACACTGGCTTGCATTCATAGATGCTTCTCAAGCAAATCCTGGGACGTCATTCTCCCATTGTACTTGGCTTTTGTGAGGCCACAGCTGGAGTACTGCATCCAATTTTGGGCTCCACAGTTCAAAAAGGATGTGAAGAAACTTGAGAGAGTGCAGAGGAGAGCCACGCGCATGATCAGAGATCAGGAAAACAGACCTTATGATGAGAGGCTGAGAGCCATGGGACTCTTCAGCCTGGAAAAGCACAGGCTCAGGGGTGATCTGATGGCCACCTATAAGTTTACCAGGGGTGCTCACCAGGATCTGGAGGAACGTCTGTTCACCAGAGCGCGCCAAGGGATGACAAGATCAAATGGTCACAAACTCCTCTGTGACCGTTTCAGGCTGGACATAAGGAAGAACTTCTTTACTGTCCAAGCCCCCAAGGTTTGGAATAGACTGCTGCCAGAAGTGGTTCAAGCACCTACTCTGAACTCCTTCAAAAGACATCTGGATGTTTATCTTGCTGGGATTCTATGATCGCAGCTGACTTCCTACCTCTGGGGCAGGGGGTTGGATTCTGATCCTCCGGGGTCCCTTCTACCCCTAATGTCTATGAAATCTAAAAAGAGCCACCCATATGATCAGTGTTACATGGCAAGCCGTACGAGGAAAAGCTGAGGGGACTCTTCAGCCTGAAGAAAAGAAGGCTGAGGTGACCTGGTAGCAGCTTACTGCTACACTAGGGGAGTACATCAAGGGCTCAGTGAGCAACTGTTTACCAGGGTACCCAAGGGGAAAACCAGGAGTAATGGTCACAAACTCCTGGAAGACTAATTCAGGCTTAACATTAGGAAAAGCTTCTTCACAGTCAGGGTGTCCAGACTGTAGAATAAGCTCCCTCCAGAGATGGTGCAATCACCTACCCTGGAAATCTTCAAGATGGTGGTGACTAGACAGTCACCTTGCTGGGGTCACCTGAGCCCCAGTTATCTTTCCTGCTTGGTGCAGGGGGCTGGACCCTATGATCTTCCAAGGTCCCTTCCGGCCTTACAATCTATGAATCTATGAACCTGCTCTCTAGGCTTCTATTCAGTCTGTGAGTTTACCCAGCCAGTGCTGGAGGATGGGGCAGGTGGATTGGGCCTCGCCCCCCCCACAAAGGGTGTGGATTGTAGTCCCCAACCCCTCTATGCCACTCCAGTGTGGCTGGAGAAACTCCAGACTGAACTCACTTCCCTCCTCCCATCCTGAGACAGCATGGGAGCTTGGAGAGGAGAGCAGGCTGGGGGTCAGAGACTGTAGACACTCAGCTTCTCTCCCCGGATCCAACAGGGAAGCTGGATCACACACCTTCCTGATCTAACAGTGAATGTCTGATGGTTTGGGAAGGTCAGTCTAACTCATGACACTTTCTGTGATATGTCCTGAGTTAGATGGGGGAGCTACACATCTGTCAGCACCCTGTGAGATCCATTCCTGGCTTTCACATAGACTCATTATATGACCTTAGACAAGTCACTGCTTTATCTAAGTACTATACTTTTTAATGACCCTCATTACCACAGAATCTGAGTGCTTTTCAATGTAATAACAAGAACAATAGTAAAACAAGACACTCTACTCACAAAAGTAGCTTATAAGAGAACTACCCAAAATGGATGTGCCAGCTTGACAAAGGACCTATTCTATAAAAGCTAAGTTAAAGGAATGGCTGTATTTCCATTGCCCTAGATGTAAAATGGGGGTAATGGTACTTAACTCCTCCATATTCTCTACAATTGCACTAAATATGGTTAGTATTGTTGACTGCTATCACTTGATATATGCTAAGTATAGCTGATAAAAAAAATATTTTTTTGAGCTTTTGATGAAAATTGAAGTTAACATTTTGAATTTAATGGGGAGAAAGAGAGAAAATGCTACCAAATCTTGTGCATTTTTCTATTTTGACCCATTTGAACATTAAATAAAAATAATGACATCTCTAAATAATTAGAACAAAAGCCAATATCCCTGCCACTCTTGAATTAGGAAATAGTATGAGTCTGGCTTTCTCTTCTAAAAACAACTTCTTTTCCCAACCATCATCTATCCCTTTTTTAGTTAAGGATCTATTATAATGTAAATGTATAGCAAATAAGGTCCCAATCTTAGTTCATCATTTAAATTGGTCTGTTTTGCTCAGAACAGGGCTCCCATTTCGTTAGTATCTGAGGAAATAACAGTTGCTTTTTTTTTTTAATGTATTCATCTTCACAACACCCACACAAATGAGGGAAGTGTTATTGTCTATGTTTACAGAAGACTTGAGACACAGATGGAATAGTTCTTGGCCCAAGGTCTCAGAACTGGGACTTCAATCTAGATCTTCCAAGTCCTAGTCATCCAGCTAATGGACCATCTTCCTTTTCAGTGCTTCAATAACAAAATAAGTAAAGTAATAATTGTAAGAATGAAATAAGATGGAAGAATAAGGGAAGGATGGCTGAGAAGATGAGAAAGTGCATGCATAAGCCTACGTTCTTTTTAACAGATATAACAATTTTGTTAACAAATCCTGTACGCACATCCCTGCACAGAAAGATTATACCCTTTTTCCTCGGAGCACAAAGTTATTTATGTTTTTGTTCCATATCAAATATTGGGTCAAACACTTTAACACTCCAGCTCAAAATGCAGCATAGTTGAGAGAATACAATCACCTTGTTTTCTTGCATGACTCAACAAATAGATTTCATTAAGGGGGCTGAAGAAATTTATAATAGAATGCTGCTACAAAAGGCAAAGCAAAGCGTATCTAAAAATTCTTCTGCTTCTATGCTTCGAAGGGCATATTTAATAAAGTCTCTTCTTTCAGCGTTTAAATTTCCATTTGATGTTTTTTGATTTCTTTAACTATCTTAAAGACCTCCGTTGATCAAAAATTCATAAAAAGTGATCAGTGTTCACCAAGTGGAAATGTAACTGAGCGCTGCTATTGGAAGGTCACATTAATTAAGGAAAGCAACTTGGCAAAGTTATCTTATACCCATTTCATGCTAATAGAGTCAGTGTCATAACAGATAAAGCCATAGCTTTGTTTTCAGTCCCTAGATGTCATGTATGGGAGGTTCAGTGTTAACATGGAGTTTGGAAATAAAGGTCCTTTGCTGCTTTGTTGGCTTGTTAGAGAGTACAGCTAAGGCAGTTTCTTAGGGCTGAATTTTCAAAAGAATTTACTATGTGAGGTGCTGAGCACTTTTTAAAAAACGAGTCCCAATTTTGGGGGTGCTGTGTGCTTGGAAATGAAGCCCTGGGATGGCAAGATTTTATGAACCATATGGGGTACTTTGAATTTGTAAATCCTTTGCTTCTGATTTTTTTGGTTTTGTTTTTAAAGGGTAGCTTTAAAATTCTAGCTTTAGAGAAACCCGTGCTAAGTGTTACTAGCCGGACTCGCATCTCCTAGGTCAACTACAGGTTTCTAGACTGTAGTCTTGATTCTTCCCTGCCACACTGCTGGCACAGCACAGCTGGAAAGCTGATGCAGTCAGTACTGAGAGGACCAGCCCGCCGCACAGGAATGGTTGTTTTATGGAACCAACGTATTAGAGCCTCTCCTTACCAGATGGCTGAACATGCAAATGCTCACTTTTCCCCTGTAACCCCGTCTGCCTGTTTCTGTGAGAAGAGAGCTGGGGTAATGCTGATCAGCTGCTAGATTTTGGGGCTTCTGAATTCATACAGGAAGTAATTTCACCTCCTTTGTCAAAGAAGAGACAAGTACAAGCAAATGTCAGGGCTCTTGCCTTCTGCTTTTAAGAGTAGTTCCATAAATACAGAAATAAGAGATGAACCCCTTGCGCTCTCAGATCACCTGCAAGTTAGCCTCCAGTGTAAAAGAACCCGGGCATCTCTGCTTTACGGCCAGGGGGGGGTGTTTGACCAAAGGGCTTTTTTGGGTTTTTTTGAGCACGAGTCCCGTTGTCATAGCTATCAGGATCTCAGTTTTACCACTGAAGAACTTCTAGGTATATCTACAGTTGTTGGCAAATCAGGCAGTTAGGCCCTGGTTCACCACTTAAGCACACGCTTATCTTTAAGTATTCCTCTGTCCCATTAATCTAATCACTTAAGTGCAAACTCAATTATTTGTTGAATCAGAGCCATAAATGCAGGTGGAATCAGCTTAGCTTTGGGTTCCTTTTCATACTTGCATATTCCCTTTGCTTCTCAGCAGCTGCATTTTTAAAAGCTCGGAGTTTTATTTCTTCCCTTTTCCAGTTTGAGTGGACTGATAATCACATGCAAATGCCCAAAGATGTATTGAGTGACAAGAAAGAAAGAAAATCAAGTCCTACGCGACTGTACGAGAGAGAGCAGTCTTAGAAGAGCATCATGCATTGCAGCCTGGTGTGAGAGTGCTAATCCACCTTGCCACAGAGAAATGAGAAATTTTGAGGGTTATTAACCACTGAATCCTCACAATGCATGAGCACAAAGTTATTTATCCCAGGTCTTTGTGTAATTGGGATACATTTTGAATAAGCAGTGTTCAATGGCCCTCAAATTTTTGCTTCCATCCATGCTCTGGCCTCATTGTAGCACAGCTCACTGGCAATATGTAACATGTTGCAGTGAAGTATGTGATGGCTTGTGATTGCCTGTTCTTTGTTAGTGTATACCATATATTATAGGCAGGCAAGGTTCCTTGGGTGAATTTGATATCTTTTATTAGACCAACCCAAATAGTTGGAGAAAAGTTATTAAGCAAGCTTTCGGGTTCAAAAACCCTTCGTCAGGCTAAGGAAGTTTCAGCAGTTGGTCCTTAGCCTGACGAAGGGTTTTTGAACCCGATAGCCTGACGAAGGGTTTTTGAACCCGAAAGCTTGCTTAATAACTTTTCTCCAACTATTTGGGTTGGTCTAATAAAAGATATCAAATTCACCCAAGGAACCTTGTCTGCCTATGTCCTGAGACCAACATGGTTACAACCTAAACGCCTACCATATATTATTGCATAATACAGAATCTATTTTAAAATGGGATGTAGGCTGATCAAAAATTACTTCAGACAAGACAACAAAACATTTTCCTGTAGAAAATGGTGTTTAGTTGAAATAGAAATGTTGAGAGGAGAGATGGGTGAGTGATGGGGGTGGGGTAGAGAATTGGATTTAAAAAAATAGAAACAAAGGGTTAGATTCTGCACTATGTATTGGGTGCTTAGCTGCAATCATAATTCACCTTGCTGGAGTCCTGGCCTACCAGAGTGAATTCAAATGGAAGTCACTGAAATACAAAATCCACTTCTACTCTAAAGGAGGAATACCTTGCCTATGGATGGTCTATTAACTCCAGTGACACGTGTCATCTGAGGGTTTGACTTGAAATCTTTAAGGTGCCTAGCCTGCTCTCCTCTCCCTACTTCTTAATCACATTTCTAATAGTGAAGAGAGCACATAATGCTGCCAGTTAAATGTTCTGTGTAACCAGAACCATATACAACTGGCACTCTATAATTGGCAAGGGTTGCTTGTCTTGCAGGTGAAGTTCAGGTATTTATTTTGACTTCAACAGCCTTGAATGGCCTGCCTAAAAGATCAGCTCTCTCCCACAGCTGCAATCAGTAGAGGAGCTGAAGCTTGAACCCCTTTGAAGTCATTGAGAAGGGGAGCTGCTGGCAAAGGCATTATTTTTGTGTGATGAAATAGCCAGATTTTGTATAGTATCGGAGCATGTGATAGGATCTGTGCATCTGGCCTTTTAGGAGGGAGGGACAGGATCATCAAGGCTTGTAATTTTGGTAAAGTGGATATTTTGGGCCTTGATTTCAGTGTTAGATAATCATTTTTTAGCTTTGGGGTAAGGAGCAGTCGTTTTCTTAGTATATAGCAGTCACAGGGCACTGCAGCCTAACACTGCCATATTTTTTGTGGAGACTGCTAATGGGGGTAAGTGCTATTTATTGTCCTAAAATGTTTTTCTGAGCCAGGGAATACCTTGTTGCATCAACTCACCCTTTTCTAACAGCTGATGCTAGAGAGAGTTTCCCTAGGCTGATAGCATGAGGTTGTAATAACACTAGCTTTTTAACAGGGGTTAAACACACATGTAGGTAAAGCTTAAAATAAGCATTTAGATTCCTTACCTACTCTTTGGGATACTTTTGTCACCATGCCTTTTTCCAAGGCACTGAGTGATCTTCAGCACTTTTCTCCTTCAGAGTTTTTCTACCTGCCTTGAAGCCAGGAGACCCAAGCAGGTCTCCTAACTCCTTGAAGGGATTATTGTGTCTGTCTCCAATGTATCAACACAAAGTCAAAGTTTAAGGGCAGATTCAAGTGCTTTTAAGATGAATGTGCATATAATCTGCCACCACAGTATAGCCCTGTTAGGCTGACAAATGAACATAAAGCACACGTCCGATAAAGGGGCATCAGTGCAAATGAATCAAGACTAAGTCTAAAAAGCTGAACCACCTGGGGTGAAACTCTAAGTGCTCATCACCCACAGTTGAAGCCGAATGTTTTAAAGGGTTTAGCTCCCATTTAGGCTCCTAAGCAATGGACTGCTCTGGAAAAAAAGATTCACTATTGAGAAGCTGCCACTGTAAGCCCTGTACCCCAAACCTTGAAGGAGGTTAGCACCCAGTGTGCACCTAGTATGCTAGAGGAAACTATGTCTCATACTGATTAATGGAGTTCATGTGACTTGAGTATTACACTTATTAGGTCAGAATTTGGGACTTGCTGCTGGCTAACACTCCTAAAACAGCTCTTGAGGCCCTCAGGGCCTGTAACACCAATAATCACAAGATGAAACACTGAGTTTCTTGCTGTTTGCGCTCATGCAGAGCACTTAACCACATCTCCTGTGTTACAGAGCCTGCTCCATGTGACAGTGTTCCTACATGACATTAAGAAAGTAGCACAGCAGGCACCTACATTAGCAAATCAAATAAAAAGCTTACCTTACATATAATCAAATACTAGATTTTTGCATTCAGTTGTGAATCACAAGGGGGGCTTCAGAGAACAGAATACCAGAAACCACTCCAGCAGCTTTTGGGCTGGAGTTGCATTATTAAATGGAATAGCCTGGTCACCTTCATCAGCCAAATGCCAAGTTCTCGGCAGCAGAGTCCAAGAGGAACTGGCCTGCTCCACAAGAAAATTAGAGCTGGTGTATGGTCCCTAGGACGGCTGACCTCGGGTTGATAGGTTATATGGGAATTGACTGAAGGGTTCCTTATGGTCTCCTAATGAGCAATCAAAAAAAGTGATTGCTAATAACCAATGAAGCTAATTTCCTACCTATGACGACTTGTTACCATCTTGTACCATCTATACTTTTCCCAGAGCCTGACAAAGGCACTTTGATCCTGAAAGCTTGCAGAAAAGGACAGTTTTCTTGCGATTTCCAAGTTGTTCTAATAAAACGTATCATTTTGGAATCAAGAGTTCTTGTTTTTTGTCTGCAAATAACCAAGAAATTAGGTCCAGCTGGCCCTCAGTGCAAAGACCTATTTTTGCCCGTCTCCTTTGTTATTAATCAATAAAGTAGCCATACGTGTGCCATTCAATTCACTTATGTCGCTAGACTTTGTCCCTAGAATTACCTGTTTTACTGTACCATGACACTTTTATCCTGGGGGCGGGGGAAGGAATCTAGTCTAAATCTGTCCCCTGCTAACTTACACCAAGTCTTATTTTACTTACTGAAGTCAACAAGACTACTTACTAGGGCTGTGAGATGCTTTGGTCCCTGATTTGATTCAGCAGAGGTTTGGCCTGATTCAGTGGCTGAATCTCCAAATCCGAATCAAATCAGAGGACCCTTTAATCTCTCCGAATCAAATAGGAACCCTGCAAATTGATTTGGAGGGATTTGGAAGGATTTGGAGATTCAGACATAGACACAGCTTTAAATGTTTTTTCTACATACCTCTATGTAGCAGGGGCTTGTGAGTGCTGTGATGCTGGGGTGCATGGAGCGTCCCACAGAAGCATGGGGGGCTCTGCAGCATGCTCAGCAGCAGACCCAGAAGTGGACCAGAAGCACTTCCAGTCCACTTCTGGGTACCTGCCAGGAAGCGTGCTCCCCCCCCCCCCCCCCCGGCGCCCTCCTGGCTTGGTGACTAGTGCCTCCTAGGTCTGGGGGAGCACCTGGAGTCCCCCTTCAGCCGATCAGTCCACTTCTGGGTTCATTGCCAAGCATGTGGAGGGCCCCCCCCCACTCCTATAGGATACTCCATGCATCCCAGCATTGCAGTGATCACGAGCCACACCTGCTATCTGAAGGTACGTAGAAAAGACTTTTAAAGCTGTGTCTATGTTCGAATCACTAATTCTCCAAATCAGCATCAAATCTTCTGATCTGGATTGGGTTGAATCGAATCAGGGACAGTGATCTGAATCAATTAATTGAATCACGGTTCCTAATTTGGGTCGAATCCAAATCGAATAGGGCCCGCTCTGCACATCCCTACTACTTACAGAATGAGATCCCACTCAGTGTAAGTATGGTGGAATCCATTCTTTAAGCTGTGAGCAACAGATTGATGCTATAGAAAAAACTTCCTCATACTTGATCAGAGACTTTGGTTCAAGTGAGATAGAGAACCCAAACTTAGGGGGCTCAGACAGAAGTGCAGCTCCCTGCTGTAACTGAGAACACTTTGCAGGAAGCATTTTGAGTTACAGCGATAACCTGGACCAAACAGAAGTTCACTGTTGGTTCCAGGGGGAAGGGGAACCTGGCTGCTGGCTGTGATCCTGCAACCTGTTTCCCCTAGCGATGGCCCCTCCTCCCTCCCAGCCTGTCCCTTTTTCAGAATGGGAGGGGGAAAAGGGAGCAGATGGAGCTCGTTCTAGGGGTTCCTCGGCCTGCTCTGGAGGGTGGGATGGGTGAATTGTGTTGGGGGATAGGTGTATTGGAGCCCCTACCTCAGGGAAACTCCAATACACCCACTGCACCCTCCAGTTGGGGGCTGAAAAAATCCCCAGACCAAACTCTCTCTGCTCCTCCCCCACCCTCCCATTCTGAAAACAGCAACAGGTTGGCAGGCAGCACAGACAGAAGTTACAGAAGACGCTGTTTTGAAATGTCTTCATCTGAGCCCTCATGAAATGAAGGTTCAGATTTTTACCCAATCAGCCATTTTTGCAGTGGTTTGCAATGGTGCACTTATGTTTGGTTATGCCTATAGACTGCTTACTGTGGCCAGTTTGGTAGAAAATTGTCACTTCTGTCTGTGCCCTGGGTGGGTAAGGCCCCAGCTAACTTAAACATGAGCTTCAGTACCAGGCTCACAGTTAGGACTTCAACTCTGTCTAAATATTAAAGCATCAAAACTCCTTCAGCCTAGATGTAGATATACTGGTATAAGGCTGCTAATACTGGTAGGACTTATTCTAGTTTGGTTATGTGAAGTAAGCAATGCTTAGGGAGCAGCTGTTATCTCGGGTCCTTTACAAGCATAACTCTTGTAAGAAGTAGTCACCTGGCTGACATAGTTATGCTGGAAAAAATGAAGCAGAAGTGAAGCATGAGGCATTGAGCATTGCTGAGTGGGAAGGAGTTTAAGCATGTGCTTAAGTGCTTTGTCTTAATCAGGTCCTAAAGAGCCAACAAAACTCTTTCCAAGAGTCCTGTCTTGTTTCCTGCCTCCTTCCTTCCTGCCAACCTACATTAAGCTTGCAGATGATTGCATTTGGAAACAGTATTCTTCTTTTCGAGCATGAAAGATATTTGATGATGATATAAATGGCCCAAAAGCCTGGTTAAAATATACTCATTTAGAAATAACAGGCAATATCAGCAGGATGCTTTTTTGGCTATATTTGCCCACTTTGGCAAAGAAGGCTGACAATTTTTAGATGTTTTGCTAAGAGCTGCCCTTAACCCAGTGCTGCAGTGTGGTAAGGACTCATCTCTTCTGACTATAAATCTTCATTTGCATGCCATGTTGTAGGAATATGAACGAGAAAAGTTTTATGCTGTTAAAATGAAAAACAAGTTACAGGAACCAGTTAGCACATTTTCCAACTAAAAACACATTACAAACATAATCCTTCATTGCTGACCATGGGTATTGGTTAGACTATCATTCTGTTCTTAAAGCTATCTCTCATTCCTCATTTTCTGTTAACTTCGTTGTGCATTCTTTTTTCTTCTGTCATCTTCCTATAAAAATACTAACAAAAGGGAGAACATTTACAAAATCAGTGGAGAGCAAGACAAAATCTTCTTATCTTCAGTAGTGTGATATATATCCCTACCAAAAAAGAATTAGATTTGTTTTTCGAGGATCTGTGTTGATCCTGGTTTTATTCTTCAATGTGTAAGTTATATGTAGGGCTATTGCTGATATTATTCTGGCACCTAGAGGCTCCATCTGAGATCCAGACTGAATTACGATAAGCCTCATAGTTCTTTTCCCAATGAGCTTATGATTTAAATGGGCGAGGAGTAGGCAAACAAAATTATCCCCATTTTACAAATGATGAATTGTTGCAAAAAAGAACATGAACCAGGTTTTTTAAAGGTATTTGTAAAAGTGTTTAACCTCACTCCTTTTGATTTCAGCTGAAATGAGATGCCTACATACCTTTAACCCTGTCCCTAAGTGACTACAGGAAGATCTCAAGCTTGTGCAGGGCATCTGTGCCAGAGCCAGGAACTAACCTCCGGTCTCCTGGCTCCTGGTCCAGTGCCCTATCCACAAGGCCCTTCTTGTGAAAGCATTTTTACTAAAACTCAATGTGCGGTATGCACTTTTCCGCTTTGCTGCATGTATAGTCACTAATGGCTGTGTAATACTCCACTTCATTGGAATAGTAATGATTAAAGCCTGCTCTGTGCTGCTGTAAAACAGCACAAAAATGCAGCGTGGTGAATGATATAAATAAAATAAATAAGATGTTATTTCATCAGCCGTTATTTTCTGTGTCAAAGGTGACAGCAGGAAAAATGCTTTGTATTATTTTGCAGTGAAATACAGAGACCAGCATCCTTGTTTTCTATGTTATCCTGAGATCAAGCTGAAACCCCGTATTTTGTCTGGCATTAGGACTGTGATTGAGTCTGATTATTTTAACCCTCACACACACTGGTACCTTGGGCATTCACTAAGAAACAGGCTGCATAGTATTTAGACAGAGAGATTCATGGTTTTGTTTTCTTTTCATTGTTTTTTTTTTAAGTATGTGTAACTAGTATTGGAAAAGGAAGTCTTGACCCTAGAACTGGCACATAGTTGCAGCTTTGAGTTATTCTGATTCCATTATGCTCTTTATAGTCTCATTTCTTTTCCTTGCTGAGGTAGTGCATATTAGCACACATTGGCAATTGGATTATTTATGGCATTAGATATAGGGTTTGTTCAAAGTTAAGAGTTGTAACACCAGCAGTCTTCAAAAAAGGAGATAATTTGTATAAAAGTGTAGACACAGAAACAGACCTGGTTAAACAAAGACACCACGGGCTTGTGGGATTTAAAAAAAAATACATTTATTACAGTAATTTTGTTTATAAACTGTAGCATATTAGTCAAAAGTACAGCATTCAGTTTAGTAAAGAGCGAAGGCAGTTGGCAGTTGAAGAAAATTTTGCAGCGCATTCAATACAAAGAATGAACACTGAGAGAAAATGTTTCTTTGTAGATTTACCTTTTGATTCTTTGAAAGAGGACAAAATTAAAAGGGAAGGCATAAAACAATGCAGTAATCCATTGGTAAATCCATTGGTAAATATTTATAGTATGACATAGTATTGTTTTACACAATTGTTGAGTATCACGCTCTCTCCCCCCATTTGACTCCAGAGTGGACCTGGAGGCACCAGTCAAGTCTGACAAGTAAACTGTGTGTGTATATGCAAGAGAGAGACCCAGAGTACATCTTTGAGCGCTTCTGCTTGACTTCCAGTTAATTCAAGTTAACTGCTTACAAGACTGGAATGTTACAGTTCTGATCCACAGTCTACTGATATCAGTGGGGATGTCTCTATTGACTCTGATGGGCTTTGAAGCAACCCTTTAGTTGCAAAGCAAGCTGGAGAACTGTAGCAGGCTATGAACTATTGATGTCAGCCTGTGTCATAGGCAGAGCTGGTTGCACTACATAGTGCATAGTATTAATGTAGGAAGACATTTCCCATCATAGGCCCCTGTTTGCAGTTACCAAACTTGAGCTGTTTGTGTTTGAAAAACTCATCCTCAATGTTTGTAGGTATTTCCAAAAATGAGGAGAAGCTAAACTACTATATGTCATAGAGGAGGATGTCAGTATAGATGTGAGCCAGAGAACAGGGAGAGGTTAGTCATTGCAGTGATGCACTGTGGCAGTTCTCAGCTGGGATAGTTTCCCTTAAAGAGCTGTTGTCAGCTGAGGTAAGTTAAAGCAAGTTGGAGATTGCCTTTTACCTACCAGCGCTCATTCTGGAGCTATGCAGGGTGGAGAACTGGGAAACTGTAGCCATTTCCCAGGCAGCCCACCCCAGCGATCCTACTTCATTCCCTGCATCAAACAAAAATTGGTGCAAGAGGGAATTCAGCTGGAAAACATAATGTCTTGGATCCATTGATATGACTTGTGTTGGAGTCCTAAAACTTAACACCCTCATCACAGGAGAGAGCAGTTCCCATTTACCCCAGTGGTTTGGCTTTTGTATCAGACTCCACCTGCTTTTTCAAGGCTTGTCCAAAACTGCTTAGGGGAGCATAGAAGAGAGAGACTCTGAAAACTATGAGTTCATACATTTAGCTTTGAAAATATTCCAAGAGAATAGGAGAGGTGGGATAGTCCAGTGGTGAGGGAACTAGTCTGAGATCTGGGAGGTGAGGGTTAAATCCTTTATTCTACCACATACCTCCTGTGTGTCTGTGCCTTACCTCCCCATCTTAAAATTGGAGTCATAGCACTTTTCTACCTGATGGGGCTATTGTGAGGGTAAATACTACACATTTTGCAAGATGCCTAGATGCTGCAGTGCTGGAGGCCGTAAAACATATTTGAGACCATCGTTACAGTCAGACAAATTGTAATAAATCTAAAACAAAAATTAGGAAAGAAAGCTGGAAGACTTGGCTGCATGAAATTGGGCTCCTTCTGGATTTAATTACTTTTCCAGGGATGGGAGGATATCTGTTCATAAGAATATGAAATGTAAATTAGTTAAGAAAACATTTAAAATTCCTTGTCTTTTTAAGCAAAGGGGAAAACTACTGTATAAATCTATTTTAATAGGGCAAAATACATTCCAGAATATGCAGATGTCTTGTCTCTTGCCTCAGGATGCTACTTGGAAACACTGTATATCATTACCACTGTTTTATGTGGTATTACCTACTTATCCTACCGTTATAGTAGTGGGGGGAAAGATGACAATCCACAGATAGATTTCTTGCAGAAATCCACTAAATACCATCCTCCAATTAGCTGGGATGGGCTTTCCATATGCTCTGACTCAGGCAAGCTTTTAGCAAAGAGAGGTGATTGTGAGAGGATTGATCACAGTGACTGTGCTGTGGTAACTATGAATACCAAAAGAGATTTGAATATAGCAGTGTCAAACTTTGCAGTTTCACTTAGGGGTTCCTGTAAACATTTTCTTTGCTTGCGATTTGCATCTTGTAATGGAATGAGTATGTCTACTACTTCCCTCTAGTGGTTGGCTTAAAAAAGATACATCTATGGCCAACAGTCTCAAACCTGGGGGCCTAAAATGAGCCGCCTGAATAAATGTAGTCCGATTTTCTAAGGTGCTAGGTATCCGTTACTCCCTCTAATCTAGTGATTTAAGGGACCATATTTCTAGATCTATTTAGTAGTCTACCAAGGCTGAAGAGCACAAAGTGGAGTTTCCAAAGGCATTATTGATGGGAGTTAACCACCAAAATGTTCTTGAAAATCCAATGAAGTGACTAAAGACTTTCTAAAACTATGGCACTTGGGTACCTAAAATTAGGTCCACAGATTTGAAAAAAAAGTGGCCCCTGCAATTGCTTATAGCTAATCAGAAATTACCATTGTGGTACATATTATGGCACTGGTTTTATACGTGGCCGGCAGACTTAAAGGGGATTTATATACATGTTCCGGGGGAGGGAGTAGCACTTTAATTAGCGTGACTCTCAGAGCCACTCTAATTAAAGCGCCCCCCCCACTCTGAGAGCCACTCTAATTAAAGCGCCTGGAATGTCTTGTGTATTAAAATCCCCATGCTTAAAAATGGTGGTGGGGATGCTTTAACTAAAGCTGATCAAACAAGCTTTAGTTAAATCCCCCCCGCCAGCAATTTTTAAGCATAGGGATGTAGGGATAGTAATTACCATGCTCCAGCAGAATTGCTGAATCGAGTCTGCTTTGATGTGCTAGAATTACACCACATTGGAGCAGCCTCGCTGCTCATGTATAGGTGTCCAAAGACTCCATACTTTGTGATGGCTGAATGTTTTCTGCAGTATCCTTTCATCCCCTGTCTCTTAGTGGAAAAAGTTGGAATTAAAACTTGGCACTTCCAGGTCCCAAGTGTATTCCCTTGAGCCCTAATACTGTGTTCTCATCTTCGACATTTATCCCAGCTTTCGTGCTAACTTGGTGATGGTCAGAACAGACTGGCAGATAATACCCCAGTTCCACATTTAGCAACCTCAAAATACTGTCTCTTCCATGCAAGAGTTTAGGACAGGGGTGGCCAACCTGTGGTAGGCCTGACACAAGAGACACCAGCCACTTCTGTGCATGGCAGGTGGCAGATCCAGGAGGGGATGGACAGCACAGCAGCAGATAGGGCAGGAAGCAGAAAGTGGACTAGCAGATTGGGGAAGGAGCACAGGGCAGGGAGAAGAAAACAGAGCAGCAGATTGGGCACGAGAAAGGGATAGGAGTGGCACTCAGAGAGGGTATGGGGCTAATTTGTGGCACACCTGCCAAAATGTTGCCTCCCCACACTGATTTGGGGCATTGCTATTGGAGTTCCTTCAGGTTCAGTATAAGTTTTTCAGTAGTCTGTCTTCCCTGTGTCACTGAATCCTCTGAAGAGTCATTGCCATTAAAAGGGTAATTTATATAATGATATTTAATGCAGTTAGGATTGCAAAGATTTTCCTCCATACTTGTCTCTTTCTGAGACACTCAAATGTTTTCCTAAAACATTTTAAAATGCCTTTGAAAAACATTTTTTTTCCTACTTCGCCTCCAGGGAAATTAATCTGAATGCCAGAAAACAGGTTTCTCTTCCTACATATATTTGTTTATGTGCTGTGTCATAGAGAGGAAAAGATCTGATGTTCAGGCTAGTTGTCTAGAGAGATCTGCCAAGACTGTATCCCATGGTGATGACACACTGGAAGAGAAAATAAGCTTGCAACATGCCCTTTAACCAGAGGATGACCAAAACCACACAATACAGATGCAGATCAAGATTTCAAGTACGCCTAAGTGCAAGGGTGAGATGATGAATACAATCAGAGACCTACTTAGAGAGACAATATTTATTCAAGGAAACTTCCAAAGCAGGGTTTACCCAGTTTGAGTTCTAGTTTTGTCTTTTGCTTACTGGGCTTAGTTTTCCTGAAAACAAGGAACTTTTCAAATGAAAAATTGAAATCTTGATGAATCTTCTAATTCATAACATTTCAACTGTCTCTTCCTAAATAGGGTGAATTTTATTCATAAAACATTTCATGCTGTAAAAAATTGAAATGCCACAAATAGTTGGTTGAAACATTGACATTCAGAAAGTGCTTTACAGAGACCTCTAGTGGGTTAATAAGAAGTTCATAATTATCAAAATTGGAGATTAGTGATGGCAAATATAAAAGCCTGACTCAAAGCACTTGTCTGAATGATTCCACCTATACAAGAAGGGTGCTTGAGTTGGGGTTTAATTAAAAAGCTTAGCCAAAGTCCAGTGAAAGTTTTGCATAAGTTTTTCAATTTTTTTTTCAAGGAATCTTGGCCCTTTTATGTTTTCAGCTTGTACTCCTACTTATGTCTTAGGATGCTTGGGAAGTACATGTTAGACTTCCTGAACTGCTAGGACTTGATTTCGAAAGGCACGACTTTGGACTTTCAAAACAGAGCATGTGGAATTATCTGCAAAGCTCCCATGGAAGGAGAGCTTTTTGTATAGGTGAAATCATTCAGACAAGTGCTTTAAGTCAGGCTTTTATATTTGCCATCACTAATTTCCAATTACAGCTAAATTCTTTAGTCTCCTGTGAAAATCTCAGCCAAGGAGAATTTGGAAGTTACCACAGTATTGGATGAAATGGGCTGTGGTACTGATCTCCTGACAATTAATGATACTATTAGGCATGTGCGCTGTTGGGTTTGGGTATGTCAGTCGCATGGTTTTATTTCTATAATGGATTTTACTGGCCCTATAAAGCCAAAAGAAAGAGCTTTGACTGTCTGGCTGTGCTCTCCAGGCACTGCGCAGTAGACAGCAGTGTTGAGAATGACACAGGCAGTTACTGAACGAAAGGAAATGGTCCTGGGATAGTGATGGGCATATGGAAATCCAGGTTGCTGTTTCCTTCATGGCCAGAGGACTTTTAGGGCAGGGTGGGCTGTCCTTTCTCAGCCACTCAAGACAGCGAAAGGCCAGCCTTGTCCAGCACAATGAGGTGAGGCAGTGGTAGGAAGAGGAGAACCTGCTACCTTCTAGGGCTGGGAAGAATAGGTATGAACTGTCTTGATTCAGCCTCTAACCTGGTGGAGGAGACTTGTGGAAAGCAACATCTCTAGATGAGATGCTTGAGCAGAAAGGAGCAGTTTGCTGCAATCTTTGTTACTTTTTCAAGTTTTGTGTGTTTGAGAGACTTTGCAACCATTCTGCACAGAGATGTGTGATGGTAACTGGTTCAGGGTCAATTCTCTTTGGACAAAATAGCCCCATGGTAAGATTTAGGGTTTTTCCCCCTGTGTATCTAAGCTAGAAGAGCACGGGCGTGAAAATGGTGGTGCAAAGCAGTTGTGAATGAAACTAAATTGAAATTCCTTTATTTAATTCAAAGAACTGTTGCCCACCATTCATTTTTTCTTCCCTGTGACTTCCTTGCAATACAGAGGCTTATTTAAAAGAGATAGAATGTATTTATGATCTCGCTGCATGCATTAAACAATAGCACTTTTTTAAAATAAGGAGATAAATTTGTTAGCTTCACAATTATTTGAGCGCCAGGCACCCAGCATGACAGACTTATCAGCCAGTGACCACAGAACGCAGCAGTTAATAAAGGCTTAAATGTTTAATGACATCAGACTTGCTAATTTGGGAGTCCCTCATGGAGGTGAATATTTATTAGGTGCTGACTGTTTATCGTTAATTTTGCAGTCATGATTTGAAAGCCCACAAGATTTAGAGTGTGAGAGGAGAAAAATAAAGGAGAAGACTGAGAAAGTGTTTAGTGTTGCCATGTGAGGAATGGGTACAGATTCCCATGCTGTAGGGGAGGAAATGAAGAAGTTCCTTTCCTGAGGGAAAATTGTATGTGCTGGTAATAAACGCTACTGGAGATTGACACGGAGGTTCATATCCAACAAGGGATTTATAGCCACATTGGACTAGATTCTCTACTCCTATTCGAGGCACTTTGTGCTGTCTGCAGCATCTGGGCTCAAATATCTAGTTAAGAATCTCACCAGCAAAGAGAAAGAGCATCCTGTTGGCATGGAGGGGAATAGCCGAGTGAGTGGCACAGCAATCCTTCCCATACGCACTGATGTATCTAGAAACAGAATGGCTGTGCTACAGATGTTCACAACTGGTGTACAGTATTCATAGATTCATAGATGTTAGGGTCGGAAGGGACCTCAATAGATCATCGAGTCCGACCCCCTGCATAAGCAGGAAAGAGTGCTGGGTCTAGATGACCCCAGCTAGATACTCATCTAACCTCCTCTTGAAGACCCCCAGGGTAGGGGAGAGCACCACCTCCCTTGGGAGCCCGTTCCAGACCTTGGCCACTCGAACTGTGAAGAAGTTCTTCCTAATGTCCAGTCTAAATCTGCTCTCTGCTAGCTTGTGCCCATTATTTCTTGTAACCCCCGGGGGCGCCTTGGTGAATAAATCCTCACCAATTCCCTTCTGTGCCCCCGTGATGAACTTATAGGCAGCCACAAGGTTGCCTCTCAACCTTCTCTTGCGGAGGCTGAAAAGATCCAGTTTCTCTAGTCTCTCCTCGTAGGGCTTGGTCTGCAGGCCCTTGACCATACGAGTTGCCCTTCTCTGGACCCTCTCCAGGTTATCCGCATCCTTCTTGAAGTGTGGCGCCCAGAATTGCACGCAGTACTCCAACTGCGGTCTGACCAGCGCCCGATAGAGGGGAAGTATCACCTCCTTGGACCTATTCGTCATGCATCTGCTGATGCACGATAAAGTGCCATTGGCTTTTCTGATGGCTTCGTCACACTGCCGACTCATGTTCATCTTGGAGTCCACTAGGACTCCAAGATCCCTTTCCACCTCTGTGCCACCCAGCAGGTCATTCCCTAGGCTGTAGGTGTGCTGGACATTTTTCCTCCCTAGGTGCAGCACTTTGCATTTCTCCTTGTTGAACTGCATCCTGTTGTTTTCTGCCCACTTGTCCAACCTATCCAGGTCTGCCTGCAGCTGTTCCCTGCCCTCCGGCGTGTCCACTTCTCCCCATAGCTTTGTGTCATCTGCAAACTTGGACAGAGTACATTTGACTCCCTCGTCCAAGTCACTGATGAAGACATTAAAGAGTATCGGTCCAAGGACCGAGCCCTGCGGGACCCCACTGCCCACACCCTTCCAGGTCGAGACCGACCCATCCACCACGACTCTTTGGGTGCGACCCTCTAGCCAATTCGCCACCCACCGGACTGTGCAGTCATCCACATCACAGCCTCTTAACTTGTTCACCAGTATGGGGTGGGATACCGTATCGAAGGCCTTCCTGAAGTCTAAGTATACGACATTCACCCCTCCTCCTGTGTCCAGGCGTTTCGTAACCTGGTCATAGAAAGAGACTAGATTGGTCAGGCACGATCTGCCCGCCACAAACCCATGCTAGTTTCCCCTCAGCATAATTTGCCCTGCCGGGCTCTCACAAATGTGAGCCTTGATAATTTTTTCAAAGACTTTACCAAGGATGGAGGTGAGACTGACCGGCCTATAGTTGCCCGGGTCCTCCTTCCTCCCCTTTTTGAAAATGGGGACCATGTTAGCCCTTTTCCAGTCCTCTGGGACTTGGCCCATGCGCCATGAGCGTTCGAATATTCCCGCCAGTGGCTCTGCAATGATGTCGGCCAGTGCCTTCAGCACCCTCGGATGGAGCCCATCCGGGCCTGCCGATTTAAAGGCATCCAGTTCTTCCAAATGACTCTGCACCACCTCAGGATCTACGTATGGAAGTCTGGCGCCTTGCTGCTGCCTCTCTACAACCCCAGTGAGAGACTTGTCGTGCCCCTCACTTAGGAACACTGAGGCAAAGAACTCGTTGAGGAGTTCAGCCTTGTCCCCCCTGTCTGTCACCAATTGTTTCTGCCCATTTAGCAGGGGTCCTATTCCTCCCTGGGCCTTCCTTTTACTCCCAATATATCTAAAAAACAATTTCTTGTTGTCTTTTATTTGGGTTGCCATCCTCAGCTCCATGGTAGCTTTGGCCCACCTAACTGCCTCCCTACAAGCACGAGCAGAGGAGGTATATTCATCTTTGGTGATCTCTCCCTGTTTCCACTTTTTATGTGCTCCCCTTTTGGCCGTCAGGCTGCCCTGGATTTCTCTGGTCAGCCATGGAAGCCTCCTGGCCCCTTTCCCTTTTTCGCCTCGCTCGGGGATCGTCTTGCTTTGTGCCCGAAGGATCGTTTCCTTTAGGCACAGCCACCCTTCTTGGGCTCCCATCCCTTCAAAACTCCTACTCTGCAGTGCTTCCTTAACTAATCGCCTGAGTGCACTGAAATCAGCTTTCCTAAAGTCTAGCACTTTCACCCTACTAGTTACCTTACCCACTCGACGTCTTATGTTGAATTCTATTATTAGGTGATCACTGTCTCCCAAATGGCTACCGATCTGGAGGTCCCCTATCATGTCATCTCCTGTTGCCAATACCAGATCCAGTATGGCATTCCCCCTAGTGGGACCATGCACCTCCTGTGTCAGGTGGAGGTCCTGTACACAGGTTAGAAACCTGCGTGAGCGATGGGACCTTGCTGTCTGCGTCTCCCAGCAGATGTCCGGGTAGTTTAGGTCCCTCATGACTACCGCCTCTTTAGCTTTTATGGTCTCCGAGAGTTGCCTCAGGAGCCCCGCATCTATTTCTTCCCCTTGGTGTGGGGGTCTGTAGCAGACCCCTACCACCAAATCCCTTTCTCCTTGCCCCCCATGTAGCCTAACCCACAATCCTTCTACTTCCTCAACCTTGGATTCCGTCTTGATGAGGGTTGATGTATATTGCTCACTGACATAAAGTGCAACCCCCCCCCCCCCCCTTTCTTCCCCGACCTGTCCTTTCTATACAGTCTATAGCCCTCAATATGTACCGCCCAGTCATGGGATGAATCCCACCAGGTCTCTGTTAGCCCCACTAAGTCATAGGTGTTTAGTGCAAGCAGGAGGTATGAGAATGTACTCAGCTGGCTTGAGAGAGCAGCCTTCTCTCAGCTGATTTGAATTATGTGAGTGGTCAAGGAATGATTTAAATTAGATATACTATTAGGGAATATTAAGAAGAAAGTTTGAAACCAGAGGAAGTTATTCTTTGCACAGCATATAAATTGTGGAACTCGTTGCCACAAGATGTTGCAGAGACTGAAAAATTAACCAGGTTCAAAAGAGGATTAGACAAATTCATACAGTATAGGGTCATTCATGCAAGATACATCCATTCAACCATGGATTCAATTCAGCTTCAGCTTAACACCAGCCTTCAGATTCACGTTAAAGCACAGTCCCCCAGACTCCCAGGATGCTTTGTGTAGCCCCTACAAGCCCACCCTTGCAGGGTGGGCAGGCTAGCCTTGGTCCAAGGTGTCTGCTTCAGCTGAGCAGGGAGGTGTGCCATTGGCAACGTGTAGGGGGTACATGCAGGTGCACGTTCACCCCTGAGATTGGCTGCTGCGGCGGCTGCTGGCAGTGTCTGCAGGTGGTTGCTGATCGCCGGCCAATGCTCACCACTCTCCCCTCTCCTTGCTGCTGACACTGCCGCAGCTGCCTGTGAAAGCTCACCGCTGACACTGCTAATGCCACCTGTGGGTGGTCGCCATGTCCTCCCAGCCCCTGGAGGCACGTGACATTCATGAGGTGTGCGCTAGTGTCCCCTGGCTTCTGACTTGGGCCATTGCAAGCATGTGGCTGCTTTTCTGTAATCAAAAGTGAATGTCTGTTCACTTGCTTATCAGTTCAGTCTAGGCAACTTAGACTAACCTGGGAAGATTGAATCGATTCAGCCTCTGGCTTTTTGACTGTCTGTACTTAGCCCAGGAATGCAATTAAAACTATGCATAACTTTGTCTATGACACTTGTAAACTCAGCTTGTTTTTAGTGGGCTTGAAAGTTAGCACACTTGAAATCACTTGCACCTTTTTAAAAATATAGGCCAAGCATGTAGACTTTTCTGTCTATTTTCACAGCCGTACAACATCTCTGCCCTTCTTCCCTGAAGTGCCTACCTCTCAGGATGCATGTGGCAAGTTTAGTTCTAGTAATCTCAGCCTCCAAGGAGAAATAAATTAGGATGCAGGAGGGGAGAGAACATCTGTTTGCATGCAAGGTCTGTATGCAATTGCTCATCTACATTTTTCATGTACGGTTACTATAAATGTGCATTCAGCTTGAATTTCTGTGTGCAAATATCCTGAAGATGCTCAGCTTAGTAAGTGGAATATGCAAATACCAGATTTGTATATGCAATCAAAATAAGGTATAGGTCCAGCATATGGATCTCTGTGGCTGCCTGGAATTCCATTAAAATAAACAAGGATCTATCCATTGCAGACTCAAAGCCTAATTTCACTCACAAATGACAAGCACAGTGGATATACAACCCTATTATTCTGGACAGGCTGGAATCTGGGCCCTTAATACAGCACTTGCCACCTTCCTTCAAAGATGATGTTTGGAGCTGCCCAAAAATAAAAGTAGATTGTGTATAAGGTAAATCTCACACTTACTGTATCCATTTAACTGCAATGTACAGAATGCTTTGTGAAGGAAGAGTGATCGCAACTGTTCCATTTAATTTGTTCTGTTTCATAACCACTTTCACGTTCTCTATTTCAATAAAAACTCTTTGCTTGCTGCAAAGGGAAGCAAAGTGGGGGAGAGAAAGCAAAGTGGCTTGGTAGAGATAGAATTAGCATAATCAGGCAAAGCATAATAAAATGCTTTGCAGTGACAGCTCTTTTGCATAATGCCATCTCATTGAGGTGTTACTGAATGCGTATTTTAATGTGGGGGAAGGGAGGGAGGGGACCATTAAAATGGGGGAGTTTGTGCCATTGTAATTAAGGTTCTGTTGGCATTCCATTATCAACCCTATTTTCAGGAGTATAATGTGTCGGGAAACATTAGTGGCGAGATGAAACTTGATGTGAAATGCCTTGATATTGGAACAAAGGATTTTTTTATTTTTTTTTAATAGGGGTGTGTGCGAGAGAGAGAGAGAGAGAGAGAGATCTGTTTTGCCAGGCAGCAATGTGTATAAAGATACAATTCTTTTCCAAACATTGTAAGTGAAAAGACTTGACATTATTCAATAACACGGACTGCTTTGGGGTTCGGTTTGTTTTTTTTTTTGTTTAACAGGAAAAGACATGAGTAATGAAAACCTCAGGAATGCTCTTTAAGCATATGCTTAACTTAAACTTTGAATTTAGTGGGGCTTAAATTTGAACACAGGTTCACAGACCTGATTCAGGAAGTATTATGTGGCCCTTGGGCCTGAATAGTTAGTTATTATTCAGGGGCTTCCTGGATTGTTTCCATTAGGAGGAGAAATTGATTCTACGATTTGGGCATGCCTTGGGGTTATTTATAAAGAAGGCAGGCAAAGAAAGCCCTGTTTCCCTGCACACAGTTGGAGCAAGTACCAGGACACAGTTTCCTTGCTTGCAGGTTTCCGAGTTGTCTTCTCTAACAACTCCTGTGCCTCAAGAAGCTCTGTCTGCTCTTCTTGGGGTCAGATCTGTAACTCTGTTTCTTCCCGTCTTCTTGCTTGCTGGTCCTGCCAGACACAGGCACTGGCCCAGTGGCAACCAGTCCATGACCAGGTGTTAAGTTAGTGAGTGGTCTCCGGAGACACCTCCAACACAAGCCTTGCCATGCTTAGGTGCCTTGGGTAGTACCTGTACTGTTTCTGCTGCAACTACGCTAAAGGTCATTAAATTGCTCCTTCATTTAGCCTGAATAAAGGTTACATAGTATACCTGTCTGCTTTACCTTGCTCTGTGACTGTTACATTCTCAAAGGGCACAAATCAGTCTCTCATGAATGCAGCCACTTTAGATGAGAAGGCAGAGGAGGAGGTTAAAAGGATTAAACAAACAGCAGTGAATTTTTAACATTTCATGTGATGTGTTTAAATGCTCTGATTAAAGATCCATGAGTGAACGGTGATGTGTGGTTAGACCACAGAGATTTCATTACCCTCAGGTGGCCAATGGTCAGAACGTGTTCATCTGTTTATCCACAATACTGTACATGATTAACAGTGCCATGGTTTGTGACGCTTGAATCAAATCTATTCCATGCACATTACCATAATTAGGTCAGATACGATGCATGGTCAGAACACAGCTGTTTTACAAATTAATCATGGTTAAAAAGAACCTTTCATGTGAAAAAGGAATGTGTGTTGCATTTCTTAATAGCTAGCAATTTCTCTAATCCTGCAGTCTCAGATGTGCTGTGCAGGACACTGGCCAACTGATAGGATTCAGAACAGGTGCAGCCAGCCACCTCCAAGTGGAATGAGGCTGCTATTTTGACCCATCCTGAGCCAAGACTGGTTCCAACTCTTGGTGGATTTCTGGACTACTCCCACTTTAGGGAAGATGAGCTCAGGTGCACTGCAGATGCATGCGTCAGGCTTTTTGAGAGCTCTCTAGCTGATGTTGACTTTGTATCCAACATCTGAGGTGTCTGAAAGCTCATGAAAGGAAATGAGAATAGAGCTAAAAGAAATAAGATGAGGTGAAGCAAAGGCAAATTTAAATTATTAAGAAGCAGCAAATCTTTTCTCAAGAATAAAAGAGATGTCTTAAGAGTGTGTGAGTGCCTTAGGAGCCTAAGTCCTGTAAAAAGTCAGTAGAAGTTAGCTTCCATTCTTTGCTTAAGCACTTGTGGAAATGTTGCCTAAAATTTCATTGCAAGTCATTGATGCTTCCTGAACCCCATTTCAAAACGCAGTTGAGGCACTTTGAAGCTTTACTGACTTTTCAAAAAATTGACCCAGTTTGTTATAGACTATAAAGTCATCCACTGAGGCAAGTGGTAGAAGCTTCTCTGTTCAGGTTACTTCAAGCTGTACAGGAGATTGGCTGGTTTCCAGAAAGCTTATTTTCCTCTCTCAGTGTTTTATCATCCATTTTTCTAAATGCATCAAATAAAAAGTCTATTAATATAATTGAAATACTAAAATTAATATAATTTAAACCTTAATTTATAATGTTTCTGTCATATCTACAACAGATTCAAGTTCCACTAGTAGCTGGCAATGGAAGGAAATGAAGTCATTTGCCTCATTTCCTCCTTTCTAGTTTTAGTTCTGGATTGTTTCCTATCAGGTTAATACTTGCACGTTGGAACTACTATATAAATGTTCTCTTCAAAGGAAATAATGGGACTGACTTTACTGCCTTCAATGGAGCTGTTAATGATTTGTGGTATAGCAGCACATTGGACCTTTGGGGTATGTCCCCATGAGTGGAAACATGCATTTCCCAAAGACAACTAGCAGTGGCAGATATTTGTTTTGCTGCTAGTTTTCTCTACACGCGTGCACTGGCACGTGGCAAGGTGTCCTGGTTGGGGAAGTACAAGCTGGGACCAGAACCTGGGTTGGCCCCAGCAGCCTTACCTGGGGGTCTGGGGGTCTCCCAGGGCTGTAGCAGTGGCAATCTGGGTGTGCAGTGCCTGGACAGCAAGTAGGATAGCCATCATAGAGGGCATTCCAGTTTTCTGCTACTCTGTCCTCTGTCTCTATTGATACAAAACCCAACACCTTTACGTCCTCAATAGAAAAATAGAGGATATAAAGGCATCTGGTTTCATATCGATAGAGAACAACCGGACTGTCCTTTATGATGGCCACCCTACCAGCAGCCAGAGTGTGGTTCTGGCCGGGCAGGCTCCAGTTTTGTGCAGTGCACTCTGCAGCCACGTGTGCCACCCTGCTTTTTTCTGGTGTGGGTTTTTTGACACCAGGATCTCCCAGTGTAAAAAAAATGCACTGCACTGCAAATTAGCAACACAGTGAACACCTGCATGCACAGCGTGTGCAGTTTATAGCACCGCAGATGGGTGCCATAAACTGCACAGGTGGTTTATGCAGTGTTACAAACCTCGTATGCTCATTTGGACATTCCCTTGGATATGGGCTAGATTGTAGGGGTGTGCTAAGTGGACCCTATTCAATTGGGATTTGGCCTGAATCAGGGACAGTTATTCGATTTATTGATTTGGATCGCTGTCCCTGATTTGATTTGGCCAAATCCAAATCTGAAGATTCGATGCTGATTTGGAGATAGGCAGAGATTTAAATGTTTTTTCTGCCTACCTTGAGGTACCAGTGTGGCTCGTGAACACTGCAGTGCTGAGGCAGATGGAGCATCCCACAGGAGTGTGGAGGGGTGGGGGCCTCCATGTGCTCAGTGGTGAACCTGGAAGTGGACTGGAAATACTTTCAGTCCACTTCCAGGTCCACCAGGGAGCGCACTGGGGGCCCCCCCAGTGCTCCCCTGGCTCGGTGATTGGCTGCAGGGGAACCCTGGGTGGCCTCCCAGACCCAGAAGGCGCCAGTCAGGGACCCAGAAGTGCTTCTGGTCCACTTCTAGGTCTGCTGCTGAGCGTGCTGGGGAGCCTCCTGCACTTCTGTGGGACACTCCATGCACCCCAGCATCGCAGCATTCATGAGCTGCCTACTACCTAGAGGTATGTAGAAAAAACATTTAAAGCTGTGTCTATGTCCGAATCTCCAAATCTTTCCGAATCACTCCGAATCAATTTGGAGGGTTCTGTTTCGATTCAGAGAGAATAAAGGGTCCTCTGATTCAATTCGGATTCAACGATTTGGCCACCAAATCAGTCTGAATCTCTGCCAGATCAAATCAGGGACCAAAGCTTCGCACAGCTGTACTAGGTTGCTATTCTTCTAGGTACTATGCAGGCACAAAGGGGAAAGAGAGTCTCTTCCTCTTGATTTAGCCCAGTCTGAAAATCTGATCCAGTAAAACTCTTTTGTCCATACTTAAGTGTGCAAGAGGTCCCACAGAAGTCACTAGAACTCCTCATGCATTTAAAGCTGACATCACACTCGAGTGGCTTTTTGAATCAGAGCCCACGTAAGAATAAAATTGAAGACCATCAGGGTGGTTTTTGAAAAAAAATATGTGTACCCATTGAAGCTAATGAGAATTTGCTGTTGATTTCAGTGGGTACTGATAGGTCAGCACATTTTGAAAAAAAATTCTTCCCAGTGTTTTATTTTTCAAATGTAAGAGAGTGAGGTCTCAGCTCCCATGTGCAGTCAAATGGGAGTTGAAAATCCCTGCCTTACTAGGCAGTTGCAAAATGGCTGGCAACCATATATTCCTGGTTCTCATTTTGTGTTGATGCTGTGAGTTGTACCAATGCTGCATTTCCAACTTGAATGGAAACAAACGGTGCATGCCAAATGTCATGATTGTGGACAGCGGATCAGTGCTGAATTGTCAGGTGGCATAGACAAAAAGAAACGCAGTCAGGGCTTAAAGGAGCAGGTGACTTCGGGGTTAAAAATGAATGTCGGTAACTTTTTATGTCCATCTCATTTTGTTCTGAGGTAGTGTTTAGTTTTAAAAAATAACAGCAGTCTCTACAGCTGTATCCGTATCTATGTCCACATCCAGTTTGAAAGCTGCTTGTGTGATTTGTAAGACTTGCTCGCATGTGGAAGAAGAGCAATAGCTGCCATTTGGCATCTACATAAAATCCAGGGCAGTGCTCAATGATACAAAGGGATGAACAGATGTTACTTCTCCAACTGTGCTGGTACCTGTTAGGCTTGCCGAACAGGAGGAGAAAGCTAGCAATCAACCAACCTTGCCTCAAGAGGTGCTCTGCTGAAACAGGGAAGAAAGTTCAGTATCTAAGGTCCTAATTGTCTTCAAGGTCCAGGTAAGCCACTTTGGCAGGAAAAGTAGCCTCATAGTACATGCAGATTACATTTTGAAGCCCTTTTTGCTGTTCCATTAGCTAATGTGTGGTAACTATGAGAAGTAAAACATGAGTAAAGACAGAGCAGTTTGTACCCCTTAAGATTTGTTATCAGATCAAGGGGAAGCTCTCGGCTCCCTCCTTTTCTTCCTTTCCCTCCCCTGCTCATCCAACCAACTGCTGAGCAGGTTTCATGGGATCCTCATTTGCATGATTCATGTACAACATGAACTGTTACAATTCCTCAGCCCTAGAGCTGTGGTTCTTCAGCTTAATTTGTAGTATCCCATGCTGTTACCTCTAGAGGCTTCTAATTCAGTCTCACCCATGTGAATATCCCAAACTGCTCTGACTTCACTAGTTTCTAAAGCCAAAGGACCTTGGCTCTCATTTGCAATAATACTGCTTTCTAAGTTTGTTTCTGGGATGCATCTTACCCTCATGGGCTTTCATGGGCCAGTATTAATTCCCCTACTGGGGAATTAATCAGGATGGCTCTCACAATAGCATGCCGAGTTATGGATCTAGTTACTATATGAATCTTTGTGACTCTAAGACCATAAACTCATTTACTAGATACATTCAAAGTTCTATATATATGAATAAGACAAATTGACTATGGTATGTACAGCTTCTATGTTACTTCTAATTTTGAAAGGAAAGCACAGATGACATTTAATTAAGGGCCAGATTATCCCTTCCCTCCCTTCCACCTCATGTTGATCAATACATTTCTTCATTAGTGGTGTTATTGATTTAAATGAGACCCCCCCCCCCCCCCGCCAACCATGAGCAAGGGCAGGATTGACTCTAAGCCGCTTCTATGAAGCACTGGTATTATTTATGCTCCCCATTTTACAGACAGGGAAATTGAGGCACAGAGAGTTGACATGAGAGTTGATCTTTGTGAGACCATGATAGAGTGGTAGAGTCTGGATTAGACCACACAAGACCACATGCTGCTTGTGAAACATGCATCATCCTGATCCACCCCAAAATATAATGGCCTGTCAGGGAAGGGAGAGGCACGAATGGAAGTCTACAGGACCCTTTTTTTAGCTAGAATAAATCTTTGTAAATGTAACAACTTGATTGGGATTTCACCTATTTTTGAGCAAAGAATTTGGCTCTCAGATCTTCTAGGCAACTCCACTGCAAGTTAGGGAAGGATTTACATGTCATGTTCACCATAGATTTATATGTTGCTTAATAAAAATGAAGTACCTAGCTGTTACATAAGATACCCTTTAATTTACTACAAAGAGTATATTTTTACTTGAATTTACTACACATGTTAATGTAGTCTTAAAAGAACATCATGTTTTAGATTAATGTTTTAAGCTGCAGTAGGTTCAGCACTGGTAGTCCTGCTAGGATGTTGGCAAAAAAATGAGATATAAAACTGACAAGCAGGCATGAGATCAGTCTGCAACTTTATAAAGACTGTGAACGTGTCATGGAAATGACATGATCAGTCCAAACTGAGATGGCAGAGGGTGTATAATTAGAGATGCATACAAAAATAACACTGCTGCATCTCTGGAAGGTGCTGTAGAAAGGAAGAAGTGAAATATGTTGTCTGGCCAACCAACCACAGGTGGTCAAAACCCAAGAGTTAGGGTTCTGCATGTTTTGGAACTAGCTTGAAGTCATAAGATTGTGAGAAATCATAAATTTTGGTTGCATGTTGTTCAAATATAGCTCCAGATTCCAGTTCCCTTACTCCTTGTTCTGGGCAGTTAGTCTAACATGCGGGGCCTTATTGAAATCAGCATGGTTCTTCATATTAAAAACTGCTCCCAAAAGCAAGTAAATTTATTAGCAAACATTTCCAAATTTTTGAATTTGCACATTTTGAGGCTGAGCAAAGGTGGCTGCAAGTTTCTTTTAAGGTGATAATGTCACTACAGCTTTTGAATTAAACCAATTAAGCAGAACTGGAATGAGTCTTACTAAATAGCAGGTGTAAACTTGATGTGAATGATCTTTATAATGAATTTAAGAAGCTCCATTATAAATACTTCGATTCCACAGATGTTAGAGTGGAAAGATTCCATTTGCCAACCTCAGATTAATTAAAACCAAATTAATACAATTTACTTTGTTATATGGAGAAAAAAAATAATTAGAAAGAAGGCAAGACTGCTGGGAATTCTACACTAACGTCAGCCAATTAGTACTGCCCAGTGGTCTAGTGACATTCCTGGAAATGCAGTAGATGCCATTGGCAGTCTGCAGTTGCCAACATGTAACACAGCAACTCAGCAGAGGGCGAAGGCCCCGACTTAAGGGTCATACAGATCATAGTCATTCTGTTGACTTCATTCAGAGTTTGATCATGCCCTGACTGCCAAAGTACAGAGGTAAGTTTTGTTTCTTTCAACACCTATAAATAGTAAACACTGACTTCCTCTGGTGAACACTCCCCAATGTTTTAGGAAGATTGGGGAAGCAACATTCACTTTCTTAAACTCTGATTTTACATGCAACAATACTCATTCAGGGCCTGCGCCAACATCCCCTGAAATCAATGATCCTTTATTTTCAGTTGTTCTGATGCACCTGTCCCCTCCTTTGCTTAATCTAGACTAGCAAGGACATAGATGTAAATTTAAAGACAGGAAGCCCCCAATTTAACATTACAAATTAAAAACAGCAAAGCTTTGGCTGTGTTGAAGTCAATTAGAACTTTTCTGTTGACTTCAATGGTATTAGCCTTTCACTCAAAAATGTAGTTAAGAGCACAGATTTAACTGTCAGTAGACAATCCTGGAATATAGTACAGCTGTAAATTAGACTTTATTTGAAGCATGTGATTAGTACGTTCTTAAGTTGATCTTAAATAATTTTAGGTTTGTGGGAGTAGCTTGAAATTTTAAAGGTAGTGTCCAAATTGGATTGCAAAACCCACCTCATCTGAGCTGATCTGATATGGTTTCTCTTAATTTGTCATGGTCAATACTTCTCAGTGGGCAAATCTACATGAGCTGATTAACTCAGGATTAGAGCTAATTACTGCACGGTAAGTGTCATTGTCTACACATGCAGATGTTTACTGCATGGTAATTACCTCTAATCCTGAGTAAATTTGCTACTTGTAAATACAAGTAGCAGATTTACTCAGAAGAAATTACTGCTCAGTATGGCATGTATAGACAGCTGATTGGGAGCAAATGTGCTCCTGGTCAGCCAGGCAGCAGGGAGAAGGAGGTTGAGATAAGAATCTCCCAGCCTTGGCTTCTAGGTCATGGAGCTGAGGCTGGGAGATGAACATCTCCCAGCCTCAGATCAACAGTCGTGACCACGGAGCAGGGGCTGGGAGCTCCCTGCTGCTGGGTTTGGGGGGACCATGGGTTCTGGTAGTGGAGCCCATCCCAGCAGCAGGCAGGGAGCAGTGTCCCAGCCCCCACCAGGAGGCAGCTGTCTCCTGGCCCCATGCTCCCTGCCAGTGGCTGGGCTAGTACCCAGGGGGAGCCTAGAGCTCCCTCTGCATGCTGCAGGCAGCTGATGCAGGGCCAGTTGGGATGGGAGCAGACTGCTGCCATGAGCTGCAAATCTACTTCTGTTTCCCTGTCCATGTAGATGCCTACCTGGGGTGGGTTTACTTTGGAGTAAACCCATCCTGGAGCATTTGCAGATGTAGACACACCCGGAATTAGTTACTTGATTTTTAGGTTTATAAATAAAATGCCTTTACTTGAAAATGAAAATTTTAGTTTTCAGATATTCTAGACCAGTTCTTACTTGGGGCTCAGTTATGTCATCTAATCTGAGAGTCTTGCTATATGATTTAGTATTTTGCACTAGATAAAAAAATCCTGGCAAATACTAGACTTATATTTATACTTGTATTCATATTATGCTGTATACTAGTGTATGTCGTAACTTGACATATGAACTAGTAGAACTGACTGCAGGATTGCATACTTGGCTCTGAGGGATTTCCTTTGGCGGTTAAGTTTCCATCACCTCTGTGCAAAATATTGACAGCTGAAACTGAAAATGTGCAGAGCTTAGAGTGAGTTCACACCCTTATCTGAAGCTTCTACATACCTTTTCCTTGAGTCTACAACACTGAGCTGGGAAGCCCCCATGAAACAGTATTTCTTGAGGGATTTCTGCTGCTGATCCCAAATAGAAATAGCACCAGTAGATTTTTCTTGTTGTGCCTTATCTCTTTAGCTCCTAGTCCCATTTGGAAATGATCTGGTTCCTAGCACCTGACAATTTTGTTTTAAAGAAACACCTTTTTTTTTACATTTCAGAACCTTGGGTAAGCACTTAGTTCAAGTTGGTCTTGAAAAGTGAGAAAGAGGATCTGTATATTTGTTGTAACAAATACTGCTGTAACAGCTACACATATCTCTAATAATTGATTTTGCAGCCTGTGGGTAAAGAAAATTCCCTCTGAAATGAATGGAATCTGTGTCTCCATATAGAAGAGTGTATTGAGTTTGGTATAAAAATAGAGCTTGTTGTTATATACTGTTTTGAATGTAATCAGTGTTATACAACATTACAGTAATGATACTGTAAGTAAGTGTGTGCGTGCGTGTGTGTGTGTGTGTGTGTGTGTGTGTATTCTGAACTCCTAGACTCTGTGCCGTAGAACTTCTCTTCCATAGGTTGACAGATGGTAAAGCTCTGTACTTAAAACTCAGGTCCTTCCATAGTATCTGTTCTATCTTTGCTACCACCATTTTGAAGCCTTTACTGGTTATGAAATGCGGCATAGCAACAATGGTGGTATTCCTAGGTAACTATAAACTGGTTAAAATATCCTACAAGCTGACATTTTCACTGGGACCTAAAGGGAATTTATTTCCTTAACTCCCTTCAACTCAATGAGATTTGAAGGCCTGAGTCTCATAGGCTACTTTGAAAAGCTCCAATTAAAGAGATTATTCATTTTATTAAATTAATTTGTTTCAAATAAATCTACCGGCCTCCTTTTTTCGTAGCACAGTTTTTGGACATAGTGGGCTCATTTACACATGAAATTAGTGCAGTGCAATAAATTCTGGTGCAGTTCACACAGGAGTTCATTGCTCCTAGGCGCAGCGTTTAGAGCATGCTTGGGACTGCAGCACATTGAGCCGGGGTGGCACAGCCCTAGCTTGCAGGAAGCCCAGGAGTTCAGCCTGCCAGCCTGGGGCTGCTCCAACATGCTGCAGAAGGGCTGGCTGCGGCATGAAGGTACTACAGTTTGGGCGCATCCACATGAGCACGCATGTGCCTCTTGCCCCACCTCAAACCCCTTTGAGGCGGGGCAACAAGCATGTGCAGGAGAAAATTAGACCCCTGGATATTCAGGGGTCTAAAAAAATCGAAGCTTAAAAAAGTGGCACATGGCATGGTCCGGGACCGTGCCCTGAGGCAACCAGAGGCTAGGTCCTCCATGGAGACTCTCTGGCTGCCAGAGCGTCTCTATGGATGGCCCCTCGCCCTGGTGCTGAAACGTGGTGGGCCAGGCCATGTGTTCAGCACCAGGGCTCTGGTGCTGGTGAGTAAGGGGTTGGGGGGGCAGGAGGGGGGAAGGGCTGGGGTGGGGTATGTGGGCCTTGCAAGGAGGGTGGTAGCCCCTGTGGGGGCCATTTGGCCCCTGTTGGGGGGCCGCACCCCTTGTGTGGGGGCTGAACCCTTGTTTTGGGGTTGAACCCCCTGTTGTGGACCCGTACCCCTTGTTTTGGGGTTGAACCCCCTATTGGGGGGCTGAACCTCCTGTTGGGGGGGCATGACCCTTGTGTGGGGGCTGAATTCCTTGTTGGGGGCCTGTACCCCTTGTGTGGGGGTTGAACTCCCTGTTGGGGGGGGGGCCAAACCCCTTGTGTGGGGACCATCACCCTGTGGGAGTGCAGCAAAACATGTATTCATGAATTCATGAAACATGAATTTAGAGTTCACTTTATTATTATGATAAGAGACTTGCTTTAACACTGTAAGATATATCAATAAAACATTGTCCAAATGATCAGTCTCTGTCTTGCTCTCCGTCTTTATAGTGGTCTTTTGTTTTACTTGTGGAGGAACATGGATTTGGGGGTATTTTAGAGTGAGTTTGGGATTTTTTTTATCAGGGATTTTTCAGTTTTCCAATAGGGAACACCAGAATTCCTGCTGCTAGGGAGGCCAGTGGCAGGACCCTGCCTGCTGACAGCTGGCATCCTGGACCCATCTGACTGTGGCTGACCTCCTGGCCAATTGGGGCCAGGAGTATGTGCTTTGACAGTTCAAAGCAGGCCGCTGCACCTGGAACATCTTCCAGGCGATAGCTGCCCAGATAGCCGGGCAGGGGGCACAAATGGCAGTAGTGCCGCACAAAGGCCAACCCTGCAGCCACAGCCCACTAGCAGCTGGCCCAGAGGGGCAGATGCCTCTACTGGCTCTGCAGGCCACATCCAAGTCTGGCAGGTGCGCAGCAGGTCACAGCCAGGCAGCAGCCCCCACTGCCAGACTGCTGCAGTGGGTAAAGGGTGCAGGGAACTCTCAGGGCTGCTTCAGCAGTCCAGCTGGCACAAGGGGTAGTGTCCTCAGGTACCAATTGGCTGGGCTCCAGAAGCTCTTGAGAGCTAGTAGCCCTGAGCTACTTGCCAGGGCGGCTTTTTATACTGCTGGGGACAGCACAGGTGCTGGTCCCAGGGCTCTAGCTCCCCCTGGCTGAAGATCCAGGAGGAGCCAGGCAGGGTTATTTTGCCCCAAGTGGCACAATTTGCTCCACACCAAAGTGCATGTCCGAGCACATGTGCTGAAGCAAAAAGCCCCGGCTCAAATTTGCACCACTTCTATTTGAGCTGCTGCGAGCGCACGTGCTTGTATGTGTGGATGCGCCCTTTGGGGCCAGCCAGCAGGTATCCCTACACTATAGCACCCTTGTGTCCCAGCCAGCCTCAGTCAGCATCTACATGTACATTGTGGCAGAGTAAATAACTTTGCTGTAGGATAGTACTTATGTCAGGCAGTACTATCCTATGTTGTAGTTAATTAGTTTACTCAGGCCTAATGGGGGCACACTTGTAGATAGTGACGTTTTACTATGGAGCTAATTAGTCAACTCCACTCCGCAGTAAGTGTCTCATGTAGATTCACCCCGCGTAACTAAAGTTTAGTTAAGGGGAAAAAAATAGACTATTTCCTGTGCCCCAGGTCAAATAATCTGATTATAAAACTCCATTTTTTCTACTCCATTGATCCAATTTATTTTCATTTCTATCTGTGCTGAATGGGTTGAATACATTAGTTACTTCAGGGAAGGTTGCAAATGGTCTTTTATCATATGCGCAAAGCCTGCTGGATTGCATACTGTACACAAAAATCAGAAAGCGAGGAATAGAAAATATCTGCAGGTAAAAGATGAGTGATTGCTTCTTAGAAAATGGAAACTACTCTATGTGACTTGAGTTCAGAGGTATATTTGAAATCACCTAATTTGATCGTTTACAGTTCAGCACACAAATTCACTCCTATTCAGGGATAAATAAAATATGAGGTTCTCCTATGCCAATATCTGTCACTTTTACTTGCTGCATTTAGAAGGATCTTATGTTGCAGTTGTGCCTGTGATTTAGTAAATACTATCCATTAATTGCAATATGTGATTTATAGAAAAATGTAAACAGGGTACGATATTTAAGTTTTCTTATGACCCAGTTTGTCAAAGTGATGTTAACATCAGGCCATGTATTTAATGGGTGGAAATAAACCTCAGTTCAGGATCTGGCCTGTTGATTTTAGTATTCTGAGTTTAAGGTTAATTCTCCCATAATTTGGGGGTGGAATCAGTATATAATATCACTTAATTCTAACTTAAAAGACCAAAGTACAAGGGAACATTTAACAAAGCCAAAAACCAGTGCATTTTTTAAAAATTATAAACCTCAGGTTTTATTTTCTCTTTCCATGATGTACAATTATCGCTAGAGCACCTTAAACCTACAGCTTGTTGAAACCGGGAGAGCAGAGGGGTATAAACATGATCAGATGTTTATATGGATGATGAAAAGATCCAAGATTAAGGATTAAACAAGCAAATGAAAATCAAGATTCCTGGAAGGGATATAAATCCTCATGCTTTAAGCCAATCTGTAACTAATGGAGCCGAGTTTCTCTGGGGAGGATAGGTTTTTTCCATGACTGCACATGGCAAGGCTCCTTGTATCTTCCTTAGAAGCAGTTTCTACTGGTCAGTACCAAAGACAAAGTGCTGGATGAAATGCAAAACTGATCTGATATATTATGGTGGTCCCTATGTTCTGCACAGGGGTGAATGAATCTCACCCCTAGGAAAACACAGATCCTCATTATGATCACACTGCTGTCAATCTGGATTTACTTTCATGTTGTTTAGGGTCTCTATGCTTCCTGAGTACAATGATGGATCACAGCTTCCTTATGCTGATGCTGCACAAACACTAAAGAACTACAAGGATCCCTGCCCCAAAGATGTTACTGTCTAAATAAACCCACATGGAAGAGATGAAAGCAAATCTGCTTTCTTTATCTGGTTTTATAGTATGCCATGTAGCAATTGTTCTTTTGAGTAGTACTGGTGCCTGTGAAAAAGGATATTGATTTCTCATGTTCTTATTGTTATTTATCTTATATTCTTATTTTAATTCAGTTGCATTTCTTTCCAGAACTCTTAAAGACATTCCCTAGACCAAGAAGATTGAATTAAAGCCTATGAATCTGCTGCAGGACCCCAGTTCTTAGCTGATATCCACTGAGAAGCATCTTTAACATCCCTGAGAATTAGCCCCACTAATCCATTTATTTGGCCAAATTCTGGTCTCATTAATAATGAAATAAACTGGGAAGCATCCTATTTACATCCAGTATAACTGAGATAGGAACCTGGGTGAGTGTTGACCTCCTGACATAGTAGATGAAGAAGCTTGGCAAAGAGAACAGGAAACGTATTTTAATGAACTGAAACCCAGTTATGATTCATCCCTAACCTCTGCCCTCCTCTTCCCCCTGTTCTTCACCAATAAAAGAGAAAGAAAGGGAGGGAAAAAGTAAAGGAAAATGGCATCCCCTATTAGAAACACTCATCTAGGAATAACTGTGTGTCTTGAACATGTGGAACTTCCTGGTTGGAGCATTTATCTATATGGGGATCAGTACTCAATAGGTAATGTAACTGTAATTTAGAAAAGCTAAGCCTGGTTCCTAACACTTTCACATACATCATCTGGGGCAAATCATTTCACTTCTTTATGTCTCAGAAAAGCTACTTGTCCTTTATTCACCTTGTCTATCTAGCTTCTGAGTGCTCATGGAAGGAACAACCTCATGCTGTGTTTGTGGGTAGGTGGAGAATTACACCATGCTGGAGGTGGGGAGGGGAAGGGGAAGAAAGTGGGGAATGGAAGTGAACTTCACTGTTTCTGCCATTTTTCCCTTTATGGGGTTGGAAGTCTGCTTGGAGTATGTTTGGCCTTTTTGGTAGGAAACAGGCTTGGGACCAAAAGGGAGAGATTGACTTGTGGGAAGGCTTTACAGTGTTTTCCAAGGATGTTCAGGCTCTAGATTTGCCCGGTCTCTTTCGGAAGCTTGTTCCCAAACTGGAGTCCCTCAGCAGAGAATTTTCCAACATGTACTAGAAGGCCAGGTACAGACATTACACTTTTACTAGAATAAGTGATTGGAAACCAGTCTATACCCATAACAGAAGTTCAGCACGCAGGTTTAGATTGGTTTAAAAATGGCAGAACCCAATCTAAGATTTGCCTTCTGGACAGAAGGGCAAATGTATGTTCTGTTTGCTACCAATCTAAATTACGCTGCTTGCAGAAAACCACATAACTTAGACCAATTCCACCTTGGGCTTTTTGAATGTCTGTCCGTACCTAACCTAAGAGTCTAAACCAAGATGCATGCACGTTGGTCATTAGGCTGGGAAATGCACATGTGCCTCAGATTCTTATAATGAGAGAGAAAGGGAGTAAGAACTGGTGTCATTTGGCAAACACACAGGCTCCTGTGTTTTATTTACCAAGGTAAATAGCCTCCTGACTTTCCCATTACAGTGAACAGGGAAGAGGAGTTTTAATGGGCAATGAAGCTCTGACCGTTCCAGAAACTAAATGAATGTGGCATGCGAGGCTTCGGAGGAGGTCCCCTGCTGCAGCCTGATCTCTTTCAATGCTGAATTCTGCATGGATAAGAGGAGCATTTGCAGCTTTTCAGGGTTTGGGGCTTTTTTAAAGGTATTTTCTCTTCTTTCTCCACGAATTCAGAGACACCAGGCCCTCTGGCAGAGAGAACATAAAAAGGGATTTTTTTCATTATTATTCTGAGAATAATAAGATTATTTATTTTTCTTACTTTTCAAAATAGAGTCCTTAAGGCAAGCTCTTAAAGCAAATAAATGCCTTGAGAATCTTTTGGTAGAAGGAAGCTGCCATCTAATTTTTGCACATTAAGGAAAGAACTGTCAAGAATTGGGCTGGTTAATATTTGCAGAGCAAACTTTGGAAGTAATTTGGAAAGTGAGATATAATGGACCGGTCTAATAGTTCTGGTGCCGAAAAGTGTTTTTCCACCTGTAGTTGAAACAGTATTTGACATTTGTTATGAGGTAAGTGTCATTTATACTTGTTTCAGATATGTGTGGAAAAGGTGAAGATGGTAATGTAGGAGAGGTTATGTAACATGCCCTTGGTCATCAACTGAGTTTAGTGGCAGAGCAAGAAAAAATAAACACAGGAGCCCTGGCTCCAGATCACCCAGTAGCGTAGTCCTTTAAAAAGCTAGGAGCAGAGCTCATGGTCCTTTCATCCAAACCTAGGCTGTAAACATTAGACTGTGCTTTTCTTCCAGAGAGCTGAGTCCTGACTTCTAGACTTTTGTGCTCTTTCCCCTAAAAACACTCTCTTTCAGGAATAAGCCAGAGTTAAGACTCTCAGTCATTCCTGGTCCCGAACATTAGATTAGTGGTGCTCTGAGCAGGGCTGCGCTCAGACCCAGGGCTCCTGATTCCAAGTCCTTCCAGCTCTTACTACTAGAAACCCCCCTATCCTGAATACAGACCTGACTCTCATTTTCTTATTCAAACTGTAAGTCCCTGCTTTAGCCATCAGTCCTTTCTTTTTATAGTTCTCTTTAGAATCCAGTCCCTTGCTGCATAATCGCACCTGTCTCTCTCATGTCTTTTTTCCATATAAAAGCTTTGCCTTAAAATAAGGAGGTAGTTTAAAATAAAAATAAACATATCTCTGTCACTCAAGGTACTTATAGAGTTTAATAGGTGCTTCCTGCTGCCTGCCAGGCAAATAATCTGTCAAACATTTCAGCCAGCCGCATTGCTGCAGATCTGCTCATTGCCTACTGGCATACTGTACATTATTAAACCATGTGGAAAGCCTCATGGTGAGTCTGATGAATGGCAGAAATAACAAGGACCCCATTTTGCCATTCTTCATCCCATCTGTCATCCATGCACCTTCTTCCACTGTATCCAGTGCCAGATGCTGTCAGAAGCAGGGTACAGCTCTGGATGGGCCTCATGTTCCATCTCTTCTTGTAATCTATTCAATCCTATTTGATGTCCTTTCTTGAATTCAAGTTCTATATATAAGTATAGTTATGATGGGTCCAGGCTGGAAATTTTGACTGGGAAAAGATAGCTGGATCTTGCCCCTTGGCTGTCCTCAAAAACAGCCCCAGCCAGGATGGTAAATCAGATCTATATTTCAGCTAGTCTTGGCATTTATTTTCTACTTAGTGTAGGTGGGTGGGAAGCTCAGATGGAGAGAAAATTAAAAGGCAGGATGAAGGACTAAGCACAGATCTATTTTTGTTTGAATGCTTCAGTGATAATATTGGTGGTTTGCTTTTACTGCTGGGGCAGGGCCCTGGCTTGACAGCACTGGGACACATACCCCATTCTGCCCTGCACAGCTAGTGTCACCCTAAGCAGCTTGAGCGATGAGAGCTGAGCTCACCCTCTCTCACTTGTTTTTTCCTGTGGCCTCACTGCTGAGACTGTCAGCTGGGGTGCCAATTAGTGCTAGCTCTGATGTGGCCACCTGGCCATTAGCAACTGTTTTCACATCAGCTGTTTGGATGGCAACAGTTCAATGCTACTGCCCTGTTTTTAATTCAGACAGGTGCCCTACAGATGAATGACTTGGGATCCATTTATTAATTCCCTAAGCCAGTCAGCTTCTCATTGTTTTACCCCTGCCCCTGTGTTAGACATCTCTTACAGCACACTAATGAGTACCTGTTCTTGGGCATTAACTTGCCTTTCCTCTGCTCTTTATTTCATTTTCATTGCTGGCTTCTGCAGAGTTGGATAATGTCAGATTCAGAACAGTACATGCAGCATGCTATTGTTCAGCAAGATCCATATACTTTGGTGTCATTTGAATGTCTTATTTATTTTCTGCAAGGTATGTGGTGCATTCCAGAAGTGCAGTATTTTTTGGAGCTTTTTTTGGTTTGTTTTAGGATCTAATGAAAACGCCAGCTTTGCAACAGGACTGAAATCCAGGCGCTGTTAGAATGGCAGGTGTTGCGTAGATGTTGGTGCTCTTTATAGTTGTGTTATATTGTACTGGGAGCAGCTGGGAGTAAGGACTTGACTCTGCAATGAGTCAAGTGCTCTGTTCCCAGTTCCTTGAAGCACTTCTGCCCTAATGTTTATTTGTGTCGGACGCAAAGCATTTTTAAGGGTTGAGATGAGAGTATGAAATTATTTCCTGCTGAAACAAATGATCATCACAAACCTCACCACCTTCCAGTCCAAGTGCCAAGAGCAATTTTTTGACCTGCCTTTTCTAACTGTATTATCTATTTACTGTCTTCCTAGCAGCTCCAGTCATGGAGCAGATCTTTTCTGTGCTGGGTGCTGTACAACCCCCCCCCCCCCCAAAAGACAGTCCCATAGCCCCAAGTATAAACTCAGAGCAGTGTTTGCATTTTAAAATGAAAATGAAATATATGCTGTTCTCCCCTGGGGGGAGAGATGGAACCATCTCTGAGAGATGATGTTACCATAATATCACTTAATGCTATACTGGATGGACTTTGGACACTGAGGTGATGCCAGAACCATAGAGAGTGGAAGCATTTAAGCATGTGAATAGTCCTATCAACTACTAAGCACAATATAAGTATAGTTATGATGGAAAACACAATGGTGGTGAGCACCCCAGTTGGAAATAGCTCATTAAAAGAAAAGCAGCTGTCAGTCTTTCTAATCCTCTGTGGATCTGAATATAAGCAATTACTGAGAAATGTAAAGTTGTCTTGAAATACTTGAATGTAAGAGCCGCCTGCATTTCACCTTGACAGTAATGAGACTGCATTGTCAGGGAGTATGTCCTGTACAGAAGGAAACAGATGTCTGACCTCAATTGAGAAGTCATAAAGGTGCTAGGAAGAGAAATGCATTTAAAAACTACAACATGACTAGGTTACATATTCATCATTATTTTTATGTGTGGCAATACACTTCCAGGATAATTAAGCATCTTGATTCATATCAAACAATAAAAGGAGCATTTTCCTTTTCTGTGAAAATCTGTGCACTGTCTCTTGTTAGTGAGTGTTTGAGGTGCAGGGGAATTAAGTGCTTAGTTGAGATGTCTTGCTTAGACCTCCATTATACAAACTTCCTAATGTAATGTTAGCACAATGGGAAAATAAACACTTTGCTGTTCTTAACCGTGTCATCCACAGACTTAAAAGCACTTTGATAGTAATAATTCATATTGCTAGTTAGTCTCTAAGTGTTTTACAAAATGGGGTCAAAAATTATTTTGATTTTAAAGGACCTGAGGGACAGAAGGGTTATGATCATGCTTTTTCAAAAGTTTTGTCATATGTTGGATGCTGCAATTTTGTGCTGTTCTGGAAAGACCTAGGGCCAGATTTTTGAGACCATAGGTCCCATTTCAGGCACCTGAATAGATTTCCTTTTCTCAGTGATACATTGCTTAGCTTTAAAAAAAAAAACAAAACTCACTATGTTGTTTAGATGTCTGAATGTATTTTAAAAATCAGACTTCAACCCAGGACACTGAACCCTTGAAAATCTGGCCTTTCAGGGTGACATTTGACATTGTTATAGGCTGATATAGTTCTGAAAACCAGGCCATTGTTTACTTAAGTCTGACAACTAAAAGTTGACTGCCTCAAGTTTACTGGATAACTAGTATGCGCTGTAATAAAGTCAGCCTAGGGATAGCTTCATGCATTTTGGGCCAAATCTAACCCTGACACATGAGTGATGGATAAGGATCTGTGGAGGAATAGAGGGAATCTCTCTCTTGGGCTCCACATGCTTATGCTATAACTAATGCTGCCTTGATGCACTTCTGTGCATGCATATATACAGCCTATTGTGGCTGAGCAGTATAGAATTAAGAGTCAAGGCCTATATTAGTCTAACAACTATGGGTCCAATCCAAAAACTTACTGAAGACAATGGAAAGACACCCCCATTGACTGACTCCCAAAGGCTTTTGAGTCAGATCCTGTTTGGAAAAATGTGATGGAGTGAATGAAAGTCAGAGAGAGATTTATCTCTCAACCCCCCTAGTGTAGTATATAGTGACTGCTTCAGTATTGCTTTCTTTCCATAACATCTCTGCTCAGCAGAGTTTTTCCAAAAATTGCTTCAGTAGCTTTAAAACAAAGGAAAGTCTCTCACTGACTTTAGTTTAGGCACCTTGTTTGCTTGCCACAGGGGTTTAATTCGGTTTAGTTCTCTGTAAATTGAAATGGTGGGTTTTTAAAAACACTGCTTTAATTTAGGGAGAATTAAACCAAACTAAACCCCGTGGCATGTACACAATGGTGGGGGCCCAATCCTTACCCACCTCTTCAGTGTTGGGGGGGAGGCGAGCTGCCGGTGGGCTGAGAGATCCCTAAGCTGTGCGTGGGCCCCCCAGGCAGTCCCGGGGGTCACTGCAGTCATGGAGGGAAGCACTGCCTCCCCCCCAGCTGCAGAGGAAAGTACCGGGCCCCCGCACAGCTCAGGCAAGCAGGCAGGCTCTGGGGAGAGGACAAAAAAAAAAGGTCAGGCTCACTGCTTTTTTTTTTTCTTCAGTGAAGCCTGCCTGCACGGGCTGCAGCCAGGCCCCACAGCCCCTGAGCTGCATGGGACCCACCAAACCCCAAGCACATCCGCTTCCAGAGCCCCATGCACTGTTATACTTTGTTAGGTAGCAAATTAAACATTTTGGAGGTGTTTTATTTTGCTACGTACCGAAGTCATTTAAAGTGGAATACGCTGCTGAGCGTGCCAACAACAATGCCATGCAAAAGGGGATTTAAGCCACTTGAAAGACCGATTTTGTGGCATGTACAAAGGCCCTTAGAGCCCAATCCAAATCCTACTGGTGATGTCTTTACATTGACTTCTCTGGGCTGTGGATCAGATCCCTTTATTAGGTATGTGACATAATCATTTCTGTTGTAAACATTCCTGTTCATTAATAATAATACAAAAGTTGAAACTAAAGTACATAAAACAAAACAGATGCCTGAGAACCAACAAAATACTCAACATCAGCCCATCAAGTCAGCAGCAATGTTAGTTACATAAACTCACTAATAAAATAGCAGCCAAATGGATGAAGAAACCAGGCAATAGTCTGTCTACTTAAATATAGAACCATTAGTCATTTTATCACACCTCCAACTTTTCTTTTTTGTTCTTTTAATCTCTTCTGCATAGATTTATTTTTAGAGGAACTTCCTTCACTTAGACTCATGCACAGCAACACAGACTAAAATACCATCTCTTAGAATTGATTCTATATTTTTCCCCTCTCTGTATCAAAACAACTAAAATTATACTGCATGGCATATTCCAACCATTCCCCCTCCCCATCCCCTTTATGTATGAAAAATATGGAGTCAATGTGCAATAGCTTGACTGGGCTAATTCTAGTTAATGGCATTGAAAAGTACTTTGTGGCTTTCATTTATACTGCACTTTCAAGTTTTGAAATAATTCCTGTAGATTAAGCATAGCAGACGTGAGGTGGATCTCAAATAGTTTAGTTCTCTGAGAAGTTGAAGATGTCAGTGCTAACACTGGCAATGATCACTTCTAATTGCTCAACTACTTAACATGGTCTGTTTAGGGGACATCAGGCAGACCATTGCATCCAAACATCTTTAAGCTCAGAAGAGCTAAGAGGATTCTGTGCCTGTGAAGCTGTTAGGAAAATCTTTTCAGGTCTTGGAGTCATGCATGTTGAAATATTTATCTTAGTTATACTGCTAATGCAGTTATTATGGATGCAAATTGTGGCTAAATACTAATTCAAGATACTTTATGATTACAAGCAAGATGACAAGGTTACAGCATATGATTTCCTAGAGTTTTACTAATATTATTTGGTGTTAAGAGCCATTTTTGTTACCCATTGGCCCCAATCAGGATTTGAACCTCGTTTTGCTAGGTGCTGTGCAATTACAGAATGGACGGTGTCATTTTCTTTTTTTAAGTCATACACTTAAAATTCTCTCCCTACACTAGATGCACAATCGTGTACCAGCAAAAAAAAGGTCTTTAACCTCAGAACACCTTTCAAAGAGAGAGTTTGCCTAAAAAGATTCTTTCTTACAACTTCTCAGTTTTGTACTTATATGTGAAGCTGGGTAAAATGGTCACATACCATCTACTCAGACATAATCAGTGGTACCACATATTACAAACTAGCTGCTAGCAGTAAAATTCCCAGATTGTAAGTAGCATTTAAACATGGGTAAGATGTGTGGTATTGGCTATCTTCTCATTTTAGCTGCACATGAATTCTTGTAGCCTGATTTCCCTGATACTTGAATATAGGCGGTCACAACTGAATTCCTGTTGGACTCCTAGCTAGGAATAGTTGGGTAGAAATTATTTCAGCGCTCTCCCAGGTTATGGTTGTGGGATAAACTGTGTGCCTTATTCAACACTTCTATCCCAAAGTGCATACAATTGCCTTTTCCAGGTTGCAGCAAGTCTTTTTGTTTAACTTTTTTTTCTTGTTGCACAGAGTTTAGGTACCAATTTTCATCTGTAGGTTAGCTTAAATGGACATTTTCTGAATAGCTTAGTGTTTCCTTTTTTATTTAAAAGGAGTTTAGACAGGCTGGACTAACAGGAAGATAACTGGCAGTGATAGATTAATGCCTTTAATGTGGCAGTGTGCTCTAGTGAATGGAACAGGAGTCTGAATTAGGATTCATTTCTTCCCCTTGTTTCTGACCATTTCAGAAACTGGAAGGGCCTAGAGGAATGTCTAGATGTGGAGTTGTTTATTATTTAGTTAGTCTATTATTAATGGGGCCCTGGCACATACTAACTGTGTCACTCCATGCAAGTCATTAGGCATCCCCTGTGCACCAGCTTTATCCATTTGGAAAAGGAATCATGAGCTATGAAGAGAATGCTTGCAAAACTCTGAGATGCTCAAATGGGCAGTGCTATGGAACAGCAAATACCTACTTCTTATATTAGTTGTGAAATTCCTAAATTGAGTTTCTGAGTCTCGAGCCAGAAGGTTTTACCCTGTGGCTAGACCTCTGAACTGGTGTCAGTGCAGGACTGGGGCACTAAGGCACAGAAACGGTCAAAAAGTTTTCAATTGGCATGGTCAACATGTTTTAAACTCTGATAAATTGAATGAGAAACCATTTTAAAGTGATTTAGGAAACTAAGGATACATTATATGAGATGCCTAGGCAGGTTAGTTGCCTAACTCCTGTTGAGATTAGTGGGAGTATCTCTATGGCTAAGTACAGACAGTCAAAAAACCCAAGGTTGAATCAATTCAGTCTTTGCAGGTTAGTCTAAACTGCAAAGATTGAACCAACAAGCAAGTGAACAGACATTCACTTTTGATTCAGGAAATGCAGCCACATGCCTGCTGTAGCTAAAGCCAGAAGCTTGGGGGTGGTAGAGCATGGCTCTCTGGCACATAGCCACCTTGGGCTGTGTGCTCGCTTCCTCTTCCTACTGCCCCGAAGGTCTCTGGTATTTTCAGTCCAGAATCACAGCACAGGACTATTCAGGGTTGCTCATCACTTCCTCTTCCTGCTTCCAGATGCCTCTGGGATTTGTAGTCCACAGCTGCAGCCAGCAGTAGGTTTAGCAGGGCAGGGCAGAGCAGCTCTGTACTCAGGGAGAGGGAAGCTTAACCCCCCTCCCTGGTACCAGACCACAAATAGGGTTTGCCTGGGGAAGGCAGTCCCTGCCTCCGTCCACCCCAACCCTTCTCTGCTGGAGCAGACAGCACAGCCCAGCCCAGGGCTGGAAAGCATGCTGGGATGCAGGGGGACTGTGATTTAACTTGAACCAAGAAGGGGTTTTGGACAGAAGTTTTGCAAACTGGTTTGTCCCAAGTCAGTTAAGCCTGATACTATATTCAGTAAGGTTTATCTTAAAGCAGTTTCAGCCATTTTGAAACTGGTTTATGTGCTGTACTTCTGTTCTGGTTTATGTGCTGAACTTCTGTTCTGTTACAGGTTTAAACCAGTTTCTGATGTCTTAAACTGGTTTATGTGTAACTTCTGTCCCTAAATGTTTTTGTAGACACTAATTTGAACCTCTAGATCAGTGCTTCTCAACCATTTTAGTTGCAAGATACCACTTGTTAGAGCCAAACACCCCTCAGAAAATGCCAGCTATTATTTTACTGAAAACTGAAAAAAAGCAAAGCAGTTATTTTGTTGCAAAGAACTCACAAAAAACACAGCAGGGCAAAATACATGTAACACTATGGATTCCTGTTTGAAATCTCTGGGTTTATCTTGTGAATCATGCTTGCATACTTAAACAGTGCTAACGTAGTCTGGCACTTTGCGGCTCCCTTGCAAAGATCTCGAGGCACCCCAGCATGCTGCAGTAGTCTTCTTGAGAATCACTGCTCTAGATCGTACATCCCAGCCATAGCTCTTAAGTAGAATATAGTCATAGACCTGATTTGCAGAACCAGTATACTCCCAGTGACTCAAAATGAAGCAAATGTGCATCATTATAAGTCAGGTGCAATTTGGAGTTAGTAACTGAATCTGTCACAGAGCTCACTTAGTGAATAACATGACCCCTAGTTAGTAGAGCATGACTGTGCTTTTCACACTGATCAATGTTCCAAAGACATGCCCTGCTACCTTCTACCAAAAATGGCTGAGAAATACCCATTAATCACAAGGCACTCTAACAGCCTCTTTATGCCCACTGCTAAACAGAGGCAGGAATCCTCTGTTCCACTACATGCTTTACTTGTCAACACCAAACTCATGCAGAGAGTCAGAGCTCTGTCTGCTAGTCTATAGGGAGAGACAGCTTTTCTAAACCTCATTCATTGTATCCTAGAGGACTGCCTCAAGGGTTTGTTCAGGGATGGACTTCTTCCTTTCCTTCCATGTCCAGGAAAATGCTCCTTGCATGCTTATTATTCCACTGGTGAAGTGCATCTAAGTTGGTCTTCACTATAGTCAGCACCATGTATTTGTAGATTTTGCCAGCATAGCCAGACTGTTTTTGGGTGGATGGTGTAGCATGGGCTTTCCCACTAACTTATGTGAGCTGGAATGTAACAGAGACTGAGACCAGCACAAGGAATACGTTTTTCTAAGCTCTTTTGTATGAGCTATCTGGTCCTTTCGCAGAGACCTAGCATGAACTAAGTGCAATCATACTCTCTCTGGAGCAATTGAGGAAGAGATCGGACAGATCCGTCACTCCACTTCCTCTCTGCTTTTGCCAGTGTACCATGGAGAGTACTCTACATGGAGAGAGGAATCAGGAACTGCAGTGTCTTCCAGTTATTGTCAGTGAGTTCCCATACTTCCTTAGTAGTACCACTGTAGTTGGCACATCTTGCAGAGTACCCCTTTCTCTGACACTTTCCCAATAGTGTAATCTAGCCCTAAATGAAGCTAAGAAATTGATTAATTTTTTTACTATATGTTGGCTCTGATCCAGAGTCCCCAGGCAGCTGTGGGAGTCCTTCTGTTGGCCCAGCTTCAGATTAAGTCCTGGATGGGTAGGGAAGAGAGATTTGTGCGTGTGTCAGGACTTTGTAAGCTGCGCAGTAAATACAGTTCTGATGCAAGGGAGCTGGGGGTCACTTCAATATTAGTGTCTTTAGATTCCCCTATGGCATTTACTAACCCATCCTGCACCATCTGTTTAAGAAGCTGAAATAAATGGACCCCTCTTCAAGTGAGAGAGGTAGAATCAGGCCCTGTTTAAAGTCAGACAAGCTATTCAGCTTGACATCACCATAGGGAATAGCAGACCTCCAGTAAACTCTTCTATTTTGCAATATTACCTCTGGCCTCCAGAGGCAGACGGAGGTGCATGCACTACCTCTGTAAACTCTATTTGCCTTTTGAAACACTTTCAGAATAGAGCACTGGACTGGAACTCAGGAGACTTAGCTTATATTCCTGCCTCTGCTATTGCCTTGCTGAGTGACCTTGGGTCAAGTCACTTCACCCCTTAGTCCATCAGTTTCCCTATCGGTAAAATGAGGATAATAACGATCTTCCTTGTAGAGTGCTTGGAGCTCTCCTAAAGAAAAGCACTATAGAAATCCCATGCACTATTCTCATTGCTTGAAGGGGTGAAATGTATTCCCACCTGTGTAATTGAGAGCAGAGTCTGGCTCACTGTAGCAGGCAGAGCACAAGCATAGCAACAGCTGAACTTTGACAAGCAAGATATTTTGTGGCCCCATGTGTCAAACAACTGCAGGTGCAGATGGTCAATTAGCAGCAGGTGCCAGAGATCAAGCAGATCTGGGGACCTGATAAGATATAATTGTGGCGCAGAGGGAAAAGAGTGTGCAATTAGTAGTGTGGCACTGGATTCTCAAATTGAAGCCCAGCATGTGATGTAAAATTCTGCTCATACTCTAACATCATATCACATGACAGTAGCCTATAGCATGTTTGCTTTTCTTCCCCCCCCCCCCCCTTTCCCTAAAGCTTGCTGCTTGGTAACTGCAGTATTTTGGGGACAGATTCTACTAATTGCTACCCAGAAATAGCACCTAAGTTTGGCAGGGCTTTCAGGAAGAGAAAATGAAGGATTTGGAAAGGGAAAAAATAGATATGTATAAAACTTATATAATAACTCCCTCCCCCTCTGCTTTATTCCTCTTTTTCTCTGCACATTCATTATTCAGGCATATGCAATATGAGCTGGATTGTGACAAAGAGTAAGAGAGAGTCCAGAAGCCTCAGGCTTTTTTTGAAGGTCTAGTCCCAGTAATTTCCTATGCATGCTTTGAATACAAGGAATGCATAGGACCAGAGAGGATTTTGGCATACCCCTGTCAAGCAATTATTGTGTCCTTATGCTGGGTATTCCAATATGATACTTGGATTGGAGGAGAAGAAGCACGTTTATGACCCAATTTACTGTACTATCAGGGGATTTCACAATCTTCAACATATTTACCTTTGTGACACTTTGTAAGGTAGGGAAGTGCTGCTTTATGGCTGGGGATCTGAAGCAGAGAGAGGCTAAGGAACAGATCTTCAAGATAGCTAATTCTTTTGAAATCATTTGGATGATCCTTAAAATCTTAATTGATGTGGATCTACATCTCCAGGCAATGAAATGACCTGCCTGTGACGTAAGGTGCTAGAAATGGAGGAGATGTAAGTGGGCAAAGTGATGAGGGTTTGGGGAAAAAATTACAATTTCCTTAACAGGATGAGAACAAAGTAGTCAAAAGAGCAGCTGAAAGGCTAAAAGAAAAGTCAGCAGCTTAAAATAAGGTGTCCAGGGGCACTTTTTAGAGACATCATCTAGTAAACAGAAAGTTTTCTCTCATTACCACTCATTTTCTCTAAACCTTCAAGTACAGTAGTATTATTCCTGAAGTAGCATCTCCTTTGGCTCCAGTAATTTAAAGTGATCACTCGTGGGGCCCAATACTAACTGATAAATAAGGTTCAACACTATTTACTCATGCATGCATGGACATCTTGCTCAGTGATGAGAACTAGGTGGCTCTGAGTCAGCATGAGTGGTCCTTCCACTACCAGCACCAAAAGTGTGTGGGACTAGGTCCATCAGGAAGTTAAACTTTCCAAAATGCACTAATTTTATGGGTCCCAGTTGAAGACACCCAAAGTCCAGGTACCAGTCGTGCTGCATGCTGCAGTTTCCATGGACTGCCGTGGTTTGCTCTAACTTAGTTGCAGCCAGGCTTAAAGCCTTTCAGGGAGCATACTCAGACCAGGAGACTGCCCCCAGAATCTGAGACCACATTGGGAAATACTGAGTTGCACCTTTGTCTCTCAGTTTACCGACGTGGAAAAAGAGGGGAAATTTACTTGGGACCATATTGTGAGCCCCCTTCCTCATGTGGGTGAGCATTTACTCTCATGGATAACCCCACTGACTTTGGTAGTTGGTAAAGATAGCACCATTACACCCTTGAATACTTTTCTTGTGATGTCATGCAAATTAGTAGTAACCTTCCAGAGTGGATGTGGCTAGATTAGTTCCCAACTATTTGGTGTGCTGTGTTTATTCAGATGGGCACCTGTTACTCCAAAGCTGCTAGAAACATGTGTGATTAAAAATATAGGCTGTGAGGCTTTTATCCAAACCCATCAGTCAGCAGGGAACATTATTATTATTTTGTACTGAAGGTCGATAAAATATGTATCCATTTTTATTTTATCTGAGTCACAGTTTTTTATGGGAGCAGCAGAAAAAGAAACTAGATAATGTGCATATGGGGTAGCAGAAAATGAAGTCAGTTGTAAGCAACAACATCTGAAGATGTATATTTTAAGTGAAAGAGAAGGTGGCAGAGAAAAATCAATGGACTGATTTTTGTGTAACATTATAACCAAGAACAAATCAAAAGTCTAGAAAACTTTCTGGTGCAAGGGTCTCTTGATCAATGCCAGATCAGATCGCACAATTGATTTCTGCAGACATTGTTCGTGTTAAAATATTTTTTTTTGGAATTGTTGTCATTCCTGGATGGATTGCCATAAGAAAACTGCCACTGTACTCTGTGTTTCTGCTAGTTTAACCTGCCTAGTGACAGCCATTGCAGCAGTGGGAATCCAGCTCAAGAGATGCAGTATTATTTAGGGCTGTATGAGGTTGTAAAGGCTCTCTCTTGCGGTGGTTGTTGTTACTGCAGTGTGTTGAGTCGACTGAAAATTGAGGTCTCCTAGTGCTACATGCTGTGCATTAAGGTTGCTTGCTGCCCTTAATAGCTGGCTGTTCCAGCTGGTCAGAAAATCTTTCCCATGGAAGCAAAGAAGGTTTTGTTTTCATCCAAAAGCTTTCAGTGAAAAAAAGCCAAGGCCTGAAAGCAGAAATATGTTAAACTTTTATGTTTTCCTTCCTACCTACACCCCCCCTCCCCCAAAGGAAAATAAAATATTTGGAAAGAGCCATTTGATTAACAAGCAACTTTCCCATGCAAATGCCTTTTGAAATATAGCAGCCAGGCACCTCTATTTTTTTTTTTTAGCTATTTAATCTTCTTACCACGGCCGATTGTGATCCTGCTCACACTTACACATGAGCAGGACTTGAAGAGAAGTGCATGCAAAAGACGTCCTTGGCATCTGGCTTAAATAACTGAAGCAGAAAAAGGGTTACGTGTTCTTAGAGCACAGTCCATACCAGTTGGAGCCTGCTTCTCTCACTGGGATGCAACAAGGATATTGGCCAGTGGTGATGGGATGATCAAATCTTTGCCTGCATATGTCCTTCCTTGCTGCTTTGTCCCTGAGGGCACTGCAAAGATACTGGGCCCCCAAGGAATGCAGGCACTACATTGCTGCCTGCTATTGTTAGGGGTTGAAGTGCAAGGTAAAAGCTTCCATTTCTTATGTTCCCTCCTGTACAGCCTGCAGGCACAATATGGCCCTATACACCAAGGCACTGGAGAGGGGGAGAGACAGAGAGAGAGTCTGCTGCACGCAGAATGCACGGCATGAAGCAAGCCAGGCAGAGGTAGCCCATCTGTCAAAAGCCCAAAAGGATAAGCACGCTCATTCGTTTGGTATAACATGCTTAAACACTTCGTTTAGGAGAAGGCAAGCAGAGAGCTGGCCGGGACTGCAGCACTAGACTTTCAACGTGATACCACTTGCCTGATATGTTGAGAGAAGAAATGGATGGTTAATGGATCTAATTAAGAGGTTTGAACGTCTTTGCACCTTCCTGTACCCTCATGCCTTCCAGGTCAATAGGGATGGAAGAGGAAATGCGTGTATGAAGAGAGGGAGCAGCCCATTCAGCCAGTTAGATTAAAATGGTTGGGTGATTTATGATTTTTAATTAAAGGCTTTTAAGATTTATATAAATTGCCATTTTTACCTGGGAGAACAAAAAGGGGGAAGGAAGAGGGCTTGAAGCTACATCAATTATCTGGTAGCAAATATGCTAGATGAACTTTCAGGTCTGTGCTTTCTGTTCCAAATGCTCTTATATTTCAGCTCTCATTCTCTTTTTCTCTTGTTGTCCTGCCATGTGTCTATAGGCATGTGTGTGAGAATATATATGTGTGTTTGTGTATGTATAATTAGCAACACCTTTCATCAGAAAGTCTCCCAAGGGCATTATAGACTTTGCCAATGTGAGACAGCTGTTTAATAGCACACAGCAGTGCAGTTTAGCATGGGAAGCGTATTGCTCAGATGAAACTTTATATTCTCATTTACACTGAGGCCCCTTTATACCACACAGCCAGTTTAAAATAACTTTGAGGTTGAGCATGAGTGGCTCTAAGAAAATAATCCTGTGGAGGGGCTATCTGGCCAGGACTGATGTAAGGGTCCCATACCAGACCTGCTCCTAAATTGTTGGCTGCAGGCAGGTAACAAAGCATGGTCAAAACACACTGCATTACTATTCTTCTCTGCTTCCTTGGCCACCTAAGAAGGAGCTGCCTGGAAGTTAAGGCTGAATAAGTCCCAGCTGCCCTAGAATGTAGAAAGCACGAAGGTCATTTTAAACTTCCTTAGTTTAGTCCTGCATTTACAATGTGGCCATCCTCAGCTGCCCAAAGATCTTGAATCAGAGGCCAAAAATAGTCATGGGATGACCTTACCAATACTGCTTTAACTGTAGAAATAATTAGGAGTCTTTTATATTGGCTTTCAGACTTTTTACCCTTTAGAGATGATATTCCCAGGTCTTCGAAACAAAAGCTGAGAATCTTCTGTAATCACAGGATCCCAAGAGCAGGGGCAATAACAAGAACTGGCTGTACAGCAACTGATGGCTGGGCCCTATGAGCCTGCTTCTGATTTCATTTAGAACAGTGGTTTTCAAACCTTATAGACTTGAGGCACCCCCAGAAGGACTCAAGGCAGCCAGCTCTTAGTTTTCACTCTTTTTTTTTTTTACTACAGAAAAATAATAGAGCAACTCTTATTTTAAAAAAATAGCTCAGAAAAAGCACCACAGGTCAGAATGTTTTTAGCAATATGGATTCCTATTTGAAAACTCTGGGTTTATCTTGTGAATCATGTTTGCAAACCTACTAGTGCTAACATTGTGTGGCACTTCCCCTCCATGGCTCCCAGGCTGAGAATCACTGCCTTTGATCAACATTATGCTAGAGTATATCTGCCCAGGATGAAGTTGCCCCAGATTCTCACTTGTGCATAGTAGAAAAAAATAGGTCCCCTTCTCCTTTGCTACAGGATTATGCATTTGTTTCTTATAAGACCACTTAAGTCTTAAGAAAGAAGTAAGGCACATTAAGGTAAGAATCCTGAATGCCTGTATTGGGCAGTAACCTGCTTATAATAATTATCTGTACTGTATTGGGGGGAGCGGGGCAGACACTTCTTTTGTTTTTCTTCTTTTATAATGGCCAAGCTACCTCTTACTCTGTAAAGTAGCTAAGGCAGCGAATTGTAGTATCACTTGGACTAATAGCAAGGCTCTGTTGTGCTTAGTTGGACATGCATAATAAGGGATCGAACCCCCCCCGCCCCAGACTTAGGAAGTGCTATCTCTGTCTTCCAGATGAGGAACCGAGGCAGAGCGATTAAGTGACTTGCCTCTGGTTATACAGGGAATCCAAGGCAGGAACTGATTTCTTTCCTATGTCTCCAGTTATGTGCTTTTTTGGTGGTGAAAGGCATTATTTTTAAGAGCTGGGAAACAGCAGTTAGGTCATCAAGTCCATCCCCAGAGGGCCAGTAACTGCAGTATCTGAGTTGTTAAACAACTACATGGAAAAATGCTGTACATCACTTTTACTGATGATAATTGCAACATTGTCTTTTACATGCAGACTCTGTGCAAAGCTAGCTGGTTGTTATTAGTTTGATTTAAAACATTATGCTCTAGGATAGGCGTCAAGACTTCCCTGGCTTTTCAGTGGATAGAGGGCTTTTCCCATTCCCAGTCTGTAATGTTCTCATTATATCATCATTGTCCATTAAACAAGTATTTGTAAATTATATAAAAGTGTTGGGGGGGGGGGGAACTGTTGGGTTTGATTCTTATTTGTAATATGGCCCTTTCACATCCCTCTGGCCATGGAAAAGGACCATGAGATGGGCAGAGGTTTTTGTGCAAGTGAAAATCAGGCTCCATTATTTTTGTTGTTTGGAGCCAGGATGTGTGCTTGATTAATCCTTAAATGTGAAGAAAGTTATTTAGCCATGTTCGTCTCAAGTCAGGTAGCACACAAGATAGAGGTGCACCTTACATACTGAATCAGAGATGATGAGTCTGGATGTTCTGGCAAGGGTTAGATAGAGTGCGAGTCTGTAACGTTACAGTTATAGTTGAATAAAATAAACTAATTGCACTTGGTGGCAAGAGCTTCCCAATACACTGTTCTTCGTGGGCATACACTGGATTTGAAAGATTTACTTATTCTTGGTATGATACAGTCACATTTGCAAAGTAAACAGGTCCCTTCATACAGCATCTTGTAAATTTAGGTGGAGGGTAAATTTGCAAACTTGGCACCCTAGCGTTTTGAAGATCTGGGCATAAATAACTTAGGAGCCTGTGTCCTATTATCACAAGTGAGTTCAGCACCTTTAAAGTTGCACAGCTGCTCAAAACTGCAGATAAGTGAGATTTTCAAAAGTGGCAAGGTGCTTAACTTACCTAATGAAGGGGATGGACATGTATCAGGTGAGATGTACAGAACTACAGTTCCCTAATGAGCCAAAAAGAACAAGGGAATGTCAATGTGTGAAAGCCTTGCAGTATTTGCATTTCCTTCAGTGAGGCTTCGGTTTGAATCTGAAAGGTGAGGCAGCCACATGGTATGTTTATTTAAAATACCAGAGCATTCAGTCATAATATCCTGTTAGGTAGCAGGGGGTAAATTTTGTATGCCTTCCTCAGTTGCTGTTGAGGTCTGTGCATAAGGGATGCAATTGCTTATGGTAAATTTCCCCCTTGTAATGAGGCTATGCTGTTAATGAGACAGCATGTTGGAAAAGAGGTTCATTAGATATTTGCTATCCTGGTCACTTTCTAGAATTAAGCTAGAATTGACATTAAGATGTACCCTATTATCCCTCAGTGTTTCGTGTCCTGAGATGTATAGTGACATTGGGCAGAGGTATATTGGGTGAGTAAGGGGACACAATAGGGTCTCATTTCATGCTTCTGTGGTATTTCTGTGTAGTCGTAGCACCTGCCCTAGCTAGGGTGGGGAGCAACTGTAGCAGAGAAGTGACTGCCTGGACTTCAGTGGGTGCTCTCCAAGCCTGCTGGGGACTGTAGGATATATTTGGCCTGCCAGCCCATGCTCAAATCCATGTGACCATGGAGTATTATTATTCACTATTACTGTGACACATCTTAGCAAGATGAAAGCTACTGCAGATATGCCTAACCGTGTTGCAATCATCCCTTCATTTACCGTATAGACATACCCAACATGAGTACAGTGCCGGCTTCAATGAGGTTCTAATGCTTTACTAGGGTTTCCTAGGCTCCTGCGTTGAAGGCAGAAAGTAAATAGTACTTCAAGGAGTTAAACATCTTCACTGACTGGCTTTCTTGCATACATACCAGCCTCTGGCTTCTTTACTATTCATTCCATCTAGGCAGAGTGCACACCAACTGCAGATGCTTCCTCAGCCTGACGAAAGGTATTTATACCCGGAAGCTTGCAGATTAGAATTTTTCCAACTGTTTGAGTCGGTCTAATAAAAGATACCAGATTTCCCCAAAGAACCTTGTCTGTCAAGGAGTGGAAGGAATCTGTAGGGTAAGCTTTTCACAGTCCTTGCCCTATCTTACTATATGAGTATTATGCCATGTAGTCCAATGGGATACTGATCTCATCTGGGACCCTTAGGTTTTGTCTACACACCATCAAAGGACTATAGTAGACAGTTCTGCAGTGAAGCATATCTAAAGTCACCGCCTAACCTGAAGATGGATTTGCAGTAACATTTTCAAAAACTGTAAACTATGGCTAGGCTAACAAGTGATTACTGGGGTGGAGGCTTTGAATCAGAAACAGGATTTTATCATCTCTGGCATCTCTCATGAGGCCCATGAAGAATCAAAGGGCTGACTTCTTCCAGATGTTAGAAAGCCAACAGGAGGTGTTGTAGTAGTGCTGGTGGGAATTATATTTGCATGAGATATAGTGCTGGTGGATTGTGAAGGAGCTGGCAGACAGATTCACATAACAGGTGCAGGGAAGAAGAAAACATTTAATTCTGCACCCTCAGATATGGTGGCTAACATGTTGGCTGGCCATCTCAGGGCAGCTTAGTGAATTGGGGATTTCCTAAGTCCATTAATTGCAAAAATCCCCACTGAAGTAAATAGGTTTCTGCCCAACTTAGATCAGTCCATGCAGAGCAGCTTGCAGGTTCAGCGCCTGGCTGACTACCACCTCCTGTCTTTGGATCCCTGACTCTGCCAAAAATGTTAGCTTCACTCAGTTGTGTAGGAGGCCTATCAAGAAAGGAGAAATTCATGCCTGCAAAGTTTATCCCTTTGCTTCACAGAAAACAAAACAACCAATGTCTTGGGTAAATTTTGCCCATTCACAAAATATAATGGTGTGAACCAAGCAACACCCATTAACCAAGTAAGCAGCTGAGATGCACAGAATACATTTGGAAGGTCTCTGGACTTTTATGTGCACCCTGCCATGTTCTTCTCTTCACTAACAACCTCCTTATTATATTCCTAATAGCCTCTTGCTAATTTGTGTCTCTTAAAGTACAGAAGCTATTTTAGTTGTTCTTTTTTAAAAATTACCTGAATACATAATAATGAAAACACTTTTTCATCTTGGAAGTACTTTTATTAAAGTATGTCAGACTTATTATTTTGCTAAACAGCAGCCTTGTGTTCACTGATCATGCCATACAATGTGAATAATAACAAACCCACAGTTATGAAGTAGGGAGCTGTTAAGATAGCTGCATTTTATAGATGGGGAATGTAAGTAAAAATATTAAATAGCAGAGGGCCATTGTTAGAACCAGAATTAAAAGTCAGGCATTCCCAGTTCCCAGCTCTGTGCTCTCACCACTACAGCTTACCTCCTGAAGCCAAGTGGCACCGTTTCAGGATTAATATACCAGAAAATTAAAACCAAGAAACTTTGTGAAGTTTGGTGACTCCTGTATGAGACTGAAAGCTTCTCTAGACAGGAACCATGTCTTCTCCCTTGTCTGGAAAGCACCACAAGTGCCATGGACATAACCACAAGTAAAGATTAAATAAGAGGTCTGGCCAAGCAATTTTCATAACATTTTGACTAAAAATTCTTCTTAAAATGGGAACTTTTGCAGAATTCTTGCTTTTCTCAAACAAAAAAAAGTGAGAAAATAAAATATCTGAAAATTTTTTAGCTTTTAGGCAGTTTTAGCCAGCCTGGATTTTTTTTTAATGAAAAGTCAAAATTAGGGAGATAGGGTAAAACTGTTTTGGATCAGGTCTGACAAAGATAGGGAGGCCCTCTTTCTGTGGCCTTGCTTTTTATTGTTTTCACAAGGGTAGAAGGGTTTGCTTTGAGAACAAAGAAGTGTTAATGGCACCAATTAAGAGTTGAGAAAATCTTTCAGGCCCTATTGTTATCTTGCTGGGAGGTCACTAAAAAGTCTGGCTGAAAATCACCAACTCAGCAGCCTGAGAACAAAGTAGATGGATGTATTCCCCAGGAACATGTAGTCTTAATAAACGAATGGCCTCTAAATGTTTAATTAAAAGGTTATGTGTTGTTTTTATTGCTGCAGGATGTTTTGTGGTTGAATCAGTTGGATAACACAGAGCACATATTTTGTGGGCTGAAATTAGTGTACCAGCATGCCTGTGGAAATGCAAAAAGCCATAAATAATGCAGAGTTGTTGACTGAAAAACAAACTGTATGGCCTTTCACTTGTATTATAATAGTCTCTAGAGCAGTGATTCTCCACCAGGGTACCAGGGCACCCTGTGAGCACAAAGTAGCACTCTTAGATTTACAAACTCGATTCACAAGATAAATCTAGAGATTTCAAATAGAAATCCATAGTTGTGGTCTTTCTGAGTTCAGTGAGAGCTTCCTAAAAGAGATCACGTGTAACACACATGTATGTGTATGGGAAGATAATGCAGTATGTGATTGTGTATACGAGGGCATTGAGAGAAATCTTAACTTTGCTTCCCATTGCAGCCTAATGCTGGAGTCTGACTGACATCTCCCAGCCATCTGGTGCGCTGTGGATCTAGACAGTTACAGGTTTCTCCTCTCAAAACTTTTAATTATTATTCAGACACCCTCAAGGAGGGCTAAACAATTAACTTCAAGCCAGGTACCTTCCCCAAGAAAGATCTGCTACAAGATTAAAAGGATGGAAGGCTCCGTTGTCTGCACAATAATTGTGAGCAGAGCTACTTTACCCTGCAATAATTTAATCTCTCCTGATTGCTGATTGACATTTGAAGGACGTCGCTAAAAGTATGACACGTTTCTGGCACCTCGACCCCTCATCAGTCATTTTAATTTGTGGTCTTGTATATTTTAAATATGTTCTCAAGGTGACTTTATGAAATTTCTTTGTGCACAAATTAGAACTAGAAAAAAGATGGGAGGGACTAAGAACTGGAAGTTTTATTCACATTTGGACTTTTTAAAATATGTGTATATATATGTTCTCAGCATAAGAATGTGAAGCTGTAAGTGTGAAGTAACTTTTCTTTTCTCTCCTAGTGGAAGCGATAAGAGAGGGAGAGAGATATTTAGCGAAATGTTTACAAGAAAGTAATAATCATATGATCATCTTTTTCTTAAGGAGGATGACTATAATAATACTCCAAGTATTTTTCATTGAACGGGGTTCCAAGTCATTTTGAAACACAGTAATTTAAGTCTAATTAGGGAACAGTACAGAGTCCACTAAAGTCAGTGGAAGGTTTCTAATCAAGTTCTGTGGGCTTTGATCAAGTCTGTTGGCCCCAGTTCAGGAAGGTCCCATTGACAGCAGTGGGTGATAAATATATATTTCAAGTTGAGCATATACTTAAAAATTTCCCTGAATAGAGAAATAAGAAATATTTAACCTGTTCTCAGAAAATCATGCTAAGACACAGAGGGTAACTAAATGTTTCTAAGCTATAGAACAAACCTGCGACTAAGGTTATTATCTGCTCTAATTGATTTGTCACTATGTACAATAATATATACATCTGGGTACATCTACACATGCAATTAGTATGGCTGAATAAACTCCGGCGCATTTTGTACTGTAGCTTATTGCTTCTGGGCACAACACATTGAGCTGGGTGGTGCAGCCTCAGCTGGCAGGAGGCCCGAGGGGCGGTGGGGGTGGTCAGCCTGCCCGCCCAGAGCTGCTCAGCCCTGGCTCAGCATGCTGTGGAGGGTCTGCCTGGGCACAAGAGTGCTTCAGTATGGGGCTAGCCAGCAGGCAGCCCCCACACTGTAGCACCCTCATGCGCCAACCAGCCCCAGTCACTGCCTACACATGCCTTGTGGAAGAGTAAATAACCCCCCCATAGGACAGCACTTGTCACTAAAAGTACATCATTTGGGCTAGGGACAGAAATTACGGATGAACTGATATAATTGATCAGAAACCGGTTCAAATCTATTACACAACAGAAGTTCAGGATACATAAACAGCTTTCAAAATGACCAAAACTGGTTTAAGATAAACCTGGATGGATGTAGTATCAGACCTAATTGATTTAGGTTAAATTGGTTCATTGAGCTTCTGTCCCAGATCCCCTCCGGATTCGAGTTAACTCACAGTCCCCCAGCATCTCAGGATGTTTTACACCTCCCCCCAAATCCCCCCCAGGGTGGGTGGGCTAGCTTTGGCCCAAGCTGTCTGTTCCAGTCAAGCAGGGTGGCATGCTCTAGCACCCCCCTGGCTTCTGGCCTGGGCCACTGCAGGCATGTGGCTGCATTTCCAGAATCAAAAGTGAATGTCTGTTCACTTGCCTATTGGTTCAATCTACGCAGCTTAGACTAAGCTGTGAAGATTGAATCAATTTAGCCTCAGACTTTTTGACTGTCTTAGCCTAAAGGTATGACATGTTCCTGGCACCTCAACCCCTCACCAGTCATTAGTCAATTAGTCAACTACTTAGTCAACTCCATAGTAAAGTGCACGTGTAGATGCCCCCAGTATGTTTGAATCATCACCCCCTGCTCTATTATTTGTGCCATGAAATGTAGCTGATTTGGGGCTGATGTTTCAAAGCACTAAAGCAGTGGTTCTCAACCTTTTTTGTACCTGGATCCATTTGTAAACATTGATGGCTAGTCCTGAGCCAGTGCTCCTCACTTCTGATATGCTTGCCCCTCCCTTTCCACCCCCAGCCACCCCAGTGTGTGGGGCAGAGAGGACCCCAAGAATCACCTTGCAGGCTGCAACTCTGCCAGCCTGTAAGGGAAAAGCCACAGTTTCCTTTGTTTTCCTCGTTTAAAGGAGAATCCATTTTTAAAATTTGTTGATCCATTTTTAATGTTTGTTTGTGACCCTTTCAGATACTCTTGCAACCCAGTTTTGGGTTGTGACCCATGGGTTGAGAAACACAGCACTAAAAAATAAAGAATACCTGATAACTGTTTAAGGCAGAGCATGCAAAATAAATATGCAGGAAGAATGTATTAGGGAATGTGGAATTTGGGGGTAGAATTTGCCAGGACAGGAGGCTTGCTAAGAGCAAAGCTGGGAGAAATATTCCTATTAAAATGTAAAAACTGCTCAGAAATCAATATTTTACTCCTTTTATGGTGAACTCAATATTGGAACTGCCTTCATGAAAATAATGCTAATTTTTATAGCAAAATTGCTTCTGTGTTTTGAGTGATGATGCACATGTTCAAATACAAGAATAGGGTTTTTCAGTGTACAAATACACATTTTTGTCGACATTACAAATCAAGGCAAATATAGAAATTGCAAAATGTTGGAAAACAGAAAATCATTGGGATTTTTCCTTCAATAGACTATTTTGCTGAAGCCAGAGCTCTTTGTTTTACCCATTATTGGGACATTTCCTTTTTCTTGTATGTATATATGTAAGCACTTGATAAATAACATGTCATCCAATGCTTAGAATATATTGTATAGTTCCTATGTTTTGTAGAGCTAAGGAAACTGGTGGTGGCCAATGGCTTCTTCTTTTATTGTTGTTTATATCAGCTCTTAACTAGAATATTGGGGCATGCGGAGGATGGAAAGAATAGTCTGCAAACCCATCTCCGTGATTCCCTGAACAATATCTAAGTGCCAGATATATGTATTTTTTCCTCAGGGGATATGGTTGTTGGAAGCTGCAGCCATGTAAAACTGGCATCAAATCAGATACTTGCATGACTGAATGTTGGAGAACCTCATGAACTTTAATTTATCTTCAGAACATTTGTGTGTGCTAGGAATACGATAGCCTCATTTATAAAGAAATGAGCTGATCTGCTTCCATAGAAGGTCTGTGACAGAGACCTTCAGGGATCAAACCTCCAAGAAGCAGCTTGGAAACAACACTGGGCTAGAATTTGGAAAACGTATCTATTTCCAGTTCTACTACTAATCTTCCTGGCCTTGGCCAGGTCCCTTTTAACCCCTTGGTCTCTGGGTTTCCCCTTTCGTAAGATGAGGATAATGATGCCAGCCTCCTTTAAGTGCTTTGAGAGCTATTCCTGAAGACTGCTAGGTTGCATTGTTACTTTTGAGTTACCGATGAGTGCTTTGGCCACAAGGTCAACTTCTTCCTCTTAAAGAGATTTCAAGGGAACTATGGTAGGCAAGTGTTTCTTAATATAGATATCAAAAGGTCCTTAATAGCTGCCCATATTTACTACAAAATGATCTGGGGGAAAAACCGGAGAGAGAGATGTCATTGTGAACACTTGCCACTAAAATGGACCTTTTTCCTCAGCTTCTTTTGTATGTCCTGTGTCTTCATTAGGCTGGAAGCAGATCATTTATCATGGAATAGCCTGACCAAAGCAGTGTAGTGCTGTGAAGGGAAGCTCAGAAAATGTGTGCCTTCATCAGTGCTTTCAGTCTCTCTCCATCAGGATCACCAGGTCCTTTATCTTCTTCTTCCCTAGCCAGAGCTGCTTTTTGAATCTTTGAATTTCTAATGGCTTACTCTGGCAAAAGCTCTATAGAAATCAATAGAGCTCAGATGAATATCACCTGCTAAGCATCTGGCCAAGCATAGATCTGTGCTCTAGTATAAATGTTGTTATGGTTGGGGGTATCAAAAATAAAAAGCAGCATACTTGTTCCAGCTATACTTTTGACAATCAAAAAAGCTTGTCAAGGGCATCTGAGGCAAGCATGTGAGATGCTTAGTAATATATATGTATGACTTGTGAGGCATGGGCTAAGCTGAAGTCTGAAAAATGTTCTGCCAGTATATACCTTTTATGAATATGCACCCACTCAGTGGCTGATTAAAGAGGGATGGAAAATTAGGGCCAGATTCTGGCTCCCAAATCTCCATGAAAATCACTTTTGCTGAAACTTGTGTGGACTTGAATGATTCTTTTCCCTCACCTACTGAAGCCACCTTTACATAGTAAATATAATCTTTCTGCGGGGAACCAGCTGGCAGCAAAAACCCCTCCTTGCAAGCAGTGTCAACACAAAAAAAAAAGGGGAAACAATAAATACAATGTAAAATACTATCAACTACAAGGCATATAGGCTGCACCTTCTTGAGGAGGCTCCAACCATGCCCAGGCAGTCTGGGATTTGGGGCTTACCCGAAAGGGTTGGTCCTGGGGACCTGCACCCCTATACCTGCCCTTCAGTAGTTGGCTGGACAGGAAAGCCCACATTGGTGAGTCCTGTGAGCTGCTCTTTGGGTTTGCTGTGCCATGGGGAGCTGCTTGTGAGTGTCAGTCCTTCTGTGTTGCAAGGGGTTCTTGTTACTCCCTGGGAAGCTGTAGGATGCTGATCTCCACTTCCAGGAGGTGGCTTTGATGGGTTAACTGTGGCTTCGGTCAGCATACTGCACCCCCAAAATTCCTAGTCCTAAAATCCCCGGTTCTGCTGGGGCAGCAAACTGCAAAAAACTCAAAGAAGGGGAGCCAGGCCTATCCTGGCCCAGGGCCTGCATATGCAGCAGAGCTCAGCTACACAGCTAGACTGAGATGCAGTAGCTGTAAAACAATAAAAGGGAGACCCAGGTGTATTTGCACTGGGCCTGAACTAAGGAACAAAGCATGCCAGGCTCCTCATCCTGGCCCAAACCATGCCAGGTGTCACCCTGGCCCAAACTTTGCCAAACTTTTAATCCTGTCCCAAATCTGCCAGCAAAACCCATGAGGCTCCAACCCTGGTCCGCGTGCTCCAGAGATTAATAACCCCATGGTATTATCCCACTCAAAACCCAGGAAAACAAAAGAGGGAAGAAGAGCGAGGGAATAGGGGGTCTTAACCCTGAGACAGACTTTCTCTTCCTGTACCTGAGCCTTTCCCTTCATATAGCTTCAGCTGCTTCTCCAGTGAAGGGGGCCAGGGGAGACCCCTGCTCTCCATGGGGAGCAGTTTTTCTGGCTCCAGTTCAGCTTTACATCTTTCAGCATCCCCAGGAGGAAAAGGCATGAGCCCTAGTTGACAGGTTTCTATATAACCTGGTATGATATCATCCAAGCTTTTCTGATCAGGGCTTAACCTGCTTCCAGGTTTTTTCCTCTTAACCAATTAATTTAAAAAATGAACACTGCCCAGTTAGCCAGTTAGACGAGGGGGTTTAATCCCCCCTGTTTAGGTGACTTCACTCCATGCTCTTTTGTTTCCAGCCAACAGCAGGGTGTATCCCTAGACAAAAGGCTCTACAAAGGGGGTTTCTCTGCCTACGTGCAGACAGCCCTGCTTCTTTCCAGATTACAAGCAGAAATGAGGCAAAATACAGCAGACATGATAAATACAGCACATATAAAATATAATCGTATTTTAAACTAAGACACAGTTTGCAGTACAAAATGGCTTGGACATTTGGTGTGAGTTGCATAAAATGACTGTGCCTTTCAGTGATACCCAAAAGCACTCCATGCTGCTCCTTGGAGGCTGCCCCTTAAATTTGAAGCAGTGGAAGTTGCATCTAAAGAACACTTTGGGTGGGCTAATTGCAGTACTAAATGATAGTGCCATTTAGTCCACCCCAATACTAATTAGCTAGTATACCACAGGGTAGCTATACTACTTCCTGTTCAGGCAACATTGAGTGCCAGAGGCTGCTCAAGTAGCAAGCTGATCTCAGGTCGAGTTTTTGTCTTGTTGAAGTCACTGGGAGTTTTGCCATTGACTTCAGCGGGGCCAGGAACTGGCGCTGTAGTATTAGAAGTTCTGCAGGAAAACAAGTTAGATAAGGCAGAGTTAAGACGTTTGTGATACATGATCAAATTGTTCGAAAATGAATAGATAAATCTGAAGCTCCCACGGTGTAGCTATACCGGATTCATGGTCCCTTTGCATCCACAAACATTAAAAAAAAAAAAGCAACCCAACAACTCGTAAGTTCAAATGTTTGTTGTTTCATTCTAGGCAAATGCTTAGCAGAAATCAATGGAATCAGAGTTATTCTCTATCCTATTTTCATTTGTTAGGCAGAGAAGGTGGATAGTGTCAGTGTCAGCTTCTTCCTGCATCTGCGTTTCTACCCATGGAATTGTCCTTTAGTAGAGCTGAAAACTTCTAGTTGCCTGAAAGAAAATAGTCTGATTTTGGTTGGGAGAGAAAGAGGGGGGAGTGAGACACTAGGGGTGGAAGTTTGGGAGAAGAAATTTAGGAGGGAAAATTTTAAGGGGGAAAAGAGCTGAAAAAGAATTGAGAGGCTCTGAACTCCAGTGTTACAGCCATTGTCAGATTCTATTACAAACCTACCTCTCTTTGTTTAGCCGTTATAATTGGTAATGACTGCAGCCCGGTAAGAAATCATCCATGCATATTTGGATCAGCACTTATTAAAGTCTCTATCCTTTTTTTCCCTAATGGAATACCAGCTCCATGGCCCATTGCTTTAGAATGAGAGTTTCAATAAAAAGCAGGCTCATTTAGGGCTTATTCTTAATGATGTAAGATTTGGGCGGCGTTTGCACTGCTGATGGTATATATACAACCTTAGAACAGACAGCTGTCTGACATGCAAACCCAGACTCCATTCTGCTGAGCAGAACTGTGCAGCTGCACTTACAGGTTTTCATAGAGATCATTAGGGTCCTGAGCAGGCTTTAAAAAGGCACTGATCATAGAAATCTTTAGAATGTATTATAAGAATAACAATTGCTCCATAGCATAGATTACCGCTAACTTCCCCCTAAAAGCATGGTCTCCCCCACACCCCCCACAAAAAACCTAAAAGACATCTTGGGTAGAGTAGATCTTTGGATTAGGGTAGAATTCCTCCTGTCCTTCTCAAAAAATTTAAAGCATATTGAATTTCATTACACAAGTGTTCAAGCAAAATAACTCCTTTGAAGTCGCACGGTTGTGTGGGCTTACTGAAGGGTGGTACTGACCCAGTAATGCTGAGATAGGTACTGCTAGAGGAGATCTTCAAAGCTAGAAAGGGCAGTTAAAGGTCTGTCTCCCACAGGATCTCACTTTCAGCCAGTCTCCTGTGCCTTTTAAAATCTCTCTTATTAATGTCATCTTAAAAAAATTCACAAAGGGGTAATTTGCAACTTTAAAAAGTTATCTTATATCAGAACACACAGCAAGTCAGTGGCAGAGTCAGGGAATTGGTTTGACAGTCAGTCCTGATAGCTAGTAGGTTGGATGAAAAATAGGTTTTTGATTAAGAAGAATGTTTTACTAAAAGTCTCAACTTCAACATTTTTTGTTTGGGGGGTGGGATTAATAAAAACTCTGAAACCTCCAACCTTGTCCCCCAAACCATCCAATAATGCCTCTTCCCAAAACCCCCCGTGTTAAAAATAAGTCTTTGATTACAAAAACCCAAAGCAATCCTTTTTTTGGTTTTACTTTTTTAGCACAGGCATTAGAATTGCCTATGGGAATTTGAGTTTAAAAAAATGTCATATATGGAGTGAAACATCTCCAACCATTTCTAATAGGCAAAGGTAGACAAAGGGTAATGTGCTGAAAAGCTGGACAAAAGCTCTTACTGAAAAAGAGGCAGAGGGGTGCAGGAGCAGGTGAGTTGCAGGTCCAGGAATTGGACTCCTAGTTAAAGGCTATGTGAACTGCACTATGCTGTTTCTCTTATGAAAGATTATGACTGTGAAGATAATGAAGATTCAGGATAGTTCCTTTGTTATCTAAATACATAACAAATATATATATATTTGTAACATATATGTTATATATATTTAGATAACAAAGGAACTATTTAGATAACAAAGGATCTACACACACATATAATATATGCATATAATACACAAGATATGCATACATATATATGTACTATCTCTCTCTCTCTCTCTCTCACACACACACACACACACACACACACACGCACAGTTGAACTCTAATCCTGTAAAGAGAACAGTGCATGCATTTCTTCTGGCATAATTATTTCAGCATTACTGGGATGCCATTTTAATGCATGAATAGTGAAGGTGTAAGGCCAATGGGAGACTTAGATGTTTAGATGATGTAGCTTGCAAAATAAGTACATAAATATGGGGATGCTGGTATCTGGCAGAACCCTATTAAAAGCAGCAGAGTTGCATACAAATCTGCCTCTCAGTTCCCTTTGTGGGGTGGGATATGAGTTTAGGACTCTTTTAGGATGTTTAAATTGAAATCTGGTAAAAAAAAATAAACAGCGTTGCGCAAAGCAGCCATCAAAATCTTTTTCCTGCTATTTTGCCCAGTTTTGTCTCTATGCAGCCAGTTGGTATATGTGCACATATCATTTCAAATCCCTGAAGTCTGGTCCAGATGACTTACAAGCTACATACAAAATTATTTTTACCTGTGAGTCCAACATGTTTAGGGATACATCAGAAAGAACGCTGAAGCAAGGAAATGGGAATGAATTTTTTGTGACACCTTTTTTAAAATGTGGGCAAAACAGACAAAATCAGTAGTCTCTCTGATTTTAGTACTCCCTAATAACCAGTAGATGGTGCTTTTAGTAATAAAGTGTCCAGAGACTACTCAATTACTAAGTCTTCTTTTCTTCTATGATATTTTAAATAGTCAAGAAAAGCACCATTAACACTGTGCTGCCATGGGAAAGGCAGCAACATTCAGAATTACTCATATTATATGTGTTTCTATATGTGCATCTAAAACATCTGTTTTGAGGGAAAATTATTCAGAAGTCCCCAAGATATATCAGTTCCCATTTAGACATGTAAGTGCATGTTTTCTAAAGAGCTCATGGCTGTCTTTCCAAATACCCAGCATACACAGTTTTTCAGAAAAAAAAAATTAACTCACATGCGTGACCCTCAATAAGGGGCAGATTTTCATTGCTTGGCTTGTGACACTGTTGATAAGATCTTCAGAACAACTCAGTTTTCATCATGTAATAAGCATTTTTGAATATCTGTCCCTTAAATAAGAGACACGAATTTTAAAATTGCTCCCTGTCCACCACTCTAAGCACCCTTGGAATATTTGTCCCCTTCACTTAGGGGGTTAAAAGAGAACAGCTCTCTGGTGAAACAGATCCCTTATTTTGTATTTTTTAATTTCTCCATACGAAACAGAATATGAATTGGAAGCATGCATCGAGTCAAAATTCCTGCTGGTGTAACTCCATCAAAGTCAGTGGAGCTGCATCCACAGCCCATATGGTCCACTATTTTTAAATGAAGGATTGACTACTTTTTTGCATGAATGCAGATTTACGGTTGTCTAGTTTTATCCCCACAAGGCACCTGATCCCACAAGCACTTTGTTATGTGAATAACTTTTCTCATCTGAGTAGTCCTGTGTCTGACACAAGACTGTAAGTGTTTACAGGATCAGGCTCTAAAGTCCCACTTGTCCTGCACTTTGCATAGACTTATACATCTGTGCACCATGGGTGAAAAATTAAGCCTACTATCAGGATGGTGACACAATGAGCCAAATTCCATTCCACCTTTTAACAGCCTAAGTAGATGTAGGTTCCCAGGTATGATCCTGTTCCACCTGTTCCTGAAAATACATTAAGGCATCTACTTTTTTAACACACCATCATCTTTCTCTTAAAGTTAATTTACAAATAAGTACCCACTCCCTCCCACCACACACATACATTTTTCATTAACTTTTTTCAGGGACTCAAGCTCAGTGGCACAGAATCCCACTCAGTGTGCCCACCTTGGTTAGGCAAAGTTGATGACACAAAGTATGATGCTGTGGTTAAACAGCCCCAGGTACTTTCAATATGGCACTAGACAAGTAGTACTACACGAGGTGGTGACCAGGTACTTTATCAGGGTAGAGTCTCTCTCTCTCTCCTTATACAGTATTTTTATATAGATCTATTAGCAGGTTCTGTTCTGATCTCTCATCTTGCCTTAATGCCCATGCCTTGGATTTAAGATATGGTCTCCCATGTCCTGACACCATGAAATTTTCTGTATCACCCTAGTAAGCTAAACACAAGGAAAGAGAAGGGAAAGACTATAGATGCACACTCTTAACGGTGGGGTTTTCAAAGCCCTCTCTGATATGTGAGATTTGGCTTTACTAGGTATGTTTTGAAAATCTCAGTCTGAAGTGACTGAGCAGTTCATAGCTTTTTTTGAGAGTGTGGTGGCTGGGATTGGTTTAGCTTGAATAAGAACTAATGTACCCCACATCCCTGCAAAGACTTGGACTGTGTCATTTTGAATAATCTCTGAGATACTAGGCCTGTTCAGTCTAACTCTCTTAGATTTCTGTTCTAAGCTTCATTCTATTGATCATTTGAAGATTCTTCCCCAATTGTCTGCTGTTATAATTGCTTCTGGCTTGGGTGAACAGCAAATTCTATAGCTTGTATTGCCTTATAGATATGAATGGTGCAACCCATTGCAAATAATTTTTCTGGATTTAATCATAACAATCAGTCTTTAAATAACATTGTTACCATATGTAGTCCAACACTGGTGGGAAATTGTAATTCCTGCTGTAAATCCTTGAAGGTAGCTGACATTATAAAATAGTGGGGTCAAAAGCTACCTCCATAACTCTAGACTGTAACCAGTTAATTCAACATATTGGTTTAATTCTAGTTTATAAGAGAAGGAATGTTGGAGTGTTGCCAGCAGGTCAAGGGAAGTGATTATTCCCCTCTGTTTGGCACTGGTGAGGCCACATCTGGAGTCCTATGTCCATTTTGGGCCCCCCACTTCAGAAAGGAAGTGGAACAATTGAAGAGAGTCCAGTAGAGGGCAACAAAAATGGTGAGAGGGCTGGGGCACGTGATTTATGAGCAGAGGCTGAGGGAACTGGGCTTATTTAGTCTGTAGAAGAGAAGACTGAGAGGGGATTTAATAGCATCTTCAACTCCCTGCAGGGTGGTTCCAAAGAGGATGGAGCTAGACTATTCTCAGTGGTGGCAGATGACAGAACAAGGAGCAATGGTCTCAAGTTGCAGCAAGGGAAGTTTAGGTTAGATATTAGGAAGAATTTTCTCACTGGGAGGGTAGTAAAACATTGTGTCCTGGGGGAATGAAGACGAGGGCACAAGAGACCCTCCCTGCAGCGGGACTTGGCACGGAGGCAACCCAGCCCTGCAAGGAAAGCCCTGAAGGCAGGGAAAATTTACCTGTTCTAGGACAAGAAGGAGTGAAGGAGCCATGCGAGGATGAAACACCTGCTCAATTCACTAGCCAGCTCTACGTCTGGATAAAGGCGGTGCGGGCGGATGACGTCATTGCCAAACGTCGCCTGGCCGACTGAAATAAAAGCCGGCAGCAAAGGAGCAACAGGGGAGGCACAGCCATAAGCAAGCGGTGAGGGTGCTCCCCACATCAGGCACAGGCTGCATTGACTGGTACCCAGAGACCTGAGGACAGACCCCTCAGAGGGGCCCACAAGTTATTGAAAGGATGAGAAATGCATTGAGTGACCCTGAGATGCACAGATGCCAGGCTTGTGCATGGGGACAGGCCTAGGCCCTACCCCGCCCTTGTTTTTCTTTTTCTTGTTAATTTTCTCCTTTTGTTAATAGCCAGGAGAGACCCCTGGATGAAGGTCAGGGCCCTGGGGCAGCGCTTAAGGGTCGAGAGCGGTCAGGGGGCACTACAGACTGTAGCGCAATTAAAGAAGATGTGAAGGACCATTGGCAATGGCATAGCGTTCCGAAGAGTCCCCTAGCTGGATGAGGGCATTGAGGGCCCAGCAGATGAGGACGGTGCAGGAGCCAACACCAGAGGGCAAGCCAACAGTTCATCAAGCAGCCGTCTTAAAGGCTGGTGCATGGCTGGGGTATAGGGGAGGTAGAGCCCCAAGATTTCCCACTAGGGAGCATGACCAATCCACGGGGGACCACAGGAGGGAGCCCCACCACTGGAAGAAAGACCAAAGTCATGCAGACAGGTTTCAGGGTTTCCCTCAGGGAGAACAGGAGCCCCCGCTGAGATTGCAGGAGCAAGCTCTGCAGCCAGTCCCAGGCACACACTCCAAGGTAGCTAGGGAGCGCCTTCTCAAGACCAGGCGGACACACACTGGAACAGGTTACCCAGAGAGGTGGTTCAAATCTCCATCCTTGGAGGATTTTAAGACATGGCTAGTTACTCTTAAGACCTTGGTCTCTGGTGTGTTTAAAAGCCACAGTTGCGATCACTCCCAGAATGGCTCCAATAGCACTTTCCCAAGTCTTGTACACATGAGCAAGGATGGTTTGTTGGGGACTGCTCAGGAATGTTGCTGTAGAGCATGGTGGAGATGCAATGTAGACATGCCCCAAGTCGTTTCACTTCATAGTTTCATAGGTAGGGTTGGAAGGGACCTGAAGTCATCAAGTCCGACACCCTACCATGGGCAGGAAAGACTGATGGGGTCAAACGACCCTGGCTAGGTGATTATCTAGCCTCCTTTTGAAGACCCCCAGGGTAGGAGCCAGCACCACTTCTTTGGAAGTTGTTTCCAGATCCTAGCCGCCCTGACTGAAGTAATGCCTCCTGATATCTAGCCTGAATCTAATCTCAGTCAATTTATGGCAGTTATTCCTCATTACTCCCGGTAGTGCTTGGGGGAACAGGGACTCTCCCATAGCCTGCTGGTCCCCCTTGGCCAGTTTGTAGACAGCCACCAGTTCCCCTCTCAGCCTTCTCTTGTGGAGGCTGAACAGGTTCAGGTCCCATAGCTTCTGCTTATAGGGCCTGCCTTGCTGCCCCCTGATCATGCGAGTGGCCCTCCTCTGGACCCTCTCAATGTTGTCCACATCCCTCCTGAAGTGCAGTGCCCAGAACTGGATACAGTACTCCAATTGCAGCCTGACCAATGTCACATAGAGGGGGAGGATCACCTCCTTGGACCGTCTCGTGATGCATCTGTGGATGCATGACAACATGCAGTTAGCCTTCCTGACCACACTGGTGGCCCATGTTCATTTTGGAATCAGTAATGACACCAAGATCCTTTTCTGCCTGTGTGCTGATGAGAAGGGAGTTCCCCAGCCTGTAGGTATGCTGCTGTTTCTTCCTCCCCAGGTGCAATACCTTGCACTTGTCAGTATTGAAACCCATCCTGTTTTCATCCGTCCACACCTGTAACCTGTCCAGATCCAGTTGTAGCCTGTTCCTCTCCTCCAGCATGCCCACTTCTCCCCACATCTTAGTGTCATCCGTGAATTTGAACAAGGTGCTTTTCACCCCCTTGTCCAAGTCGCTGATGAAGATATTGAACAGTGCGGGCCCGAGGACCGAGCCCTGGGGGACCCAACTGCCCACATCCCTCCAGGTCAAAAATGACCCATCCACCACCACTCTCTGGGTGCAGCCCTCCAGCCAATTAGCAACCCAACTGACCGTGTAGGCATCGACACAACAGTTGCTTAATTTTTTAATGAGAATGGGGTGAGGGACAGTGTTGAAGGTCTTCCTAAAATCCAGAAAGACTACGTCCACCACGACACCTGGTTGGTCTGACAGGACCAGCCTCGAATGAACCCATGTTGGTTGCCCCTAAGCATGATCTCCCTTGCTGGTCCCTCACAGATGTGCTCCTGGATAATTCTCTCATAGAGCTTCCCCAGGACCGAGGTAAAACTAATGGGCCTGTAGTTTCCTGGGTCCTCCTTCCTCCCTTTTTTGAAAATGGGGACCACATTGGCCCTTTTCCAGTCCTTCGGGACCTTGCTAGAGCACCATGAGTGCTCGTAAAGCTATGTCAGGGTTCCCGCAATGACCTCTGCTAATTCCCTCAGCACTCTGGGGTGGAGATCATCAGGACCTGCTGATTTGAACATGTCTAGTCCCACCAGAAGTTCCCTGACTAGGTCCTCACTGAACCTGGGCCTGGCAGTGCCTCCTCTGGGTCCGTTGGGGATCCCGGTGGGGGGGATGCCCCGGTCCCTGCTCAAAAAGATGGAGGCAAAGAAATTGTTAAAGAGGTTAGCTTTGTCATCTGGTGTGAACACCAGATTTCCTACCGTATTCCTGCAGAGGCCCTACATTACCCGGTACCTTCTTTTTACCCTCTATGGATTTAAAAAGGACTTCTTGTTATCCTTGATCCAGGTTGCCAGTCCCAGTTTCATCTCCGCCTTCATCTTCCTAACAGCCCCCCTACAGTCTTGAGCAATGGAGGTATAATCCTCCTTGGTGATGGTCCCTCCCTTCCATTGGGAGCACACCTCCTTTTTAGGTTTGAGACATTCCCGGATGCTTTTGGTGAGCCATGGGGGCTTTTGAGCACTCTTGCCCCCTTTGATCTGTGTTGGAATTGTCATTGTTTGGGCTTGGAGGATCATTTCCTTCAGGATCATGGACTCCCAACTCCCCTACCCTCTGGGACCCCAGTGCCTCCCTGACTAGTCTCCTTGCCTCATTGAAATCCACCCTCCTGAAGTCTAGGGCTGTTGCCTTGCTGCAGGCCTTTGACACCCTGCGCTGGATGGTGAAGTCCAGTAGGCGATGATCGCTATTGCCCAGGTGGTCGAGAACCCACAGTCCACTCACCAGGTCGTTGCCCGTGGCCAAGACCAGGTCCAACAAGGCATTTCCCCTGGTGGGACTGTGCACCTCCTGGGTTAGATGGAGGTCCTGTAACTCGGCTAGAAACCTATGTGAGCTGTCAGAGTTGGCTGACTGCTCATCCCATCATTTAGGTCGCGCATGATGACCACGTCCCTTGACTTAACTGCCTCCGTGAGCTGACCTGAGAATTCCCGGTCCAGCTCTTCCCCCTGGTTGAGTGGCCTGTATTAAACCCCTACCATTAAGTCTCTTTCCCCCTGACCCTCTTGTATTCAGACCCAGAGCACTTCAGTCTGCCCCTCCTCTGGCCCCTTCTTGTTTGTTGAGGACGTGTATTGCTCATTGACATAGAGTACCACACCCCCACCTTTCTTCTCTGTTCTATCCCTCCTGTACAGCCTATAGCCCTTGATGTTTACCGCCCAGTCATACGTTGGATCCCACCAGGAGGGCAAATTCCTTCTGCTTGTTCCCCATACATCGAGCATTAGTGTAGAGGCACTTAAGGCCTCCTGGAGGTGTATGCACCACCACCCTAATTCCAGAACTATCTGGGCCCCTGTTTCTTACCTGGGTATTTCTTGTGCTTGTTGCCTGTCTTGGCTGGGCTGTTCTTGTGGGTGTCTTCCCCTTCCCCTGACGAGCCTAGTTTAAAGCCCGTTGGAGGAGATTGACCAACCTGAAAGAGAACACACGCTTACCTTTGTGGGAGAGGTGAAGCCCATCCCACCTGAGCATGTCTCTTGTCCTGAAGTATGGGTCGTGGTCCAAAACGCCGAAGCCCACCTCCAGACACCATTTCCGAAGCTGCAAGTTGACCTCCTTGATGCAGGTCTCATGACATCGTCCACGTCCACTCATTGGAAGGACAGATGAGAAGACTACCAAAACCCTCCCAAGTGTGTCATGATTGCTTGTGCTCATGACTAGGTAGAATACTCCCAAGCACTTCAGTGTTTTGGTAGCCTAGGCCATTTACAGAACGACTTGTGCAGGATCAGTCAGTATGAATGGGAACTGAGCTCCTGGGGCCATGTAGTCTTCCAAAGAGGTGAAATAGCTCTATAGTCCTTTAAGACTCCTCTGAGCCATTCATTCACCTTGTCTGATCCAGTGTGGCCTTTTGGTCTATGCTCCCTTCTTTAGTTTTGATGCAGCCGTTAGGCAAGTTAATAGAAATAAAACTTGTCCTCTTTGCCCTCTGTTTAGCATCCTGCCTCAAGCACAAAAGTCATTGAGCTTAATATTCATCCAGTAAATACAAGTGAAAAGGAAACTATTCATTTGCAGCTCTATTAGTGGAAGCTACCGTTAACAATTCAGATCTGGGGAGAAAGATAATTGCAGGAGCTGATTGCCAGCCGTCCTCCTACATTGACTCACAGGGCAAAACGAGAGAGATCAAGAAAGAGAGGCTAAAATTATAGCACAGCCCTCTGAGGAATATTAATGTAATAGTTTTAACATGATCCTTCTCACTTTTTATCAAGTAAAGTTAATAAAAAGGATGGCTCTGGTAATTTTTGCAATATTACATTTTCCTTGCAATAATTGTGACTCGCTGCTCACTTTGTGAACTAATGAAACTTTTATACTTCTTTAAAATACTTAGGAGCATGTTATCCCCCTAGGCTGAGAAAGCTCATTCTGGAATTTTAATCTTGTTTGTTAAAAATTTTATGTGCAATATTCTGAAGATATTGCTACATTGAAGGATCTCTTGTCATAGCACCATATTGATGTAAAATCTCTGGGCACTTGTTTGTGAATGTCATAGGGCAGATAATTTGTTCTGCAGAGGCTGTTGGGTTTTGGTTAGTGAAAACAAGATATTCCTATTTCTCTAGCACCCAGGAGCCCCCAGTCAAAGATTGGAGACCCACTGCTCTAGATATTTAACAAAGAATATGGTTTATCCCTTAGAGCTCACAATCTGCATGTTAGATAGGATGCAACAAATAACTGAAACATGCAAATGATTGCACTGGTTTGGGAAAATAAGACAATAATATTAGCAAAGCTTAGCTGAAACGCAGAAATGACAGTTTGCCCTTTATCTAGCCAAATGATGTGTAGGCATTGCAATGCAGAAAGCTGTGTGTTTGCTCTAACACAGAGTCTTCATGTCCTGTCTAGGGTTAAAATTTAACCTGTGGCAGGAATAGAGTGAACAGACACAGATACTTTGAGCTTTGGATCTAGAGTTCTGAGTCAGATTCTCAATTACACTAGACATCCTTTACATCTTTCTGATGATGTAGAGCAGCCTTAGTATAAATGAGAACCTCTCTGAGTCTAATAAGACTCCTGGCAAAGTAACAAATTAAAGGACAACAGAAAGCCTAGTCAAAGCTTCTTCCTCAGACTTCAGTGCTCTTCACTCAGCTCTGCTCAGCCCACACTGTGCATGTGTTCAGGTGCACTTATATGGCACTGGGTGATGCTGTGCAGAGATATGTCAGCTAGACCTGCTTGCATTAGCTGTGGAACCAGATATATTCATGTTTGTGAGGTGCTGTGCTCACCCTAATTAGCTCCTCTGAGAAGCAGAGCTAAAGTGGCCAGGCACTGCACTGTGCAATGTTGTTTCCAGTTCTGGAAGTAGTGCACACAAAGTTAGTTTGGACATCACTGGGCATCACAGAGTTAGCTTGGGCCCTTTGATTCAGATGTAATATCCCTCTGCCATGACAGCTCATATTTCTACCCTATTTATTGCTTCAGTTTGTAGGGCCTTCTTGAGAAGGCCAACTTGACCACTTGAGCTGAAGGAGTAGCTCCAGCCCCCTGGCAGCAGTAATAAGTTCTTATAATCTCTAGAGACTAACTATTAGACAGGTGTTCCAGCTCCTCTGTCTAAGGCAATCATTAATTCCTTCCATCCATGAAAAAGGTTTTGTTCACACCATAATAATTATATCTATCAAAATATATATATTTTTTCAATTCCTATTGCGTTTTCAGGTCAGATACATGTGTTAGCTATTCTATTTCACCCATGCCTTATCTTCAAATCCAGCTTGTTACTGGGTCCAGTTCGCAAATGACTTTCCCCATTCACAGGAAATGCATTATGTACACAGGACAGACAAAACAGAACTGAAAATTTCTTATTAGGTTTACTTTTCCCCTCTGTACCAGGTTGCTTAATGAGGCTGGTCCAGGATAAAACTGTTAGCACCTGCTGTATGGAGCAGCACAGGAAGTTAATGCAATGTATTCAGGTAGGTCTTATATATTCTGACAAAAGAAAGTACCTCCTGGGTGTTCATTCCTGCAAATGAGATATAAAATAGTTTCACATTTCCCTGGGGTATCAGCACTGTTCACTCCATCAGACTGTGGTGGACTGAGATCCATTAAAAGTTTTAAAACTAATCATCTGCTCTGTTATTATATCCTTACCCTGCCTGGCAAGGTATTGTCAGACTTCCATCACTCTGTCAACATTCCTGGTCTGAGATGGTTAAAAGTGTAGCTATTTCTGAAGCTATTAACAATCTAATTCCTCCAGACTTGCTTCCTACCTGCCGCCTTCAGAGTCTGTGTTAGATTTGGATTTGAAACAGGTACAGAACCCAGAAGAAAAAAGATAAGAGGGGCTGCTGCTGCTGCTGCTGCTAGTATTATTATTATTATTATTATTTTGTGCTGGACAGTATAGTGTGTGTGTGTGTGTGTGTGTGTACGCGTGCGCGTGTGTGTGCGAGTATGTACACACTATACCAGTGCTTTCCAAACTTTTCCTCAGCATGACCCTATTTATGAACCCAATTCATCAGCATGATCCTTACTCCCACCTCAAAGCCCTCCACCCCCTCCAGGTGCCCCTCACTCCCCCACCTACACCCCCTGGCCCTGCCAGTGCCCCTCACTCCCCACCCTGCAGCCCCCTACCCCCCAGCAGTGGCCAAGCCCTGTCTGCCACCCATGGGAGGCTGCAGCTGCTACAGCCAGAGTGGACTCCGGAGCCCAGCTACCCTGTCTCATTCCCACACCGCATCCTCTTCCCCATTGGCAGTGCTGCCAGAGCTGAACCTGTTCAGGGGGGAGGATGTGGGCTGCCTGCTGCGGGCTTGGGGCTGTCTGCCATGCTGCCCTCTCCCTGGGGGCTCTGTGGCCCAGCAGGAGGGACCCAGTGTAGGAGGTGCCCCCTCCCTGCCCAGGAGCACCAGGGGCAGAACTCCATGCTATTGCTGCCATGCCTCATCTTGGCAGCCATGGCAGCACAGTGCTTCCTCCCATGCCAGGTCCTGCCCACTGGGCTACAGAGGCAGCTCTGCCCAGAGCTGGTCCAGCTGAGCTGCAGCCCCACACCCTGCTATATGTGCAAAAATCTTGCGGGGGGGGGCACATGCCCCCTCTGCCATGTCGCCTTGGCCCCCTCGCCCCTTTTGCTGCATCACCTCTGCTCCCCTGCCCCCCCCACAATGTCGCCTGTGCCCCACTCCAGCATGTCACCTGTGCCCCCAGGTCCCCGTTTATTGTGACCCTGTCTGCTGATGTTGCAACCTCTTTTGGGGTCACTACCCACAGTGTGGGAACTGCTCCATTGTGACTTTTGGAAAGCAAGTCTGACAGTACATTGTATTTTGTAATTAGATGCACAGCTGATTGGACAATTTGAGGGACCAATCTGTGGAGATTCTGAGCCTTTTTTAAAAAGCATTGAATATTCTCTACTCCCACTTAGATCTATGGGGTTGGCATCACATGAGTGTCTTTCTGTTTGTATTGTGTTAGCATCTAGAAGCCCCATTCATACAGCAGCACTGCCTTGTGCTAACTCCAGGTGTTCAAAATCATAAGATTAAAAAAAAAAAAACAAACACATTAGATGTGCCTTAAAATGATGAAATTTGAAAAATAATGTCCTTCTATATTAGCTACCTGGTTTCTTAGTCATTAGAGTCCAGAAATGTTTTGCTTCTTTCTGTGTTTCCTGCCTCTCTGAACCTGTTAGTTGCTAAGGTACCACCCTGCCATACCTCCTGTTTAATTTTTATGAAAACTAATATTCTCACGTTATACCATGACTTCAGGAGATGGTGCAAGACTGATGCTGAAATTGTGAGTGGACAATGCTAGGTTTGGGTAACACATTTTGAATGATGCTATTGCTTGTTTTTACTTAACAGGTTCCTTTGATATGTATAAAGATATCAATATTCTGCTCTCTGTTGTTATGCAAAGCTTCTGTTGAAGCTGTTTGTATCATTTGACCCTACTTAAATAATAGAATAGGCAGTAATGTTTTTTATATCTTTTTCATACCTTCCAGGTGCTTCCTAAAACCATTCTCCCTTTCGCATATGAACAGATGTCTCTGCTTTAACATTCAGAGCACTATATACTCAGGGTTATACAAAACACAAGGGGAGGCTCAGGCCCTTAAGGATTTGCAGCTCCTGCTGAGATCTTTTTTTGGCAGCTGCTTGAAATTGTCTAAAAAAATGGCACAAGAGACCCTGGCCTAGCGTGCATTACATGCGCTCCTTTTCATGCTAGCAGTATTTCAAGACTGGGCATGTGTATTCCAAAGGAGATACCCAAACAGCTTGAAAGAAGGAGTACTGTTGTTATAGAACACAATGTAACCCTTCTGCCAGGTACCAGTCAGCAGCAAAAAGGGCCAGGTTCACATTTCAGGGTACCCCATAAACTATACCAGTGGCTTGAGCCCCCATGCAGAAATCTGGGAACACTCAATTTGCTGGGGCATTCCATATAAACAAAACCCTTTTCTCACAAAAACACAAAAACCCAAATTTATTACAAAGAATAAAAACAAAACAAAAAAACCCACAAGAAAATGCTAAATAAAATTTTATAATACTATTATCTACAAAACAAAGTCTATAGGTGGCACCCTCTTGGAGCAGGCTTCACCCATGTCCAGTCTGGGACTTGGGGCTCCCCATAGGATAGCTCTGGGGACTGCACCCCTATACCTGCCCTTCAGCTATGGGCTGGAGGGGGGGGGGGGGGGTGCCCACACCAGAGAGTCCTATGAGCTGCTTCTTGGGTTCATTGTGCCATGGGGAGGTGCTTGAGAGCATGGGTCCGTCTGCGTTGCAAGGGGATCTGTTGCACACGGACAAGTAGTAGCGTGCTGACCTCCACTTCTGCATGGTGGCTTTGAAGGGTTAACTGTGGCTTTCAATAGCCACAGTTCCTAGGCCCAAATTCCCCATGTTCCCCAAATTCCTAGTCCCAATCCCAGCTCTGCTCAGCAGAAAACTACAAAAAACTTTGAAGGAAAGATCAAGCCCATCTTGGCTTGGGCATGAACCGCAACTAGTGCCCAACCACACCACTTGGTTGAGACATAGGCCTGGACCTCCTTTTGTAGTCTATCTCGCTGGGCCTGAACCGGGCAGGCCTATACTGCACTGAGGCCTGGATCAACAACAAGTGCCAGGTCTCACCCTGGCTCAAACTGTGCCAGGATTCACCCTGGCTCATATCTGCCAGCCAAACGTATGGCTGGGGTTCAGCCACAGAGCTCAACTGAAACGTGATAGCTGCAAAACAGAAAAAAGGGCCCAGGCCTATGCCTGTAGCCTGGACATCCAGTCCCAGCTATACCACAGTGCTGAGACACTACAATTACAACACAGAGGGGGCCATGTGGCCAGTAACTGTCAGGACCTATTCCTGGTCAGTCTGCTCCAGGGATTAATAACCTCATGGTATTATCCCACTTAAGGACTCTGTGGCCAAAACTGCCAGCAAAACTACCAGGACTCCATTTCTGATCACTTTGTTCCAGGGATTAATACCCCCATGGTATTCTCCCATTCAAGGAAATAAAAGGGGAAAGAGGGAGAAAATAGGGGTCTCAAACTCCGAAACAGACTTTTTCCCCTCTGTACCTGAGGCTTTCACTTTACACAGCTTTTGCTTGCCTCTCCAGTGAAGAGGGGGAGACCCCTGCCCTCCCCATGGGAAGCAGTTTTTCTGGCTCCCAATCCAGATGTGCAGCAATTAGCAGCCCCAGGAAAAAGAAAGAAAAAAAAACCCGTAGCTGAGTTGTTCTTATGTTCCTGGCATGACATCACCCAAGCCTTCTCCAATTAGGGAGTGCCACACTCCAGCCTTTCTCTTACTCTATTTGTTTAGGGAATCTTCTGCTTCCTCTCCAATGAGGCCAGAGAATTTTACATATTTTGACCAGATACAGACCCCAGAACAATAGGGACCATCTTGCCCACATAAAAGCACACATACCTCCCCCCCCATTCACAACAGCCAAAAGCACACACTTGTAACACGCATACACGCTTGGCCTGTGTATGGTAAATAGTATTTATAGCATTTATGGTCATTGTGTCTGTACTGGTCAGAGGATGTTAAGAAGTATTTACCATCAGGTATTCACTGGGAAAATAATCTGCTTTTTGTTTTGTTCCACTATTATTGATCCAAGGCACAAGGGAATGAAGTTTTTGGCTCTGTGGCCATCCTGGAAAATGTTTCAAAATAAGTGCAATCATGTGCATTTGCAAAGCAAGATGCTTTTAAGATGGAGAGATAAAAAACATTCTCGACGAGCTAGTATTTTTTGCTGTTATTAAGCAGAAGTATCATAAAGCAGTAATATGTGCATTTGATGGTACAATTTGTAATGTGAATGATCTCTTTAGTCTACATTCAGGGATTTCAGGAGCTGAACTAAAATGGGCTGTGTTTATTAAAAGGCACAAGGAAAAGGGAAGGTAAAGCACAACAATTTAGTGTTAAAATTATGAACACTGTAGAAGGAACCATTAGATCATGTAATCTGATGATCATCTAATCTTCTGTGTAGACGAGCCATATCTGTCACCCTGTGTTGAGACCAATAATTTATGTTTGATTAAAGCATGCCATCCAGAAAGACATCCAGTCTTGATTTGATGCCCCTGGGACTTTGTTCTAATGGTTAATCACCAGAAGCATCAACATTTTGTGCCTTGTATCTAATTTGAATTAGTTTAGTGATTGGTTCTTGCTATGACTTTCTCCACAAGAATAAAAAGCCCTTTAGTACCTGATATTTTCTTCCCCTGAAGTTACTTATACATAGTAAACTAGTCACTTCTTAATTTTCTTTTTAATAAGTTAAACAGAAAAAGCTCTTTAAATCTCTTACTGTAGGGCATTTTCTCCAACCTTCAGACCATTTTGTGTCTCTTTTTCTGTACCCTATCTAATGTTTCAGCATCATCTGTTAAAATTTGGACACCAGAACTAGAGTATTCCAGTATCAGTCTCACCAATAGCATATGCAAAATAAAAGCGTCTCCCTAATACTACTCCGTACTCCCCTCTTGATATGCCCAAGCATTCTACCTAGGCCATGTGGTCAGCTGTGTCTACCAACAAGGTAGAGAGCTATGAGACAACTAGACAGTTAGGGGATAGCAGGGTAGGGGGTAGCAGTTCCCTGCCTTACTGAGGGAACTGCTGACCAACCTGTGAAGTCAGGAGTATGTAGCTAAGCTCTCCAGGATGAAAATCTCACTTTATTCTTATCTCCTCAGAGAAGCGAGTTCTTCATTTACATTCTTGCCCTTTCTGGTCCTGGATTCTTGTGCTGAAGCCACTGGTTGGTGCAGTGAGCTAGCCCAAATGTAAGACTTGCATAAGTGAATATAGGTTCTTTTGATAATTGCACAGGAGGCCTCAGTAGTCCTTATTCTCCAAGGACCAAATTTTGCTCACTAACTTTTGGAGTTAGAGCAGACTTCTGTATCAGGTTTAAGATGGGCCCAAACAATTCCTATTTACACTGGTGAGTCAAACCATGCCAGGGAGGACAACACTGTTTTCCAGTAGGTTCTTAATATCCAAGGAAAATGCTTGTCTCATAATGCTATGAGTCAAGACAGGCATTTGATGCTCACTCGTAAAAAAGAAAGCAAATAAAAAGGCAGCTGGATAACTGTTGGCCTGGTAATGGGCTTTCTTGCTTGAACAATAATGAACTTAATCTAGCTATGACCCAAGTGGCTAGATGTCATTCTCAGCAGCAGCCAACAAAAGGGCTATCACTAAGTGAAGCTAATGACAATATCATCAAACAGTAGCAAGTTTTCGCCTTCATCATAAGCCCAATTTTGGGCAGCAGTCCAAGCCTTTACCGTGAAGCATAAAGATCTAATGAAACCTTAATTTTTTTTATTTTTCCTTGCCTGTGCAGCCCCTATTACAGACTCGGTTTGTTTGGAGCAGAGAATTCGTGACAATGGAGACATATGCTGAAGCATCTTGCTGATTCAGAACCATATTTATGAAGACTGCTTACTTCATATAGAAACTTAGTGTGATTCAGTCTGCCATTCAGGAACATACCTCATAGGACAGATTCAGAAACTGAATAAAAATACTAGAGAAAGAAGACTTATATGTGTCTTCACCCAAATCTCCATAGGACCTCTTTACAGAACAAACAAAAAAAGTTTTAAATACAGAGATTTTACTTTTTCTTTTGTATTCCTATGCTACAACATTGTCTTTTATGTCTGTACAGCATGTAGCATGTTGGAAGTGCCACAGAAACCAAAAAAGCCCAAGTTTTCATAACATGTCTAATTTTGAAGCAACTCTATTCCTGAGTGATCACCTTCCAGTAGTGTCAGCTGGGACTTCTAGATGTTCTGAACTCATGTAAATTATTACTGGCATCAGTTGGAGTTGTGGGTGCTCTGCCTTTTGGAAGACTGTGTTTGGTTTTAATTGGGCACCCAGAAATCCCTGGTGATTACTTGAAATGCTGATTATTTGGTATGAGAAGTAGCATAGACTCCTGCCTCAAATTCACAGGCACATTTCAAGCAGCAAAGCATTTCCTCATTTTGATCTACTTCCAATTTTGAAGGCTATGTTGTTAGAAAAGGAAACATAATAAAGAATAACATCCATCTCTGATGGTAAAAACTGGGAATAAATGGGGAAAAAAGGGACAGCAAAGGGAAGTTTTCAGAAATTATTTTTAGAAAAACAAATTCAGCAATAAGAGAATAATGAAGAGTAAGGAGAGGGAACAACACCTACAAAGCAAGCTATTCTGTGCATTTAAGGGAGGGAAATGCTCTCTGTGCTCAAGAGTTCAGTCTAAGAAGAGCTTAATCAAAGTCAATGGACAATTATAATCTGAGAACAAATGATGATAAAATACTGGATCTTGAAATTGGTCCAAGGGAAGAGGGCCTGATGTCTAGCATACTTGATTTCAGAGCTTGGATGGGGAATATTGTGTATTGTAGAAACATAAATTGTTCTGTTTACTTAATAATTTAGACTGACTGTTTAGTTGGTAATGATGTTCTTAGCAGCTGTGAAAATAATATTCTGGATAAATATGAGTTAGGTGAATGCAAATACTTGACTTAGGTTTAACAAAGGTGGTATTTTTTACTATAGTGGCAGAAATCAGGGAAAATGCAAATGTTAGAAACCCAATGGCAGGTAGTTTGTACACAGATTCTCAGTTGTTATATGCCTTCCAGTGATTCTACAAGCTGTGCTAGGGATCTCCATTAAGACCAATATAGAAATGGCTCTGGTGCTAACTCAGCATGGACTGAGAAGGAAGTGTAATCTGCAGGGACAGATGAGCCCCATCCATGCAGGATTTCCACGTACAAAGATGTGGAATATCTCTGGGTACAGCATTTGGAGACAAAATCTAAACCAGAATTAAGTGGACAAGGTTGAATGTTAAGTAATTATGTTGGAAAGAGAGCAAAGAGAGAGAACGTAGCCACTTGGGCTAAGTACAGGCAGTCAAAAAGCCCAAGGCTGAATTGATTCAATTTTTGCAGGTTAGTTTAAGCTGTGTAGGTTGAATCAATAAGCAAGTAAACAGACATTCCTTTGTGATTCAGGACATGCAGCCACATATCTGGAATAGCCCAGGCCAGAAGCTGGGGGGCTCTAGAGCATGCCTCCCTGCTGGGCTAAAGCAAACAGCTTGGGCCAAGGCTAGTCTGCCCACCCTGTGAGTAAGGTTTTGCGGGAGCATTACAAAGCACCCTGGGATGCTGGGGGACTGGGAGTTAAATTGAATCTGGAGGAGATGTGGGACAGAAGTTGAATGAACCAATTTAACCTAAATCAGTTAAGTCTGATACCATACCCATCCAGTTTTGTCTGAAACTGGTTTCGGACATTTTGAAAGCAGTTATGTGCCCTGAACTTCTGCTGTGTTACAGATTTGAACCAGTTTCTGTTCACTTATACCAGTTTATGTGTAATGTCTCTCCCTAGCCAGAATGAAGAGCGGATATCTGAGAAGAAAGATGATTTAGTCACATCTAAGGAAAATAAAGCATCAGATTCTAGCCCTATATAATTGTGTGGCCAAGAGACATGGGTGTTTCACTCTCTTAATTTTGTTATTCAGTAACAGCTATCAGATCGATCAATGTTTATAATGGTTAATAGGTCACACTGGCCCCTTTTTTTTTTTTTGGTAAAGTACAGAGAAAAATGACCATTTCACTCCTACCTCTTCCATAAAATGTTCATTTTGAATGATAGCATGCTATATATGGGCAAACAGATGACACAAGTAGCACAATTTATTATAACATACTAGTTCCAGAAGTTAAAATGTTCAAACATTTAGTAATAGAAGTAAGCTTATTTGTATTTGTTACAGATGGTGGCACAGAACCAAAATCGTTTTATTCCTGCTATGTTGTAAATCAGGAATAACAACATCTAAGTCATAGCATTGCCTTGGAGTCACAACAAGGTAAGCTGGTGCAGCAAACAAAACTAAACTTCCTCTGTTGAAGAGTCATTTACAAGACTTGCATCCAGAACATGCACAAGTTCTTGACCATGAATGAGTTGACTTGGCTCATTTTAGCTTGGTGGGTGGGGAAGGAGGTAGCTGTAAACTTCATAACCAATCCTAGATCTAAAGCAGTCCTCCATCAAAGTTCACAGAGGTTTGAATTCTGGATTTAATTTCAAAGCTTTTCCTAACATCAATTAAGTAAAAGCAAAACAGCCCAACAAAGCAAAACTTCAGGTGTCCATTCGGTAACTTTCCAGTACATGAAACCTATTCATACTGAGTAAATACGTGGAGAGCAGTCTAATTACCCCACATTTTCTAATAAACCAGCTCAGAACCTGGAAAAATAACAAATACTTTGTATATTACACTATGCATCCCAGCTCAATATTGGGCTGCCTGTTGTCATAGTTGCAGCTAGGAAAATGTATTTTTCTCAAAGATTTATAAACAATGATTGCAGTGCTTTTAGTTCTTTATAGTGAGACACAATACTCAATGTCCCCAAGTAGACTATAAATTCAAACGCTAGGGAGCCATTCAGATCGCATTTGAGCCATGCTACATGTAGGACAAGAATAGTGTCTTGCTGCTGTCTGCTAATGTATCTCATCCTGTCCACTCAGAAAATACATTTCATGTAGATAGATAATGGGTGCATAGAAAATAGTTCCATCAAACTTCTCCTCTGATCCTTCTTATTCAAACTACTTTGTACAGTGGTAGCCATGACATAAAGCCAGGCTTTCTTTCTTTGCTTGGGGCAATGTGCTTTTATTCTACGTCTGCTGTTAGGAACCCCACATACTTTAGTAAAGATCAATTCTTTGGGCAGTTTGAATCAGTAATTATGCTCTAGTGCTTTGAGATCTATGGAGGGATTGTGCCAGTAGGCAAAGTACATTGTTTTAATTAATTATTTATCGCTGTATTATTATTATTTGCTTTTTGCTTACATCAGTGTCATGTTTTTGGGGACATGCAAAGGCATGCTTTTCATGCTGTTGATAAATCATATTATAAGGAACTATGGTTGTCTCCCAGGCGATTGAATCTGAGACCTTCTGACTCTGTCACATGAGTTAAAGGAATAGCTCCATTAGCTGTCAAGCAGTGTGGTAGTGTAGTTGCTAGATCCAGACAGTAGAGGAAGATGAGACCACATTAAATTAGCCTATTTTAAAAAATCACTGGGACAGATTTTCAGCTTGCTCTACACCCAGCAGCTGCTACTGGCTGAACATAACTGAGCCTTTTTGAAAATCTGCCCAATGGGACCTGGATTTTCAAAACAGTTCAGTTTTGCTCCCATTGAAGCTTAATATAAAATTACCATGTAAATCAGTGGAAGCAGGTTTGGACTTTTAGGCGCTTTTGAATTCTTTACCAGGTGGTTTTCAGGAGTACTTTCAGGAGACCTTAGGGTAAGGCTGCAGTGCAGATGGCAGTGTAGCATCTGCAGTATAGCACAGAGATAACTAAGCTAACTTTATAGAAGCTACTTCTAATTTATCCTCCCTCTCAGCAATGTAAATTATTGCATCCTGCTCCTGCAATTAGACTGTTTCTGGAACTTGAATTATCTAGTTTAAAGCTAACTTGATAGAGTTAACTTGATAAATATATAAATAATGATAAATAAAATAAATAGATACATTTTCAAAAGACTCTAGTCTAGGGGAGTTGGACACCTCAAAACTGGAAAGTCACTGGGAGTTAACTACTCTTGTGTTTCTGAAAAATTTTCCATTTGTCTCATGGTTGGCTTTTAAAAAGCATGTTACTCCAGTCCCTTTTGCCAGCGTAAAATTACCTTCAAAATGAGGGAGTGAGCTCTTCATGACGGTCTCACGAAAGCTTATTATTCATATGTGTTACCTGATTCTCAGATCATATCCTGAGATGTATGTTAATGTAATGAGACTGATTTACAGAAAACAAAATGAGAAAATATTGAACAGTAAAAACCACTGTTTACTATAACGTATATCAGATCCCATTGATGCTCTTCAGAGTTTTCCTGGTTTCTTTCCTGCTCTTGAAAGAAGTTAATGAACTGTAAGGAAAGGCTGAATTATAGTGAGATGTTTAAGTGTCAGGATTATGGGCTGGGGGTAGAGTGTGCTGCTATCTTGTGAGAGACCAACATTTTTGTTCCAGAGTATCGTAAAATCTATTTTCAAAAACTGCCTTTTGTATCACTTGGGAAAGATTTATTAATGGACTGTACCTTTAGATGTTCTGTATATCTGATCAACAACAGTTTGATTTATGTATGCTGGGAGCAGGCAAGTTTTCAAAATGTTGTTTTTTGCTTTTATTTCTGGGAAACCTTAAAAAAAAATTGGAATGTAGTTTTCCCAGGAATTGGAAGTTGCTTGTTTAACCCTGAAGTTGGTTCTAAATACTTTTGTCTACTGAGAATTAGTTTATTTTCAATAAAATACAATAGTGCCTTACAAGACTCAAACACAAGAATTATGAGCCGACAGTGTGCCCTCATTGCCAAGAAGGCTAACAGCATACAGGACTGCATTAGTAGGAGAGTGGCCAGCAGATTGAAGGAAATGATTCTTGCCCTCTCTTTGGCACTGGTGAGGCCACATCTGGAGTACTGTGTAGACAAATTGGAGAGAGTCCAATGGAGGGCAGTGAGAATCGTGAGGAGGCTGGGGCATGTGATGTAGGAGGAGAGGCTGCAGGAATTGGGCTTATTTAGTTTGGAGAAGGGAAGACTGAGATGGGATTTAATAGCAGCCTTCAACTACCTGAAGGGTGGTTCCAAAGTGGATAGAGCTGGACTGTTCTCAGTGGTGGCAGATGACAGAACAAGGAGCAATGGTCTCAAGTAGCAGCAAGGGAAGTGTAGGTTAGATATTAGGAAAAACTTTGTCACTAGGAGGGTAGTAAAGCACTGGAATCGGTTACTCAGAGAGGTTGTGGAATCTCTATCTTTGCAGGTTTGTAAGACCCAGCTGGACAAAGCTTTGGCTGGGATGATCTAGTTGAGGATGGTCCCGCTTTTAGCAGGAGGTTGCACTAGATGACCTCCTGAGGTCCCTTCCAACCCTAACTTTCTATGATTCTAAGAATCTGGGGTGGGGAAAGTATCAACAAATGGCAAATTATGAGCCAGTATTACTGAGTGCTAATCCATTAAATTCAGTTCACTAGCTATTGATTTAATCCTCATCTGAATTTGATGTTAAGTCTCATTTCTGAGATGTTATGTGAAGTAATATAACTTGCATAACGGTAATTTCTCTTATATCTAAGATCATCTAATTTACCATTAATGGCCAAATTCTGCTGTTACTTACATTGGTGTAAATCTTGAAATTAACTCTATTAACTTGAAGAGAGTTGATTGGGTTTAAGTGCCTGTAACTGATATGAGGATTTTCTCTTACAGAAATATAAGGTTGTGAGAGCCAGTGTGTGGGATGGCCAATATTAGTGCTCACAGCCTTGTTTGTTTGTTTTTTTATTAGTTTTGTATTGTTGAAACTCCTCTTTTCATTTCTGCTGATGTCAGTAATAGGAAGATCAGTCCTTTGTCCTCTCAGAGGGATGTACATATCTACTCTATCTTAGCATCTGAGCACAAAGCAGTAGTTAATGGATTTTTCCTTGCAACAACCCTGTGAAATGCATTCTTCCACATCTTTACATTATAAATCAGATGGATAACTGAGGCACAGAAAAACTATGTGATTTGCCTAAGGTCATACAGGAAGCCTAAGGTGGAAAGGGATGTTGAACAGAGATTCTCTTGACTGTCAGGCTCTAGCTTTTACCACTGGACCAGCCTTTTCCTTGACATGTGAGTGATCTTACTGGCTTCATTAGACTACTTTTGTAGGTACCCTTGGGTGGGTGTGACTCTTCTGCTTCTGCAATTCACCCGATGTGAATTGTAGGTAGTGGCTAGGTACAGACATTCAAAAAGCCCGAGGTGGAATTGGTCTAAGTTGCATGGTTTTCTGCAAGTGGCGTAATTTAGATCAACTTTTCTGTTGACTTCAGGGTGCTTTGAATTCAGGTATTGTCTTAGTGTAAAGGACAAGAAATCCATAGTTGAACAGAAATGTAATTAAAATGATTACCTATGTGAATGAGGGATGCAGAACTGTAATTATTAACTTGCACTGACTTATAACCTCCTGGCAGTTGTTTTTCTTCTTGCTACATGCCTGTCTTCCAGCTCCTTTGTGCATGAGTTACAAAAGCTTACCTAAGTATCTCTTGCAGCACTCCCTATGCATCATTTATAAATTTGGCCCAAAGAGTTTAAAAGTTAGCAAAATCCTCCTGCTGGGACACAGGTGATGATTTGGCAGATTTACATTATAGGATATTTCAAGCCAGGGGAGAAGAGCGTAACAGATGTTTGCACGCGGCATTTGGACAGGCATTACATTTTGTATGACAAGTGACAGTGTTCCGAACCGTATCTGCAGAGCTTAAAAACAATTCCCCCAAAGGACATTAGGACAAAATAATAGTGTGCCAGCCGTGATATATTAATATACAGCTAGTACTTGTCACTCCTTCTTTTCCTCTTATGCAAGGGCTGGCAGCCTGTATTGTCTGGTGTATGTTATAATGGTTATATAGGGAAGAAGGCAATGCATCATTCTGTAATACATATTCCAGTGCTTAAATGCAACTGTAAAGCTTCATTCAGTAGAAATTATACACTCCTATCCTCTTTCATTAACCTTTCAGGCTTTTAAGGCCAAAATGTTGCTCATTTAATTATTTTCTTCTTTTCATCTCTCAAATGTGAAGAAGACCCGGTCAGGTTCTGAGCCATGGCTGGATGAGTTCTCTGCCGCTATTAAACTTCTGAGGTTTCTCGGTTTTGCTTTAACTTGGTCCTCATCAGTTCCCAAGGCCAGCCCACAATACTTAAGAGTGCACAGCCCTGTAGTCATATACCCTCTTACTTTCCCATGGCACAGGTGTAATGTTGTTGTTTTTTTCCCTTTTCTCCAAGAAGCAAGCTGCTCCTGGCTCATATGAGTAGCAGGTTACCTTGTCTTCCATGTCAACATTACCGAAGGCTCTCAGCCTCTGTGAAACACAGGCTTAGTAAGTCCAAAGTTTCTATTTGCCATCCTTTGGGCACCAGTGGCAGAGCAGAGATGGACAATACAAGGCAGGGCACCTGATTAGAAAAAATCTTACCAAAACATTTGTACATTATTATTATCCACTGGGCTATGCAGCCCTGATAGTCCAGGAGTTGCTCTTCCAAAATGCCTTGGCCACCTGCTTCTAAAGAAGTTGCAGTGTTTTTTGTGCTTTAGGAAGGGAGAAGAAGTCATATCAGTCAAGGACAGTCATAGTTTCAACTCTTATATACACCTCTGTGTGTACCTTAGAACAGGAGGTTGTCCCTCTTCAGATTCTGTGGGAAGTGCCAGCTTGCCTGATCTGGTGATACAAAACTTATGCAGAAAATGCATGGCTGGACTGCATAAAGAATCCCCTGTGAACAGAATCCCTTGTTAAAAGCCTGGTACATCCCCACCCAGGGCACAGTAAAGGCTCTTTGTTTAAAATTCATAGCATGGATACAATTCATCAGGCATAAATCACTAGCTATGTTTAATAATTTTTATATAAGACAGTTAACCAAAGGACTGCCAGATGTTGTACACTACCCCTTTGGCTTTCTCCTAACCAGTGTTCTCTAAGTACTCTTTGTATTACTTTATTTTTATCTGTGTTCATAAAGGTACATGAGATCCTGTGGCTAATGAACTGACTAGGAGTGGGGAGATCTAGGTTCTGTTTCTATTGTCACTTAACTACAGTGTCACCGTGGGCAAGTCATTTCACCCTTTCTCTATCACAACTATGTAGATTATAATTGGCTGTTGTAAGGACAGCTTCTTGCTCTCTGCTTTGAACAGTACCTAATGTTTGTAGCTCGGTTGGTGTCCCTAATGTCCCAATCTCAGTAGGGTGCTACTGATTGCATCTACATGTGCTATTAAGGTGACTCAATAAACTCTGGAGCAGCACCTAGGACAGCAGCAATTTGAGCAAGGGAGGAGCAGCACAGGAGGTTAGCCCTAGGCTCCAGGTGGTGGTGGTGGTATGTGGCAGAGGAGCTGGCGGGAGTTGGAGGTCTGGCCTCCAGCTGGCTGGATTGATGGGCCACAATGTGTGCCTGGTGATCACTGTCTATACATGGATTTGATTGCACTTAATGACTCTGCCATAAGATAGTACTGTCCCCAACAGTACAATCTTATGGTGGAGTTAATTAGTTTACCACGCCCTAATACAGGTGCACATGTAGTCTGTGTGACACTTTACTGAAGAGCTAATTAGTCAAATGACATAAAGCACACATGTAGATACATACATGTGTAATTTTCGTATTTTCCAGACTGCTATTCTGAACCCTCCTGTAGTTAGAATTGTTTGCATCTCTTGACTCATTGCAGTAGCAGCCTTCAAGAAAAATTACAGTTTCTTAGGTAAGTGATCAGGTGCTTCCCATATGGCATTTGTATTCTGGTGACAAACGCAGAATTGCAGTAAAGTGATACAAATGGGTTGCAGTGCAAAGAATTAATGCTTCTTACTAAGTGCAGGCCTTATTCTATTTGTATTTGGGAGCAACCAAAATAGCTGCTAAAACACCAAGTGAAGCTAGGAATTTGGAAAAGAAACTAGCTTGCCAATAATCTTAGTTCACAGATCTTTATGAATGTAAAAATGCTCATCATTCCAGCCCTACTGGGTTAATCAAACTAAGGAAAAACTGCTGAGTTGACACAAAAGAGAGTACCCAAAGTACTTATAGGCTGAGGATTTATTGTTAGGGAACTTGTGAATAATAATAAGATCTGTCTGAGGAGTTTGGCTTCTCTTTTTTCAATTACAGGCAGCTCGTTCCTCCTCCTGCATACAAGTAGTCATGGCAGTCTCTTAGGAAACTGAGAAATCAAGTTAAAAGGGTGTCACTGAATTGAGCACCAAAATATGATACCTTACTGAATTTAGTATTACCACATGGTAGAAAAACAGAGACTTCAGGGAAATGAGGGGTCTGGATTTCCATTGCTTTGTGCCATGTAGCAACAACAATATGGACAAAGGTGGCTCAGGGTTGCCAGAGGACTGAATTAATTTATATTCTGGCTGCAATAGACCTGTGAGGGTCATTTGCTGAACTAGAATATCTTGACCACAGATTACTTCCCTGTTCTGGCTTGCTCCCCTTTACATTGCAGCAAACAAACCAGAATCCTTGTGACCTCCAGGGATATTCCCCATGAGCTATTTTGGCCACACTTTATCCCTTTTGGACTAACAGGGCCAAAGCAGAATGGGGAGGTGGCCCCATAATCCTCATCTAACAGCATACATACATGACTGCTGATTTAGGTTCAACCACAAACCCACACAAAGACACACAAACAAATGTTACATACAGGTAATTGAATATTGTTTATACAAGTGGTGAAAAGTGTTCCCAAATGCATCCAGATATATCTTTTTTTTTTTAAAGCCACTTCTAGAAGTATTAGGTTTTCTGAAAAGGGGACTGATTGGGGGAGATCGGCTTCACTGATATCCGTGAGAGGAGATTCAAATCAATTCAAGTGCTCTTGAAGATCCCAGGGGTGTTGATTGTAGCCATGTTGGTCTAAGGACATAGGCAGACAAGGTTCTTTGGGTAAATCCAATATCTTTTATTGAAGATCCCACACACTTATTAATTCTTTATGGCAGTTTCTTGCTTTCACTTGAGTTGTGGGTTCATCTCTTCTCACAGCTCTTGTGTGGTCTCAGGCCACAAGACAGACTAATATCCTGAGTCTGAATGCCTTAAAATTGGAAAAGTCCAAATACTTAAACCAAATACTGAGCATTAGGTCATTCATCTGTAAAAGAAAGGAACAACACTGTAAGGTTACAATTAGTTTTAAGGTCTATTTTGGAGTTGAAAATGGTTTCTGTTCTACTGGACACAAGGCCAACACCTCCTGTAGAAAAAGGCTGAAATGTTTAGAGACCAGGGAAATTAGCTTAGGGGGCCAGGTTATTTATTGCTGTGATCCTGTACTTGACACAAAGGCCAGTACACTTTTATAGGTATAAGCGATTGGAAACCAGTCTATACCCATAACAGAACAGAAGTTCAGCACACGTAGACTGGTTTAAAAATGGTGGAACCCAGACTAATATCTCTCCTTCTCCCTCAACCCCACCAAGAGTGAACGTATATTCTGTTTGCTACTGATCTAAACTATGCCACTTATGTGGTTTTCTGTAACTTAGATCAATTCTGTCTTGGGCTTTTTAAATGTCTGCACCTAGCCAAAAACAGTGGTGCAGGGAAACCTTGCTCACAGCAGCCTCATGGTTGATCAGCTGAATGTTGTGGCTGCAACTGTTCCCTTTTCCACCTATGATATTCAAGATAGTATAGGGACTTTAAACATGCTACTTGCAAGTTGTAAGTAGCTGTGTGTCTAAAGTTCCCCCAGCTGCTTTGGAAATCTGGCCTGGAGGCTTAGTTTTCCTCTTCCTACCAGCTTTCCTCCAAGCTTTCTGAAGCAGCTATACAACTGTTTGGCTCCATACACCCTGGCAATGAAACCTTCCTCACTCAAATTTGTAGGGATCCAGGAGTGGCCCATATTTAGAGCTTGTGTAAAATGCTGGGAAGCGCAGCTCATCTGTGCAGGAGGCCAAGCTTTCTTGGGGGGCAGGTCTGAGACCCCAGAGATGAGCCATGCAGAGATGAGGTGCATGTTTATATGGTTTCTGACCTGACCCTAGGTCTGCTGCTGACAAATTAAGTCCTACCCACTCACTGCTCTTGAGCACACGAGGGACTGAGAATTAATGAATGTAGAGGGCTCAGATTGTCCCTGAGTGCTGATTCAGGGCCGAACTCAGGCTGTCTTGTGAAAGCCCAAGAGCAGCACCAGAGGAAGCACTCTGAACTGCTCAGGGCCCTTACAAGAGGTCTCCACTTGATTGCCAGTCTTTGGTGTCCATGTACTGGGTATTTATGGCTATATAATATCTGCAATTGTATTCTTCTCTAGTCATTTCCTTCACATATCCGGGCTTATGAGGACTGATCCTCTGATGACGTTACATTAGGCAATAATACTTCCTTCCATGCATCAACTCCTCCTTGTAACTGCACAATACCAGGAAATGATTAAGGAGTTAATATAAATAAGCCACATTTCCCATCCTCGGGCCTGTGTAATAGTCCATCATTTTGCATAGCTTTTACTGATTTATCATGTTTGCACCTTGAGAATCCCTTATGAGCTGTATCTTCTGCTTTAAAAACTCTAATTGCATCTGAATGGGGAAATCATTAAGTCCCATGTAGCATGTCTGGCTCCCATAGATTTAATGATCAGGAGGGTGGCGACCTTTCCATCTTCTGGAATTTTTGCTATTTGCCACTGAGGAAGGAAACCTTACCAAGCAGATGCCTCAGAAAAAGCTATTTGCACATTTGCTTTAGGAAAGTCAATGTTTCAAGCAACAACTTGTGTTTCACAAAGTAGTGTTATGCCTTAAGGATCTAATCTCAAATGTTGGGGCTACAGACGTAATGCATCATCTGGTAAGAAAGGGGCTAAACCCCTCCTGCTAGCCAGAGAAAGGGCTCATTGTTGGTTGCTCTAAATTCAGGGTAGCTGGTGAGGGGTCATATTAGAGGAACTAGTCCTTTTCAGCAGGGGTGGAGCCAAATCCAGTGCCCAATTAATCACTCCCTCTGACTTCAGCGAGAGTTGGATTTACCCTAAATGAGTGAGTAGTCATTCCAAAGACAATCGTCTATGCCAACATTTTACATACCTTTCATCACTAGATTATCTGAGAGTCTCACCAACATTAACGCCCTTGAACCAGGGAGATATAATCTTGAGGTACAGTCTCACAGAAGTTCATGCTGAGTCTTGAATTCAGCCTCTGTCTTGTCAATTTAAGTCCAGTCCTTTATCTACTAAATCAACTTTCTTCCTTTTCCTTACCTACCAAAATGATATTTTTTTTCCTCTGTGTTCTCCATATTGGTATCTAATACTATATTAGAGCTTGAGAGGTTTTCTTGTTAAAAAAAGAACAATACAAAGAAGTTGGGTTGGGTCAAACCAAAATGTTTAATTTAGCCTGAAACAAAATACTTTCTGCACTTTTTGAGTTCTTTTACCATTTTGTTTAAGTAATGAATCAGTTTTTTTTTTAAATTAAGAGATACCATTTTAAAACAAAAAGTTAAAGTTTCATTTTGAAAATTTCAAAACAACATTTTGCCATGTCAGAAACAAAACATTTCCTTCTGAAAATGTGAGAACACCATGCTTTCACAGTTTCCACGTTCTTCCCCTGCATACAGTCTTTTCTAGGTCAGGACTATTGGCCAAATTCCACTTGACATCACAAATAGTCCTCCTGAAATTCCATGTTTCAGAACATTTACTGTTCATCAAAGCTTTTTTTCCTAACTGTACTAGAAACCTTTATCTAAGTTTACAGCAGTCTAACCAATGTAATATTTGTGTCAGTATTACTTTTTCACTCAGCGGTTACCACTGTTCTCTTCATCTCTTTATAATCACCCTTTTTTTAAGTTTTTTATTTTGTATTGCTGTTGTAACAAAGAAGAGTCCTCTGACATAATTACACAACACATTCCCATATATAATGGTAATTACCAAAGTAGACAACACTTCTTAGGGGGCACTGGAGTAGGCCTGTGTACACAAGCAGTATTGCAGTATTGAAAAGAATATATTTGCTCAATTTTTTCTATAGATAGTTATTTACAGATATTATATAAACTCGATCAGGAAGCTGGACTAGAGAGGTCGTGGAATCTCCATCCTTGGATATTTCTAAGAACAGGATAGACAGAGATGATCCTGCCTTAAGCAGTGGGTTAGACTAGATGACCTCTTGAGGTTCCTTCTAACTTAGCTTTTCTATGATTCTGTGCTGATTTTATTTTTTCAAGTGGCTATTCTTCTTATGGAAAAATACTGCAAAGTATAATTGATGTGAAACCAATAGAACTGTATAGGTTAATCCAACTATGAATTATGTCTACATCGTGTAGAATCCTAAATTTCCAAAATGCATACATTTCAAAGGAAAATTATGCCATTTCCAGAGTTTTGTTGAACTATCCTATAAAATGTAATGGCAGTGATGTAATTCTCTGTTCAGCTGTACTCTATATGATGTTTCAGATAATGTATAGGAAGGTTATTATTTGTTATTAAATTTTGTGGGCCATTTTATAAAATGTTTCCCGGAATAAATTGTCACAAGCCTGAAAATATTTCAAGTGAATTTTCAGTCAGACTATTTCCAACTCACATAAAAAGATCTATAGTAACTGCTATAAAGTTTTCAATGCAGTATCTCACTACATATATATACCTTGACGGTCCTTTAAAACTTGCCCATTGACTTAGATAAGTACAGTAAATTAGTATTTATTGCAGATGCAGACATAACATTTTTTTTCCTTTTTGTCTTAACAAGAACTAAACTGGCATAGTCTAAAAGCCACTGAGTTGTCAGATCTTGTAATGTGTGAGAAGAGGAGGAACCCCATATAAAAAAAGACCTATAGAATTGTTGGAATTTTGTAAATATGTAAGGGTCCAATGGGAGTTACCTGAACAATCTGTAGCAAAGAACATCTTTCCATATGTTATTTGAATTAGTTTGTACAGCAAAGATGTAAATCTCCATTTCACAGGGTGCATCTACACATGTGGTTTACTGCAGAGTAGACTAATTAACTCCACTGTAAAGCATCACCATCTAAATGTGCAATGGTTTTAGGGCATGATAAATGAGTTAACTCCACTGTAAGATACTACTGTCTAGGTACTTATGACAGTCATAGTATCTTATGATGGAGTAATTTACTGCCCTGAAATGCATGTGTAGACACTGACCATGGGTGTAAAGTGTGCCCGGTCAGCCCAGCCAGCTGGGGGCCTCCCTCACCCTGGCTCAGATTGCTGCTGTCCCAGGAGCACAGGTAGACAGTGCTCCCAGGACCAGTTTCCTCTGGCTCAAATTTGCGCCAGAGTTTATTCCATTGCATTAATTGCACATGTAAATGCACCCACAGAATCCCATTAAATATCAGTGGGATTTGAGTACCTAGTTCCTTTAAATAGCCCAACCCAGGGGAAGAGCTAAATTCTTGTAAAGATCCATAGACATTTCCATAGTGGGCCTGTTTACTGTTTGATATACCATTTTAACCCTGACACCCTCTCTGTACACATTCATTCATTCATTCTTTTTATGCAATTATAAGTCATTGACCTTAACTGTTAAAACTTTTTTTCAAGATCAAACACTCCCTGGAATACATAATGGTTATCTCTAGGATATGGACTTATTTCCAGATACTAGACAAGACCTGACACATCTTTCTTCTGGCTCTGCAATCTATAAATTAATTATTCCTTATGTGTGGGATGAATTCCATCTCTGCTGCCTCCCACGATAGCCCTTATTTTATCTTTTATCCTTAACTGCTTGAGTTTACTGGGACATCTGCAATTTTTTTTCCCCTTGTGCATTAAGCTGCTAAAAGGTTTCATTTTAGCTTGTCTGAAATTAATGTCCCATTGAAAAGAAATTGTCCTGCTCTCTGGTTGATTAAGGTGACAGATCCCCTAGTTCAATTACCACTGCTGTTCAGCTGCTTAGAGCAGTGATAACCAACATGCACCAGTCATAGGATTATAATTATTCTATGAGGCTTCTCATGGCAGTTGCATGACAGCTTTGACTGCTGGGGGAAGGAAAGAGGAGATGAGATGCATCCATTTACACTCCAGGGAATGGAGCAGGAGTTATAAGCAAGGAGGGAGCATTTGAATTTGGATGATGCTTCCCATGGAATAGGCCTGAAAGAAGATTGGCATTTGGGAATGGAAAAGGTTATCTGTTTCTTTCGTTTAGGCTATGGACGGATGTAACATTAGACCTTTTCAAAGGGTGGGAAACTTATTACACAGCAGTATGTGTCAACTGAATGGATGCAACTGTCTGATCATTTCTGTACTGGTAGAGTGGATGTAAACTCCTGCAACTTTAAACCTGAATGAAGTGGGTAGGGTTTCACTTCCTCTTGGAATAGAATGTGGGGGACAGACAAAACAGTGGTAACATATCAGATGCAATATGCTTTAAATGTTAAGTGCTTCAAGAGTTGATCTATCACACCCTTATTACTTAATCTATACCACTGCCTGTTTCTCTATCCATTTGTTTAGAGCACTCTTCCTTTTGTTATGTATAAACTGCTATGCTAGGTCTGTAGGAAAGGGTTTCCAAGTAAAGAGGCTGTCAAAACAAGGGCAGTCTTGCTGGTATGTATTAGGGCTTATCTAGTCAAGAGAATACGACACTGATCATCATTACCCAAGTTGCTTTTTTTTTCCAGTGGAAAACTGGAATTTAATTGCACTGGTATAAAACACCCATGTTTGGGGTGGAGTGGGGTAGGGTGGTGTTGGGGGAGGTGTGGGGGGAAAAGGTTAGACAAGACCTTAATGGTTTGGAGTTGGGGGTAGGTGTCACAGGAATAAGTGGCTCCTTTTTCTGAATGACGCTCTTTTCTCTGAGTCAGCAGTTTAAGGAAGCACCTCAACATTTTATAAAGGATGCACCAAGCTTCTGAGCGGATTGAGATGTGAATGAACTATCTCTCACTTGCACTTGCTATGATCTCTTGGCAGTTTCCACAATAACAGGGATATTCTATGTATGCTCTTGGCCAGATCCCAACCTGAATAATTTGCATTCCTCCTCACTAAAAAACCCTGCCCTATTTTTTCATCAGGATGCTGTGCTTTTCACTTCTTCTCTCATACCATTAGTTAATGTTGTTGTGTCCAGTGAAGCTGTGGAAGATTATAAGAGCTTGATTTGTTCACCTGGCAAAATGAATGCTGAGAGGAGAGGCAATTGCTGCCTATAAGTGCTTCAGCAGAAAAAATAGAAGGGAAAGGGGAAGAGCTATTTAAGCTGAAGGACAACATTGGCATAAGAATAAATAGGTATAAACTGGTCATGAATCAAACTAGGCTGGGAATTAGAGTGTTTCCAGCTCTCAGATCAGTGAGATTCAGGAAGAGCTTTCCGTTATGAAGAGTGGGGCCCAAAACAGGTTATAGGATGGAACACAATCAGTTTATGAGAAGGATTATTGTAGGGGCTTGTCTCAAATTGTAAGGGACTTGATTCAATGACCCAGGAGGTCTCTTCCATCCTCTGTTCCTATGCACTGCCACCCTCCACCCCAGAGTTGACTTAATGCTTGTTGAACTATATTCTACCCTGTGTTTGCTTCGAGCAGTGTGGTCTTTGAATAATACGTCAGTCTCTGCTATTTAACAGCTCACTGGTGCTGTTCTTATGATGCATGCCTCTTTTAAGACAACTGGTACATTAAAGGATATTCACAGCTGTATTGAAGTGGTTGAATCCTAGTGTCGTTGCATAGTAATAGACCAAAGAACAGTCTTATGAAATCATGCATATAATGGAGATAATATTTCCTGTCAAAACCCATTGACACATGCTAATTTTGACTTATTAGAGTCACTTAATTACCCTGATTGACTACTTAAGCTCTTTGAACCTCCTGGAAAACAAGGCACCAAGTCAAACCAATCATCTAACCCTTGAGCAGAAGTTTTTCCTCATTTCAAAATGTTCGCGTTCAGTAATTCATATCATATGAATGCACAGACAGACAAAGAAGCATTTGTTTTTCCCCCTCTAATTCTGTTTGAGTAGCCTATTGTTAATGGACCCAAGTAGAAGAAACTCATAAATGATCTTATCTTTAGCCTCATTTTTCTATTTCTATATTGTTTGCAGGCAGATTATAATTTTCTCAAATATGTGCATTGTCTGAAATTGTCTACCAAGTAACTCCAATCTACAGCTTGTTAAGAAGCAGTCTTTTACAAATATTCAAGACAAGCTATTTTCAGTGGACATGAAGGTCATTTGGTATTGATTCTGTTCATTGATTGGCTGAATACAAGTCTTAGAATCAGGCTTCCAGTGCTAACAGTTGCATTTGTGAAATCAACATTTTTCTTTTCGTGAATATTCCCTTAACAGTTTGCAGATGTACTGAACATTCCAGCTGAACTCCATTGAGAAAACATGTTGCTTTCCTGAACCAGAGCCTAATTTTCTTAACGATTATGAAACTTGCATTCTAGACATTACATCCTTATGTGGATCTATTTTTATTTTTTAATTTGTGTATTTTCCTTTGTTTACCTCAATATAATATGTATACCTAATTGGGACATTCATTACAGTCAATATTTAATAGAAAATTTCCTACTAATATTAAAAGATTCCCCCCCCACCACCACCACTTGTCAAAATTAACATCTAATGGACATGGTAAACAAGTGCCTTTATTAATGCAAAAAGTACCATTACTTCAACTCAATTTTTTCAATTTTTAAAGAAACTATTTCTTTCTTTCCCCTTTCCCTTCCAAATATCCATAAACACTAAGTCTTTTCATTGTTTTCCCTTCTTACCTACTAATTTGACTTCCCATGCTTTGGGAAATAAAGTCAAAAGAATAATTGGCACTAGCTACATATTTTTTATTAATCAACTTTGATGCAGCGGATGTTTGCAATGGGGTCTCCTCGGGGCCTATTACCCTGTGGCCCACCCACCTGTTTCTGAGCTAACTACCCGCCTTCCAGCCCACCACACCTTGTTATTAATTAATTAATTAATTAATGTTAATCAAGCAGGAGGCTGCCCATTTCTCACCCTGATGCCAGGAGGCACTATCTGCAGCTCTGTTCCTCCCCTACACCACAGCCCAAGCCTCACAGATGGCATCCAGATGTTCTCACAATCACTGGCCCCCACACTGGGCTCCATAATCCTAGTGTTGATCCTCTCTATGTTCCCTCCATTCCAGCGACCTAACTGGGCAGCATAGCTCCCTGAACTGCTTCCCCTTCGGGTGTGGTCCCCCCGGGACCTTTGGCTCATCTAGTCCTAGCCCACCTCCAGGCCAGTCAGAGCCCTAGGCCCTCAGTTCTTGGGCATTCCTCGTGGTGGGCCCCCGGCCCTTTGACCCTTCTGGTCCTGGCCCCAGCATGGACCAGTTAGGTGAAGTCCAGACAAGCGCGAGTCTATGGCCTCACTCTCTTTCCCTGGTGTCCACCCTCCACACCCTACAAAAGGGTAACCCACCCAGTCGTGGGGGCTAGGGGTTAAGGCACCCCAACCCGCCTTTCACCAGGGTGGTCACTGGCCTGGCATTCCCTGGGGGCTCCCGCGCCACTGAGAGCCCCACCAGGCCACCCATTCCTGGCAGGGTGCAGTTTTAGGTCATGCCCAGGACCAGGAGCCTCCTGACCATGCCCTACAGCTCCTCCCTTACCTCCAGATGATACCAGCAGCCCTCCAGCCAGGCGATGTTGTTTTCTGGCCTCCAGCAGCAGAACTGCCCTGTTTATATGGGCAGCCCTAGGTCCAAAATGGCTGCCCTCATCAGGCCCCTGGCAGCTGCCAGCTCCAGGCCCTTAAAGTGTCTGGCACCTATGGTGCCCTGCCACAATGTTGCATTTGAATTTTGTGGACAAGACACAGCACTTAGGAAGTGAGAGCCAGGGGACAAAGCATTCTCAATCAAGACAGCTGGCTTGGAGATGAGCCTTCAGGAGAAATTAGACGCATCTAGACTGTGACCATGTTTAGGAAAATGCAGGCAAGTCTTTCTTTCTTGGACTGTTTTCAGTCTGTTAAGTACAGGTAAGTTACACAAAGTATACAGGAAAATACTGTAGGAAACATACCCCGACTGGAAAATAGACAAGTAGGAATCGGTTTCTTGTATTCCTGATTTTAGAATCTGTGGAAACTAATAGTGCTACACAAAGGGCGTGAGTACTGGCGATACTAAAGGACAAACAAGGCTTTAATACGGGCACGTCGTTCTTTCTCACCTGCTCTTGCTGGTGCTCAGACATGCCTTACAACGTAATGGATTGAGGCACTCAAAGTTGAGAACGTGCTTTCCAGTTATTCTGAGCCATATTCACCTATTGTACATGCCACCCAGCAGGTTCACTAGGATTTGGTGGGGCATATGTGTGGATGACACTTGATGTTCTGCCACAAGTGCACTCGGCTTGGCATGAAACAGGGGCCTGGAATGAAGGTCACTGGCATGGCATGTTTTCATCAGCACGCATACCAAAGACTTTTTATGTGCGCAGGGCATAGAGGCGTTGTTTAAAAGGCAGTCTTAAAATTAACAATTGTATAAATAATTAATATGTTATGTCTGGTTCAAGTCTAATGTTTAACACTGGCAAACAAGGTTCTTTGGGTGAATCTGATATCTTTTATTAAGCCAACTCAAATAGTTGGAAAAATTCTTCTTAGGAAGCTTTTGGTGTGTTAAGACTTTAGTACTTAGGGCCTGATTTCCTGATTGTAGTACATCTGGGTTGCAACTGAGCTATAGGGTCCCACTGTGCAAGGTTAACAAAGCTAGAAGCAGTGCTAGATTCAATAATCTGTATACGCAAGTCCGACATCGTTGTGTGCATCTTTCCCTCTATTGCCTCACTGCTTTTATGACTAGGGCTCTGTCTCTACTGTTAAATAAAAAAGCTTGTGTGTTTAAACATGAAAAAACTAATGTATATTAGCTATAGCACTGTAAAAGCCTAGTGGTGACAAGGTATTGTTGGTTTTACCTTGTCATAGCTAAACCAAGTCAGAACTATACATATATCTGGATGTGGCTGACCTTATCTGTTTATCTTGTAATAATTACGGTGCCTTGTCTCTACTAAACTTTTAGAGTGGAACAGCTAACAGGAGTTGGTATCCCGTGGTTTAATAAAGGTCACACACACTTTTTTTTTGGTAAATGCCTTTAAGCAGTTGTTATTTTAAATCTTCCTCCATTGTTCTTCACTTGTAACTTGGAAGTCCTTCTGTTTATTGGGTTTGTTTTATTTGCAAGTGAGAGTAACTGGGTGTGGTGAGCGTATGCATCCTCACAAGCAAACTTCCTTCATATTTAAGCAGCTCTCTATTAATAGCCCCTCTTTGAGTGATGGCCTATATTTCACAAAGACCTTGTTGTTCAGAACCTGTTTGTGCAAATAAAATTGACATCTCTAAACATTTCACTAAAACAAATGAGATTTATTCAAAAGAGTTTAATGAACAGCATTTGGAATGGGATCCATAATGGGCTTTTTAATTAAATGAATATAGTCATTTCATAGAGGCAGTTCTCATTAGTGCAGCAATATTGAGATGACCATTTCTTTCTAATTGCATTGTGTGTTTATGTAAGGGGCTCTATTTTAGGGTTGATTTGAACAGACTTATATGTGTACACGTCTTGACACCTAATGCACATTTAAAAGGTAAAATAGCCTTGCTTTCCAAATGAAGATGTTAAATATTCAGTGAAACAAATAATTATTATTTACTATTGCCTGCCTTTGGTGTTTAGAAGTATACACTGCTTATACAACTCTGGCCATTTGCAGTTTGGTCCAGCAGAGTGACTTATATTGAATTAGGTTTCAGTCATGGCTTAAAGAAGATGAGATACTCTTCCCCTGCTCTCTCTGATGAGAATCTTTATGGGAACAGGATAATAAATCCAATAAAAACTTAGCAAATACCATCCTTTGTTTTGCTTTCCACTTTCCCTTCTTTCATCTGATGTGCAATGCAAAACAGTCCTCACAAGTAATTTCTGCTAACATTTTAACGGCATGTCTATGTTTGGTTTTCATTTCTGTCATTTCATTTCCGTCACAACCAGCGAGTTTAAAAAAATGTGCTTGGAGGTTGACAAATTACTAGAAAGATCTTTGGCTCTGTAAAATTCCTGATTCAAATGGATTCCTGCACTATCTCACCCTAGGACAGGGGCTGTGGATGTGATTAACATTGTCCTGAAAGCCAGAATAGGGGAGGGAAGAACCTTTGCATCATAAACTTTCCCCACAGTCGCATAAATCCTAAAGTAGACTCAGCACTCTCTTCCCCACCACAGCAGCCAAGCTGGCCCAATTACCATTAAAATGAATGAGTACAGTGAATTTTCAGCAACTTAGAAAATCAGTCCACCTGTAGGTGCGAATATTGATTTAAGAGCCAAAAACTATATGCTCCAAAATCATGGGCCCTAGGCCAGGTCTTAGTTGCGCTGACTTCAGTAAAGTTGCACCAATTTTTCTGGTATAAGATTTAGCCATTGCACAGATTTGTAAGTCTTAACATATCATAGTGTACATGGTTTTATTGAGTTATTTTTCCCTTTGCTCAAGCAGGTAGTCTTTCGGTTAGAGAAAATACTGGATATCAGGATACCTCTTTTGTGTGCTAAACACAGCAGGTTGAAAAACAGTATAGTGTTTCTGCAGAAACTTTTGACCAAAAATGAAAATTTCTTTTGTTTAAAATTTGCTAGCGGAAAAAAAAAAAGCTGGCTTTACTCAATCCATTGAAAATCAAGATTTTTAAGGCATGGGATAATTGTTTTTCGATGAAACATAATTTTTTCCAAGGAAATCAGACAGTTTACTCCCCAAAATGCATTTTACCCAGTCTAAACTTTTTGACCATCCATAATACTGAAATCTGTCGCTGATCTCTGTTAGCTTAGCAGAGCCCTCAGCTGGACGCTTAGTGAAGCAGGAGTAACATATGCCAGCCTGATTTTGCACTGTTGAACTCATTTTCATCTTCTTGAAGCAAGGTAAGTAGCAGAAAAAATATACTTGGGCTGTATGAATGAGCCATGAGTCTTCCACAATCTTTGGAGTGAACTTAGTTTTTAAGGGAGTGCCCAGATTGTCTAATAAGAGGGTTCATATTGCTCCTACTCCACATTTGTTTTTGCTTCATATGGGTAATATGCTCAATGGAGAGATGAGCAACAAGCAATCGCAGGCACCTCTCTTCTACTCCATTTATTGACCTTCCTTTCATGCTCATACAAACTCAATTGCTGCCTGGGTGCTAAATATTTGTAAAATACTATAGGAACTTCAGACAAAAGGAGCTGTAAGAAGCAAAAAATTCATTTTCTAGTCAAAGAAGATATGTGCATTATCTGCTCCATATAGTTAAGTTTTCTGGTGTTGTGGAAAGATATTTTTGGAACAAACTCTTTTGCCAGTCAATATGCTTTATGCAATCCATGCCATGTTTAAAAGAAGGGCTCCAATAGCAGTCATTGACATACACTAATGGCATATCTAATATTTAATGCTTGTAAAATTCTTAATGTTCAAAAACTTGCATCTGGATTCAAAGTGCTCTTTTGTTCTTAAAAGGCTAAAAACCATCAGCCTCCAGTGGATGAATAGTTCAAACAGTTAAAAGCCATGAAGCTTGTCTGTTTTAATGACACAGCTGCACAAGCACTTTTGTAGGAAGAGCTAAAAATGTCAAAGCATAATTTTAAAATGTTAATTAAGCTTCAGTCTTTGTGGACAACACTCTTAATCACAGTAACTGAGTAAAACAGCAACCCTTAGTGTTCTGTGTGTCGCATCTTATTTGGAGAACAATTCATTCCACCTCCAAATTGTCGCTTCAGCTCCTTCTATTCAACCTTTCCACAGGGGGAATCACTTAATGTTGGTTTAGTGTGTGGAGAATTTTGATCTGGGAGACATTTGTGTTTTGGACTCTGAAACATTGAAGCACTAATGTTTCAGTGATCTCTGGACCCCTGTCTCGCTAGTATTTTCAGGTAACAATGGAGTCTAGAATTTTGATTTATGCTACGGCCATACACTATACCAAAGCAAACATGTCTGTCCTCCTTAGGAAAACCACCAATTAGGAGGTGTGTGCTCCTTCAAAGTTACACAAGCTTTTTTTTTTTTTTTTAATAAATTCTAAGCTCCTACTGCTTTCCTAGAAATCAGCTGGAGCTGGCGATACTCAGTCTCTTTGCAAAACAAAATCAGAATGAATCAGCAGTTGAACTAGGAATAGAAACCCAGAGTCCTGATTGCTGGTGCTCTTCTATGAAGACTAGTCATGCAATTCATGTTTCCAGACAAAATATCTTAATAGAAGCTTTTCCTGACATAAAAAAGTGCAGGGTATGAAGCTCAGTGACACAACAAGTATCATAGCGGAGCAGCGTCCTTTTAACACACAACAGTAAAGTCATCGGAGGGATGTATTGTGTAATTCTGACCCAATGGCTGGGAAGTGGACAACCTTTTTTAGTAGGTGGATATACATGTGCTTAATGGTTCCACTGACATTGTAAACCACTACATGTTCAGTTTTATCTCTTACCATAATATCATCAGAAACTCTTCCTAGGTGTATTTTGGGGTCTTTTTAGCTTCCAGTCTCCTGATTGCTTATGCAAATAAGCATAGATATCTATGTGCCTACAATATCCCAGATCAGCATACTAGGAAAACTTTGTTCAGCACTAATGTCTTTGTCTTGGCCCCATCTCTGATAAATATTAGAGTGCTATATAGTCAGTGTTGAATTACATTGTCATTAGATGTGTAGAATGTCTGAGATCGTATTATCTAAATTACTAGAGCTGTGCAAAGCTTCAGTCCCTGATTCAATTCGGCAGAGATTCAGCCCAATTTTGTGGCTGAATCTCCAAATCCAAATTGAAACAGAGGACCCTTTAATCTCTCTAAATCCATTTGGCAAGATTTGGATAGATTTGGTGATTCAGACATAGAGACAGCTTTAAATGTTTTTCTTCATACCTCTAGGTACCAGGGGCTTGTGAATGCTGTGCTGCTGGGGTGCATGGAGTGTCCCACAGAAGTGCAGGGGGCTCCCCAGCACGCTTGGCAGCAGACCCAGAAGTGGACCAGAAGCACTTCTGGGTCCATCTGGGAGTATGCTGAGGCACCCCCTCCCGCCCCCCCCCCCCCCAGCTCAGTGACTGTTGCCTCCTGGGTCTGGGGGGGTGGCAATCCAGGGTCCCCTGTGGCTGATCACTGGGCCAGGGGGAAGTGGGGGGGGGGAGGGGAAGGCCCTGCACGCTTTCCGGCAGACCCAGAAGTGGACTGAAAGTACTTCCAGTCCACTTCCAGGTTCCCTGCCAAGCATGCTGGAGACCCCCAATGCTGCTGTGGGATGCCCCAGTACTGCAGCGATCACGAGCCATGCTGCTACCTTGAGCTATGTAGAAAAAACTTGTAAATCTGTGCCTGTGTCTGAATTACTGATTCACCGAATCAGCATCAAATCGTCAGATTGAGATTCAGCTGAATCGAATCAGGGACAGTGATCCCAGTCAACGAATTGAATCACTGTCCCTGATTTTGGCCACATCCAAATTGAATAGGGCCCATTTCTCACACCCCTATAAATTACCATGGGGGGGGGAGTGTTCTTAGCTATTTGATATTGATACAGTATTGATATTGACTGTCAATATTGATATTGACAGTATTGATATAGTATTGATATTGACAGTATTCATTATTTAATAGTTTATCAAGTGAGACGAATGGGAATTGTTAGCGTTACCATTATACAAATAATGTTAATCACAACTGCTGTCTTTTTTAAACTACTGTAAAGGTCAGGACCATCTTTCATGGGCAAGCACCATCTAAGCTGTCTGTCTACTTTATCTAACTATTGCACTTGAATGCATTTGAAATGGGAGAGAGGGGGAAAAGTTTCTTTCTCAGTGGTGACCCTGGACTGGCAGGCAAGGGGTAAAGGGTATAGCCCTTGACACCTTGAGATACCAGTTTTTAAAAATCAGTTGTCGTCTCCTTGTATCAAAATTCTAACTCTCTAGGTGAAATTTGAATAGTTTCCAATGGATTAAATATATTAATTAGATATTAAGTATAAGAAGAATGTTTGTCCTACAATAACCTTGGACAAGTGAAGTAATGAGGGACTGAGTGAGTTTCCTAATCAACAGTTTGTCGGTTTTATTTTTAGATGGAATGATAAGTTGCAAAATTGGGTTCTACAGTCAGGAGTATCTGAAGTTAGAAGCTTGATTTTTGGACCTAATTTTTACTTTGATGTCCCTTCCAGTAAGAGTATAATGTAAGTTCTGTTAGAGAATAAGAAGATTTGATGTTCAGTGTTACAGATCAAGATTTTCCTTGTTATGGAAAACTGAGGAAAATAAAAATCTTCTCAACTCAACCCCCTCCTTGCTGCACCCAAAAAATCTGATTTTTTTTTCCCAAAATATTGTATATTGATCTGTCTGCTATTGAGAGCCCTACAGTGCAAATTGGAGAATCATTTGAATCACTCGTACTTCCCACAGAAGTAAACACATATTCTTTAAAGTACATTTGATAGCCAGAATATTCTTGCTGGCATCAAGGAGCTGAGGCAGTGTGGCAACATAAAGATCTGCCCTTTTCTAAACTTTTCTTCTATCTCAGTCTTCCCAGCTCCATCACTTGTATTGCCCTTTACTTAGCACCATTTATGTTTCACCTAGTGTGCAGAATGCAGTGCCATAGACAGAGAAGGTCTCTTTCTAACCGTATGGTCCCATATACAAATCACGTTGATGACAAATTAAGTCCTGTGTATGTATATATTTTAGGCCATTGGCTGTGCTAATGATGCTTAATGCATTGTACAGCTTTATACCCGTGGTAAGAATTTTGTAGTTCCTTTGAGTATATTTCACTTCACTCATTATATCACCTCAATGAGCTCTGAGCTAGGACTGAATGAGCTTTTTGACATATACAGTAGCTTACTCACACATCCACTCAGTTTTACTTACAGCAATATTACCTTCTAATGTTTTTTCCCCTTTAATTATTTCCATTACTCTGAGCTAATGTACATTATTTCTCATAGCTGTCAAGCCCTTAGAAAGAGTTTCATCCCACTGACTATAATAACATTTTTTTTTACAAAGTTGCAGCTTCATATGGTCTTGCTTTGTTCTCATCAAAGGAAGGGAACATGCAAACAAGGCTTCTAGCACATGTGTGCATGCTTCTCCAATGCTTGCTTTACACATGATTTCAAGCTGTCAAAAATACTGCATTTTTACATAAGACATAGTCTCTTGCAAGTTGTCTGCCTTATTTAATCATAGTATTTTGTAATAGCATGCAAGAGAGAATTTGGCTTTTTAACCTCCCTTTTTGTGATCATTACAATAATTTTAAAGATTACTTTTTGGGTGACCATGTCGCACATTCAACCTGAATTCATTTATATTAAATACAAAAATAGTCAGCAATGTGATAAAACATGGAAGCTGGGAAGTTCTTACTTCTGTGTTTGTTGGGGTAATTGCTTTTATTCTTTCCTTGTCTCGATATATAGAATGCTTTTCCTTCCATGAAAGCTTATACTTTTCCTTCAGCAAATGTGTGAGAAAATGGGGCCTGGGGAGTAAATAAGATGAAAACTGTAGTGCACAGCAATATTATGCAGTTTCTGTGCAATATGTGGGCCAGGAAATAAGAAAAGCTTGAGGGAACTTCAACTGTGTTGATGGGCATGTCAGCAGGACAGGTGAACAGTGAGAGATGTTGAGGTGTATTCACACAAGGTGGTTTTGCCAATACTGCTTCAGGGGTCTTATAACTCAGCATAGGCTTCACCCTTACTGTAACATTAAAAACTGATCCACAGCCCACCTATTTGTCTTAAATATCTTCTTTAACACCCACCACCGGTGTCCCAAGGCATTGAGCTACCGTGAAAGCCTTTTAAGTGCTTTGGTAGCTAGCCAACAAAGCCAGTGCATACATTTATAAAAAGTTACAAGTTAAGTGGTTTTTCAGAACTGGGCCATCCATAGTAGTTGTATTGACTGAAGGTGTTTATTGCTGATGAACTCAAAATGCTGCTTTTAGCCATCTTTCAAGTAAGAGAGAAGGAGGTCATTATGATCACTGATAATCTTGTAAATGTTCTGCTCCAAGTCCAGCCCTTCTGATGCCTTCATGTGAAAATGGTTTTAATTCTACTGCTGGTTGGTGGTTAGCATCTGGAGGTCTGACATAAAGTGTAGCTTAGATGTACAGGAGCTCCCAAAGCTCTGGTAGAAATGAAGGGCAGGCCTGGGAAAGAGACCGTGAGCTGCACCCAGTGGGTCCACCTCCCTGTGGATCTGCTGACCTTTAGACTAAGGGGATTCTGAAGCACCAGGTTGAATCTACACACTTGTTTAGAAGGGAGATTTCCTATTTTCTCCCAAAGATCTCCTCCCAAATGCCCTTAGTCAAGATGCGCATAGGGTGCAGGATTCACCCCTCTGAAAATGTAAGCATTGGCCAGGCCACTGATATTGCAAAACAGATGTATCCTGATATAATAACCTGTGTCATCTGTACGATTGATTGACTTTGCTTTTCTGATGGGAAAATATAGGTTTCATTGAAAACTAATTTTGAAGAAAAAATTGTTCGGGGAGAATTTGAATGGGAAATATTTGCTTGTTTTTTCCACTGTCCACCCTGTTTTTTGCCACTGTAGGCTAGAAGATGAAATCTGTCTAGGGGTTGTGATATTTTTCCATTTTTTTCTCTGTATTTCTTTCAACTTGATGCATGAAATGTTGTCATTCATTTGCTTTTCAGCAGTGAAGGGAGAAGACTTCTGGTTTCCTCTCACTTTTAGATCACTTAAGCTATAAATGTTCTTTCAAGTATTTAATCTCTCTAAGAAGTTTGGCATCACTTTATTCTGTAGTATACAGATGACCACACAGCTAGCCCAATTTCATACTACAGTGAATATAAATGATTGGCAATCAAGAGGTTATTTTGATGTGATGATTTTCAATCCTTTCCAAATGATTCATTCTACTGTCATTGCTTTTTTATTCAGATAATGAGATGCAGGTTGTGTGGTTGGTGCCTTTTTTTCCCTCCCTTGAATGTGGGGAGTATTTTCCTTTAATTGAGACTCAAGATCCCACGGCTGTCAACTCTGCCCTCTGCCAGTGATTCAGTGTCCAAGTTAGGTTCTAATTTTGTAAAGGGGCTATTAAGTTGCTGCACTTCAGTCTTGGTGAACCTAGTTTGAGACACTAGAGCCATAAACAAAGCCATCCAAAATCAGTTGACTCCCTTAAAAACTTTCAACTTCTTTTTACCAATCTGATGTAGATATAGCAACATCCAGTGGTGGCACCCCCTGAGGGCACTGGTGTACCCCCTGTCAGCCAGCATTTCCAGGTGCGGGGGGCAGGTGAGAGTGCTTGTGCCCCCCCTGAGAGCACTGGCCAGGGAGTACACCAAGAGAAGCAGTCCCCCTGTGGTCAGTCTTGCCAACTTGTAAGTGCTAGTGGTGCACCCGGAAGTGCCAGCGACACACTGCTACCAGTTGTGGGTCAGCAGGATCGGCCGTGGGGGGACCCCCCTCCCCCCCAGCCTGCGGGATCAGCCATGGGGGGACCCCTCCAGTCGCTGACTGTCCAGCCAGGGGAGGCAAGTGCCCCCCACCCGACTCAGGAGGCACCAGTCGCCCATGGCAACATCTGTGGTACAATGGAAAATATGGATGTCAATTTAACAGACTTACCTATGGGCAAGTGTTAGCTCCCCAGTGACCTTAATAGGAATTTTGCATGCATAGTTGTTGCGGGGTCAGTTCCAGCACACACATCCCCTGAAAGAAAAGGGGTTTTGTAGCAGGGGGAGTATTATTATTAACGGCGTTGTGGTATGTGGTTAAGAACAGTAAGTTACAGTTTTTTCACTCTCACCTTCATAGGTTTGTTTTTCCATTATCTTCTAACAGGATCAGGGCTTGTTACTTTGCTGTCTTGAACATCGGGTGGTCACTTAAACCTACGCAAAGGAGAAGCGCGGCAGGATCAAAACAGGATCTTTGTACTCACTTGGCGCACTTTATAGAGTACAAGATTTTAGTGAAATATGCCGAACTGGGGAGAACAAGTGTAGAACATCAGGACCTGGGGGTTACAGTAGACAATAAGCTGAACATAAGGCAACAGCATGTCCTTGTTGCTAACAGCATACTGGGTTGCATTATTAGGAGTATTTCCAGCAGATTGAGGGAAATGATTATTCTCCTCTTGCTGGTACTGATGAGGTGATATCTGGAGTACTGTATCCAGTGTTGGGCCTCCCAATACAGAAAGGATGTGGACAAAGTCAAAAGAGTCCAGTAGAGGGCAACAAAAAAGTGAGAGGGCTGGGGTACATGATTTATGAGGAGAGGCTGAGGGAACTTGACTTATTTAGTCTGGAGAAAGGAAGACTGAGATGGGATTTAATAGCAGCCTTTAACTACCTGAAGTGGGGTTCCAAAGAGGATGGAGCTGGACCGTTCTCAGTGATGACAGATGACAGAAAAAGGAGCAACCATCTTAAGTTGCAGCAGTGGAGGTAGGAAAAACTTTCTCACTACGAGGGTGCTGAAGCACTGAAACAGCTTACCCAGAGTGGTGATGGAATCTCCATCCTTGGAGGTTTTTAAGACCCAGCTAGACAAAGCCTTGGCTGGGATGATATAGTTGGGACTAGTCCTGCTTTGTGAGCAGGAGGTCCTTTCTAACCCTAATTTTCTATGAGTCTGATTCTAACTCCCTTGCTATCCAGTCAGACTTGTTCAATGCCTTAAACAAATTCTATGCATCCCTTTAAGTATCCTTCACTTATCACTCATGACCCAAGGCAACTGGCAGACATTATAATGCAGCCACTGGCAAGGATATTTGAGAACTTGCGGCACTTGGGCTAAGTACCTGAAGATTGGAAGAGGACCAATGTGTGGTGCCCATCTTCCAGAAAGGGAGGAAAGAAGACCTGGAAAACTACAGGCCAATCAATTTGACCTTAATCCCTGGGAAGATTTTGGAAAAAATTATCAAAGAAACCATTCTTGATAGGCTTACAGAAGGCAACATTCTGAGGGATAGCCAATACGGGGTTTGTTGTGGGTAGGTCTTGCTTGACCAATCTCATTTCCTTCTATGACCAGGTGACGTATCACCTAGACAAGAGGGAAGAGGTTGATGTCATATATTTGGACTTTAAAAAACCTTTGACCTGGTGTCCCATGATGTCCTCATGGAAAAATTGGGGAACTGCGGCCTCAACTACTCCACAGTTTGATGGCTGGGGAACTGGCTTCGAGGTCAGACCCAGAGAGTGGTAGTTGATGGAACTGAATCAACATGGCACTCGGTGACCAGTGGTATCTCCCAAGGCTCCGTTCTCAGACCTGTACTCTTTAATATCTTCATAAACGATCTGGACCCTGGTGTCAAAAGCAGACTGGTCAAGTTCACTGACGACACCAAACTCTGGGGAAGAGTCTCCAGACTTGAGGATAGGCTGGTGATCCAGGCCGATCTCGATAGGCTTGCAAGGTGGGCAGATAAAAACCTGATGGGATTCAATACAGAGAAATGCAAAGTGCTCCACCTTGGGAATAAGAACCTACATCACACTTACAGGCTCAGCAGTGTTATACTTGCTAGCACAATGACCAAAAGAGACTTGGGAGTCATGATTAATCACAAGATGAATATGAGCCACCAATGCTATACTGCAGCTGACAAGGCGAACAAAACTCTGGCTTGCATGTACCGATGCATCTCGAGCAGGACCCAGGATGTCATCCTCCCACTGTACTTGGCCTTGGTGAGGCTGCAGCTGGAGTACTGCATCCAATTCTGGGCTCCGCAATTTAAGAAGGACATAGAGAAGCTTGAAATAGTCCAGAGGAGAGCCACACACATGAGCAGAGGGCAAAAGAGGGCAGGCCTTATGATGACAGGCTGCAAGCTATAGGATTCTTCAGCCTGGAGAAGCACAGGCTCAGGGGTGACTTGGTGCCAGCCTATAAGTACATAAGAGGTGTTCATCAGGATCTGGGGAAATGCCTGTTCACCAGAGCACCCCAGGGGATGACAAGGTCCAGTGGTCACAAACACCTGCAAGACCATTTTAGGCTGGACATAAGGAAAAACTTCTTTACTGTCCAAGCCCCCAAGGCCTGGAACAAACTCCACTCCCTCCTCCCCCCAGAGGTGGTGCAAGCACCTACTCTGGACACGTTCAAGAAACATTTGGACATTTATCTTGCTGGGAACCTTTGACCCTAGCTGACTTCCTGCCCCTTGGGCAGGCGGCTGGACCCGATGATCTTACGAGGTCTTCCAGCCCTAATGTCTATGAAATCTATGAAATCATGCTGTCATTGTACAAGAGACCACATCAAAATTACCACAAGAAACCACAACAAGATAGTTTGTTCAAGATTATTCATGGTTGCTTTGATTTCTGTGCCAAGTAGAAGGGTATTGGCTTTATTCTAAGAAGTTACAATGTCTCAGCCCTCTCGCTCTCCTTCCTGTGGGAGGTAGCTTGGTTCTATCCTTCTGTGATCTACACATTTCATAGATTTCATAGACATTAGGGCTGGAAGGGACCTCGGAAGATCATCGAGTCCAGCCCCCCGCCCAAAGGGCAGGACGTCAGCTGGGGTCATAGGATCCCAGCAAGATGAGCATCCAGTTTGCTCTTGAAGGTGTTCAATGTGGGCGCTTGAACCACCTCCGGTGGCAGGCTGTTCCAGACCCTGGGGGCTCGGACAGTAAAGAAATTCTTCCTTATGTCCAGCCTGAAACGGTCTTGTACTAGTGTATGACCATTCGACCTAGTCGTCATCCCTTGGGGCGCTCTGATGAACAAACGTTCCCCCAGATACTGGTGGTCACCCCTGATAAACTTGTAGGTGGCCATCAGATCACCCCTGAGCCTGCACTTTTCCAGGCTAAAGAGCCCCAGGGCTCTCAGCCTGTCATCGTAGGGTCTGCTTCCCTGACCTCTGATCATGCATGTGGCTCTTCTCTGGACTCTCTCAAGCTTCTCCACATCCTTTTTGAATTGTGGAGCCCAAAACTGGACGCAGTACTCCAGCTGCGGCCTCACTAAGGCCGAGTACAGGGGGAGAATGACGTCCCGGGATTTGCTTGAGAAGCATCTATGGATGCAAGCCAGCGTTTTGGTCGCTTTACTAGCCGCAGCATCGCATTGCAGGCTCATGTTCATCTTGTGGTCAATGATGACCCCCAAGTCTCTTTCTTCCATAGTGCTAACCAACATAGCACTGCCGAGCCTATAAGGATGCTGCGGGTTTTTCTTCCCAAGGTGGAGAACCTTGCATTTATCGGCGTTGAACACCATCAGTTTCTCATCCGCCCACTTGCTGAGCCTGTCCAGGTCAGCCTGGATCATCCGCCTGTCTTCTGGTGTGGATGCTTTGCCCCAAAGTTTGGTGTCATCGGCGAACTTGGCCAGTCCGCTTCTGACTCCAGTGTCCACATCATTAATGAAGATGTTGAACAGTATGGGTCCAAGGACAGAGCCCTGGGGGACCCCACTGGTCACAGGACACCACGATGAGTGACTTCCATCAATTACTACCCTCTGGGTCCGATCCCGGAGCCAATTTTCCAGCCAGTGGATCGTGGGGGACCCAAGGCGACAATTGGCCAGTTTCTCCAAGGGACACCAGATCGAAGGCTTTTTTGAAGTCAAGATATATGACATCAATCTCATCTCCCTTGTCCAGGTGATAGGTCACCTGGTCGTAGAAGGAAATGAGATTGGTCAAGCAAGACCTACCCGCAACAAACCCGTGCTGGCTATCCCTTAAGATGTTGGCGTCGGCCAGTCCATTAAGGATGGCCTCTTTAATAAACATTTCTAAGATCTTCCCCGGGATAGAAGTCAGGCTGATGGGCCTATAGTTAGCCGGCTCCACTTTCCTCCCTTTCTTGAAGATCGGCACCACATTGGCCTTCTTCCAGTCTTCGGGCACTACACCAGAGCGCCAAGAGTTTTCAAAGATCCGCGCTAGAGGCTGGGCTATGATGCTCGCCAGCTCCTTGAGTACCCTGGGGTGAAGATTGTCAGGGCCGGCTGACTTGAAGGTATCCAGCTTCTCAAGATGTTCCTTCACAAAGTCAGCATTAATGGAGGGCAGGGGATCACCCTCACCCGGACTTCCCGGCCCTGTAGCGGGCACGGGCGTCCCATGGGGCTGATGAAAGACCGACGCAAAGTACCTATTTAATAGATTGGCTTTTTCCTGGGCGTCAGTTGTCAGTTGCCCCATCTGGTTCAGCAGGGGTCCAGCGTTGCCCCTGCTTTTCCTCCGGCTCCCCACATATCTGAAAAAGGACTTTTTATTGTCCTTGATGCTCAAAGCTAGCTGGAGTTCAGTTGCAGCCTTGGCTTTCCTGGTCTGCTCCCTACAGGACCGGACCAGTGCAGAATAATCCTCCTTGGAGGTGACTCCCATCCTCCATCCTTTGTAGGCCTTTCTTTTTAGCCTCAGGAGGTCTGCTAGGTCCCTGGAGAGCCAGGGGGGCTGCTGTGCCCTCTTGCTGCCTTTCCTCCGAGATGGAATAGACTTAGTTTGTGCATTGAGGATCGCTCCCTTGAGCATGCGTAGCATTGGCGATGCGTAGCAGGTGCTTGTGGGTGTATGTGAACCAGCTGAGCATAGTGGTGCACCCCCTGTGAAAAGGCACCACTGACATTGCTGGCAGCATCTGTGGGTGGTCACCACTCACCCCGTTCCTCAATGCTGACACCACTGGTGGCATCTGCGGGCGGTCCTCAATCACCACTGGACACTGCCAATGCTGCCGGCAGCATCTGCGGGTGGTTCCTGACTGGCAGTCAGCAGTCGCCACCCTCCATCCCCCGCTGCTAACAGTGTTGTAACCACCTGCAGGACCTCCCTGCTTGCCACCGCCATGCTCCTGCTGCTGACAGTGCTGCCACCACCTGCAGGAGCTTGCTGTGCGCCACCCTCTGCACCTCTGGGGGCACACGGCGTTCATGTATCTAAACAAATTTCAGGAAGTGGTAAGGGGGGAAAAAAGGTATCACTTACAGCTTTGGTAATATACTTATCTTTTTAGAGCACATTACACCATTCTTGACCACTGTTAGAAAACACTGGCCAACTCTGCCTGATGGTACAAAGTATTCTTCTGGAAAGGTATTTCTGATCTTCACAGTCATGTTGAAAATGACTGACTTTTTTCTAAAGACAGATTTCTTCTGCAATGGTTGAGAAAGTAATCTAAGGTATAGTTATCCAGCTTCTATAAAGGGGTTTCAGGTACAACTATTATTCACTCAGATGACAGGATTTGATTGTAAAATCTTCTGGGCAGAGGCCAGCTTTCTGTGATGTACATCAATAATCATGCTGAGCAAATAACTTCACTTGGTTGTTATGATTTATTTTTTAAGTTCTGGGTCATCTCCAAAAGATTTTTTTCATTTGTTTGCTTGTTTCAAAATTTCTAGCCAACTAAGAAGTGGACAAAAAGGGTTGTTGCAGCCTAAGGAATATATTTAGTTGAATTGGAAATGGAAGAGTTTAGTTTAATTTTTAGACTTTTAAGAACTGGAATAAAATTCCAAATACCATTTCTGAAAAATTTCATCTACCTCTACTAGAGAGGTTAAGTGACTTGTAAAGGTTGCTGGATGATGATGGTGGTAGTGATGAAGTAGACAGTACTAATGAGGGGCAGTATTTGATTAAATGCATGCAATCAGTGGTTGGGGGAAGCAAAGCAGAAAAAAAATCATGAAACATCTGAAAAAATACCTTATTTGTTTGGTTTAAAATACCTGTTTATTCTCTGTTTTTTCACCATATGACTATACGTGTCAATCTTGTAGTATGTATAATAAATATTTATCTGAGCATTGAACAGCTGCTAACCCAGTGTTGGCAACCTTATCAATTACCCTACTCATCCAACCCTCTCAAGCAGTGGGTAAACAGATGAGCTCTGTAACATGCTGTGAAGGTGAGTAAGTTTGGTGCCCGTCAGACTGAGCAGGGAAAATACCTTGAAAAGCTGAAGACCCTTAGTTAATAAAACAGCCCCCACCAAATAAATGCCTTTTACCACTGGGAATTTTGGTGTTCAAGCAACATTAATTAATGCTCTCAATACCTCTGTAAGATAGAAAACTATGATTATAAATGCTGAGAATAAGGGTTTTAAAATAGCTCAATGTTGACCTAACTCGTTTCTGAAATAGCTTATTAACACATCCATTGACCTCAGTGGAACAGATATAAGTCCAAAATGAATGTTTTTTGCAAATCCCTTTTCAGTGACCTGCTAACATCCCATGATGTATTAATGACAGAATCGGGAAGGGAACCGAGGTGTGCTGGCTCTACCCACTGGATCTGTTCTCCTTTTGGGATCACTCCAGCTAACTTGAAATTGATGTCATCAGTAAAACAAAAAAATTGTAAGCCTGTAATGAATAATTAAGTCCTTTCCCTGCGTCAGCCTCACCTTCTTCCAAACGCTGGGCATTAAAAAAAAAAAAGAATATATTACTGAAAGACTGCCTAACCAGACCCCAGGATTTTCATGCAAACTTCTTTGATAGAGTTTTCTGCTAGACATGGCAGCTTCAGTTTGAAAGCTGTTCTCTTGGAGAAACTGGCATTTGCAAGGAAATATTGTTAAGCAGTTCTGGCCTGCAAAGTATGTTCAGCCATTGATGTAGTCCTGGCAACAGGCTTCACTTGAAATGACTGGACTTTTGGAAGATTTTCTTTTAAGCTCTCCTGTGTGAATATTTGTGAGTTTTTCTTCTGAGTTGAAATCTGCTTGTAAACCGTGATTTACCTCAATCCCCTGTGTACCTAACTAATGCTGGAACAGTTATGGATTATAGATGTGGTGTTTAGAGAATAGGAAAAGCTTACTACTATAGTTAAGGTAAGGTTTCCACAGGTGATAAAGGAATGGGGAAAAGTACCGAATATGCACATAATTACACAAAATTACATATCATAATTACACCTCATCCTATCCATCGACTTATATTGCACTCAGTGTGGTATCTGGATGCATAATATGACTTCTAAATACCTAGAGTTTTGTATGTGCTTTAGAAATAAAATGAGAAGGGAATATGAAGATACAATATAAGTGAAAACAAACTGTAGTGTGAAAAATAGGAAATTTTGAAGTCAAGACTTGCATACAGAAATAAGAATTGGCAGGTGGCAAATTATGTGGGAATTGCTGTTGCCTAATTATGGATCTGACTTTAGGCAGTGTGTAATTATGTGTTTACCCCCTTTCCTCTTGGGGGGGAATGGATTTTTATTTATTTTGCTAGCAGAGCAGTTTGCTTTTGGTGGAAGACTGGCAAAATTTGCCTGTTACAGCTCACCCCATTATTAGGTTTGCACTCTTCTGTATCGAAACATGTGTTTCACTAACAGTTATCTATGAATAGCAGTAAGCCCAGCTCTTTGGGGAAGGAGGATGTAGAGTCTAGGTAGAGTAGAAGGAAATCTAAAAGAGTTAGAATCACCGAAAATGGGGGTTGGAAGGGACCTTAGGAGGTCATTTAGTCCAACCCCCTGCCCAAAGCAGGACCCAACTAGACCCATCCCAGCCAAGGCTTTGTCTGGTTGGGTCTTGGAAGCCTCCAAGTTGATCTGCTCTTTACTCTCAAAAGTTTTTCCATCTATGAAATGGAATGCTGTGTCTTCTGCTTCTTACACATGAGGAGCAAAATGAAAAACCAAGCAATGAGAATTTGGATTCCAAATAAACATGTTTACTTGCCACATAGACACATGTCAGGCCTAGGCTGTTTTTTGGAGGCTTCTATAATATAGACTGTACTGCTAAAATATTCATAACCTATTTAAAAAAATACTACTCCTATTATCTATTGGTAGTAAAATTTACCTACCTGAAAGGGATTTTAAGTGGCTTAAGCTGTTTTCATGGACAGTGTTACATAATGGTAAAGTATGCCTTTCAGTTTGGGACCATCTTTTGTTATGTTTTATGGAAACCTTAACACAGCAGGATCATTGGCTGAGACTGTGAGTCTAAGCAGCTAGCACAGTAGAAAGAATAATAAGTGATTACTACGTTCCCTTGACTGACGTGCCTTGGGAGCTTTGTGTAGACCTTGGGGTTGCTTGGAATCAATCCCTTAGAATAAAATTCAGTCCTATTTGGGACCACCATAAGGCCCCATTTAAGCCTTGAAAATTGGACTTAAGTGATGCATTGCAGCTTTGTGATGGCTCCCTACCTAGAGGTGAGTTTTGCCCTGAAAGGTTGCTAAAAGCAGATTCATTATAGAATGACCATATTTTAGTGTAACTACTTATTTGTATTCCCATGAAGAATGATTTGCTGCGTATCCATTTAGCAATAACCTCACACACATGGAAAGCAAACTGTCAGGAGAAATGGAATTTGTATGCTCAGGTGGTTGTGTCAGTGCACCAGTGCTGTTCCTTGACTCTAATCCAGATTTAATATTTGGCCAGGGCCTTTGGAGAAAAGAAGTTGGAACAAGACAAGTACTTATCGGTTGAATGTAAATTCAGCCATTGTGGCTTTATTGAAAACAGGGAGCTGATCTGTTTTCTCATGTTTTCCTTTAAGCTCAAGGCAGCCTGATTTCTCTCTACTCATTTTGATGCTGGTAAGAAATCATATCAGAATGGTTTATTAAACTATATTTCTAAATTTTCAAAATAATCTCATTTGCTAAGTGTATTTCCCCAGGAACAACCCAATGGCAATAATATTTAAATACCCAGTAAATGGAGTAGCATTTCTTGAGTGTGAGCTTTAACAGTTATGCACCAGCTATCATGCAGTTTCCCCTACCTTATTTTCTCTGAGATGGAAATTAAATTCCATCTTCTAAAGCACACTCATTTTTAACCCTTTTAAAGATCCAAACACATGACAGAGGGAGAGGCAGATGATAAGAAAGAGGGAATCTAGGATTTGGTCTATCACAGACCAGATTGTGAGCTAGCAGGCCATCAAAATGGCTAGGAAAGAGAAAGCTGTCTCCATGCCAGCTGTAAATTTATGCCAACAAAACAAGCTACATATTTAAATTTCCTTTTGTCCTGCCAATTCTGAGTGCAGACTTGTCTAGTAAAGAAATTAGCTTAGAAAGAAGGCCACATTTTACATGGTGCTTAAGTCTTTCTGAGAAATGAAGGATCCCCCATTGACTTCAATGGGATTTGGTTCAGACCAGTAGTTCATATGAGCTTTTAGCTGCTGATCTTTTGAGGCTCGCTGATCAGTGACCACAATGGACTAAGTCCTCAGCTGATGTAAATGGCCAGAGCACAGTTAAACTCAAAGGAGCTGTGACAGGGTATATCAGCTTAGGGTCTGCCCCAAACACCTTAGAACAAAGTTGGGCAAAATATGGCCCACCAGCCAGGGCCAGGATATGGCCCACAGGCCAGAGTGGTGATGTTGTGGGGCCATGTGAGGAGTAGATCGCAACTCTGCCCCAGGCCCTGGCCCCATGCTGTTACCACCCCATGATCCTAGCCCTGACCCCACCCACTTGTTCCACTCCCAGATACTGCTCCCTGTCCACCTGCAACCACCCCATCCCATGTGCCTGGCTGAGTGCACTCTGCCTACAGAGGTCCCCAGTCAATCTCCATGGACACCCTGCCCACCTAGCTGCATCTGCCACCCACCGACCATGTATAGAGTTTTGGTGAGCGGTTGTGGAGTAGAGGCTGAGGGGGTTGGTGACCAGTCCAGAGCAGCTGTGCAGGGCGGGTGCTGACCCAGCTGGCAACAGCTCACAAAACCTTCCTAAATTGCCCTCCTTCAGCCCAAATAATTGCCCGCCCTACCTTAGGATCTGGCACTGCCGTTGTCCATGGTGCTGAAGGTTAAATAAAGGGTTATAATGATGGATGGATACATCTTGAAGTTGAATGCCACAATGTTCAGTATCTTCAGTTTTTGAGTGCTTATCTGTGGGTATGCAGTTTTTGATTAAATCTGCAGCTGAATCCATAGCCTGTGTATGCCAGGATGGACCACCTAAAGACCTTTCCCACTATTTCACTCTTCCTTGTAGCCTGCATATGCAAAATGTGCTGTTTATAACATAAAGATGAAAGCCACAGTGAGAGACATAAATGTTAAAACAGTCACCAGCTTACAGGAACAGTAATCAACTGTTTTCTTCCCTGTCTTTATTGCTGTAGATACAGCCTTCAATCTTCCTAACAGGTTTTGAGTTCCAATTCAGCTGTCGCATTGATTATAACCTTGTTTTGATTTGTCCATGGGTTGGGGTAGGAAACAAGTGGCTTCTAAAGTGATTTAGGTATAGCTTAACTGGTGGTGCTGTTACTGAAGAATAGATCATTCATAGACATTCAGTGGTAAGGGGTTTTTAAAAGTTAAGTGCTGAAGCTTACCAGAAGGCTGAGAACCTAAAATTTGACTGAGAAAGCAAGCCAAAGACTTGAAGTTACTTGCCTGAGTCGACCTTCTTAGCAAAAATTAAAACTCAGGATTTCCTGGCTCATGTGATATATTAGTACCCTATGGACCTGTTCTTCAGCAATGCTCAGCATGTGTACTTGAGTGGGAACTATGGGTATATGGCACTGTCACAGAGCACTGAGGTGCCCTGCTTCCAAAGAGGGGAAACTGCTAGGGCTTCCTCCCTAGTAGGGAATAGGGACCCCAGCTGTGGGTTGCCAGGGCAGCCAGGGAAGGTCAGCTGACCAGAAGGGGCAGGGCCTGGCTCCCTTATAAACTCTGGGGCTGGGGCCAGAGTCAGTTCCTGGCCAGCAGCCCAAGGGGAAGGAACTCTCTCAGGGAAGAAAGGGGAGGCCTGACTACAGGAGCAGCGTTTGACATTGCTGAGGGAAGGAGTGTTCCCCGGTAGGCTTGACTGAAGTTTTAGCCGGGCAGCTTTAATTTATCTTACAGCCCAGGGGCTTGTGTTTATGCTGCTGTTTGTTAAATTGGTGCTTTGGGTGAGGCTATTAGGAGTTGGAGAAGGCCTCATAGGAGACTCACAGAGGAGTGTGAGGACCCCAGTGCCAGTGAGGGCGCAGCATTCATGGTGCATAGACCCCCAGCCCCAGAGAGGGGCAGTTGAGAAGGCCCCAGAGTGGGGACAGCGTTACAGAGAAGGCCAGTGTGGGCACAGTGAGCCCCGACGAGGGGGCAGCATTAGTGAGAAGCCCAGTGCGGGCATGGTGAACCCCAAAGAGGGGGCAGCATTACTGAAAGACCCCAGACAAGGGGCAGTGGCTGAGAAGTCCCAGTGTGGATGCCGAGGCCCCAGAGAGGGGGCAGCATTGTTGATAAGGCCCAGAGAAGACGGCACAGAGTTGGGAGAGGGTGCGTATCGAAAGAAGGAAGGCCCGGAGAGGACAAAGAGGGGCCAGATTGTGATAGGGCTGAGACATAACGGCTGTTCCATCAGCGAGGTGAGGACTGCGGTGTAGGGGAGGAAACGGAGCTGCAGATAGCACCCCCTGGCAGCAGGGCAGTACAAGGGCAGCCTCCCACTAATTAACATTAATCAATCAATTAATTAATTAATTAACAGCAAGGCATGGCAGGAGAAAAGGCAGGCGGTTGCCCCAGGAACAGGTGTGCAGGCCACATTTTAGCTCAGCCCTGTGCGGATACCTGTTGCAGGCATCTTTGAGAATCAGGCCCCCAGGTATATCTCCAGAAATATTTGGGCACAAATTCAGTTATTTTTTGTCACCAATTGCATAGAAATATAACTATAATAAGGCTGAGGACATATACACAAAATCACTTTTAAATGAAGTTATTTGCTAGGAAACACTGAATTTATGGTGGATGAAATGCTAAATGTTTTGTCACAGTGCTTAAGAGCAATAAAAGAAACTGAACCAAAATAAAATCAAGTGACTGAAGAATCAAAATATAAGGTGGAGGAGATAATGTATTCTAGCTCTGCATGCAGGACTGTGGCATAAGGCCACATTTGGAATTCTATGTACAGATCTGATCATCTCATTATAGAAAGAATATTGCAGAAATGGAAAAGGCATTGCAGAGGGCAATCCAAATTATTACAGGGAACTTGCTGATCTTATTTAGTCAAAAAAAAAAAAAAAAAAGATTAGAGGAGCCAGCTCTGTATTTGGGGAAGATTAAAAGAGGGTTTCATGGAGGTATATGCAGTTGTGAAAGAATAAAGAGGTGAGATGCTTTCTGCTGAAGTTAGTGTCAAATACAGGAATCAGGGGCATTTTAATAGAAGCAAGTGCCATGCCCCAGCTGCAGAATTCATTCTTTAAGGTTCACTCAAATTTCTTTGTGCCATCACATCCCTGCACTAGCCCCATGTGGGGTTATTAGTGGAGCATCTGCGAGTAGAGGTCTGTGCTCCATGGAAGTTGGCTCAGAACATAGTGGGCTGAGCAGGAGTGTTGGGGAAAGCAACTTCTTGGAACCACTAGATAACCCAGATGTGATTACATAGGTGATTGACCACAGGCAAAGCTAGATGTGCCATGGATGGAGCACGTGCTTTTCCTTTACAGTTTTTTCTACCTGAGAGTTTAAGACCAGGAAGTCTCTTATCAGTGTCATATTTATTGTCTGCATTGACTGCTTAAAGTTGCAAAGTGTAAGCATGTATGGTTTGAACTTTTTCTCTTGTTAGCTTTTTTGTCTGTACTTAACTGAAGTACTGCTTTAAGTTTTTCAAGGCAGTAATGCTACCTTGCCAGTCAGCTCAGAAGCTCAGCTTTATTTAGACTGTATCCCTCACTGGCAATGTTAGCATTCTTCAGGTCCATCTGCAATTTGCAAGAGTGTGCATTATAGTACATGCTGTCCTGAAGTACTGACATTGTCATAGAAGAAAGACAGATAAATGTTTGTTGTGTTATTTATAACGCAGAGCTGCATAAACTTTAATTTTAGGATCATTTGGTGGTCTGCGGAGAGCAAGGTGTTCATGTAGTATCAGATCCTATTTTCTTCTTTTTTTTCCCCAGCAGCTAAATAGTATTAAAATGGAACTAAACATAGTTAACACTGTCTTACTGTTACTTTACCACCATCCTAAACCGTTGTGGCATGTACCAGAGCAGTGTTGCTTATCACCCAGGGGAAGGAAGTTGCAGGATGTATCAAGAATCATTGCAAACTAAAACACTATGGCTATGTCTACCCTGCAATCAGGAAGGATGATTGTGGCACATACATACATACCTGAGATAACTTTGTCTGAGCTAGTTAGATTAACAATAGCAGTGAAAGCATGGCAGCACAGGCTTCCATGTTAGCTGACTACCTAAGCAAATGCCCAGGAACCTCATAGGCTTATTGTCTCCTGCCAGTTGCAAAGTAGAGGTAGCCTGTGACTTGTACTGGTTTGTAGCAGAGTCTGGTTGTCAGCCCAGTGTGCTGGGTATAGGCATGGCCATGTTGGTGTCTAACAGCTAACACAGAAGATGCATTAGAGGAAAGAAAGAGGGAGACATGATTTACTTGACTATAAATTATGCCATAGATGAAGTGCAGCCTTGCTGTTTCATTTATTTATAAACAGCAGGTCTTAAAGAGGATCCAAGGGCCCTGTAAAATTGCAGAATCACCCAGTATCATCAGTGATTGCGTAGCTATTTAAAGTTAATAGTACAATTAGGCACTAAAAGGAATTGAATTTAGTGTTGGGTATGAACTTGAAGCAAATGGCTGAGCATTCTGAGCTAGAGGCAGTGCTGGACAATATGTTATGGACAGGCTGATAATCAGAGTAAATTATAGCTCAATTCAGCACTAGCTATAGGCAGAAGTAGAACTTAAAATCCAAGCATGTTCTAAAAGTTTCTCTGAGCCCAGAATTGTTTTTGGAAGATTGATGTGATTCTTAGACTCGGAAGCAGAATGTGCTGCAGACATCTTAAGGAAATGACTAACAGCTTGTGACAAATCTCCCTAAAGTGCGAGTGCTCTTTTGACCCAGGCACTAGAAAAAGACTGCTGATAACTTCAGGGTATTCATTAACCAATCTGCTTCCATAGATAGCATGTGACACATTTCTATTGGACTAGACTCTAATGGCTCTTTGGGTCCATCTGTTGCCACACAACTCAGATGTTTTGTTTTGGGTTTTTTTTCAGGCTTGGCAGCATAAGAGAAATGGCAATTCCAAAGCCCATTGTCCATTGTCCCTAGAAAGCCTTTAAATGGTAGACTTACCCTAGCCTCAAGGGCTACCTTCCCTTGATAAACCTCATAGACTGCCTATGCCCTTAAGACACAAGCAAAAGATTCCAGTTCTGGTAGTTTACTTGTGGTATATCCAATTTGCATGCTTACACAGGTTGAAATTCACTTTCCAGATGTAGATGGTTCTGTTGAATTGTCAAGGCATTGATAATGGAGCATGGAATTGGAAAGAAAACAGGTAACAAGAGATGTTTGCAATTTCAGTCGTCAAGGCTTTGCCTGTGTTAATTTAGTGAGTAGAAAGATGATGATGTGCATTACTAAGGGTGATTATATCACCTTAGAACTAATTTAATGCCTCTGATAGCTAATGTGCAACTCTGTTAGCATCACTAGCTTGTGGCACATCTTAGAGGTGAATATTCAACCACCTGTAGTTTGTCCAAAAGCTTACTGTGCTCTCTATTTTTAAAATAGTTTCCGCCTCATGTGAGTTTTAAGAGGCAGGCCTTTTTTCTACATAGTGACTGAAATTGGTAGCAATATGTTAAAAATCAACCAATTTATTTTAACAGTGGGTTTTGATGCATAGATTATTAAAATACTTTTTCTTCAGTGTTACTAAACTAGTGGGAGTTTTGTAGTTTGCAAAAAAGACAGCTTCTCCAAACAGCCTTAAGGGGTGTGGACATCTTTAACGATATGTCCAGATTGGCATTTTAAGCATATAAAACTGGTATTTACTAAATCAATAAAAAGCTTCCAAGTTTACACTGAAGATTTGAGAATGAGAAATGTCAGCAAAGTTTAGGGCGGGATTTGGAGCATTGCAAACTGGAGAGTGGTTACTTTTGCTATGCTGCAGGGATACAAATAGCAGCAAAATTCAGCCTAGGATCCAGCTGTGAAATCCAATTCAGGAGAGGTTGGGATTAAGACACCTGTCTCTCTGTTTAAAACCATTGTTCCGTGATTTGTAGACCCCTTGTGATAAAGAATAGATAGTACCAATGGTATGGGGTTTAGAGAGGGTTTTTCCCTCTGGCTGCTGGCCACATATGGACACTATGTAGTTTTCTCTAACTTTCTAGCTCCCAGTCTAAGTACACGCTGATTCTGCCACCTAGTGTCATTATCACGAGAATTTGCAGAGCACACGTAGTCATGCTATGGGCTGCTGCCTGTGTTACACCTGATGTTTAGCCTGAATAATCCCATTTTTTTTCAAAGGGCCAAATCTCACTGTGAACCAAGAGGCTGGCATATTGTCACTGATTAGCAGGAGCTAGAAGAGTAGTCCAGTAGCATATTGGAAAATATTTTGCATCTTGTTCCATGCCAATTTCAGCCTTGAAACAGGCATGAAAGCTGCAGTCTTAATCCTTGCATATTACCACGTAGAACAAAAAGATGTAGGTGAATATAAACTAGTGGATATAATGAAGAGGAGGAAATGGAATCGTTAAAAACAAAGAAATTAAGGCCTGATAAGGCTAGTGTTCGAGCCTGAGGCAAGTACAAAACAGATGGGGAAAAAGCTGCCAAATGAGAACTGCAAGCTTGTCCCCAAATGTAACTGACCTCACAAATCACAGAATCTAAGCAACCTGGCTGAGCTAGGGTCTCCTTCCCCTCTTTTCTTTTGAATAACAACACAAGGATTTTTCATGGAGTGTTTTACGGGCAGATCTCAATTTTAATTTATAGCAGGGAGAAGTTTAGGTGACTTCTCAGTGTTACACACCAAGTCCAGTTCACAGTAAGGAATAGTGACAGAGGAGCTTTATTTCCACAGATATTTAAATTCCTGGTGGTGCAGATGAGGAATGTATGGAAGTATTTCTGCTGGTTAGCCCCAACTCCAATTGAAAGCCAGTGAGATTTAGGCACTTAAGTTACATGGGCAGTCTTGCAAATACTTGCATCTTTAGATGCCTTTGTAAAACTGGCCGTAGGTCTCTTGTGCTTGGAGCCTCCATTTCTGTTGCTCCTCTGATTAAACTATCTTAATTCCATATAAAAATATACTGTTCATTCCACAGTTTCCCAAGTAGTTACTGGAAAAACTGGTTCAGTTGAGTATTCTCAAGGAAATTTAGCAAATTTACTACATCTTTACCTGGAACCTTCCTCCTTATTGCAAAGGCCTTTTTTACACTTACTGTCAACATTCCCAGTTGAACTGAATAATTTACCCTTTTAAACTGACAGCAGCTGTCATTATAAAAATTGCTGGGCCAAATTTGACAGTATTCTCACAATAGGGGGAACTTAAACTTTTAACAGGCTTCGAGAAAGCCCAGACTTTTCAGCACATCTTGTCAGTCTGTACATGAGCTCATCTCTTCCCTGTGAAAAGTTGGCAGATTAGAAGATTATATCTGACAGATCTGAAACAGCATTGATGACATCCTCCGACAATAATATCTCTGTGAGGGAGAAAAAAAAGATGGCATAATGAAAAATCATCTTTAGAAATTTGGTAAGCACTTTACAAATTTGAAGAATGCTCAGTCCTCATGGCTAACTATTTATAATTCATTTTGCTCATGCCGGGTGAAAATGCAAGATGGTTAATCAGGCAGCGACTTATTATTCCCTTGCTGAAAAAGAACATTTCTTGGATTTTAAGGCTTCCTGTGCCTCAAGAATGTGTGTGGCTTTCATGCTCATTAATAGCTGGTATTTTGAAAGTAAGGATTAACAGTGGCACATGTCTGAGGTAGTAGAGTACGTCTGATGTTTGAGTCGTCTGACACCATAAGCAGTCAAACAGCAACTCAAGTCATTACACTGGCAGAGTGTGTGACTGCAATACCTACCCATCATTGTGGATCTGTTTTTACTTTTGGCAAGGTTATTTGCCTGCTATGGTGTATTGATTTGTTTTACAGACTGCTCTGGGGTCCTCTATCTGTCTGAGTTGCCTGAGTAATGAAAACAACAAAATTTGGCATCTAATATTTTCAAACAAACAGCTATCATTTAATTTACTGCTATTTTGAGGGGTCTGCTGTCACTCGGTGGATATCCACCTGGGGAAGGAGGAGGCTATGCACAACTGCACAGAGCAGAATTTGGCTTGCTGAGATCATTGCATAAGTTGTTACTCAAGCTTGTCAAAAATCATGTGAAAACATTCACGTTGTTTTAAAGACGGGTTTTTTTTTCCCTTAATTCTCCCCCCTCATAAATTGAAACACTGATCAGTTGGGAGGGAGGGATGAGAAGAGAAGGGCACTAATAGTTGTCAAAACTTGATTTATTAATGAAAAATTTAATTGTAGTTTTTCTTTCTTTAGCTGCTATTATGGATAAGATTGGGGGCAGGGGAGGGCACAGGGCACAAGACATTGTGTTGGGCACTATATTCATAAGGACAGAGGCAGACTTCCTTCCAGAAAGGAAGGATAGTCCATTCAGTAGGATGTTAGCCTGGGAATTAAGAGATACACATTCAATTTTCTTATTTGCACAGATATCTTGTGTGACTATGTGAGTTGTTTCCTTTCTCTATGTCTGTCTTCCACATCTGTAAAATGGGAATAATGGTATTTCCCTACCTTGCAGATAATGCATTAAAAATTGCAATGATGAAATAGCATGGAAATGAGGGCCATACACATCTTTGAACCAGGAAAAAAGGTGAACATTTAAATTTCCTGTGGCAGAAACATGTTGAGGAAAAAAGTGTTGGGCATGACTAAGATCGCTGTGTTCTGAATAATTTGTTTGCCTTGGTTTGTTTTGATTTTCATACCACACATTTTATAAGTAGCAATAGCATATTACAATAAATATGTAAGGAGTATGAATTTGACACAACAAAGACAAAACAAAACATTTTCATCTTATCCAAATCAAGTGTTTAAACATGAACATGAAAGGAGAAAGCTGAAACAAAATGTTTTGACGTTTTTCTATCAACAATTGTGTTCATATTGTCATGTTCTGCGAAATGTTTCAAGTTTTAATGAAATGCCATTGTCTGACAGACTACTATTTGGGTGAAATTTTTTGGCCATTTTTTACTCATTAGTGAGCTCGCTCGCCCTGAAGCAAGGTTTTAGTAACCAAGTTAGAGATGTAAGATGTAAAACCTGTTTCTTTCTCATGCAGGTGCCTAGTTGAAATCACTATCAAGCCCCTTAAGAACAGCAGTTGTCAGCTCCTCCTGAGTATTAAAATGGATGTTGCTTTACCTGGAAGGAAAGGTTTTGTGGAAATGCCCGTAGGTGGTTGGGCTATATACCCTGTACTAGACTTTAATGAGGCTTATTTTCACTGAGGATACTGTTGACTGCTGTTTCCATTGTTTCCTTTTCCCCTGCTTTGTAAAAACTGGTCTAATCAGATCAAGGCTGCTCTCAGAAGCAGACTTGTCTTCATCCTGCCAGCCTGAATGCAAAAGGAATGGCTCTGTCCCTCCTTCCCGCAAATGTTATTCAGCCATAAGTTGTGGGTGTTTTGAAATATTTGATGCAAAACTGTTGCTTGAAGTGTCCAATAATCAATTATTTGAGCCATTTTTCAGAACTTATAGAATATGATCAGATATGCTCTTAGGTTCCATTTCCTTAAGAAGAAATTAAAAGGAGAATTACACTGAGCAGCGAGAGTGAGTTTGCTGTAAAGCTAAGTTGCCTGATTTGGCCTTCTGATAGCAAATGGAGTGGCTTAGTACAGCCCAAGTCCTAAGAGGACTTTTGAGTTGCTCACCACTTCTTGAGTCTGTGGACCGGATTCGAAAGTGGGACTTGGGAGATCTGGGTTCTGTTCCTAGCTCAACTATACATTTTCCTCAGGAAGTCATTTATTCTACCTTTGCTTAAATTTCTCATCTGGTAAATGATGGTCATTCCTTACCTCTCAAAGATATATAAAGGGGATAAAATCCATTGAAAATGAGGTTCTGGTATGAGTGAAAGCTAAATAGTACCCTAGTTAAACAGGGAGAGCTTGCTGACATCTGTCTATTGCTTGAGATGATCAGTCCCTGTGTTTGGGTTTTAAGCCCCATGCTTCTAAATAATGAGCAAAGGCTCACTACAAGACAGAAGCTACAAAACATTGCACTGGAAGTTGGCGATAGTTCCTGTGCAAACATCCCCTCAGACAAAAGAAGGGCAATTGGGGGAAGTGATACTTTCCTAGCAATTCATGAAAAAGTCTCTAAAGGGGATGACCAGAAGAACTGTGCCCCTAATTGGAAAATACTTTCTCCTGCCTAGGGAAGAGGTCAGTGCTTAGACAGAACTACAAGGGAAGGGCTGTGAATTCAGGCTATCGAGGGACCTGATAGCAGTGTTAAGTTGAGCTGCAATAAACCTGTTCTTTATATAATGTAAAATGTATTGGTCTGGACAGAATATATAAAAGAGCTAAGTTTTATAGGGATGGAGGGATTGGATGCTCAGCATGTTGCCAAGAGGTCCTTAGCATCCTGCAGAATCAGACTTCAGGTAAAGGACTCCATTATTTGTCCCATGTACTGCTGAGATATTGGAGCGAGTGACCTGAAGGTTCCCTCTCCAGTGTGTCAGGACTCTTTCCAGTCCTGATAATACCATTAATCACCTTCATCACTGAAGGTAAGAGAAAGTACCCTGCCTGCCACCGCCGTTCAGGTCCAACCCTGAAACCTATTTGGCTGGTGTCAGGGAATAAAACCTCAGTCCCATGCCGTGCTGTGAAGATCTGAACTAAGATTCTGAGTCTTAAGAACTTCCCATCAATAAAATGCTTGCATTTATTTTTACTTTCAGTCTTTTTTAGTGGACCTGCCACATGCTTTCTCTTCTCCTGTCTGATGTGGAATATAAAACCCTCAACAGTCCTTCCCTCCACTACTGTAGTGGACAATAGTAACTCTCCTTCTCTGGAGTACTAAACACATTGTCAGCAGTAAACAAATACTAATGATGATGATAATAGATATACCAGCTTACTGTTTTATTTCTCTCTCAGTGAGATAATAGAGCTGTTACTTCTCTGCCCTTTTCCAGACTCTCTGTCACAGATTGCTTAGATTGAAACAAAAATAAGCAGCCCCCACCAGCCCTCTTTTTAAAGGAGGGGTGTTGTTTATTCATCCTACATTCTCAACTGCAAGGTCTGGATCTTCGAACCTAGGGACAGTCTTTATGCACAAACCAGTTTAAGTGATCAGAGACTGCTTTAAACCTGTAACGGAACATAAGTTCAGTGCACATCAACAAGTTGCAAAATGGCTGAAACTGGTTTGAGATACACCTGGTTGAATGTAGTATCAGATTTAACTGATTTCAGTCAAACCAGTTTATGCAATGTCTGTCGCAGACCCTTTCTTGGTTTAAGTTAAACCAGAGTCCCCCAGCATCCCAGATGCTTTGCAGCCCTGGGCTATGCAGTCTGCTCCAGAGAGCAGGGCTGGCCCCACTCCCCCTGTTCCCAAGCCAGAGCTGCAGAGGAGACCGCAGGCACAACAGGGTCTGCCTGGCTTTCCCCCCCTCCCCCCCATCCCCACCCCTTGTTCACTGCTCAAGCAGGGACCCCAGCCCCACAGACCCTAGACATGTGGTATGCTAGCTAATGCTGAGAGAGGGTGTGTGTGTGTGTATGTGTGTGTGTGTGTCCAATTTTACTGGGACAGGCAGACAGAACAGTGTCTGCTTAGGGCTTTTTGGAGCTAATCAATGGGTCAGCTGGTAATGTCCCCTGTGTCTTCCTTGGAAAAAGCTGTTTAAGAGCTTCAACTAATGAAAGAGGCTTTTGTCTTGTTGATCAGCTGATAAACACTGTTATCAGCTCCCTGCTGACTCCCTCACCTGTCAGGTTTGCAGACAGTATGAAGAGGCAGGGAGAGGGAGATTGGAAAGCTCAGTATCATCAACAGATGCATGCACTGCACCCCCCCCCGCCCCCATTTTACCTCAGAGTGCTGACCTGGGGCTGGGGGCTGGCAATACTTCCACTCCTTCAGCAGCGAGCAGGGAAAAGCCTGGGACTGTGCAGGCAGGGTTGGGGTTTACACCCCTCCCTAATCAGAGCATCTTTCCAGGGCCTGGCCATAGCCCCCTCAGCTCAGCACTGTGGAATGGAAGGGAGGGCTGCTGTAGCGCCCCCTGGCTTCTAGCCTGAGCTACTGCAGGCATGTGCCTGCATTTCCTCAGCCCAGAGGGAATGTCTGTGCAGTAGCAATTTGATTCAATCTAGCCAGGTTAGACTAACCTCCAAAGATTTAATCAATTTAGGCTCAGGCTTTTTGAATGCCTGTCCTTAGCCCAAAAGAATTTGGTGTGTTAAACTCCCAATCAATACATCTATGCACATCTGAAGCCCAGGGCCAATTGACCAGCTGTCCTATGGTACTAACTTTCTGTCACATCTCACCTGGGCTGGCTTCATGCTATAGATGTGGAGAAGAAACATTCATTTTCCTATGACTGTCCCTTGAATCACCCATTCTGTTTGTCCCCTATCCATGCCCCTCCCCCCAGATTCTTTTTTCAAAGCACTTTATACTCATTTTTTCAGGATAAATCAACCCCTGATTTGGGAGCCAGCACACTTACAGCTTCTCAGTTACAAAAAGTAAATGCTACTAACAATGCATGCATTTGTCTGTGAGTGCATACATGTCTGTAGAAGTGTACATGTATAAAGAAACCTAAAAAAGATTGTTCACTATTGACTTCTATACCTTTTAGAATAATTTCTACAGAGCACCTTGTCATTCTAACCACTATACTATGCTTTCTTTTGTCCATGCAGTATTCAAAAGGGAAAATGTTATCTTCAGAATGCTATTGGAGTATTATACAATATGACAGTCCCTTTGGCCCTCTAAGTGATGAATTGTTCTGCTTAGCTTGTATTGTAGTTGGTTTAATTTCAGTGGACACACATGATTCATTCTATTTTGTGCTGCAGAATCCCTCCAGCACACAGGGTATCTCTGATTTTCATTTTGGCAAGATGGTAATTGCCTTCAGTGTGTTTGTTTATCATAGCATTGGTGTGCGTGTTAGGGTGGAAGGGGGAAACGGACGTGACTGCAATAAAAATGTGGGCACAGATTTGCAAAAGATCCCAGGGCCAGAGTATCAAGTGTTCAGTACCTACACTGAAGCCAAGTTTGGGAAAAAATCTTGGCACCTGATATGCATCCAAAACGCGAAATGGCTGGACCCTCATTTTGGTGCCCAGGTGAAAGCTGAATTTTGGCTCCAGAACTGGGGACTCAGCTCCTTAGAAAATGTGGCCTTTGATGTTTTGCAGACAACCTTTTAGGTACAGCTATGTGTGTGTGGTTTTTTTTTTGTTTTGTTTTTGTTTGTTTTCTCCTCCCCACTGAAAAACAAATGAGTTGAAGCAGAAACATTTCACGCCTTTCTTTGTGCTTCTGAGCTATTAGCATTAGGAAGAATGGGAAGAGGAATCCAGAAAAGTCTAAATGTTTTTTAACCAAATATATTAGATAGATTTGTTTTAAAAAACATTTAGACTTTTCTGGATTCCTGTTCCCAATCTTCCTAATACAAATAGATATAGTTTTGTGTTCAAAGCTACTCCTGGTTTGTTTTTCGAACTGCTCTTTTTGAAAATCTTGCTCTTTTAAAACAATTTTCTAAACAGCTCGTTTTCGAAACAAAGCTTTTTACTTCATGCCCAACAGGACATTTCCTTTGATTCTAAAAGAATTGCTTCTCCCCGTGTTTTCCTCTTCCAAAAGTGAACTGGGGACAGAAATCATTTTAGTCTTATCCCACTCCCTCCAGACTGCCAGCAAACCAAAAAGTAATTCATCTCCACAGCTCTACTTTTCAGTATGCTTTCAGGTTTGGGAGTGTACGCTTATCTGGAAGTAACATTGTCACGGAGGCTTCCTCCACCAACAGTCTCAGGAGCAGCCCATATTTATTTATCAGCTTATATTTAGTGCAAAAGCTTGTGCTATATATATCTCCAATTTAGTTAGTCTATAAGGAGCAAATATACCCTGCCTAATGCTTCTCTAATTGCAGAGACATCCAGGCAGTGGCAGGAGAGTACAGGCAGGGAGCGGGGGGGGGGGGGGGGGGGGGGGGGGCGGGAATGGGAATTACATTTTGCCTGTATAACAGGGTACAGGTAAAATGTCCCCCCTGGACAGGTTTGCCAGCTGTAAGAATTGCAGCACTTTCCTGTGACACTGCCGATACTAGTTTCTGCTGAAGACAGGCAGGTGGTCTAAATGGACCAAGACTTGATGTGATATGGCAATATTATGTTACTGTGTCCTTTCCTATTATTGCTTCAAAGAAACCAACTCTCCTTTCCTAAAAGCCAGGTGGTTTAAGCCAAGTAAGAAGCAGTTTCCATGTCTAAAGCTAACATAGTGACAAGAAATCAATCTTGCCTTGGTAATAAAATTAGCTGGATCTTATGCTCATTGTTTTGCACAACCAAAGCCCATATCATCTACATTAGGGCAGTTTTATGGCCTAATTTTTTAATAGAGTATAAACCAGCATAAATCACAGAGGGAAAAAATCGAACATTAAACCCCTAAACCTCAAATGACTTTCTCAAGACCTAACCACATGGGCATTGTGAAATGCTGACGAATGACAAGTAATTACTTATTAGATGTAATACTTGTCAGTCAGCTCAAAGAGCGATTATTCAACCTTACCTTGCATTATTCAGCAAAAGAATCACAAAGGAGAACAAAGTTAAATACCTGAAAGTCTACTGGCTCAATGCACCAGTAAGTACATTTGTTCTGCTATATTCATTGAGTTTCCTTGGGCATGTTGCCAAATTATAACTACTTAGAAGGATGTGATAGGAGAAAAAATTATTTATTTTTTAACAAAATGTTCTTTGCTTGCCTATCATAATGGAGTCATCGCTGCATGAATTTTGCTGTATTCAGGGCTTAGAAGGAATGACAGCAGAAGATGTGATGCATAGCTGATCATGTACTCTGTTTTTCAAAAGTGCTCTGCAACCAGTGTTGGGCCATAGGTTTAGAAGAGGCCAAGCTTAGCATAAATGGAGGTGCCCGCTCTCTTCCACTGTTGTTCCATGGAGAAGTACCTGAGAGAAGCTAAGTCAGTGCTGGGTGTTTGTGAATTCCTTACCAATAAGAGTACAAAGAGAAATGCAAGTTGTGGAAGTGGCAAAGCTCCATTGATTTTAGTGGGCTGGATGTGTTGTTTTTACTAGAATGGCTTATCGGTTCAGACTGGCAGTGTCAGCAGTCTCTGCCACCTGTAATCATCTTGTGATCTTGAGCAAACCGCTTGACCCACGTAAAATGTAGATGATAATTCTTATCCGTCTCATATGAGTATTGTGAGATTTAATTCAGTGTGAAATACCTGGAGCTCTTCTGCTGAACTGTGCTAGATAAACATCGAAGAGAAAAAAAGATTCCTATGAGTTTCCATTATTATTAGTCTGAAAAAAGCAGGGCTCATGCTGCTGTTAGTAAGGGAAGTCTTCACACATCCCCCGGAGCTGAGTTTGTTATAGCTCTTGTTGATCATGAGGTTTTCATTATAACATCCTCTTTATCCTCTGTCTTACAGGAATTCTGCACACAAGGAATAGTGTTCCCTGGAGGCTAGTTTTGTGCTCTTTCTTAAACTTTCTTCTCCTTCTGACACACTCTCATAAGTTATGCAAACTTTTTTTTTTTCTTATTTTTCCTCCTTCCTTCAGTGCACATGGTTTTAAAATTGTCATTGGTTCAGTCCCTCCTCTGTAAGGAGGAAAAAAATTACACGTCAACTTAGAGTATGACCCATGGTTCTCATTTAAAAGACATTTAATTTCAAGGGCTCTTTTGGGTCTCATGCCTGCAGGATTCTCAGTTTCCACATGCTCAAGGGTTTTGTATTAGGCTGTATTATTCTTCATCTCCTTTTTCACGGTGAGCTTAATAGACATAAGTGAATAGCCTCAAAGCAAGTGAGCCTTTATTTGCTTTTTTGGATCAACAGTGAACATGGCAAAGTATAAGACCTGTTTGTGTATATGGTGGGAGTGGCTGAAATTTTGTGTGTCAACTGTTTTTGATTTTTTTTTTTCTCCTTGAAAAGTGCCTGCTTCTCACTGAAAATCAATACAGAAAGGAAAAAAAATGTTTTCAGCAGCCTTTTCCACACAGGAGGAGAAAAACTGACGTTTAACAAAATCTCATTGCATGGTTGGTGAAAGTTTTTCATCAATCATTAGCAAAGCCTAAGATGAGGAGGGGTACTAAATATATGTGGTACCTCTGGCACTCTGAAATCCATTTTGAATATTTTAAGTTATACTCTCACCTATGTTTTGAATTGAATTAGATGTCAGGTGTCGACCACCATAAGCTTTTTCGAGTTAAACACTGCCATTGTCACCAGGGACAAAAATGCACTCTTTAAATCAGGAAGGTAATTAATTTTCCTGACAAGCTTTCAAAGTGCTCGATTGAGATTTTAGGCCTCATATATATGACTTGACAGCTTGCATTTGCCTTTGTTTCCCCCTCCCCACTCTTAGGAGAAAACTAAAGAGCTTTTCTAAATCATGTTGTAAAAGAACATAGATCCCCATAAACTCTAAGAAACAGGCTTACTACTTAAAATAAAATACGCGTTTTTGGAATCTGCCTCTCAAACTGTGTTTCCAACCCTTCATAAATGCATCTGTTACATGTCTTAAGCCCACTGGAAAAGCTGCTCTTATTCTAAACGAGTTGCTAATGAAGTCTGAGGCAAAAGAAATCAAATATATTTGCAGGTAGGGTGAACAATGTATGGTTGATATTACAAGGCCAGTGCCCACAATCCTTGCTTTAGTCCAGTGCTCTGTCACCCTGGACAGAGAGGACCAGGCTTATCTCAGGGGCTCAGGACTAAGACACGATCCCTTGCGTGGCAATAGGTGTCAGGCCATGAGTCTGTAGGTGTCAAATAGATCACTGGAACTTTGCTAGCATAAAACTGCAGAGAATTTGGCCCTGATTCTTTTGAGGAATTGCTTTAAAATTGTGCATCTAAAAGTAGCGAGCTAAACATTTTCACGGACTTCAGCAGATTTTATCACAGAAAAGAATTTGGACCACTCCATTGTACTGGGACCCAGGACTTCTGACTTCCTGTTCCTGCCCAAATTCTGCTACTTACTTTCTGGACTCACTTTGGGCAAATCGCCTGTGTTGTTTGGGTGAAGTCCATCCCAGGGACATGAGTGAGTACAGGGCCTAGGGTTTGTTCTCTCTGCATCATTACTGTTACTGAAAGTCTGCGGATTTTATTTCAGCCAAGAGTAGTCCTCTCAGGGCCAACATTGCCTGTCAGACACCATCTTTAACTCCCATCCCAGCTAATTACAGAACTATATTTAGGAACTAGGAGTTTTCCAAAGTGGTTCATTGTATGCTGGATGCCATAAAAATGGCACCTTTTTTATAACTGGCCTCAGTATATTTGGGAGTCAAGGTATAGTAGCTAATAGCTATACTGTAAAATGACCTAATAAAAGTGACTTATTTAATGCAGAAACAGAGTAATTAGGCAGTGTAATGGGGGTGGGGAGAATCTCACCGTAAAATTAATTGCTATTTTTATGTTTCATTATTCATTAAACAGATGATGATGGTTTTTATGTAGCAAATAATATAGCATGAAAAAAATAGGCAATGGAAAAGTAAAGGCACAAAACTCCTTGGGCCAATAAAGCAACATAGTGCCTTTCCAAGTAAAAGTTTGTGGGTTCAAAATTTTAATCTGTTATTTCTTACCAAAAAAAAAAAGTGTTCTTATAAAAAAAATCTGCTTCTTGTACTGGCTACCTTCAGCCCTCATTGTGACTCCAGATGTGATTTTAAGAAGGGAGCTTTTCTGTGTTCTGAATACAATTGGACAAGTGTTTTAATTAGAGATATGAGATGCAACATGCTGATACCAGTTGTAGATAGCAGGTGCCTTACTGTGACACATAATACATCACTTAGACTGCATCAGCAAGAAAGAAAGTTATGGTGGGAGAAGTAGATTAGTAGGGTAAGAATATGCATGCAATTAAAGAGATAGTCACTCCGAATGAATGTTGGTTGGAATAGAGATCCTGTCTCCCTATGATGCTGAGATTGTCCACATGACATCCTTAAATTCACGTTTCCTTTGGAATAAAGAAACAATTAAAAAAATGTATCTGATCAGTAGCTAAAGCAGTAGCATTGGTTTATAAATGCCTTTTAGCATGCATGGGGCATAACAGTGCATTTGTTCTAAAGTAAGAACTCTTGCTGTACTTAAGTCATCATAACTTCCCTAAGGGTTATCATACTGTGGCATAAATTATCCATTAATGTGCATGCATAACTATTCATGTTAATAGCAATTACATCACAGTACAACTTTACTTAAGTTACTATCAAGGCAAGACATTTGGAAGGATGGGCTCTGTCTATCTAGGCCATGTTGTCCAGTGATTAAAGTAAAGAATAAGGAGTCTTAGTTTTTGTTCTTGGATGACACAAGTAACATGCTGTACAGGTTCAGGAACTGGTTTATCTTCTCTGTGTCTCGGTTTTGGCACCTTTGAAAATCCAAGGCTTGATATCCACAAATGCAAAACAGAATTGGAAAATACGAACAGGCCTAGAAAACACTTCACCACAAAATGGAGAGCTTGTACTTTTCTTTTTTTTTTCTTTTCTTTTTGACCACATGAACAAAAAAAATGTCATTGGATAGTGCAAGCAATACCTAACACACCAAAGATATGGACCCAAACCAAAACCCCATCTCTGAAGAGTACTAAGCATTGCAGTGGTTTGAATTCTGCATCTGGATCAGGCTTCTCTCTTTCTAATAGTCTGACCTGGATTCAGAGCTTCCAAGGTGACTAGTGAGGCCTCTATGCCATTATCAGCTGCTACCTAAAAGTAGCTTCATTTACTTTCTCCCCTATGTGGGGGCTGAGGTCTTGAGCCAAAGGCCATTGAAGTTAACAGACAGAATCCCATTGAATTTGCGACTTGCAACAAACTCCAAGTAAATCTAGGCAAAGACTTTTTAATGGTAGGAGGACTGGAGCCTTAGACTACAAAGAGCCTAGCAGAAACTGTATTTGTTTCCCAGAAATAAAATCACTCAGCAGAACTCTTTATTTATCAGTAATCAGCAGGTCTGTGAATGTGGTTCTTTTACAATTTGTGATGGATTGCTTGTACCAAGGGTATATCTGTTTTAATCCACAGGATTGGAAAATGCAGCAAATAAATTACGGCAGAACTATGTATTATCTCAGTAACATTATCTTCATAACTAGTGCAAGAAGTTCTGATTTGAGAGAGGCTTTGCATGGATTGGCTTGAGGCAAATGAGGTAGGAATTAATTATAGAAAGCATTCTTGTTGTTGCATTATTTTACGCTAGTGTTCTCCTCAATGAAGGGCATCTAAAGATCATGCTTGGAATGACCTTGCATAATTAACCTGGAAAGTTTTAATAGCCTTCTCAGTGCAATAAATGTCTGTAACATAGATCAAAACCATGATTATAGTAAAATAAATAAGGAAGAGAAATGTATAACTTCACCCCTTTAGTTCCATTAGCTAATTCTCCAGTGAATTATCCATGCCTCTATTGTAAATTTTAGTATCGTTTTCATTTTTTTTCAGACACTGATTAAAAAAAATAGCATAATAATCATAACCAAATGATTCAGAAAAATTCCATATGATATTGCTGCTTTACTGCAGGGGACACTCTCCACATGTGAAATGAAGTTCCTGCATTTATTCCTTTCTTCCTTCCTTCCTCCGTCCTTTGTTTGTTCCATTCTGAAAGAAGCAAAATGGAAAGGGCACGCTATGGGCACAGCATTAAACTGGTGATCCAAGCAAATGGGGGTCCAGGACGGTTGGAGATATCTCAAGGGAGTGATCCTTGGGGCTCAAAAGGAGTCTATCCCATTAGGTAGGAAGGGAGGTAAGGGGGCAAAAAAGCCCCCTTGGCTGAACAGGGAACTCCAGGAGAGTCTGGGGGCAAAGAAAGAGATGTATAGGCAATGGAAGCAGGGAGCAGCCACCAAGGAGGAATATATCTCCCTGGCGCGCTATTGCAGGGAATCAGTTAGACAGGCCAAGGTGGGGCTTGAGCTCAGGCTGGCTTCAACAATCGAGGACAATAAAAAGTTCTTCTTCAGGTATATAGCGGGCAAAAGGAAAGCTCAGAGCAACATAGGGCCCCTGCAGGACAGTTGGTGGTTGACGTGGGGAAAAAAGCAGAGCTCTTCAATGAGTTCTTCGCTTCAATATTTCTAAGTACCAACCAAGCCAATTCCCCCACCTCGATCATTGACAGATGTCCACATGGCACCAGTTCGCCTATGGTTAGTTCTGAAATAGTTAAGGAGCTCCTGGAGGAGCTGGATGGGTACAAGTCAGCAGGCCCTGGTGACCTCCATCCACGGCTGCTGAAAGAATTGGCCAGTGTCATAGCTAAGCCATTGGCACAGCTGTTTGAGCACTCATGGTGCTCCGGCCAGGTCCCTGAGGACTGGAGAAGGGCCAGTGTGGTGCCCATTTTCAAGAAAGGGAGAAGGGATGAGCTGGGTAACTTTAGACCAGTCAGTCTTACCTCTATTCCAGGGAAAATGCTAGAGAAAATAATCAAAGAACACATTTGTGCAGGCCCAGCAGGGGAAACTATGCTGGGGGGAAACCAGCATGGGTTTGTCACAGGTAGATCCTGCCTGACAAACCTTGTCGCCTTCTATGACCAGGTCACACGCTGCCTGGACGTGGGAGCCAAGGCTGATGTCATCTTCCTGGACTTTAGGAAGGCCTTAGACACAGTCTCGCACCCTATCCTCATTGGGAAGCTATCAGACTGTGGAGTGGACGCCTACACGGTCAGGTGGGTGGCCAACTGGCTTAGGGACCGCACCCAGAGTGTGGTGGTGGACGGTTCCTTCTCGGCCTGGAGGGAGGTGGGCAGTGGGGTCCCGCAGGGTTCAGTCCTCGGACTGATATTATTCAATATCTTCATCAGTGATTTGGACGAGGATGTGGAGAGCACCCTCTCCAAGTTTGCTGATGATACCAAGTTATGGGGCAAAGTTAGTACACAGGAGGGCAGGGAACAGATTCAGGCTGACCTGGACAGGTTGGATCAATGGGGAGAGAGAAATAGGATGCAATTTAATAAAGATAAATGTAAGGTACTCCACCTGGGAAGGAGGAACTCTCAGCACACCTATAGGTTGGGAAGTGTCCCTCTCAGCAGCTCTGAGGCAGAGAGGGATCTTGGAGTCATAATCGAGTCCAACATGAACATGAGCCGGCAGTGTAACAAGGCCATCAACAAGGCCAATCGCACTTTGTCGTGCATTAGCAGGTGCATGACTAATAGAACAAAGGAAGTGATGCTCCCCCTCTATGCGGCACTGGTCAGGCCGCAGTTGGAGTACTGTGTCCAGTTTTGGGTGCCGCACTTCAAGAGGGACGCGGGAAATCTTGAGAGGGTCCAGAGGAGGGCCACTCGCATGATTAGTGGCCTTTGTGACAGACCCAACGGGGGGAGGTTAAGTGAGCTGAATCTCTTCAGCCTTCACAAGAGACGGCTGAGGGGAGACCTTGTGGCCGCCTGTAAATTTATTAGGGGAGGTCAACAGGGAATAGGGGAAGCGCTGTTCACTAAGGCCCCCCAGGGAGTGACTAGGAATAATGGGTGTAAACTAGTTGTGAGTGGATTTAGGTTGGATATTAGGAAGACATTTTTCACAGTAAGGGCGGCCAGGATCTGGAATGGGCTTCTAAGAGAGGTGGTGCTATCACCTAGCTTGGAGGTCTTCAAGAGGAGGCTAGATAGCCACCTGGCTGGGGTCATCTGACCTCAGTCCTCTTTTGTGCCGGGGGCAGGGTGTTGGACACGATGATCCATTGTGGTCCCTTCTGACTCTACAATCTGTGAATCTAAGGAAAGAGGGCACAGTGGTTTTGTAGTAAAATTTTGGGATCTGGAGCTAGGATAACCAACTTCCTTCACCTCAGCCTGATCAGTGAGTACAGCAAGGCTCTCTCCTCTGTTTCCTTTCCTGACTTTTACCTGTTTACACTGCAGTTGGGGCCAGATTGTATTTGAGCCATTTGGTGCTTAAGGGTGATTCTAGTCTGCTTTGCTCAAGTTTCTGAAAAACAGGGAAAGCAAAAAGTGAGAGGGTTGTCCTCCTCCTCACTGCTTCTTGTGACTTAGTCTTACGGGGGAGATGATGGCACGTTACAAAAGAATGAAATTTCAGGGTTTCAACAAGGTGGAACAGAATCACTCCTAGTTGCCTGAAGTTTGCTTACATGCCTAACTAGTGGAATAGCATCTGGCCCTAAGCTCTTCAAGAAAGCGTTGTCTTACTTTGGAATCAGGACTCATGGTAGAGGTGGCATCTTTTGTTAGACCAACTAAATTTTTGCAAAAAAAATTCTTTAATTGCAAGCTTTCGGGCACAAACGCCCCTCTTCAGGCACAGGAAAAAGATTGTATACATTCTCCTGGGTAGAAAACAATCTTTTCTCCTATGCCTGAGGAAGGGCGTTTAAGCCTGAAAGCTTGCAATTAAAGAACTTGTTTTTTGCAAAAATCTAGTTGGTCTAATAAAAGTTATCACCTCTACCATAAGTCCTGATTCATTTTGTCTCTAGACCAATACAGCTACAACCTGGATACTTGTCTTGCTTTGTGTGTTTAGCACTTCTCCCATTGTACTAACCATCTGCATAGGGGTTTCAAGATTCTCCTGTAACAGTAATAACAAATAGCTACTGAATCTTAATAATCCTAAATCAAAATATAAGTGGATTGAAATAAGCATTTTGGTTCAAGCATCCTTGTTGTACTTTTTGGCATGTTCTCTAAAGAAATCATTATGCATCAGTGTCTTCCACAAAGCTGTGTGGTGATTTCAGGCAATCCAATTGTCATGCTATGACAGCTGGGAATGTGTGTTTGACCAAAAAAAGAAAACGTGGACATATTCGATTAACATTTTGCAAAGTTCTGGAAAAACCACCACAGAAATCATCTGTTCTGATTTTGAACAGATGATTTCTCATCCCCAAAGTCAGGAAGGCGAATGGTTTGCTGGTAGTTGGAGAACATCAGAGCAGCACTGGATGCCACAGTCTATATAAGGACGTCATGCAAATCTAACTCTTAATTTAGCATTTTCTACTTTTAAGTTGGTCTCCTTGCGCTCCCTCTGTTTCCCTTCTTCGTGTCAGATCAGATTGATGACTTCCCTTTAAGGATATGTAGTCACCATGACCTGGCAAGTAGTGCATGTGTGTGCGTGTGGTTTTTTTAACTTCACATCAATAATTTCCTTTCAAAGATGCTGACATATCATTAAATGTCACCCTGACTCTTGCATCAAGGCCCTTAGCTAAAGTGTGTGAGGTAGCTTAGGCTAAGCTTGCCCCTTGGAATACCAGTAAATACGGCAGAGAGGATATTGAAGTCTCCTGCTCCTGATAAGTTTTTGACATGTCCTATGTGGCAAGAAGTGCATGTTTTTACATCCACTTATGAAATCCAGATAAATCTTTGCCTATGCCATGGCTCTGAGGATTGTCAATATGTACAAGGGTTAGATCTGGGTTGGGTATTTTTCAGTCAGCCACATAATCTGGATGCCATCTTGAATGTAGAGACCTTTTAAGAGCAGCACCATTTATTTATGTGCTATATTTATGCTGACTACAAATGAACAGGTCTGAGTCACTCATGATGGGTGACTAGCCAGGCTTCGTACGTAGCAAACTGTTAAAATAAATTCATTGTCTCCTTAATATTAAAAAAAAAAAAAAAAGATTCAGCACTTAAGTCTGCTTCAAATATGATACAGACACAGAGCCCAGGAAACAGATTGGAAAAAGATTAATATACATATTGAACAAAGATGCAATTCTCTTCCTTGATGCAAGCACTCTCATGAATAGAGTTAAATGGTGAGATACACAGAAATTCTTAGAGGCTTGTATAACCATAGGCATGTGTCATCCATTAAAAATACTGAATTAATTATGCACTAAGTGCAACAGTACAGTTTAATATAACTACAATAAAAAACCCTGTTAACTTAAAACTCAAAGCACTTGCCTCTTCCAATAGATCTGACCTCTATTTCCTACTTCTCCGCCCTCATTTTTCAAGGGCCCAGAGAAAAGAGGATGAACCTCATGACATGCTTGAATGGCATAGGATTTCGGTTATTCTGAACAGGGGCAGGGGAATAAATTACAAACTTTTGCATTGCCAAGTTCACTAAAATACAAATTCTTTCTTTTGGATTCATGGAGTTGCTGGACACCTTCATGCTTAGGATGGCTGGTCACCTGCTAAAGAATCCCAGCTTATATCACTTGCACCTCAGCACCTACATAAGTGTCTAATACTTGTTGCTATACTTCCCAAATGCCATCCCATGCTTGTCACACATTTTCTTTTAAAGTTCTCTTTAACCTTTAATGAATGTGACACTCAAAGTATTCTTGTATTTTTAATTCCCAAGATATAAGATATTTGCAGGCATCCCAGTTCTGTCTCTGGCCTAGTTGACATCCATGTGCTGTATCTGAGCACTGCATCTGATTCTCTATAGCCTTCCTAGGCACTAACAAAACCAAGCTGATAATTGTGCGTGGTGTGTGTGTGTGTTCTCATTAACACCTGGTTGATGGCTCATTTTTTGCTTTGTGTCTTTTTCTGCCATATGCACATTCACTCTTTTCTGCTGGCTGCTTACTACATAGAAAACTCTGAGTGATCATCAACATGAGAATTAAATGAGAATACCCTCACGCATCATCCCTCCAGCCTCAGAACAGCTGATTCTCAAGAGATTTCATCCTGCTTACTTGAATAAAAAAATAATACAGGAACAACATTATTCTGTGTGAAATGTCTATAATCAACGTATATGATAGGAAATAAAATACCACTGGTGGGGCTGGGGGTGTTGCATCCAGACATCTGCTTTCTTAATTCTTTTCCTGTTGCTTTTGAAGCTTAGAAGAATACTTAATGGATTCTTCTGTAATTAATCAATTGTGAGAGTACTGAAAATGATTTCATACAAAAAAATCCCTGTCTTTGGGCAATCTTGGAAGGTACACCTCTTTTACTGTATTAGGACATTTAGTCATGCCTCAAACAAAGGGCACATTTATAAATGGTGAGTACTAGCCAAAAAGAGGTAAAGCAACATTATCCCCATTTTACAGATAGGTGATTTAGATTCTATTCCCAGCTCTTCTCCTTTCCCTAATGCTGACAGTTGTTCCCTTGCCCCTGAACCATACCATCTTCATGAAGAATAGCTTCTCACTTAGGCAGAAAGTCTGTCTCTGCCTGAAACTGAAACCCTGAAACAACCAAGCTGCAAAATGGCAAGAGTAATTCAAACATACTTCTAGGTGATTTTAAAGCACACTGTGAATTCATGCATTGGTCCCTTGCACCCAGTCTATTACTAAAGAGACTCTGATGTCTGTGCCACCTTTTGGATGCTTTAGCTAATTAATGTCCTCATGTTAGCAGTGCACAATGCCTTAAGACAAAAATGAGGGTAGATTTTACACACACATACAGAGGAGTATACAGAGTGCATAGCTGGTGTGTTGAGACTGCTGCTTATGTGTGGACTGCAGGTGATAGAAAATGTTATGACTGAACAGTTTTTAGTTGGAAAACTGCTGAGTCAGTGAAGTAAAATATGCCTATTTTGTCAAAATCTTAAAAGTTGTTGTTCCATACATCCATTGTATGAAAAACAGAAAGGCTTCTAGTTCTATAAGCTTTGAGAGCCAAAACATTAGATAGACAAACTAATTGCTTCAGCCTACTGGTGGGAAAATACCTGCCTCCTGAGACTGGACCCAGTTTAAATTTATCTTCAGTAAGCAAAGGAGGTGATCTTAATAGGACTGGAAATCCTAGCCAGAATAAGGCAGTTCTGTAATTTTTACATGAGCAGGTGAAGGGGATCCAAGGGCTTGCAATGACCTGAAAACTTGTGTGCAGCAGTTCTTCTTGGCTGCTGCTGTATGCCTATTTTTGCTTAACGGTAGGTCACTTAAAATGTACTTCAAACATCCCTGCAAACTTGAGTTCCTCTGTTTTTCAAGTCTGTAGGGGCTTGAATCTGTGCACTTTTGACCTGCTTGACATCAAGGCGCAAGCCCTAGGGTTTGATTATTCAGAGATGCTGGGATGACCAGCTCAGCATCTATGACCAATACTTTGTAAGTGTTCAAGAACTTCATTTTGATGGTTCAGGAGAATTTGTACTGTTTTTTTGTTTGTTTTTTTTAAGCCCAAAGGCTTGTGAATCCACCCTGGCTCACAAGGTACAAACAAGGAGCTCTGTACCACTTGAGTATCTATTTGCATCTCCTCCCCAGGGAATTTGGGCCTAAGCAATGCTTGATTCGTGCATGGGATGGACTGTGCATCCCTTCAGCATATTGGATTTTGTGTGAGATTGGCAACTGTCTGTCTTTGCCTCTCGAAGTGAGGAGGTTGATCATAACATGACTAAACTAAAGCATCTGGCAGGCAGCTGCTGAGCACACCTCTCCCAGCACATCTTAATTTATTCCTGACCTTGAGACCACCCCCCTAGCTAGAGTCAGTTCTGTCAGTTATGACAGATTGGGCAAAAATTCTTTGTGATTCTTCCAAAATGTGGGTGCTAAAGCCTGGGCCCATTCCAGTATCTCATTCATCTGCCTGTCTTCACTGATTCTCATACTGCAGTCATCACCATGGTAGCTCAGCATCTCTTATTACACTGGACACAAAAACAGCCTGAGAATTACTTGCATAAGAAGGTTGTTCCAGTGAATCAGGGGAAAGAGAAAGAAGAGGGTTCCCCTCTCCCCCTAAGTAAGGACTATAGAAGTGGGCAATTGCACCTTATTAATAATTCCCCCCTCCCTACTCCCCATTTGTTGATGGGTCTCTAGTCTATGCCACCTGTGAGAGGCCACCACATTAACTTAGGGTGCAAATGAACTCCATTGACTGTAGATATCTTGAAGTTCATATTCTATATCTGTCTCTGGTAACTGGCTCTACAGGTTGCAGTCTTTCTAGTCACATGTTAGTGACCAATTCTGTAGTTCATGAATGCTATGGTCTTAATCCTACCACACAACTAAAGTTCTGGTTTTGTTTCCCTTGTTTACCTGGGGCTGCACTTTGTCTAGATCTCTATAGCAATCATGCGTTTTTGTGGCTGGGTATTACAATGACATATGTAGCAGGCAGCACTGCTATAAAGACTTCCCCTTGAATGCCCCTTGATGAAGAATCTTTATGTAGAAGTAGGAAGTGTACCTTGACCTTGGTCTGCAAATCATTTCTTTGCACCTGAGGCAACTGTACCGAACAAATCTAGACAGTACCTACCAGTCTCATCAGTTCTTATGTATTCCTCTGTTCACCCCCATGTTATCCTTTACTCCAAAATGTCTTCACTTCTCCATAAAGATCCCTAATATAGGGATATTGTTATTCCCCGATGGCAAACTCCGTCTCCACAATTTTGTAATGTACAAAAGTGGGCGCTTAATATTTGACAAGTGCATTCACCGCTGAAATGATAATAAATTATCTTCTCTCTTGGGCTTATTTGTCATTTTTAATAGCAGAATGGAATAGCAAAACTTTTGGGGATGTGTGGGCAGGGAAAGGTTACATTTGTACCACATGCAAATGCAAGCAAGTGGTTGTTTCTTTTCAGTAAGATGCTCATATAATTTGCAACAACAATTGTTAACTTGTCATAAAAAGAAAAACAGGTGGTTTTAAAATATATATATTTTTAGCCTCATTATTCAAAATTCAGATTTTCTTATTGAGCAAACCTGAATTTTAAAGTATGATTAGCATCAGAAAAATAAGTCTTTAAAAAGTGACACCGTGATTCTGTAGTCTCTTGTTCTCTGGCTTCTAGAATAAATTCACTGTTTAGCATTCAAATGATGATTTCACCAACTTTTCTCCATGCTGGTATTTCTCATGCTGAAAAATTATTGTGAGCTTTGAAAATAGAAAGTGTCCAGATGCTCCCTCTGGAACATATCTGGCGGCTTCACTCATTCAGTGGTATTCAGGGTCTTATTCTTCACCCATCATCAGGTTGCTGAACACCTGAAACATGTTCCAGAATACAAACCAGATTTCTTTTTCAGAGATGCATGTAGTCCTGAGAGTTTTTCATAGTTAAGTAAGCATCTGTGACAGAGAGTAGGGAGGGACTGCTGGCACACCTATCTTTTTTTCCAAAAGGCTAGATGAGCTACCTTGCACTATCATTTACATCAGTTCAAGGCAGGTATAAAATGGTATCATTCTGATTCAGCAGTGTAAATGCTTATACAAAGCATGAGTTAGTGATGACTGCACCATTGAGTCAGTCAGCTGGCTTTGATTCAGTTTTTGGTTTTACTGCAGGTACCCTCTGCTGCTTTGAAGAAATTCAGTCAACCTGTGCCTGGATGCACACGGCTCTTACCACAAAGTAGCTGCTGATGCAAGGCAAAGCCCCGTTCATTTTTGCCTCATAGTACATTGTGTGCCAGTGCCCTTATGCATGCTACAGTCATTTTAACTGCATACTAATATGGGGTTAGCTTCACTAGACGGCCATGTTAATATCAGACTAAATTTCCCTTTGTACCATAGATTAACATATGGGCTAGGCATCTGAAGGACTTAAAAAAAAGTCTCTGCTCTTGGGAATCATCCCTTGGATAACTGTTGTGAATCCAGATAGGAACCTTTAACAATGCAATATCATTGCTTGGTCTTTCTCTAGTAAACTATGGGGATGCAGGTTGAGCACAGATTTCAGAAAAGGAAAAGAGCATCCTTCTTTGTTATAGTTCTTCCTGATGCAAAGAAATCATTTGTTCACAGCAGAAAATCCTGTTACTGGGTGGGAGATGGGGCTATAACCATAGATAACACGTGGCGTGGGATGGGGTGGAAAGCTCATCAGCGCCTCGCTTCTCCCAGGGGTCATCTCTGTGCAGGCCCAAGCATCTGCCTCTGCAGAACAAATTGAAGGATCAGGAACCACATCTAAAAGCACGAGAGACAGCATGAGATACATTTGCATGGATACCCCAATATTTCTGTCCCTGTTGCAGGCACGGTGAGTTAAACCAGACCATCAAATGCATGAGCTCTCTGTGTTGTAGTTTTGGCTGTAATCACAGTTGTTCTTTCCAACAAAACATTTTGCTGCCTGTGTGCACAACTCTAATAATCATCCCCTGTGTGCTACGTGCCCAGGCATGTTCCAAAATTACAATACCAACAAGCAAGCTCCAGGGTCTGGGACATGTTGCACAGATGCCTGGGAAAAAGCCCAGTTTAGCCTGCTTTTTGAAATACAGCAGGGTAAACCAACCTCAAACTGAGAAGTGAAAAGAGTGAGGTTAGAACCAGTCTCTTAAGAGTTGTATTTTCAAAGGAGTTGAGTTTCCCTCTAAGGAGCAATGTATTTTTAAACAAGAATGGAACGAGTGAAGACAAATGAATGCTTTATAAACCTCCCCATAAGTGGTGCAGTGGAAGCTGCCTGGGCCTCAGTTTTACAGAAGTCTGAAAAACTGTGCTCAGGAGACCTGAGGCTAAGGTCAAGTTGACCCTTTTTAGGATCTATCATCACTACCCCATCCAGATGTAGATTTCAGTGGCCCAACTCATGTACCTTTCAGGCACATGTTGGTTTTTAGACACTTCTTCAGGACAGGCTCCCTTTTAGCAAGGTCAGGATTCCATTGAAAATACAGGAGATTCTGTATGCAGACGGCTAGGCAGGGAGAAGCCTCTGTGGCTAAGGCCAGCCTTTGCTGAGCAGCACTGTTACCCGTAGTCCCCTCTGAACAGTCTACAGGATCCAATTGATTATGCCACCATGTTGGCCAGCATGCTGGGGTATTAGCCCTCTAGAGCTAAAGTCTGCCTCTCTGCCACATTACCTATGTAGAGGCTGTTACAGGCCCAGTTTCTCAGTGGATCACATGTAGAAAGGGAGCCCAAAATACTTGCAGGCCTTTCTAGATTGCTCTGTTGTATTTCCATCAGGTAGAGCTGCCTTCCTATGCCTTCAGCTGGGAGAGGTTTCTGTGTGTATGTGTCCGCAGAGGATGCAACAGCACGCAGGAGCTACAGCTTCATGCCACTACTTTTTTTTGCTCAATTATTGTGCGTTCACTAAAACCTGCCCTTGGCCCTCGAAAAAAGCTGATGACAACCAGGTTGGTTCACCTTGCCCATAATTGATGTTACCTTAGCATTTACAATTGTGTCCTTTTATTCCTCATGCCTACTAGTACCATTTCTTTTCTGTGTCATTCTTTGACCCTCTTTCATGGAGCTGTTTTTCCCAGCCCTTTCCAGCTGTTATCAAGCAAGTGCTATGCCATGCACTGATCTGCACCTTGTTGCAGAATACGGATACCAAGTCATTTGCTCAGGGAAAGCCAGCTTATCCCCCTTCTGAGAAAGCTGTATAAAAGAAAGATCCTTCTGTAAATCTCACATAAGTGAAGTCATTCTTGAGTACTGCACTTAAAATGAAATAAAGACTCTTTCTGAAGGAGAAAATGGCTACATCGTCATGGTTCATCCACACCATAAAAAAGGGAGAACCACAACTTTTAACATAACTTTTACAGCAATGAATAGACTTGATTTGAATAGTAGTTTTAAAAACCCTTGTATATATCTCCACATACATTTCTCTGTATATTTGTATGAGTGTGTAAGGCAGCTGACAGGGTTTTTATCTTTTCTTTTTTCCTTTGAGGAAAATGATTTTTTAAGTCAAAAACAGAATGCAGATTTATTTTTCCACCTTCCAGCCACCAAAGATCCTTTGGTTAAAACAAATGCTTGGGGGACTGAAAACGTTTTAAGAGTAATTATTTTTTCCTAGTTGTCCAGAAGCAGAAATTTTCATTTTTGAGATAAAAACTTTTACTTGCTGAAAACTGCATTGTTTTGTCTTGAGTAGAATCACAACATTTTCCAGGTGAGATAACCCTCTCTCTTATAGCTCCTATGCAGCCATTTTAAATTCGGCTGTGATTATTCATGGGTCCTATAGTTCACTAGCCAACCCTTTTCACAATTGCTGAAATTCAGGTCTAGACTTTGTGAGATGATGTTGTAACTTGTAATAGTAAAGGTCACATTTAGTAAATCAGGGAATTACATACCCAGAGAGTACTACTGTTATGTATTAGGGCTGTGAGAAGCTTCAGTCCCTGATTTGATTTGGCAAAGATTTGGCCTGATTCAGTATCCGAATCTCTGAGTCTGAATCGAATCAGAGGACCCTTTAATCTCTCCAAATTGAACTGGAAGCCTCCGAATCGACTCAGAAAGATTCAGAAAGATTTGGACAGAGACACAACTTTAAGTGTTTTTTTTCTACATACCTCTAGGTAGCAGGGACTCGTGAATGCTATGATGCTGGGGCATGTGGAGTGTCCCAGAGAAGCGCGGGGTGCTTGGCAGCAGACCCAGTAGTGGACCAGAAGCACTTGGTGACTGGTGCCTCCTGGGTCTGGGGGCCACCCAGGGCCCCCCTGCAGCCAATCACTGAGCCGGGAGACTGGAGGGGGGCCCTGCGCTCTCCCTGGCAGACCCCAAAGTGGACCAGAAGTAGTTCCGGTCCTCTTCTGGGTTTGCTGCCAAGCACGTGGAGGGCCTCCCACTCCTGTGGGGTGCTTCATGTGCCCCAGCATTGCAGGGATCACGAGCCGTGCCTGCTACCTCACAGTATGTAGAAAAAACTTTTAAAGCTGTGTCTATGTCTGAATTGCTGATTCTCCAAATCAGCATCAAATCTTCAGATTTGGATTCAGCCGAATAGAATCAGGGACAGTGATCCAAGTCAATGAATCGAATCGCTGTTCCTGATGTGGGCCAAATCCAAAGTGAATAGGGCCTGCTTTGCAGACCCCTATTATGTATTAATATTAAGTATAAATAAACACTTATTGGGTGATTTTGGCAATAGTGGCATTGACTTGAGCAGGAACAGTCCCCATAACATAAAATGAAGAAATTAAAAAATAGCAACCTCATACAATAAATGTTGGCTTGAAATTTCAAAAGTGCCTGATGATTTTTGAGAGCCCCAAATTTGAAGGTGGGGTTCACTTGAGATACCTTTGGAGAGGCCTGCATATGGGAAAGTGCTGAGTTTCTACCCTCTTAAAATTATATTCCTTTCCATGGATCTCTTATTGGGCACCCAAGCATGGGAGCACCCAAAATGGTAAGCCACTTGTGAATATGAGGGCCATGAGTATTATGGTGATTATCAGTACAGATTAAAAGCCAGACCTCTGAGATGCACAGCTTGGAGTGAGTATGGGACTACATTTTCTTCATCTGAAGACACTGAAAGACTTGCATCATTTTTACTAACATAGGAGTGACAGAGTAGTGCATGGTCAGTAAAAAATGTTTATGGTAAAGAACTGTGGGTCTGGTCCTGCATCCTTTCTGCAAGGGATCGGGTCCAGTAGATACCAATGAAGTTGTTCTCCTAAGGAAGGCTTTTAAGGCTGAATCTTCATTACTTATTACTGAGAGTTACATTTTTCAGGAACATGTTCAAAAGTCATTACCATGTGACAGCTGTTCAGTGGTCCTGGTAAAATGAGTTAGTGGATTCAGCACAGTAGACAGATGTCCACCTCACAGATGCCATCACTGTTACAACTGGCACCTTCACTGAATGGATGCAACTAGGCATGGAGATAAAACCACTCTGTCATCCATAGAGTTAATGCCTCTCCTGGAGAGATTTGGAGCACGTCGGTAGGGCAGGATGTGGCAATGCCTATGCTTTATCTGATTTAATCTCTTGTTTCTCTTTTTACAGCAGATGATTTGTTTTGAAATGCAGCAGCAGTAGTACAGACAATAATGCATTCCCACTGCTGCCATATTATCCTAATCAGTTTTGTAGGGGTAGTAACATTCAAAATAGCAGGAAATCTTTCCATGATTTAGGAACTTTGTGCATGCTGAAACTAGTTCTGTCCTGTATATTTCACATTAGCTAATCAGTTCAGTATGGGGAAGCAATATTCAAACTAGCAGAAAATCATTAGATGATTTACAAAATGCTGAAAACACACAACCAGAATATGGGGCTTCTTTTAAAACAGAAAATGATTTAATTATTCTCTGCTGTTTAAAACATTCATCTTGGTAAAAATTAAAGCGATTGTGTCAGGCAGAAAATTGCGTTCCATGTTAATATTTGTTGAAAATGAACGACTGGCAGAATGTCAATTCGTTTCTTTTCTGGGCTAAAAATAAAAGTCAAAAAGTATTGTTTTTTTAATGCACCGTAGTTTTTCCAAGCTAATAAGGAAATTCTATAAATCTGCTCATGCTTTATAGTTTAATTTAAGAAAGCCTATATCTTTGTCTAGTAGAATTATTCTCAGACAAACAAGCTCTCAGAAATTTACAGGCCTCCTTTAACACTCACTGCTGGGAGGGTCTGATAGCTAAGAACTAATATCTGGGCATGAAGGATATATGTCACCATCACCACTGTGGCTCTTATTGTTATGTAGCTGATCTCCTCTGTAGAAAGCTGGAGTTATTTAGCTGCCACTGTTAGATGTGGTCCTAAGGGTACTGGCTGTACCTTGCCTTGCAATTTACCCCAGTGCAATTAAGGCACGTCATTCAGTCAGTTTTGAATTGAGCGGCATGTTATATCTACTTCGGAATCATAAATGACTGCACAGGCACGTAGAACAACTCCGCCTTTTCTGCATGGTTTTGTTTTATGTGAATTCAGTGGAATTCACCGTGCACGGAAAGAAGAAATGACAGAATTTGCATCATACAACTTGCACAGGTACCAGACTCCACTGAATGGGCATCGTATCCCGATCCAACAGGAAAGAAGCCTGAGTTTTACCAGTCTGACCCCAGAACGTGTATCACTGGTAAAAAATATGTTCTGATTCCACATCCCTTTGCCTTTAGAGCTGTCCTGTAAAACTCGCTCTCTCTGACTGTCTACCAAGAAGGGGCAGGCTATCGAAGCAGATAACCCACTGGTGTTCATGGAATCAGTTTAATTTTGAGGACAGAAGTGCCCATTAGAATATCTAGTTGAAACTCCTCTGTAAGACAGGCCACAGAATTTCATTTCATTACCATTTCACTCCGTCCAATAACTTGTGTCAGCTCATTGCTGATTTTTTTTTAATCAGTTGAAGATCTGTCCTGTTATCTCTCATGTCTTTTAAAACAATAGTTGAAAGTTGCCAGCCCAGTAAAATAGGATATCCAAAAGCAGGCTGCATAGTTGAGGGAGTTTAGGTATGATTTCCAAGTGGAGTGGAAAAGGTTTGGAGCCATTTCAAATGTCTGTAATGTTCTAATCCTGCCATTTGGAATAATCCATGAGAATGCTAAATAAATGAAAGAAACAGTTGTTTCATTCCATGCAGTATTGATTTATGGCTGCAATCATTATAGAACACCAGAAAAATCTGGCTGAGCCTTGTTCTGTGCTGGCTAGGTGGGGAGGAGGTGATCAAGGGACAGAAGGGGAGCTGGGTTAGAGTTAGTGATGACCCTCTGTTCGTGTCTCTTTACAATTATCAAACCCTGCTCTAACCTATGCAGGATAAAGATTTAACATGATTTCTGGTGAGCTTGACATTGTTCCTCTAAAAAAGGAAGAAAGGATGAAAGAACGAAAATACAGTCTTCTATATACCTGCTTTCCAGCCTCAATCTGCTGCGGATAAAAACCTTTCTCTGAAGGATTAAAAGCTTTCGTCCATTCAGTACTGCAACATAGATAAATGGATAGCTTTCTTTTCTGAGTGCCCCTCAAAGGATCCATTCTATATCAGACATAGACATAGACATGCCCTGGAACAACGTATGATAACATCCCAAGCTTTGGGAAAGTTTGAGCCCGGATCCAAACTGTGTGATACTGGGATGGATTGGCTAGTCAGTGCTGAAATGCATGTAAATCAAACCAGCATAATTACAAGGCTTTGTTGTTAACCTCATTTGGTGTGATCACTTGGATAACACACGAGTTTCAGGAATTTCAGAAACCCAGAAAGGAAGAGATGCTTAGTCACATATCCTATATCACACACAGGAAGGAATAAGGAAATAAGTTAATTTGATATAATATAAACAAGCCATTTAGCTACCGCAGTTGTGCCTGTTCTTCTCTGTATTTTTTTTGCTTATACATTATTTCCCTGTCCACCTCCATCATCTGCTTTGTGTTTTTTAAAGCTCCTTAGAACTGGGATTGTCTCTTATCTGTGTTTGTACATTGCCATGCACTGGTCCCAGCCGGGGCTCTTCAGTGTTCAAGCATAAGGTGAGAGAGAGCAGCAAGGCAGCATGACATCCATACTTTATTCCGTCTTCTACAAATTCTGTTTTCTCTCATAAAGAGGTTCCCTGCCTTTCTGTACATAATAATATTACAGTGCCATCTATTGGGAATCTGTTCATCCATACTATGAACGTTTCCTAGTTTGTTGCTAATAGTGGGAAAGTGGAAAAGATTATAGGTCTTTGTGGATGTTAGTGCTTAATTTTGGTTTGCCTCTCAGATGCTACTGTGAAAGGCATCTTAGATGTACTCTGTGATCTTGTTACTCTGTTTGACTAATGCTGGTGGATCCTTTGCTCCTGCACAGGATTCACCCTTGGCAAATTGCAGAGTGCAAGACCAAGCAAGTGACTGAATGCACCTGTGACACTAAAGACAGAGTGAACTCTAGGTCTGAGCTCCTACCCCCACCCTCACCACTAGGTATATTTATTACGCTTAAAGTACAGTGTCAGTTTGAACAGGATGTTCTGTCACTTCATTAAGCTGTCAGTGTAACAGCTTGAAGTGAGGGTAGTGTGTCTGTTCCATCAAGCATTTGCGTTTTTCACATAACTTTTTTGGAAATGTCAGTACTACCCGATAAAGGGTTTTTGGTCCATCACAGTGGATGGTTTCCCTTCTTTTAAGTTTCACTCATTTTTTTTTTCAAAAAATTAAATTAAAAAAAATATAATGGAGAGTCTCTGGCTGAAATGATGAGCTACCAGAAAAATGTAAAAAGTGAAACTGTGATGGCCCGAATTTTAATTTTGGGCACATTGCAGCATAGTTTAGAAAATCAGCACGGAGAGCTGGATATTTTGGAGAGTTGCTGCTATAAATGCCACACATCCGAGATTACAATCAGATGCTTAAGTGGAGAGACAGAAAAGACTCTGCATTAAATCCTAATTCCTGTGGGTCATGGCTCTCTTCCTTCAAAATGCATTTAAAGCTGTGCTTTTGGGTAGCAATGTGGCTGTGAATTTAAACAAGCAACACAAAGAATACAATAAAAGAAATACATGTATGACAGTGTCTAGGGTAAATCAGGAATCTGCCCACTTGAATCAAATAGATTTACAAGAGTATGAAGCTGCTGTTAAGTGCAAGGAGATTCAGGCCTTTTCATGGGGGCAAACCTTTGGCTATCTGTATACATGCTTGGGGGCGGGGGGGTGAGGGGGATGCAGTTTAATTAGAGTGGTTCCTGCATAGCTGCTCTAATTAAAATGGCTCACTGTCACATGTATTAAGTGCTCATGTGTTTTAAAATGGCTGAGGAGTGCTTTATCTAAAGCTCATTCGACAAGGTTGAGATAAAACAGCCCCCGGGACATTTGAAATGTGCAGGGGCTTAATGCACATGATGGGGGTTTTAATTAGAATGCAGAGCAGGCTCAATTAATCGAGCTTGCTCCAACGTTTTCTAATTAGAACATTAACGAGCACCTGCATAAACAGCTTATGTCTCTCAGAGCTTGATCTGAAGTCTATTAAAGTTGGTGATTTGGGGTCAGACCCCTATAAGCCACCCTGACTTGCAAGTCATCCTATTTAAGTCAATGGGGACTATTCAAGTGAGTAATTTTTCCACAGGGGTGGGCATTTCCAGACTTCATTGAATTAATAGGCACTATGGTTTTTCAGTATTTCCTCTTTCACGTACATAATACATGTGTGTGTGTGTGAGGAAAGCGGGTAGAAATGCACTTCTCAGAGATGCATAAGCTTTCGTAAGCAAGAGCTCACTTCATAAAATCTCATTCAGTTAGCCTGTAAGGATAAGTAGAGACAGTCATAAAGCCTGAGGCTGAATCAATTCAATCTTTGCAGGTTAGGCTAAACTGCATAGATTGAACCGATAAGCAAGTGAACAGACATTCACTTTTGATTCTGGAAATGCAACCACATGCCTGCAGTGGCCCAGGCCAGAAGCTGGGGGTGAAAGGGCACACCCCCCTGCTTGACTGGAGCAGACAGCTTAGGCCAAGGCTAGCTCGCCACCCTGCCAGGGGGATTTGCAAAAGAGGTACAAAGCATCCTTGGATGCTGGGGGACTGTGAGTTAACTTGAATCTGGAGGGGGTCTGGAACAGAAGTTCAATAAATCGATTTAACTTCAGTCAGTTAAGTATGGTACCATACCTGTTTAGGTTTATCTTCAACCTGTTTCAGCCATTTTGAAAGCGGTTTATGCGCACTGAACTTCTGTTGTGTTACAGATTTGAACTGGTTTCCAATCACTTAAATCAATTTATGTGTAATTTCTGTCCCTAGCCTAAGTTGCATCTCTACCCTGCCATCTCTCTGACTTCAGACTAACATGGCTAACTTCCTCTCTCTGCTTGTCAGCAGGGAAACATGTTTTGGAAGCCCCAGAGCAGGCATTACAGGGTTGGGCCCTGCCCTATGTATAGCTAACACACAAACATAAGCCTGTTATTCATAGTAAGTAGATATAAAGCAATGCACAGAGCCACCACAGCAAATCCTCGGTACATTCTCTCTCTGTACATACATGTGTGTGAAAGACAGGAAATAGTGAGAACCTGTGATCCCTTTGGAAATACATAATGTGCATTTTAAGCCATTGTTTCCTGGATAAGCACAAAGATGCGTAATTATATTATAGTCAAGCTTCATGAAGCAGTGAAGCCATCATTGTTTTCAAGCATTAAGCCGTTAGCCTGGACTCAAGCACAAAAAACAGAGATTCCTGATGACGATGTAATCTGAATCCATTACTGTTAAACAGAGACAATATCCCCTGTGGCAGCTTTTTTTTTTTTTTTTTTAACTGTTAATACATTAAAAGCTTTTATATAATGAGGAGGAGTTTATCACAGTGCTTTTATGTGTATTCTCTAGAAAGGGTTTTACAAGTTCTGTAGACAGTGCTGTATTCGCAATGCTCAATCAGACTTTTGCCAAAGTCCCTTCTGATAGGCAGTGCCATAAAATAAGGCTCTTGTTCTCCCATGAGAACAGCTCATCCATGAATCATGGCAGTTCATCCATATAAAAGATTTTGTGACTTGCTAAGTTAATAAAATATTGATTAGAGAAAACATCTTTTATAATGCATGGGGAATAAATATAGCATATTGGCAAAAGTTGTTAGGTTTTTTCCTCCTTCCTTTTGGTAGTTTTCTATTACTTCCCTAACCACAGGAACTGCATGTGGTGGTTCCACCTCTGAAACATATCTAAACCTCAGCCTAGTTTGGGAAATGGAAGGGAAAATGAAACAACCACATAAAGGAACTGTTCTATTTCTATTACACCAGTCCCAGCTGAATTAGTTTGCAGCAGAAAAAGATGTAAGATAGTGAATTGACTAGAGAGGATTATTCTTACCCCATTAGAAAAAAAGTGGCTGGCAAAATTGGGGCTTGAATAATGATTACACCTGAGCATTGATCACCCTGGTATCTGAGCATAACCTTTTAAAGTCTTCCTGCTATTAATACATCATCAAACACTGATAATGAAATTGAAGAAAGGTATCTGTTTTTTTGAATAACAGTGCCCTAGTTATAATGAAAAACATTCCTTCCACGTTTCTGCTATAACTATGGTAACCTGCATACTGTAGTGGTTTTCCAAGAAGTATGCCAATAACACTGATTTACTAGAGAAGAAGGGCAATTTACAAATATGCAAAGCTTTATAATTAGTAGATAGAACTATGTTCTGATGCAATATTGCTGACAAATGTAATTAATTTTCCTTCTAGTATTTGTTTATGCTGGCTGCAAATTGTTCTTAGTGTTTGGATTTTAATGATGCTTTTTATAAGCCAATGGGGGCTCATAGGTTTTTTTTGTTTGTTTTTGTTTTTTGAGGTTTTTTTCAACTTTTTAAAGCGTTGATCATGAATGCATTTCCTTTTTTTTTTGTTTTTGACCTATGCATTTTTAAGACTGGTTGTAAATCTGCTCTTTTTTCAGAGCCTCAAAGTTTAGACCGAGATAGGTGTTTATTCAAGCCAGTTCCCACTGCAGTCAGTTCAGTGCATTTTTGCAACCCAGTAGTAGTATAAAAATCAAAACATCAGAGTTTGCAAGAGAACAAGTGTATTGAAATCACAACACTGGTTCTCTACATTCTGGTGTAATGAACATAGATTTATAAGGGGTTCCACTTGTCTGATTAAAACTAATTACACAATAGAATCCACCACATCTATCTATACAAGCCTTTTTTAAGGGAATGCATGATTTTATTGTTTTAACCTAACTTCCAACACTCTGAATATGGTGTATTCTAAAGTGAGAGTTTAGAAGAATGAGATAATCCTGGTGATGGATTTGGGTTGGGTTTTCTGGTTTCTTGTGTTGTTTCTTCTCCATGCGAGACTTTATTTCTTTGGTTGTTGGCAGTAGGAATCTAACCAATTTGCAGCTAGAAATATCTCATTAATGGCTTCATCCTTTAGTGAGATCCACGGTGTATTCGTACGCCTGTGTAAAATTCTATCATCCAAGTAGGCTGGGGACCCTTATGTTAAAGGTGAAACTATGTTGACAAAAGGTCCTGCATTTAAAAATGAGTGTTGTGGATAGCCCCAGAGATATTCCAAGAGCACTACTTCCCTGTTTGCAAAACTAGATTGTGGAATAGTTTCAGCAATCTCATGCCCATTTGAATGCGCAAGCCTGTAGAGACAACATCACATTATCAGGATGAGCTGAGCTGAAGAGAGATAATGAAAGTCAATGGAGAACTTGCAGAGCTGTCAAAACAAGTTGAAGAAATGGCAAGTTCTATCATTTTTGCAGGGAAAAAAGCAAACTAAACATGCAAAATAAAAACATACCTAGAGAAGAGGTGTCAGCCAGTTGCTTTCTCTGAGACATCCTTCACTGCTGGGTTCAGCAGAGCCCACACACATCATGTCCTTTAGTCTGTCTCTGCGAAGAGGCCGCATTGACTCTAAACCCTAGTCACCATGAGGGATTCACTGAGTGAAGACCTTAAGACTGCATGAAACCAAAGGGACAGCAGGAGAGGGACTGTGTCTCCAGGTTTCCTTTGAGATGGAAAAGTTTTGCCATGGTCCCTACTCAGCTAAACACTATGGTCTGGTCCTATATGTTGAGTATCTAAAGCTATATGTATATTCCCTGGCAAAATGTATGATGGAACTAAGGTTGAAAGTGGGCATCAGTAATTTAGAATAAAAGTACATTACAGGAATGTGGCAACCAAGCTACAATATAAACTCAGAAAATCCAGGATTAAGGCAGGGGGCAAAGAAAAGATGGACAAACATGCTGAAATTTCTTTAGTGACCCTATTTTTAATTAATTTTAAAGACACTGTGTGCTCCTAGAAAGGCCAGAGGGCTGAGGCCCAGACAGCTGACTGCCTTCAAGGGCAGAGCTGTGTTGAGGACAAGTTATGGCCTGGTGGTTGTCCCAGGTTCAGATTGTTGCTAAATGGGTGCATGACCCTTAGAAAATCTGAAAGAACTTAGTTGAGAGCAGGGAAATGACTTGAAGATGCTTGGTCCCTGTAGTTAGGGGCCTGCCATAGGTGATTCATAGATGTTTGGGTTGGAAGGGACCTTAGCAAATCATCAAGTCAGACCCCGTCCTGGGCAGGAAAGAGCACTGGGGTCAGATGACCCCCAGCCTGGTGCATGTCTAGCTTCCTCTTAAAGACCCCCAAGGTACGGGAGAGCACTACCTCCCTTGGAAGCCCATTCCAGATTTTGGCAACCCTTCCCATAAAGAAGTTCTTCCTAATGTCTAACCTAAATCTGCTGTCCATCAACATGTGGCCATTGTTCCTAGTTACTCCCAGGGATGCCCTGGTAAACAGAGCATCTCCTATTCCTTACTGTTCTTCACCCCCCCCCCCCCCCCCGATGAATCTGTAGGCAGCTACAAGATAACCTCTCAGCCTTCTCTTGCAAAAGCTGAAGAGATCCAGGGCCCTCAATCTCTCCTTGTAGGGTTTTGCCTGCAGGCCCCTAACCATACGAGTGGCTTCGTCTGAACCCTCTCAAGGTTGTCCACATCCCTCTTGAAGTACGGTGCCCAAAACGGGACACTACTCCAACTGCAGCCTGACCAATGCTGCATAAAGGGGATGTATCACCTCCTGGGACCTGTTTGTCATGCACCTGCTAATGCATGATAAAGTGCAGTTAATTTTACTGATCACTTTGTCACATTGATGACTCATGTTCATCTTGGAGTCAACAGTGACCCCAAGATCCTTTCTGCTTTTGTGCTGCTGAGAAGGTCCTGTAAGGTCCTGTAAGGATGTCGGTGAAGCCTGTAAGCGTGTTGGTGATTCCTTCTCGCTAGGTGCAGCACTTTGCATTTGCCTTTATTGAACTGCATCTTATTCTGTTCTGCCCACTTTTCCAACCTGTCCAGATGGGTCTAGATTCATTCACTACCCTCTGGCATGTTAACTTTACTGCATAATTTGGTATCATATGCAAATTTGGACAGAGCACTTTCCATGCCCTCATCCAAGTCGCTAATTGAACAGCACCGGTCCAAGGACTGAGCCCTGTGGGACTCCACTACCCACATCTTTCCTACCTGTCCACCACCACTCTCTGGGTGCAACCGCTAAGCCAATTTGCCACTCACCTGACCATGTAATCATCTACATCACATTTGCTCAGTTTATCTATGAGAATTTAATGAGATACCATATCAAAGGCCTTCTTAAAATCCAAGTAGATGACATCCACCTCGATTCCTGCATCTAAACATTTTGTGACCTGGTCATAAAAAGAAACAAGGTTAGTCAGGCAGGATCAGGTGTTAGGAGGATGGGAAATTCTGGCAAAAGGCAAACCCCTAGGTCAGAGGAAGGGATTCTGTTTAACTGACTCAGTTGACCTACCTAGGGAATGGATCCTAAAGATGGTCAAAGCTGCCAATGAAGGAAACCCAGAGAAAAAAGGGTTTGATCCAGGCTGTGTGTGTGTGTCAGTCCTCCAGGCAGTAGCATACAAGGATTCTCTACAAACAGAATTCAAGTTGAACTACAGAATCACAACCAGTGCCTTCATAATGACACTCTAGGGCCCTCAGTACCTGACCCATAGCCTCTTAATGTCATTGGCAAGACCCTGAGTAAGCTGTGGATCTACTCCACAGCTCTTAAATGTAAAGAAAAAATAATAACACTGTTATTCCTGATAGAGGAGCTAAACCCAAATCTACCAAAGTCAATAGCTTTTGGATTTGGATTCTTGATTATTACTATATGAAAATACCTAGGCAGCCCCTTATTTAAGTTGCTCATTAGCTGTTTCCTTTAATTGGTAGGTGTTGCTCCTCTTGTATGCCTTCATTAGTGACCCTGTTTTTCATTCAGTGTAATTCTTACATCAAAGTTAAACTATCAAGCTAAACGACCATAAAAAGATGTTTTTCCTCATTTCAAGGAAGAATAGTATATTTGATATATATCTGTTCTGCGTACCTGCTTTGGAGAAGAAAACTGACCTGATTAAAGACAAACTCTTGTGAAGCATAATTATACCATATTTTGACATCTGCTTTTAGTTTGTTGTGACCAGCAAAGTGCAAGAAGATGGCAAAAATAGAGCTTTCTTTGTCAACAGGCAAATGCAGTTTGTCTCCATCATCCTCTCCAGACTCTGTAGAGTCAATAGTTTAAACAGGTTTAGTGCAGAATGTCACATTCTCAGTGGAAGCTGGAGAATAGATAACCGAGGGGGAGCAAATAGCGTCTACAGTTTGTAATAAGAGGCAGCGGATTTGGCCTATTCCCAGAACTGACACTGGTTTGTTATGACTCTCCACATGTCGGTACAAAATGATAATGATGTGCAGCTAGTACTACAGTGCCTGGTTTAAGGGTGCTGTTCCAGTCAGCCTGGATGATGAGCAGTAGTTGAATTCTGGACCTTCAATGCTACAGTGCAGTGCTGTAACAATGGAGATGAAAGCTCGCAACAGTTGTAGGCCATCATCTTCTATGGGGTCCACCATGTCAAGTGGGTATATAACGCATGTTTTTCAAGTTCATGGGTGCAAAATATTCCAAATTGATCTCTTCTATTAAGATCTTGATTAAAAATCATTGCTGAGTTTTTAGTTAGCATCCTGTAAATAGCATTTTTATAATTTTTAGCTTTTTTTGCAAAGTGTGAAAACAGGATGGGTGGCAGTTCCTGCATATTTCAACCAAATATACTCACCAACTGACTTCAGCCCACATTTCCAAAATGCTTGCTAGGAAAATTTGCATAGCAGTACACCCATGTCTGGGCTACCTCAATTCTTTACCCCTGGACTGACTCTTAATGGAAACGAGCTTAGCTTTCACAATCTGAATGCTAATGCTCCAGAACCCCAACCCAGAATGGATGAGATTATTCCACAATGTTCCAGATGCCTGCACTGAAGTACCCAAGAGCTTTAGGAAGTCAAAAATCCAAATCTGGATCAGAAAGACATTGCTGATTCGACCTTCCCATTGCTATGGAGGCAGATAGCTGGTATATCTGTTATGTATACAGTGATCTGTGTTCTTTTCAAAGATGCTGGGTTGTTAATTTTTCCCTTGTCAGAACAATCACAGATACTGCATCAGTTTGAGTTATAACAGTGAGGGGTCAGAATTGATAAGAAACTATTTTAAGCTGCTCTTACTAACACCTTGTAGAGCTGGAAAGTTGTATGAAAGATATCAACGGAGGTTTTTGGAACCAGAGTCTGTATTATTAACTGATGCTGCCAACCCGACATGACAAGTAAAAATCCATTGCAAAAAGTTACTCAATTTTGTTTAGCATTGATTTTAAATACATCTAACAAATGGCTTCTGGGTGGACATAATATCTGTCTTAATTTGTCTCCCTGTGCAGTGAAATGGAGAGGCGCCCACCAGCGAGAACTGTTGATTGTATTTCACTCATTGCCAATGGTTTTCTTTAATTAAAGATACCTAGTGGTCCTAGGCATCATGTGGGCAGTCCCATTGGATCTGATGAGCATTAAACCATATATGGAATCAGATTCTAATTCCACATATAGCTGTTTCAAGTCCTGTTAGGTCAGAAGAGTGAAAAGGGTTAGCTCCAGGCACAAAGACTAATCCATCACAACAATATTTTGGAATCCCAACATTATTCATCTGGTAGAGCAACACTGGGTTTCCATGCTGTAGCATTTGGAAAATGTGTCACTTGTCTTGCCCATTCCTAATAATTAGCTAGGATGATATGGAAAAAAGAAGCATATCTGGAGACTACATTCATTCTTTTTAAATACCTGGTCCTTAGCTGTACTGCTGTAACCCAGGATATGTGATGCAGGGGGGAGAAGCAAAGGGGCTTTTGGTTTTCTTTGCATATCACACTCCAAAACTCAGGGGAAAGCTGATGCTGTATGTATACCAGATCAGTTCACAGCAATCTCAGAGCTGCTGTAAATCTGTGCTGGTATGCAGTGGCTCCACCACCAAACACTGTCAGAGCATGACATGTTTCGTCTACCCCTTTGCTTGTGAGAATGATATAGGTGATATAAGGTTGCCCAGTGCAGGATTAAGGCACAAGACGGCTCCTGGAGTCAAGTGATGATGATCACACTAAAGTGTCATCTTTTATTTCTGTAAGGAAAATAATCCTTAAGATTGCCAAGAGAAGCTTGAAAATGTGACTGAGGTGTAAGGCAATGTGTCATCTCTCTGAGCCTGCAGCCTTATACTACAGTGTTGAGAGGTGTGAACTTCCTGCATTATCACCTGGGGTGGTAACTACTAGATCCACTCTGCAGTGGGCCTCCCCCAAGGAACTCAACCATGGCAAAATCAAAGAAAACATGGGGCTGGCTGTATCCTTTAATTCAGACAAGCAGTTCTAAACAATCCTGGAGTAAATACCGGGGAGATAGGCCATTTGTCCTACTGGGAGGCAAAGGAAAGCAGATGTTGCTGGGAAAAGGAGAAATCCCAATCCTATACCACTGCTTTTCTAGGGAGGATAAAGAGGTCACCTCATACCACGGCTAGGGTATAGGGGTGCAGCCGTAAGAAGATGGATGTATCGTGGTACCTAGAGTCAGATTCTTTTTCATGTTTCTCTTGGCTACAAAGGAAGATTCTCAGCTGCTGCATTAGGCAATTTTTAAATCCTCTTTTGTGTGGCGGCAGAAAAGCAAGGAAGCACTTAGCAGAAGCCCAAGGGTATGACTTTGTGTTTTTGAAAAGAAAATACGTCATCTGTACTGGGCATGTTGGAATAGCCCTGGTAGATACATCAGGGGTGGCCATCAGAGTGCTCTTATCAGACATGTTCACCCTGTTGTGCCGATCAGTTTTGCATAGGAAATTATCAGTATCTTTAAAATAAGGAGGCAGCTTGCGTATCAATTGTTGCAGGCACATCAGCATTAATAGTCAGTGTGCAGGTATTTCACTTTCCATATATTTAACTGTAATGACAGGATGTCCTTGAATGTTTGCCATAAGGTTTCAGAAGATGAGGAATTGAAGGGAGAAAAAGATTAATTGCATTACAATTAGCATTGCAATACTTGCAGCATGTCAGAGGTAACAAAGGGGATGGGGGCACAGAAAGACAGCTCTGTTGAAATTCAAAGATAAACACTACTGCTCCATCTTAGTCACGTTGTATTGTTCATTCTCGCTGCAGTTCTTACAGTATGAGAGACAGTATGATGCACTGTTCTGTATTGTTAAAATTAGTGGGATAAATTAAAGATGGAGTGTCTGTCTGTCTTTATCTTTCTTGATCAGAGGTTGCTCTCTCAGGTTTCTATATTATGTTGACTTGAAATCTGTTGAAATTTCAGCATTAGTCTATTTTGTGTTTGCACAGTGTATTTTCTGTGTTCGTTTTTGTATGCGGGTGCTTGGTGGTATTTTCCTTTATTTCTATATTTGGTCAGTCAAAAAGGTTGGCCAGTGATGTACAGATGATAGTAACATTTTCAAATGTGAATTAGGGTCAGATTTGCACAGATATTTAGGTGACTAAAACACAGCGAGCTGCTTAGCAGGATTTTAAAATGAGACTAAGAAAGTGAGGCAGCTCATTCTCTTTCAGTGGGAGTCCTGCAGCTGGTCTGCTTCAGTACTTTTGTTAATCCTATTAGGCATTTACCTGAATATTTTGGTACACCAGTGACTTAAAGCCTGAGAGGCATAGTGTCTGCATCACCTTTGCAAAATGGCTTTTAGAAGCCTAAATCATACAGGTGTTTCTGAAGTGTACCTATGATTCCTACTTCCAAGAGAAAGCCCTCATTCAAGCACTGAAGCACATCCCTGTTCAGTGGCTCACTTAAGCATATTCTGCTGAATTGAGACTTTTGTTATATTATTTTACTTTAAAAATCTATTTACACATTATTGGCTATTGCCTTTCTTTACCAAGGGACTGTCTGGAATCCTTTTCTGTAGCGGATAAAACCACAGAAGCAAATATATCAACAAAGTCTGTTTGTTACAGAAGGTTGTTAATATTGCAGTTATAGTAAAATGAACCTACTTTGGAAATATAAAATTCAGAGAAGAAATATGTTAAACCACTGTAATTTAGAACATAATGCACAGCAGGAGACCACTCCTATGTTTTGTTAGCATGATCTAGCATTAATGTAATCATTTCTTTCCCTTAAAACAAATCATTTGTCAGATAAGTAATTATTCATTGCTTTGTTTCTTCAATTTCCCAGGATGAGTAATAGGGTATGTAAGCTGTAGCATGTTTCTGTGTGATCCTTTTGTATTGCAAAAGCTTAAGCAGGTTTGGGCTAGGTCAGAAAACCAGCGGGAGACCTCCAGAGAGAATTTGGGGCTTTATTAATTTAGATGTTGCAGAGACCCCTGGATAACATTTGTTATAGAGCACACAGTATTATTGGGACAAAGCATCCTAATTTAATTGCACATGGGCATGGGAAACTTCCATTGACCTCAGCAGGATTTAGCTTCTTGTTGCTGTTATTCTTTAAAGGGACATAGTTGATTGATAGTTCCACCTAATAAACATTTGTATCTGCTGTTATATATGCACATACTCCCTGATGCATAGCATTTATAAACCTGTAGAGATATTTAAATATATATATATGAGAGAGAAGGATCTGGCGGACTTGAGCACGCGTACCTGTAAATCTAGTGGGCTTTAGATCAGGCCCTTTGCCTGTGGAAACTGTTTCAACTATAGCCTTAGTGAGGTCTCAGTTATGCAGAGCTTTTCCTGTGCAAGCATGGGATAGTCAGTGCCCACAGGAAACAGCTTGCTGGATTAAGGCCTTAAGTTATTTTCGATTGTAGGGGTTTGGGTGGTTCTTGCAGTCACAGGAAAGGGGGGAAAGTGTCAAAAGAGGAGAATGTGACTTTAAAAGTGCAGATACAGATAGAGACACCTGAAGCTAAATCACTTGGTGACACTGACTGGATTGAGAGTCATGATGGGCCAGATTTTCAAGGCTAGATTTTGCATCATTCGGTACTTACATTTGGAGCCAGATTTTCAGAAGTACTCAGCTCCCAGCACCTCTGATGGCGACACTAATGACCAAATAGAGCTGTTACTGAAGTACTGAATTCTCTTGAAAGCCTGTCCCTAAGTCCCTCTTGATATAGCAACTCAAGTTGCTGCAACACTGTCTCAAGTGGATGAGTGTATACAGAGGTCTGAATATTGTTGCTTCCTTACAATTATCTCCTATCTTGAGCATTTCCATTAATGGCCCAAACATTCCTTGGTATTTATATTCATTTCTATTCCTAGCAGATTTTACATAATCTCATGAAGTCTTTTTTTATTTTGTATGTAAGAGCAGATTACTGTGGTTGGCAACAACTGACGCCAGCACAGAAAGCATAGCTCAAAATAACTGACAGAAAAGGAACAAGAAATATGCAACACCTTGTATGTAAAACGTGTCTCTGAGCCGGCAGCAGATTTTCAAGAGAAGGCCCTCGCTGTGGTTGGCGAGTTGGAGACAACTTGAAGATGTGATTCTCACCGGACAGGGTGCTCAGCAGTGCTATAAATCTGGCTCTTGTGCCAAGACATCTGGATATATCTATGGATAAGAATATCCAGCCTTATATTAGGATGGGCTTATTCTAAAGGGAATAGTTGAAAAATAGACCTTCATGGCATAAGACAGCTTCAAATGGAGAAGGTCAGGAAAGAGTGTAAGGGATGACGAAGAGATTTTCATAATGAACGGGATGGAGTTGAGGGTTTCTTCATTTCCCTCTGAAGCATCTAGTACAGGTCACTCTCTGCCATAAGGCACCTAACTACTGAGTGCTCATCTAGTCATTGAGCAGCTGCAGTTCTCACAGACCCCGTGAAACTCAGACTGCGAGTGCTCTAATTGAAGGAGGAACTTTCAAGCACATTTCTGTCCTTAAGGATGGCAATTAAGATACTAAGTTTGTTTTCCTTTTTGATTACAAAAAGAAAAAAGGGACTAAATATCTCAATAATGATAACTGAGACAATCTACATATGCAAAGTACCTATCATGCCAGAAATAGGTCCAACCAACTATACAGTTTGACTTCAAAAATGTGTACTATATAGCTGGTTGCTATTCAGCTTTACTTTGCGGGGTCTGCCCCTGTGGCTGGGAGCCCCATCAGCTGACTGGGCTCCCAGCTGCAAGGGGAGCACCATGTGTAGCCTGAGCTTGGGGGTCTCACAGATAAGGAGATTTTCAACTATGGCAGCAGCTGTGGATGGTGGGCCCCAGCGGTGCCCTGCTTATTCAGCAAAAAGTACTTAGGAATATCATTGCTGTCATCTCAGTAGTTTGATTTGTTCACTGAGAGCTTGATCTTGCAAGGTGCTGGGCACTCCTGTAGTGTAGTAATGATTCAGAGAGCATTAATATGTGTGTAGCTTTAAATCATTGAGTATGTCTATGCATCAAAATGAAAGTGTGATGAGAGCACAGCTAGTTATTTCACTACTAGTGGAAGCTTGCTAGTGCAGCGTGGATACGCAGTGCAAGCCAGCCACCTTGGATACATACTCTGGCTACTAGTTGGTACAGATGCCCAGGCCATCACATCTCCATTGCCATCGTTACCCCCATGCTAGATGGATTAAAGCTCAAATGGATATGCCTAATCATGCTATGACCACACCTTCCTTTTGCTCTTCAAGGTGTCTGTGAATCTTCTCAATCAAAAGCATATACATTAGTTCTTTCCAGGATTGGGGATTGAACGCTACATGCCTTTCAAGCTCTGTCTCTGAAAGGCAAAGACCGTATCTTATTGGCCCAATTCTGCTGTTATATAAGTCTCTAATGCCTTTGAAATGAGCAGAGTTCTCTTTAATATGCTATCACCAAGAGCAGGACTGGAAAAATTGCCCCAATAATCTGTTGGAATTAGAGCATATATCAGTCACCCTAAAATGAACCCAATCAAACTGGGTGCATAGATTGAATTTACTCAATCAACCACCTAATTTAGCAGATAACTTTTACCAACTTTTCAGTCCCTGCCTTCTGTGGCCTATTAGAGAACCACTTGCCTGACAAAAGCCTACACTTGCTAGAGTCTCATTTTGTGCTGGATCTCCTTGCTTTTGAGACTCAAGATTATGTTTTTTTAATGGGGTGTGTGTGTAATTTTGCTCATGATGTTTCACAGCTCTTTGTGTATGCAGTCATGAGTTTTGGTTACAACAGGTCTGACTTAATGTACCTGTGAGTAATGCAGGCAGGTGCTTTTGGCATGTCAAAAGGTTGTATTCCTGAAAAAAGTATTTATGTTGTAGAATGTACAGCACTCATGGGTTTTTGCAGTGATTTTATGCTGTGCATGCCACTTTACCTGTTCCAATGAATTAAATTAATGTCCATGCTGCACTCAAATACCTTATAGTAAAGTAATTGTCATTGGCAACACAATGCTGCTTTTAAGTTGTTATTATGTTGACACAATCCCATAAATCAAGCAAGACTGCTATGCTGCATTCTGTATGCTGCCCTCAAATTAACATAGGATAATGTTTGTCTGATTAGGAAACAGCCAATCTGTAGATGTCATTAGAAAGTGTCTTTCCAATATTCTTTAAGAGATGAAAAATACAAGCTTGGAGGTCAGATTTAATTTAAACAAACACCTGTAATTTAATGATTAGGATTCATCCCTGACATCATGGAGTGAGACGTACTAATTAAGAGACTATAAATAAATAATTATTGAAAGGAAATGAGGAAGGACAGTGGGTTTTCTATATGCGAGTAATAGATCTGCAATGACTGAGCTAAAAGAAAAAAAAATAACTCAGATAACCAAGCTCCAGTCCTTGTATTTGTAGCAGCGCTTTGCATATTATATTGTAGTCTATGCATGACTTGCTTATAGGCTTAAGATCCATCATTTAAACCAGTGCAGGAGGGCCAACTAAAATCAATAATGATTTATTGTTGAGTCATGTACTGTTTCATTACATTCATCTTTTTGTGTCTGTGTGTTTGCTATTTTACTTTAATGAATATTCAGTGCCAATAAGCCTTAGATTTATCTAACCTACACTATGTAAATACAGGGCTGGGTATAACAGCCTGATCCAGAGCCTATTGAAGTCCAACCAAGTCTCTCTATTGAGTTCAACAGGCTTGGGATCAGTCCCATATGCGTGGAATAAGAAAACTGGAACCAAAAGGTATACTTAAAAGGTGGTTGAGAGCATAGGCACTGATTTATATTTTTGCCAGAGGGTGAGGGGGCTTAAGATGTTGGACATGTGGAAAGTTTAATGCATTTCTGGTGACAGTTCTTTTCCCAAGGTGGGTCAGGGCCCTCGAGCCCCTGTGTACTCAGCACCTCTGGTTGAGAGGTAAGGACTAATGTGAGTGGGTATGTTCACAATAACAATGCCCAATGTGATTAAAGTTTCTGTTAAGATTTTTTATGTGTGGTGTTTCTCTTCCCATCAGTTGGCACAATCTGTAGTAATTTTAAAACTCTCCCCAACAGTGCAAATATTGCCAAATGGGTGGTTGATGCTGTGGTGATGGAGTGGTATTAAAAAAAAAAATGGCGTATGAGCCAGGTAAGCCAGCAGGTGGTCTCCTGTGTCCCCTGTCTTACAAAATGGTCATGTAAAGGTCCCTAACGTGAACTGGCTTAATCCATATTTAGTAATCTAAATGATTGCTTCATTTTTGGAGGTGACTTGCAAGTGCCATTAAGCCTGCTATCACTCTCTGTGTTTTTAGAGAGGTTCTGAATGCATGCTTTGAATTCCACGTGGGGTTCCAGCAGCCCTGGGATTTCAAAATGTTATCCAGCCCTCTTTGAACTGCATAATGGAAAATGTAGGGCTTCTTTCAAAATTGCCCATTAAGACAGCTTGCATGAGCAAAGTTGTCTCCTAGGCATACGCATTCACACAGCTGGGCTCTGCTCTGGAACATGTATTTCTTAGCTTGCTTATTATCCATCAGCTCAAACCACATTTAAAATGGCATGCACACATGCCTCCTTTTCCTTCTGGTCTAGTGTAACCCAATTCACTTTACAATTACTTCTTATTTACATCAGAGTGAAAGCAGAATCTGAACCATGGAGCTACGACTTTCTGGCATGGGTCCCCTATTTTTTTTTCCTAAGGAGAATGCTGTTCCATCTGAGATGCTTTCTGCATCCCAACCATTCCCAATTATCTTCATTAGACATAATAATTTAGAGATCCATTTACAATGAGGCACTTTTCCTATAAGGAAGATTGGCTGCAAGAGCTATAGATTATGGGAAGATCTGAAACAGTGAGATGGTTTACAAGCCTCACATGGCTCTTTTTCATTAACTTTACTCATTTACAGTCAGGCTTTTATGTGTTTCTTCTCAGTGATAATACTGGAAATGATGGAGTAAAATAGAGTCCTGTGTTTAATCAAGAGAGTAGCTCATTTCAACTTTCACTAAAAGATTTAAGGCTAAGAAAGATGGCTGGAGAAAGAATTTGCCTTCCTCCAGTAAAAAACAATGAGAACTGCAGGCTGTGAATATTGAAGAGGTATGTCAATAATGGCTCAGAGATAGCAGGCATTAACCAGTGTTTTGCTGTCACAGAGATGGCATGTGGGGATGCGGCCAACATTTATCTTAATCCATTACAAAAGCAATAACCTGACTTTATGCATTTATGTATATTTTCTTCTAATTGGGTCCTTTTTCTTTCTCATACTACATCACTGAAATGCCCAATGCTATTGACCTCTGTTGCTGCTGAGTGATTAGACTACAAGAGACAACCAAGTTGATTTTTCTGCACTGCACTTTTTCTGCAGTCAACAGAGATGGCTGAGTCCTTTGCAACTGCTTTTCTCTTGCACAAGTGACAAAACAGGCTTGAAAGTCTTCCGGGGCCCTGATTCTGCAAGACGTTAAGTTCACCTGCCTAATTTTAAGCATGTGGTGGTACATGACTTAGTATATTGTGGAAATGGCTTTATCTGGACTCCTGAAATGCTAAAAGTTTGCGTGCTTAAGCACCTTGTTTAGTCAGAGGCTAAACTACCTGCAACTTCTGTAGCCCCTTGGAGCTTCCTGCATGGCCCACTCAAATTACCTAGGACCTGTTCCACTGAATTTAGTGGGAGTCTTTCCATTGACTTCATTTGGCTTTGGATCAGGTTCCTGGAGTTTGAGATCAGTGCTTCACTACTGAAGTCAATGAAATCTTTCAAAAGGTACAGGATTAAGTTTGAATATGCCATTGTTACCTATAGATGATTTTGTACAGTGCAGAATAGGGTCCGATATATAATTTTAAAGAGTCTGAATATTCTCATCTGAAAGGTAGCAATATTCAGAGTGGTCAGTGGCACTGTTGTCATTGATTTCAGTGAGATCAGTGCTGAGGCCCTTGGGACAATGTTCTGTGCCAACAGACAGCTGATGTGAAAGTTAGAGTGCTGATACTTTGCATATTTATTTCTCTCTATGCAATTCTATTTCAAGCAAGATGCATACAATTATTTAGATTAAGGTAATTTAACTGTAGCTATATTATTCATTATTTCCATTCATTGACAAATGGGTAGAGTGTTTAGTGATACGATATACAAAAAGAAACAACATTATTCCAACCAAGAGCAGATCTCTCTTTTTGTTTTATTGATGAATTAAAAATGTACAGACCAGTACTGCAGCTTCTCCACTCTGCCATAGATGGTCTGAGTTAAGACAAGCCACTCAATCCCATTGTGCTGTAGTTCCCCATCTGTAAAATGTGGACAGTCATATTCCTTCCTGTCTCCAACCTTCTCACCTGCACATTCATCCTTTGATCTTGCTACAGCTTGAATATTTGCATAAATTCACCCACCTACCTGGACACTGCCATTGAATTCAATGACTCATGCTTGTGAATAAGGGCAAATAGTCTTAAATGGATGTAAGATCATAGCTTTAGATTGTAGCCTTTAGATTGTAACCTTTTTGGACAAGAACAGTTTCACAGCAGCTAACTCTTTGGTGCCCTGATTGTAAATGTGGCTTCTAGGAGTCGCAAATAATATAGCTCTCCCATCAACTTCAACAGGACTATCCAGGTGCTGACAACTTGCAAGACTAATGTTCTTGGTTTGCTTGCATTTGTATTTAGTTGTAGAAAATATTTACTACTGCTAAATTTGCTCAAGTGTTTTCTCTTTGGAAAACAACCATTTCCAGGCTTGCATATACCTTATGGTGCCTGTCAGTCCATGCCAACTTGCATGATATTGGACCAGGAATACATGGCCTTATTTCCAAAAGACAGGGAATTTTTTAGTGTGCTATTTTTGTGCCATTTTTAGCACTTTGCAGCTGTGCGCCTTCTGCTTCTTCTCACCCCATAGAATTGCCAAGGTGATATTTCCTGACTGACAGGACACATCCCCTGATCAACTCGCTGTGTTAATCATGTCACATATGGAAATCAAACAAGGCGTCTGACATGCAGCAGGATACAACCTTACGCATTTTCCTTCTTCATGCTAAATGAATGTCGCTTAACTCATCTTGATGCGCAGAATCTTTTTTCACCGCACTGAGGTTACTTTGGAAGCTGCTGTTCATTTGGAGTTCAGGATTATCATGAAAGATTTTTACACAAAGGTATTTTTTAAAGTTATATAAAAATAAGTTATGAGGTTCAGAAGTACTGAACATCATGACTGTACCATAGCTAGCTATTATATAGCTCTTTTCACTGACTCAAAACAACTATCACTGTCTCTATTTTACATATGGAGAAACTGAGGTACAGAGCATGAAAATGACTTGCCCATGGTCCTCTATCAAGTCAGTAGCAGAGCAAAAAGTAGAACCCCAGTCATCCAAGTTCCAACCAGTGTCCTGTTCATTGGGTTGTGCTGCCAAGCATCTCTGATTATTGGGAGCCTTAGTCTGCCGGATAAATCATTCCAATTCTGGTGCTGATATTATGCCTCTAACTGTGGCTTATGAGCACTTAAGGTGGAAAGGTTCCCCCACAGAAGTTTGCATATTATGAAGATCAAATCTGTGTGGGCTGTTAGGGTAGATCAAAAGAATGCTTTCTTTCTAAGTCTTGCAAGATGCCTAGCTCTTGCTGTTGAGCTACATTAAATTAAAACTACAGCAAATGAGGTGGTTTGCCACCTGTCCTTTCTAGTGCAGAGAAGTATTTGTTTATAGCAGTGAATGCCCTGAAAGACCTATTTTCATACTCGTATGTAAACAAGTACCAAGACTATAATATAGCGCAGTGCTCTGTAACATTTCTCTGGGTTTATGCTTAGAAAGAAATGGAAAAGGTTGATCTTGAGGTGGGCTGTGCTGGAAAGATTTTGTTCTACTGGTTGTCAATGCCTGCCCTTAGCTAGCATGCGGTTATTTTGGTCTAACAATAAATAAAAAAGCCTTCCTGGAACTGCTGCTTGGAGGGGAATGGAATTGCTGAGTAACACAATACAGGAGCATACAGATTGCTACCTGGGATCAGAGCAGCGAGCTCTTTAAGGCAGTGTGTCCTATGGCCTGACAGTTGCCTGTATCGGTTGTATGATGTTCTGTTCTTTGCTTTGCCACTTACCTTTAGTGTGACTTTCAACGAATCACTTCCTGTTTCTGGGGACAGGTTAGTAAAAGATAAAAAGAGGCATATTAAGGCTAAAGTATTATTATTGTCTCACTCCTTGTCCCTCTACCAAAGCTTTGTAAAAAATCAATTTTAATAGTTATAATTTCAGTGCAAACTGTAAACTTGATACGAAGTAAAATGCTTCATTTGCTGCAGTTCACTCATATCTCACTAGATCCATGATTTCTAAAACCAAAAAATCACTATATTTCAGTACTTTCTATTGAGCGTATACGTAAATATACTATAAATTGTGAAAAATCAACATGGTAAGGTAAGCTCAGCTTTCAGTTTTTTCTTATTTAAAGTTCAGATGGTGGTTTAATTGTAGTTTCTTATTCCTGCTAGATTTAGAGAAGAAAGCCATTAATTCTATCAATTGTACCATGGCAAAAAGGAAATCTGAGCGTCACTAGAAGTTACAGATCGATATGTTCATTCAATAGTGATAATTATTTAAATAACCCACATGCTAGGTAGCTCTTAGCTGTAACCAATTTTTTAAATGAAACCTTAGCTTGTTTGTTTACCAGGAATGCAAAGCCAAAGCTGGGAACATTATCAGTCTTGAGGAACTTACTCCACATAGCTTACATTATATATTCATCTTACTCCATGGTAATGGTTACTTATTTTAATTTATTTTAACCAGAAAATATTTTTCTTCCATAGAAAGTTTTAGACACAAATAGTCCCTAAACCAACTTTTGTCTGATTTTACAGTGAATTTTCAGCAAGAACGTGACTATCCCAGTTGTATCCATGCCACTAAATGTCTTAAGCTTTATTGCCCTTTTCCTTTCTATTTACTAACTGGAACCCAGGTATGAGAGTAACAGTCCTATTTAACCTTGTACGCCTGAGTGTTGAAGCCATTGGAACTACTGGATTATATGAATTTATGCACCCGCATAATTCTTTGCAGGTTTGCGGGTTGCAACTGAGAAAAATGCTGGAAACTTTTGTCCTAGTTGTTCTTTTTCATTATTTTCATCAGTATGTTTTAAGCAGCTGTAGAATTTATTGAAAACCAATGGACAGGAAACAAAATGTTATTGAAATTTTGGAATATTTCTATATCTGCTAGGCCAGATGAATGAGAACTTTGGCAAAGCTTTTGTGTCAGGGCACAATGCTATAATGTTAGAGCAGTAGATATGACAGGGAAATTATTATTATTTGTTCCATGCCAAAAAGATCAATACAGTCCATAATTTCGTTAGTGGCAAAAAGATGGGACCCAATAAAATTTAAGGCAGCTTTTGTGAATATTAAAGGTGTCAAGCATGTGCTTGATTTCTGCTCAGAGGGAACAGGTAGGATTTCTTAAAATTCCAAGTGTCATCTTCAGTTTAAGTGGGACTTAAATGATTGATAGGCCTTGCTCTCCACAGAGGATTGAATTTCACTCTTTGTGAGCGTTTGGCTGTGTGTGCAATGGGTATTATGCTTACCTCCCTACAAGACATTTTATGCTGTTAAATTTATGGGCCCCTGGAATCTAGCCCAGGATTTTTGAAGTGCTTTGTGATCTTCGAGTGAAAGGTGCCACATGTTCAATATTAATGCTTTCTGTGTGTTTGTGTATGTGTGTTGGTATATGCATAGGCACTGTTAGCATTGCTTTGTGGGTGAAAATAAGCCACATAGCTCTGAGACTTCAGCATCTTTTGTCTTGCTCTCCAGCCTGACAGTACAAGAGGCATTAAACGTTTGCAAAGTTTTAGCAATGAGATTTTTGGTCTTTTTTTGTTGTTGTTCATTATCTCTATAGTGGTAATGCCTAGGGGCTCTGAGCTCAGAGGCATCGAACAGACATTTAGCTAAAGACAGTACCTGCCTCCAAAGAGTTTACAGTCCCCAAATTGATTTTCAGTTAATTCTTCTCCTTTGGGCTAATGGGTGGCAATAGAATGACAGGCTCATAGCACCCCCTTTTCTTTGGTGGCTTGGATTATGAATTACTCTTTGGGGAAGTTCAGCGGCACAGCTTTTAGAAGGGGAGAAAGGGAGAGAGAGTAGAATAAGAATTTCTCTCTGTCCTTTTCCATCTGACTGGGAAAGGATTGAAAGTAGTCCCAAGGCATGACATTGCATCTATTAATTCTGGGAGCAACACTCCACACATGGCTAATGATCCACTGTATGGATTCATTTCCTTTGGTTTCAACAGCTTAGTTTTTGGGCATTAGGATGATGGATTTCTCCTGATCCTGAAGGCTTCCATTTGAAAGTCAAAACTTTGTGTTTTGTGGGAGAAGGCTTAACACTTTCAGTGCCCTGAGTGAGCTCACCACACCTCTGCAGACCAAAGATGAATGAATTGGTTTCACTTCCTTAGTTCCTCACTGCCTTCTGTAGCTATGTTGATCGTCTCCTTCCACCCCAGTTCTTTCCACTCCCTGTTATTATTGTTCTCTTGTATTTACAAAAGCCCCTATCTCTTAGATCCTGAAGCAAACCCAGCAAGACTGATTCTTTTGCCACCTTCTTTCTGCTTCCAGGGCTCCCTTCCCACTTTACTCCCACTCGGTGTCTGCCCTAGTCACCCAAAGTTCACTATTCATTCTCCCTTGTGGTTCCAGGCCAATAAGTTGAAAATGGGTTATTAGGAGGTGTAGGACCTATTGAGCAAATAAGCAGAGGCAGTGAGAATTGCTCAAAGCAGCAGTGCTCTAGTCCACTTCCCCACTTCTTAAGACTTTACTTGACCTTCCCTGTACAACCGGTAAAACCCAACACACAGCCCAGATCCTACAAGAAATCAGCTAGATAGGAAGGAGGATAGATGTTCCAGTGCTGAAGGCAATAGGCTGTAATTCAGGGACCTGGGTTCAGTTTCTAGCTGGGTCACAGACTTCCGTATATATCCACTGATAAATCGCATCTTGGTTTCCTGTTTATATATGAGCAAGCTGGGACAGAGAGTTCCCTCCTTCATTATAGATATTATTGAGCGCTCCGTAAGGTTTGTGAGCTGCTCAAAAAGCAGTAGGACCGGATAGATAGATCTCTAAGGAGAACTATGCAAAGCGGTAAGAAGAAATTATTTGGTTTAAGTCTCAGGACAGTAGGGATGGCAAGAAAATGGAGAGGAAGGGAATTTTCATGTTCAAGTTCTATTCATGTTTTCCACCCAGCTCTGCGTGGCAGTAAAATATAGAACTTACCAATAGGAAAGTAATAAAATAACACTCATAAAATTATATTCTTCAATATAAAATAACTTTGTTCAATGGTAGTACTACAGCAGCTCAAGCTTTACATTAAATTTTGCATTCATCTTGGGTTATCTATGTGAACTCCCAGCATTTGGCTTATTTCACATAAATAAATGTATTTAGTAGTTTCACATTTGTTCTTCTTCATTTAGTCTTTTCAGCAATGTACTTAAATAGAGTTGACACTTGTATTAGTTAAATATGAAGTATCTACTACTTTTCCTTGCAACAAATTATGGGCTTGTATATACTGCATCAAGTTTATCGAGTATCCTGGAATATTTTATAGATTTAAGATGATTGTTCTCATTATCTGTTGTTGTGTACCATCCAAGGGGGAAGTGCTTTTGTTAATTTACCAGGCTAAATAAAAAAGAAAAATCAAACAATTTAATAGGAGAAGACTAAGGTATTTGGAATGAAATTGTTCCATAGGAAGAAAGTACAATTGAATGGATAAAATGAAGAGATTTGGGAATCAGAATTTGTGATTTATACTCTCCCTCACTGATTTTTCTGTGTGACCTCAGGGAAATCACTTAGGCCTTGTCTATGCACACTTTTGGATAAAACTGAGCCAGCGGGGAATGTTTTGAATGGAGGTTCATTTATTTTTTAAACTTGAAGGAGTTATGTTGATGCAATCCTTAGTAGAGCACAATTACAATATAATAATATTATAGTTATAATAAAGGTGGCTAACAACCACATAGTTTTATTTTACACAGTTATGGTAGTATAAACCAATTATAACACCAGACTTCTACCTATGTTAGAGAGGGTAGTAAGGCTTTAACTATGCTGACGTAGTTAAAAGGTGGAGAGTTAATGAATTAATGTTTGGGGAGTATTAGGGAAAGACATTAGCCCTCTTTTTCACAGCTTCTTCTTGCCTAGTCTTCTGGAGTCTTCTGCCTGGAGCCGTCTTCAGCCATGATCTTGCAAACACTTACGCACATGCTTAACTTGGAACATATGAACAGTCTCATTAAAGTCAATGGGCCAGCTCCCCAGCAGGTGGAAGAACTTCACACAACTCCATCAACTTCTCTGGAGCCTTGATAGCCTCCAGCAGCTATCTTTTTCTTTGGAGCTAGTCACATACATAAAGTAAGGCACAGGCATAAAAGTTTGTTGCAATCTGTAATATGTAGGAAGCAAAACTGTGTAAGGATTGAAGTCTTATTAGAGGAATCTTCCAGCAGTGGCCTATGGGTTTTGTATTGATGAGAGATGTTCTTTGGTAATAATCCTGCCATGGCTTACAGTGTCATGCCTAACCTCCATCTGGAGGACATTTTCTTTGCATGTATTTTTTATTATTATTATTTTTTACAGAGTGAATGAAGCAGCTGCTGTCTAGCTGGGAAGAAAATTGATAAGTCTGCACTGTCACCAGCAGGGTGCCTCTGTCAGAGCCATTGATTTCCTTCCCTGCTAGGCAATGATGCTCCAATCTCTCTGCAGAATGCAGAATGCTTCCTTTAAGAACTTCATTACTGTGGCAGTTGTGCAGCAGCTCTTCCAATAGATTATTATGGAGAGGGCTGTGTTACACAGTGCCACTTATTTCATGAACCCTAAAGATCACTTCTGCTTCTCCTGGAAATTACAGCACTTGACCTAGGCTCACTGCAGTTTCACTTAAGTGAAGACTTCTCCTCTTTCCATGATCCAACTCCCATTTGGTGAAGAAAACAGCTAACAGAAAGCAGTAATAATAATCATTTCTTCATACCTGCTTGTAATAAGATCTGGAAACCTGCCATTCCTCAGACCGGGGCTGAGTCACAGGACTGTGGAGTCATGGACTAAGGATGGATTTTGAAAAGCCATTTCTTGCCTTAGGCTTGGGCAACAAAAGCTCCTAAGAGATGCTGCACATCCAGGGCGCGCACAGGTTCTATGCAGCCACCCCCAAGCATTCAGCAATGGTGAGCTTGGATCCAAGAAGTACCATGAGTGACTTAAAAATCAGGACACTCCTCTTAAATTAATTCTACGTTTCTTTGTCTTATCTCTGGGCTGCTCAGACTTCAAGCAGTAGAGGGCTAGAAGCCTTTTCTAATGGAGGTAGTTTTTTTTCCCTATCACATGCATCTGAGAGCTAGTGCTTCAAGAAAAATATTGTGAGGAATGGCAGTATCGCTGTTACAAAAATGTTGCTATAGACACTGACTTAGTCAGCAGTCTGGCCTGAATGTAGTTTTATACATACAAGCTACCCATTCAGTGCAGAATTCATGTGTAGTCTTCACTAATATGTTCTGTGATACTGAGCAAGGTGTTTAGCCTCTCTGTGACTCAGTTTGCCTGTCTGACAAATGGGGATAATGATACCTTCCTCGCTGGAGAGCTGTAACTTTTCAGCAGAACATCGCTGAAATAAAATTATTCATGCGTCTACATACTGGCAGGACTGGGGATTTAGACAGTATATCTTGGAATATGGAGCAGTTAATCAAGATTTTTTATTACAAGACATTGCAAGAGTTCATTGAAATATTTCTTTTCAGCTTTATTACTTCAGCTTTATCAAAATGAGATGGGCTATAATTTCCAGCAAATATTTTGGCATAATTGATATGTTCCTGAAACGCAGCAATAGTCAAATCAGTAATATCTAGAGGAAGAACTGTTCCATTGGAAACCCTTCAGTCAGCTCTCCTGTTGACCTTCAGTTGGGTCATTTTATCTGCAAGTGTTTGTATGATGCCCTCTTTTTGAAACCACGAACATTTAGTGTCTCACCTTAAAGTACCACAGAAAAGCAGGCAAAAAGTTCTGTGTTTACCAATTTTGAGGGCACATCTACACGTTGTCCTATGGCGACATAGCGACATGCTACATTGCTGTATGGCTTGCTACAGTGGCATAGTGATCACGTGCATCTGCATGTGATCGCCATCTACATCGCTGTCACAGCATGCTCCATGGGTATAGTGTGCCACTACACGACAGCGGCAAAATTTAACCGTGCACTGTGAGCATGGCTCAGGAACTGCCCTTCCAAAAGGAAGTACTAAAGTACAGTGCTGTAGGAACGTTGCTGTTCAGCGACGTGTAGATGCATCCTGAGTTATTTTTTTAATATGTTGTGTGTGGGAAGTGAAGCCTCCTGCACTTTGAAGCTTTGACATGAGAATTTCTGTTTCATGGGAAAGATTTTTAAAGGCACCTGTCCTGCAAGTGCATTTGACCCCTCCACCTTTAAAAAATTAGTAAAATTGTTTTAATACCAGAAGAAGCATCAAGTACATTATTTCATGAGACATGTCAACATTAATTGAGTAATATAATTGATGAATGGTCTTTGTCCAGCTCTAGAAATTAGAATTCCAATTGCACGATGTTGGATATATATTTTTAAATGCCTTCTATGAATCAGTTAAATTAAAAACATCAAAATTAACATTGTTGTTATTAACTTTTAGGTATTAGCAACTGAGAAAGTTGATAGTGGCTTTCATTTTTTATGTTCCTCAAATACATCAGGCATGGCTGCTGTCTAGACACCATCATTTTCTATTCAGGACCAAACTTGTCCTCAGTACAGTTCCTAGATTTAACTTTACAGTGGAAGAAAAGCCATAAAATGAAATGGAAAGATTATCTATAAAATCATTCTCACAGTAGAATGAACATAGATTGTCAAACACAGTTCAAGGGTCCATCCCCCACCCGCCAAAAAAAATCCTAGTTCTATGTGTGCGCGCACATATATGTGTGTGATCTAAACGTAAGTTATTGCAGCTTTTGTGGTGAATGACTACTGTAACTTCAAGCAAAAATGTTGCATCTTCTTTGCTCTGACACCTGCAAAGACCTGGACAACAGACCAGTTGCTGAGGGATTGTAACTGCTACCTGTTATGGGCTAGCCAAGATAGTTGTTTCCTTTTGCTCCCCACCTATCTTGCCACTTGTCTTATACCTTGTGAGCCTGTTAGGGTAAGGACTGGAGTTTTGTCTTTGTCTGTACAGTGCCTAGGACAATGCAACCGTGGTCCATGATGGGGCTCTTGGGTACTAATGTGTTTCAGATAAATGTTTGCTTTGATACTTAAATAGTTTTTTTAAGCTCTGCTGCCAGTAAAGTCCATCATGGTTTTTATACAGTGCCTTCATCTCTATATCTCTTTGCTTTGCAGTCATCCCCAATTCATGCCTCTCTCTATCAGGTAGGTGCTCGGTCACTATTTTACAGGTGGGGAGCTGAAGCACAGGGCAAAAGGTGACAGTGCTATTGTCACCAAGATGTGTATAGTCTTGGTGTATAGTCACCAAGAACTCAAGTCATTGCTGAACCAGGACTTGGATCTCATATCTCTGAGTCACAGCGCAGTGGACTAACTGCTCGATCATCTGTGCTACCCCAGATTTGTCTCATCTTTGAATGAACAGATCTTCAATGCTTCAAAAAGGTTGGGCAGATCATGCAGCTCCCACAGGGCTTGATTTTGGGGATGCCTACTGATTTGTGAACGCATGACAACTTGTGCTAGCCTTCAGCCTTTGTAAAAAAAATAAATAAAAAAAAAATGCAGTCTATGATATAAATAAATAAGCCTGAGAGCAGATCAGGATTTAGCTGTCTCTTTAAAGAAACACACAAATAAACAAGAAAACAAGCAGAGCTCAATTTCAGGTAGATTTAACATGCCTATGGACAAGTGAATTTTTAATAGCTAATCTAAGCCTGACAGCTCATGGGAAATATCAATCTATTAGGCAGGCTTCTAGTGCTGAATTTTTAATGCACTTTTAGTGATTAAAGTGCAATTTTCCTCTGCTGTTCAAAAGAGATCTCAGAGGCTGTAAAGAGCAGCTTAAAGTCATAAGAACAATATAGAATTAATAATTGTGATTGACCACATTTCTTTCATTCTTAAAGCAGGGCGGTATAAGTTTATAAGGGAATATTGTGTTTGGTTGCAGAGGAAAATAACTCATTTAAGAGACGTCAGTGGAGCTTGATCCTTTTATGAAAAAGATTGTATTACATGGCTGCCTGGAAAAAGCAAGAGGATGGACTCCCATCTTACACTTCTACTCTAGAGGAAGCTGTTCAGATTTACAATAAGATTTACAATCAGAATAGCTCTAGTGACTTCAAATGAGGATTTGGCTCTAGAGCTTAGCCCTGACCCCACTGAGATGGATGGGAGATTTGTCGCTGACCTCAGGGGAGCCAGATTTTACCCTTGGCATATGGATTCTGCCTCCTTAAAATGGATATCTTGCCCAAAGGCAAGAGAGGCCCTGCTCCTCAAAGGACCTGTCTCCCACTGACGCAAAAGTATGTTTCTCTTTTTTTTTTTCCTAATAGCTGTGTTATTAATAATGGTGTTGTCATCTCTGGCCATTTTAACATGTGGCTTGCAAAATTAAGTATTATTTCTTTAAAGCTGCAGCTTTAAGATACTTGTTCTGGGTAAGAGCATGTGTAGAGATAAATGTATGAAAAGGATGTAGGCCTCTAGCCCTCAGGGAGAGAAGCTTGCAAACATGTCCTAAGTGCATCTCAAAGATCCAAAGCTCAGGAGCTTGTCTAAGAATAACAGCATCTGGGTCCCCTGCTCTGCCACAAACTCCTTGTGTAATCTTGGGCAAGTCACTTATCCTTCTTTCACATCTCAGTGTCCTGCCTATTATATAGGGAATAGCTGCACCACTATGTCTCAGCAGTGTTATGAGGATGAATATATAAGAAGCTGTGGAGTTCTTAGGTATCTGATTGGTCATCAGTATGCAAAAAGTAATGGATGATCAGGATTGCCAACCCCAAATATTCAAAAATATCGTAAGTCAGGGCCCTCAGAATCATGAGAATAACTAAAGAATCAGGAGTGTTTTCCAGTAGGTTTTGGCATTGCTTTCTTTGCCTTCCAGTTCCTGAGACTTTAGGGTGTGTTGACTTCGAGTTGTCAAGCTGTTCTGTCTTTAAATCCACCTAAGATTCTGCTGCTCTTCCATGCTGCCAGCTTGAAAAAAACACCAAATATTGTGAGATTCACAAGAGTTGACAACATTGAATCAGCCATGATCCTGCTTTTCTTCTCATGCTCCTCTATCCCTTACCTTCCAAAAACACCAGCAGAGGCTTTCCAAAAATTAGCTTCAGAGCGTGGGGAGTGAAACCTTCCTCTCCTTAGCATATCGTCACAGCTCTAGTGGACTGGAGAGTGTGTTCATCCCCTGCCCTTGTGTTTCCTTATTGCAGTAGAAGTGCAACCTTCTTATTCAATACATATAAAGCCGCAGTATGATATGTACATATATTCTTTAATATTCTAATTGCACAGCTACTGCTTACATCATTTTGAACTAATTACCCTGCAATGAGCCTGATACTTGACAGGACTGCTAGATCACCTATAACTACTGGGGGGCTTTGCTGATCTGTTTCAAATTTTCTTTTAGTGTTTGGTGCACAATAAGTGCCTTTTCAAACTGTAAATGTAAATGCCTAGTTCAGGCAGCTCATTTAAAAATGCTAAATTACTTATAATGATGTGTTAATAAAAGAACTGTGCAGATGTTCAGGATCCATTTTTAAAACAATTGTGTTTTAAATTGCATACTGTGGTATTAGAAATCTAATAGATTTGATATGATTGTAACATAAATGTATTGCTCTGGAACAGCAAACTTTGTGTGTAGCTGCACTGTATGTCCAGGATAGAGTAAAGTGTTTTAGAAGTAGTAAGTGCCTGAGAAAGATGTAATTTATTCCTGCCACATGAGACATGAGCTCAGCATATGCTTATAGTTCACACATGCACGGTTTCCTGTTTTGGAACCTGCTGAATTCACCAGCCCCTTCGCTAACATTTAAAAACGGGGTTTTTAAAAGTACAGAAATGGGAGCACATACTTCTGACTTGCAGTTGGGCTTGTGCTGCTCAGTCACACATGCCTGGCTGAAAGTCAGTGGGACTCAGTCTTAAATCCCTTAGGTGCTTTGAAATGTAGGATATTTACATTTTTTTTTGATAATCCCACTCTACAGAGAGGTTTGTACCATATGCCATGCGTTCTGTAACTGTGGTCTAAGCTAGGGCTGTAGGTCAACTACAGTCTTGGAAAATCCAACATGTAAAACTGCCAGTATAAGTACAAAAGCTACCTCTTTCCCAGACCACAAGGGGTTGTGGACACACCCCGAATGATATTTTACATACCTGTCAAAAAAGTACCATAGGAACCCCAGCCACATACAAGGTTGTGCCACACAAAATGGCCATCGTAGGCCATTTTTGTTGAATGCATTGGTGGATTCTTGTTTAGATTGGGGGGGGGGGGGGGCATCAGTATCGGTGATATGCAGTTTTCCGTGCTCACAAATGCAGTTGTGCATCTTGTACTGGGCATGGTTATTTGCAGGCCAACTCTGTGCCAATGCAGTCAATTGGTACACAAAAAAATATAAGCCCTTTCTTTTGCTGTGAGATTCCCACTGAGCAGCCTTAAAAAAGAAAGAAAGAAAAGAAAAGTTTGACCCCACAAGAAAACATTACTAGGGCCTTTTTTTTCCCTTCATGAGATCTTGTAACTTCCCGCACCGGCTGGAATATCTGCAGTAATTAATTACTAAACTTAATTGTGAGGCCCAGCTTAGGATTTATGTTGTTGTTGTGCTCTATAGAATTCTTATAAATCAATGGCATGCTGCAGTCCAGCAATCGCAGGCAGGAGCTGGGTGCCAGGCAGTTTGAGCTATGCTCCTGGGCCTGCCACCGACTCATTGTAGGAAGTTTTGGCAAGCCACTTAACCTTTCTGTTCCCCTTTTTAATCATGTGTAAAATGGGAATAAAAAGTGACTCTCACAGGGGTTAATTAAGCAGTGCTTTAATAATATTTTGTGCCTGTGCAACACTCGCAAAAAAAATCATGTGCCATGTTTCTCCTCTCTTGGCTGGTCAAGCAAAGGGCAATATCCTGCAACTGCTGCCAGAGTATGGAGTTGTTTCTTTAGCACAAGTTGTGCAAGTGGATGCTGAAATAGTGGAGGTCTTCCCTTCTAACTTGTGGTTTAAAGGCCCTTATTATTAGTTTTTAAACATGGTACTTTTCATTTGAGAACCTCAAAGTATTTAATGAACTAATCAGTGCCAAGAAAGAAAATTATTCATGAGAAATTCAACAGATTTAAGTAAATAACAACATTATTAGATAAGTATTCATGGCAGTGCTGCTCTAGCACATAAACATTCCTCTTCCTCCAGCCGCTTCACTTCAGCAGCTGTAATAAAATGCAGATTCCCAGCCTGAGCTGTCAAGCATCTGAAGTGACGTAAGTTATAACGTGATCCACTTTCCAGTCCAGCTCTTCAGCTAATCCTTTATCTCTCTGTCTCAAAGTGACATTTCTACTTGATTAGCTGAAATAATCTGATCTAAATGAGTTGTACACAGGGGGAACCAAAAAAGTATTTCTTTTTAATCAGCAACATAATGTGATTAAATGAGTTAAGTTCAGTCTGGCTTAGGTTCTGAAACTGGTCCCTATACCTGCTGAAGTCAGTATGAAAGCGTTCACTTTGATGTGCACTGAATTGAGCCCTGCAGTGAAGTTGTATGTGAAGTTATTACCCTATAATTACTGCTAATGCTTCTTCTAGAGAAAATAGCTTAATCCAGGGGTTCAAGCAGTGGATGGGGAGCCAGGATTTCTACGTTCCATCCTTGGATGTACCACTGACTCAACCTTTATCAACTGTGTCTGAGCATAAATACTATCAGTCTAATTACAAACATAAAATGAGGAAAGGGCAACCTTGATCACTATCTGTTTTCTCTGAAACTGTGTACTCTTTGGGGCTGCCTCTTACTGTCTGGTTCCTGTGTCTAGCTTCAATCTCCCTTGGGCCTGTGGATGGTATTATACTGTAAAGAAATATTAATAGGAATCTACCTTGTGGATCCAAATGTATCAAGAAAGCTTGCAGGAAGAGCTTACACTTTAGGTTCTAATTTATATAGCCATTTATTTATGCCATTAGAGGGGGGGGGGATACCTTGTGCCCATTGGTTTTCAATAGACAATTTACTAATTACCATGTGCCTTTTGAGAATTTCCCCCTTTATTTGAGGATTTGTGGACATGCCTTCCTAAAGCAGGGTTGGAGTGTTAGCTTTAGTCTGTAGGATCATTTCCAAGCTGTTCAGAGGAGGAAATGGGGCGTTTCTGATTTTCAGACAGCCTGACACCTCCTCCTGTGACCCCAATAGGGAAGGAATTGAAAGGTTTGGTTGGTGTCTCTTTATGCTCAATGATGTAGGTGTGCCGAGTTTTCCATAGGCTTATCTTTCAAGTGTCTTTTCATTTGGAAATGGCTGTGCGTATGGGTGAGAGGAGATGGGTCTCCTGCTGTGAGTGATTGTCACTTGTCTGATTTCAGACGTGCAGGAGAGTTCACTCAGTAGTGGGATCATTTGTACAGTTCAGTGCACAATGTCCTTTAGAAGAGCATACTCCTTATTGGCTTACTGAATTGTCACAAAGTGCTGTTGGTTTCCTACAGTAATTACTATAATAAAAATACTTTACTCAAGATGGGAAATAAGGGGAAGGAGCCAGCACTGACAGCAGTAATCAACTTGAGAGGAACAACACAAAGGACCAGGTCCCACAAGCTAAACCACTGCTTTAATGTCGATGTGAGCTCTGCATTGCTGGATACATTTTTGGATACCTTGGGCGAGTCATTCTGATCCCATTTCAGGGAATATTGGCGATTACTTGCATTTCAGTAATGAATGTGAGTCAGTCCACCCAAGCTCACCCTTAAATTTCAATTGGCATGTGGCACAAGCATTTTCTTGTATTGCAGTGGATTTTTGAACAGGGCCTGTACTCTCTCTGGGTACAGACTTAATGGGCATAATGATCTTTCCTTTCTCTTACCTTATGGCACAGTCTTGTCTACTTACAATATTAGAGCATCAAGGCAGTGAGTTGTTTCTGTTTTCCTTGCTTAACAAGACTGGGGCCCTGATTTCAGAAGGAGCTACTGTGGTGGTGGTGGTGATGATGATGATGATAGTAAGGTGTTGCAGGATCAATTCCCAAACATCTCAGATGTAACCTGACAGGGTCCTCCTCCAAGGTTTTTCAGGTTTCTGTTTTACTGTGTGGTGCTTGCCTAGAGCATGCAGGACCGACACATTTAGAAACCACGAGTAAGAAGGAGAGGTTGCGATGGATCAGCCATGTCAGGAGAGTGGGAAGAGACCATATCCCTAAGAATATATTGTATAGCAAGATTTGAGATGGCTCTAGAAAGTGGGGTTGCACTCTATGGTGGTACCACGATGTGTGCAAAAATGATATGAAGTTGTTCAACAACGATATAGAAAGCTGGGAAGAGCACGCAGAATCCCTTCCTATCTGGAGGGAACTTCTGGCACTGGGTTCAGCTCGGCATGAAACAGCTTTGATCCAGAGGATGGAAGCAAAGCGAGAAGGAAGAAAGCAGTTTGCCGTAAACTTGGACTCAAACTCAGTCAACATATGGATCTGTGAAACATGTAACAAGCTGTGTTGCTCTCGAATTGGGCTTGTCTGCCACAGATGGATTCATTAGGCGCCGGACTAGACCTCTTACCTGTATGCCATGATCCAGAGGATAGATGGTTGCCTACACTTGCCTTCCAGTAGTGTTTACTCTTCTCTCAGGAAACTTGGACACTAGATGGGCAGCAGGCAGGAAGGAAAAGAGAAACACAGATATTAGAAGTGACTTGCAGCTCACTGGAAGAGCTGGGACTGTTAACTCAGTTGTGCATCTCCTAGTCCTATGCTCTGGCCAGTAAGAACATGCTTTTTTATCAGGGGATCTATCTTATTCCCAATTGATTTACATGGGAGCAGGAACAGACCCCATGTTATTAAAACAGATTATTGCAAGCGGATTAGCAGTTTCTCCAATCAGACTTGTATAAATCTAGTTGGCAGGACAGCAATTAATGTTATTTCAGATGCTGGTACCTTATGGCTCTGACCTTTTTAATATGAACTACCTGCCATGTTTCACCTGTAGCAATTGATGAAGCCAGTTCTCATCATTTCTCACATGCAAGTTCCCTGCTGTTAGTCTGATTGTTCTCAGAAGAGTCAGAGCTTGGGTACTGAAGAGGCCAGAAAAAAAATGTGTAAATTGAAGGGAGCAGGGGAAGAAAAATGACACTTATTGGGCAGCAAGAAGAAATCACCCAATATTGTTAAGAGCAATAATATTGTTTTGAAGTAGCATTTCAAAGTACTTACTCTATTGTGTATGCCTGCTAAAACTGCAACCCACCTGCAAAATGCTTAACATATAACTACTAGTAATAGGCCCAGATCCTTAGCTGGCCCATCATATTTTCCCAATCCAACTCTTAACTAGGTGCTGTGATTCACATTTTATTGTGACTTATAGAAGTCCTGAGGACAAATAAGGAATTCAAAGGGGAGGGGAAAAATGAGGCTGAACCTTGTTATGGGCCAGCTGGGGTATGTTAATATAGCCCCATTGTTTTCAGCAGATCTTTTTCTGATGCATACCATGTGATGGTTTCACTACAATATACTGAAGGATACAGAATAAAGGGAATGTGTGTAGGAGAGGGAGAGATTTGTGTCCAGTTGAAGGTCATTGTGCATTAAGGTAACATGCAAAATGTTTCCTCCCCCAGAACTACTTCTGTACTCCTGTGATTCTCAACCCTGGTACTGTGAGCTTCTTGTAAGGATGCCATGGGGTGCTGTGCATCATTAACACTGTTTGGTGTGCAAACACCAGGGCTAGGGACAGAAGTTACACACAAACCAATTTAAGTGATCAGAAACTGGTTTAAACCTGTAACAACATAAGTTCAGTGCACATAAACAAGTTTCAAATGGGCTGAGACTGGTTTAAGATAAACGTAGTTGAATGTAATATCAGATTTAACTGATTTGGGTCAAACCAGTTTATTAAACTTCTGTCCCAGACCTCTTCCTGGTTCAAGTTAAATCACAGTCCCCCAGATTCCCAGCAAGTGTTCCAGTCCTGGGCTGGGCTGGGCTGGGCTGTCTTCTCCAGAGAGAACCTTTGTTCTCTGGCTGGAGCAGTGAGGGCTGGATGACAAATGGGTTGGGGCGGGGGGAGGCCCACCTATGGATGCAGCCCAGTCTGCAGGGGGTCTGTGCCCCCCTATCCCCTCCTGGCAAACCCTGGCTGGGATCTGGGATGGAGAGGGGGGTTAAACACCCCTTCCCTCATACAAAGTTACTGCTGGCTATAACTGTGGACTACAAACCCCAGAGGCATCTGCAAGCAGGAAGAAGAAGTGATGAGCAACCCTGCAGAGTCCTGCTGCTATAATTCTGGACTGTAAATCTCACCCATGTCAGGGGCAGCAGGAAGATGAAGTGAACACACAGCCAGAGTCATGCTCTAGCACCCCCCGGCTTCTGGTCTGAGCTACTGCAGGCATGTGGCTGCATTTCCTGAATCAAAGGTAAATGTCTGGTCACTTCTGTTTCAATTTAGTCTGTGCAGCTTAGACTAACCTGCAAAGACTAAATAGATTCAGCTTGAGGCTTTTTGACTGGCTGTACCTAGTCCTGCACACAATTCAAGGTAAACCTAGAGATTTCCTCTGAGAAACCATAATGTCAAAAAGTTTCTGTTCTCTTTCTGAATTCCTTTCAACAGAAGAATGGCTCTATTATTTTTCCATGGCCCAAAAATGAACGAAAGCAAAAAAAATAGCAAATTCCAAAGGGGAGCCTGGGGTCTGAAAAGATTGAGAACCACTATTCTAATCACTCTTTTAAGAGTCATATTCCAAGAATGCAGAATCAAGAGGAGTCCCTCCACATCTTGTAGGATCAGACACTAATCTGCTTCTGTCAACCTGCTGCTTCTCTCCTTGTCCCCAAATGAATGTGATTCCTGCCTGTTGCACATAAAGTCTTGACTAGCATACTCCCAGACCAGGAAGTAGAGTGACATATTGCACCTGTAGCCTAAAAGGTTCTGTTTCCATTCAGTGTTTTAAAATGAATGGATACAAAGCAGGAGCCCTGAAGTCAGAACATTTCTCCAGACTCGATCAGGACTGCCACAAACCTCCAGCAGGCTATTAATTAAACAGCCACGCTGGGCTTTTGCCTCTTCCAGTGTCAGCAGAAGCTGTAAATTGAATGATAGCTTTGTATTCAAAGAGGTAGCTGCAGTTAATCTGTATGGAAGGGCCTTACTGTGAAAACTGCGCATCATGGGAGGCTGATTTGCTTGGGCAGGCACATACTGTCAGAGAAGAATGAGATGACCACAGCTGAGACCACATGCAAGGGAAACCAGGCACGTGGGCAAACCTTGCCCAACCAGAAAGAAATGCTAGGCCCCTCCCTGATTTCCTTCCTTTCATCTCCTCCAGGGGGAACACAAACATGTGCATAGGCATCTGTTTATCTCAGGCACATATATGGTCCTTGTTAAAGTAGCATATCTGTGCCTTTTAGTCCTTAGTATATTATTTCCTCCAAAATAGAACAGGCCCCCATTTTACAGATGGGAATCTGAAACACAAGGAGGCAGCATGACTTTTCTAACATCACAGTAGAAGTCTTCAGCAAAGCACGGGGGTCAAAACCTAGTTTTCTTGAGCTTTAGGGTAAGCACCAGGCTGGTTTTCTCCAGGTTTGCCCTTGAAAATGAGAGACTAGGCCAGGGGTCGACAAGCCTTTTTGAGATGCCCACAACATCAACTTGTAAGATGCAGGGGTAGACAGTGGGGGAAGCACTAGGGGCCCAATCCTTGTTGTGGCAGCACAGCCATGGCCCCTTTAATGGGTGCACTGTTGACCCTTCTACAGATAGGCCTGAACCATAGTTACTAGTTCACCTTTTATCTGACCCTTGAGTTGAAAAATATGAATGCACATTTGCAAAAAATGTGCAGCTTTCACCAAGAAGTTTTTGAAGTAGAGATTTTTATTCCCCTTCTCAAAATATTGCTAATATCTTTCAACATTTCCATTGAAATCGTTATGAAGAATCATATTTTTTTCCTTGGGTTAGTAAAGATTACTTTTTTTAAATATTCCCTAACAGGCTCATAGAGCACCCTGCAGTTCCTTTGAGAACTGCGACAGAAAGACCATGTTTTAGGAAAGCGAATTTGCCCAAATAGCATCAAGCTAACCTGGGAACTAGGAAGTTAGGGAAAAACTTCAGGGTTGTCTGCAGTATTTCCAGCTCCAAGTATTCCAAACTCATGAGTCAGGTTGCAGTCATGAGATTTTAAAAGCATAGTGTTGAACTTTTTTCCTTGCATTCTGTGGCTTGAGAGGTAGATGGAGTATCATTTTCAAGCTGTTTTTTGCCAACAGGAGGGTTAATAACTTAATAACTTTAATATCTTAAAAGAAATACTGAGTGTGTCACATATTCACAGGCTTGTAGGAACTGGCTTTTAAAACACAACACCAACTATTGCAAAAGTTGCCTAAAAACACTAAAGTTAGCAGCAGTGTTTCTGCACACCTTTGTATTTTATCCTGCCTTATTAAAATAAAGGAAAATGAATATAGGTCTTCATTCCTGATTATAACAATAAATACTTGTACATGCAGAATGCAATCCTCATTCTGTGTGCAGTTCATTGGAATAAGCACTCCAGGGCAAACATTCATCATTTAGATTGGTACTTCCTTGTGCCAAGGACCATGCTATGCTGGCATTTCTAGGAAACAAAGCTGCCTGCAGCAAGAGTGACTGTTTACAGAAGTGGGAAGTTAGTACAACAGAAGGCAAGCAGCCCAGATGGCACAGCTATGAATGGAATTGGATATCTTTCATATCATGTCAAGAAAGAGACAATATTTTGCATGCTTCATCCCGACATTCAAAAACCAAGGCAGTTGTCAGCACTTCTGGGCCAAAATGGGAAGAATAGAGTTGGTTCGACATGATCCTGTAGCCCAAACAACCACAGAAGATGCTGATTGCAGGGCAGTGCTTGTAAAACCAGGAAATAGAACCAGATAAATCCTGCTAAAGTTGAAATGCTGTAATTAACCTCCTTGTTAGAAACTCCTATTCCTCTGCTAACTGCCTCTGGCCTGATCCAAATCAAGGAATTAATTACTGTACACTGTCTTTGCAATGAGATCCACATGATATCAGCTACAAAGGTTGGTGGACGACAGTGGAGGGGGGAGTGAAGGTCTGTGTCTGAAGAAGACTGAGTTGTTTGAGGGCTCCACAATTCAGTCAACTTTGCCACTACTGTCAATTTTCCAGGCAAATTGCACATCTCTGATCTTACCCCCTCTTGATCAATGGCACTTCAAGCCTGTAGATACATGTAGCTAGCTGCATGGTGAATTAGGAGCAAAAACATGGGAAAAGATTTTAGTTTCACTCCTTAGGTTGCAAATCACTTCTTGCCTATACTTGGTTCTCCCTTTCTTCCAAGACTGGTTCTCCCTTTCTTCCAAGACTGTTCCAAGAAGTCTACTTGCATATGTGTAAGTGTATAATAACATATAAAGAACATGCTCTGCTGGTATATATGAATAAGGTCCATAGTTTTCTTGTAAGGTATATAGAATGGATGTAACACTGTAAGTCATTTTCCTAATTAAGTAATTAACATAGGACATGCTCTGGTAATTTTTTTTAGAACAACAAAGTGATTTAGGAACTTAAGCTTCCTTTTCAAAAGTGACTTTGGCACAAAGATATTACTTTCAGAGGGGATTTGTCTTCTAAGCCTCCCTTGAAAAGGGGATTTAAGCTCTTATATCACTTTGGCACTTTCAGAAAATTTTATGATGATCTGGAATTTGTAATTGTTACATTTTCCCAGAAGGTTTTGTTTTGCAATTTTTTTATCAGGGCTATACATAAGAAGGAAGACAGGGCTTTCCTAATCCATTTTTCCAATCTCTTCCTTCTCCATCAATTCCATCCTAAGACTGCAGGTGTTTTCTGATTTTATGTACATGCCCTGTGTCTAATTCCTTTCCATCAGATTCCCAGGGTCCATAACCTTTTGCATCACATAGCAGGAAAAATTTTGTGAGAAAGCATTCAGATGCATTGAAATCAGCTGGTTCTGACACAAGCAATATGCTACTTTTCAGGAGAACTTGCTGGGTTAGCAAAATGAGATAGTGCTTGTGTTTCTTAGAGAGTCAGAGGGAAAAAAAGATCCATTCATAGTTCTGCTGACCTTAACCATTCCAAAATCATGAGCCAAGCCTCAAAAAAAAAAACCCTGCCCTGCTGTGGCTCAGGGCTCTCCTGGGCCCTGGGCTTTTTCTGCACTAGGTAGAAAATATTTACACCAAGAGAATATAAAAAATATTTTTTATTAGACCAACTCAGATAGTTGGAAAAATTCTTCTTTGCAAGCGTTTGGGCACAAACACCCTTTTGCAGGCTGAGGAAGCATCTGCAGATGGTCTATGCTCTTCCTAGATCCCAAAGAACCTGGTCCACTGATGTGCTTAAACCAACATGGCTACAACCTATACCCCTGTAAAAAATATGCGCACTCCAGCTTCTCCCCAAAGTGTTGAATTTGTTGCCACCCCCCAGCATTTCAGCTAGCAGCAAACCTGGCAGGAGGTATTAGCCAGGCTCGCTCCCCAGCCAGCCCTTCCCAGCAGAGCCAGGGGTCAGCGCCAAGTTGGGTCCACACCAGAGAGGAAAGGGTTAGCTGTCAGCTTCACTTGTGAGCCGGCTTGCTAGCTGGGCTGAAGAGATGTAGGTTGTTGATGTGTTGTTTTTTGTTTCATTGGCTTTTTGGGTTTTTTTTGAAGACTGGTTCACAAGTAAGCTCTCGCCGGCTTCTCTCCAACCAGCTGCTGCTCTTTCCACAGAATAAAGCGAAAGGGTTTATCTTAGTCAAGTGTTTGGTATTATTTCATTGTTGCTTTTATATTGTTTTTATTTTGGATTTTAAACCACATTTCCAGACCCATTTCATTGTTACTTTCTGCAACGTCATTGGTGTCAAAGGTCACATGACATCACTTCCTAGTGTGATACTGCTTCCTGTGAGGTCTTTGAATATGGCTCACTGGCCCACGGGGTGATAAAATGTTCATGATTTGGCCCCACATTCAAAAAGGTTGGACACCCCTGAACTAAATGGTTGGGATTAAGGCTGTTGCTCTTATTTAATATGTATATTATTGAAGTGACTAACAGATACCAGTCAGGTGAGAACTCTTGTACTGACCAGTGTGCATACAATAAGGGGCCGTTCTCCCGAACAGTTCATTTTCTCAGTAAAAGAGAAAGGGGACACAGAGACTCAGAAGTACTTCACACCAGGTTTTGCATCAATGCAGGGGCAAAGATGGAAATCAGATAGGGTTTTTTTGTTTGTTTAGTCTCTTTGCTCTGTTCGCTGCCCTGTGTCATTTCCGTCATACTGCGCCACCTCCCCGGTATCTGAGCTCTGGCTTGCTTTTACCAACCTGCTTAGTTGTTGCTGAAAAGTTATATTTTTCCTGATGTTTTGAGTCTAATAAATATCCTGCTGCATGCGTGTAGTAATACTACATCCTGCTGCATGTGTGATCTATAGTAAATAAAACAATAATCTTCAAAATGACAGTTACTGGCATTTATCTTTAACGGGCCCAGAGAGCTAATTGTTTTGCTGAACAAAGTCAAACGTAAATTCTGTCGAGTTTATTTCTTACACTTTGTTTTCAAAGGCTTCAGAAGACGAAGACTGTACAGACACCAAAATAATTGTTTTTGATTTATGCCTGATCACCCAATGGCTCAAATAAGCAGCAATCAAAGCAAGGCACTTTTTGTCTGTAAATAACACTTTTAAGATTGTGACTGGAAGAACAGCATGAAAGGTTATCATTAGCTAGCTTAATAACATCTCTGAGATCACAGAATTACGAAAATTATATATGAATACAGCAAATGAAAGAGGTTTTCACATTTGATATTACCATGTCCAAGGCAGAGGATCTCATAAGACTGTTAAATTTTCCATGTTGTATTTTGACAGCCTCGTATTTTTCAAAGACATTAAAGGTCTTCAGGAACCCATTTTTTTTTGGAATCCTTTTAATTTGCAAGCTCTGTACAATACCAACTTGTTTATGCTGCCACAAGACATGACATTTTTATGGCATTTTAGCCAAGCCATCACTAAGATTTTGTAGGATGAAAGTGTGTCGGTTGTAGCCATGTTGGTCCAAAGACATAGGCAGACAAGGTTTTATGAGTAAATGTGATATCTTTTATTAGACCAACAAGATAGTTGCAAAAAATTGTTCTTTGCAAACTTTCAGGTGCAAACACCCTTCTTCAGGCATAGGGAGAATCTGCCAGTGTTACATGTTCTGTAGTATGCACATTGGCTTCTCTTCCACCATGGAGAACACATAACACCAGCACACTCTCCCTGTGCCTGAAGAAGGGCGTTTGTGCCTGAAAGCTTGCAATGAACAATTTTTCCAATTATTTAGTTGGTCTAATAAAAGATATCACATTTACCCAAAGAACCTTGTCTGCCTACACTGGAAGGGTGAATTCATTAAAAAGGTCAGAGCCACATCTTTAGTTAGTGTACACAGGTGTGTAGCTCTGTTGGCTTTATCCACGGGTCTGGGTCCTCATACCACTGGAAGATCCAGGCCCATGACCCTATATTTTCTTTAATTGCTCATCAAAATTGTAGGTAAATTGAAAGCTATATTCCCTTAAGTAAACATACCTATGAATTAATAATTATAGTTTGACAAGGTTATTTGGGTAAATGTGATATCTTTTATTAGGCCAGCTAAATAGTTGGAAAAATTGTTCTTGACAAGCTTTTGGGCACAAACACCCTTCTTCAGGCATAGAGAGAGTCTGCTGGTGTTTGTGTACTCTCCTGGGTAGAAATGAAGCATAAGTCAATATCTAAAATGCAAGTGTATAATTATTGTCTGTACATTGCAGTTGTATAACGGCTATAAAACCTGTTCTGTGTAAATAGGGTTCCTGTTGTATCTGCACATTTGTAGTATAGTAGGGGGTTATAGAAGTTACAGCCACAAACCTTTATTGGGTGGACTTGGAGGTCATATAACCTGATCTGCACATACCAGAGGAACTATGTTGGTTAAGAGTGTGATCCCCCTTGCCCACCATAGCGTTATACTGCCAAAAGACTTAGGGTAAAACAGTTACACCAGAATAAACTCTTTGATACCGATATAGCTGCGTCTACTCTAGAGGATTTTGCCAATATAGCTATGCTATTACGCCTGTATTGGAAAAGCCCTCCTAGAATACACAAGGCCTAATGTTGTCTCACAGCTAAAACGGCTTTCTGTAGCTCAAGTGGTGGTAGAAACCTTGCTTCCTTCCCCTCTGTCTGCCAGCCTTGCTTTGTAACAGTACCATAAGAAAAGCTTGCAAGAAGGAGCAGCAAGCCGTCTTTCCTATTGCTCATTGCTTTTCTTTGTAATACTCACCTCTGTGTGCCCCCACTGGAACATACACCCTCTCATCATAATGATCTTGACAATCAACCTGCTCTTTATCAATGCCTTATTTCAGTTTTATTTGCAAATTTTAGGGCAGCTATTGTTCAGGTTAGGTTGCAACAGGTCTGAATGGTCAAGTGCTTCAGATACAACTGTTAAAAGAAAGGAAGCTGAGAGTTGTGTTATTTACTAAAAGAATACAATTTGCTTGAGAAGAGCTGGATAACCTATTCATCTTCCCCCACAGAGTTGTAATCCATGGGTTTGACCATATGGAAGCTGGTATTCATGCAGAGTGTATGTAAATAAAGCTTTTCAATGCTGTTGATATCAAAGCCATTTATGTTTCTCTCTCAGCAAGTGTTTCCATTCTCTCTAAGATGTAGTTAGCATAAAAGAGTAACCTACTGTTCAGATTGCATTGGACTTGAAAAAAAAAAAAGGTTTTAAAACTAACACCCTGATTTTTTCTTTGTTTTTTTCTGGATTTCAGAAAAGAATGGGCAGTTTTATCTGCTATTTCATGTAAAGTCCTTGAAGACGACGTTCCAAAGCACAAAGTGAAAGGATTTGGGTGTCTGGCTCCTATTAGTGTTCAAGGGAGAACTCTTACTAGAGATCTTGAAAATCTTATAGATTCATAGAAGTCATGCTTGGCCCTGTTATATTAGTGGGACTTTTGCCATTGACCTCAGTGGGACCAGGAATTCCCCCATGTATTTTTGTAATCATAAAGGGACTGTGAGCATCCTCTACTCTGAAATAATATAGGGCACAAAAGTTCACTGTTTCATTCCTGCCTCAAGCTTATAACTTCTGTTTGAGGTACACTGATATTTTTTAACAGTATTCACATTTAATTGGAAGATTTAAACTTATGCAACCACCACCACAGCCACCAGCACAACCAAATAACGTTGTTTCTCTGGTTATTTACTTTCTCTCTTAGATATTTGCACTCTGAACTTTTTTAGCTTCTGTTTCTGGGGCTAGGGACAGAAATGACATACAGACACTAGTATAAGTGATCGAAAACCAGTTCAAATCTGTAACATAACAGAAATTCAGTGCACATGAACTGCTTTCAAAATAGCCTAAACCAGTTTAAAATAAACCTGGATAGCTGTTGTATCAGACTTAACTGATTTAGGTTAAATTGTTTTATTGAATTTCTGTCCCAGATCCCCTCCAGATTCAAGTTAACTCACAATCCTGTAAAATCCCAGAATGCTTTGCACCTCCCCCATGCCCCCCTCCCCTTGCAGGGCAGGCGGGCTAGCCTTAGCCCAAGCCAGCAGAGCAGGGAGGTGTGCTCTAGCACCACCTGGCTTCTGGCCTGGGCCACTGCAGGCATGTGGCTGTATTAACAGACTCAAAAGAGAATGTCTGTTCACTTGCTTATTGGTTCAGTTTGGACTGACATGCAAAAATTGAATCGATTCAGCCTCATACTTTGAGACTGTCTGTACCTATCCTGGGTGTTTTGGTGCTTGGTCAGTTTTCAGGATTGTGATAATTTTTCTGTTCTGAATTAGACCAAAAGTCAAATTCTTGAATCTTCCTATAAAACTGAAAATTTGTCAAGGTCAGTTAATGATTTATTTACAATATTTTAAAATGTGTCATTTCAATTTCTGTTAATTTATGGTTTTTTAAGTATATTTAGCTTCCATTTTGAAAAAAAAATGTTTCAAATAGGAATTATTTTTTGTAACATATTGAAATAGTTCATTTGTACATTTTCAAAACTCTTTCAACTTCTTTTTTTTGTGGACATATCCAAATTGACCCTTTCTATGAAAAATGTTGATTTTTACATGATGGCATTTTCTGATGAAAAAATGGTTTGTTGGAAAAATTCCTGAGCTGGTTTAATAAATAGGTTGAGCTTCTTAAATCTCTCACCATAAGGCAAGAATTTCAGTCCTTGAGTCATTCCTGTGCTGATTTCAGAACACTTTGTCATTTTTCAACCTCCTATACATATATTTAATATGAAAAAGGAGCCAATCTATGTGCTGTCAGTGCCCCGACACTATTTAAAAATACAACAGAATTGATACACAAGTACAGCATTGCAAAGCAGTATAATTCACTGTCAACAAGTCAGATAACTCCAAAATTTCAGTCCTCCCTCTTCCAAAGCAATTTCACCAGCATTACCTTTTTTTTTTTTTTTTTTTTTACATTTCTTTGATTCAACGGTGATAGGCACATTAAAAATCCACTATGTAAATAGAGAAAAGGAAAGTTTGTTTTAAGTAATTACAATGCAGCATAGCATGTCCCCTTCAAAGCTGTGGTGATTTGTAAGAGCTGGGGATCTGGTTTTCCTTCATAACTTGAAAAAGGAGGTAATTTGACAATGCGATGCAATGCCACATTTCACTGGGCTAACAGTAATAAATACTTTAAAACAAATCATCTTCTCTTAATGTGGTGGATCTGTGAGCATCCTTAAAATCCAATAACTGTTCATGTTTTTTATTGGCCTTATACCTCTAGCATTTTGAAGCTTTTTGAAGCACTTCAAAGATCAACACAATAAAATAAAATTTAAAAATAAACACACACTTTGGTCAGGGATATCAATTGCTGCAGTAAAGCCAGGTCTTTGCTTTTCCTCAGAATTTTTTTCAGCATATCTTATTGCCAAGCAACTGTAATCATTGTAATCAGCTAATAATGATTGGAAATGCAATTCCCTCCATCTATAAGTGGATTCACGTCAATAAATTTATATTGCGTCTGAATTTGTCCTTGGATGTTTGTGCTCAGTAAATACAATCTTTGGGACAGGATCTTGCCAATATTTATGCTTGTGAAGTGCAGAAGCAGCAAAATATAGTGATAATACCATTGGCAATTAAATCATAGACAAGAGGTCTATTCCCAGCTTTTCTACTGACCTGTCACTCACCTCTCTCTTTTTACTTTCATATTTTCCAATGCCTTGTGAATTTAGCTGTTAAGATCTTCAGAGCAGAGACCCTTTCTCAGCATGTGTCTTTCCAGCGCTAACGCAGTGGGGCTCCATTTGCAGTGGGGGCCTGGAGGTGCCACTCTAATAAATATTTAATAATAATTAAGTGCAGGGTATGAAACTTCCGTCTAATCAGTTAAAGGTTTCCTTTGAATTTGTCTTTCAATCAGCTACACAAAAAATAAAAAGAACCCCGTGCTGCTAAGGTTTAGCCCTGAGATATGTTCTCAGTGCTGAAGTATAGGTATCAACATTCAGAATGAAAGAGGATCAGAAAACCTCAAACATGGTCTGTATATGAGGAACCAAGTTCATTTCTGCTGTAATGCCAATTAATTTCAATATGCTTAACCCTAGGGCTGGATTTGTATCTGCGTGTGTATCTTATCAGTTCATGCTCTCATTAAAACTATTGTTATTTATATTACAGCAATGCCTCGATATCCTAAGATTAGGGCCTCTGTGTGCTAAGCGATGCACAGGCACTAAATAAGGGGCACTCCTTGCTTTGAAGAGTTAATCTAAAAAGACAAGCAAGACAGAGAGGGTATGTAAGAGGAAGAGGCAAAGCAGAAGGGGGTGATTTTTCCAGATCTGTGGCAGAGTCAAATTTAGCATCTAGATCCCTCCAGTCCCAGTCTAGTACATGAGTCTCCACACCACAAAGTCTTCCAAAGCTATTGCTATGGGTGTGTGTTTATGTGGGCACATATACCATGAGGATGTGTGCAGGGCAAAATGCAGTGCCATGTATAGCTATTTGAGCTAGTCCTAAACCAGGTGCTGTGACTAGTGGAAACAGTACAGTCAGTATAGTGATGCACTCTGCCTGTACTGTTGTGTGCTGTCTCCAAGCCATTTATCACGTTTCCATGCTTTCCCTTTCTTCTTTTTTCACCACCTATGCAGAATGAGTGCAAACTGATTATGGCCATGCAATGTGCAAGGCAGCAAAAGTCCATAACTAGCATCTGCATTGTCACAATTTAGAAACCTAGGCTGAGATTTTCAAAGACCCCTGGGCACCCAGCTCCCCCAAAAGATTTCAGTAGTCTCTGGGCACGTCTGAAAAGCCTAAAAGAGAGAGCAATTGGGTGCTGCACTCTTGTTAAAAACTGGCTTGTAATGAATGTAATTCGCTTACGCTGTTGGTTACAAAGAGCAGCTGTTCCTTCATTTCTATTAACCAGAAAGGAAGATGTTCCTATTGATGCTCCTTAGCAGCAGTGCAGCTTGCTATTCTTTCCAGAGCTCCCTGAGTGGGAGGTTGTAGGATAGCATGGAGGGAGGGCAGCACTACAAGCAATAGCTTTTATCTTTGCTAATAGTAATCTAATGGACAGAAGAGTGGGCCTGTAATTGGATTTTGCTTCAGATCATGATTAGGAAGATTGCTTCACCAAGTATATAGAAACTGCCTGCATGAGTTATATGTGGTTTTTCTATGATAGAGATGGAATAAAACAGAGCTGTGGTTATTGTTATCATGTGGATTGGAATTTAAACAATAAAGGGCAAAAGTGAGGGGTATCTCAACTATTTGATAATAAGAAACCTGAGCAAGTAATTAACCCAGTGTATATGTGCACACCCTTATATTTACACTGCTCATTGTTATTCTTTAATTAGGTTAGAAGAGTTACAAAGGTATGTATGTCTATTGGACAAACTCCTTACCATCTCCATTTGATGTTGTTCTATGAGGACATTTCAATAGGCAAAAGGAGGAATTAGGTTTCCTTGACATTAAGTAGGAGAGAGATGCTTGCATTTTGTACCTCTGCCCCTTCCTATGGTATATGCAAGTCCAACACATGCACTGACTAAGTTGTGTAATCTTGATGAGACAATAAATAGCATTCAGATACCTAGTTGCAGGGCAATATCTCCAAGTAAGGCCTGCATATCATTCACCTCCCACATGAAGCAAGACAAACCTCTTGAGCTTTGGGTCCATCTACAAAATTGTCCCTTGAGAAGTAAAGCTTGTTGTCCCAGGGACGCCGGTGCTATGGGGAAACGCCAGCCCAAAACCAAAGAGAAAGAAAGCCCATACTTACCCCTCACAGGAGCCGGAGATAGCAGGGGAGCGCACGCCAGGAAACCACCCGTGCAATTCATTAGCAGCGCTCATATCCAGCTGGGACCAGGTGACGTCAGCGAGAGACGCCACCCAGCCCCAGCTGGATAAGAGCACGGCTAATGAATCGCACGGGTGGTTTCCCGGCATGCACTCCCCTGCTACCTCCGGCTCCTGCGAGGGGTAAGTATGGGTTTTCTTTCACTTTGGTTTTGGGCCGGGGTTTCCCCATAGCCCCGGCGTCCCTGGGACACTTGTACCTCTTAGAACTGCTTAGTCAATATGATCCTGGAAGGTCACACGAAAGACATCAATCACAAGTCACAAAGAATCTGGTTAACTGTGGCTAAGGGTCATTCAGACAAATGTCAATATGTCATTGTTTTCCAAGATAATGTTGGACTTTGGTACACTTGGAGAAGTGGCTTTGTATGTTCATTTCTATGTGCCATGTGTTTAACATGGCACAGTGCAGGAAAAAGACTTGCTAATTTGTAAAGTGGGTTCCTAATCATATCTAGAAAGGGAATTTAAAAGAACATCATCCTACAGTAGGGTCTGTTCATCCCTGATATAACTCCAGTGAACCTAATTTTACTGCTACACTTGTTTGTTCTGGCATAGCTTCATTATAATTGGATCCATTTATCACACTGGTATAAATCAGGAGTAACCTTACTGAAATCAATGGCTTCTCACCAGCATAGCAGAAGAGAATTGGGACACAGAGAATTAAACAAGTGTCAGATTGGTGAAATATAGTTCATATAACTGAGTTGGTTGAAAACCTCTGATGGAATTTTTTGTTGGTCTGTTTCATTTTAGGATGAAAAAATTTAAAGCAAATTTTCATGAAAGAGTTCTTGCATTCTTTGGTCAGTTTAGCTGACATTATTATTTGTATTAAAGATGTACCAAGAGGTACTAACTGAGAGTAGGACTTTACTGCATTGTAGGTATATCTAGCAAGAGATGGTTTCTGGCTCAGGAATTACAGTCTACGTAGGGAAGCTGGGGAAAAAAATGGGAACAAGGAACGTCTTCTTTCTGTTCCCTTTTACAGATGGAGAGTGGAGGTAATCAGGTGAAGATTATCAAGAGATTATCTGGAAAGCATCTGTTAAACTGTCTGACTCGCCCTGGAAGTCACTTGCAGGGTTTTTACCCCTAGAGACTTCCCCGAGGACACACAGGAAGCTGGTAGCAGACCTGAAAACTGAATCCAGGTTTCATGAGCTCCCCACCAGTATCTGCACCCCCCAAACTGTTATTTTTATTTTGTTGGCATCTGTATGTCCCAATCATGGACTGGGAACCCATTGTGTTAGGTGCTATATGAACACAGAACAAATTGGCAGCTCCTTTTCCAAAGGGTTCACAATTCAAGTAATAGCTTACAGTTGAAGTAGAGCACCTTTTCTTATCAGTGTAGGTCCTGTTGGGGTTAAAGCAGCGTATTACTGGTGTTAGTGACAGTAGGGTCAGGTGTATTGACTATCGCAGAGATCTACCAAGTTAAACTTCTCCCACAACTTTTTCCAGGCAATCACAAGTCCAAACTTCAGAAGAGTAAAATTGTTATTCAGTCATCTTATTTTTATAAAGCAGCCTCAGACAAGCCAAAATAATAAATGTGAGAGAGGGTTTTTGAGGCAGCTGAAACTGGTGTACTGCCTTGAGGCATCTTGTTCAGTAATGTTCCGTGCTGTGGACACCATGTAGGGATACCTGTGCAAAAGGGAGATAAATAAGGGAGACTGAGGGAAAGACATATCATTGGTGCCATTCAGATGTTTCTATAACGTGATAGAAGACTGCACCAATATCATTTCGGTCCACTTGATGTCATACAGAATTCAATTAACTTCAAAAGGCAAAGTGCATGGATAACTCAGCTGCAATGTCACCTTCAGAGTACGGAGGTCTTCACATGTCTTAACTTTGGCATATAGAAGAGAAATTAAATGTTCATGAAATGGTTTTCTAGTATTATTTGGCATCTGAATAATTTTTCTCCCAACTAGAGACTCTATCCAATTTTCTCTTTCTTTCATTCTCCTTAAATTAAACCAGGATTTCTGTGAAAGTGATGGATATTGCCTGACTCTTAATACTTAATGAGATGCCCAGTAGCACAACAGCATCAATGACTGTAGGTATTTGTCTCAACACTAAATCATTTTTTCATATGCTGAATCTTGAAGGTGCCATACCCTTATTTATAACCTATTTTAGAAAGGGAAAAATATTAATAGGATTTTTTAATGCCCAGTTTTACAACTACTAATGTATGTTTAACATAGTTTTAATGCATAGATTGCAGTGAAGTATAGTTATCTAAAGGATTGGAGTGAAGATTAGGATCTGTGGCTTGCATTTTAAGGAATGGGTTCAGATTCGGTAATTATTTTGAAGAATCCAGCATTAAGTTTGAGGGGCATAGTGCAACTTGGAAGTACCCCCAGTACGTTCTCAGGATAGCAGTTTAAAAACGATGCAGCATGATGAATGCAAAATATTACCATGCACATCAGAAACAACAATGGTTGGAATTCCTTGTATTAGTTTAGGGCTCACCTCTAAATTACCTTCCAGCAAAATCAGTTGGCACCTTGCCATCACCTTGAATAGCACACTAGAAATAGGAGGGAAAAACTGGCCCCTTTCAAGCAAAACTCGCATGGACTTCACTAGGGCCAGTTTCTCAGCCACAGCATTGATTACCTGAGAATCTCATTTTCTTCTTCATGCATTAATTAATGAAACTTTTCAGTTACATTGTCAGATTTGTTCAATTGTCTCTCTTGACTAGGTAAAGAATTAGCATGGTTAATCCTTTGCATGTAGGCACAAGTTAAGTAGAGCCTGACATTTTATGTAAGAGAAATAACTTTTATGCCTGTGTCTGAAGCTCTTACTGGCCATTTTTGGAACCTGTGTACCAGATAAAGTGTATTACTGTTCTGCTCTAAGTAGAGCTATTCCTGCATACGCAGTGTGATTGTTCTGTACATCTATACCATCTCATGTGATCAGCCCTCCTATTTAATCATATGCTTCGCACCTATCATTAAAGATCACTCAGTACATTTTGTAAGATTTGGATATTCCTGCCCTTATGCCCTGCATTCCAGTTTGCATAATACATCCCTCCAACCTTGTAATTTAAGCTGGATGCAGTGCTCTTCACTTTTTCTCAGCCCCTCACTGGCTCTGCATCTGATGTTTGAGACAGACTACTGATATGTGAATATTTCTCCCAGGCAGATGCTCTGTTCTTTCTGTGTGGCTTTTATTCCTCCTATATGACGCACATTGTTTTACATGAATACACTCATGCATATATTTAGTCTCCTGCTAGATTTTTGGCCTCAAAAAGTATCGTCATCATATTATTTCATCCATATTGTTTTATGTCTTCTCTTGCTTTCAGGCTTACGGTCTTCACAATTAGGTAAAGAATAAGGCAGACAAACCCTTTATTTATGCAATGCATCTTTACCTGTTTCACTGGGGATTTCCAATTACGTTAGCCAAAGGTTTATTTCTAGCTGGTGCTTTGCCAAAAACTTGAATAATTGGAAATGGCAATAAATTGTATAAGACAGTAAAGAAAGAAAACATGGCTTTACCTTTTCACCTGTATGAATAAATAAAACAGAAGGGAGGTGATAGGATAAGTTAGCCAAATAGGCAGGGATGAGTACACCAAGGAATATTTCTTTGGAAATCTTTTTCAGGACTTAGAGAGCAGAAAAGGTCAAAGGAATCTTTGTCTACTTATCTGTTATTTCTAAGAATTTGTTATTTCAAGCCCTCTCCACAGAGGTGTATTTTGCCTATCGGGTTTGTTTCTATAGCATTTAATTCATTGCAATATCTGCAGAGCAGTGTGGCAAGATTCATGTCTACTCAACATGGCCTTTTGGGTCAAATACTGGGCTGGGGAGTTGGAAATCCAGGTACTATCTCTCCCCTTTGGCTACTGAGTGCCTTGGGGGTTTGTTCAATCAAATTCCTTTTCCCCTATAAGTAAGGTGGGCATAAATTATACTACTTTAATAAACTAAAGGTATGCTGCCTTGGTTTGTAAAGTGCTCCAAGATCTATATGTAAAAAAAATTGCTTAAGAGTGAAGTAGCCTTGCTTAAACTATAGAGTTACTTTAGCATCTTACCTACCTTTCCCATTGCCTTGTCCCATATTGCACCCCCATTTGCCTAAGAGTTCTCCACCCTTGGTATGTCTCTTGTCAGAGTGAGGTTCTTCAGGGTTACCATGATATAAATATTAACGATAATTGCATTATTCTTGACTTTGGCCATCACCATTTTTTCCTCTTTCTCATTTTCATTGTAGAATATCATGGTCCTTTGAAATTCAGGGCAGACTCACTGTTGATAAACTGAAATATTAGAGAGGAAAATACTACGAGGTTGTCTACCACAATAACTGGCTGTGATCAGTGATGGAAGTGGCATGGTCAAAGAGGTTAAATTGCTCTTCCTTTTGAGAGAGAGCCCCACTATGTCAGGGTTATATTAAAATAACAGGAAGAACCTCTAGAGATTGCATGAAATATATTAAGGGATTTGGCTCTTGCTGTTAATTTTGGATGGAAGGCACTCAGAGACTACCACGATGATAGGCAGAATAAAATGCTGAGCTGGATCAATGTTGTTTCTATCAAATCGATGGCAAAAGACCCAAATGCTTCTATGCCACAAGAGTAACCCTATAGAGAATCTTTGCTTATATCACATTGATCTAATGGATGAACAGAGGCTTAGTCTCCAGAGCTGTTAGACCTGAAGCTTTCATCAATGATAAGACTGGTACTTTCAAAAGAACCTAATAGTTCTCTAGCCCAGTTAATTGCCTACTACCACAATATCTGACCATCTCAGGATCTCTAATGCATTTACCCTCGCCACCCATGTACAAAGTATTATTGAGTCCATTCTACAAAGCAGGAACCAAAGGCTCACAAAACCTGACTTGTCCAAGTTTACGCAAAACGTCCCTAAGGGAGCAGGAAATTGATCCCAGGTTTCATGACTCTCCAGCTAGTGACTCAACTACCAGATCATAAAATACCATTAAAACGTTGTGTTAGTTGGGCACCTAACTCCTTGAATCTCCTTTAAATCTCCATGCCCGAATGTCTTTTTCAAAAGGATGAATAAAAGTGTGTATGCCGTTAACATTTGAAACTGGCAAGGCTGTTAGTGGGGTTACTTGGTAGTGCCAGACACAGAACTATATGTTGCCCAAATTCAAGCCAGTGCTTTTAAGCAGTAAAAATGAGAAAGAAAAATAAATCCAAGATTTCCATTGAGCAAATGTTCAGATTAGCCTTAATCTTTCACAGGTGAAGGAAAGGAATTTTTTTCTACCTTAAAATAAATGTTTCCTACAGCGTGACTGTAAAACTCTGTCTCTGATAATGGATCAGTGCTACAAAGTTGTTGGAATAAAAGACTGAAAATGTCATTACAAGGAGTGGTGCCTCCTGAAGATAGCTGCCTGGTGTGGGGCACAGTATGGCACTTCACTGACTCTTCTGAGGATCCACAGGAGGATGATCACTTTTATTTTTAAATGCTTCTGTTCAAAAGGGATCCTCCAGATGACAGGCCTGTTGATTAACCATGTTGTATAATTTACGTTTCCACTTATTTAATCACTCTGGAGTTTTGGTATTCCCTGGCAGTTGCTAGATTGCTTTTTAAATTTAGGCTCAGTTGAAGGAAATTTATTTTTGCGTGTTCCTTGTTCATAACTTTTTTTCTTTAATATTGTTCTGTAAATTATTGCATTATCAACTGATCTGCATATTGAGCCTTCCTGTATAGTTCCTCTGCCAAATGCCTTTAAATCATGTCTTGCATCCTTATTTTATCTTACTTCAGACTATCCCTCCCGGTGATCAATTTACTTTCTTTGCTTTCTTCCCTTTTAAATCAAACAAATTCATTGAAACTTGAAAGCAGTGGTGATAAAGGAAAGACTAGAGCCTGTTTCTATCTATAGAAGCTTCAGACAGAAAAGGCCTCTTAGATAATCATGTGGGCATTTGTTTTATTTTTCCTTCATTCCAAGAGTACCAAGGATGTTGTCAGTTCAGAAGGGTCCTGCACATCACAGGTTAGTCCAATGGTTAGGACATTGGTATAGGACTTTATAGGCTCAGTTCATGCTCTGTTTGCTTTGTATAATCACTTAGCCTTAGTTCCCCGCTGTGTAAAACAGAGGATAATAGTGCTTCTCTTCCTTGCAGGGGTATTGTGAGCATGTGTTTGTACATTGCCAAACAGTGGATTCTAGTTGAGGCTTGGGCTCCTAGGCATTACTGCAGTACAAATATATCATAATTGTTCACACAAAGAATAAATATTCAATTGAATTAAACCTCACTTCATTTCTATTATTTTCACCTCTTTTGCAGATGGGAAGCCAAGAGAAATCAATGCCCTTAGTTCTGCAAAGAATTTAAGCATATGCTTAACTCTAGTTGAAGTCAGTGAGACATGAGCACCTTCCTAAGTACTGTTCTGAAACTGGGAATAGGAATCTTGCCTTAAGTCCAACAGTGAGTAAACTGTCAAGTCACATATAGTTCTGGCCCCAAGGATCTTGATGTCACTTCTGTGCCATGCAACTTCTCCAGCTGACTATATTATTTTGTATTTTGCTAAAAGTCTGGTTTGTGCATGAAAAATACAGATCAATACAGGGATTTACTTAGAATAAAGACAGGGGTAGGTACTGGTACAAGTTATTGTACATCATTGAACAGCAGGACAATTATTTTTCACTTAGTGCAGTGTTGCCAGACATTTTTTTAGTGTACCCTACTCTTATCTTGCTCTTGAAAGTATGAAGTACAGCTTGATAATATACAGCAAATCATTATCACTTTCGCCTCTGTTTGTAGAAACATCAATCCCAGTGAATCCAGAATCAGTTAATAAAGATGCAATATATTATTCTATGTTGGGGCTGTCCAGTTGGTGGTCTAGGGTCTGCATGTGGCCTGCTACAGGTTATTCTGCAACCACTGGGCTCACACCTGGCTACCACTCACTGTACTGCTCTAGCTGCAGCAGCAGCTAGTGTTTCCAGGCTTCCCTTATCTCCTCCGGCTTTCGCTTCCTGCCCCTGCCCCAGACCCAGCTTCAGGGGGCAGCAAGGCACAGCTCACTATACTGGAGGACCTGAGGTGGTAGGGGTTACCCATGGGAAGGCATCCCAGGGGGCCTGTGGCCTGCAGTAGTGCAGCCCCCACTGATGTAGCTCATATGGCATGTAGCCCCCAGCCACTTACAAGGTCTTCTTCATCATGTCTCCATTTCAACCTTTCTGTATGGCCTGTTTCCAATGTTCTGCACAGGCCACTGCTTCTGGTGTTGTTGTTGCCAGATCTTGTGGGGTGCGTTATGGTGCTACAGGGCATCTCAGGAGATGACCCATGGTTTGCTTCTCCTGACAAACACATTGGTCACTTGTGTAGAGGCCCCATGATTTCGTCTCCGCTTAGAAGGTGGACAGCCCTGTTCTGAGTGAATTCTAATAAAACTTGGCCTCTTTACCTTTGATTCTATCACTGGTTACAAGGCAACACCTATGGAAATACATATGACCAAAATGAATGCCACCTGACATTGCTAATTTCAAGTCTATTACAAGCAAAAATTAAATACATTAATAATATGAAATTGAACAGCTTCCTTTGCAAATGAACTGGTGCTAGAAAAGTCTTTTTCCAAGTGTAATTTTATTCAGTTGGCTCAGCTGAATAGAGAAACCATGTTTGGGGCCAAATAGTGTTGTTCATCCCTACGATTCCATGAATTGGGTTCCATACGTTTGGCCCATAGACATGTGAATATGTACAATGCATATCCCTATTATGTGTGTGCATATTAGGTCTGGTCATAAAGACTTTATCTATTCTGAGAAAAAACAGCTTCTTTGGGAATATTTGTAAGAAAAAAAATGTGTAGTGAAGTGTGTGTGCTGGCCTGCATACACACACACACACATACATATTTATTAAGGTATGTTGATCATTTTTTCATCAAAGTTGTTTTCTGATGAATATTTCCCCTACTGTAAAAGTCTTTATCGTTACTTTTCGGCTAAAAACTAAAACCTTTCTTGACTGTCAGTTTTTCAATGAAGCCTAAATTCTCCATAGCAAAACCATTTCCACATCAGTCCTAATATTCTGTATTTCTTTATATCTATAGCCACATGCATGTGTGTGTCTATCTCTATAATTTAATTTCCTGTAGATATAAAAAGCATGTTTGGGAATTTATTATTTTGGAGGTTTTTTTTATCAAATGGAAAATGACATCTATAATGTGTAATATGAATTCCAAGGGATCCCATTTTCAGAGGCAAATTAAGCACTGAGGTCACACTTAAGGTTTTTTTCCTTTCTTTTTTTTAAGGCTTTGGTTTTATTTAAAAAAGCACATATTTCAGCTTCAATATTGTGTGCCCACCATATCAAATCAGTGGGGTTGTAATATGCATGGGTATTCGATTGCAATATTTTATTAACAGATTCCACTTGTCAGGGAGGAAGAAAAGATTTAATATCAGGATATCACTTTACATACAAACAGTGAAGGAAAACTTATTTATCCTCTTTCTTGCTCTTCTTTCTTTTTTTTTTTTTTTTTACCTTTTTTTTTTCAGCCTCCTACAGACTAATTTAAGAAAATGGCATGATGTATTCAACAGAGATAAGATCCCATAGGAGACTGCTTCCATCTGATTTTAATACACAGTAAAATTTGCTTTGTCTTGGGTATGACTGTAAATTGCATCTGACTGAGGGCCTGGTGGCAGCATGGTGGAGCTACTCAAGAAAGGGTAGCTCCTATAAAAGACCACAATGTTGCAACCTCCAGAGGAAGGCAAGTATAGGGCGCCCCAAACCGGCTTGTGGGTACTCCCTGGTTGGAGAAAGGCTAAGGAATATCACCCTGAAAGAAATGTGCCCTCACTGAGGCATTAGTCAGTCGGCAGCATTTCTTATCTGTTGCTTTCTGGCAGAAGCTACAACCATCGAGGCACTGAACGTCTGGACTTGGCCTGGCCTTTGGATTTGATCTCAGTAGTCTAAAGGGGGCACAGTAGGTCTTGGGCAGCCTCCACTCCTCCATACTTTTGCCTAGGTGTATCCATTGAAGGTCTTGGTGTGATAGTTGCAGAACTTTTTACAAGTTGGATTCATCAGGCTCCTGATTAGACCTCTAATGTGTGCACCATGATTCAGAGGATCGAAGGTTGCCTACAGAATCTTTGTTATTAAAAAGGGCCAGCTCCTCATTTACTGTAAGCTTATGTAGCATTGTTTCCTTCAGAGAATGTACAAAATAAGGTTTTTTTTCCCCATGTTCCTGCCCTTGGGTAACACTGAGAAGCAGGTATAAAGGAGCTCTAAAAGTCCTGGGTATGATGGACCAGGAACAGGTGTGGTGCAGTAACTACAACATGCAGTAATAAGGCAATTCTGAGCAGCATGGTGTTTATAGGGAAGTGATGGGAGGCTGCTGTAACCTAAAAGGGGGCCTACTGACCTGTTTAAATTAGACTGGGAGTCTTTCTAGCCAAGAATCAGGACGGGGACAAGTTGGCCTAAAGCTACCTTAGTTCTCTTTTTCCCTTGGTTGTTAATTTACAGCAGCTCCTCTTAAAGGCTCAGCAGAGAATCTCACCCTTCATAACTTAGTTCAACTGAAGGCCTCTCTTCCCTGCAACTCTGTAACCACTCGTTGAATATTGCCTTTTTTATTATTATTGTCTAACTCCTTCCAGTTTGTCTTCCCTTCTCTCTCTCCACCTGTTTTCTTCCCTACTCCTTCTAGAGGAAGATATTTTATGCTTCCCTTTAACAAAATTTTACCAGCATTCACAGATTCACACAGATTCACAGAAGTTTAGGGCTGGAAGGGTCCTTGTGAGTTGAAAATTTACTCATTTCTATATTATAGGCAATGGCTTAGATAGTCCTTCCCTTCACTCCATTCTAAATCAGCAGGAACTTCTGGGTTTCGAGTGGCATAAACTAAACACTAGAATTTGTCAGTACAATAGACGTTATTAAGTTTCAGTGTGCTTTTTCACTGTGTATCAGTATGGAAATACAACTAACAATGAAGTTTGCATCAAAATATGGATATATATTTTCTGATCATTTAGGAAAGTAAGCTAAATAACTGTGATCAGATATACTCTATATATTTGGCCACATAATTTGGCCTCTGTGGAGCTGATCGTAACACATTAAATATTAATGATAGATTAAAGCTACAGAATTTAGATCTGGATTGGGATTCCACATACGTTCAAGTGGATCTGGGTTTTTCATTCAGCCTGTTATGCAGATGGTCTCCAAGTTCTATGTCTGTGCCATTCATCAGGGAATTATGGCTAAAGGGTTTTTGATTTGTTTCTGAACTAAAAAGGATAAAGGAAGTCAATGAAAATTTTGTCAGTGATTTCAAGTGAACCAAAAATTAGCTTGAGTGCAACTTAATGCAGCACATGTGTACCTTGGGTAGCCTATGTTCTCCAGCCTCTGGAACCATTATAAGTTAAGTGAGCCCTTCTGTATTATAACTGGACTGAATGTGGACCATCTCATTTGCCTATATGCCTCTTTGTGAATGGATATCTGAAGCATCCCTTGCTGACCTTCCCCTCAAGATATTGTTTGCTCCTTCTGTTCAGTGAGGCGCTCAGTATAAGTAATTCTGTTTCCAAATACACTAGGAAAGGTAAGTGCAAGCATATGTCTTTCCAAACAAAACTTCTTGTAGAGCAGTCTATCAAACTATTGACTTAAGACTGTTTGGCTAGGGACAGAAATAACGCATAAGCTGGTATAAGTGATCAGAAATCAGTTCAAATCTGTAACACAACAGAAGTCCAGTGCATATAAACCACTTTCAAAATGGCTGAAACCAGTTTAAAATAAACCTGGATGGGTATAGTATCAGACTTAACTGATTTTAGGTTAAATTGATGTATTGAATTTCTCTCCCAAATCCCCTCCAGATCAACTCACAGTCCCCCAGCACCCCAGGATGCTTTGCACCTCCCCTGTAATCCCTCCCCTCTCTCCCCCCCCCCCCGAGTAGGGTGGCAGGCTAGCCTCAGTCTAAGTTGTCAGCTCCAACTGAGCAGGGAGGTGTGCCCTAGTGCCCCCAAGTTTCTGGCCTGGGCCACTGCAGGCATGTGGCTGCATTTCCAGATTCAAAAGGGAATGTCTGTTCACTTGCTTATTGGTTCAGTCTATGTCGCTTAGACAGCCCTGTGAAGATTGAATCGATTCAGCCTCAGACTATTTGACTGTCTGTAGTTAGCTTTGAAGACTAATTTTCAATGAGAGAATTGCTTTCTTTTTTGAGAAAGACAGTAAGTGGCTTTTTTATCAAGCAGAGTCAAATGTTGACTTATCGGGTATGAAAAATCATCTTGTTCAAATCCAGAAAAATAGATACTATAAGTTTGTTCCATTTAGAAGATTGGGAAAATATTGTACTTATCTTATTAATCTCTTGTGCTGATTAGACGGAGAAACTGCAAGGCAGGATATCTCAGTTCTAGTCTTGGCCTTGAGACGATATGTAGTCTGTCAATGGGAATCAGGATTCCTGAGTTCTTTTACTGTCTCTGGGAGGCGAGGGTAATCTAGTGACTGAATCATGGGACTAGGAGTCAGGAGTCTTGCGTTCTGAACCCAAGAGTGCCATAAAGCAAAACTGTAACTTGGATAAATCTTTTAATCTTTCTGTGCATCTATTAAGCTTTTTGGAAATTTGCTGTAATGGATACTTTCTCCGACTTAGGGAACTAATTCAATAATGCTTTTAAAGCATTATTTATAACAAATTTCCAGATCTTTGACAGCCAAAACAATTCAAGGAAGTATTATTGAGTTAAATGCTACCATTCTAGCCAACATTTTCTAAAGTGGTTAAGGCGTTCTCAATTTGGACACCAAAAATCACAAAACACTTTGAAAACCTTAGCCTTTGACCTATACCCAGTGAAGAATCAGTTCAACTTCAATGGGTGCTTTGTCTGAATGAGTGTTGAGTAAGACTTTCAGGATTTAAACTTTTATTGTTAATGCTGCTTGTTAGGCCATGTCCAGACGAGCGTGGCTGTACGGTATGTTGAGCCGCAGACATGTCTATGGTGCCACATACCACACATCCAGTTGTTCTCTGCACTGCAAGAGAGTAGCACAGAGGGTATTTTTGACTCCTGGATATCCAGGGGTCAAAAAAACCCATGGAGAAGAAAAGCAGAGCAGAGCATGCATGGGCAGAGCTGGGCTCTGAATGGGAGATTCGCCACTGCTGCAGCCCCAGGAGGCCCCCAGGACCGCAGATAAGGCTGCTGCTGGCCCCAGCCTCCCCTACTGCAACTGGGGTAACTTGCTGCACGCTAGAGCATGTATGGCACAGGCGTTCCCCGGGGACAAGTAGGGGCAGTGCAAGGTGCACCACTGCTAATTATCCTTGGGGAACCAAATATCCACACCAAGTGTGGATGTGGCCTTATAGTTTACATCAAATGGCTCGAGAAACATAGTTCCCCCAGTGCATTGCTTTTGAGAAAATGAATCTAAGTACCAGAAATTGACTCCCTTCTCCCTCTGCTTACATCTAGCCTGGGCTCTGCGGTGTACTGCTTTGTCAGAATACCTTCACAGAGCAGAATAAAGTGGCAGGGCTGCAGTACAGCTTGATTCAAAGCCAACTGAAGATATAAGGAGTTTTGCATATGACAATATTGCATAAATGAATCTGAAAGCAGAGTTGCTTGTAGGTCTTTCTTCCTTGCTGAAACTATAAGCTAATTGTATTCTGACTACACAGTGAGTATTTCACTGCATGGTAGTTTAAATGTTTCCTTCTCATACGTGGTATTTGTTGCTTAATTGTAAACCTTGAAACCAAACAAAACTGGGCAAATTTTGTTCCAAATTACAGTAATGGTGTTACAGAAAATTTCATATCTGAATGACCATAAGACAGATAGGAATAAAGAGTGTCATATCACATTACACTCCAACAATGCCTGTTTCTGCAGTCAGTGCTCTATCTATAACTAGCATACTTTGGCTCACAAAATGTGGAGAGTGACGGTTGCACTATGACACTTTAATACTGCATTATAAATCACTGTCACCTGTTCCCAGGGACGCCACACATTGGATACAGCAACCTTCTCTCTCATGGCCCTTCCTCCCCAGCCCCCTGCCAACATTTTTCCCTGCCATCATCCAATCTCTTACAGAACCATTTCCAATCTGTTGAGACTAAGCATGATAAATATTTGGTGGAGTAATATTATCTCAACAGATTTCCTGTGTACCATAAACAAGTTGAGTGTTCCAGCGCTAATAAAAATACATTAGGCTGGACCTGCCTTGCCACTTGAGGGAAGGTGGCAAATTGGAAAATGTCATGTAGGTAAAATGATTGGTCTGTCTGATAAATTTTGCTTGTGGCGAGATGCTCACTGGTTAGGGCCTTATCCTGTGGTCCCCTTGAATTCCCGTTTAGTGTAGTAATTGAAGCCCATGGGGCCCAAAAAGAGGTTGCTCTGCATCTCGCAGGATTGGGCCCTTTTTGAGATCAGCAGTATAACTGGTACCAGAGGGAGGACAGGGAAGGAAGCTTTTGCAATGTGCTCTGTACTTGTTTTCTGCTTGGTTTCCCATGCTTGTACCTGGCATCCCATGTGCTGAGCCATCAGCAGATTTACAGTGAAATATCCCCCATGATGGAAGCCTTGATTTAAAACTGCAGAGTAGAATGCTAAAATACATGACAGATTTTGCCTCCACGGCTACCCTGATGGCCAGGCTGGTGCAGCACAGTAGGAATTCCTTGGATAACATAACTTTTGCGGTAGTGCTACGGGTCTAATGGGTAGACCGTCTGGGTGGTGTACATGAGACTTGGGTTCTGTTCCCACTAACCTATGTTGGCCTTGTACGTGTTACTTCACTTCTCCACACCCCTGTTTCTTTATCTATAAAATGAGTTAATGATTTTTCTGATGCAATGTACCTTGAGATATGACATGAACCTATACTATTTTGGAGGTAAAGGGTAATCATCATTTTTTTTATTAATTACAATATTATCTTGCTGCCCAGACAACAATAAAGCCCTCAGTGCTGATCAAATACACAGTAAAAGACTGTCCCTGGCCTGAAAAGTTTATTATCTAAATAGACAAGACAAGAACATTGTGGTAGAAAGAATATTATCTCTGTTTTACAGATGGAGAACTGAGGCAGAGAGAGATTAGATGCCTTGTGTAAGGTTATATATAAGAACCGTGCTATTAAACTGGTAATTGAATCCAGATCTCCTGAGTCTCAATCCAGAGGTTTAACCACAAAACCATCCATACTTCTTAAGCTCATGTCATTAATTGCTACATTTCCTTGTTTTCATTGGTTGAAAACAGACTCTTAATTTCATTTTAATGCAGTCATTGTCAATTAATTTTCCTTTAAAAATAATTCTGGACTTGGTTTGTAAGTGACATCTGTGTAGTCATGCTTTTAGTTATGGTCTACTGTATCAAAATGTAACAGCAGGGACTCTTCATCCATGGACTGCTGACTGGGTAGATGATTTCTCCAAAGGAGTAGTTAGCATCTATCAAGTCAGTGCAGGTTTAGGTAGCTTTGACGCTGTGATCTATCCATTAAGTACCAACACCCCAACCTTGTATGATGTAGATACAGTATTTGTACTACAACTGCTTCAAAAATGTTATTATACAGATCAGCTTTTTTTCTTATATGTGCAGAGCCACAAATCTACATTATAAGTGGAAAGTGTGCCAAAACTGAGCTGTTTTGATGTTAGTTATGTACACTTGCCCTTAGCTGCAGTATCTCAACCCTTCACCATCTTTGATGCATTTATCTTCACAGTGCTCCCAGGTATTAGGGAAGTGCCATTATCCCCAGTTCTTACAAACAGGATGCTGAGAAAACTAAATAACTTGCCTATGGTTACAGAGGAAGTCTGTAGTCCACCAGGGACCTGTGCCTAGGTCTCCCAAGTCTGAGTCTCATTCCTTGATTATTAGACCATCCTTCCTTCCCTAATTATCAGAAAAATCCTTGCTGATAAAATCACTTGCTTGATTTCTTTTTCTTCTTCTATGACTTTTGAAAGTCACAGTCAAAATGCAATTGCATTTATTTTAAAGGGCTAGATGTTGCCATGATATTTATAAATGAACATCCAGACTGGTTACTGAGGTTTAATAACTGAAGCGCAAAACATGTAACAATCTCCTTACCTTTGTGTGGGATTGACAGTGAGGTGTGTGTGAGCAGTACAACATGTGATCTTTAAACATGATGTAACTCATCTTTTCACATTAAGTTAGAGTAAGGGACTGTGTCAGGACTAACAAGTTCTTTCCTTGCTTCTATCATTGACATCTTAGGGCAAATCAGTAAGCCCAAAATTCAGTTACTTAAATGTGTGCATTAATCTAAGCACATAAATTGACCCATTAAAGTCAGTTGTACAGTTCATATAGTTTAAGTTAGGCATGTGCTTGAGGAGCTTCCCAAAATTAAAGTAAATAAAGCAGTAAGTCCTCAGTAAATTGAATGCCACACTTTTTTTTTCTTTAATTCTGGTCACTTACATACATAAATGTGAGCTGAGATTTTACAAGCCAAGGACCAAATTTTCAGTTGGCATAGTCAGGCTCTCTCTGTTAGCATCGAGGTTATGCTGCCTTCTGCTGGCTCAGGATCTAGTCTACAGTGTCAGCCTGATGATTTTGTCTGAGTTATTAATCTCTGGAAATAAAAGTTTATCACAGGAACTGCTGACAGGTCTCTAACTGCACTGGCTCCAGGGCTCACATCTTTAATAATGCTTCAGTAAGGAGGTGGACAAACAATAAACAGAACAATGTATCTTAGAGGTCTTAGTTACAATAGAGTATGCCACTCTAGCCAGATAAATGATGTCTTTGCTTCTCTTTATCCCACGGGAGAGGCTGTTGGGGTAAGTTTTTCAGTGTTCTTCAATCATAGAATCATAGAAAATGAGGGTTGGAAGGGACCTCAGGAGGAGGACGATCCTCAACTAGATCATCCCACCCAAAGCTTTGTGTAGCCAGGTCTTAAAAACCTCCAGAGAGGGAGATCCCACAGCTTCTCTGGATAACCTGTTCCAGTGCTTCACCACATCCTAGTGAGAACATTTTTCCTAATATCTGAAACTTCCCTTGCTGAAGCTTGAGACTGTTGCTGCTTGTTCTGTCATCTGCCACTACTGAGAACAGTCCAGCTCCATCCCCTTTTAAACCCCGCTTCAGGGAGTTGAATGTTAAAATTAAATGCCCTCAGGCTTCTTTTCTTCAGACAGAATAAGCTCAGTTCCCACAGGCTCTCCTCACAAGTCATGTTCCCCAGCCCCTGAACCATTTTTGCTGCCCTTCGCTAGATTCTCTCCAACTTGTCCACATCCTGTTTGTAGTGGGGGGGGGGGTCCCAAAATTAGACACAGTACTCCAGATGTGGCCTCACCAGTGCTGAATAGAGGGGAATAATCACTTCCCTTGGTCTGCTGGCAACACTTCTACTAATGCAACCCAGTATGCTGTTAGCCTTCTTGGCAACAAGGGCACACTGTTGGCTCATGTTCCACTCATTGTCCACTGTAACTGCCAGGTCTTGTACTGCAGAGCTGCTGCTTAGACAGTCAGTCCTAAGCGTGTACCAGTGCATGGTAGGGATTATTCCACCCTAAATTCAGGACTTTTCACTTTTCCTTACTGAACTTCATGAGAGTTCTTTTGATCCAATCCTCCGATTTGTCTAGGTCACTATGAATACTAGCCCTACCCTCCAGCATATCTACTATTCCCCCATCTTGGTGTAATCTGCAAATTAGCTGAGGGTGCACTCCATCCCATCTTCCAGATCACTGAACAAGATACTGAACAAAACCAGCCCCAAGGCCTACCCCTAAGGCATACCACTAGATGCCAGCTGCCAACTAGACATTGAGGCATTGATGATTACCCTTTGATCTGTATGAGCCATCCAGTTTTCTATCCACCTTAAAGTCCATTCATCCAACCTGTACTTAGTTTGTTTGCAAGAATGTTGTGGGAGACTGTATCAAAAGCCTTGCTGAAGTCAAGGGATAGTGCATCCACTGCTCTCCACACATCTATAGAGCTAGTCATCTCCTGATAGAGAACAATCAAGCTGGTCAGGCATGACTTGCCTTTGGTGAATCCATGCTGACCGTTTCTAATCAGCACCTTCTTCTCCAAGTGCTTAGAAATTGATTCCTTGAGGACCTGCTCCATGATTTTTCCAGGAACTGAGGTGAGGCTGATTGATCTGTAGTTCCCCAGATATTCCTTCTTCCCTTCCTAAAAGATGGGCATTATATTTGCCCTTTTCCAGTCATCTAGGACCTCTCCTGACCACCACGTTTTCAAAGATAATGGCCAGCCACTGCAGTCACATCAGCCAACTCCTTCAGCACCCGTTAGTACATTGCATCTGGCCCCATGGACTTGTACATGTCCATTTTTTCTAAGTAGTCCTAACCTGTTCATTTGCCACTGTTGGCTGCTCAACTCCTCCCCAAATGGTACTGCCAAGTGCAGTAGGCTGGGAGCTGACCTTGCCTGTGAAGACTGAGTTAAAAAAGACATTGAGTACTTCAGCCTTTTCTGCATCATCCGTTGCTAGGTTGCCCACCTCTTTCAGTAGGGGACCCACATTTTCCATGATTTTCCTCTTGTTGCTGACATACTTGTAGAAATCCTCATTGTTACCCTTATGTCCCTTGTTAGCTGCAACTCCAGTTGTGCTTTGGCTTTTCTGGTGTCATCCCTGCCTACTCAAGCAACACTCTTGTAGTCCTCCCTAGTGGTTTATCCAAGTTTTCACCTCTTGGAGGCTTCCTTTTTGTGTTTCAGCTCACTGAAGAGTTCTCTGCTAAACCAAGCTGGTCTTCCATGTTTGTTAGTCTTCCTGTGCATAGGGTTGGTTCATTCCTGCTCCTGCAGTAAGGTTTCTTTAAAATACACCCAGCTGTCCTGGACTCCTTTCCCCCTCAGACTGGCTGCCCAGGGAATCCTGCCCATCAGTTTCTTGAGCAAATCAAAGTCTGCTTTTCTAAAATCTAGGGTCCTTACTCTACATTTTCCAGTGCTCTTCAGTCACGAGGGCCAGATTTTCCTTAAGTAGCCAGTATCTAGCACATCCCAATGTGATACCAAGAGGAGTTTCAACCAACTGGGCCACTTCATGAAGCACTTTAATTGGCTAGGACTATAGGTATGGAATACTTTTGGTCCCAGAGCTTGGCTTCATTACTAAACTCATGCTGGAAATTTGCCAAATTAAACGTAATCTGTGCAAGCAAGGTTTCTTCTGGCTCAAGTGACTCTCTATTAAGGTTGCATATAGATGCATATCAATATTAAATCAATTTAGGTATACCTATATGAGTTTTGTAATAAGAGCTAGCTATTAGAATTGCAAGAGGAATCTGAAAGGACTCCTTACATTTGCAATCAAGCAAGGTAATTTGGGCTCCTTTTCTATTTATTCTTTATTATGCTTTAGGCATCTTCAGGGATGGCGAGTTGGCCAAATATTACTTCTGGAGAAGCCTTTGGGACTACTCATATGCACATTTTTCATATTCACACAGATGGAAAGAACAGAGATAAGTCCCAATTTTCAGTGGGTAGAATGCTTATTAGCATATTTCCCAAGCCACCTGGCTTGCCCAACCTTTCTTTGTTCACAAAGTACAGGGAAACTGCTATGTGGAGGGAGAGAAGCATCTTGCTTATATCTTCTCCTCCTTCATTTGGACCTAGGTTCCTCTACAATTGCAATTCCCTGTGCTGTGCATCCTTCTTGTACCTAAAAGCAAAATAGAAACCTCAGCAGAACACTTAGAACTTGGCCGTGGATAGACTATTCCGATTATAGTCAGGAATTAAGAAAACCTCTAACATAAAGCGGATTGCATTATTGCCCGTTCAGAGAGAGAAAATGTTAAAGCAATGAGCTGGGAGATGGGAGAACTGGGCTTGGTTTACCACTAACAGAAGCATATATATTGGTCACAAACTCTTGGGGCATGGACTCTCTCAATGCAATATATGGTACAATATCCAGGGTGAGGATGTGTGTGTCTGCGTGTGGTGCTTTGCATAATAATAACCCAACATCAGCTGGAGTCTGTAATATGTAAGTCTGGTGCTGCTACTACTACTAAATTCTGTCAGCTTTCCATTGTGAGCTCTGCCTTAAATAACTGGACATTTATTGTGAAGTGAGACTGGCAATTCCCTGTGCAACTATCAGTCTATAAAATTAAGTTAATTGAGCCTCAGGATAAAAGAGCTGTGCCTTATTTCCATTGAGTCATAGATATAAGGGACCAAAAGAGACCAATTTTATCATCTAGTTTGACCTCTTGCAGGATACAAGGCATATAGTTTCACTTGGTCATCCCTGCGTTGAGCCAAACAGGTGGTAGCAACCTATTCTGTACCTGACATTACTGCTTAGGAACACACAGGAATTTATTGGCAAACTTTATTTTTCATTTTTGAGAGCTATATTGCATTTGCTACTGGCTGGTCTATTCCAAGCAGCAAGGGAACCTTCCTCACCTTCCTTACATTATCTTCCTCAAGAGAGTTGCCATTAATATTCCCGAGGTTTACATTCTGCATAACCTTGTGCTGTTTGGAACATGCAGCATGGGGCATCCCTTCTTTTTTGTCTTTGGAAATATAGCATAGCTGCTAATTGAAAGTATAAGGTTGCAATCAAACAACTTGCCTGCCCAGTGAGGCCAGCACTGCCAGGGTTTTACAATGGGCACAGCATGGGATTAATGGATTAAACTATTTTGTCAGATCTTGCTCTCTGCAATTTTTTCCCAGGTAGCAGCATGCTCTGCCTGCTTCTAAGAGAGTCATTCCTGGCAGACAGCTTCCTGGGCCATGTTGTGTTCATGTCAGGAACCAAGAAAGCTTTTATTTTTTCAAACAAAAACAAGACCTCAGTTGTTTAGCATAGACAACAATACAACAAGGAAGATGAGAGAAGCTAATTGTTGGACTTGAGAATACCAGGGGAAGAGAGGCATTTGGAAGGTTTATAGGCAAAAATTAATGGTGTGTAACAAATTAATTAGAAAGGCTGAAGTTGTAAATGAAATGAAAATAGTGAGAGAGGATAATGGGGCAGGTCCTCAGATGGTGAAAGTAGATGATGCTCCATTGATATTAATGGAATGGCCCCGATTTACTCCAACTGAGGATTTGGTGCAATAGTTCCCTCAGCCTCTGAATTGCTGCAGGTGTGGGAAATCCTGGAAATGAGATTTTTCTAATGCATCATCAGAGCATGAAGGCTTGGGATGTAATGTGCCATCTGAGAGTTGAAGGGGTAACTCAGCTACGCTGCAGCACGTTGAGATGTCTGGGTGCGAGACATGCTGAACTGCTTTCAAGAGCTACGCTGGGATGGAGAGGTAGGTATATCTGTGTGTGTGTCAAAGGGTACCAGCATAGCAGAATGACTTTCTCTAACTTTGCCTGCATGTTTTCTCTCTTGTCAAATGGGAGAGCAATGAAACAGGGCAGTGTTTGAGGAAATATGGAAGCAGTCCTTAGATGTGGGTGGATTAGGGTGACGATACACAGACTGCTTTAAATCAGGCCTTGAGGTGCGCTTAAGGGCTGGGAAATAATTACAGTGTCTGTAACATCTACCCTTCAAGGCCTGCACCGCAAATCGGTCAGTCATTGCCTTTTGCACTCTGTGATCAAAACCCTTTCAATGACGATTTTCTGCTTCTGTTGTTGACAAGGGTCTAAATGTATCCTCATTTTAACATTTTTCTTATGTTTCAGCCTTTATGTCAGTTCAAGTGTAGTATCAATTGAACATATGATATGTCTACTGTTGGAAGATTACACCTGCACTTGGAAAGTCAGGCTCCCAGGAACATAACATCTCTTCCATATTTTACATGAGTAATAGCATGGTTAGCCTTTGTGACATCTCTCTTAGGGCCTATAAAATTGGAAAGACTCCCACTGGCTTCTTCAATGGGCTTTGGATTGGGGCCTCAGTTCAGACAACATGATGGAGGCGAAGAGAGCAAAAATGACTGCATGCAAGGAGGGAAAAGAGAAATGGGGAAAGAGAGAGAAAATAGGAAGAAAAGAAACATGGGTGAGAGAGAAAAAGTAATGGAAAAATGGCTTAAAAAGAGAGAAAAATACTGGCTAGGAATTGAAAACCAAGACAATGAAGAGAGATAGTGTGACAAAATGAGATGCCATCAGGGAGAAAAGAGAGGTGATAGAAGAAATGTCTGAGAGGGAGAATGGGATGATTATTAAAGAAAAATAGCTAAAACACACACAAGCTTGCACACCAGAGAGAGAGAAGAAATGGTACATCAGGATATAGCATGGGAATTTCTACTTACATTCCCCTATGATATACATGAGGGGAATGTAAGTAGAAAAAGAGGGAGGGGGAGACCTGGGTCTGCCAAAGGTAATGTTGGAGTAAATGAGTGCTTCTTGCATGGAGATCATACTATGCCACCACTATACCCTGTGTGTGCTGCAGGTTGATTTTTGGGGTGTCATTTATAATAAGAATTCATTTATGAATAGCATTCAATGGGGTAATAAATTATTAAGCACTGTTTAAATAAATGTTTAATTAGTTTCTAGAGTCTGGTGTAGAGCCCAAAAGATCAATAATCATGCTGGGTCTAATTTTTGTATTAATGTTTCATCTATAAATAGTTTATAAATGTTTATCAAACTACTAGTAGTTTTTTTGCGAAAAGGTTGACCATTTGTTTTAGATGATCAGAGCCTAGCAGATGGCTTGAAACCATCTTTAGCATCTTCTACCGATATGTTTACAACAGTCTAGAACACAGGCCACTCATATCCGTACTAGGCTTTTAATATCATTTCATAACTCTGCATCCTTAAGATAAAATGTGTCTGTGATTTGGTTTATTGTACATGCCAGCTCATCCTTTCACAATCCTTACTGGGCATGAGAGATTTTTTTGGTGATACATTTTATATCCTGCTTGTATACCTAGCTTAACTATCTCATGCTTCTGAGCATGCTAAGGATTGGACGCATTGTTCTCAGAGCAGCTGCCATGTCTGTCTCTGAGAACAGACGTACTAGCTGAGACCAAGCAATGCTGTATAAGCAGTGGATTTTCGGTGGGTCAAATGTAAATATTGTGCCTGGCTCTCATTGGCTCCTGATAAATGTGTTTTGCAAAATATGAAATTTGTTTGCACTGTGATGGAGTGACAAGAGGGTTGTTTTTAAATATCCCTTTCCAGACCCAAGACATGCCAAAGAGCTTTCCTAAATCACATTACTTATTTGTGGATTTTTGTAGTTAGTCCAGTGTACAGGACTGCCTGTGTAACTTGCCTCACTGTAACGGCCTTAATCTGCTAAGTACTTAGAGATGTGATATCTCATTTGCTGCTTTCAGCTTGTTGGGCATTTCATAGCAGTAAGTTCACATAGGATGTAATTCCTTTGAGTTGTCGCTGTACAAGTTTCCCCTGGGGCATCTCAGCCAAAGCATTTTAGTTCTGACCTGCAGTATCTTTTGTATTCCAGGCCAGTGTCTGTCTTGGGTAGAAATTACTAATAGTGCTCACGTTGCAAGACGCTGTGGCGCTGTCGTGATGACTAGGGCTGGAAATATAAAACATTTGCAAAGCTGAAATGAGGAAGAATGGGAGAAGAGATTCCCTCCTATGCTACTCCCATGAGATTTCCAATTACTTCTGCTCCACAGCTGTCTCTATTAACTTTAGACACCATGATCCTCTTCATGAACCATAGATCAGGGTCTTATTTTTGGTAAATAAGTATATGAGGGACTTGCCTTGGGTAGTGAGGTAACTTATATGTTATCAGCTGTTTCTCTTGCCTTTCTTACGTAGCAATCATATTTCCATAATAACTAGCTGAGTTAGTTGCATCAGCCAGTGTAGTTCACTGAGCAAAGGGCTGAGGTTTTCTGACAGAAAACATAGCTGAGCATTGCAGAGAGGCTTGAAGGTATTAAGCATCCACTTCTCTTCAAAATCAAAATCCCTTAAGCCTGTTTTAAAATATCCCAGACACTGGTTTAGCTTGCAGATGAGTATGAAGCTTGTCAATACTGGGAATCCTGTAGTATGTAGACAGCTATCGACTAGCTGCTCCAGTGCAGCTGTTAATAAGGGAAGCTGATGTTTCCTTGAGTGCGGTGAACTCCTTTGGGGGGCCCTGTGCTAAGCATTGCTAATGCAGATCATTTTGTTCCTTGCCTACACTTGATGCCAGAGCCTTAGCTAGTTGCATTAGGTACAGGCAATGGGATTGCATGGATCTAAACCAGTGGAGGGCCTGCTGTTTGAGGTTGAAAAAGGCAACTTCCCAGTGACTGGTGAAATTGGGATAAATTCCCAAAGTGGGCAAGGTGTAGAGGTAATGGCAATTTGTGGCCCACCATAAGAGTTGATCTTTGAAGGTGAAAGTCAAGACCGCCCTCTCAGCATGGTCTGCCTTTGAACGAGCTGTTTTTATCCTAAATGATGTTATAGACATTTTATTAAAACCGGTAAAACTTGTGCCCCAGTGTTCTTAGTCTTCAAAGACAATGTTACTGCAATTTCATTATTCAACCCATCAGGCAGCTATGGTTTCATAAACGAATAAGATTGCATGCTGTGGTGGTAGGCATTACTGAATAAACTGGATTTTCATCCAGCCATGACTGTTTGGATTATAACATTTAGAATCCGTCGCTTCAGTAACTTTTCTTAAGCAAAGATCATAGCACAACTTGAGCTTCTAAAGCTGCAGGAGGGACAGGGGAAGCATTTTAAAGGGCTTCAAGTTTCATGTACAGCTTAAGGGAAATCCAAACGGGAGAGGTTAATAGAGTAGTCCCTTTGTTAGTAATGACTGTGAACATTGGAAAACAACCTTTGCATTTCTTGGATCCAAAGTTCTAGTACATGTTTTCATCTCAGTGCTATTAACAGGTGACTCAAAAGTGATTCTTAGTTCATTCAGATTAATTCATGTGTCAGGTTGTTTTAAAAATCTGTATCTAAACAAGCAATGCCCCTGTATTTGGCTAAACAGGAAACCCTGGTTTTCAAAAGCTCTTGAGTGGTGCAAATCTGGATCCTACTCTCAATGTTGTGAGTTCAGCCTATCCACTTATCCTCCCTTTATCCCTTGTCTTCTGTTGTGGGTGCAGACCTAGGAGTCTTGCTGGGAAAGGCTTTCTCATGAGATTCCAGCTCTTTAGCTTCTGGTTATGACAGAAACTTCCTTTTGCTTATGACGTTTGACTACTTTTGGTATCAGCTGGAAAAGCAAAAGTCTATGAAGACAAAGAATGGGAACAGCATGCTCTGCTGATATTTGTTTGTATTGTATTTGCCCATGGAAGGAAAGTGGTTTCCTTGTCAAGCGGTTCAGGCACTTGAGTGGGAGCGAGGATTTGGAGATTAAGTTCCTGGCTCTGCTACGAGCCTTCTAGGTAACCCAGGGCAAGTCATGGACCATCTTTGAGCTTTGCTTCCCCCATTTGAAAAGCAGGGTAATGATACTTCTTTCTCCCCTCTCTCTGTATTATGAGATCTTCAAGGCAGGGTTATGAGATCATGTCTAGCATGATGTGCTCTGATCTTGGCTGAGGCCTCTGGGCATCATGCAATGTAAATCATTATGCAGAAAACTTAGTGTAGTGGAGGAGTGCTTCTTCCTTCGGTGAAACTTGCACCCTCACCTCTGCATGATTCCTATTCAGACATAAGCTCTTTATGTCACTGGATGTAGATACAGTTATGCCGTGCACTACTTCTATCCGCACAAAAGAGCGAAAAGGTCAGGCAGTGAGGTAGACAAGAATGGAAAGGCATCATGCCAGCTACCTCTCACCTTGAACTATAGGTGAATCCCATAAATTTTACATACTGTATTTAAGGTTTTGAAGATTCTTGATAGAAATACTACCAATGGAGAAGCACCAGTGGGATTTACACCGTACTGTGATTTAATTATTCTTGGAGAAGCACTATGTCCTGTCAAGGCATTTGTCCTTTGCTGTCAAAGCAGCAAGTACCAATTTCACTTTCCAGAAGAGGCCCAGTAACAGACAGAAAATAAATAAGAATGAAAAACTATGGAGGCAATTATTGTAATTTTCAGTGTCATAAAATGATAATCCTTTAAACTATGCACCTCAAGCAGTATGTGCCTCTATAATTGTACACACTTAGGCTTTCCTGTGCAGGTTCTTATAGCTCTGCAGTATTTGGTTTGTCTTTAATGACAGCATCAGCAGAGGAGAGAAAGAGAGAGGCTTCGTGAATACCACTGAGCTGTTTTTTTTTCCTTGTGCATTAGGATGACTAAACAAAGAGCCATGTTCTGAAATTTTAATTGCTTTCTTGCTGGCCAGAGAAAACATGTTTTGATATATAGAAAAACTATTTGGGTTTAGGCATTTGCTTTAGATGATGGGTATTTATTATTTATACTACTGTGGCAGCTAAGAACTGTAGCTGAGGACTGGGGACCCCACTGTGCTAGGCAACATGCTAATGCTTGCTAAGAAGACATTCGCCTGCCCCAAAGTGATTGAAGCCTGGGTTAGCTCGGATGATGTGTGACAGCTGAATTCCAGACTGGTTGTGGCCTTAACATATGAATTGTTTTTGCAAGAATGCAGGGTTTAACTCTAATATCCCGGCCAGTTCCAAGCTGAGTAACTAACTCTGTTATAGGAATGTATGAAGTACATCCTGGCTCAGACCAATGGTCCATCTAGTCCAGTATCCTGTTTCCAACACTGGCAGGAGCAGATGTTTCAGAGGGAGAGCATCAAACAAGGTATATCTAGAGTGATCTATCCCCTGCTCATTACTCTCTCTGGCATCCGCTGTCCTTGGTTTGGAGATGCCACAGAATACATTGCCGACTGTTTTGTTTAATAGCTATTAATGGATCTATCACCCATTAATTTGTCCAGTCTCTCTCTATCCTCCTGATTCCACCTGCACTTTCAGCTGGCATTATTTTAGATTCATAGAGTTTCAGACCAAAAGGGACCACTAGATCATCTATTTTGAGCTCCTGTACATCACAGGCTATTAAAGTTCATCCGTTTACCCCTGAGTGTTCTTCGCTTCCAGTCTTAAACTTTGATGTAATGTTCCTATGCCATGTTTCATCGCAGAGATGGCTGCATTTCAATGAAGTGTAGTCAATATAGAATTTGTTAAGCTTGTAAAGTATCTTAGACTCCTTCATTACAAATGGTATTATGTACATTTGGACTGATATTTTCAAAGTTGCCTTGGGAATTAGGATGCTCAATTCCCATTCATTTTAATGAGGATTTAGCATCTAAATCCCCTAGGTAAAATCTCCTTTTTAAGTTATAAGAACATAAAAAGAACCATTCAGAAGATGAATATTCCTAAGTAGTTCAGAATCTTCAGTAGTAAACCCTGAAGAAGAAGGTGCAAAATAAACTCATGATGGACAATTGTATAACCTGCCCCTGGAGGAAATTTCTTTCTGACCTGAGGCACTTAATTAGGTTCCAGAAGTTTGAGAGTTTATAGTCCTTTTAATAATTTTAGCTTCTCTAACGTTACTGTGGATGTTCTGCACTGCCATAAAAATGTCTGATTAGATTTTGAAGCCTCTGCTTTATTATTTATTAACTGGTACAACAGATAAACTACAGTTCCAGTTAACATCAACTTTCTCTGGTAATGAAGTTCTGTTTTAAAAAAATGAATTGCTTGCTAGAGAACCCATGATACATATGCACTTATTGCTGTTTGTTGAGGTTATTTTCTTTGTAAGCATTAGCAAAGCAAAAGAATATCAGTGGATTTCACAGGCCGACAATGTTTAATGCCTGACACTCCGTGTTAAGCCAACAGTTTTTTCTAGAATAGATAGTGATTTCTAACTTCAATTAGTCAATTGTATAGTATAAATGTAGTGCAATCCATTAGAAATATATGTAGCAGTTTCCAGAGGCTTTTGTGTTGCCTTGGAGCATCCCAGCATCTAGTGCATTAAATTAATCAAAGTAAGAAGAAATTATCACTGCCACCACTCTCTCTCCAGCAATGACAGCAAAGCAAGATCTTCTCACTGCAGAGTTGCAATAACACATTGAAACCCCCCCTAGAAATAGCTTGCCTGTTGATTACTTCCCACTTTTCATATATTTCTACCTAAGGGGGATGCTCTGAGGATACATTCATTATTGCTTATTCAACACTCAGGTGCCATGGAGACTGGGCACTATACCATATGGATTTTTATTAGTTCAAGGGTTGTGGATTTTTTTCCCCTTTTTATTCAATGCAGTTATACCATTACAAAATCTGTGGCTAGAACAGGTGTACAGCCTTTTTTGCACTGTGTTGGCCATGCAAAAGGACATTAAAGTGTGAGCAGTTGAAAGGTTTTTACCAACCCAAGGATCTGTTATGCTGCCAGAGCAGTACAAGGGGCTCAAGTGCAAATGAGAATCAGGCCCGTTAAACTTAATAAAAAAATCATCTGCATCTTATAGACTTTTCAACAGTCCACTCAATAGCCATGAGGAACATAGGAGGAGGTTTTCAAAGGAACAAATGAGTCGAGCGCCCAACTCCCATTGATTTTTAAATGGGAATTGGGTGCCTAATTGCCTTTTGAAAATCTCCCACATAATTCTCTATTACATTTCACAGAACTATTCCATAAGGATTAGCATGGCAGCCTTGTCTGACATAATTAAGCTATCTCCTTTCCCTCCATTGGGAGTGTTTCACTGCCTCATAATTCTCACTGGCATGGAGTTTTTTCCAGCTATTCAGTCTAAATTTTGTTACTCTTAGTTTATTCCCATTGCTACTAGTCATACCTACCAAAAATAATTCATTTGTAACTTCCATTTTAATTCCTTTGGGATTTTACAGGCAGATACATTTTACCATATTGGGCTAACATGAGGACATCAGCTGGTAGAAACATTTCAATAGGTACCTTGAGTACACCTGCCTTCTTAATTATTATATGTCAGATTTAATTGTATAACTGCAAATATCAGATCAGACTACCTCCCGTGACATGTTATGACTGAAACAACCTGCATTCATTTACAATGGTACATGTTGCCCAGAAATCGAAATATTTGTCTTGCTTGACGCAAATTATAATTATTACTCTAAAGAACCTGAAGTTTCCCCCCCACACACACCTTTTTCTTTTTTCTTTTTTTCCCTTCCTAATTATTATCATGGTTCCCATTGAAAATGGTAGGTATGGGTGTTCATTATCCAAATAATTTCTTTAGTAAGCATCAGGGATTTTAGGCAGCCAGGCAGAAATAAAATACTATTGTGCAAATCATAGCTTGAAACCTTAAGCATTTCCTAAATGGGGGCTAAATCCTTTGTGGATGTGAATGGGAGAAGTTCTGCCGAAGTTAATGGAGTTGCCATAATTGACTTCAGAAGAGACTTTAGCCCTCATGCATTTTAAATTGATACTGCACGTTATTTATTAATGTTAAAACTATCAATTGAGTCAGACTTCAGCAGGAGTAAATCTATGTAGCACCATTCACTACCATAGCAAGACAAGGATTGATATTAGCAGGATATGTGGATTGATGTGTTGTGGCCTTTCATTACCTTGTAGCAAAATAATTTTGTAAGTGCAGCATTAACAGCATTGGATGTTTAAAAAAATACGGCTCAACTCCCGAATCATGAGGATGGATAAAAACCTGAGATTATTTCAGGATAAATCAATCAATAAATAAAAGTTGGGTGGGTTTTTTTTAATCATTATTATACATATTTTGGTTCTCAGCACCTAAGTTTTTGTTCCGGGTGCTCTTTCAGGCTTTTCTTGGTAAACAGAAGCTCTTGAAACATTTATATAATGACAGCTGAGATATCTGCACAATTACATGATGCCAGAAACTGGATCATCCAGAACGTGAGCAAATATCATGAAACCTGTAATATAAACAAGGGAGTTGTCAATACCGTGAATAGGCCACAACTTTGCACAGCTTTGGCTGTTGTTACTCATGTGCGTGTTCAAATCCAGGTGCTTTTGTTCAGGTTTTAATCAGCCCTTACTTACATAAATCTTCCAGGATGAAAGTGATCCTTGTACCTAGAGCTAGTGAAAGGCCTCTGCATGCGTGGGTTTAAGAAGCACTTGTGCTAGCACATTTTTACCGTTATCCAAGTCCAGCAGAACTTGACTCTGATAAGGACCAAGCAGGGACCACAAGATGTGCTCTGGGGATTTCAGAAGGGGTTTTCAGAAGCTACAATTTCTGAATTTGAGGCCTCAATGTGGTGCTACGCAGCTTTAGCTTCCAGGGGCTGGACTCTAGCAGGAATCATGGGGGACAAACTGCTAAAAGGTGAGTATCATATAAGTTGCTGGCCTGAGTCTCAGGAAACCTTGGTTTGATTCTTAGCTTTGTCCCAGGTTTCCTGTGTGAACTTGGGCAACTCACATGACCTTTCTGTGGTGCAGTTTTGTAATGTAGATATAATAATGACCTCCCACCCCTACACACACTTTACACGGGTATATAATTTCATTAGTTGGTAGGGGCTGAACGGTAGTTTTCCAGACACTCAGAAGCTATTGTGATTGGAGCCATAGGAGGGCTCCGCTTTGTAAGCTGCATAGCACACAGGCATGCAGATGAGTGCATTTGGGTGAGCAGAGTGGTAGATAGGTGCATAGCTGTATAAATGCAGATATTAGCAAACAAACCTGCTGTATTCTTTTATTCACACTATAATCCTGACAGCTGTGTTCTCAGCAAGGTTCCACCATATTCCACAGCCGAATGGAGACCGTATGCTATTGAAACAAAAGAAGAAGATTAATTAGGCTGTCATTGTGTGAAATTGGGTTTGTGGATGTCAGGCACGCTCAGGAAGCCTTCATATATATATTTTTTTTTTAATTAGGGATAGAGAAAAAGAAAGAAGCCTTGGCATGCGACTGCCAGCCTACAAGTGGCAGGCAGGCTGCATCTCCCAGTGGTAGCACCGATGGGTGGAAGATGTTGCTGCCACAGAGCGCAGCTCTGATCCCTGGTCAGATTGACAAAGATCGGTAGATAAGTAGGTAAAGCAGGCTGTATTTCAGTAAACAAATGGGATCTTTACATGTTTAATGAAAGGACATGCTCTTTTCTGAGTTTGCTTCCCCATTAAAAAAAAAACTACAATGGCCACAATGCCGAGTCAGGTCCATGTCAGCAATTGTGGGGTCCCTGCGTGTGCTGAAGGATTGATTATCAGCACAAGGCTGTTTTTGGTATCCCCAAGTGCTGCTGGTTTGTGCTTTGCTTTACAAGCAAAGGATTATGTATCCTAGGACATCCTACATGGATTATGCATTCCAGGACACCCTACCACGTACACCCTTAGAAAGGGGCAGATGATAATTTCTCTGCCACTCTCCCTGGGGCTAAATATTCATTTGAGGAAGTTAGTCTTAAGTTCCAGCTGTGGCTGAATAGCTGCACCCCATAAGAGTCTGTGATTGGTCAACCTCCTTCTAGGGTACCCCAGCCACCAAATACTTACCATATTTACACATCCCTGCCCCAGTCTCTTTAGGGTGCCTGCTTTTGGAGGTTTTATTGGGTCCATGACCCTTGGCAAGCAGGAACAGCAACTTATGCAGCCAAAAAAACACTTACTGTTGCTAAGAGCCCCCAGCCCTAGGCCAAATTTAGCTTACAGATGAAGGAATTTTTATGATCATGTCATTAAAATGAAATGGCATCTAGGTAGCAGATTGGAATGGAATAGATCTGTTAGGCAACCTGCAATGGGGAAATACCTGCTTGATTCTGCTTCGAGAGATCGGGATCACTGTATCTTTCCAAAGAGACGGGACATGAACATTGGGTTTCAGGTTCTCATTTTGCTCGGCTGCCCTCTGTACATCTCAGTGAAAAAGCACCTATTGTTTTCCTTCAAAGACAGAGTACTGCTGTTGGCCATGTTGTAGCTCAGGTAATGATATGCTACTTCTCTACCTTCCTCCTGCAGGTCCAACCTGATATAGTAATCTTAGAGCCTCTTGTCAGCTCTTCTAGATTAGAAATAGCTGCCATAAAACCAGAGGCAGCTGCATTTTGATGGTTGGCATATATGGGATTATTTCATGCTCTTCCTATGCAAAAAAAAGGGCAAACACCTTAGAGAATACAGCATATTTTTGGCTTGTAGAAAAATAAGTGGGAACCTGAAAGAAACAGGGGGCATTTCTATGAAGCTACAAAGAAATAGAATACCCTGCAAACACGTCGAGCAATCTTTCTTCCTGCTGTCAGCACAGTGGACTGCTAGGCCCTAAACTATAACTGTGTATTATTCTTGCTAAACAGTTCCCTGCATTGGATTTTAGGGTGTCATAATGTTGTTATACTGATGGACCAAGGTCAATGGAACAGCAGACTCTCATAGAAGCTAGGCACCTGGCAGTAATATTGCATCCCTGAACAGGTTGTGCGCAAATCTGACACTCAGGGCACTGACAGAAGTGAAGGTTTGTCTATTCCAGTCTGCGCTGGACAGGGGATGGGTGGATTGGAGCCCACCCCCTCAGGGCTCCAATCCACCACCCTCACACCAGTGCATGCTGAGCAAACCCCAGTGCGATCTCACCACTCCTATAATGCAGGCAGCACTGGAGCTGGGACAGGGAGTAGGGTGAGCGAACTTCTGCTAAGTCTGGGTGGTGGGGACGGGGGTTGCAGTAACTCATGGCACTTCCTGCGAAACACCATGAGTTAGAGCAGGGAGTCACACATCTGTCAGTGCCCTCAGAATCAATCCCCATGCAAAGAGATCCAGAACCTCTTGAGACTTGTGGATATCCCAGCCCCCTCTTTAGCCCTGTACAGAATCAGACCAGTTTGTGTATCAGTTGAATGCCTTGATCCTTTGATTTACCAGAGTCATGACTGAATCCTAAGTGCTTTAGCATATTTGGATATGAAAAATGGTATTTAAATATCCTGTTAAAACCAACAAGACTTTGCTTACTGCTAATTACATTAAATACTTAACCTGAGCAAGGTATTTTGGAGCTGAAAGTGCAAAAGATATAAATATATATTCTGTAGGTTTTTTATTAAGCATGACAGATCAAATGAGCAGTGCACATCAGAGGTCACCAAGCTTGGCTCTTTAGTTTGCTGATCCAACAGAAAGTTGTCTGACCCAGAATATTTTGCAAAGATATGTACCCTGCCTCTGTTTAAATTGTAGGATCCACATCCAGCTTTTTTTTTTTTTTTTTTTTTGGATCTTTTTTCTTCTTTAGTTTTCTGAATGTTTTACATTTTCCTTCTGGACAGCGTAACCCTGATGAGCTTGTAGATTCTACCCAAGAGACAGGTGCCGATGTTTGTCCTTCGATAAATGTTTATGCAAAGAACTTGGAGAGGAGAGAGGCAGTCCTTTGACAGAGTCCAATTAGAGTGCAAAATGACGGATGGATCTTTTGCTTCTAACACCAGGCAGCATTGAAGAACGAGGCTGTGGAACTCATGGCCACTATATGCTAGTGAGAGAGAGTTTAGGGGGATTCAAAAAAAGGATTAAATATTAATACAGGTAATAAGAGTGCCCAGGCTTATATTATATTTGGGGCATGAACTCTCTTGTTGGTTTGGTTTGCACAGTGTTTAGTGCATTAAGATCCCCCTCCATGAATGGGGCTCCTAAGTGCTGTTATAATGAAACATTGTTTATCATAATATTTAAAATAAACAAGAAATGTGGAAGGGATATCAACCCACATGCTTTATGCTTCAGGATTTAAGTAGGGTAAGAATACTCTCTAGGGAGTATTTATTATTATGCAAGAGAATGACTAGAGATGCAGAGCATTCCTGTTCTGTCAGGGTCTATCTTTTGGCTGCTCGGAAGCCGTGATGGTTTCATTTAATGTCTGTTCTTTCATTGGGATCCATGAGGTCTTTAAAGGAATTAAACCAAGAGGTTACAGATGTACCTGTCAGTATGCTGAGGTCTGTTGGTGTGGTAAAGCATTGTCTGACATCCTTCACTGATGAATTACCTCATCAGCTTCTTTGCAGGAGATGCTTCCTTAGTGGAGTGACTTGTGTGATTATAAGCAAGTTTCATGCCAGACAACTGAGAAAATAGAAACCATTAGAAGGACAAGCCATAGCATCCTTGGGAATAGCTGTGGGAAGAGCCAGAACAAATCCACAAGCTGGCTCTTCTTCATATTCTTCCCCTGGTTGCAGCAAAGTAAATCTATAGATGGGCAATTCGGTCAGCAGAGAGACTGCAAATTTGGGATAATCAGGATCAACATTTGTCCTGCAGGCAAGGGATCCCTTGGATGACAAATCTGACTGGCAGAGGCTCCATGGTAGTTTTCTCTTACCATTAAATAGGGAACTGCCATGGCGTAGAATGCTGCTGCATATTCATTTTTACAAGGGCTGTATTTCATGGCAGATGGGCAGGTTTGTACTCTGAGCTATATTTTCTTGTTAAGGTAAGCATGTGCTCTCCTACTCCCTCTGCAGCCAGTATTATAGAGGATGTTGGTACTTCTCATTGGTTCTCTCACTCCAGGAGCTGAAGTTTCTGGCCTCTCCTCTATCTACATACATAGGTTGAAGTGTTTTCCTCCCTAGGGAAGACATTTTAGTGATATTTTTCTGAGTTACTTGAAGAAGAGATTGCTTCTCTTATCCCTCCTAAGAGACTCTTCTGAATACTTAAAGATGCAGTCATAAATAGAACCTTAATTATTTACAACCATCCCTCTTCCCCCCCACCTTCCACCCCACATTCACTGGCTTAAGGATATTGCTTTTCATGTCCCTAAATTGGATTTATTGTAATGAATTATAAATTTCATTTCAATTAAGTTTTGTATGTACACATTTCTAGATCTTGTAGCCATCTGCTTGCCATCTGCTGATTGGTTTGCTATTCATGCAAGGCATCTTTTCTTTCTGTTGAGATGGTCAGATAAGAATTATCCATTGATCATTCAGCTCATCTTTGAGACAAACCAAAACTTCATTAGTCTCTACATGCTCTTTAGATTTCCAAGACAACTAAGGTAATGATTAGAGAGTTGTTATTTTAATTGGTCTGCTTTTCTTGCTTCCTTGGCACGGAAACGTCTGTATTGCTTCAACACAGGAGCAGATTTGAATCTAGAGATTCAGCATTTCAGAGTTTAGTGTCAGCCAATATTTTACTTTTTTATTCTTATGTGGTAGCAAATAGGATCCCGCATGATTGGCCAGCTACCCACATTGCTCAATAGAATCCTAGATAATTAGGGATGGAAGGGACTGCAGGACCATCCTCAACTAGATCATCCCGCCCAAGGCTTTGTCTATCCGGGTCTTAAAAACTTCCAAGGATGGAGAGTGCACAACTCTGGGTAGCCCATTCCAGTGCTTCGCTACCCTCCTTGTGAGAAAGTTTTTCCTAATATCTAACCTAAACTTCCGTTGCTGCAACTTGAGACCATTGCTTCTTGTTCTGTCATCTGCCACCACTTGAACAGTCTAGCTCCATCCTCTTTGTAACCTCTCTTCAAGTAGCTGAAGGCTGCAATTAAATCCCCCCTTAGTCCTCTCTTCTCCAGACTAAATAAGCTGAGTTCCTTCAGCCTCTCCTAGTAATCACATTCCCCAGCCCTCTGACCATATTTGTTGCCCTCCATTAGACTCCCTCCAATTTGTCCGCATTCTGCAGTGAGGGGCCGCAAACTGGACACAGGACTCAAGATGCGGCCTCACCAGTACAGAATAGAGCAGAATAATTGCTTCCCTCAATCTGCTGGCAGCACTCCTACTAATGCAGCCCAGTATGCTTTTAGACTTCTTGGCAACCAGGACACACTGTTGGCTCATGTTCAGCTTATTGTCTACCCTAACCCCCAGGTCCTTTTCTGCAGAGCTGCTGCTTAGTCAGCCTGTCCCCAGCCTGTACTGGTGCACATAACCCACTGTGTTTGGTCTTGCCCCAAATTGCTTATAAGTACAGGACACGAGACAACAGATGGATACAGGTTAGTAGAGCATCAGATGAGTTCAGTGTAGCAGCGCTGATCCTAGAAACAAATCTGGGAGAGGATCATGGCTAAAGGTGAATTCTGTTCCTGGCTCCACCTTTGTCTATGGGTAGTGAATTTGTTACTGTTCCAGACCAACAGTAGGTTGCTGCTCCTGTTGCATGGTCTCAGCTTTGCTAAGAAGCACTTTGGGATGGATACAGCCAAGGTTTCTTCAGTTAAACTCTTTAATCTCATTTACTTACATCATAAGGAAAACCAGCAGTCCTGATCCTCTTTCTTCACCCCATGCATTATGGTCTATGATGAGCTGGTCAAACCAAGGAAGTGGAGATAGAAATAAATGGTCAGTAATATGCTTGTCAGTAATATGCATCAGGGCCTGAAAATGGGTATTACCGGCCAGCCTTGGCTTGGGGGATGTGTGTGACATGGGGCTACTTTTCAAATGTGGCTAGCCCCTAATAGGCTTGCTCTGAGACTGTCCATTGACAGAACATGGATCCAAGTCCATTGGTTACATCCAAACAGTAAAATAGATATCTGGACCAAACTAATAGTAAACAAAAGGTCCCCACCTCCTGTAATTATTTGGCAATTTTAAGTGAAACGAGTTGTTGGTCTCAGTCCAGCTTCCAATGAACATGGTCCACATGGTGTATAACAAACCCAGGAAAATGGATCCCTGCTTCTAAACATCTCTGCAGAAAGGCCCAGGGCCCAGATGACCCTGATTCCCCTAATTGTGACTGTTTTAGATCATTCCTAAAGCCTGGTGGTTGGAAAGCTGGTTTCAAAATAGTTGCATCAAGTCATTGAATAAAAAGAAGCCTTTGTTACAAAGGCTGAGCTCCTTTAGGACAATAAAAGTTTTGCACTGAGTTCAGTTTAATAGAGAAACTTGGGACCAAATTCCAATCTAGCATCTTTTATGAGCATTAAACATTTTTTAAATTATTTTTTCAGAGAAAAAGATATCAGATTTCTGAACACAAAGATGTAAGCAAGGAGACTGACCTAAGACCCACTGACATCTATAGGAGTCTAATGGGGTTTGCATCTATCCCTCACTTCAGTAAAGGTGGCGGCTTTACTATCCTGCTACTTCCTATGTGCATTGGGCACATTGTCGAGTTCACATTTCTGGTCTGAACCAGCAAGGGAAGGAATTAATGCAGAATGAAAGCCATAACGGCCATCACCATCTCTGAGCCTATTTCTGGTATCATCTGTTCTCTCTGTGGATTTGCAGCTTTGCCAGTGCTCATTTCCAGTTACTTGTGACTGTGAAGGAGGTGATGTATCTAAAACAGTGTTGGGCAGAGACACCAAAATCAGAGTGGCTTGCTGCAGTAAGGTAGGGGACAGGGAGGAGCTTTAAAAACATATGCAGCTGGACATTAAATTTATTAAACAGTGCTTTGCATTCTTCATGTTCATCAGCCCAGCCCCACAGCTTGCCTTTTTCCTCACCTTTATCTAGCATTTCTAGGATATTGTCCAGTCTGTCTATAGCGGGGCAAGTTGTTTGCTACAAGCCATCCTCTCAAAAGCTGGCAGCTTTCCATAAATACCAAATGCCCAAAGCACCTTCTGTGTCCTGCTCCACCGAACAAACAGATAAAAAGAAAAGAAAAGAACAAAATCAACAGCTGTTTTGGAGCCAACAGGAACTAATTAACTTGTAGCAGGTGCTGCCACCTGTGTCCCTCTGATTGCAGTCAAAACAATCTGCAGCCCAGTTGCAAAGAAGGGGGGAGAATCAGATTGTAACATGGTCAAGAAATGCCAGAAGGAAAGAGAATTCTCCCTAAGGCCCACAGGGCCCATGGTGGTGGGAGCAGGATTTCTGTAGGTACTGACTGTGACTCATTCTCTGACATGATTGTGGGTAACTTTTCCTTCCACCTCCTACCCCCAAAATGTCATTCAGCCAGAGGCAACTGTCATATAGCTGGTTAAAGGATAAGATTGTGAGAAGAGAAGCCAGGGGTTTTATTGCCCAAAGTGTCCTTGGTTTGTTGTGCAACACAGAACAGGTCACTTAACCCTTCTGCGCTTTTGTTTGCTCTTCATTACATGGGACAAAAAAATTCTATCTCAAAGGATTAATTGGTTGTCATGCAGTGCTCTGAAAGCCACAGAAAGCAATAGCTATGGAGGTGCTAAGCAACAATATTAATGACTACTATATCACTGTAGCTCGTAGGGTTTCCAGTTATGATCAGGGCTCTCCATTTTGTTAGCTTCTCTACAAACATGAGAGCTCCATGCCAGGAGCTATTAGGTACCAAGCTAATGTCCTAGATTTGAACATTGGACATAAACTCTAGGTAATGCCCTAGACTTCAGAAATCATGGTGTTCTCCCATGTCTCTCTATATGTGCTCAGTACTACTGATTATCTGAAACAAAGTGGTCAGCTGTCTAAGTAGCTTATGAGCTATAAACCTGTTTTCAAATATAAGAAGCACATTATACTAGTTTTAAAAATCACATTTTTAAAGGCTCGCCTAAGGTTTATCAGCTGAACATGCAAAAACTGAAGCTTCTGAAAGATGTGGCAACAGTTTAGCACCAGGCATTGGAAAAAGTTATTCCTAGTTTTGACTGGCTGTAAATGGGTTAGTATTTAAGCTATAAGCTTAAAGGTAAGTCTTTTCATTGGTGTTATGAGGTTATGGGCCAAGGTAGACAGTACACCCTCTGTAATATGCTTTGTTCTTTACCTTCTTTCTTGCTCTGAGTTGGAAGTGTTTGGAAAACTGATACTGCCCAATTTAAATTGGATCCCAAGATAGTATAGTCTGTTTCTGTTCCTCCAAATGCATTGCTTGTCACTCTGAAACTCAGAATGAGCACCATATATAAAGCATCAGCCAATTATCTTAGCTTTAAGAGCTGTGTATATAACTGCTACTGGAAGAGGAGGATAGAGTGAGGAGTAATGTCATGGTCAACTGGCTACTCACTAGTTGGATGTTCTTGAATATGATCAAAATACAGAGAAAAAAAAAGTGTGTCAGCTTTCAAGACTGTCGTTTTTCCTGGAAGAATTGCTCTTTTTTGCCCTCATCTGTAGTACCAGGACTAATCTATGCAGGTCTCACAGTTTTTAGGATATACTGTACATATGCAATCTGCTGTGCCTGTGCATTTTATGTGCTGCAGGCAGCAAACAAAGGCACTACAGCACATTAGGATCCATAGCTGTTAGATGGAAAAGGCCAGTTGGAATGAGTCCATCCTTTTGCAAAGGGAGAATCTAATCCCCCAGTAGGGGGACATCTCGAGTATTAAACTGATTACACTTGATTTCTACTATAATTCTCTGAAATCAAAGCAGTTTTCAAGTTTAATTCAATTCCTCTTGGGACGACCTGTTTCCGAAGTGCCAGAAAAATAAAAATATTGAATAATGTGCTAGCAGTTCAGCAGGAAAGACCAGGAGCCTGATCAATATATTGGCCCAACTTCAGTATAATTGGAATTTCCAATCAGGCCTTAAACATGCAGAAACATGACTATTTCGCTACTTTTCTTTTCAAGAATAGGATTGACCGGAGGATCTCTTAGAGCATTCTTCCACTGTTACTCACGTATCTAGCAACTCTAATAAATGTGTACAGTAAAAAGCTTTTGGATTCTAATGCATGTCACAAAAAATTTGGAAATTTTAACAACTCCAGAATCTACCCATCTGTTTTGATTGCCCAAAACATTTTATTTAATCCTAATTTAGTATTTATTGCCTCCCACCAAACACTGCCACCATACATTCACAGTGAACAACCTTACATTTTCATCCTCTCCCCCCACGTATCAGCAGAAAACTAGTGTAGACAGGACTCCAGGCAGTTGGATTATGCATTCTGTTCTGACTGGCTTTGGGACGGTGTGTGGTGAGCAATGGCTCTGAGCTGGATCTTTCTTTATAATACTGCTTATTCTGCTGCTATCACTACTAACAAGCAATAGCCTGTGAGAGCTCCTGCTATAGAAAAAGACTTGCTCAAATCATCTCTCTCTGCTTTAGTGTAGAAGTGCTTGAGAAAAATATACTGGACATAGCAGACAAGGTTGTGCTTCTCTGATGCAACATCCACAGTCCTTCAAACTTGAGATTCTCATCAGCATCCAGTTTACATGCCCCAGATTTACATCCTTGTAATTGAGAGGAGTATCTTTCCTACCTTATTTAATGTGAACGTCACTGGAGCAGAATTTACTTGGGCTCAGTTTAGAATAATTTTTCCAGGCACAACAACGCAAGATAGAGATGGGATGCCAAGGGCAGGATTTAGTGCATCTTCTCTTTGTATTCACCTCACTCAATAAAGCAGGACATTTATTTAGTATCCAGAGGCAGCTAACTGTCTTTCTAGTGCGTTGTTTCAGCAGTGGAAAATGGCTATACATCTATATATCTATTTGTAAATGAAAGACTTTCAATAGGAGAAAAAAGGAAGAAGAACCCCATTTGCCAGGGTATTGAGAGAGAAGTGAATTTCTCTGCAAAGTTGAAGGCCTTTTCCTTAGACACATATTAGATTATTATTTTTCTTATGGAAGGTTTCTACTGTGATTGTTAAGACTCCACTGTTCATCTTAGAAGAAGCAATTTGAAAGAATTATACATGCCATGTTCCTTGCTTTTTACATTAAAATGGCATGTGGCCAATCTCTATATATCTTTAATAGCCACAGATATAGCTGCCACTTAAGGGGAAAAATTGTTCCCTAGTGGAAGATTTGAGGTGCCTGAGGGGAAATCTATTTTGTTGGGAAGGATGGGAGGGGTGGATAGTTAGAAAATTTCCAAATGGGATAATCTTTCTCCCTAGGTAGGGGGAACAAAACACTTTTGTGCTTAGTAGCAGAGTTCTTTTTGCTGTGCTGCTGGTTTTGCAGGTCTTGCTGACCTGATAAAATAGCAGTCTCACTCCAGTTCTATCATCTTGTGCTCAAGTCGCATCCTTTAGGATCATCAGTGATGCATGCCGAAATAGTCCTGTGTTGCCAGAGTCCCCCTTCACTCCTTAGCCATGCCAGATGTTTGTCACATGAATGATGTGCCCCTTTGAAAATGGGTTGTCCATCTGGCTTGTTCTCTCTCACCTGAGGCTCTGTGCAGCTCTTACAATCTTAGTTAGGGTGTTGGACTGGAACTTAGGACACCTGAGTTCAGTTTCCAGCTTCACAAGTTTGCTTCTTGACTTTGGATCTGGTTGCTCAACCTCTCCAAATTTTGGCTTCCATTCTGTAAAATGGAGAGAAGAAGACGATGCTAATTTTTACCCTTGGTTTTGGTTTGCCTTAGTTACGAAGACAGTAAGCTCTTCAAGGTATGTATAGTCTCTTAGTTCTTGTGTGGATAGCACACAGCACAGTGGGTCTCAATGTTAGTCTTCATCCCAACCATAAAGCACGTAAAAAACAGCAATACAGTCAAGTCATGGGAGATTTTAATAGAAAGTAGGTCAGACAACATAAAGGGAAAGACAAATGCCATCAAAAGCCTAGCTGAGAACTCTAGCAGAGTGGTAAGTACTGTTCATGGCCTACCAAGAATTGATACCATGCCTTACTTGAACTGGTCTGTGAGGATAATTATTCACTTTTATTTTGAATAATTGGTATAAAAGGGAAGTGAAGGAAGGCAAATCCCAGGAAAAGCACTGTGGTTTTTTTTTTAATCTGTAAGAGCATTACTGTGCACTGGCACAATAAGGAGGCTCAAATACACTTACTGGGCTAATTTACTCTTTACTGACAGGCCTTCATTGTCCTGCATTAACGATAGCAAGGTCAAATCCTTCCTTTTATCTTTGAATGTGTAAATGTCTCCTTTAACTAATTGGCTTATGTTCAATGTAAACCCAAATGTTAAGGCCTCAATAGGTGCCCAGGCAAGTGCATGTGCACTCGCGCACACATGCACACTTGCAGCAAACCCCCTGCCATTTCTGTGTATTAGATACAGGTTCAATAAAGGCAAAGTGGCAGTTAAGTTTTCTAGCTTGAGTGACGACATGTTTTTTATTGCAGTTGGATAGGAAACTGATGCGATATGCCCAAAGCCATATAAAAAATGAAAATATAAATAAAACCCAGGGTCTAGCAAGCGACATAGTTCATAGCTGGGGTGTAATTTGAAGTAAGTGAAGCACACACTGTTCAGCCTTTCCAAACGTTCCAGGCAGCAAAGAGCATCCTAGCTACCATTTACCATTAGGATGCTCATAGTGCATTGGACGTTAGAACCAGGTCCTTGATAAAGACAAGGCCTACAGCTGGAGTTCAGGGTCCCTATACCCCCAGGACTACTTTGTTCTCTGATATTTAGTTTGGATTAGAGCTTTTGGGGAGCCAAATTGTGTAGTCCACAACATCTTTAGGTTGCTTTCCTCTGTAGTTGCATGGGTCTTGAGTTTCTAGTTCAACGCTGAAATTAGGACAGTTTGGCTTGGTTTACTTTATACCTTTCCACTGTAAATCAGCTAGGGCTTCCCTCAGTATTGCATGAGTCTGGGGACAGGACTTTCTAATGGTTTGGAAGCAGGGAGAATTAATTTGGATTCCCATGGAGAAGCTGAAATTTTGATATTTCTGAAGCTTCCATTTGGGACTCTTTGGACAGAAATATTTTATTAATTTCACTTTGACTTGCTCATTAAAATGTTCATTACAGCAAGTTATTATTAAATGTAACAGTAAAAACACACATGCTTAGACTTGGTGAATCAGAAAAACAATGTTCTGAAATTTTTCTCCTTTTCAAAAAAATATAGCCCAAATGCTATTGTACCCCAAATCTTTGGTTTGGACAAAATAGTAGGGGTGTGCAAAGCCGGCACTATTCGATTTAGAATCGGATTTGGCCCAATTTGTGGGGACAGTGAATTGATTAGCCGATTTGGATCACTGTCCCTCATTCGATCTGGCTGAATCTGAGTCTGAAGATTCAATTCTAATTCAGAGAATCATCGATTCGGCCTAGATACAGCTTTATATGTTTTTTCTGCGTACCTTGAGATACCTCGAGGTACGTAGAAAAAACATATAAAGCTGTGTCTATGGCCGAATCATCAAATCTCTCTGAATCAAATTGGAGGCTTCCAATTCAATTTAGAGAGATTAATGGGTCTCCCGATTCAATTTGGATTCAGAGATTCAGCCACCAAATCAGGCCAAATCTCCTCCGAATCGAATCAGTGACTGAAGCTTTTCATGGCCCTACAAAATAGCAGTCTTGAACCAAAAATTATCCCAAAACACTTAGGCTCCCTCAACTCAGTGCTGCATATACATCTGTTTTAAAGCAACTGGTGTTCAGGATCAGTAGTCAGGCATCATTTAGGGTATGTAATGACCTGTACTTGGTGAAAGATACAGAGTGGAGGATCATCAGCTCCAGAATTTAGTCTTCTGTCAGATGGAAGTTAGTCTAAATGGCATCAAATTGGGGTTTTTTGAGCTGGAGATTCTCTATTCTTTTCCTACTGCAACATGAGCAGTTGGCAACACCTGCTGTCTGGGAAGGACAGAGGGCAAGTCTACACGTGCATTAATGTGCCATAATTACAGTGCATTAAGTTTAGTACCTGCAATAACAGGTAGTAACTTAATGTGCTCTAATCGGCACTATCATGCAGTAGCGCTGGTGCATGCCTTTTATGTGATGCTAATACATAGACTAATTCTGTTGCGCATTAGCGCGTTATCATGGCTTTTGCCGTGATGTGCTAATGTGCAGTAAAATTAGTTTACTGTGCTTTTAGCATCTTATGTAGACGCACCTGCAGATGACCTTACTCATTTCACCTCAGTTGTTACAGGACTGCCCCAGGTAACCTGAGCTGGGCTGAAAACAGAAAGAGGCTAACTCAGACAAACTAGCCAAATCCCTTAGAATATAACACAGTTCATGATTTGGTTGAATATTAGCTGTCACAGGCCACTCCCCGTATCTTTTTAGATTAAGTCACATTCTCTAAAAGCATAATTAGCATACATTTATTGTATTAAGCATCTTCTCAAATCATTATCCTGAGAAATGAGTACAGTTAGTTTTGTGCCTTTTGTTCCGTTTGACTGTATTTTATATAAGATTTATCTGTATTCAGCTGGGAAATTTTCTAGTTCTATTCTCCTAGCTCCAGTGCAACTTTAACCTCCTGGCCTCCCCCTCATTTGCACTAACATATTGTATTGAATCAGGGAAGGCTTTTTCCTTTACAAAAAAGGATGTGAGATTGCAGTGTCCTGAAGGGGGGGAAAAAAACCACACACCACCCATATAATGTAGAATTCAACTAATGCTGCAGAATGAAGTTTCTGACTAAATTCTAAGGACTACAATGCTGGAAGAAAATTTCAGCCTCCTTCCCCCCGGTGAAGAAAAGACTTTTGACAGCAAGGACAATCTTCTTCCTCCTCACCCCACTTGCAACTCCCAGCTGTCACTAACCTGAAATATTTATATCCCAGACAAAACATATCCTCTGGTGTAATTCCATTGCAATCAATGGCTGTTCTCTGGATTTACACTGATGCAGAGGAGATTAGAGTCTCACCCACTGGCATTGCATCAGGAATGAATTTGGTCCCTTATCTTTAGCATCTTATTTCACAAAGATATGACTTGGAGAGAGAGAGAGAGAATGTGCATGCAAGCAAGCAGAAGCAGCCCAAGCAGAAAACTTAATCTCTACATCACAGCTGTAATTCTTGCAGGATGTAGTAGTTAGTCATTGTTAGAGAGAGAATAGCTGGCTGTCAATCAACCAAGTGACAGAGTTAGCTGGGGGAGATGGCTTAGCAACCTGTGCATCAGGTTGGCAATACCTAGATCCCCTGGAAATCTTCTTGGGTTGATTCAGTCTTTTATTCTGTTGAGGTTAGATAATCTGAGTTTAGTTAATTAGGAGCTCTTTACAAGCACAAAGACCCCAGATCCTATCTGCACCTCAGGATGCTCAGGCGACCTTCCCCTGTGTCCTTGAGAGATGGACACTGCATTACAGTTCGTGCGCCCCCTCCATTGCAAGTCACAGGCATTCCAGTCTGAGCAAAAAGTGCTTTCAGACAATTGACTCTTCTTTTATAAACATTTTTTGTAGCGTCTTTCATAATAAGCAGTCCTCAATAATTGAGGGCTTCATTGAACAAGAGAGGACAAATGCCTTTCCCCACATGTTACTTTTATCATTCCTCAGAGCAGGAGGGCCAAGAAGAGGCACAACTTGTGTTCCCCCATCATATTTTAACTGCCACCTGCACTCTTGCCCTTAATAGCTAAACCCCTGAAAGAGGGGCTTGCAGTTTGCTGCTTATGTAGGCTAATCAGGGAACTACCTTGTTACTGGACAGTGGGGAAGGGATGATGTTGCTGTGGCTTGGCTGCCTCCCAGGGCTGTTCCTGAGTTAGAGAAGCTTTTGAAATATTCCTTACTAAGGACTGTGCCCCAAGTATAAATCTAGCCCTCGGTATGTCATGTTTTGCAGATATCAAATAGTGGCTGCATTCAATCATTGGGCATGGTAGGGAGAGATGCAATCCGTCTCTCTAGATCTGGCTGTTCATTTTGATGAGCTTCTCTTAAGAAGCGTCTTTCCCCTACCAGTCATTATGAAATTCCAAGGTAGAGACATAGCACCCATTTTCTTAAACATTAGAAATGGTGCACCCCATGCCCCGGAAGAGCGACCAAAACTGATCAGGATATATTTGCTCTCTGAAATGGTCATATTCATATCATAGTTGTGGTAGGTCAATGACAGTATTTCAATGGGAAATAGCAGAACAAGAAGTCACCCACAGACTGGATTGCATTAAGTATGGTCTATCCTAGACTACATATTCTTATTCCACTACCTGGATTATTTTTCATAATCCATTGAGGGGCATAGGGCTTAACATCTTTGTTTTTCTCTTTCCTACCTACCTTGCCTCTCTCAGCAATGCCACCTTTTTCCTCCTCCTTTCTCTATCCTTTGCAATCACTACTTCCTATGTAGCAGCTTCACTTCCTGCAGTCCTTCTGCCTACTTAAGCATATGCCAGACATCTCTAATGTATTTGATCTGTAAAGATGCAAATCTTTTCTGCCTGCTTTAAGACTAACACCATTAACTACCTCTTAGTTGACTTCAGGTCTTTTATCTAAACATCACAACATCTTTTCCATGTGGGAACTAGACCTCACGTGGCTTTAATATTGTATTCATTTATTTTACACAGAGGACAGCTAGGTCATAGCAAAAGTAAGCAGCCTGAGTAAGAGCACAAAGCAAAGTGATGGTAAAAACCTGGCAAAAAAACCCAGAGTTGTGATAATCCATCATTCACTTTGGGCACACAAAACTGGAAACTGAGCACCACACATTCAGTTGGTGTAAATCAGTATAGCCCCATTGGCTTCAATGCAGCTGTGCAAATCTAAACCTGCTAAGATTCTGGCCCAACTTTCTTTCCTTTTATATTAATTAGGTTCCATTTTAATCTATGCTGATTCTTACATTTGATGCCAATGCCTTAAATTACTGATCCCTCTAATTACCCCCTGCTGTGGGACTTAATCCTGCATTGTGCTGAATGCAACTGTATAGTAGCAGAAGCAAATCAGAGCTGTAAGACACTAACTAGGAAACTTGGTATTTTTCCAAACAAAACCAAACTTTTGAGTACCTGCTGGAAATCAGGTGTCTTGTACTGGCGCAGAATCATGTTCACAAGGTTTTCTTGGCATTTGTTAGAGCAGTGTCTGAAAAACTTGCTGCTCTCAAGGGGAGGAAAAAAAGTCTTCTTGTGAAGGTTGAGACTCCCCCCTCTCCCCCTTTGTTAAAAAAAATGTGCAAAATTAATTGGAAATGACAAGAGGAAAGTGATCCAGCTGAATGCTTTGATAAGCAATCAAGGCTTAATAGATTAGAAAATATAATTAATTACTTAATTATACTGGAAGTGGTTGTTGTTGGTAGATTATTCATTGAAAAGCCATTGTTGTATAGAGGAATACACCCATTGCATGCATATCACTCACTGGGAATCTGCCATTGCTGAGCTGGGAATCAGTGAGTGAAATGAGTACTGTTGACAGATGAAAGCTTCCCAGCACTTATTTTGTACTGTGCATCTTCCAAGTGCAATATAAGCATTTACTAATCAATCAATATATCAGAAAATTAGCATGTGGGTGATATCCCCATTTTAAAGATGGTCAGACTGGGGTCATGTCTACACCAGAACCCTAGGTCAAGCAGCAGCACACAAATAGGCCATGCTGCTCTATACAAGCTACCCTAAATAGTGCAGTCACCTTCACAGGTTTCTGCAGGCATGCTAATTATACCATTAAACATTTCTGATGTAGATGTGACCTGAGAGAAAAGTATGAAGGCCAACAATGAAGTTAGAGCTGGGACTAGGACACAGAGTACATAACTGCAATTTTTATTCAGGAAACATCCAATACACTGAACAGGAGCATTATTGGTATCGCCATCTTGGCACTGTATCACACATGGGTTATGGTTTATAGCACTTGTTTCAGTAATATCTTCAAATGTACCTCAGAAAATGAGACCAACAAGTACTGGTCACTTGAGACGGCACCTAAAGACGAATTGATTGTCTCCAGACCCCATGGCAAGGCCAGCTATAGAAGAAGTACTCATCAAGTAACAACCTCATCACTAATGTTTCTGCAGTTTTAGCAACTTCTGTGATTCCCAATAATGTTTTAGTCGAGACAGAGTAGCCAATTCACTTGAGATATGCTTGCACAGTGGGAGTAGGGCATGAGAACAAGATGAGGATTTAAGGAGGACTCTAGGTTGGAGCTGTCCCAGGATCTCAAAAGTGTAAGGCAGGGCAAGATTGCTGAGAGAGAGACTTCTGAATCCCTGGCATGTAATACTCTATTGCTAATATCCAGCCAAAGTCTTGTTGCAAATGAAACTCACAATTCTGTGATTACTCAGATTCACACATCTGTGTTTCTCCGAGATGAATAAAATGCCTTGTGGTAAAAGTCAAATTTGAGTAATTGCTTTTACCCAGCTTATGGGGGATGCCCATGTTGACAGCTCATGCAATAGCTGCCTTTTTTTTCTTCTTCACTCTCAGAGAATGAAGGCATGAGACCAGACAAAAACATGCAGTTTCATTTTCTAAGCACAGTTTCTAGACTTCCATGGCTGCATAAATAATCTGAAAATACTAGCTGAGTGCACCACAAAGGCAGAAAATGTTAGAGGGGGAAATTAAAACTCATATTCATAATAATAATAATAATAAGCCAATCACATTATTTTATTGAGAGCTGAAGCAATATTTTGCATTGGCAATGCTGGGAGTCTATTCTCTGCATGACAAATCCTGTTTCCCCCTAGAAGTACTGTAGCCAGTGAGGTAACTAAAAACAGAAAGAATTTTGGACTGGGAAAAAGTTCATCTCATTTGGAAGTTACTCACTTAAGCCTTAGATAGCGTTTGGTGTGGTCACTTTTACCGTTGGGTTGATAATCACTTGCATCACCAGTCTGTAGGGTTCTCTCATGGGTACGTCTCCCGACTCCCCTAGAAGATGTTTATTGATCTCAGTAGCAGCAAATCTGAACTGGAAGCCTACGAAGTTCATAGGAAGAATGTACCCTGGAAGAGAAGAGGATTAATATCCCCTTGGGGTTTGAGCATAGTTGGTAACGTCTCTCTCACATTAGATCTAAGTAAGAATGAAAATACCTAGCTCTTATGTGGCATTTGCCATTGGTAGATTTCTTTATAATCGATTAGGGATAATTGGAATGATTGCTTTACAAGGATACAGAGCCTGAGGCATAGGGAAATGCATTAGCATGGCCAGGGTCACTCACCCATGACAGGTAGGCCTGTGCAAAGCGGCTAGTATTCACTTCAGATTAGGATTCAGCCTATTCGGGGGACAGCGATTTGATTTGGTGATTTGAATCACTGTCCCGAATTGATTCGGATATTCAGCTGCTGCCAAATCTCTGAATCACGCAGGCCCATCCCCTGCCCACTCTCCCAGCCCTGGCAATAGCTGTCCCGCCTGCCCCAGTTCCCGGCACTTGGGGAAAAAAAAGCCCCGACTCAGCGGGTGCTGCTGGGTGGGGGGCGATCCCCACTGCCCCCGACTGCCCCCCCCCCAATGCAGCTCTGGCCCTTTAGGGAAAAAAAAACCCAAGAAAACCCCCTGGACTCACCAGTTCCTGCCAGCGGGGGGTGATCCGCACTGCCCCCCACTGCCCCATGCCACTGCTCTCTGCACGAGCCCGCAAAGCCCCAAGGCTGCTGCAGGAGCTGGTGAGTCCCAGGGTTTATCTCAGGTTTTTTTTTCAAAGGGTCAGAGCTGGGGTGGGTGGGGCACCCATGGGGGGGCTGGAAGAGTGAGGGGGGATCTAGGGGCTCATGCAGAACCCCCCCATGTGGCGTGGGGCAGTGGGGATTGCCCCCCACCTGGCAGCACCTGCTGAGTCGGGGGTTTTTTTACAGTACCAGGAGCTGGGGCCAGCGGGACAGCCATGGAGGGGCTGGGGGAGCAGGCAGCAGCTGGGGGCTGGCAAGGGTCCCCCCATGGTCCCCTCCCCCAATTCTCCATCCCCTACTTACCAGCTCCGAGTCTGGCTCCAGCTCCATGCTGCAGCGGGCGGGGACTGCCGGAATATCAAAGCTCTCCGAATCTTTTCCTAAGATTCAGAGAGCTTCAGATCAATTTGGACCTTTTTATTGGTCCCGATTCGATTCAGATTTGGAGATTCGGCCACCGAATCGAGCTGAATCTCCTCTGAATCGAATCAGCACCTGAAGCTTCGCACAGCCCTAATGACAGGTTTCCAGACTGTTGGTCCTGCTCTATATCCACTACAGCCCACAAAACAACTGCCCTTACAGGTGGAGCAGGGAAGCAGAGAAATCTGTATGAGAGATTAAAAAGAGGAAATATGGAGAGCAGGGGAGGGAGATCATCATTTAATGAGTTCTGTAGTAGTGTGTGTGTGTGAGAGAGAGAGAGAGAGAAACACTAGTGTCTCTTTAAATATTCCTTAGTTTCACTGTTGATTAACATCTAGGGTGTTGCTGCAGCCTTGGTTGCCTTACTCTGGAAGTTAAGATGTCATTGACCTAATTTTTTTCAAGTGGTTAGTGGTCTGAGGTTCTGTTAGTGGATGCCCACAAGAGAGCTGATATGCCAAGGGAGGTTGGTTAGAGTTTGCTGGAAATTAAGCCCTTTAAAAAGCATCTGAAGCTATTAATCAGAATCAGCACTCCCTCTTAGAAATTGGGGCCTTGAGTGTAATGTTACATATCTTTCTACTCTATTTGTGAAAGCACTTCAGGGCTAAAAGGACTAGAGAAGAGATAAATGTAATGTGGGTCCTTTAACAACAAAAGGGCTGCGCGTTTGTTCTCTTAAATGCCATTTAGTTAGATGCAGAAGTAGTAAGAGGTGATGGAATAACACAAATGGAGCCATCTGTATAGCTCAGGTCCATTGGGAAAAGGCCTATTGCTTCAACATGCTGCAGAATTATCAACAGAAGAGAGTGGAGCTGATTGCAGCAAATTGGTGTAGCAGAGTGGCAGCAGTCTGCAACAGGAAAAGTAAACGTGTCCCAATGGTCTCCATTTTCAGTCATTAGCTCCTACAGTGCCAGGGAGCAGTATGGATTTATATCTCCCTCAAGTCACCCAAGTGTTCCTCACAGGGCAGGGGGTTTGTGCTCCCAGTGTCATTTTGCCTTTTTTTGAGCAGAATGAAATTAGCTAGGTAACAGATTGTCCCATGTTTCTAGCTGTACTGTATGCCGTGGATCTCATTGGCTGCTGCTGTTTCATTTTAAAGAAAGAAGTCTTTCTTGAAGTTGCTCTCATGCTGTTTTCTTTAATTGTACTTCTGTTTTCTGCTTGAATGTTTCTGCCTCATTTCAGAAAATATTTTCTTTAGTTGTGTCACTTCTAGTCCTAACTTGAACCCAGAAACACTTTCCATAGGAAATTATTTGGGAAGTAGTAAACTTTCTACTGTCACCCCCATCATCATCAGGTCATGTGAGATTTGGCATTCCTTTCTGCTGGAAGTCTGGAAGGTTTCTTTTGGTTTGGGATAAATCTTTGTTGAACCTTTTGGCTACCAATGAATCTGACACTAAAGGGACTGTTACACCTAGCAGCTGCATCCTTAGGCTGCATCCTTAGGCTCTATAAAACTGCATCCTTAGGCTCTACAAAATATTTCTTCCAAGATAATGGGAAGGCTTAACAGCATTCTGCTTTCCAAGGACCCCATCCATAGCCTCCTGAAGTCAATGGGAGTCTTTTGCTTTGATTCAGTGGGTTTGCATCATACTCCAGGAGAAGATTGTATAAGTGAGGCTCATTTCATCCACAGGTAGAAAGAAAGGACAGTCTCATTGTTAATATACTGTAAAGAACAATTCTTCATTGGGAGGAGATAAGCCATTTCCTATACCTCTTCTCTATGATTCTGTGACCTTCCTGACATTTCTGGAATGGTTATATTAATCTCCTTTGCTTATAGACTCTAAAACTGCCTCTTTTGCATTGTTATAAACAATGCAGACAAGGAGCCTTAGGGTGCTCCACTGTTAGCTTTGCACAAACCTTTACAGAAGGGATTTTCTAAAGCCCTTTAATGACTTGGGATCACAAGGTCTGTTGCGTTTCATTCAGCATAAGCTCCTATGCTTTTTATATTGTGCAACTAAAAGCAAAGAGGCTGAAAAAAAAATGTTTTTGACGGTCTCTCTAAGAGAGCTGACTGGCAAAGAGCACTTCCAGGCAGGAAAATTGTCAGCCCTTCAAAATGCGTCTGTCCCCACCCCCAAAGAAAAAAAATCCATTGAAATCATCCTTGGCAATTTCGCTCTCCCCCTCTCCCATCAAGATTGTGCGATAGCGTTGAAACATAATTATAGAAAAATTATATTATTATTATATGACGTACTATAAAACCCCATTTCATAATCTAATAGTAAGAATAAATGAAAAATATGGATGAACAGAAAAGTGAATGCAATAGACCATTCTGATTCTGATTTTTCCAATGAACTTCTTGTTGAAATTGGAACAGTCACACAAAATAATTCAGTAGCAGTGGTTGAATGGTGCAGCTTTGTGCTTTGTGATGTTAAATTTCCTTTAAGCCTGGGCAGTCTTTAACAAAACTTTGGATCCAAATGAATCCCAATTTGGGAGTTATTCTCATCAGAAAGAAGCATTTTGGATCCAGGCCTACATTGAACCCAAGGTTGGTCAAAGTGAAAGTGAAAGTTCTTCCTGCTGCAAAATATTCTGACTGGTACTTCTGTAGACACTCATGACAACAGTAAGAAAGGGATTAATATTTAAATCATGCAAAAAAAGCCTTAATTTAGTGGCCCTACAAAGGTACCACCTGCACAGCAGGTGCTACTGTTTGTGCTGATGGTTGCTTGTTTCTTTGAAAGACATTTTGATAGGCACAAATACAGCAAGTCTTGCTCACCTGAATTCACAAATTGGCAGTTTTGGAGTTAAAAGGGCTGTGTGTTACCCCAAGGGGGACCAATGGTATCCAAATCTGTGTGTAGTAGACACAGTGGAGTTCTCTCCCCCATTTAGAGCAAGAAGTGCTCATTCACATAATAGAATTGAATAACAGGCAAGAATCAGGAACTTTGATCTGTAACTTTGACTCAAAAGAAAATACTAGCTGGAAAAGTAAAGTACTATATTTTTTCACATACAACATGCCCCAGAACATAATGTGTACCTTCTTTTGAAAGGAAGAATAACGGGAGGGGCAAAAAATGCTTTTTTTCCAGTTACTCGTCTTCCCTGGTAGACGTGTGGTTTTGAAAGGAGTTGGAGTCTCCAAGTCATTGAAGAGAGAGGCCAGGAGCAACTAGTTGATACCAAAATTGCCTAAGAAATTAGCTTGATCAGCGGACTGTCAAGACCCTTACTAAGGAGAGACTATTGTTAGCACTTCTAGAGTGAAGAACAATGAGCCATCAAGTCAATTGGCTCTCAGCTCCCTCAATATTAATGCAACAGCTGCTAGACCCTGGAGCATGAATTAAAGCACGGGACTTGAACTTCTGTCAGAAAAAATCAGCTTCCCCACTCTATTTGGTGTCAGGGGGGAGGGGAAAACATGGGTATTATATACAAGAAAAAATGTGATAAAACATCCTATAGTAGAAAAGCAAGTAGTGTTTGTCCCTGATGTGTTAAGTCACTCATCGTCCTGTCTATCCTCCTTTCAGGGTAAGCTTTCTTAGTCTGACTACGGAATCTTGGCGCTTACAGGTTAAAGCTGTATTGACCCAAGTAGTTAAATGAGCCATTCCTTCCCCTTAAAAATACGAGCATATAAAATGTTAAAGAGCTGCTTTTCTCTGAAGACTGCTCAAGCTGTGAACTGGTTTTGCCTTATAGAAGGTACTGCAGGAACTTGGATAACTAAGGACGTACATTGTTTATAAAAAAAAAAAAAAAAATCAAAATAAGAGCCCTGGAATCAAAATCCTATGTCAACTTGGAGTCGTTTTCAATAAGGATGCCTCTGTAATCAAACTTTTGATCCTTTCCTTACATCATCCTGCTCTGCACTTTGGATGAATTGCAATGAATATTTAAGTCAGTACTTATTACAATTGTATTTCAGTTCTGCAAACTGCCAGTTTAATTCCTATGGGGGTTTGACAGACATTTGAAACGTCTCATTGCTAGCGCTCTGTGCTCGCCCCAAGGAATAACATGCCTTACTCTGCTTCTGACTGGATTTCCACTTGGTGTGCCTACACCACATGCTGCATCTTCCCTTGGTATCTTTTCCTCATCGCATGGCCAGATGTTTATAACTTAAGGACATTGTCACATTTGATTTCACTGTGCCATTTTGGGGGTGACAGAGGGGTTGCCACTTCTTTCCTTCCTCTTACTTAACATAATCTCAGTCTGGTGCGGGTTTCCCAGGTGCCAACCACCATGGAATTGAAGGTGATGGATAATGCTTCTTTTTTGTCCTTGGTCCTGTAGAAAATGCACTGGCCTGGAAGCCAAGGGATGTAAATTCTATTCCTGGCTCTGCTGTTGACCTCCGGTGTAACCTCAGATGAGTCATTTGACCTTTGTGCCTCTCTTCCCCCTCATATATATTCTGTCTGTTTTAGCCATTTTGAATATATAGTCTTCCAGGCAAAATTTCTCATGATATTCTGGGCACTGTACACTGCCCCTTCCTCATCTCAGTTAAGCTACGTTCTAGTACATGGATTTAATAAGTATAAGATCACAATCAATGTAGGCCTACTATGTTCAGCTTGACTGTTCGGCTGAAGTTGATCTTGTTCTGAAAATGTGTTTTCATTACTGTTATGGAAAATGACTGAATTCATTTAATGAAGATGAAATAAGTAGGATTCTCTAGAAGTGTAATTTAATCATATAGAGTTTATTTTTAAGATCCTATTGAACTTAATAGAAAATGAGGATCCTTGTTGTAGGCTTCTCTGAAGTCATCCCAAAGAATTCAAGACCAAGGATAACATTTCATGTTAATCCCAATATAATTTTTTTTACAAGTTAAATTCTAAAATATGCTTTAGAACCCATCTCTAATGGCAAAGTAAGAAGCATCACCTGAAGGACACACATTTACTCATTAAAATCAACCTTCCTTTCTGCCCCTTCAGAAGGTGGCCCAACACAAAGTGCATGGGGGAGGGCAGATTTTCTAAGCTGCAAGGAACACTTTTTTCTTTTTCTTAGTTTCATTTAGCTCTCCCTTCACACCCCCTTTATTCCCCCCACTTACCAACCAGTTCCATGGTGATGGGAGGGAAACCTTCCATCTTAGAAGTAGTTTAGGTGGAGGATAAATCCTGGCCTCTGCCAACAGTGGCAGAAATTATGCCCATTTCAGCAAGAACAAAGGCTTCAACTTGTGAGATCATCTCCATTGCAGTAATTCAGAATAAAACCAGACCTTGCTTTTGACAAAGGCATTACATAGTGATACCATCAGAAGATACCTGTGTCATGGAGGAAGCTAGGTTAGATCCTTCTGGGGCTACATTCTGCCCTTAGCTCTGACAATTTGGGCATCAAGGGCAAGCTTTCTACCTTGCACTGCTGCAAGTGCCTAAAAATGCTGCCTCTTGCTGGCTTGACCCAAGCAAACATGCAGTGGTCATATGTATGCCAGAGGATCACAGCTTGTGCCATCTTGCAAACCATAATGTGCTGGTGAGCTCTGCTTCAGGAGGGAATAAAAGGAAAAAAGCCAGTGTGGAAAGAGACTACGTGGGTTGGTTTTTTTCTTCCTGTCCAATTAACAAGGTCTCCCACAGTTCACCTGGCTGTACCTCCACTATCATGTCGGATTGCCATTGGATTTGGGAGTAATTTCTGCCAATTTGTTCCCCACCCCTCACCCCCCTGCAAGCCAACAAATATAGCCTCTAGCTTAAATTTGCAGTTTGATAGAACTTGGCTCTCTAGGAACCTTTGGGGGTATAACACATGCATAGATCACACAGTGTTTTTAACTGTAATTTTAGCCATCTGTTGAAATATAACTCGTAATCTGTGTTGTTTTTCTTGATAATATTGGGTGATTTCTTGCTGCTGCCCAGTGAGGTGTGTGTGGGGGAGAAGGGCTTCTTTCATTTTACTTGGTTGGGGGTTTTTTTAAGAATCTTTTCCAATTTGCACATCATTGCTAGGCCAGTTTGGAACATGAGCTCCGACTCCCTGTAAAGACAGTCACTATCAGCAGGAGCCTTTAGCCAGTGTGAAAGGATGAGAAGCAGCTACAAGTCTCCCCAAAGGTGAGGTATCACAGGCTGGAAAGTACTGACACAGGGTCCTCACAGGTTAACACGTGAAACGATACTGATTGCAGCTGTACAGCCTCCCAAGAACAAGGGCATTTGACTCATCATAGTTCTTGTATCTGATATCCAGAAGCTTCAACCCTGATTTAGCGAGGTAGTGCATCTACACCCACCCTGGTTACCCACTAAGTCTAGGACTGGGAATGAGAACTAAGCCCCAACCTCCCATGCCATTGATGCTGCCTAATTACTGGGTCTTAGCACATACACAGGAGAAAAGCGAGTGGGCACAGGTTGTTTTACAGCAGGCTCAGCAGGGAGGGGCCTATAGATAGGACCATGGCACTTGCATAGCCTCACAGAGCCCAGCAAGGAAGTTAAGTCTGTGCCCAAGCACTTTGCTGTATCACACCCTGTGTCAAACTCGAGAGGGCCACAAATCTCATCCTCATCGATTGTTAAAACCTGTTCTATTTTATGCATGTTCTGATGCCACCCTCAATCCCACTGTATTTCAAAAGCTGCATTACATTATATGATTCACACCTATTCAGTGTGGTTCCATTGGCCAGCCTGTATTTTGGTTAACCGAGTATTTAACAATGAATTTAATCTGTGGGTGGAGAAGGCAGAGGCCCCCCTCCTTTAAGACAGATTCACTCAGAGAAGCATGAGTTCCCTGTACTACAGTCTACTTGGCCAAATGCTAAGAAACAAAGTTGGTTTTAGTCTAGGAAAGCATATGCCTCTCTGAATGATTTTGTCAGCAAGATACTCTCCGTCTCTGCCATCTGCCTGACTTTAGGTAGAGACAGCTCATTCTAGCTCTCTACTCCTTAAGTGGAGAGTGATGATGTTAATTTAGGCCCTTAGTCTTTTGGGGAGTTCATTCTATACTTATGGGGTGTTAGCTGAGGATAGACTGCATCTTACAAAGGGGAACTTCACAAATAATTAGGGGATTAGTTTTTATCTTGTTTTGGAGAGGTGCAATTCAACCCATATAGAAGGATAGTATCATGATACTTTAAAATAATTTACACAAGCATAAAAGCTTAGGGAAGCCTGTTAGAAAGGAAGACATCCATCCCCGCTCAACCCCAGCAAAACAATGGAAAGACTCAGGGAAAGAAGCATAAGGGTTAAGTGAGTCAGTTCGAGGGGATCACACAAGGGCAGATCACCAGAGTGGAAGCCCAGGTCAAGCTAGACTTCAATCCTTGTCCAGGAGAGCAAGGCACAGGGCAGGATAAGATCTTGGTCAGGACAAGCACTTGATCCAGGCCAGGAAAGCCACAACAGGACTAGGCAAGAAAGCCTAAGTAATGGTTCAGAGCAGACAAAGATCACACCATACTATTATGGTGCCATACTATGTGGGCATCCTCTGCCCATTACAATGTAACTTGAGTGCAACAGGGAGAGTTTTCTGTTTGGGATTACAGGGAGAGTTTTGAGCTTCCTACTTGGGATTAACAGACTATTTTGTGATTTTTTTTTTAAACAATATCTTTACTCTCAGGTGATGAAAGGCTATTTCCTGGACTAGAACTTGCAATGGTTTGCACTTGCATGCAGTTACCAAAATACCTGTTAGTTTGTGTAGCAGATACCCCAGCTAACAGTGAGGCCAACAGGCATGGTTTATGTGTGTACACATGAGAAGTTGATTGTATTGATATGAGACCAGGCATGAAACCCTGTCAGCCAAGCTTACGAGTCCTTGAGCTGGATCTCAGGAGATTGAGGTTAAAAGGGTGGATTAACCAGAGACTCCCTGGGGCTAAGTATAGACAGTCAAAAAGCCTGAGGCTGAATTGATTCAATCTTCATAGCTTAGTCTAAATTGCATAGATTGGACCGATAAGCAATTGAACAGACATTCATACCAGAAATGCAGCCACATGCCTGCAGTGGCCCAGGCCAGAAGCTGTGGGGGCACTAGAGCACACCTCCCAGCTGATGGTTTGGGCCACGGCTAGCCCAAGGGATGGGTGTGTGGGGATGGTGCAAAACAACCTGGGATGTTGGGGGACTGAGAGTTAGCTTGAAACTGGAGGAGATCTGGGACAGAAGTTTAAAAAAACAATTTAATCTAAATCAGTGAAGTCTGATACTACATCTATGCAGGTTTATCTTAAAATAGTTTCAGTCATTTTGAAAGCAGTTTATGTGCACTGAACTTCTGTTGTGTTATAGATTTGAACTGGTTTTCACTCCCTTATGCCAGTTTATGTGTAATTTCTGTCCCTAGCCTGTTTGACCAAGTCACTTACTCTCTTGTTCAGTGGCTATGCGTAGGGGGTACACGTGCACCCCCTGATGGCCACGCTTGCCGCTTAGGCGATGGGCAGGGGGGCAGGCGGCAATGCTGGTGCTCCCCCTGCAAGCACTGGCCAATTGCTGTGCTCACTGCAGCCACTTTCAGGAGTGGCTGTGGCTGCTTCTGGGAGTGGCTGCAGCAATCGGCAGGCACTTGCTTCCAGAAGTGGCTGAAGCCACTCCCGGAAGCAGCTGCAGTGAGTGCAGTGATCAGCCATTGCAGGATCACCTCGGGAGCCCCCCCCCCCCCCTTCCCTGGACCGCAGGATCACCCATGCAGGACCCCCTCCCAGATCACAGGATTGCCCATGGGGGACCCCTCACCTCCGGTTGCAGGTGGGGCATGTGTCCCCCCTTATTAAGGTAGCACCAGTTGCACATGCTCTTGTTCTTCGTCTTTACAACAAGCAATCTAATAGGTGCAAGGATTTTTGTGAGTGATGACTTCTATTGGACCAACTGCATAAGCAATATTTTTGGAGAAGGGGACATTGCATTTAAGAGCGTGTGTGTGTGTGTGTGTGTGTGTGTGTGTGTGTGTATAATACACACAAACACACATTCTTCTTCATATGTGTGTAACACCTGCACACACATTGGGTTGTGTATTTGTGTATATGTGTGTGGGTGGGTGTGCATATGTTTTGATATGGGCAAGATGGCCCCTGTTGTTCTGGGGGGCCTGCATGTGGGGAAAATACATAAAATCCTCTGCCTTCATTGGCCAGAGGAAGCAGAGGAGGCTTCAGACAGATTGGCTGGGAGAAAGACTGAAATGTGTCCCTCCTGGATTGGACAAGGTGTGGGTGATGTACATAAGAACCACTCACTAAGGTTCTCTTACTTTCCTCCCAGGGGCTTATTCATCTTCCTGCTGAGAGCCGTACAGCTACATCGGGAGCTAAAAAACCTGCTCCCCATGGCGGGGTCTTCCCCCATCTTTGCTGGAAACGCAAGCAAGCACTATTTGAAGGGAAAGCCTCAGGTAGAGGGAGAGAAAGTCTGTTTTGCAGTTTGAGACTCCTATTTCCTCTCTCATTCTTTTCTTTGTTTTCTTAAGTGGGTTAACATCATGGGGGTGTTAATCACTGAAACAAACTGCACTGTCTGGGTCCTGGCAGTTACTGGCTACACAGGCCTTAGGTGGGGTTAATGCCATGGGGCTGTTAATCACTGAAGGAAACTGCTCAGGAATGGGTCATGGCACTTGCTGGCTATAGGGGCCTGGCCCCCTCTGTTTTGTAATTGTATCATCTCAGCATGGGGTATAGCTGTCCAGGCTGCAGCCATAGGCCTGGGCCTTTTTTTTGCTGTTTCTACAGCCGTGGTGTTTCTGTCTAGCATGCGTGACTGAACCCCAGCTGTGTGTTCAGGTCTCAGTGCGGTATAGGCCTTTTGCTGCCCAGTTCAGGCCAAGAGAGGTAGGCCTCACCTCTCTTTTCAAGTTTTCTTTTTGTAGTTTCTGCCCAGCAGAGCTGGGATTGGGACTAGGGATTTAGGGGTGCAGCATGCTGTTGGAGCCATAGTTAACCCCTCAAGGCTACCAGAGAGGAGTGGGAATTGTCCTACAGTGTTGCAGGGAGCAACAAGGAGCCCCTTGCAACACAGAAGGACTCATGCTCTCTGGCAGCTTCCCATGAGTAAGTCATTTCCCCTCCCAACCTCTGTTTGTGGGCTAGAGACACAAGTTACACAAACTGGTTGAAGTAATCAGAAACTGGTTTAAACCTGCAACAGATAAAATGTTGAGTGCACATAAACTAGTTTCAAAATGGCTGAAACTGGTTTAAGGTAAGCCTAGTTGAATGTAGTATCAGACTTAATTTGCAGTGGGCCGAGATGTACTGTTGGAAGATGCTTTCATTTCTACACCACGTGCATCCACTTGTGGAATCACTACAGTAAGAAGTAGGTTTCTCAAGGTGTGCATGTAGGTACAGCCCATCAGAGTTAGATATATATGGTGACTTCTCTCTTGTTCTCTGTGTATAATATTGCTAGCCATATCAGAGTGAAAATTGCAATGCACATTAGAATCAAGCTTCTAAAAGCCTTCACAATAATTCTGTTCCATTTGCCTAAAAAGGTTAGCGTCATGTATTTAACAGCTCTTTTCCCAAGTTGAGTTTGTCTTAGACAAGGGATAAGAAATACCAAGAGGTAGTATAAATCCATGTTTTGACATGGAGACTCTAGGACAGGTGGAGTGAGCGGAGGCATGGAAGGATCTGGAGGAAGGGTAGTGATAGGTACAGAAGGGCTCAGGGAGTGATGAGGTGACACGGATATGGAGAGAAGTGTGTGGGGAGTGTGTTGAAGCTCTAAGCCTTGCATTTCTGATGCCAAAATAAATGACTATACATCTCAAACCTGTTAAGACAAATTTGATAGAATCATTAAAAATGCTTCTTGTTCAAAGAATTGCCTGTTAAGCAAACACCTCTGGGAAACACACAAGGGTTGCAATTAATTTGAGACTGATGTCTGAGGAGGGTTTGGAGTACAGCTGCAAGTGATTGAGTGTATATCTGCAGAAGCAAGCCTGACCCTTCTTGATTAGGTCGTTTACACTTGTTGTTTGCTTTTGCCTTTCTTCCTGCAGTGCCTGCTTCCCATTAACTGTATTTATCCATTTGGTCTTATCAGAAGCACTGCAGATATCTTGCATAGCAAACCTACAAGAGCTCACTCAGCTCTTCTCTGTGGAGTATTTTCAATGGGCTGTCTGCTACAAATCTGAGGCGGAAGTGGGTTGAATCTGGCTCTAACAACTCCCCCCCCCCCCCCCCCCAAAAAAAGAAAAAAAAAAGAAAAAGAAAAAGAAAAGCTTGCCTTCTATCTTTAATCATATGCAAATCCAGGGCCAGTTTTCGTAAGTATGCAAGTGCCTAAAAACACAAGAGATACGTGTTGGGATTTGCCATATCTAAGCAGTGTACATGCCCTACTCCTGTTGATTTGAATAAGTTTCTAAGCTGTTCGACAAAGTTCTTTGGGTAAATGTGTTATCTTTTATTAGACCAACTAAACAGTTGGATATCACAGGGCATGCGTACATGTTCATTAATGCACTTTAGGTAATCCGCATTAAATCTAGTACCTCTGTTGTGAGGTACTAGAAAAATGTGCATTAGCCTATTTTAATGCACATTAGCTTAAGAGCACAGTTTTTGTGACACTTTAATGCGCATTAAAATAGGCTAATGCACATTAAAGCACACATGTAGACACATTCACATTTACCCAAAGAACCTTGTCTACCTATGTCTTTAGACCAACAAGGCTATGACCAACACCCCTGAAATATGTAAGATAAGCTGTTTGAAGCACTTCAAAAAGTCTGGTAGGAGTTTAACTGGTAGGAGTCTAACTAAATCTTAGACAACTACATTTCTCTTGAAAATGTGGTCCTATGTATGTGTTATTGAGGGTCAAGAAAGTTCAAGGAAATAAAACGTAGGAAAGCTGTCATAGTTAAATCAATGAGAATCTAGACTAGTGGCTTTCAACCTGGGGGCCTGCAAACTGGCTGAGAGGTCTGCAAAAGATAGCTATGATAGCTGAAAAGTATGTGAATATCCACACTTACAATTTAAAGGGCTCTGTGCCTCCTTTCAAAAAGGAAACTACTGTTCTAGACAAGTGCTCTGTGACTTATTATGCAAAATATGACTCCTACTTTGTAAATGGGAATAATCTGATTTTGTTGTAGATCTGACCTGATGTATTTTAGATGTTCTGGAGATACTATAATAGAGAAACCTAATCTACAGCCTGATTAATCAAACAAGGCAGTTCCAATAAAATGGATTGTGGGATTTTTCCCTTTTCACTCAAAAAACCCCCCCAAGTTCATCCTCTAACTCTTAGAAAGCAGATCAAAAAGGATAGAAACCCACCAGTTTTGGGGAATGACTTGTATCATACACAATGGTATTCTAAGGCTTTGAGGGCTGATTGATAGTTTAGTGTGGCCAGCAAGCATTGCCCCCCTAGAATGACTGAGAATATTCCTCTTGATTCAAAGGGATGCAGGATTGAACCCTAAAGGTCTGTTTACAATGACTCTGTCTTTTAAACAATATATTTCCATGTCAGATAAGCTTGTACAGTATTTACCATACAATAACTAAGGCTAGGCCTGCAATTTGGTTTGAATAAATGGTCTACGTTTTATGGGAGCATATTTTTCAGTCCTCTTCTGTAGTGATTCTGTGTCCACTTCTAGTGTTTATTATTCTGTTGTACTGTAAATTTTTCTCCAGGCGTTTCATGAAACTCAGGCAACTGCATTTATCACAAAAGGAACATGAATTATTACTATTTTATTGTGTCTGAGAAATAGGCTCAGACTCAAGCACCATTATTTATTTATTTATTCATTTTACAAAATGTGGTTCAGATGATGCACACTGGCAAGTACATCCAAGTGCACTGATCAGATAAATGTGAACCCGACAAGGTATGGGATAGTTGAGGAAGTGGAGGTCTGAAGTCTTTTAATACATGCTGCCTGTGAAAAGAAGAGAGAAATAAAAATGACTGTCCTAAATTAGGTTGAGGGATAACAGGGCACTTAGAGAGATTGGGCATTGTCCATATGTAATATTAGTGGTCTGGTTTGTTTCCAGAGAGACAGGTGTCCTTAGGAGAGAAATTATCAGAGTGATTAACACTGATTACTGCCTTTGTGGAGTATTTGTTACAGAGGCTGAGGGCTGCATGACCAATGTAGATGGAACTTCTCAGTCACTTCTATAGGTGATCCCTGCAGAACATCCCTGAGATGTAGCGATAAAAAGTCTGAACTGCCACAGTACCTGTACTGTGCATATAGGGCACATCTATAAGAAACGTTTACTGCTGAGTAAATTAATTAGCTATGCAGTAAATGTCTCTGTGTCTACATGTGCAGGGCAATTAGATTGGAGTAAACTAATAAACTCTGCAGTACTCGTAAATACAATTACTATCCTGAGGCAGAGTTGTTTTACTCCACAGCAGTGCACATGTAGACTGATGTGGTTAGCTGGGGTATGAGAGTGCTTCAGTCCCAGGGCTGCCTACCAAGTAGCCACACACTGAAACACCCTCATGCCCCAGCCAGCCCCTCCGCAGCACATTAAACTGGGCAGGAGCAGCCCCAGGCTGGCAGGTTGACCCCAGCGTTTGCTGTTAGCTGTGACTGCTCTGACCTGGTTCAATGTGCTGCCCATGTTCCAGTAGCAATAAACTCTGGTGCAATAAGCGCCGGAATTTACTGCTTCGCATTAATTGCACATTTAGACGTGCCTATAGAGAATGTTAGTATTCTGGAGCTACCCACATAGTGCATTTGTCATGAGCGTTAAAATAATAACCCTTTTCTGTGGTTAAGACAACATTTTTTTCCCTTTCCCCCAGAACATCAAAATTCTTTAAGAGATGATGAGTTGGCTTCTTATAGGAATGCATCATCCATGAAGTGAGAACGCCATCAGTCATTCTGTTTTTACAAGCAGACTAATGTGGCTTATTGAAAAAAAGATGTTTCAGAAAATAGGGCTTGACTGAAATGGACTTGCCAAGTAAAAAGGAAAGGACTTAGTGAAGCCGATACTATGACCTAAAAGACTGCCTGGAAATATATGCAGCAGATAACTCAATTCTGTATCACATTTCCTAGAGTCATGTCTCTTAAAAAACCTAGCATTTATCCAAAGGGTCATCTGCCAAGTGTAAGATCTTTGGGTTGGGGCTAGTTTCTATATAATGTGTATTCATTCTACCTGGTACAACAGTGCCCTTTCTTTCACACTGAAATTCCCTTACCTTGCAGAGGTGTCGTGATGACATGCTTTTTCTTTCATTTTGTTGTGCTTTTTTGTTGATGAGTAGGAGCTCTAGAAATGCCAACATGGATGATTACGTGTTTGTAATACTGTAGTACTTATAGGCTCTAACCAGTATCTGAGCCCCAATTTGCATGAGGTGCTATCGCTATTAGTTATAAGAGAGGATCCCTGCACTGAAGTTTTTACAAACTCAGTTGAGAAGACAGGCAAATTTGGGGAGAAAAGGGAGATAATAAGTCTTGTTTTGGAGATGGCAAAAGATCGGAAGCAGGTAGAAACTGAGACTGGGTGTTTCCAAAGGACTCAAGGAAGCAAGAACCCCAAACTGGAGATCCCTTTGAAACTCCAGCTGCTGTGATATAGGCATGTTGCATACAAAGAGGCCACAACTGTACCATAATCTCCCAAATCTCAGTGCAATGCCTAACCCCATTACTTCTGATCAATAATGAATCCTGTCTTACTTGGCTACATTTCAATAAATGTTTCCTTTTAATAAATCAGTTTTCCCCAAGTATTTTGTCAGCCCCTCTAAGCACCTTGCAGATAGTTCTATCACAGTTTTAAGAGTACCTTAAGATGTCATTTTCTTCCCTCTCTTTTCCTAAGCATTAGCAAACTGGCGATCTAAACTAACAATATAGATCAGTTCTTTTTGCCTGAAATTGTTCTTTTTTTCTCTTTACAACTTCATAAAAATGATTAGGTCCTGATTCCAGTGATGACACCAGAGCAGAGAAGTGACATGAACTGATACTAGTACTAACCACAGACCTGTTTTGTTTCTTAAGGGGCACTGGGATCTATCTGTGGCACTCTATTTTCTGCCACAGTGATAGGAAGAGATTGCAATGCGTTGTGTTATATTATACCAACATTTTTCAGTTGAACGTGCTGCATACCTATAGTGCAGATAAAGTATAAACGTAACCATGTCAACGAATTGTCTGAACAGCAACTTGCTCTTTGAAGTGGTGCCATAAACCTGACCTCATCTTACCTACATAGCTTGTTTATAACTGGTTTGCGTGGGCAATGTGACTCTTACAGTTCCTCCAGGTGTCTTGTCAAAAATGAAATCAGTGCAAAGGTTCTTGGGGGTTGCTGTATGTTTCTAGCACTGCGTGACTGATCACTTTTCATGTGTTTTGATATAAGTTTACTTGCTTTATAGAAGGGAAAGGAGAAAAGGTGTTATCAGGAAAAGTGATGGATGTTTAAATAACTTCATTTCCATTTGCATCATTGTCCAAAAATACCAAGTGTTTATATTTTCTGATTCATAAGACAGTTTTCTCCCCACTCCCAAAAAGGAAATCTAAAATCAAGGTGTATCCTATAGGAGTCATTGTACCTATAGGTGCCCCAAATTCATTTCCCACAATTTTATCCTTTGGGGGATGGGGCACAGCTTATGCACTAGAAAATGATATTCATTATAGGAATGACAGCAATGTGCAAACATGGAACAAAAAGGCACTTCCTATTGAGCTGCCTCAATGATAGTCGCACCATGAAGCCACGTCTAAGAGAGAGCCACATGGCGCTAGGAACTCTTCATGCAGATAGAGCAAGGCAATATTAAGATGGAAAGATTTACCATTCTTTATAGAAAAGCCCTATCAAATAAGAATGAAATATTTCAGTTCTATAGAAATTAATTAGGAGTTCTTAGGGAGTACTGGGAAAAAATTTGCAATTTCATATAGAAATACACTAGTGTCTAATATTACAGGGAAAGAGGCATGAGGTGCCCATACCGGGGCTTTAAAATGCAGCTGCAGGACCTGAGCTCACAACCCTGCCATTCCAAGGCATGGCTCCACCAACCAGTTTTCCCTGCCCTCCTCTCTTCCTGCCCCCTTCACCTTGCCAGCCAGACAGCACAGTGGGCCTACTACAAGGAACCCCCACTGCAGGCTGGCACCACTGCTCTTCTTGCAGCCCAGCAGCTGCAGCACAACCTGCAAAGCTGCACCCAGCGGGTTTGACTCTGCTGGGGACTGCTGCCTGTAGGTGTCCTGTGTCAGTGGGGTGGGCCTCAGCCCAACAGGGGGGCTGTTACCTGGCTGCCTGGGCTGGTGGGGAGTGTAGTTTGAATTCCCTTTTCTGCCAGTTGGTGGAATGAGGTGGTTCTTGCAGCTAAAAGTCACAGCCGACCAGTGCAACAAATGTGTTGGCCCCCAGCTGGGACTGCAGCAGAACCACCGGGCCACGAGGTGCATGGTGGGCCCTGCCTTCACCAGGCTTCCCTTTGCACCGGGGTTGCACAGCAAGAGGCTAAGGGGCAGGGAAGAAAGCTTTGCGTCTTAGCCAGCCCACATGGTGCAGTGCAATACGGTGCTCTGGGCATGTCTCGGGGGTGGCCTGGTGCTGGCTGCTGAGCCTGTGCTTTTCCACCACACCTGAGATTGGCTGGCCATGGCAAACATGCACCAGAGACCTCCAGTGGCCTCCTCATGGCCTCTTAGTGCAGCAGGGTTGGCAGCCTGAGTGGCTGGGAGTCACCATGTCTCCCCATGCCTGGCTCTTGCTTAGCTACTGTGCCAGGACAGGGAGCCCTTGCCAGGGCCTGAGTCAGTACCCCAATGGAGCTTGGCCCATGGCCACAAGGAGGTCCTAGCATAAACTAGAGGGTTAAGTGAGGTCTTTCCATAGTGTTGTACCTTCATCCAGGACTCAAATGCAGTCATCCCAGAGCCAGAGCCAGGGCTGCAATCAGGGGAGCCAATTAGTGCCTAAGCAGGTGTGGATAGAAGCAAGCTTCATTGAGGGGGCCAGTGAGCTCTTCCCAGAGCCTGAACCAGGTCCTACCTACAAACTGTCATCCATTTTGTGTCTAAAGAGGCCTTGGAAAGATCAACCTTCACTGTGGGTCCAATGAGCTCTTCCTACCTGAAAGAGGACCTACTTGCAACCCCAGGGTCCAATGAGTGCCTAGGCAGGTGTGGGCAGGAGCAACTTTGATTGAGGGGGCCAGTGAGCTCCTCCCAGAGCCTGGGTGTGGTCCTGCCTGCAACCAGGGCTCCAATTAGTGCCTAAGCAAGTATAGACAGGAGCAACATTCATGAAGGGGCCAATGAGCTCATCCCAGATCCTCAATGAGGCCCTGCTTGCAGCCAGGGGTTAAATCAGGCCCTCCCACAGCCAGAAGGGTCTATATTTAAAGTGGTGTCACATGGTGTCTTTCTTGAGGGTGAGTGAGATCCTGGCTTCCTGCTGGAGTCAGATGGCCTAAGAATCACAATTGTTGCAGGCCCATAGTGGCTGGGCAAGTGCCCAAGGGGAAAGGGAGCAAGGGGTAGGAGCAAGGTTCATTTAGATGATAGATGAGGCTGCAGCACAGCTAGACCTTTGGACCAGGAGTTAGAAGAGGTCATACTGGTAGTAGGTTTCCCTTCAGCCAATGGCAACATGAAATCATGTTCAAACATGGGGCAGGAGACAGCCTGCAAGGAGGATCAAAGCAGCTTCTAAACAGACCCAGGGCAGGGAACAAGAGTCACTTCCAGGAGGTCATCCCACAGCAGGGTGGGGAATGGTAGAGGGAGCACTCTGGTTACTGGCACAGCTCCTATGTGCTTTCTGATGGCAGAAATTTGTTGTGGTGGTAAGTGACCTCCCGGGCATACTGTTGCAACCCCTCCTTGGGTGCTGATCCAGGGTTTGTTGCATGGCAGCTGGGCTTGTGGCCATGTGCCCTTTGAGGGTCCCAGAATCAACTCCGTGACTTGGTGCTTCTTTTGGTGCTTCTTGGTGCATCACTGGGCCCCCCTTCAAGGAAGGAGGCATAAGCCCTATGCTCTCAGAGCCTTCCCAGAACTTAGCTGAGGTGTTCCTCTGTTGAACCAGAAGCTAGAGACTCAAAATCTTCACTGACCCCTGAGAACCCGGGACCTGCAACTTTCAGCAAACAGGTTCAACACTGTGCAGTACACACTCACTGGCATGCTGATCTTTTTCTCCAAACTCCCTTCAACCTTGCTGCTGACCAGCCCTATGTCCCCACAACCCTTGTCTCCAAGGACATTTCTTGTTGCAGCTGACTCTCGTCTTGGAGTCCAGCTGCTTTTTGTGTTTGTTTTTTTCCAAGACCACACACTCAGAGTTGTCCTTCCCAGAAGTATTTCTTTAGATATGTTCCAAACATGCTGTTTCTACATCTACGGTAGGGAAAGTAAATTTGAAGACACAGGTTTCTTTAATGCCAAAGACAGCTCAGCTGAGCATATTTTCTGACCTCTCTTTTTTTTACAATTTTCCTGTGGATTTTGAATATGTCTCTCCTGATGATTTCCCTACACACTCTTAGCCTTACCTGAGGAATGAAAAAGCCATTTGTTTTCTGGAGGATACTGAAAAGCAATGCTCTCCTTGTAAAATTTTCTCACCTGAAATGCTGAACAATCTTGTATTAATTTTCTCCTTACTTGATCTGTGCTATACAAAGTATCTATAAAATATGACTAAACCATGCACAAAAATTGTTACTAATTTTCTACTACAGTCTCCTGTGTGATTTTTCTTTTCTGTTTCTCTAACTTGCCATTTTAAGAATCTGTTCAAAGGTGATAATGAAGCCACAACTACAGACATTCATTTTAAATGGCAGGCTCATAGATCAGTTGTGAGGGAAAATCCTAATCCTTGCAAATCTAAGGGAGTTTTAATAACACATAGCATTTCTATGTCAATTCACACTGAAGGGATTCAGAGCCCTTCAGGAACTTTAATTAAACTGCTCGTTAATGTTGCCTAGTTACTACAGTGATGGGCACACTGAGATACATAACTTAGCCCTAAAATATCTATTTACAGTTGGATAGAGGGAAAGGATGATCAAGTTCACAGATTCAGACACTAGAGAAGCCAAAAATGGAACTTAGGTGTATTGACTTGCTGTCTTCACTAAGCCCCAGCAAGACCATCTCCCAGGGCCAGGACAAGATCTCAATCTGGACAACAAACCCTTAGCTCTCTCTACTAGATCACACTCCCATCCAAATTGAAGAAGCCTATTGCCTATTCTTAGCTGCAACCAAAATCTTTTTATCCTGAAGACTCCTCACTCCCTTTCATTTTATTTTCTTCTGCCACTCACCATTTCTGAACCTTTTCCAGTGAAGCTGGTGATTGTATAAACCCACACACCAATCTGAGTTGTACATCTGAACCTTGCGGTAACAGTGGCCCTGCAGTCTCATCTCAGCCTGGGCATGCAACTCCCTTTAGTGCTAATGGAAGTGACACATGCACATCAGGAGGAGAAGCTGCCCCATATAGTACTGGATTGATGTTCTCAGCATGTTTTTGTTTCCTTATGCACTGGTTTCACTGCTAGAAGCAAACAGAGGAAAGCAGACTGTTGCAATTTCTCAGAAACAGAATCCCATCAATGCATTCAGACCAAGAGGAGCTCCCTCCGGCATCCAGAAAGGAGGAGACTGTGATTTGTAACTCTAGTCATGTCTTTATTCTCTCCCATCAGAGAGGACCTTTCCCAGGGGAAACTGGTGTATAGAACAGCTTCTCCAAGAAATAAAATAAAATGAATCCTTCTTTGTTTAAAGTTTAATCCCCCCTCCTTTTACCTGTTGTCATGCATTATTTGATTGTCACGTTTGGAGACTAGAACCTGACTTTAATCAACAGACTCAATGAAGCAGCAGTCACATGAAGTTCCCTGCACTCTTCCTTCCCCAGTGATCCCACTCCTATCTGACCTGCTGGGTCAGATAGGAGTGGCCTGGTCATGAGAAAACAATTGCGCTTTCACAGCTTGATTTGTGATGATGATGTCTGCAAAAATGTGCCACTTTGCACTACATGCAATATTATTGTAGCAGCTAGGAAACTGAGATGTGGAAACCTTTCAACTGAACTTGGATGGAGATGCATTCAACTCCTTTCATAAAGGAAGTCAAACCTCCATTATTTTCATGCTTTGAGATATTCAAAGCCAGCACCCCCCCCCCCCCCCCCCAAGACTTGATCCCCCATTTCAAATAACAACCCATAATCATGGTCATGGGAATTTTGTTTACTGCTGACCTGGGACAGAATCTGAAGTTGTGATGCTGAGTTGAATGAAGGACTTCACATATAGTTTCCTGTTTTAGTACTAACTCTTTATTGACAAAAAGGCTTTAATTTTAGTAGCGCCTCTTGTGGAGGACATTTTGTGGGTATTTACATACTCAGAAATGGGCTGAGACCTACTAATTCGTTTCACATAAATTAGAGAGTGACCACAAAGGTTTAAGCATTTGGTGAGCCAGTTAGGCTTAGTAACACAGAAGGAAAAGCTTCTGTAAAAAAAAAAAGAAATATATATATATATAACCTCTTCTTTGTATACAAACCTCTTCCTTGTATCATTGTGAATCTCTAGGCACAAGGCTTATTGTGTTCTCTGACTTAAACCAATAGCTAAGTTGCACTTGTTGTAGCAGGGACCTACCCCTGTTAACTGAGATTGGGGCTGGACAGTAGGTCCTCAATTTACAAAAGCTGCAGAGAAAATAGACTGCATGGTGCAGAGCCCCACACAGCTAGTTAGGTAATGGCTGATGATCATAGTAATGGGAAACACCTATGATCAACTAAGAGCATCAGGGATCACACGACTGAAAGGGGGCAAAGCCTAGGACTATATAAGCCTGGATCCAGTAGTATGGAGTATATTTGTTGCCCTGATTAACGAGAGTAGTAGAGCTTTTCTGTGAGTATGCTACAAACTAAGGAGACTACAGAAAATAAGATGTTCTGGAGGGTTGGTAGTGTGTTAGCTGATAGTGAACAGGGGTTTTGTGATTTTTGGTATTAGGTTAATATTTTTTTATTAGCTGCAAGGCATAGGGTGGTTAGTAGATAATGCAAGGGCCACTAAAGCTATCTAGTAGAGAGGTTTTGTGCTTATTACAGTGATTGTAGGGCTGATATAGCTGCTAAGGGTTCATGGGGAGGATGGTGACCCACTGGGAGTAGGGCAGGTGGAGCACTGCAGGTGGGACTGGTGGAGTGTGGGTGAATACATCCTGCAGGAAGGCCAGTCCAAACCAAGTATACTGTAAAGAAGACTAGAGGGCAAAATCTGAGCCAGAGTACACCACAGCAAGGCTTGGAGGACTGAACCTGAGATCTACGTAGACCAGTGGTCACCGGCTGGTCGATTGCAATCAACTAGTCAATTGGGGAGCCCCTGACAGCCAATCTCAGTCTGGGGGGGACTAGCCCAGGGCTGAAGCGGGGTGTGGGGCACAAAGCTCAGTGCGTAGCGGCAGATGCCTCACCCTGCACACAGATTGGGGAGGGGGGGTGGCATGTGTCTCCTCCCAGGCCTCTGCCAGGTTGCATGCAGCAGCAGGAGCCCTCCCCCACATGCCTGGATAAGCTGCCCAGGCTACAACCCTTTCCTGGTCTGGCTGGGGCCCTACTCACCCTTGCCCCTGTCCCACTCCCTCCCTCACTGTGGGGACTTCAATCTGTCCTCTCCCTCCCTCCCCAGACTGACCTATGGAGGGATAGGGGGGTGGGCAGGGGGGGCACAGTAGATCCTAAATTGTCCTTTACTTCAAAAATTGATCTTCACCTCTTAAAAAGGTTGGAGACCACTGATGTAGAGAGAATATGATGGCTACTGGAGACTGATTTGTAGGTCTATGAAAGAGACCCTTGAGTGCAAGGGTGATGTCTAAGACCCCTGACTGCAGCCATCTAACTAGAACTAAAGAGTTTTGGATCAGCAATGCTAGTTGGGGCCTAGGAACAGAGTACAGATAAGGGCAGAGGGAACAGGTTGGTAGAGACCAGCGAAGCTTTGGAAATAATTGGTCTAGAGAGGCTGGCTGATAATAAGCAGGAGGGCAAAAGCACCCAAAGTGTAATTGGTGACTGTGGGCAGCCTCCCAAAGTTTATATGAACAACTAATTTGAAAGGTGTGGGGAGAGGTGAGAGTAGATAGGAAGGTAGCTAAGAGGCCAGATGGGGTGGCATGTAGGACTGACTACCAGGGCATAGGGTTTGGCATTGTAATTCCCTACCTGCAACACCTGTACCATATCTTAAGAACAAAATATTATGCTGGTTGAGTCCTGTGCTTGCAACTTTAAGAAATAAATCTTTTGTCTCTTCATGTATAGACTTTTGTACAAGTTGGAAGAGTTTTAAATACTCTTCTAAAGAAACCATCAGTTCCTAGGTACTTCTCTTGCACACCATAAGTTCTAAGCAGATCTAATGAAAAGCCAATATTTAATACAAGACAAAGACTTATTTCACTCAATCTCCAAAGCCTTCATTTGTCACTATGGCAGCAACATTATCAAATGTTCATATTAAATACTGTACATATTTATTGTGAGTAATGGATGGAACAGGTTGCCATCTTTATGATCACTGCATGGAAAAAAACACCTCTACCTCTTCCCTTATTGTCATAATTCTTTCTTGACAGAAGCTATGTGCTCAGGTTTCTTAGTGCTACACAGGATCTTAGCAGAGGCTCCACTTCAGTTACAAGTCAGTGCTTTATGTGACACCCAGTACAAAAATATAAGGGCTAGGTGTCCAGAAAGAGAGATCTGGAAAGAGGCTTGGTATCAAGGAGCCAGTTCAAGCTGCCCCAGAGCTATCATCACTTAAAGGAGCTTTGGGGTTGCTCCAAATGATGAGATCAAGCTGTGCACCATACCCCTAGTCCATGCTGCATAAAGATGCATGCATCTCAAGCAGCAGTTAAAGTGAGATGACACCTAAATTCTAATATAATAAAGGGCTTAATCTGTCTGTAATGCTTTTGCTCAGCTGTGTGTGCACTGCTGAGATAGTCACCGGACATCTGAATTTCCCCTGCCATGTCCACTCTTTTTAAGCCCTCTGATCACCATCCAGGAGGGTTGCCCAGGATTTCCCTTTTTTCTGGGGGTGAGAGCAGGGGGAAGGTGATCGCAGGCAGCAGGGAGCACTCACGGACCTGCCTGCAGAGGTGGCAGACCCATTCTCCTGCTGCCTTCAATCGCTTCTCCCTGCTCCCACCACTGGAGCACAGCAAAATCCTGGACATTTGGGCAGGGCAGGGGGAGCGGGGGCTGCAGCTGCAACAGGGCAGGGTGGACTTGCCTGTTCTCCAGAGGGGGAAAGGGGCAGGCGGGGCAGCACAGATGCTGGTGCCTGTACTTGGAGGGGCTGAGCAGCCAGGAGCTACTGGCTGGGGAGAGGGGGAAAGAGGGGGCTGTGGCTGGCAGGACACTGCAGCCATATTCCAGGGCAAGGATGCCACAAGTCTCTCCGCTTAATTCCAGCCCATGCTGGGGCTGGACATGCTCCGCCACTGCCTGCATGAATTGGAGCCACTACACTCTGGCCTGGGCAGGATAGGAACAACTGGGGCCCCTCTGGCAGGGCTGGAGGGGCAGGGGGCTGCAGGTTGGGAGTGATGGGTACCAGGGTTGGGGCAGGGGACTGGCTGTGGGTTGGGAGTGTGAGGGAGCTCCAGGGAGTTGCGGGTCAGGAGTGAGGGGCACCAGCAGGGACGGAGGGGTGGGGGAGTGCAGGTTGGAAGTAAGGGCCATCGGTGTGGGGGACTGTTCATGGCAGGCAGACAGTTTTTGTCTCTGTGTGTCCATGTGCAGAGTGAATGAGTAGAGTGCATGCCCGTCTGTGTGTGTGCATGTGCATGCATGTATGTGCATGTGTGTCTGTGTTCATGGCAGGAGGGAGACTGTGTTTGTGTCTGTGTGTCCATGTACAGAGTGAGTAAGTAGAGTCTGTGTCTGTGTGTGTGCATGTGTCTGTGTGTGCATGCCTGCGTGTGTGTGTGTATGTTTGGCCATAGCAGGATGGGGTGGCAGGGAGAAGAGGTGGCATATGCCCCCCGCCCCAGCCTGGCAGGGTCCCCCCAGCCTCCCCTGCCAGCACCAGGAAGGGAAGGGGGCCCTCTGCCCTGTCCACAACTCAGCTCCCGTGGGGGGAGGGGGCCTCCAATTTTGTATTTGCCTCTGAGCACGGAGTGGCAGGGGGGCTGCGGGCCCAGACCCAGAGCAGTGGGGAGCGGGGGTTGGCACAGGGCCAGACACAGAGCAGCGGGAGTGGGGGGGGGGAGGGGTGTGCAGGATCAAACACAGTGGGGGACGGGCAGGTTGCACACAGCCAGATGCAGAGTGGCAGCAGCACCAGACAGTGGGTGGCAGCGGCAAACGCTGTGCGCAAGCTTTCCTCCACCCTCCCCAACCCCCACCCCCATTCCTGGGAGGCAGCAGTGGCGTGGGGTTGTATATGGTGGTGCTCCATCCCTGCTCCCTCCCCCTGGTCATTCTTGATGGGCAATTGGCTAGTACTTTTATAAAACCGGCCTGAAATCACTTGAGGTTTTAAAAACACTTTGGACCCAGTTTAGGGTTCCTAGTAGCTCTTCCTTACCTTCCTAGCAGCTCTTTGGTTTATGATGTATACAATAGTTTGTATAGGAATGATCCTGCCTCAGACAGGAGGTTGGACTACATGACCCCTGAAGGTGTTTTCCAGCCCTATATCTCTATGAAGACTTATGAGCAGATTTTTCAAAGCACTTCAGTGCCCACAATACTGATGTCTCAAGGCTCTTTGCTGAAGGATTTACATGAAGACTGAGCCTCTTGAAAAGGGGCCTTTGATTCCTGTAGACCTTAGAGAATGCCTAAGTACTTGTGAAAATGTAGTCTTGTGTCCCTTTGATTTGAATGCTGTGGGAAACACTGTTGATCATTGGAAATGATCCTAGTAGAGATAGGAGGTTAATTACTTTCAAATTGAAATAAATAATTTAAGCATTCTATTGGCTCCTCCATAGTTGCAAATCAAAGCTAACTGTGCATTTCTCTTCACATTTGCCCAGAATGTGATCTTCTTTTCCAGAAAAAGATATTCCATAAAATACATGTAAAGCAATTGAAAAGAAATATTTTTGCCCACAGAATAGTACCAAGGTTTAAAAGATTTTTCTCTTCTCCAGTAGTTTTTCTATAGGAGAAACCATTTGATTTACTGATTGAAAAATCAAATCTGCCCATAGTAGAAGTAGTGGGGTATGTGTGATTTCCACATCCTCCCCCCCCCCCCCCCCAAATCATTGGAATAGACCATTCAGTCAAACAATGTATTGAAAGGTCTGAATTTTAAGTGGTAGGCACTATTATGGTCTGGAGAGAAATCCTCTGATATCTCCAGACAAGACTCAGGGAAAAGAAAGACTAGGACTCAGGTTTACCTGCTTGGTGTTAAACTGATAGGAATGTGAAAAAGGATGGCCTGATGTAAGCATGTGTAACAGGAAATATACTTCTGTAGGGATAGATGGACAAAAATCTTAATGGTCTCTTCTATATTATAAGTAATTTGTGAATGCTTGCTCTAGTATCAGTAGATAGTTTAATAAATGACTAATCAATTGTTATAGACTTTTATATAGTCCTATGAGCCTGTAGGCTGCTTATAAGCCGGGCATAAAACCTCTTAGCACATTAATATGCTTATAACCTCCTTTAGCATACTGCCGCTTAGATTCTTAAAACAAATACAGATTATTGTGTCTTATTCACCAATTAACCATATATAGCACTTTATTATGACGTATGGCCAGGATAGCTCATAGTTCCAGTGCCTTCCACCTGGAACCAAGCATCAGGTCTGTTGGCTCTCAGTTGTTTCATATGAGGACCACATGGTGGTCTACTTTCCTTTTAATCATGATCTCCCTCCCACTTCCCTACATGGGAAGACACTGGTGATTATGACTTCCCACATTTATTTGCAAGCTCTGCTTAGAAAATGTTTAGTGTCAAGGTTTACAGACTAGAAGCAATTGAATATGTGGATTATCGGGTTTAAGTTGCATAGGAATTGGTCCCCTAAAATATTTAATGGACATCACCTTTGTATGCGTAAAGCACTGGTTGTTAGGTTTATGTGGGTCATCTTTGAGCCATTCTTTGGAGAATGTGGATCTGTCGCAGCTGTCCAGTATGCATCCTGGGTCTTTAGATCAAGAAACGGCTATTTGTGCATTGAGGGCCAGATGGTTAGAAGTGTTTAGGTACCTAACACCCCCTGAAATTAATAGCCTATAACAATTTAAATCAATGGGATTGAGATCAAATCTCTCTGAGGGTCAGGGTCTGAGAGTCTCTCCATGTTTATGCAGATCTAGTCATAGGACTGCAATTCAAATACGGATACATGAAGTACGGCCGGGGGCACGACAGATGCATGGAGGAAGAGAAAGTGATGAAAGGCTGCAAGTAAATGAGATTAGTCAAATAAGCAAGGAGTTGGAGTAAAGGATGGAAAATTTGATAAATTTGCTGAAAAGGTGGAAAATGGAAAAATATGAATAAAAGATGCATCAAGATCCAGAAGGGAAAGGGGGAACAGGAAGAAAACGAGTGAGGTGGAAGAGTCAAGGGAGTTCAATTACTTGTATTTACTGCGAAGTTTGCTTTTTACCCACATGCACACCCATACCTGGATGTACACACACCCCGCAGATTATTTTCTTCATTGGATGTTATCACTTTTCGAGTGTTGGACATTCTGTCCTCATTTTCCTTGGGAAAGCTGACAGGTACAAACCTAGTGGTTCTCTGCATGATGCCATATGGCCTCTGGTTTCCGTCAGTCCCTACTGGGAATTCTCTCTGGTCACACAGCAACGACTCTGCAGCAAGTTTTGCTTTGTGTGCTCTGATAACTTAGTCTCCAGCCCTGGTGTTTATTGAATACAAGCAGGGAGGTTCCCAGTCCAGTGCTCTCCAGAGAGCATATTTGAGAAGAGAACTCAGCACCATAGAGGATTGGACCTGTAGTTAGAGCCTATGTTTTCCTGGTCTTTCTCAGCTCCCAGTGGCAGCTGCACAGGCTGCTGATATGATTTGGTGAGAAATGGATTGAGGAAGCTAGGAAGTGGCTCCTCTCTGGAATGGGAAGGAAATTGAACATGAAATTGCTGGGAGTTGATTGTGGGAATGACATCTATTTCATCCGAATAGATGAATCTTGTTCACTCTTACAAGTCTAGTCCAGGCTTGTTTCAAATTGTGCTGACGTTCTCTGTTGGATTTGTGAATCTTGGCAAACCCAGGCTGGCTGTCAAGTTTGGTTGCAAAGGTTATGAAGCATTCAGACAGGAGTTAAGGCAGGTGTTTGACCTGAAATGTATTCCAAATTCAAGCAAGTTACTTTTGCTGAAAGGTTTTGTGTACCATTTGTAACTCTTCCTAAGATTTCCTAGGAGATTTATAACACCACCTGGTAAAACTGGTGCAAATGTGTTCAAAATGTCCCCTAAATTCTCTCACTCACAACCTTGGCTTTGTTCATAGGCATAGATATCGACGGTGGTCTCTTGAGAGCAGAATCAGAGGTATTATTAATGCAGTGGACGCTTCCTGTTTTTTCTGTGGATGAAGGCCCCCATTCTAGAAAGCGCTAAATCACTTAGACTCATCTGTATTAAAAAAATAAAACCAACCTTAAGACTATGCTTAAGTTCCATTTACTTTAAAGGACTTCAAAATTTAAAAGATTTTTACATTAGATACAGGCCTATATGCTTTACTAAAGAGAGTTTCCAGGGCTGTTAAACATCATCTTTCAACAGCAGTAAATCCACTTAAATTGTTTATATCAACTGTATCTAGCTAATGTTTCTAATCAATCTGTCTTTTAGGTGATGCTGTGTGCTCCGCTAATCCTAGAACTATGGCAGTATATCTTGCATATATTTTTACTCAACTAGATATACAGTTTTAAATTTATGTCGAATTAGATTTATCAGTGGCCTTCAGATTAATTCAGCAACAAAACCATGGGTGACAAAGACTAAATATTAACACTAATGAGAAAACATTGCCTCTATATTTTACATCTGTGAGTTTTCAGTACATATGGACAACTTGGTAAATTCAGTTTAACAAAGTTAGTTTCAACAAGCTGCTATGATATAATCATATAATAAACAGGTATTTAAGTGTCAATTGGGTTTACCTGGATTACAAAGCACCAACAAATGTGTAACCCAATAGAGCTCTCAAGTGGCTAGGCATTTTCACACTTGAATTTTGTTTTCTAGGAAAACAACTCCATCTAGTTCAAAGGGAAGGTTATTGAGCTATTCTGGGATGAGGGGAGTAGAACTTGAAAGAGCATTTGAATAGCATTTTCCTTTTATTTTAAGAAGACTGTTGAAAAAATAATCTGTTTATTATGTGCCGCCTAAGGAGTACAACTATTAGGCCCAGTATTTTGCCAAGCTGATTAGTGACTTGGGGTGTCTCAATTTTTGCACATTCAAAGGGTTTGTTTTCCAGGCAGTGCCTTGCTGTCTATCTGTCTTAAGCATAGGCCTTCTGCCTTAGTATGAATGGAGCAGCTTACAGTATTGATGTATTTGTCTACATAGCACTTACGTGAGGGAATTGCTATCTTTCCTGTTTTACTGATGGGGAACTATGGCAAATTGGGACTAAATGATTTCCTCAAGATCAGAGAAGTAGTCTGTGGCAGAACTGGAATTTGCAACTGGGTTTTCTGCTTGGCTAGTTGCCTAACTTCTTGGGACAAAAATATTTTCCTACCTGTTAGGCACTTAAGTGCAATCCTATTCCTCCTTTTTCATGTCTCCAAGAAACTGGTAATGCCTCCACATTTGTAATGAAATTTCGTCTGAGCCTTGCAGCCAATGGTATATCTGTTCCACAGCGGCGGTATGCCCTTGCTGGGATGTTCCTTATCATTCCCTATGCGCCTGCTCGTACACATGTTCCACCTGAAGAAATAAGTCGTTCTGCTGCTGCTGATCTTGCGAGCTTAGCAGAATAGGAGCAGTTGCTGCCTGTGGTGGGAACATCCTCACCAGGGACTACTGCTGCTGCACTATAGATGTTCCCTAAATCACAAAAAAGCAGAGAGGAGGAGAACCCACACACATTTTGCTTTAACAGTTATTTAGAGATTCCAGCAGGGCAGAATAGGATGGCACTTAGTTGTCTAATTACTTCTTAAAGGCTTAATTAGATGGAATGGTGTCTGTCCTTTAACTCTTGGTACATTGAAAATGAGGCAGCAATCAAGAAAGTGGAGGCACCTATAATTGCTAGCCACCATATTAGAAGATTAACTCCTACCAATTTTAAGGTTTTATGCGATATAGGCCAGATAGTCATCTCCCCCTCCCCCCCCCCAACTGCCCTCAAGCCAGTGAGACAGGATCTAATAGATCCCTGTATATCACTTACTCCTCCACTGAGTCTGCAAAAGTTCCTACCCTAGGGTCCCCACGGCAACCCAAATTGAAAACTGTGGAGGTGTCAGGCTGGAAATGAGAGGGATAGAATGAGCTGCACTTCTGGTTTTAGTATTAGCGACGAGATATTTGTGTGTTCATGACCAAGGAGTGTCTTTTGATCACAGACCAAGGTACAAGCCATCTTGGTTTCATGAATTCTTTGTAGTCTCCTTAATAAACGCCTATTGTGTAGACCAGTTACCATGACTCTTCATCTCCATCTGATAGGGCTCTTCATTCAAGGAATTATTAGATCTTTTCTCTGATGAAATTTTTCTTTAAAAGAGGTAATGGGGAGACCGAGAGGGAGAACCTGGGACTATTCATCTGCAGGGTCTGGACTGCCCTAGTCTGGGAGATAGCTACCAAGTAGTCAGTGCATGGTCTCAAGGAATGCTCTGAGAATTGCTGGCTTGGGGATTCCCATGATAGCTTGTTTCCTGCCACCATTTCCCCTGCCTTTCCCTAAAATCTGAGAAAAATCCCATATGGGGTTTTCTACTTATTGCGTTCGTGGCATTTCCATTCTTCTATGCGATCAATTCCAGCATAGCTTGGTGGAGGTTACAATAATAACATCACATGGATATTCATCAAGGGCCTGATCCAATCCTGTTCAAGCCAGACAAATCCGCCTTCCAGCTCATTCAGTCAGGTCCTATATGGTTGCTAAAGATTTTGTTTTCATGTTTATAGGTTACACGACAGATTTTTCACCCATACTGTAATGCCCTTAACCTTTAGAAGAGATGGCAGACTTCACAATCCTGGCTAGTAGATGTTCAGTTAAGAATGCATCCATCCTCTGGTGGAAACATGTCCAAATTCAATTCCAAAAAATGAACAATGTTTAAATAAATCTGACTTCATTATACTCATCAAGGGTTATAATATAATTTCCTTTTCATTAGAAAAGCAATTTTATACCCAGCATAACCACTTCAGTTGATCTATGCCACCATATATGCTTCTGAATCCCCAGTTTTTCAGTCCATTCCTGTTCAGGAAAGAACTCGAGCACATGGATAAAATGCAGCATGTGATGAAGCACTTTGTTGATTATGGGTGAATGTAAGAAGCATGTTCGTAAGCATGAATGCCCAGCTTAACTGAAGCTCACTACTGAGCCTTCAAGAGGAATCAAACAGAAATGAAACCTTGGGGATCCCGTGCTTAACGTGGCTGTAGAATTTCATTTGCTCTCGGGTAAAATCTCCTGAGTTCTGCTTTTTTTTTTTGTGGAGCTGTTATTCAGCAATATGGATAAGTGAGCCTTTAACCTCTCCAATGTCAAAATAACTGTGGAAAGGAAGATTTGTGTCCCTAAATTTCACCTTCTGAATCTTTTATGTTAATCCCGCGGATACAAATTTTATGTAAATTCTACTTGTAAAGAAAGGAATGTTTGTTTCAAGTGTGCTACCCTTAAGACTATAATGTTAGAGGGAAGATCTACAGAGGTGAAGGCTTTAGCCATTAATACCAGCTAATTAATCCAGCCCATTAGCCCAAAACCTTACTTGAACATTTAAAGCGCTTCTAATGTAATAAACTTCTTGGTTAATAGAGTCAAGACTCACTTCAAAGAACAGATTCATTTATTGACTTAATCAACTCTCTGCAACACTTTAATATACAGTGCGTGTTCTTACACAAAAGCATTTAGGGCAAAGTTAAGCTGTCCCTTTTGATTTACAAATTTAGTCAAAAGAAAGACTGTTCTGTCATCAACATAGCTGAATGACATGGGGATATATTTGCTTATTAATGTTCATGCATTTCACTACATTAAGTAAATGAAGCATCAATTTAAACTAAGTCAATACTAATGCATGGCACAATTTTCAGAAGAGGATATAAAACCCATTTAATAGAAAATGCTGCAAACAGATGGGTACTGGTGCATTGTCTTGTGATAAATATCTTGTCACCCAACATTTTATGCTGTGACTTGACTCATTCTATTGGACTGTGCTGTCATGGAGCTTAACAGTAAGCCAAAAAACTGCATCAGATACTGTGATAGATTATACAAGTGCAAGCGGCTCTCCTTACATTTGTTTTATTCTGTCTGAGCAAGTTTTTTACTTGATTATAGTTTACCGTGTTCCAAAGCCAAATTTAAAAGGCTATCGTACCTTAAACAGCTTCAATAAATGGCTGCAGAGTGGTATGATCTCTCGAACGTGGGACTGGCAGGTAGTAAGCCTGGAATCTCTTCCTGTCTTTGCCATTGATTTGCTAGTAAGAAAACTTTATGCATTTCTACCATTCTGTTCAATGAAAGTTATTCCATTCTGGCCTCTGTATCAAGGGTTTTCAGATAAACTCTGCTCTAAGTGGGGTTAAAATGCTAAGTACTCTTTTATTATGGTTATCTGCTTTTTGCACTTTGAAGAGTCATAGCCTGTAAAGAAATCTGTGACTTAATTGTTATTATGGAAACTTGGTGAGATGACTATTATATGAATGGGAACATCAATGCTGCACGGCATGTGCTGTTTTAAAAGGGAAGGTTGGGGTGGAGGGCAGTGGTACTGCATTGTCTGTCAAAAATATACTTAGTTCTTCTCTGATCCAAGAGGGAGGTAGAAGATTTTAGTTTATTTTGGGGAAGATAAAGGTGGCAAGAAGTTCAGTGGTGATGTGATGGGGGCCTGTTAGACTGGCAAGTCAGGAAGACAAGGTGGACTGATTTTTTTTTTTTCCAACACTTTTGACCCTTATATATGAGTAGTCCTATGGTTAGTCACCTCAGTAAGGAGCAGCCTAGCAACTTTTCAAGTGTCAGCTTCCCTGGGAAAATTATGGCACTTCTCAAGGTACCTCCTGAACGTAGAATAACTTTTCTTTTGGTCATTCCCCAGAAGGTGTTTAGGTCCTGATAGGAAGCAGGTGAGGAGCATAATTGGAGATGGGACGCAGAATTAGCACAGGAGCAGAGAAAACAACATCCATTTGTACAGGTCATGGCACTGCTCCTTTTAGGAGAACTAGGAGCATCTTTATCCTGTGGTTGCACCAGTGAAGCTAAGGTAACAAGGGGGCTTCCCCTCTGCAAATAACGTTTGCCACAAGGACAGCATGTTCACCCTCTTGTATTAGTGTAGCAATATCATGTCAGATATTCCCAGTCTAGGCCAGCCTCGTGTGTGATTAGATGTGTGAGAAACTACGTTTTTGCCTTATCCTACTGTAGTCTGCTAAGAGGGACCCTGAGAAAACATGTTGTGTGGAGCAAGAGGCAGTGTGGGAAAGTACTGAGAAATGGTTGACAAGGAAAACACATTTATATGTCAGTCTGGGGTGTTATTGTGATTCTAATTCTTTTTACTCTTGCTGGAAGTAGATGTATGCAGGGACCCAGGTGGTTAATGTACTGTGTGTTATTACTGTGAAGCACAGGACCTCAATTTCTGAGCTCTACAGAACACACACAGTCTCTGGCTTTTATAGTATCATAAAGAGCTGCCTTTAAAGGTTAGGGATAGATCCAAGCCTTGGTGTAAACTGGCACAAATCTTAGGAAATCAAATGGGAATTGTACACAGGGGCTGAACTTGCTCCACAAGTGATTGCAGTTTGCTATGTCAGTGTCCACTGAGCAACTTGTCTTGTGTGTTCCTGCCATTCAGCTGTCATATAAGATGAAGAAATTTTCCTTTGAAGTCCAGCTATGGGGAGTCTTGGAATTCCTCCAGTAAGGTTTCAGAAAAAAAAGGAAGAACTAACCACCTACTAGCTCTGAACAGAAGAGGAATTTGCTCTACCATTGCAAAAGTTATAATTGGTCTTAATGTCTCTAATATACATTGCTTGTTCCTATCTTCCTAGATGAAGTGCACCAAGCAATAAGAACTTGTGATAAATCACCTCTGTGGTCTCTATTTTCCCTTCTGAATTTGAAATGAAGAGCTGTTGGTTACAAAGCTGAAATTACAACCAATATCCCCAGCTTGAATGAGCTTGGGTTTTCTAGTAGTTCTGGAAAAAACTCAATACCTTGAAATGTGTTGGGGGAGTTTTTTGTGGGGAAGTTCCTCCCAAAGACCAGGTTTCTTTCATCTGGAGCTTCTCATCTCCTGCAGACAGTAAGATGACCTGTAAACATATATAGGAAGAGATTTCTAGCAATTTTTTTTTACTAGAAATATTTACTGTTAGGCTTACCCTTTACAACTTCAATTTTTTCCAAGGGTGGCTGTTAGGGCTGTGCAAAGCTTCGGTCCCTGATTCGATTTGGCAGAGATTCATCGCAATTCAGTGGCCAAATCTCCGAATCTAAATCAAATCAGGAGACCCTTTAATCTCTCCGAATTGAATCAGAACCCTCTGTAGTGATTCAGAGAGATTCAGAAAGATTTGGAGATTTGGACATAGACACAGCTTTAAATGTTTTTTCTATATACCTCTGGGTACCAGACGGCTCGTGAGTGCTGCGATGCTTAGGCGCATGGAGCGTCCCACAGAAGTGCCGAGGGCTCCCCAGCACACTCTGCAGCAGACCCACAAGTGGACCAGAAGCACTTCCAGTCCACTTACGGGTTTGCCACTGAGCACATGGGGGGGGGGCCCCCCACGCTCCTGTGGGACACTTCATCCGCCCCAGCATCACAGCATTCATGAGCCACCTGGTACCCACAGGTATGTAGAAAAAACATTTAAAGCTGTGTCTGTGGCCGAATCACTGATTCTCTGAATCAGCATTGAATCTTCAGATTTGGATTCGGCTGGATCAAATCAGGGACAGTGATCTGAATCAACAAATTGAATCACTGTCCTCAATTTGGGTTGAATCCAAATCAAATATGGCCCATTTTGCACACCCCTAGTGGCTGTGTTCATTCTGGAAGTTGAGCAGAGGTGTGGTACAAAGCAATTTAAGTAAAAGAGGAAAACCAAGATTCAGCATGGGCCTTATTGCCTTCAGGGGGAATTTTCAGGGGTAAGATGGTTCCTTATCTAGTGTAGATCAGCACAGCTCCTTTGAAGACAGTGAAGTTATGCAGAGTTTTTCATCTCCTGGTTATTTGGTGGTTGCTTTAGCACATTTCTAACATGAGATAATTCACAGATGTGAATTCTTCCCACCAGTCAAACCACAGACTACGATGGAACTCGTATAGCCCCCATGATTTGCAGAATTACTTGCAAGTGCTATGAATGCAAGATGCATGTTTTAACCAAACTCATTGTCCCTAAGGCCCTCATAAGGGATCCAAAAGGTGTTGTGCACATTTTGTGATTCTTAAAATTTGTATTGTGATCATGCCTAGAGGCCAACTTAACTGAGATCCCATTCCACTATGTGCATGATATTTATGCATTTCTCTCTCTCTCTTTTTTCCTGCCCCTCTCTCTGTCTCCCTCTCATGCAGGTTCCTCACCACATGAAGACTTTGCCCTATTACAGCTATGACCAACCAGTGATCGGATACTGCCAGGCTCATAAGCCTCTCCATGTAAATAAAGGGTACGACACCATCTCCCGGGAGCAGGCTGAGACCAGCAACTTGGAACTCAGTCGAGACCACAGCTTCATAGCTACAATTGCGCGTTCGGCTGCTCCAGCCATCTATATTGAGAGAATACCAAACTAACGATGGAGACAGCTTCTTCGGGGGGGTTGGGAAGGGAGTTCTTTTGAGGGACTTTTCATCTCAGAAGAGAACAGGGCAAGGGGGGCAAATCTACCATTCCACTTACAAATGTTCCAAGGCAAACACAAGGAAATTTCTTTGAGGACTGCGGGAGTTCTATCTTTCAGTACATCGCTGAGAACTTCAGGATTTTCTTTGCTTTAAAACTTTCAAACAAACTCCTCAAATGTAAATATTAAAGAGAGATTGTCAAGTTCTTATTAAAAATAGATTTCACTCTAGCTACATAAAGGGATGGATAAGAGTTCTGTTTGTATATTTGATTTTTCTACATTGCACGGTTCCTTGGAAGGAGAACCACAGAAAAAAATGGGTGGGAGTTTGGGGCGGGGGTAGGGTTGGGGGGGGGGGGTCAGCCATGGTTTCTTTATTAAGTGTTTATTACTCTTAAAAGCTTGATTTAAATTGGTTTATTTTCTTTTTAAACAAACAAAAAAGTCTGCTTCTTTTTAAATTTTTATTTTCCTTTTTCTTTCTTTTTTTGGCTTTTGTTTTTTTGATCAAGCGCTAATACTTCAAACTCCAAACGTGGGCATTAGAGCTTGTGTTTAACCAAAAGGACATTGGCAATTGACACAGGAGAACAAAGAAACCAATGAAGAAACTTGGGTGCATGTACATTTTAAGACACATGCTGTGCACTGTGGAGGGTGCTTTTGATTTTTACTATCTTCATTGTGCTTCATTGTTGACACTATAATTAACTTCTGGGCTCTAAATAAAGGGGGAAACATGATGGAATATCAGTTCACACATTTACAGTTCAGTGATGCCGTATGCAGAAATAAAGGACTTTGGGGTACCAATAAAGGATGCAATGTACTCAAGATGGATTGGAAGAAAAATCACAAAGCAGGAGTATTTCAGTGAAACTCAATGGCTGACACAATTTCTAAAACACAGGAAAATGTGTAACATTGTTTTTGGTTTTTTAATTAATTATTCTGATCAGTTAGCTTTTGTGTAGTTTTTATCAATAAAAGAACAAAAAAAGTGGTGAAAAAAATAAACATATTATTTTGTGGTTGGACACCACAGCCAAGTACCTGTTTGAATGCTTTCTCAGTATGTCTGACATATGCCTCTGCTACCCTAAGGGGACAAATCCTAAGGCATTGTTATTTTGTCTCTACTACACCTCTCAGAAAAGAGATTTAAAGTCTACAGAAGCTCAGTCTATTGCATCAAGGACAAGTTAATAAGTGACTTTTATCTGTCTTTCAAGGACAAGTTAATAAGTGACTTTTATCTTGCCTTTCAGAGATGTTTGCAAGCAGAATCAAGTTTACCTCTGTGTAGAGGACCAGGGCAAATCCGTATCACTTAAGACTTTAAAATCAGCATTAAATGCCTGTTTTAAAGCTGTTTGAAGTTAAAATGGAAAAGATCCAATTGATTCCAATGGGCTTTTGATCAGTGAAAGAAGATTTCTGCTAGTGGAGGGTCTTTACTCCAGCAGACAAACACATAAGCTTCAAGAGTGAATCTGGATGTGTTCAGACTGAAAGATAACAGGGTGAGGGCCATTATCTATTAAAACTCATCTAGGGAGGTAGGGAATACTCCATCATTAGAAATCCTAAAATTGGGTGCCTATACATGAGCAGTGAGGCTGCTCCGATTTACTATTATTATAGCGTATCGGAGCAGACTTGAACCGTGGTAATTACTGCGCTCCAGCAGACTCCAGCATCGTGTATATCAGCATCCCTGCTCTTCAAAATGGTTGCAGGGGAACTTTATCTAAAGCTCATTCAACGAGCTTTAGATAAAGTATCCCTGGTGCCATTTTGAAGCACAGGGACGCTGATACACAAGATGCTACAGACGTTTTAATTAGAGTGGCTCTCAGAGTTGCTCTAAAGTCCTCCCTCTCCCCACCACCCCACACGCAGTCTTAGAGCATGTGTATAAATGCCCTTTAAGCTTGGATGTCTTTCTAAAAAGCACGCTGAACCACAAACTGTGAGCTTGATACACAGATAACCTGGCAATATGCTAAAGTATATGTCTTGCAGCAGGTTACCATAAGAGGTGTCCCCCAAACTGGTGACCCCACAGTTCAGCACTGGTCAGTATGTGTGTATATTCCAGATATCTCTACAAAGGATACATGTGCATATTAGCCCACCTGCCCACTCATGACTGGAATTGGGTCTTCTTGTCAGGAATCCTGGGATGCTCCAAAAATTCACATGCAGATGAGACACAGGGCAACCTGGTCCAGCTTCACCTCATGGGAAGCTGGGTCACACCGATCATATGTGAGAAGCTGAAAGGGGAGGGTGACAGAGGGATTTTGGATTAACTGTTTGAGGTCCCACCTTGTGATGTTTGCCAGACATTTAAGGCTGCTGCAACAACAGGAAAAATTGGAAATGGGAAAGGAAGGTTCAGCTCCATGGTGGGGGTGAAGAGGAAGTCGAAGTCTATGCAATATAGTGGTTCACCATGACTTGGAAAAGAGTTGGGTCTGCAGGGGGCTGCACTTAATAGGCACTACTGAATATCTTATTCGGATAGGATGCACTAGCTTATCCATGTGATAGGTTTCCATCAGGATGTTTGCTCAGTTTGAGCCATGTGTTTTATAATTATGCTTAGTGCTGGTTCCATTTAATTAACTTTGTAGTTTCCATTATTGAGCACATACTGCTTTTAGCCACAATTTAACAATAGAGACTGTATTTAATGAGGTACCTTGTATGCAAATTTAAGATGAGGGGCTTTTCCCACCCCCCCCCCCATGTTGACTGGAGGAAAAAAATGGTCTTGTTTTCAAGTAAATGGTAGTGGGCAACGATTACAGTGTTATCATGATATATAATTTTACTTCTTTTATTATCTATCACACAGAATTCTAGAGTTGCTTGGTAGTCTGACAGCATGCAAAAGGATCATACAACCCCAAAACACTGGAGAACTACTGGAATAGTAGGCGGACCACAGTGATCCCTTCTGAACTTAGAACTGACATTGTCCTGGAATGGAATTAAATGGAAACAATATAGTCTTGGTATCTTATACACCTGGAAACAAAGGGGGAGTCTTCTTGATTTAAAGAGCTTGTGGCTGGAAAACAGGCAATTAGAGCTTAGTGAAACAGAGACAAGATGGGCATGCATTGTACAAATGAGCTTGCCTTGTTTGTACTGCAGCCTATGAGACCCATCAACAAGTGGGATGAAGTTCACCCTTATGTACAGGATAATACAAGCCTCTATCACCTCCACAATCAAAGTTAAAAGCCTGCTCCAAAGCTGATTGAAGTAAAAAATGGATTTTAATGGGCTTTGGCTCAGGTCACACACGGGAATACATTTCAGCAAACAGCAAACCTACATAGGACTCATACTGACTTCAGCGAGGGTAAGATTGGGGCCATTATTGATTATGATCAACAAACCCAAACAAAACTATGGCCAACAAAGACTTCTCAGCTGTCACTACTGTGCATAATATGTTTTTTGGCAACAGTCGAAATTCAGCTCTTCCCAATTCACAATACAATCCCCCTAACACTAAAACTGCACCACCTCTCGCCCAGTTTTTGCAGTATAAGGCTTATACCACACAGCTGCATAATTCTGTTTCAACCCAGTAAAAGAAAGTGCCAGCTATCTTGGCAACATCAGAAACAGGAAAATGTGTTTGGGTCTTTATTCAGAGGAATGAATCCAGTGTTGCCAGGTCTCATGATATGCAAGAGTTTTCTTAAAGCCCAAGCTATAGGAGTGATATGACTTTGGGAAGATTCCTGCTTTCCTTGTTAAAGAAAGAAAAAGTTTCCAACCTTCATGAAGAAAAAATTGAACATGTGACTCAGATCAGCACTAAAGGTTCAGAAAAGAGAAGATAAACAGGAAAAGAATCTGTAAGTACTACACACACACACACTCCTCTTACTTCCATGATTTGAATCCATTCTAATAATTTACCTCTTGGAGGAAGGAGGACTCTAGTACAGGCAGTACAACCCCATAGAGGTGATTGGCCCTTAACTGACAGCTGTGGCATGATGCAGTTGTTAAGTTGCCATTGTTTCCCAAATTGGCTGGTTCCTTCTATCTGGCTGTGGTCAGAGGTTTGACAGTGCCTGTTTCTAACTCTCTGGTTCATTTGCTTGTTTTTTCTCCTGAACTTTGATGATACTTGGTGGTTTTCATTTAAAGCCTGTGGTCCTGGATTAATGTAAAAGCAGTGCAATCTCAGTTTTCCTTTTTAGAAAACTAAGTTTGAAGCACTTGTGGTTTGGGGCAAATCTTGAAATATAACTGGTATATACTTTGAAAGCCCCTCCCTGCAGCCCCAAATGAGTTTTAAAACAGTTTATATAAAAAAAATCCTGTGCATTTCTATGCTTTTCCTGAAAAAAGGCTGAGGAAAATCTCCTTCAATACCCACTTTTTAGAATATTTGCAAACATATCATAATCTCATTGTTCCTTGCTGAAACACAGGAGTGCAGAAACAGAATACCTCCTATTACATCCTTTTGTAGGGCTTAATTTCATACCCTATCTCTACCTTAGTACATCACAGTTAGGTGTGCTGATAGATGAAACCCATTTTGAGGGTGGTCTCTGTATCAAGAGGTGAGTTATGCAGGTGTGTCATACTCAGCACTTCACTGCTCATCCAGGTAAGTCTCAGGCAGTTTCAAACCTTTTGTAAGGTGTGTAGTGATTCATCTCATAGCAAACAGGAATTCACTGAAGGGGATTTCACAAGCACTTGTTCATAAGGAGATCCTGACAGTTATTCCTGTGGGGCTGTCTCCCAAATGACAGACTTCCTGAAGGCATGAGAGAGAAAAAAAGCTGTTAGACTAGTCTGAGAGGATACAGTTTGTTTGTTCAATATTCCTACTCACTGCAAAAAAAGAGATTGGGTTGCTTATGTCTGACCTTCAAAGCAGAGCTGTTGAACCAACCCCTTGCATGGTTTAGAAAAGGATAGCAATTAACTGGACCAAGTAATAGGGTATGTAGGGGAGGGAAGGGAAGATGGACAACTAGCTGTGTCCACAACTGATAGTTGATTGTAACTTCAAGGATTCAAATCAAGTTTTGGTAGGACATGGAGATTATACCTGTCAGGCAGTGTTATGTGCAGGCCCCATCCCCTGCCTGACCTCAGCCTAGTCCCAGTGCTTTAAAAAAAAAAAAAAGGCCCGCACTCACCGACTGCAGCAGCAGTGAACAGGGCCTCTTGGGGCTTGTGGCAGAGCCCACCTGTGCAGTGCAGGGCAGTGGGGATCACCCCCCTGCTTGCCACCCATGCAGCAGCTGCCCCATAGTGCGGTTGCAGCTGGGGCTGCTGGGGCTGAGCAGTGCAGGACTCCAGCTGACACATGGGGCCATCCCACCTCCCAGGCTGCAAACGGTGCCAAGCGGGGGGTGATCCGCACTGCCCCCTGCTGTTCTGCGCTGCATGGGGCGGGGGGCGGAGGGGGCTCTGCCACAAGTGCCCAGAGGCCCCAATTGCTGCTGCTGCACTCGGTGAGTACACAGTTTTAAAAAGAAAAAAAGCCCCATACTCACCAGGGTGGCAGCTGTGGCAATTGGGGTCTCTGAGGGCTCATGGCAGAGTCCCCCCCACGCAATGCAAGGCAGCAGGTGGCAGTGGGGATTGCCCTCCCCTCCCCACCAGCCTGGCACCTGCAAGGCAGCTGCCCCTTGGCATGGGTGTTGTGTGGCTCAGCAGGGCGCCACATGCTGCCTAGGAGCTGGGGCCTCTAGGGCTGAGTGGTGTCAGGCTCCGGCTGACTGATGGAGCCATCCCAGCTCCCAGACAGTGCACAGTGCCATGGAGCAGCTGCTGCGTGGTGCCAGGTCAGGGGGCAATCCCCACTGCCCCCCACTGCATGGGGGGGTTCTGCCACAAGCCCTCAGAGGCCCCGATCCCCGCTGCCAGAGCTGGTGTGTGCGGGGTTTTTTTTATTTTCGGTTTTGTTTTTTTTAAGTGCCAGGAAGCTAGGCTGGGTAGGGGATTGGGCTGGGTACAGCAGTCATGGGGAATTCTCCTCCAGTTGTGTCTGTCTCTGCCCCAGCGGGGGAAGCTGCAGGGGCTATGCCCTGCTGCCACTTGCCCAGGCAGCATGGCGGGGGGGTGTGTACGCAATGCAGTCACAGCTCACTTTGTGCGGCAGCAGAGCATAGCCCCTGCTCCCAGTGCTATCATGCCTGCATCAGCACTGGGAGCAGGAACTCTGCCCTGCTACCACTTGTAAGCCAGCACAGGATGCGGGCGCAGCAGCATTGGAAGCAGGGGCTCTGCCCTGTTGCCACTTGCTCTCTTCCACCCGGAGCGAGCCATGCCCGCATCCCGCCCTCCCCCTCCTGGGCAGCTTGTTCCAGTCCCAGCCCCAATCCCTTCCTCCCCCATGCCCCTTCCCTCCCCCCCTCCCACAACCCCAACAGACTTATGAGCTGGAGGCAGCTGTGTCAGCTGCCTGGTTAGGCAATGGCCAAATCTCCAAAGCATCCAAAGCTTTTCTGAATCGATTAGGATGCTTCAAACCTATTTGGAGCTTTTAAATAGAAATGCTGATTCAGAGATTCAGTCCCCAAATGCGGCCAAATCTTCTCCGAATCAAATCAGCTACCAAAGCTTCTCACAGCCCGTGTGTGTGTGCGTGCGTGCGTGTGTGTGTGTGATAGTGATACCATAGTGGTATTATAGGGGGACCATTCAATTTTTCAAGAGAGAAGACTACAGCCCATTTACTATTAGAACCTTTTTTAAAAGCTCAGGTGCAGAATTCAGGTACAGTTAGAATTGCCTCAATGATTACCCCTTTTATACACCAATTGAAGGTACAATTACACTTCCCAATGATCCCCCATTCCCTCTTAGCAGATAGGATAGTATTACCACGGAGATCAAATTACTAAAAAGGAAACAAGAGACTTGTCTATAGCCCAAGTTTTATTGTTTATACCATAAAGCACAAGAATAAACACTTTGTCTCAATGCCTGTTTCTCTGTTTGCAACAGCACAGTACAGTTTCCTATCTGACTCAGGAGGGAGAAAAAGGGTGGCATGCTGACTGAAAGCAAGTCACCTTGAATTTGCTGAGGTCTCCAAATTCATCAGCAATATTATTATATGGCTTATTTAAATAAATATTCTCCTGCTTTGTTCACATTTCTTTGTTCCACAAAGACTTCGGGACCTGAACTGAACCATTTTTTCTACAGACTTGGAAGATGCCAATTAGGTAGGATTTATGTCCTTGTGAAAATAATGATTTTGGAAGAAAGGATTTCTTACTTCTTCCCCTCACCATCTAAGAATGCTACTTCACACATCCTGGTCCTTTTACTTTGATGACCAGGCTGGTTATACCATCTGCAGAGGTTCACTCTGAAACAAGCTTTGGGGTCTTCTGGCTTTAGCCACACTTCTGAAGTGTAGCATAACTCATTTGAAAATGGCCAGGCTGACAACAGGTGGGTTTTGACAGTGAACCCCTTTCCTCTGCATTCCTGGATTCACACACTCAGAGCACTTTTAACTCCACTTTCATTTCTTTTCTATGCATAATAACAAGTGCTACTTTTATGTGATTTCCAAAAAGCAGTTATTTGCACTTGGTCTAGCCTAATATTGCTTGCCTCAATAAACAAATTCTTATACTATGTTCCCAAGCTGCTGTTTATCATTTACATGCGGGCTTATTGCTTGAATCGTATACAAACTTAAGCACATATCATTTATAACTCTGGCTTGTCCTAAGCCCTCGGTTTCCATCTGTCAGTCAATCACTGACCACATCTGCAGCCTACACGGTGAAACAATTATATGGAAAAGTTGGTTTACAGAGTAAGCTGGGTAAGAAGGGCAGGAAAGGGAGAAGGGAAAGCAAGAATGCATCATTCCTGCAGCCAAATTCTGGGCTATGAGAAGTGAAAAGGAGGGCTGTGTCTAGCCCTACATCAGCAGGTTATGCTTGTGCTTGATATCCTGATTTTGCCTTGATGCCCTGATGGCTGACACATTAAAAACCAGGAAATGGATCAGTTTAAATTAAACTGCAGAAGCAAATGTATAGCAATGTTAGAGTCAAAAGCTACATTAGGCCCTTGTTGGGGATACTACCTGCTAGACTGTGTGAGGGCACGTTTCTGGTACACTGCAAATAAACTACATTTGAGGACAGGGATATTCCACATTTCTTTCCTCTAAACATAGCTGGCATGTTCCCCAGTAGTGCTGACTCTGCAGTTTCTTGGCATTCTGTTGACTGCAGAGATGGATTTGCACATTATCTGCTAGCTGCAAAGAGATGAGGCTCTTTAGCGGCTTTAAAAACATCAACCCAAAGAAATTATTAAGGCAGGTTTAAGTCTTAAGTGAGCAACATATTAAATTTATTGTTTGTTTTCATTCTATGATTTAACGACAGGTAACAGGAGAGGTTTTTTTGAGAAGGTACAGTTAGCAGATGCCAAAAACATTGTTTTCTCAGCATTCTTTGTTACCTCTCTTTCTCTTTCTTTCTTTGTGTGTATTTGTATGCGTGTTGCGAGTGTCACTCCAGAGACTTGTGTTCTCTTTTCAACACTGCTACTGCCTTGCTACAGGACCTTGGGAGGATCCTGTTGTTTCAGTTTCCCCTGCTATCTTTTGTCTGCAGTTCTTATTTAGTCTGTACTTGTCTACTTCTTATTTAGTTTGGGCTGGGATGGCCTCTGAAGGTGTGTACAGTGCCTAGCACAATAGGCTGTTGATCTCAATGAGAGCTTCTGGGTAGGACTGGGACATTAATCAACCATAAATAAAAATAATAATAATACAAAAATAAATATTTAAAACATGATCTCCCTTGGGCTGTTTTACATGCTTAAAAAGAAACAATCAGTTCAATCTATGTTAATGCAACAGCTATGGGAGTTTGTGACTTCCTTCCAATCAGTGCTCCAGACTCCCCAGTGATCTGAAGCACTCTTCTTTGCTAAGAAAGTACTTTTAGCATGGTAGGAATTAGGGGAACTTGATACATTGATGAAGAGGGAAAAAAAGCTTTTTCTTCCAAAGTTCTCTTGGGATTTTGACTTTAAAAAGGATCACTCTAGCACAGCATGGGAGTCAAGCACACCACAGTCATTTAGAAAAATTAATATTCCATGAGGGGGATTACAGGGCTTCGTATCTACAGCACCTCAGTAGTGCGCCAGGGAATACCACAGCAAGGCACACTGTGTGGGTTACCTCCTACGAAGGTAATGCAACCATCTTAGCTTGGGCGTGGATGCGCACTAATAAGCTTTTCCTCTGAGGCATGGAGGGCAGTAGAGGAAGAAGGAAGGGGAAGAATGCTGTCTGCCAGAAAGGTGGCTATATTACTTGTGTTTCAGAGTCATTTGGGGCTGAAAATTGGCTTGTTTGTTTTAACATATCGTTGGGTTGCCTTGTGGTATCTGGTGTGTTACAAAATAATCATGCAAAAAATAAAAAGTCCCTTCTAAATGGGAAGAAAAACATTTTGTTCTGAAGCAGGACAGTCTGACAGCTGGGGTTCTCTTCTGGCTTCTGCTGAAGCAAAATTCTGACACAAATGACCTGATTTTGCAATGCATTTCAATGTAAATGGATTTCCATCTTCCAAGGACTGTTATTCCATTGAAGATGTTTCTGACCTGCTCTAGTGAAGCCAAAAGTAGGGGTAACCCACCTGGTGCAGAAGTTACTGGATGAAGTTCTCTGCCTCGATGCTATCATAATGGTCTTTCCTGGCTTTAATATTGATGTTGCTATGACTGCCCCAATATCAGGGCACCCCCAGAACAAGGTATCCTACGAGGGCACTGCCAGAAGGTAGAACTGAGGTGAGGTGAGGCATACTCCCTAGCTATTCTCCAGCTGCTGAAGTCACAAAACAGCTGGGGCATGAACTTTACAGCTAGAAGTAGAAAAAGGATGAGTCGAGCCTGGAGAGATTCAACCCTTATTTATTGCATTTCTTCTGCCTAGGAACTCCAGTCATGAGCCAGGACCCTGTTCAAAAACAGAACAAGAAGATGGTCTCTGCCCTCAAAGATCTTTTATCTATGTAAAAGAGAAGAGAGAGCAGGTGGCTCCAGGCTAATGACAGAGTACAGAATACAATAGTCGCTAATGTTAGACTTGATAAATCAAGTCTTTGGCAATAAAAGAGCATTTTAAGGGGGGATTTAAGGAGAGTTGTGAGGTGCCACTCCTAAGCTTGAGAGGTAGCATAGGAGGAGTGAAGGTGCTTGTTTATTTAATAGCTGGTGATGGAGAGAAGAATTACACATTTCCTGCCGTTAAACCCTAAGTGAAATGCAACCTTCCTTTGACAAGTTTCATCTAGGTGGTAAAAGAACGAGTGCATTTCTAAGCCATAATAGATAGTATGTAAAATGTAATTTATAAATAACTTGCACAGTATTTGCAATGTATTTATAGCACATTATGTATGATAACTTGTTGGCAAACATTCATAAAGTATTTATTGGACATGCCACCATTTGTTCAATGATTTATAAATCAATGCTGTGATGTGTAAAATGGTGACAGGGTTACATATAAATCCCTTGCAAAATATTTGCTATGCATCAATAATTCTGATATTAATTAGTTTACAGTTTATCTACAAGTGCTTTGGGAATGATTTACAGGTCACTTTTTCACTAGCCCAGGCAGCTAGGGGATTGAAATCAAACACACATTATCTACTAAACCTGATTTTGCTTCCAGGGTATTTTCTTTTCATATTAGGAGTGATCAAACTTGTCACCAGTTTGTATATTAGAAGGGACCTTTGCTGAAGGACAGCTCCAGACTTTGTCTGAAAAAGGGGTTAGAGACCAACAAGGATATTGAGGGACTGCACAGCACATGCTTAAGAATGATCACTTCAGTGGGAACAAGTTTGGAAAAAATCAGACTAAGTGAAAAGCAGCATGAGTCAATCCTCAGGTCTGCCATAGACTTCCACTGTGACCTGGTCAAGTCATCAATTCCCTTTCTTCTCCTCCTTTTACATGAGGATAGCACATTTTCTTTTTCCTACCCTATTAAAATTGTAAGCTCCTTAGACCAGACTCCCACTCACTGTTTATATAGTGAAAGCCTGTATGGCACTGAGGTCTTTGTGTAATACTGCAATAGAAATAATAGTGATAAAAAGTGAAGATGGGATGTGAAGATGCAATGGAATAGTATAATGTACCTTCACTCTAAAGCCATTGTTTTAATTCTGTCTCCATTAAAGACAAAATTATGCTACTGCTTGTACCTGTATCCTTCATATTTCAGTTACTTATGGCTTACAAGAATCATGCCCTGATACTTTTCAGAAAAGTAAGGGTGTGAGTCACAGTAGGTTGGCCAGATTTCACCTCACTAAAATTCCCCTTATACAGATTTTCTGTGTGTTGTCAAACAACCACACCCCAGAAGCAGCAGCATTTCTTAGGAAATATATTGCTCAGGAAATATTTTTAGATCCTTGGGATGGCAGGTACCCTTATCATTGGCAATGATTATTATTATGAGGTAGATGCCTCTTCTGCAACAGAGAGCCCTATTTAGTAAAGTACATAAGTATGTATTTTCCTTTAGGCAAAGACTTGTCTCCCTTGATTTCACTCGTTAAATTAAATAAATGTATGAAGAGAACCAAATTTGTGCTTCTCTATTTGCTCTCTAAGTTTTGAACATTTAGGATTCAAAAGTTTTTCAGCTTTTGTGCATACCTAGACACAGAATTTCCTTTATTTGCATGCGAGCTGAGACTCTCACATAATCACTGGACTCTAGGAGAGTTCTCTCTGAGAGGGAGAGAGAAAAGCCACCATAAAGCAGGACTCATAAAAGTTGCCCTACTGCAGTTTGCTCTACATGGGGCTGCTGTTGAAGACCCTTCAAAGGTGCAGCTGGTGCAGAACATGGCAGCCCACCTTCCTGACAGGAGTGTTATGCCAGGAGTGAATTATCCCAGTGCTGCAGAATCTTCACAGGCTTTCTATAGCTTTCTGGCTGCAATTCAAAGGGATGGTTTTGCTCTCTAGAGCCCAAATGATGTGGGCCCTATATATGAAATGGAGCACTTTCACCATTATGTCCCATTCTGACCCCTAAGGATAACCAGAGGCAACCTCCTGCAAGTTCTATCTGTGCACCAAGGACATCTGGCAAAAATATGTGGGAAGTTGTTCTTGGAAGTCATTCCTCAATTTTACAACTCACTCCCCTTTGTGGCCTGCCAATGCCTGAGCCTGGACATTTTTCAGAAGTGCTGTAAGACCTTCATATTTGATCAGGCTTTTGGCAATGAGGAAGGAAGGGGGGTTAAGTCTGGATTTATTGTCTGGGGAATTGACTTATAATTTCCTTTTACACACACACACACCCCTCTGTCTCTCTAAGGCGGCTGATCCAGACTTAGGAAAATATTATACGTTTGATTTGTCAGATCAGCACCTGGAGTTCTGGCATTAAATGTTGGTTTTTTTCCCCTATTTATTTATTTATTTATTTGACAAAAAGCTTAGGGCAGTTTACAGGAACAGCAAATAAGTCATTATATATATAATATTAATTATATATAATATAATATTAATTATATATATACATATAATAGATGTATTATAGATATAAAGACTTATTTTCTGCTACCATAAGCTGCCCTGAGCCTTTTATGGGATGAATCAAATAAATAAATAAATAGGGAGAAAAAAATGACATTTATTGCCAGAACTCCAGGTGCTGATCTGAGAAATCAAACATACCAAATTTTCCTAAGTTTGGCTCGGCCTTAGAGAGACGTGTGTGTGTGTGTGTGTGTGTGTGTGTGTGTGTGTAAAAGGAAATTATAAGACAATTCCCCAGACAATAAATCCAGCCTTTACATCTTAGACGGTCTTCTACTTTGAAGGTTATTCTCACTGCTAAACATGAATCATTTTTTGGAACAATACAGTTAATTAGTGAACTCCACCACCTTTTGTATTAGGAAAGGACAGAACACAAAAGCATTGGTCATGAGAGCACACAGCTGAGGCATATGAGGCAGAACCTAACCACTTCTTGCTTTCACCTGTACTGAGAGTCACATGCTGCTGTTCTGAGAGCAACTGACTTCACTTATAAGCCCAAGCCAAGAAGGGGAGCTCCTGCTATTCCAGGGGTGATAGTAGGAGTGCCTCAGCGTGAGTACCTAATACTCTATAGGGACTGGTTAGGTTTGTTCCTGTTGGGGTATAAACATGTCCTGGGCTGAATTTTTCTTAAAATATTTTTTTGTTGTTCATCTCATACCCAAGAACTAATATGAGGTCTGTGCTTTGTCTCTGGCTTTTGAGTAGGGGATTTGACTGGCAGGAGTTCTGATGAAACTACTAACCTGTTTAGGGGACAAAGGGGCTCTGTGTGTGTGCACACAGGGGGATGTGCATCTATAACTTATTTATTTGATTTCTTTGTAATGCTCTTAGTTGTGGCACTCTGGCTGTTCATATATAGTTGTCCTTATTGAGTCATTTGACTTGACCCTTTAGGGTTCACATGTTTTCCAGTCTGAAATGTGTTTTTTCTTTTTTTTTCCTAAGTGAAGGCTGAGCACCTCATACAGTCATATTTCCTCTTACAGCCTCAGTTCCAGGAGAGCTAACTTCGTTACATTTCAAGGAAAAGCATAAAACTTAGTTTCCCTTACAGACAAAACTCCAAGTGCTACTCTCTCCTCTGAGAAATCAGACCCATGACACTTTCTAGTCCTGGCCCTAGCTTCTTTGAGCCTTGTGGAGCCCTTACAAAGTAATGTGAGTCTCTATTTTACAAGCTGCTCTAACTATGAAATACTTACTACATGTCTGAGGGACACAGTTATTACTACTATACTTTGTCTTCTTGCTGAGTACAGAAGTCCGCACACTGTATGGCCGGAGCTTGGGTTGCTGCAGTGCTCAGCCCTCTGAGAAACCAGAACCATGATGTTGCCTTTGTGCTTCTTTGAACCCTGAAGAATCCTTACAAACTAAGAGGCTTTTCTACTTGACTGGGTACTCTAGTCATGAAATGCTAATCACTTATTTGAGACCCAGTGAACTCCATCTTCTTGCTGCATTATAGACAGCTTTCCATGCTGGCAGAGAGCAGCCCAACAGCCTCTGTCAAGGAAGCCCAGAGGTGGGGTGAAGCAGGCTGACTCTAATGAGCTATTGCTCTCGTATGCTGGTACTGAGTAGTCCAGAAGTCTCTGGCAGGGAAGCCCAGAGATGGGTACAGCAAGCTGACCCTAAGCAGTTAGTTATTGCTTCCGTCTCTACCTTGCTCAGAGGATCTGATAAAGCCACTGTAAAGAGCTCCCCAATAGCCCGGCTGCTGGTGGCTCAACAGTGAGTACCTAAAACATGTGATATCCCAAACACCCCAGAACTGGAGAGGCTTGTACTTGTGGTACAGACCTGTGTCAAGTTAAATTCCACTGATGCTGCTATTATTGCCATGTTCGGTGATGCTGACCTGCCTTGGACTTTGCCCTCTGAGTGGGTGTGTTGTTCAGTGAGCAGGTCTATGAAATTTGACTGAGTTGCTTTAGGTGAGCAACAGGAGCAGGGGTGTGTGTGCATGGGGTTGGTATAAAAGGCAGCTAATGAAATCCCCCTCAAAAGGACATTATTTATTAAGCTGTACGTGTCTCAGTAAGATTTCAAGTGCACGTGGCACTACTAATAAGGATCTGACTGAACAGAAGTGACCTTGCTCCCCCTTAGTTTTATCCCCCATGTTAAGAGAAATGTGAAAAGGCCAGGCTGGTTTTTTGAGTGTTGTGTACCTTGTAATATCAAGCCCCCCAGCCCCTGGCTTGTTTACTTTTCATTCCATCCAGGAAGAGCACACACCAACTGCTGAAACTTCCTGATGAAGGGTTTTTGAGCCTGAAAGCTTGCTTAATAACTATTCTCCAACCATTTGGGTTGGTCTAATAAAAGATATCAAATTCACCCAAGGAACCTTGTCTGCCTCTTGTAATATCAAAGCACTTTCATTTAAATTCTCTAATGTATAATGAGCTTGTCTTTGGTTACAACTTCTCCCTCACTTTCCCTCCTCCAACCAACCAAACAAAAATCACAGTAATTCAAGAGGCATGAAACCTGTGGTGGTGTTGATTTTTCTTTCTTAGTTTTGATCCTTTCAGACTCAAAAGGGGTGTTTTTTTATTTTTTTTAAGTTCCTGTTTGCATGCAGGGCTAGAACTGTATTCATTTTTCTGTAAGTGAAGTCTGAGAATCTCACTTAATCATAGGATTGTTGAGTAAGAAAAACAGAAGTATATAAAGGATCTACATCGGGATCTGGGGAAACAACTGTTCACCAGAGTGCCCCAGGGGATGACAAGGTCAAATGGTCACAAACTCCTCCAAGACCATTTCAGGCTGGACATAAGGAAGAACTTCTTTACTGTCTGAGCCCTCAAGGCCTGGAACAGACTGCCACCGGAGGTGGTATAAGCACCTACTCTGGACTCCTCTTACAGTCAATTAGACATTTATCTTGCTGGGATCCTTTGACCCTAGCTGACTCCCCGCCCCTGGGGCAGGGGGCTGGAATCAATGATCTTCTGAGGTCCCTTCCAGCCCTAATGTCTATGAAATCTATGAAATGTCACTACATACCGCGAAACTCACAAAACTTAGCAACACTTATAGCCAGAATTGCCATAGCTGCTCAGCTCCCTCAGCCTGATGAAGGATATTTATACCCAAAAACTTGCTAAGAAGAATTTTTTCCAACTATTTGAGTTGGTCTAATAAAAGATATCAGTTTTACCCAAAGAACCTTGTCTGTCATAGTTGCTCCGGCTTTTGAAAAATATCAACCCCTTAAGGCTGCCCCCAGGCTTCACACCTCTTAGGAGCCTTAACAAATGAAGGGAGCTTGCTACTTTGCTGGACAGAAATATTAGCCAGCTGTTTGAAAGAGAGTGAGTTGTTGAACTCTGTCTCCTTGTGTATCACCAATGGGTTTCCATGTTGGCAGAGAGCAGCCCAACAGCTGGCTCTTTTACTTGGCTTCAGGGGCTAACAGGGCCTTTAGGACAAAGCCCCTGGGAGGAGGTGGCGGCCAACAGCCAGCCTGCCAGTGCCTCAGAGTGAGTACTTAAAGCACACAACACCCAAAATAAACCAGAGCTGGATTTACTTATGCCTATTGTGGTACAGAATGTGTCCCAGCCTTAATTCACCTGCTGATTGCTCAGGTGGTAATCACCTCAGTCCAAGGCTAGGGACAGAAATCACACACAACCCCCACTATAAGTCATAAGAAACCAGTTCAAATCTGTAACACAACAGAAGTTCAGTGCACATAAACTGCTTTCAAAATGTCTGAAACCAGTTTAAGATAAACCTGGACGGATGCAGTATCAGACTTAAATGATTTCAGTTAAATTGGCTTATTGAACTTGTCCCAAATCCCCTCCAGATTTAAGTTAACTAACAGTCCCCCAATATCTCAGGATGCTTTGCACCTCCCCTGCTAGGGTGGGTGGGCTAAACTTGGCCCAAGCTGTCTGCTCCAGCTGAGCAGGGAGGTGTGCTCTAGTGCCCCAAATTTCTGGCCTGGGCCTTTGCAGGCGTGGGGTTGCATTTTGGGAATCAAAAATGCACATGGCAATACTCCAGAATAAACTGACTGTACAGAACTGAGACTGATTTCTCTTTGTTTCACTGCCTAAGTTAAGAGGAATATGGAAAAACCCAAGCTCATGTTTTCAGGGATTTGCACATTGGACTATCGCAACACTTAGATTACAGTTGGCTAATGCATAATACAAGCTTGTGTTTGATGGAGCCAGGTCTTCTCTTCTCCCTCAAATCCCTCTCACCACCAAATAAAAAAAGGAAAGGAAAGATAACCACAAATTTAGTGCTTGTCAAAGGTTGCCTTGCTACTTGTTTTCCTGGTTTTGACATTCCTTGTGGTTTAAAGGAGGTTTTTTTTCAGCTTTTGTCTGCACCCAGAGCTTGAAATGCATTTTAGTTCAAGTGAAGACTGAGTATCTCCTAAGCCTTTCCACTCCTGTTGGGTTTCTCACAACCCTGTGGAGCTCTTACAAACTAATGTTGGTTTTTTTACTTGAAAGGTAACTACCCACTAATTACTTGTTACTTATTTTGTGTTTTGTTTGGTTAGTTTTTGCCTTTACATACTTAACTTTGGTTTGACAATTTCAGATTCAACCCTTTTTCCAGCTTTTGTCTGCACCTGCAACTAGAAATGTGGGTTTGTTCAAGTCAAGGCAGAAAATCTTACATAATCCTGGGCCTCTAGGAGCTGGCACTGTAAGTGGGGGGGTCAAGCACTTCATACTGCAAGACTCTCAGAAGTCAGCAATATGTATGGCCCAAACGTGAGGTGCTGCTCAGCCATCTGAGAGACTGGACCCATAATGTTTATGCCTTTGTGCTTCTTTGAACCCTGAATAGCTCTTCCAAACTAAGAGGCTTTTCTGCTTGACTGGGTACTCTAGTCCTGAAATACTAATCACTTATTTGAGAGAGAGTGAGCAAGTGAACTTCATCTTGGTGCATTAGCAAAGGCTTTCCATGCTGGCAGAGTACCGAAAACTCATGGTGCACTGAATGCACTAGAGCTGGGTTGGTGCAAATTGTGTTCCAGCCTCAATTCCCCTGCTGCAAACAATTCCTGGGTGTGCCGGTACCATTCACCTCGGTCCACAGACCCAGTGTGAGGTCTGGGCCTTGCTTGACCTCTCTGAGGGGCTTTGGTTTGTGGGAATGCTAAATTCTGCTGACTTTGGTGCATAATGGGGAGGGTGGTAGAGAATTTGGGGAGGTAAGCCTCATTCAGCAAAGTAGCAAATGCTGTTGGCTGGACAGAACTGACACTGGTTTCTCTTGGTTTCATTGCCCAGGTTGAGAGATGTACAAAAAAGCCAAGATACCATTTTGAGTGATGTCTCCTTTTGACTACATATTTTTTTCTTTTGAATTTTCTAAGGCATAGCACAACCATGTGTGTGTTTACAGCCCATGAGGCCAGCTCCTTGTTCCCTCTCTTGTCCCTCTACCCACCAAAAAAAAAAATTACAAGCACTAGATTTGTGGTTGTCTGTATTTTAGTAGTAGGGCCCTTTCCGATTTAAAAGTTTTCCAGCTTTTGGCTGCACCCACAGCTAGAAATCTGTGGTTGCTCAAGTGAAGACAGAAAAGCTCACATAATTTTGGGTCTGTAGGACCTGGCAGTGTAGGAAGGGGGAAGAAAACCCACTACATATTACAAGTGTCATGGAAATTGGCAACACAGGTGTGGTCATTCCTCTGAGAAATCAGAGTGATAATGTTTTCCTATGCCTGCCTTTGTGAGCCCTTGTAGACTAAAGGGACTTTTCTCCTCCATAGGGTGCTCTAGCCACTAAATGCTAACCACTTATCTGAGTGAGACCTTGAGCAAGTGAACTCCATTACCAAAAGCTTTCCATGCTGGCAGAGAGCAGCCTCTGTCAGGGGATCCTAGAGATGGGTGGCCGCAGGCTGACCCTAACGACTTATTGCTTACTCCTGAATCTGGCTCTCTGCCTTGCTCAGAGGAACTGATGAACCTTTAGGTCCAAGCCACTGCGAGGAGCTCTCCAAGAGCCAGGCTGCTGGGGCCTCAGAGCAAGTACCTAAAGCACATGACAGCCCAAACATGCCAGAACTGGACTGGTGTCTGTTGTGGTACAACTTGTGTCCCAGCCCAAATTCCCCTGCTGCAAACAGTTCTGGGGTGGACAAGTGCCATTCCCCTCCATTCACGTAACCAGCAGGAGGTCTGAGCTTTCCTTGTGCCCTCTCCCTGGAGACTTTAGTTCATGGGAAGTCTGGTTAATTGTCCAGACTGATCTGAGTAAGCAACAGGTACTGCACACACATTGCAAATGCAGTGAGGTAAGCTTTAGTCAACTAGGTTTTAAATGCAGGTGGCAGCACTAAGTATCAGCCTAAACAGACCTGAGACTTGGTTTCATTGCCCGGGCTGAGAGAAATATGAAAAACCCAAAGTAGTGTTTTGAGTGATGTGTACAATGGGCTATGATAGGACTTTTAATTGAATTCTCTAATGCATAACAGATGAACCTAATAGTTGGAAAAAAATTTCTTAGCAAGCTTTCAGGTTTACAAACCCTTCATCAAGCTGAGGAAACATCTGCAGTTGGTATGTGCTTATCCTGGACAGAATGAGTAGTAAAGAAGCCAGAGGCTGGGCTGCATGCAAGACAGGCAGTCAGTAAAGATGTAAATTGAGGAGTCAGTGGGTGAGAGACAGGGTGGGGGGGAGAGGGTGAATGTAGCACGTAAATAGTGGAGAGGTACCTGGGGACTCGGATGTCAGGCAGGTTATAATGTGTCATAAATCCAATGTCTATATTTAGTCCATGATTTTTAGTATCCAGGAGGTTGATGAAGTGAAGCTCATAGGCTCATCTGTGAAAAGGGGTGATATGTCATAACCGGTAGTGTGTGATTCATGGGAGTTTTCCTTCTGTACTGCAGCAATTCTACACATGGTATCCAGGGGGGGCTCTTTCAAACATGCAATCTGTCTCTGGAGGAGTGTCCTTGTTGAGTGAAAGCCTTTAAGATTTGTGAGATGACAATCCCATGTGTTCTCCTCAGTGCAAATAGAGTGGTATCTGAGGGCTTGGCTGTATATACAACGGATTGGCTGTATATTCAGCCCTTGTATATACAGCTACATTCATTCCCCCCCCACCAGCCTGTCTCTCACCCACTGACTCTTAAGTTTACATCTTCTCTGACTGGCTTTCTTGCATGCAGACCAGCCTCTGGCTTCTTTACTGTTCATTGCATCCAGGAAGAGCACACACCAACTGCCTGACAAAGGGTTTTTAAACCTAAAAGCTTGCTAGGAAATGTCTTCTCCAACTATTTAGTTGGTCTAATAAAAGATATCACATTTACACAAAGAACTATGTCTGCTTATGTCCTTAGACCAACACATCTCCAACCTACACCTCTAATGCATAACACAACCATGTGTTTGGTTATCATTTCCAGAGCCAAGGGTGGGGCGTGTGTGTGTGAGAGAGAGAGAGAGAGATCAGGACTCGTAGTAGAGGTGATGTCTTTCATTAGACCAACAAGATTTTTTCAAAAATAATTCTTTAATTGCAAGTTTTGGGGCACAAACTCCCTTCATCAAGCACTGGAGAAAAAATTGTAAAAGTTCTCCTGGGTAGAGATGAAAGTTCATATTTCATAGGATTTCACAGAGGAGTCAATAGATGGAAAACTCCTCTGGGCAGTTGGTTCATAGCTGGTATGGAGCTGCTCACCTCCTGTGCGGGTTTGTGATGATGCAAATTACCTTGAAACAAAGGCAGGAGCAGGAGCTCAGGTTTCAGGTGGTCACAGTTGCTTCCATACAGCAACTGTATATGATATGTATGTATGTATATGTGTATGTATGTATACATATATATAAAAGCACCTTTAATGAGTACTAGTCCTGCGTGAAGTGGCTAGTATTCTCTTTAGTGGGCCCTAGGCAAACAAACTCGTGGGCCCCTACTTAATACTGTATATTTATATTCTTTTTTTTCACTCAATAATTATAATATGCAAAATAAGTACAACTGGGTCCCTTCTTCACTTAGGGCCTAGGCATGAACCTTGTTTGCCTATGCATTAATCTGGCCCTGACTGAGTACGTGGACTCCATCTCCTTGCTGGAGATGGTAGTAAAGGTTTTTCATGCTGGCAGCCTCTGTCAGGAAAGCCCAGAGCAGGGGAGTAGCAGCCTTAGCTGAATGAGTTACTGCTTACACCTGTATCTGTCTGCACAACCCTGCTCAACTCGGAGGAGGTGGCACAACTTTTATGAGCTTCCCAGCAGCCAGAATGGCAATGCCTTGAATGAGTGTTTATAGCACATGACACCCCAAATGTCCCCCCAGGATGGTTGGTTTTATGTCTGTTGTGGAACAAATTGTGTCCCAGATTAAATTCCCAGTTCCCCCACTGCTAAGAGTTCTCCCGTCTGCACGTGATCTTTATATCAGTCCGAAAACCCGCCTGAGCTCTGGGCTTTGCTTGTGCTTTCTGAATAGGAGTTTTCGTTTGTGGAAGTAGTCTTGACTTGTTAAGTGAGCAAGGTATACACGCACACATATAAGCATTTTGAAGTAAAAGAAGGAAGGTTGTTTTTTTTTTTTAATAAAGTTAGCCCTTCTAATCAAGTTTCACCTGCACATTGCAGCAATAAGCCTTCAGGATAAACTGACAGGGTAGGATGGAAACTGGTTTCGCTGCCCAGGTTGAGAGACATCCGAAAAGCCTGAAATACCTTATTGTGTGAAGCATACTTTGAACTATCAAACATTAATTTTGAATTCTCTAAGGCAAAACGCAAAGCTTGTGTTTGGTTGCAACCTATTTTTTTGAGTTATGCCACCCTTCCCAAGGAAGGCTCAGGGCAGCTTACAGCAAGGGAAATGGAACAACTTGAAAGGGCAAGTAGCAAACATAAAACAGAGGAACAAAATCTAACAAAATAAAGCAGATGGGTCCAAGCCCTCTGCCAACTGAAGTCTGGTAATTTAGGTAAGGTGGGGATCTTTCCCAGAGTTTCAAAGTTTCTGAGCATGTCCTTTTTCTAACATGAAAATCGACTTTTCTGTACATTTTTCAACTGATAACATCTCCATCATGATGCCTCTCTCAGAAACAGTGTTGTAGGGAGGTAGAACTGTGCTAGCACTAAATGGGGTTATCTATTGTGCTTGTCGCTGAATGACATCCTTAGTTCTGTCGCTACCAAAAACATCCTATAGGCAATCAAGTAAAGTGGGGATAGCAACATAAGAGGCCCGTGTACGATTGATGTGCAGCATTAGACTCCTGCTGGCAATAACCATCAAAGAAATGTTGACGGATAGCCCTGTATAATACATACAGAAATGTCAGGTATCTCAAGCAAGGAAATTATCTTGAAACCTTGGTGCAGTAGCCATTAAAGCTTCACCGCTGGGAGCCACCCCTGCATCCTGAGCATCTGTGACCTCTCATCAGGTCGCAGCTATTACTGTGATGAGCTTGGGCAGATCGATCTAGCAATAGTGAATTTATGTCTCGTCGAATCCCTTTTGACAGACTTTGTGACGCACAGAGTTTCCTTTTTGCGCCTCCTCTTGCCTCTTCAGATTGTAAATTCCTCTGGGCAAGGCCCGGGTCTTTGTCTTTGTTTTGTGCAGGGCTGAGCATGCTGTCAGCACTCAATAAATAATGTAAATGATGTGGGCTAAGACAGGTTGATAGGCATGTGGGTCAGGAGACTAGAAGTGCTGTACTGTGACACTGCAGGTTCAGGGTTGCCCTGAATGGTGATGTATGATAGGAGCAGGTGGAGAGGACTGCTACATTTGCACATAATAGAATTTGTATGAGAGAAGGTGGCTGCATAACAGGGGCTGTGACTGCAGCTCCATTGATCCAAGTCCATTTATGCTCTGAAACAGCCCTGGCGTATGACCTGTAGCTTAAGTTCTGCATATCTCAGTTTCCCAACTTGCAGCGCCTTCTCCCCCCCCGGCAATTCTATACCAAAACCATAGGGATCTCCATTTTGCGGTGTTCACAGAAAACCCCAAATCGTGAATAGGGTAGATCCCTATCTATACAGTCTCATATTTCAAACTGGCTGCCCAATTCCATTTCACATGAAATCCTGAGTTGGTAAATCAGCACACAGAGTCCAGCATGATGCAGCACTGAGTTAGACATTGGGATACCTTTCCAGTTCTCACTTAAGGCAGCTCAATCCTGTATTCCACGCCTCAGTTTCCCCTTTGGCAAATGTGGTCTATGTTTGTTAAAGGGCTGTGAAATCTGTGCAAGGAAAGCATTATGAGCATGTATTAGGAAGGCAAGCAGAAATGAACTTTGTCTCTAGCTTCGATCGAGCTGTTGGAAGTGACCTTTTGATTTGGTTTTTGGTGGGGAAAATATGCTTCCTGCTCTCACTTCCTGGACTCATCTAGCAGGCTTGGTGACAATACACTTGAACCCATTCTCTGTTTTGCAGCAGCCGCACCCCAAAATTCTGGTGCTTAGTACACGGATGCGAATGCAAACATATTATTATAGTGATTTTTATAGCTCCCAGTTATCTGCTTAGTGTCAGAACTTCTGAGAGCAGCATCCAATGCTACAAAGGTAGGAGAGACGCATGCAAGGAAAGACAATTTCTTTTCTTCCCTAGGTCCCTGGAAGAATAAGTGAAACTGAATGAAATTTGCCATGTGGTACATGCAGAAATGCTTTAAAATGTTCACTTGTGAGTCTTGTAACATGCTGGGGGCAAGGGCCATGTTTGGATTTTGTTTATATAGCACCTACTAAAACAGGATCCTGGTTTTAACAGAGCCTCCTTAGGTGATATTGCAATACAAATAACAGTGAAAAGCTCCACAGTTATGTTAGGCTGTAAATACCTCAGAAGGGATGTAAAACACACGTGCTGCAGGAAGCATGTTGACCCTATCAACTGATAGTGTCAGAAAGAAACTTTTGTCAAGGTCAGGTTATTCCATAATTGTCCATTATGTGTTTTTTTTACCTGTCCATGGAAACTGCTAGTACTAGCCACTGTTTCAGGCAGGCTGCTTTGCTCAAAGGCCTGCCGGTTTGATCTGGACTGGCAATTCCCAGCTTCCTGCTCGTGGCAAACTCTTCTCTCAAGTGTTGTAGCAGATGAAGTTTTTCAAAAGAAAGAGAGGCCTTTGCATAGGGAGGAAAAGGGAAATAAAATGAGCATGAAAGTTCCAGGGAGAAGTGAAGCTTGACAAAGTTTAGCTCATAAGAGAACTGTAAAGGTCACCATGTCTATTAAGAAAATTCATTGTTTTTTCTCTTGTATAGCTTAAGCTATAGTATTTTAGGCCAATGCACTTTATACATGGAATTGAGATTTACAGTAGAAGTCTCGACCTTCTAAAAGGCATCAATATTTCAAAAGCACAAGAAAGTTGGTTTACAAAATGTTCAAGTCACGTTAAATAATGTATAGATACTCGGGGAGAAAACAACAAATCAATAGCTATTGCAAGTTTATCTCTGCAGGAGTCCTAAAGAAATGTCAACAATTATTATTTTTTTTTTTTGTGCTATTTCTATTATACCTGTCAAATGGTTTGGACCCTCTAAAAACAGTGATTCATTTTCACTTATGCCTTTCACTTTGGAGAGAAACTTTGTACGCAAGACTCTTGGTCGTAGTCTAAATCTGAACAAATATTTGATGTTTAGTAACAGGTTTAGTGAGGTTCCTTTACATTTCAGAAGAGCTGCAGCAGTGGCTGCTGGGTTATGAACATTATCACAGCTCCATTCTTTGCTGATAGCAAAAGGTTTCACAAGGGTATTGTTGTATTATTTTCCGCAAAATAATTTGAAGTAAGCAACAACAACAAGCCCCCTCACATTTCCCCCTTGATTTGATAGTAAAAGCCAGTTTAATTTATTTGTGTGTATTACAAGAGGTTGATGATCTCATATCTTGCAGAAGGTAGGGATCACCCATCCTTGATGACATTCAAACCTCTCTTTGTCACTCAATTTTACAGCGTTGGAGCATTCCTGTATCCTTTGCTACACCTATATGTTCAGATGATAGTGTTTGCTAGAAAGATAATCTGTAAGGTCCCTTCCAGGCCCTAACAACTATGAAATGCTTTACACCACCAGCACCATCTGGTGAGAAGGCTGCAACCCTTTCTTTCAGATTCAGAGCTGGCCACCATTGTCAACACTTTCATAACCCAGAGAAGAGACTGCTGCAATGTGTTATATGTGATTCTGCCTTTGATGACTGTCCAGAAGCTGCATCTGGTGAAAACAAGGGAGGCCTACTTTCTGATGTGAGTGCCTCACCAGGGGTACATTACTTCACTGCTCCAGGGCTTGCACTAACTTCCAGCAGCTATCTGGGCACAATTCAAGGCACTAGTTTTGATTTATAAGACTCTTCAAAATCTGGGTCATAGGTATGTAAAGGAACTACTTTCTCCCTTATACCCAGTCTTGATACTTAGGGTCCATCAAGAATAATCTGTTGATCTGCAGGGCTTTATAACCATTTATAACACTTCCTTCTGATGTGCTTAAAAGCATCTTTGGTGTGCTATGTGTATTTTAACATGTGTATAACATCTATTCATTTGTTAAATCTTTACCAAGTATTCATAAATCTTTTAACATGAAACATGACCAAACTTTTGATACGGGAGTCATTAGGTTCCACTTTGTATTACATTTACTGTTTCTGAATAATACATTCCACCATGAGTGGTGCCGCTAAATTAGTGAGACTCTTCAAAAAAAATGAAGGGTATGGTGGTAAGTACCATACTTCCAAGTATCTTTTGACATGGCATGAGGGAGGAGCGCGAATAAAACCTGCTTGGAAATATCAGTTTAAATATTAATCTATCTTGCTTGAGTTGGATTAGGATTTGAGAGACAAGCTATGTAGCATTAGAGCATGGTATGGTGATAGAGTTAGGGTGGATAAATACCACCTGGCCTCATGACTTTGTAGAAAAACAGTGAGGAAGTACAGCTGCTCTGCTGGCCATTAATGCTTAATTCCCCTGTATGAAAAATGAAGTTTACATAAACTAGCGATTTGCAAATGATTTGTTAGTATCTAGTTTAATGAGTGAGTTAAAGCTCTGTAAATATTTGCAAATCGGGATTTGGAATTGGCTTATAATGCTTGCAAGCAATGGAATTTCTAATTTACTTATCAATGTAAACATTCATTTAAACCTGACGTTAATACTAGTTTATGTAACTTTACTTCCTGAGAAAGCAGTGAGATTTACAGTCACATGTGCCCTTAATGTGCAATCTGGACACTTACACACAACTAAAATGTGGCCTGGATCCATAAAGCCAATCTAAACAGCTGTACACAGTGCCTCACTGAACTGCTTGGGTTATGGGTTGAGTGTAATGGGCCACTCACATTGATACTGAAGCCCAGGGGCTTCTGGGTGAGGATCTGATTGCAGAATTGATACTGAAATGTTTAAATTGAGGAACTAAATCAGAGGTGATATACCTATTGCACAGAGTACTGGATGAGAGTCAGGAAACCTGGTTTTCTGTTCTCAGCTATGCTACTGGCTTCCTTACACTAGCCACTTGGTCACTCTGTAATTTCCCTTTTGTACTTTGTCCTGGGGATGTGGCATGCAAGCTTTTGATTTGCATGTGCTTTGCCTAATTCAGTAGGGCTGCAATCTAGCATGTCATTTGTAGGTGCTATTATATAACAGATAAGATCAATAACTATACGATATGGTGGTTATTTTAATTTTGATGGACTGTTTTTCTTAGTTTCCTCATAAACAGCTTCATTTAAAATAAACAAAGAAACAAACATTTTTTTAAATGTCCCAGTGGGGAAAAAAAAACCCTGACATCTTGCCCCATACACAGTTTTCTGATGTTCAGTGCCTGACTCTTTTTCTGGGCACCAAAAGAAATCTTTCATACAGCAACTCTTGGTGTCCTTGTATATTTTTTCCCTGTTGCAGTATAATGCATTTCAATCTTATGTCATACATAATCCATGTAACTGAAATATACAGCTACTTTTGATATATTTTAAACATTACCATCTTTGCAAAGGGAAATCATTCTTGCCCAGAGATGCTGCCTTTTAAATTAAAAGACTAATAGCTAATATGGTGTTGTTAAAATAAAAAAAGGGATAATGGAACACTGGTGGCATTTAATAACAACTGGATTTGGTGACACTTGCCCTGAAGGTTTTTGATTTATGACTTGTGAGGGCTGTCTTTGAAGTTTGTGATGAATAGTTAAAATAATTACATCTATATAATATGTACTTTCTCAGACATAATAGACAAATTTCTTTTCAATTTTATTTTTTTGTTGCAGGAACTAAATTAAATTTAACCCATCATTTTACCAGGATTTGTCAGAAATGACTCATAAAAGAAGAATAAAGGCTTTGGGATGCCTCTATAGACCAGCACTCCTACTTTTCTTCAGCTGGATTACATTGATGTCCTGCTAAAGTTAACATGCCTGAAAAAATGCAGATATGAATACACCTCAAAGTTTGGATAAATTGGACAACAATTTCAAGGTGCTTCTTGTCATTTTTATGCCCCATCTAGTTTTTTGTTGCAACAGATAGGAATTGCCTTCCCTTTTTCCATTTTGGAAATAGTTTTCCTTATGTATGTCCTGCCACTTCCTGAATTTAGCTTGGCAGAAAATGGTCTCTGAAACCAAGAGCAAGCTGTACTCTATAAATAGATTTGCACAGAAAAACTTTCCCTATGCTATCTGAAATCAATTGGGAGTGATACGCTTTCTGCTTTAATGACAAATTGGAAGCTCTGCTGAGGATCAAGAATTTGGGTCAAGTTTCATTAGTTTGAGTGATCCCAGAGTAACTTATTGTGTCTGGCTTTGATTTGGGAATCCTGGTGGCTTTGGCTAACTGTGTTTTAACCTCCCTGTTTAATGCAGATTTTGAATAGGAATCTGAAAAGCATGGCAAGGAGGAACATATAGGTCCCTAAGTAGAATTCAAAGGTCAAGTGCTCTTGGGTACACTTGGAGATGCTCTGGGGTCTGTGGTTAAACGGTCATCTTCAATTTTTCCTTATCCCTCCATTTTCTTCTATGAGAATAATACTTAACTGCCTCCTAATACTGCTGTGAAGTTTAATTTACCTAATGTGTATGAAATGCTTTGAGATCATTAGATGAAATAAGCTTTTTATATGCAAAGTGGTTGTGGTATGATTTGGCCTCTCATGCATCTGTGTTGACACCAGTGATCAAGGAAATGAAAAAAGGTCTGTGTGCAACTAAGCAGCTCCCTAAGATCTAGGCAAGTCAGAGATTTGGAAGGGAGCTATTGATTTGCTGTTATTGAGGAGAGTGAGTGTCCACAAAGACAAAAAGGTGTGCTGGGTGTTGTATAAAATAAGCCTGTCAAGATGTCCATATCACAAGCACAATATTCCACTTGGTTAGTTTTGCTCGGAGTGAGCAAAACATCTCAGGCTTCCCAGGTAAAGACAGGATGATATACTGAGAACATCCAGAGCCATCCTTGTAAAAATAAATAAATAAATAAATAAATAAATAAGTATGTTTATTAAAATAGTGTTGAAAACAGCACTTTGTAATTAAAAAGTAAGTAATGACTCATCCTAGTAAAAGAGACTCTGCTCTGGACTTGTGGCTGGATAATAATGGTTAGCTGTCTCTGTCTCAGTCCATTACTTTCTCCAGCTGTTTATTGTCTTATTATAGCAGCTCAGTAAATTAGTCGGTGTTCTTGTAACCTCTGGGAGACCCACTGCAGGTCATGTCTTTAACTACAGTGAGCGAAAACTGCAGCTGTTAGATACTATGTCAGTTTTGATGCTTCAAAGTGAAGAGTTAATGGCAACAAGAGGGGAATTACCTTGAAACTGGACACCAGTTTATTTTTTTCCTATCCCTGTTCTACAGGGGAGCTGGCACCAATATAGATATGAAAGAGGGTACTCAACTGAAGAGCTCCATTGACCCAACCCAGATCCATGGATCTTGTTTTAAATTTACAATTTGTTATACAGTCTCCATTACTATAATATTCATACCTCCCTGCCTTTCCTGCAGGCGGATATCTATATGAATGATTGTGAAGTACTGTTAACATTATGTAATGGAGAACTGGAACACAGATGATCAGGTTTTTCAAAGAGATTTAGGTGCCTAAGAATAAAAAAAAAAAAAGCTACAGATGCTTTTGGAAAATCCTGCTAAGCAGGTTTGGTACCTAACTCCTATGAAATTCCATATTTATGGGAGACCAAAGGTGAGTCTACTGCCACTACCACATCATGGATAAATCATGTTGCCTTATTGTGCCTATTTCCCAGCCTGTAAAAGGGAATCTAGGTACTGATGTCCTTTGTAAAGACCTCTAATGAAAAGTAAATATGCTGAGAGGAGTTTGGGTAGGTGAGGGGCAGTGAATGCCACATTAATTGGTCTGAGCATATTTTTAAAAAATCATCAGAAGTAGACTTTGCAACTATTTTGAAAAGAAAATTGCAACAGAGTAAGAGAAGGAAGGAATCCTTGTAGATGGTTGTTGCATCTACAGCTTATGTATTGATATTTAATGATCAAAGTGTCTATGATGATAGACCTCTAGCAAGGACTTCTCAAACAGAAAAACTATTTACTTAATAGTGCTACTGATCGGTATATCGATCTGCAAGTCCCTGTTGAATGCAGAGCGGTTGAAGGAACTGAGGACAGGCATGAGCTAAGGAGATTTTGATTTTGTTACTAGCCCTGCAGCTTTTGTCATCTGGGGAAAGTCAGTTCTTCTCTCTGTGTTTCTCTAACTCTTGTCATCTGTTATCTATTTAGTTCATAAGAAGCTTGACCCAGAGACTATTTATGATATCAAGGATTTAGTGCAGTGGGGGGGCCTGATCTTATTTGGTACCCTTATAATACAACTCATAGACAAAGTAGAAATCAGAAAGATGCTTCGTGTGTTTCTTTTCCCCCAGTTCCTTGTGTTTGTGGGTTGAGGAGGAAGCACCCTCGTAGCATGATTACAGCAGGCAAGAAGGAAATGCAGAAGCGTAGACACGAGCATATTCAGGGCTGCAGAGGCTGAGGTGCAGTATGAAGCCAAAACCTGGGAGGAGAGGAGAATTGCAGGCTTCCAGATGCCAAGATGCTGTAAAAGGGAACTGATATAAGGAGGGGCAGAGCTGCTAGTTTCCTAGACCTGTAAGTCATCTGCACCCGAGTCTGCTATGTGTGCAGCAGGAGCCTGGGGACAGGGGACGGACAGATTGCTTGGGGGACCAGCTGGTGCAATAAGGCACTAGAGAGACTAAGCAGGCTACAGAGTCAAACATCTGTGCAGCCTGCAGAGCGAGGTAGGGAGGGGTAAAGGGGCTGGCAGAGAATCAAGGCAGAGGCACCACTTGGCGAGGAACAACTGCTCCTTTTTGTCCACCCTTTTATGTACGCTCTTTAGTACAAGGAAGCAAAGCAGCAGTGCTGTTGCTGCAGATCAGAAGGGACGCAGGTGAGCTGAGCATCAGGTGGCAGGACTTGCCAGAGAAAGGAATATTTCTGAGAGCAACAGGATGCAGCCATAACCCGCCTCCAGGCTGCCAGCCTGCCTATAATCAGCAGCTGAAGTGCTTGCCACAGGCTCTGCAGCAGGCCCCCTGAAAACGCTGGAAATCTTCTCTGCACCCTGCCCCTCTGTCTGTCTGATCTAGAAAATACTATTCCTTTGACTTTGCTTCCAGTGGAGCTGGGGATTTTTTTTCCTCCACACAATTTCAGCAATAAAGGGAAGCTGAAAGGGAGCAAATGGCCTGAACCTTCTGACAAACCAGTGGGAATCAGCAATCCTGGCCCAGCAGCAGATGACTTCAGATCTGGGGATGTAAGAGGTCACATGTAAGGCTGCATAGGCTAATGGCTAGGGGTGTTGGCCTAGGACTTTGGAGATCCAGATTGTATTGCTGACTGTTTGCTACTTGGCTGGCAAGTCACTTCATCTCTTGTGCTTCCTTCCCTCTCGCACCCTTTTCTTTTTTTGTCACCTTTTATTGGGAGCTGTTTGTGGCACAGCTGGACCTGCAGCACCTAGCACACTGGGCTTCTTATCTTAACTGAGGCTACTTCTGAACAAAACAGAAGTCAGACTGTATTTAGGCTCCTAAATAAAAGTGACAAGATGCAGCAGGAAAGGCTTTCAGTAAAACTGCTTGTGCAAAAAACTTAAAATTCCCTGCAATTCCTTTCCTTAGCATAAATACTTGTCCTTGTCAACTCTGTTCCAGGAGCATATACTTCTCAGCAATATAAAGTCAGGGCCCAGCATCTTTTGTCTTGAAGCACAGATACATTTGGGACTAAACCAAACAGTATCCCCTGAAATCAGACCTGTTTGGAGGCAATGCTTGCCCACTTCTCCACCTCCTTTTGTGTGATAAGAGGCATCTGCTGAAATGAGGTGATCTGGTGATAGATTATTAACAAATGCCTGTTTTCTCTGACGTGCTTTTGATGAGGCCTTTGTGGGAGTGACATGGGGTGACTGAAGAGGGTTTGTTTGCCAGGGTTGTGTTTACAAAGAGGACAATTTATTCTTTCCTTTCTCTTTATGCATCTGACATGAAAAGCAGGAGGGAAAAAACCTCACTTGTCAATATTCCCCTTTCACGCTCTTGCAGATAAAAGCGTTTGCTCTTCATAGCTGCAGTGTTCATGTCCCAGTGGAGTAGCTGCAGAAGCTGTCATGCAAACATGGCAGAGTGGAATTGGACACTGATTCTGGAGGAGGCAAACTTTTATCACAGATCAACGAACTGGCAGCTTGGATGTACAGGCATCTTCCAGGCCGTTGTCAGGGCTTGCAATGGGAGGAATGCTTCATTTGCTGCTTGTTGGGTGATTTGAACAGGAATGGAAAGACCTGAATTGTTTGTTATGTTCTAGGTCCAATCTGACTCACTGCATCAGCTGCTGCATGTGGGTTGTTGGCTTTTTTTTTCCCAGGGCTTTGGTGAACTGTGAATTCATATGCCATAAATTCATCATCTCTGAATATAAGCAGCTATTTCCAGAACATCCTGCAGGGCTGTCTTTTATTATGACCCATTGTAAAACCTGATGGCCTAAGTACTGTAAACAATGAAAGGTCTATCTAATAAATGGGCCCGAACTCCTTTTTAGAGCTTGTCAGAGATATTAGATCTGCAATTCAGGGTAGAGGAAAGTTGCTTTTATTAGGACACTGAAGTGGGAGACAGGAATTTTGGTATCAATTTTTGGTTTTGCTACAGATTTGACATGTGATCCTGGACAGGTCACTTATGTTTTAGATGAAAATCTTGGCCTAAATTATTTAAGAGCTTCAAGCCCATATTCAAAAGTGACTTAAGGACTTGGGAGCCTCATATTGAAAGCCAAAGCCATTTAAAGTTTTGAGTCATTTTTGAAAATGAGGTTGAGGCTCCTAAATCATTTAGATGCTTGTGAAAATGTTATACTTCATCTTTGCATGCCTTCCTCCTCAGCCTTTATCCTGTCCTGTTCAGATGAAACTCTTCAGGACTGGGCTATAGTTTTTTATGTGTATGCATAGCACCTAGGTGCAAAGGGGCTCTTACCTGTCTGTAGCAGAGGCAAACACTGAACCTGGCTCTTCCAAGTCCTCATTCAGTGTCCTGTCTTCATCATGACCCCTTTTCTCTGTTTGCTTTGCTCAGTGTAGGTTGCATGAGATCTTTGTAGCAGATATTTAATCAGCCTGGAGCAGGGAGCATTTAGCTTTGGTGTCCTACAGAGGTTTTGAACAGTCCTCAGTTTTTTCTCTCTGTGCTGCTGAAGTCTCTCCGGTCCCTTATGGCCAGTGACATGGGTAGGAAAGAATAAATTAGCTCTGTCAAATTTGTCATGTTTAAAATACAGTTCAGCTGGTGTAGTTTGAGGAAAGAGCTGTTCCATTGTTAATTTGGGCAGGAAGGTATCTCTAACGATGCTTGGGACATGCCAAAGTGCTATAAGATCAAGTTTGTGTCCTATGGAGATGCAAGTAATAAAATGCCTACTCTGTGAATGGCCTTTGGCCACCCTTGGTGAGATGAGCAGTCCATCTCCGAGTCAGTACACCAGTGTTTTGATCAGTCCCAGCACAGCACTCCAACTAACACATCAACTCTCTCCCCCAACTCCCCTTCAGTGATGTAACTTAACCAGTACACTAACTTTTTCAAACTTGCCAAGGTTTGGAAATTTTAAGTCTATCTGTCAACACGTGCTAATTGAGCCTACATACACAGATGGCATCCACTCCCCATTGGAAAATGTTCCAGTATTCCTGGAGCAGAGCACAGTGGAGAGTGTGTGCATATGTGCGGGAGTGTGGGGGTGGCAGGGAGTTGCCTTTGAATATTGTCCGTATAAAGAATCTGAAAAGTATGTATGTGTGGTTAATCCAGACCTTTGAGTGTGTATTAGTATTGTTTTACAACAGTGTCTAGCTCTACAAACAATAGTTGTGCTATGTGTCATGCAGATTTAAATGCGCTGAACCCTATTCCAGGATGTCATAGTAATAAGGTGATGCCTTGGACTTTAATGTTTGCAAAGAGCAAATTTCACATTGAATCCCGTTGCCAAATCAGCATGGTACAGGAGGCAAAATTTGTGCCTGTTCCACTCTGAGAGTTGATGAGTGCTTCACTTGGAAATGCTTCAAAAAATTGAATGCTTCAGCCATGGACCGATGCAGAGCCCACTGCCTCACTCCCCAGCTGGAGTGTCAGTGTGCGTTGTCTTATGTGCTCCACCTCCACTTTTCCAGAGGCCCCCTTGCCCACCTCCACCCCGCTGGAACTGGAGGGGCACTCCGGGAGAGCAGCAGTGCAATGAACCGGAAAGTGCTCACTGACAGTCTGTTCTGCTCACTGCCACTGAGCACTCAGCACCCTCCTGTCCTGTACCCTCCCCCCTCCCCCACCCCAATCTCCCAGGGGCTGCATCCTGTGGCCAACAGCTACTGTCAGGACTCTGCGCCCCTGCTTGTCTTCGATTCACCAAGAGTTGTACAGCAGCATATGTGGAAGCATCCCCAGTACTACGGTTGTGTTGTGCAAAATGCTTGTAGGATGTGCTGCGCTGATGATTTGAATTTGCTGGGTGAACTACAAGGTCCCCCAGCAGCAGAGTTCTTGAGGATCATGTGAGCTCTGTCTGGTTGCAGGACTAACCCCAAAGGGCCAAAATCTATAGTACTTAATGAAGCAAATATCTCAGTGAACTCAATAAGTGTTTTGTTCTTTTAAGCACAGTGATAGTGTTCCCAAAGGTATTGGAAGTAATCATGGCTTAGTGTTTTTAAGTTTTTGGCTCCTGTTCTGTCTTTTGTATCATTCAGGTTCTGTTTTCCTCTCTCCTTATACCCTGACAAATGAAAGCGATTCATCCACTGCTTTCTTTTTCTGCAGTTGCTGTCTCTCTTACAGCTGACCTGTGTGCTCTCCCTGCAGTCTAATCTGCATAGATCCCCCAAGGTCAGCCTGATTTGAATAGAGCTTTCCAATTGTTGCAAGGCCCTTCTGCGTGTGTTGTAGTAAACAAAGAAGTGCATCGCCCAGAAACAACCGTGCTGGGGTAATTGAGTTAGCCGGGACCTGTGTTTAGTCTGCAGGGGATGAGGGATCTGCGCTTTATAACGTGATTGTTTTCCAATCGTGTAATAAGTGGGATTGTTTAAAGCTGTCAGTTAACTCATTCTACAAGGTGAGCATGAACAGACTTGATTGTGTTAGCTTGAATAGCCACTTTTCCTTTTAGTGGAGTTACCCAAGTCCCGGTAATAATTTGAATAGGTATTTTTAATCTGTTAAACCCATCGGTGACCAAGAAGGCAGGCCCTTTAGGGGATGCAAGGCAAAGCTCCCGTGCACATAGCCAACTCACCCATTCCTGCAACTGGCTTAAGTTCCATCCATGCAAATTGATGCCTCATGGCTCTTCGTCCTGTTGGCATGAGGGTTTTCTCCAGTATCTGTAACTGGTTACTCATTAATTGTAACTGGGACAAATCCCTGAGGCTTGATTTGTGGAAAAAATAAAAGGGGCATGCAGTTACTAAGGCTTCTTCTGTGCATGGGCTGAAAAACTGGGTTTCATCTGCAAGTCTTGATTTAGGTAATAAGGTCCTAGATGCACAAGAAGTGCCCCTGGAGACAAAACAGTGGTTCGTTTGTGGAGAAGTTTTTGTAGCGTAAGATTTTTTGTATGTCTCTGTCAGAGCAAAACAGAGGGTTTGAACATCACTTATCTGTTTCATAGTATTTAGTTACACTTGAAAGGGCATGTCCAGATGTGCAGTTGCCATGCTTAATGGGATAAACTGCTGAAGTGCAGTGATCATAAAAGGTGTTTTGCTTTGTTTTCCAAAGGCTACTCAGGAGAATATGATCATGTATGCTTGTGGATGCTGGGAGGATCTGATGTCAACATTAAAAACTGATGGAGAAAAGAGAGAACCAAGCTGATCAAGTTGGAAAAAATTGCATATCCCAAGACCTCTTCCACTGGACTCGTAAGTAAATATCAGCTTTAAAATGTAGCCCATTTCCAGGAAATGCCCTCTATTGTTACTCTCCTTACCTGCAAAAATTACTTCAGCAAATTGTTCCTTTTCCCCCCACTCAGGGTCTGTGCCATAAGGTGGCCAGCCATCATGTGCCATCCTTGCAGAGTGAACTTAGAGGATGAGCAACTAGGTCAGAGCAGCAAGATTAAGTCTGTCTTGGTGTTGATAGCTAGACTGAAAAGTCATTCCTGAGTAGCTGTGTCCTTGAGTGTGCCATGCTTCTCTGCATATTCCCAGGGGCATCTTTGGGATGCAACAAGTCGGACTGCTCCATGATTCTGTCCTCTAGAACTGTAGGATGCATTTGCCTGTGCTGGGTGCCACCTCTCTAAGCACTGGAATGGGTTACTTAGAGAGGTGCTGGAATCTCCATCCTTGGAAATTTTTAAGACCTGGCTTGACAAAGCCACAGCTGGGATGATCCAGTTGGGGATGGTCCTGCTTTGAGCAGGGGGTTGGGTTAGATGACCTCCTGAAGTCCCTTCCAACCCTCGTCTTCTACGGTTCTATGCATGTGCTGTTCTCCTCTGTGTGTTCCTACTTGTAGGGGCATCTTTGTGATGTAACAAGTAGGACAACTCTATGACACTATCCTCTAGACCAGGGGATTTCAACCTTTTTGGGTTAATGTACCCCCATGGCCGGTTGAGAAGGCAGGCCTCCCCTGGTGGCCAGACTAGTGGAGCAGGGGAGGCTGATCAGCAGCGAGTGTGCCAGTGGCACAGCAGCGGTACCTGCTGCTGAGTACCCCCAGGGGTATGCGTACCCCTGGTTGAAAACCCCTGCTTTAGACTTGTAGGATGTATTCATCTGTACTGCTGGATGCAGGAGGAAACTGGGGTTATTATGGAACCATTCTTTCCAGAAAATATTGCTTTGTCAAAACAAACTTTCCTTGGAAATGCACTGTTTTCAGGGAAGCCTTTCCCACCAGTACTTGCTCAAGCACTCTCTCTATTTTAAAATACCATCCTGCACTGGGATTTGGATTTTGCTATGCTAACAGGAAAGGGAAACTTGATGTAAAGGTGGTGAAAAGCACTATAAGACAGCTAGTTATCTTGTTTAGATATTGGTAGCAGGTCTCACATGAATAATTGCCCATGCACAAATGCTGCATACTTGATATTTACCTGTGTGTGTTATGAGTGTCTGTTAAATACGTGTGATAACCCATCAAAATGTGCACAGCCTGCTTCTCCCTTTCCTTTACCTGGATTGCTCTCTGGAATTTTACATCACGGCAGTGACTTGGAGTGAATAAACTCTATTGAGGGGGAAGAATCCATTCTGGTCTGCTGTCTCCCACAGGAATCCATCTGGTGCTTTTGCCTCGATGTGACCTACAGAAATATCTTTTGGCAGGCAATCAACTGCAATTTCTTCCATTATAAAGTGTGTAGGCTCTGTCCTGTCAGGAATTTAAACCTTAAATATATTTAAGTTGCCAGAGAATGCATAGGGCTTCTTTTGAAGGGGGTTGGTGTGCTTTCTTTGGCCATAAATTCAATGCCATATGTCAGTCCTGTCAAAAACAATATGGACCTGATTACAAAATGAAATAATTGTTTTGTTTTACCATGAACTCTAAGTTTGTCCTGTCAGAAATGTATTACTACATAGGTTTGCACTGCCAGGAAATGCCAGTGTAAGCTTTCCCTAGAGTACTGAAGATCCAAGCTCTGTATTTCTTAGAATCAAAATGCTGCAAGTGCAGATTAGAAGGGCCAGCAAATAAGCAGACCTGGTTCTCTTTTGTAGCATGTGTGCTCAGGGGGGCTGTCAAATAGCAGTTGCGGAAAATCAGTTGCTTTTTCCTCAGCTTGACCCATTGCTGTGAGATGGTTCACTGTCCTTCTTCTTTATTTCTCAACTTCAAACTTCAGCTCTTCCTTCTGATTCTGCAGTTCCTACTATTGTTGCAAGCCTGGGACTTGTTAGAGCTCAAAATGGCCTCTAACAGTTGTTGCAGGGAATAGCAGAGTATCATTCCCGTAAGAAGCACCCATTTCTGATCCAGTGCAGAACCAAGTCTGCTCTACCTAGACAGAAAAAGCTTTACTTGGAAAAAGAGGATGACCCAGAGCACAAGCTTGTATCTGGAAAAGCTGGATCCACACTAACTTTCTGTTTGAATTTGGTACGTTTTCCTGCATCTCTGTAACAGGGGATACTAGCATTTTTCCTGCCTCTCAGAATCTGTTCAAGATTGAGGTGTTCAGAGGCTGTAGCAATGGGCACTGCAAATGCATCATTGATAAATCCTGCAACTATTCTGTGCCTGTAGAGAGCTCTGACTTTCAGCTGCATATTGTTTAGGTTCAGGAATGCTCGAAAGGCTCACTGTGGGCGTGGTGTTAAATGGTCCTCATTTAGGGCCACATTGCGTTTCTTTGGCATAGAGACATTTTTCATAGGAGATTTACAACTCTTTCAAGTTGATGTTGGGCAATCAATGTCTTTGCTGCCCCCAGCCAAACTCTACCTATATTTTCACTGCTACATAAATTCTCACCGTATCTTTTCTGCTGTAGATCCAGGGTAGGAACATGCGGTCCAGGTTTCCACTGCCTTTACACATTGTCCAGTTGATGACAATGGATGTAAAAGTCTGCTGAACTGGGATTGTAGCATTTTGTACCAACTTATAAACAAATGAGGTTTCAGGGCAAGTTAAAATCAGACAGATTGAGTCCACCATCCGGTCACAGGCATGTTCCAATATAGCTCAGTTTAGTTCTGACAATGGGATTTGTTTGCAGCTCTGAGCAATAGAGTGGAGCAAGCAACCCTATCTATAGGAAGTTCATCATCCTGTGTTCAGTACTTCCCTTGGAATGCCCTTTGCAGTCTCCGTGAACAAATCATCCCTGGACAAATAGGGAAATAGTTTATGAAAGCTTATAAAAAAATGGCCTGGAAAACTAAGTTAGAAGTGATCATCTGACTTCATGATAGCCCTTGCCACAGCATTTCACTAAACTATTTATTTAGAGAAAAGAATTGCTGCTTGTCAAAGGTCTGATCCAGCTTCTACTGAGGCCAATGAGAGTTTTGCACTGAAATTAATACGAATTAAATCATGCCAGTGCTTGAGACAATCTGCTGGCAGAAGTAGATGCAGTGGGGGGCACAGAAGATAACTTATTCAGATATTTGAAACATTTTAATATCATTGTTTTCTTCTATGGGGCTTTATAGATGTGTGTGAATGTTCACATGTCCACACACTCTATCTAGACCAATGGACCAAATTTAATTGAGCACCATATACTTGCAACTGCATCCAAAGTGGGTGGGCACTGAAGCACTCAGCCCTTCTGAAAAAAAATCCAGTGCAAACACCCAAATTCCCACAAATATGGGAATGTGATTAATAAATTCAAAGACAAACCTCTTCTCACCACTATCCCCAGCTACCGTGTATGTGCCAGCTGTGACGGGGGGCAATCTCCCAGGCCTGGTCACGGTACTGGCCCACCCATCTGTCTGCCTAGGACATTCTGCCCAGTCTCTCCTACCATGCCTTTGTTGTAATGTAAAATGATGCTACAATATAAGCGGGAGGCTGCCCATTCAAGACCCTGATGTCTATGGGTTTACACTGTACTCCGACCTCCCCTTATCATGCCCCATACCTTGCAGATGTCATCACTGAGTTGCTGTTTGCTCTGGCTCAAAGCAGGGCCAAACTCAGCCCCTTGCTAGGCCTCACACATTCATCCTTTCATTCCACCCCAACGGGTCTCATTCATACCACCCATTCTCACCGGGTCTTTCACACTCCACCCACTCTCACTGGGCCTCTTACTCACTGCCACACTTGGCCTGCCCTGCTCTCTTAAGCAGTTCCTGTAGGCCATCAGGCTTGCCTACTCGTACTCCTTGACCAGCCAGGGTGCAGCCTCTTGGGCCTTCTTGCAACCTTCATCTGCACGGTGACTAGCCAATTTACCTTATCCTGGGTGGAGTTCTGATAGAAGCCCCTCTCCAGGTAACTCATCAATTTAATTCTCTCATTAGGACCAATTACTCACCCCTTTGGCCTCAGGCCTACTTGTGGCCTCAGGCATCCGAAGACTTACCTGAGCCTAACTGCTCCCTCTCTGGGACCTCTACATACCCCCTCCCTCTCTGGGGTCCACACTCTACCCCTATGCTGGGACCTCATGGTCTTCCACCCCCCACAGGCTCAGGTGCCTCTCTCTGGTGGGCCTGGCCCACAACCCTCCAGTATTAATGACCTGCCAGATGGTGGGGGTTATCAGGTGCCCCTACATGCCTTTTACCAGGGAGGCCCAGCATTTCTAGAGGACTGTCCCACCACAGACAGCCCCACCAGACCACTCTTTCCTGGCAGGGTGCAGTTTTAGGTTTTACCCAGGACCAAGCAGGCCTACCTGCCCTGGTCCTATCCCTATTGGTCTATGTGGTGTTCCTGGGCTGCTCTCACTCCTAGGTCTTCTATGGCAGCCTCCTTCTGCTGGCTGCCACCTTCATAGCAGCATGCATGCTGACTGGCCCCTACCTTCTGCCAGATGTCATGTCTGCACCCTTGGGAGGACCTTTGGCCTGTTTGAGGCCCTGTCCCTGCCTCCAGGCCAGTCAGGGTGACAGATGGCTCTCCACAGCTCTGGCCTGCGCCTCGTGGTGGGCTCAATCAATTTAATTCTCTCATTAGGACCAATTACTCACCCCTTTGGCCTCAGGCCTACTTGTGGCCTCAGGCATCCGAAGTCTTACCTGAGCCTAACTGCTCTTACCTGAGCCTTTCAGCCCTGGCCCCTTCCTTTGACCAGTTGAGAGATCAGAAAGCTAGCCTAGCCCCTGCTGCCCTCTGTGGACCACAGGGGTCCCCTTCTGGGCCCCAGAACATGGCCATCTCCCCTTGGGCTTGCTTGGAGCCCTGAAGATCTTAATAGAGAAACTCTTCTCTCAACTGGGCTCACCTGAGCCCTAGGCCTTGCCCCTGCCAGCTCTTATCAGGGACTTGCCTAGTCCCTGTACAGGCCTGCAAGCTGTTAGCCCCTTTGCTAGGCTGGGCTATTACTGAGGCCTGAGGTCTGCTATTACTAGGCCCTAGCTTGCTTTCTGGGGCTCAGGACCCCACAGGGCCCATAGGAACCTCATGCTATCCCCATAGTTCTTTCCTTACCTCCATGCTGTTCCCTGAGCAGTATCTCAGCCAGGTGTTGTTGCTCCTTCAGCTGTTTGCAGCAATCTTCTGCCTCAGTCCTGGGAGCTGGGATCTAAAATGGCTGGCTCACCAGGGCTGGCCTGCATCTGCTGGCTGCCTGCTCTCAGTCTTTAAAGTAACAGAGCACCAAAGGTGCTCCATCACACAGCATAGGGACTTGGGTCAATGACAGATATGCAGGAGAAATGTGCTGGCCTACAGTAACAGTAAATTACACAAGCTACATTCTCCAAAGAGGTCAGGGCCTGACTTTCAAGTGTTCACCATCTGGAATTAAAGCCCTGTTGTTCTGCTTTCCCCTTCCCTCTCCCATTAAGCATTCAGAGTGCTGAACTCTCCCAAAGATGTGCTCTATTCTGGTATTTTTCTCCTCAGGATTTTTAATGCACAATCCAGGGGTGACTGTGTTTCAGTGGTGCTGTGCATTTGTGGAGAGGAAGTGCTTCCACAGAAATAACCTCAACATAGATATTTGCTTTTTTCATTGTTTTCACATTTTGGTTGACTCTGAAGCAGAAACACCTGAATGGTCTGGGAGAATGTATTGCTTTTTAGAGTAGGGATTCAATCATGCAAAACAGCAATTAAAATGGTAGTGTTCTACCTTCTCTTCATGCTATGCAAAGTGGAGGCTAATGGGGCATTATATCCATAATGCATGGGGTTCACCCTTCCCTGAGCTATATTAGGTTATTGGCTCATCATATCTTTGTTATCCAGTACTAGACAGTACCATGTGCAATTCTGAGGTTGCCAAACACCTCTGTAAACTTCACTATTTACCCTACCATTGTATATGGAAGAAACCTGGAAACTGTGGTGAAAGGTGGTAGCAGTATGACTTTAAAAACAGAAGAGAACTTTGTGCAGATTGCTTATGGTGTCAGTCCTGAATACACCATTTCTTTATATGGTAGGATGTTCTAGCAGGATACAGAAAAGGATTCTGACCATGATGAAAAGGAGGTGTAGTAGAAAATGCATACAATTGATTTCTGTACCAGTAGGAATTGTACAAGTAAGGGTGCAGCACTGGATCTACCTAAGCAGCGTTTTTGACTGGTTAAAGCACAAGACTCCCAGGACTATAGAGCTGGACCTGATGATCTGTGAGGTCCCTTCCAGTCCCTAACATCTATGAGACTGGGACAAAGGATTCAGGTTCTGTTCCTACCTCTACTACCAACTTGATTTGTTCTGGGCAAGCATTTTCCCTGACTCTTAGGTTTGCTAGCTTTACATTGCATTTAGGTGTTGGTGTGAAAATCACTATTTGTGTCCTAAGAAGGGTTGTATATGTTTATTATTTCCCAGCAGACCCAAAAGAAACAATATCCTGTTTGTTCAGTGACACAAAATAACAGGCAATACCAGCTCCAAAGAGTTCATTATGTCAATAGATAAGACCGACAAAGAAAATGTTATCCGTTTTGAAAACGGACAACTTAAGGACAGGGACTTGTCCAAGGTCCTGGAGCAGGCTTGTGACACAGCTGGTTCTCCCGACTCCCTGTGTTTTGTCTTTTAACAACACAGAACCACACTCCTTTCAAAAATCTTCTCACAGAAGGGAACCTCAGGACATGTTTGATGGTTAAGGCTATATGCTTTCAGCAGGATACTCTCACCACCTGCTGTATCCTATTGTTGAAGAATGTTTCTTACGCTCAGTCTTGTTAGTTTTCAAATCATATGTGGTAAGAGTTTTCATTCAGCTCTTCCCTATAGCATTTGGGAGGTGGCCATGGTATCCTTAAATAACAGCCTTTGAATGACTTGCACTTTACTAAGTAGCCTATTAATCTGCACTGCTCTGGCTTCCAGACATTGTATGTTAATCTGCACTGACCTTGTGTTTCCAGGGACATATTTTCAGCAATTTGTTTCTCTACTGATGGCATGATCATCACAGTATATATAACCTAACATCATTAACTTGTCCAAACACCAGTCCCTGAGGAGGAAAAGGTTTGATATTTATACACCAACCATCATAACGCAACAAAGGTAGGGCACGTTGAATCCCAGTTCATAAGAGCAAACTTTTTTTTTGCTGGGATGACTATTTGGAGATACTAGTTACCTATCCCGTTAAGGCAGGAAAACCTACCCCTCCTGTCACATAAGCCAGTAATATTTTATCTTTCACTCCAAGTAAGCAAAAGATTTTCATCCCAGCAATGGTAAACGTACAAATGTGTGCGGCAGTTCTACAACTTCTGTGAGCCCTGGAAACTGTAGAAGGGAAATGTCACCTAATGAAAATCCTCTTTGGGTCTCTTCTCTGTTTTTGTCCAGCACCTAGTACCAGAGGAATCCTGATTCTCAGCTGAGACCGTTAACTGCAATACAAATAAGGAGGAGACAGGATTCCTAGATCCTTGCAATTCTGCTGCTAGATTGGGAGAGTTGGAGCAGTTTGCCTGTTGGCGCCTTTAAGCATTAAGAAAGGAACTGAAATCAATTAATTGGGACAGGTTTAAACTTGTCTCTTGGTCTCTTCTTGAAAGCCTCATTCTTAAGTTTGGTAAAAATAAACTGATCATATGGAAATCCGGGACACCGCCCCTGCCCCCTCCCCTGCTGTCACAAGTTGACAGTACCCACCTGCAAGGTACTCTGTGACACTCCAGCTCCCGGCTAGACTGTGCCCTTCATTTCCAGGATGCCCATTATCATTCTCAACAACCAGCCATGATCAGCCTCTGAAATCTGGGAGTGCCCCAGCTAAACCAGAATATATGGTCACCCTAGGTACGAAACAAGACATGCGTAGCTATATGGCTTAATCAGTATCATTTGAGTGGTAAGTGAAAGACTGGGAAATCCATTCTAGGCACTCTGATTTGTAATTCTTTGATGTATCCTCTGGATGATACACTATCCACGCTGCAAGACCTTCCTGTCTCATAAGTGCTATACCTAGCTGAAGTGAACCAGAGACTACCAGCTTGTTTTCATGGGCCAGACAACAGTTATCATACAGTAATCAAATGTGACTACTGGAAGTCTGGGCCTGTAACAAATTGATCATGCAAGCTGTAGCTGTTCTTTTGTCTTTCTACAACGTGAGGGATCAGAGCTGTTCTCCTCTGAATTTCTGATTATGGCCTTCTAATGTAACAAAACCATTGGTCACTAATGACTAGGGGTAACTTCAGACTAATGGGTGATTCACTTGAGCCGTCCAATCCTTCCACTCTGACTGCTTCTTCAACACTCTTGTCCTGCAGGCTATGTAGATTCAGATAGAAAATGCCTGCAAAGTCACTCAAATGAATGCCAGCATGTAGCTTTTTTGGGTTTTTCTCTTTCTTTTTCTTTACTGATCAAAAAGAAATGCTTTCCTTGCTGGGATCCATTCCATCATCTTCATCTACCCACATTATCTCCAGCTGCCATAACAGGTTTATTTAACAAAACAGAGTGTCTTCCTGGAATGCAAAGGCACGTAGAAGCAACTTGTGAAACAGCAGCAAGCATATAGATGTTCCCAGGATTAAAATTACGGAATTTGTTTGGGTGCTCCCAGGACTAGATAGTGCCATTTAGCATATGGAGATCTTGGACTAGAAACCATTTGGCAAGACTCAGGGGAGATCTGATTTGTTCTATTAAATTTATTCTGTCTCCACCTTGAATCAGACAGAGAATATTTCCATTATAATAGAAAAAGATGGAAGGATAAAAAAAAAAAACAACAACCCCTAGATCTTGGGTTTAATTGGAAAAAAGCACCTTAAGTATTTGCAGCTGTTGTTGTTTTGGGTTCACCCACAAAGCTAAACTGATATTCTCCAAGCAAACATGTATCCCCACAATTTTGGAGCTTCTAAAACCTAGGACTCAGCTGAGAACTAAAAGCACCTGAAAATGAAAATTGATCTAAATGGGTCTCTTTTTATTATTAAAAAATCTAAAACTATTTTAATTTTCCTTTTGTAATTACTTTTACCCATTAATACCACTTACTTACACTTAACTGCAGTAACCCCATGAGGTGCTTTTCTACCTTATAAGGCTTTCACCTATCTAAATAATGTTAAATGTGTTTCATTTGGCTGTCTTGTGAATGTATGGGGCATATTCCTGACCCTTTTTTGTGTCATTATCAAATGTAGCCATAGCAGAACAACTAATCATGTTCACCCTCAGGTAATTTATAAAATATGCAAAGTGAACAGGACTGGACTTCCAATTAACTCTTGTAGCATCCTGTTAATTACTGCCCTTAAATTTCTGCTATTAGCTCTTCCTCATGCCTCCTTTATATTCATAACCATATTTTCAGTCACTGTTCTGCATCTGTAAAGGTTTCTTTCATCCCAGAAATTCAATACTTTGAAGAATAATGGTTAGGAGTTAGGGGCACATGACTTATGAGAAGAGGCTGAAGGAACTGGGTTTATTTAGTCTGCAGAAGAGAAGACTGAGGAGAGATTTGATAGCAGCTTTTAACTACCTGAAGAGGAGTCCAAAGAGGATGAAGCTGGACTGTTCTCAGTGGTGGAAGATGACAGAACAAGGAGAAATGGTCTCAAGTTGCAGCAAGGGAGTTTTAAGTTTGATATTAGGAAAAACTTTCTCACGAGAAGAGTGGTGAAGCACTGGAATGGATTACCTGTTGAGGTGGTGGAATCGCCATCCTTGGAGCTCGACAATGCCCTGGCTGGCACGATCTAGCTGGGGCTGGTCCTGCTTTGAGCAGGGTGTTGACCTAGATGACCTCCTAAAGTCCCTTCAAACCTGAATTTTCTATGATTCTGTAAGTTGTAAGATTTGCTGTATCCCATAAGTGAGTTCAGATGACTGTCCTTATTTAGCAGAGGGAGAAAGTGGGGTGAACAAGTTAATGATGATTTTATTGTGCTCATATACTCCAGCAGTGCTTCCAGGGTACCTCTTCTCTAATGGCTTAATGACCCAGATAGTCTTAAGTTCATGAATTGAGCATTAATAATTATTGATCATATATACATTTTGGTGTGCTTTTCCAAAGGAGGTTAATATAAGTATTTCTATTGTATACAAATGGAGAAACCAAAGTGCAGAGAGGCCCAGATTCATCCAACAAACCAGAGTCATGGCTGGAAACTGAACTCGGGTCAACCTAAGTCCAGGGTTCTGTCTGCTAGGTCATATTGCATTTGCATGGGAGGATCAGTGAGACTGCTTGTGTACTTCCTAGGACACCAGGCATCTAACTCCCATCTATTTAACGTGGTAAAACTAGAAAGTTAATGGGAATTATCCATATCGCTCACTCAGACCTTGTATTGAAAATCCCAGCAAAGTGAATGGAACTATGCAAGAAAGAAGGTAGAACAGTGCGAGCAACTGACTGTTCCAAAAATCAGGAGACTAAGTGTTTGGTTTGAGTTAACCTGAGAGAGAAGCCTTTTGAAATTTTTTATCCAACAAAAAAATTGTAGAAAAAGGAAAAGTTTCAGGCCAAGCAACATGGTGTCAGATTGTTTAACAATTTTTTTTTTAACGCGTTAAATTTCATAACAAAACACCATTTTGAAAAGGTCACAGTGATTCAGGATTTGGGGGCGATGTCATTATAACAAAATGAAATGTTTCACTGAAATCTACAGGAACTCATCAAGCATTTCAGTTGACCCCAAACTGCACATTCTTGGATGAAAAATGTTGAGGTGAGAAACTTCAATGAGCAGGAGGGGAAGGGGATCAAACTTACCCTGGTGCAGAGGCTTTTCAAATTCAACTTAAACTTTCTCAGAGTTGTAGTAAAGCTAAGGCCTTGTGATGGTCTACAAGGTAAAGCTTCCCTGTGTGTTTACTTTAGCAGCTGATGGGTGGCCTCAGCTGGGATTCTGGTAATCCACTAATTGGCACCTTTATTAGTATTCAGAAAAAAAACAACCCAACCAATCTGTCACAGAGAGTTGTCCCAGAGACCCATGCTTGTGCAACAAGACTAATGCATGCTGGGGAAGTTTGCCACATCTCTTCTTACCTATCTTTGTGAATACACAGAGGACTTATCTCTTTCTTTCTCTGTCTGCAGATGTCAATCTGGGACCTAGCAGCAGCACTAGATTCACTAATAGGAAAAGACAGTGCTCACTGAAAGCCAACTCTCTAAAATGGCACCAGCTAAAAGCCAATTTTGTTTCTCAGTGGAACTAAAAAACAGGGTCACTGGTTTCCCAGAAGATGTAAAAAGCATTAGTAGGAGGTCTTTCATTTTCCCTCCAGTATAAGTTATTGAAGATACCTCTCTATCTGCTTTCTGCAGGAACAGGAGGGAGATGTAAGATGGCCAGCCACAATTGTCAGATAAGGGGCTTGCATCAATGATTTTTTTTCACTGACATGATCAATGCTTAGAGATTACACGGACTGAAGCTTTTGATGTGTGCAGTGTTGCTTAAATTGGGCAATAACAACTGTATTTTACCATGAGGTATTTAAATTCTTAATGATGATGTGATTGTACCCCAGTAGCTCTACTCAAAGGATATCAATTTAATCTGGCATGATCTCTGTGAAGTTGATATCAGAGACATCATTGTTCTCATTAAAGATGGGGCACAGAGAGGTTAAATGGCTTTGCCCATAGTCATGTGGTGAGTCAATGGATGAAATGGAGACTAGATCATAGTTATCTTGGTTTTTAATGCTGTGCTTTAGTCACTACATCAGTTTTCTCCATTACTGTACTACACACATTAATGAAGCCCCATTTAGATCTTTACCAATATATATCTCCTGCATGCACTGGCATAGTCTTCCTAGCTAACACAGCCATAAACTATTACTCAAAAAAAAAAAAAAGATAGTGTAAAAGAGACAATTTCCTGAAGTGTGTTTTCTGTGATGAGGCTTGGACATAAAAGGATAAAATATTGGTATTAAACATGACAGATGCAGTGACAAGAATATGATTGTGTCTGCTACACTGGGTATGGAGAAGTTTAGGATATCTGATGGGAAAAACAGAAATAGGCCTTGAACTTGAATGCTCCCAAATTCAAGGGGTAATTTTGTATCTGACGTCTTTATTCAATTTGATGGTACAAAAAAGCACCAGAGGCAAAACTTGGATCTGGGTTTGAGTTCAGGTTATGACCTTCTTCCCCAGAGAACTTAGATTTAGGTTTTTGAGTTATGTCTTCCTTAGTTGGTACTGCATATCAATAAGCTAACTACATTAGGAAAGTTTATTTAAAAAGACAAATAGAATCTCACATGAGATGGTACTTTTTTGTGAAGATTACCTCACCAAACCATTGCTATACATACCAGCGCTGGGACTTCTCTGATGGACTGGTTATTTTGTGGGGGGTGGGAGGAATTTGTTTTTTCTAATTACTGTGGTGGAGAAATAGACCTCAGTTTAAGTTGTCAGCTGTACATCAAAAGTGTAAGACTAGACAAATTAGTATCAAGCGGCAACTATGAATTCTACGTAGGGTCCAAACTCATTTGCATAGTCCAGATATGTTACTTAAACTCTCCGGGCATATGTAGATGAAACAGGGGCCCTAAATTGAAGCGGTGGATTTAAAAAAACACCACTTCAATTTAGGGTTGATTTTAAACCCTGATGTCATGCGCATAACCTCTGCCTTACTTGCCTGTCCAGCAGAGAGGGGGAAGGGGGATTTGCCGGCGGGGGGGACTGGTGCTTCTTTCTGCAGCAGCAGCGGCCCCTGTCCCCAGGCACCCGGCTTAGGCAATCCTGGGGGCATCGCAGTCTCAGAGGGAAGCACTGGTTCCCTGCACAGCTCAGGCAGGCAGGCTTCAGGGGGGAAAAAAAAAAAAAATGAGGCTCGCCGCTTTTCTTGGGTGAAGCCTGCTTTCCCGGGCTGCTGCCAGACTGCCTGCAGGGCTTCCTGCAGAGCTGCGGAGTTGCACAGAGCCTGGTGCTTTTCCATGGCTGTAGGGGCAGCAAACTAAAACTCCTCTGAGGAGTTTTGATTTGCTGCACCCCAAATCATTTAAGGCACATTACACTGCTGAATTTCTTACAGTGGCTGGAATTAATGCGCAATACACCATCAAGGCATGCAAACACCAACACCATTAAAGTGGTGCAAAAGCATTTAGCCCGCTTTAAAGTGTTGTGCACACATGCCCCTAATTTCATCTACACACAGCCTTTAAGGCAGAAACCCTGGAAATTATTGGTCTTGTGATGGGCTGCTGAGAAAGAAGATGTCTCTGAAATGTTTCTTGAGGGTTTCATGGATGATGGTCACCTTGAAGCCTGTAAATTGACCTAAGTCTCATTGGCATATGGGATGTAAAGCTTGTATTTCCCTCTTTAAATCTTTCAAGATCAGATCCTTTTTTTTTCCCTTTTAATTTCTTTTTTGCAGAAAGTCTATCTTTATCCTCCAGCTAATGCATTCTCAGCTGCTTCATGCTGTGCTCATCGCAGAAATAATGTATGCCCAGAGAATGTGTTGTACATACTTGAACAACATCAGTAACTTTTCCAGGTTCACTCCTGTCATTTAGCTGTCTCCACCCACGGTTACACTTGACTAAGTATGTAGGGGCATTCTATTAATGCATAGCCTGGAAAATAGAGGTACATTAGCATCCTGTAAGGATCACTTTTGATTCAGGAAATGCAGGCACATGCCTGCCGTGGCTCAGGCTAGAAACCAGGGAGTGCTAGAGCAGCCCTTCCTTCCCTTCCATAATGCTGAGCTGAGGGTGGACATGATCAGGCCCTGGCAGGATGCTCTGATTAGGGAGTGGTTTGAACCCCCACCTTTGCATGCACAGTCTCCAGCCAGGGTGCGCCTGGAGGGGGGAGGAGGAAGCAGCCCTCCCCAGGCTTTTCCTGGCTCGCTGTGTAAGGGGCAAGGAGAGTTGCCAGCCTCCAGCCCCAGCTAGCACTCTGAGGCAAAAGGATGGGTGAGGGGAGGGAGGACTGCTTGTGTGCAGTGCATGCATCTGTTGATGATACTGAGCTTTTCAATCTCCCTCTCCCTGCTGCTTCATACTGCAAGCTGACAGGCACTGCATTCATTGCAAACCAGGTCATTTCTTACACCTCTTTGTCCCTTCTTGAATACTGACAAATTGCATCCTTTAATGGAGCAAGTCAGCAGGGAGCTTATCAGAACACAAAGCTTATCAGCCCGTCAAGAAAACAAAGCCTCTCTCAATTACCCTTATGCAGAGAATCCTCACAAGGCTGACAAACCTCTAATATCCCACTTGGTCTCTCAGAGCTATGCTCTGGCTTTCTCTTGAGCTTCTCCAGAGGTGCCTTTTGCATTTTATGCAACATGCAGCTTAAGTCTTGGTTTTATATTTAGGTCCCAGGTGGTCAATGCTACAGTTCACATGTCATACCTACAGATTCCTTTCATGCAGGCCTGTACTTGTGTAAAAGTTTGAACTCAGTTCTGGATGTCTCCTAGCCATGAATCAATTACCACTGAGAGGCATTGGACAGAGATAGGTGGGGAAACAACTTTTCTGACCTGTGATGATTTTGGTTTTTAGAAGTTTCACATCTGGCTGGAATTGAAACATTCCTTTGTTTTTGGGGTTGGGTTTTTTGTTTTTTGTTTTTGGTGGGGGAGGAGGAATTTAGATGAAAAAAAACAGACATGGGGACATGAAGTGGGAGACTTCATCAAAGCTGTCCCCAATTGCATGGAACATGTTCTTTTTTTCTCTCTCTCTCTGACTTTTTAGTAGAATGGTCCTGAAAAAAACCCAGTTCAGTAAGAGTCGTGTCTAACTGCACTTTCCCACAAACAGTTTTTGTAATATTCTGGCTAAAAAAAATGCTGAAAAGTTTCCAATCTGCTCCAGGTTTGAACATCTTTCACTCCCTTTCAAGTCCCCACATAATGAGTGAACATAGTGCTTTTCAGAGTCAGGTCATTCGATGGGCAGAGCTGGGCATTGATCTAATTCCAGGTTCCAGCCAGTCCTCTCATTTAATCCTATTTAGAGGCTTGATTAGAGTGTGTAATAGATTCCAAATACTGTCTGTGCTTGGCATAACAAGACATAGTTAACTTTGGGGAGGGCATTTCTACCAGTACCTATTGTAAATTCATCTGGTATTATGTCATTATAATGTATTGTACATTATGGGTCACATATTCAAAACAGCCAGGGTCTCCTTTAGGCTTTGAATAGAGCCTCAATTTGTAAAACAACTCAGAACCCTGTGGCTCCCACAGTGACACTAATGAACAATATTTTCAAAAGAGTTGGGCACCAAAGCACAGAGCTCTTTTGAAAATCTGGCCCTCGTCCAGCTATATTTGGTCTGAACTGCATTTTGTTTCATTTTTAGATCACTGGTTGTGGTTACACTTCATTGGGAACAATCATTATAGAAAATATTTCCCACACACTCATGCTGCCTTAAAACTCCACCTGTCTTGCAAGAAGAATGTCTCTCAATTTTCCTAAGAGCTTAGTGAAGGTGCTTGGAAATTACAGTGATGAGAATATAGAAATGCCTATAAATAAATGTTATTCAGTAGAGTTCACCCTGCAGGGCAGGTGGAATTTTACAGCTCTTGGTTGCAGAGTCAAATTTATTTTGAACAGGAGACTTGGGGATCTCCAATACATAAATCAGCTTTATAGGCAAAGCCACAGAAACAGAAGCAACTGTGAATTTAGCTGCTATAATTTGTTTTTAAGAAATAGTTAAGAGTTGCTCCTGTGATTCTTACATACCTGGAAATCATATTAATTTCAGTGGACGTTACCAAAAGCTAAGGATGCTATTGCCTGGCAATGTGAAGTGATACTTGAAGACTGATTTCAAGCACCACCAGCCTCTAACCCTGCCCCCACCCCAACATTTCATTCAAGCTGGCTCTTGATTCTAGAATAAACTGGTGCCAAGATAGCTATGTTTATAATAGATGACTGTCTTCCTAATATGCTAAGTCAAAATCTTGGCTCAACACCTGTGAAACATTGGAGTTGTGGAGGTTCATGGGTAGGAAGATGTTTGAAATCCAAAGCAGCATGGTGTTACTGTCCTTTCTAAAGTATCCCATGGTACCAAAGTCCTACTTCTGTATGCCTCTGTAAGGAGGTCATTTTTGACCTTTCTTTTTCTACGCTTTTGTAGCAGCAAACTGCTGCTAGACTAATAGGATGCTATTGGTGCTTTGCTTAGTCATTTTTCTTTAAAGTATAGATTAGAGATGACAGCAACAGTGACAGCTTCTAAGAATTAATTTCATCCTGAAGTGTCCACCCAATTCACAAAGCTGAACTTGGAAGTTAAGGAGTACCTTGGGTTGAAATACTGTAAACTCCCAAAGTCATTTTACCCTTTTGCTGCTCCCTGAGCAAGAAGGCATTTTAATGCAAGCTTCCTGAAAACGGTCAGAGGACTTAAGAGGTATCAGGAATGTAGAAGAACTGCATTTTTCTCTCTGGTGCTGCTGATATTGTTTTGGAGCTTCTGACATGGCTTCAGATTTCCTTGATAATGTGCTGTATCTTGGGCCATCTTGAGCTGCAGAATGAAGAAAGAGGCAGTTCAGAGGCATCAGGCAGAGCAAGAAATTTCAAGATGACTGATAAACAGAAAGGGACTGGGGAAGCTGCAAGGAAGGGCTTCTGGCAGCATTGTTTGAACTTAATGCAGCACTCTGGCTGGTATTTTTCAGAGGAGGGTACAGAAGTCAAGTAATCATTTCCCATTTCAAACCAGTTGCAGTTGCACTTCAAAGTACTTCATACATTAAGTCTGGCCCTACCCTTTAAAAAGTATCATGTAATTCAACTAGGGAGAATTTTACCATTGACTTCAATGGGAGCCATGAAACCAACACTTAGCATTCACGAAACCCTGATCAACCATGCCTTTCCAGTACTCAGTAAATAATAAAGGATTTCTCCCATTAAACAAATAATAAAGAGCACCCTCATAGTTTTGACTACAGCTGGTGGAATTCTGCATGCTGAACAGATCCATAAATAGGAAGGATGAACACATTTTCCCTATGGCAATCAGGACTCGTAATAGAGATGATATCTTTTATTGGACCAACAAGTTTTTTGCAAAAACAAGTCTTTAATTGCAAGCTTTTGTAGAAAGCACCCTTCATCAAGCATTGGAGAAAAAATTGTAAAAGTTCTCCTGGGTAGAAATGAAAGTTCATGTTTCATAGGATTTCACAGAGGAGTCAATAGATGGAAAACCCCCCTGGGCAGTCAGTTCATTGCTGGCATGGTTTTCCCTATGGGTTGTTCACCGATTGGCAGCTGTGAGTACTATTATGATTGGTTTTGTGTTTCCTATTAACATAATATCTAAGGGTGAAGTCTTAGATAGGGACCCCACTGTACTAACAGCATTCGATTACAGCAAGTAAAATCCACAGCATCTGTTGTGGTAGTCAGAAGCTGTCCTAGTACCTTTCACTGCCTTTCTGAATGCCAGGGTCCTTTCTCTTTCAAACCTGCACCTCCTCTGTCTGCTGTAAGGTTGTTTCTCCTCCTTTTGTGCAGCTGTCATGCAAACAGCCAGCCCTGTTTGTTTTTGCTCCTACCCATCTGACAAGACAGATTCCCCATGGACTCCCAATTCACCTTGCCCTCTTCACATCCAGGGGATAAAGCATGAACATGAAAGAGGTGAAGTGACCTTTGTCAAGAGAGTGCTGTTACGATGTCAAAAAAATCTGCTTGTTTAAAACTCTTGCTTCAGTGTCTTGGGGTTTCCTACTGGTAAACTACAAAATTTGCCACACTGGTGTAGCACCGCCAGTTGCTTTGTTGCTTATTGGTCTTTGACATTAAATCTGTCACTAATAATGTTAACGTTACACCTGCTTTATGGAAAGCTCTTGGCAAATTGTTTGTGCAGTTGGACCTTTCTAGATCTGCGTTTCATGATGAATATAAAAATAATGTTGTACCCGTAGGATAACATTTGCAAAGTTACTGCTGCACCTTAGGATCCTGAGCACTACTGATGTTTTTGCAGTAGGATTTAGAAGCTTTTAAAAACTTTGCACATAAAACGTGTGTGTAAGGCAATGGATGTAAGGCATAGCCAGGAGAAAGAGCATGTGACCAAGGCATCCATAGATCTGTCTGTAGCAAAGAGCCCCTAGGATTTTGGCAACTGAAGCAAAAGTCTGTGCTGAAAAAGAACTCGCATCTAGTATTCCTTGATAAGGAAAAGTGGTTTGACATCCTTGTTACTATAACTGATCTGAGCACAGTTCAGCTGGACTTGAGAATCTGATCTGACACTGTGAGGGTTTCCTTCTCTGTCTTTGGTTCAGATCCTGGGTTCAAGACTGTATGTGCCTACAAACCTGCTATTATCAGTGATTCTAATTGGATCACAATAGAGTACAGCAGGACGGAACCAGTGGCGAGTCAAGTTCCATAGTTTCTGGAAGTTCCCCCTCCCTCTTAACCTTGGTGTTCCAGTAGGGTTATCAGATGTCCGGGTTTTTCTGGACATATCCTCTTTTTGGGTCTTCCCATCTCCATCCAGGTGTTGGGGTTTTTTTTAATATCCTCAAATGTCCAGGATTTTGCTGTGCCTCCACTTTCTTGGCACTTCCCAGCTTGCCACAGGAAGGAGCTGCTTGGGGCTTGGGAGAGCGGAGCAAGGCAACCGGAGGCCAGAGCATCACGTGCCCGTGTGCATGCCCTGGCAGCTGCAGGCAAGTAAGTGTGCACATGTGTGCGTGTCTGTGGATCGGCGCTGGGCAGCAGGGCAGTGGAGGTGGGAGAAGACGGTGGGGGGTTCTTCAGGGGCAGCAGAGAGCTACATGGGCAGCAGGGCTGGCGGGAGGGGTCTGTAGGTCAGGAGCATGAGAGGCACTGGCAGGGACTTGCGGGTCAGGAGTGAGGGGCAGCAACAGGGCTGGGGGCGCTGTGGCTTGGGAATGAGGGGCAGGGGAAGAGCACCCCGCCCCCCCCCCCCACACACAGGTGTCCTTTTTTTAAAACTGAAAATATGGTAACCCTATCTTCTAGTATTGTGGTATTTCCCCACGTCTTTGCTTGATGCCATCATTGCCTGTGGGTGGTACAAAGTCATTCATTCTTCAGGTTCACTCCAGCTAGCGCTGAAGTCAGCTGGAGATTTGTCCTTCTTCCTATGGGCATGGTTTTCAATCAGATAGTGTTTTTTTCATGTGAGCACTACGCATAGCTGTTTTGCCACATGTATAATACGGTAATCCAGACTCCTCAGAAGGAAGGTCCAATTCACTATCCTTCTGCCCCTATTCTTACAAGAGTTCTCAGAGCAAAGGCTATCCTAATGGGAATGGAGTCCATTTTTAAACAGTGGGTGTCAGAGTAGTGTCAGAGTAGTGTAGATGAACATCTCACCGTGTTAGGGAGCTTCTCATTTACCAAAATACTGACACTTGTTAAATTTTGCCAGTTGTTCCCGTGTACACTGCCAAGTCCTGTACTGAAGGGCTACAGCAGGGAATAGTTTGTTGACTTAACCATATCCTCATGACCTTTACATTGGGCACTTTATAATGCAAGAAGAAGTTAAAAATAAAGCCATGGCATAGCTGACAGTGCAGATGGTTTCACTCTTGGACAGTGCCAGAAACAAGAGAGGGTTTTTTCCCTCCCCTCCCGTGCTTGTCATGTAAAACACTTCTGTTAAAACATGGACAGCAGAAGTAGCAGATGGATTAACTATAACTTCATTTTGCAAATGAGTCTTTTTATCCACCACCTTCCCGCTTTCAGGACAGATTATCCTATCGCTAGCAAAGGGGACAGTGAGGCAGAGGAGCCGAGTACGTGGGAGTCCAAGGGCCCTGACCCCCTCAGGAAGAGCACTGTCACCTGAAATGTGTAAAACTTTTCACATGTCCATCATCTTGCAAAAATAAGTCGGTAACTATGCAGTGAGGAAACATTCCCTCCTTTGACCAGGTTTAATGGAGTGTGGTACTTCCAGTAAGGTCTATTTTGAATGTTGAAATGAACTTGTTTTATTTGCTCCATCTGGGGGCAAACAACCCTCAGCATACATACAGGCTTGGTGGTGACAGCTTGACTTGCACCATGGCTGAAAGGGACCTAGGGGTAATGATCGACCATCATATGAATACGAGCCATCAGTGCTAGGCGATCAGTAGGGCAAACAACACGCTGGCATGCATCAACCAATGCATCTCGTGTAACACTAAGGAAGCGATACTCCCACTGTACTCGGCACTGGTGAGACCGCAGTTGGAGTACTGCATCCAGTTCTGGGTGCCGCATTTCAATAAGGATGTGGAAAAACTTGAGAGGGTCCAGAGAAGAGCCACTTGTATGATCAGGGACTTGCAAGGCAAGCCATATGTGGAGAGGCTGAGGGACTTGGGCCTCTTTGACCTAAAGAAGAGAAGGTTGAGAGTGGACTTAATAGTGGCTTACTGCTATATCAGAGGAGCGCATCGGGAGCTTGGTGAACAACTGTTCACCAGGGCACCCCTGGGGAAAACCAGGACCAATGGTTACAAACTCCTGGAAGGCCACTTGAGACTTAATACCAGGAAAAACTCCTTCACGGTCAGGGTGTCCAGACTGTGAAATAAACTCTCTCCAGAGATGGTACAGTCGCCTACCCTGGAGGAAACTGGACAGTCACCTTGCTGGGGTCACCTAATCCCAGTTGTCTTCCTGCCTAGAGTGGCGGGGTTGGACCCAATGATCTGCAAGGCCCCTTCCAGCCCCTGGCAATCTATGAGTCTTTTGTTTTTAACCATTCTCCTCTCGTCTCTTGTTCTTGTATCTCATGACAGTTTTGAAATCTTCCCCTGTCCATCCTGCATCCCAGATAAGTATCTTGTCAGTGTCTGCACCAGAGTTACAGGTGATTTTTCCATGCTAAGGATCAATGCTTTGGGCTCTAATCCCCATTGTGTCAACCCAGGTTCCTTGTCACTTCCAGAGTGGAAGCTTTTGATCCTTCTAATTCAGAGTCTTGCTAAAGCCTCACAAGAAGCAAGAGTCTGGGAGTATTAACATTTAAGAGAAATGCTGCAATGACATGAAAATCTAAAGCAGGCTCTGCTTCACTCTTATGAAAACCTGCAAAGAGGGAATCCTCTCAAGGACAGTAATATAGTCTCAACATGGATAGGCTCTGACTTGCACTTGGAAACATAAATCTCTTTGAGTGGGGGAAATTTATTCATGTCCATGTTAAGTCCTTTGTACTCTGACTCTCCTGGTATAACCTGGCCTGAATTTTAAGAAGTGTCTTAACATTAGATGCTCCCATGGCATGATTTCCAGAGGGGCTGCTCATTCACACTGCCAGTTGAGTGTTAATAGATATCTGAGGTGCTAAATGCCTCCTTTAAACAACATACCTTAAATGTTTCCAGATGGACACCCTAAAACTTAAGAAATGAAGACGTAGGCTGAATGTGTACACAGATGTGTCCAAGCTCAGTAGGGCCTCAAAGATGGACTAGTGCATCTGAGGCTGAGTTTATCCTGACCTTCAAAAGATGTTTTTTTCGAGATGACTGGTTCCTCAAACTGTGGTCACTGTGGTGCTATTGGTGATCTGCGGATTGCACCAAGCCCTTCTACTGCTTGCTGTTAAAAGTTTGAGAAGGTGCACAGTAATTATGAGACATTTTGGGGTGCTGGCATGGAAGTGTTTGGGAACAGCTGTTATAGATTTAATATGAGGCACACTGATGGGGAATCCTGTGCTGCTACCATGCAGTCTTTGTCCTCAGTGAATAAGCAGTGAGATTGTCATTGGGGCTGTCAACTTGAAATGTTTCATAACTGCAGAATACATTGAAAGAAAGAAAGAAAGAAAGAAAGAAAGAAAGAAAGAAAGAAAGAAAGAAAGAAAGAAAGAAAGAAAGAAAGAAAGAAAGAAAGAAAGAAAGAAAGAAAGAAAGAAAGAAAGAAAGAAAGAAAGAAAGAAAGAAAGAAAGAAAGAAAGAAAGAAAGAAAGAAAGAAAGATTCACGAATTTGCGTGTCATCCTTGCGAAAGAAAGAAAGAAAGAGCATTGTAATTTACTCGCCTGGCATGCATGAGCATGTGAATGTTGCTTGTAATGGCTCGCTCGCAGACATAAAGAGGAAAACACCTGCTATCGCTTCTCAACAGAATTCTCCCGAGCGGCGGAGAGTTTTAGATTCGAAGTACTTTGGGGCTGGCCATGTGTTTGGCCTGTATTTCTTGCAGCACTTAGCAGACTAGGGCACCTAGGTAGCATTGCAATGGCACTGAGAACCCTGGTTCAATGCTGAAAGAGCACTGGGTTCTTCTCTCAGCTCCTCAGTTCATGGGAGTGATTTATATACTTGAATTCACGTGCTGCACCTAACTCTAGGCACACCTAACTCTTGGAGCCTAAACTGTCTTTCAGTGGGGACTGGAGGCGGCAGAGGAGGTATGGCCTTCATACACAGGTGGAAGAGGGCTTTTATCTCCAGTGCAGCTGCTGTGGTGGAACTGAAGCTGTTCAGCGCTGCGATAACCTTGCATTGCTTTTTGTACTGTCTTGAGAGGAGCATGTTTGGGGCTGTTCCTCTGATCTGTTTTCCACCGTCATTAGCTCTTCTGCCTGAGGCCAGGTTTCAAGCATTGCCAGCTTAGCAGCTGTACAAGGGACTGAGGCTCGCCAAATGGCAATGATGGAAATGGCTTATTCTGCCTCCTACAACCTTTTAGTCTCCCACCTTGCGTGGAACACTCGGGCCCCATCTCCGAGCACTGGGAATCTTAAGTACTTCTCGATGTGGTCCTGCCATTGAGATCATTTTGTCGGAAGACACCATATAAATGTGCACTATCCCTTTTCACCCTGACGCACATGAGAGAAACTAACTGTCCTGTGAACCAGAATGCAAGAGAGTGCAGCCTTGCCTTTCTTTTAGTGACACAGCACCAGCCCTCTGTTCAGCAAGTGCTCGCCCATTGAGCAAAAGGAAGAGAGTAGCAGATGCGTGGGTTGCAGGGAGACAAATGCGAAGATCTCCATAATGAGCTTTAAATAAGGAGAGAGAGGATTGGTCACTAGAGAAGGCAGCTGCTACCCCCATTACTAGATTGGGCTTCAGTGTCTTCTTAGCAGATGTGCCCTGGCTACGGGCCCAGAATTCTGTTTTCACCAGGAGCTGCAGAGGCAGGTATTGGGCATCGGGTGCTGACCTCTGATGCTCTTTCAGGGCTGGCAATCCTCTCCTCTTCTGTGCCAATAGAAGGCTGTGCAGCCCCCGGAGTGAATCTAGCCCGCTGCATCTAATTTCCTCCCTCCACTCTTTCTCCATATGCTGCTTCAGTGAATGCTTCTCTGTCTTGATCAGGCATTTTTTCCTGTCTCTTCTATTATTGGGTAGGCAAGGTCTGCCGCACTTTCTCATGCCCCTCCCCTCAAAAATGTCTCCTTTTATTCCACATCACAAAGAAAAGAGGTTCAAAACCTTGACATTTTTCATGACACAGATGTTCTTTTATGGTTGGCCCTAATTAGCTGGCTGTAGGCTCGCAAGAGCTGCCTGATCTGTGCAGTATCAGAGATAACATTTAGTCATTCCTCCTAGATTTGCCAGCCCTTTTCTTCAGGACCTTGGAGTCTCCACAGTTTGATTTTCCCCCTTCCTCCAGGCTGCAGATATAATGAGGCTCCAAAGCTTAGACAAGCTCTGGATGGGCTTTAAGGTGCTACTGTAAAATGGGAATCGAAATACAATACTCATCTAACTTGTAAGGATGTTAATTCATGTTTTCTGTTCACTTTGTATGCCCTCACGCAGGCTGGCCAATATCTGGCCTTCTTAATTATAGTGTTAGTTTTCCTCAGCCCATATAAAATCCTAATATTAATTATTTGCATTATTCTAGCAGATAGAGGGAGCTGATATTAGTCAGTGCTTCTTGGGTGGATGCTGGACATACCTGGAGCTGTGCAGTAGGGGCTCTCTCTCACAGTTTAACCAGTCAAAATGCACATAGGGTAGCAGAATGCAATTGTTTTTGTGTGTTTTACACATGGAGGAAACTGAGGCAGGGTGGCTAATTGAGTTGCCCCAGGGTGGCGTAGGTATTCTTTCAAGTGTACTCAGAGATCCCGAATCTCTGTCTGGGAAGCAGTCCCCTCTCTCAAAAAAGGGTTCTTCTACCTCCTGTAAAGAGGAACAGAGCTGGAGCTCGTCAGAGGCTATTCTGAGATAGGACAGGCTCACCTTGACTTTTGAATTGTTTTGCTTTGGAGAGCTGAGGTCGGACCCAGCTGCCAAGCGTTAATTTTATATTTAGTGTCCATGCATGCCATTTGTTTGTGCAGCGAATCGCAGCTTAGTCGGGGTTTTATTTCTTGCTGATGGATTCTGTAAAGCAAGCTCAAGCCTGACCTTTAGAATTTTTTATGAGGCCATCATGTTACAAGGTTGTCATAGCTGAGCTAACAACTGGGTCTTCAGAAGAAATGTTTGAGTTGCAGTGCCAAGCCCCAACGTACCAGCAGTACCGCAGAGCTAGTAGCCCTGAGAAAACGATCAGCCTAAATGCCAGCATCATTGTTTAGCCACCCTTTCACTAAGGGGTAAAAGACTTTACAAGCCCGAAGGCCAAGAACTAGCCAGCGGGATGACCTTGAATTTATAAAGCCCCTCTGATTCACACAGATCCTGCAGCACTCTGGGATAAGCAAGGTGCTATATTGTTCCACTTCAGCATCTTGCACCCTCCTCTCCCAGTAAGTACAAGAGAGTTAAGGGTATTGCTTGAATTGAAAATTTGGTATTGCTGAGCAAGAAGGAAGCAGGGGTTTTATCATTGACCTTGTCCTTTGTCTTCATGACTTCTCCTGTGCCCTTCCATATTCGGAGAACCCAGTGCAATAATACACAGACCTGGTGATTTAATTATGGTGGGACCTTCATACCTTAAAGCCATTTGCCATGGGAGTTAAAGATATTTGACATCAAACAAGCTGCAGCTCTAAATCTTTATGCACAAACCAGTTACAGTGCAAAAGATGCAAAGTACCCACACGCCACTTTGCCCTAACCCAATAGCTGGTGGGCACTGAGAAACCATTTGAAGATGTTCTACCTTAAAATTGCTTCTACAGTTTTAATTAGATAGTGGTCGATTCTTTTTTTCCCCTTCTTTTTCAGTTTTAGACTATTAGCATACAGTAACGCTAAACATTACATAGCAGTCATAAATCACCCCAGAGGTGTCTACGTTTCAGGGCTGGACTACATGTTTTCTTTCCGTGCATAGCTATAGATATATAATCTGATCTACTTGTAGTGCAGCGTATGCAGTTGATAAATCATTTTATAAAGCACTCTGAACTTTTTCAGAAGAAAGCTCTATCACGGTCAGTCATTGGGCCAACTTTTGCTCTCACTCAAACCACAGTAAATCCAACAAAACAGATACAACTACTGTGCATTTACATTAACCTAAGAATGGAAATTGGTCCATTATCAGTTCTTTCACGTTTAAGTGGAAACTACATGAAAATTATGATACTATTGGCAGAAGGTGAGCCTGTCTGCACTGAGCTGAATCAAATGCAGCCCTTAAGTAGGAAAGACCTTTTACCCCTCTCCTGCATTGCAAACTTAAAGAAATGTGCAGTATTGTGCAATGGTCATTTGTTATTCTTAGGTGGAGTTATCTGCTTGAAAAGGTTTTCAATACAAAATTGATATTCAGATCAAGTAAAACATTTTACAAACCACCATTTATTCACTGAGCTGTCCCTTTTTAAAATAACCTGAAAAAGTGAAATGTTTAATTTTGCTGTTGTTAGAATGAAGCATTTTGGTGTGTGTTATTCAAAATCACATTTTGGTCTGAAATCTATTTCAAATTCTGGTTGAACAAAATGTTTCAGAGAACCCCAAAATGAGATTCTTTCAAGGTATTTTTTTGTCACAAATTTAAAAAAAACAATTATGGGTCAATCCCAAACATGCAGTTTTTGTTTTATGTTTGGGCTTTGTTTCTTTTTCGATCTGCTACCAGAGCAGGAAAAAACATCAGTTGTCAATTCAGCTGTAGTCTAGAGATGTTTTATGTGGCATGTTACCAAACATAATGTGCATCTCCATTTCCTAGTTTTCAGGAAAACAGTAATGTCAGTATTCAATGACTGGGGGAGCGGTGAAAGGGTATCTGAAAGCAGTTACCCCCCACCCCCCCCTTTGATCCTTTTGGTTTAGGTATCCTTAGGTATTTTTTTCCTTACTAAGATTGGCCATAATAAAGATAGGATACAGAAATTCCCTATGATAGATTGCATTCTGACCTTAGCTATATGAAAGTGGCTCATTAATAAAAAGAAAGGATTCTCTAAATTTACACCAGGGTCCTGTGACTAATCTCTCTTCCTTTGAATACAGTCTGACATCAGTCTCAATGTTACAGTAAGGCCAGAAGATCAGAGCAGGTATTTCACTTTATTATAAAAATAAGAGTTAAAATGAAGAGACTGGTTACTTATTCTTCTGAGAGTCACACAATTATGATCTCTTGAGAAACTGTATCCAAAATCCCCTGCATTATTCCATCATGCACCTTCTAAAAAGGGAAGTATTGACTTTTCGTCGTTGCTTAACAAAGTTGTAGCTTTTTGTAGCTTTTTATAGCTTTTTATACTTCACAATGGTGGTCACAGAGAATCAAAGTCGTAGGGAACCAGGGAGGAAAAGCTGTTTCATTGTCTTCCCCTGCAGTACAGCTTTTTGGCTCTGTTTTATGTAACTAAAACTGAATCTAATCCTACTCTTCCTTAAGATAACACCGAGATTCTGGAGGCATGCAATTATGCTGTACTTGAAACTTGAATGTTTCTTAATTAAGAATGGAATGACATTCCTTCACAAAGTGATTCTCAGGGTAAAGATTTGTATTAAAAATTAAACTGGATTACTGCATTAGTTTGTAGTCTCTTTCTACCTTTCTCTTCCCCTCAACATGTTGCTTATGGTTAGACTTCACATGCTTATGGTTAGGCTCTCTGTCCAGAAGCCCCTTACACACATCTCAGCTGTACTCCTATGGCTCTGGTTTGCAAGATCCACACATTTGTATGTCTGCGGTCCTTGTGTTTCCATCCACGTGCCATTCTTTTTCTGTCCAGATCCTCATATTGGGTTCTATTAAATACACCTTCTCTTATTGCCTTGCCATATCCTTCTTGCTATCCACATGTTAGATCTGCTGCATTGGAGAAAAAAGCTGAGCAGGAACCAGATTTTTCTATTTTGCAAAACATTGATGTTGTTTAATTTGTCTTTACTGTGAAGCAGAATGAGAATAACAACAACGGAAGACATTGCCACAGTGGGGAAAAAAATAAGAAAAAGTTTGCTTCAGGTCAAAGAAAACATTTCATTCCATTTCCAATTTCTTTTTACTTATTCCAAAATATAGGGGGAAAAAATTAAAAACCTTGTACTGCAGTGAAAAATGGAAACATTCTGTTCTAGAAGGAGCACTCTTGATTTTTTTTTTAACCAGATTCTGTCAAAACTGACACATCCCCATGAAACATTTCACTCTCAATTCATTGACATTTTCTGACAGAAAAATGTTCCAACAGAACATTTCTGACCAGCCATATCAAGGCCCCATCTGTAACTTTGTTTCCCACATTGGCTTTGCCTGTGAACTAAATATCATTTTCCCACATTGGACTCCAGTGCCTCTGCGATGCTGTGCATCTCCACGGATTAGATAAAGCTCATACCTTCAAGATACCGCTTTTATAAATTGCCTGCAACCAACGAGACAAATAGCTGTACCCAGGACATCGCTTTTCTCAGATCAAAAAGCAATATGTAAACAAATAATTTAAGAGATGCTTTCATACTGTTTTATGTGCTACTATGGGGATGGCAGCCAGGAAATGGCTGGTATTTTTCTTAATAAGGACCTGAAGAGGTAAAAAGAAGTCAGATCCTCAGCTGGTGTAAACTAGAGTCATTCGGATTTCATTGCAACAAAACCAACATATGCTAGCTGAGGTCTTGCCCACACAGACTAGTCATCAGTCCCAGTTTGGACTATTCATCATCACTGTGCTCCTGGTTAAATGTAAATTGATAATTGCAAGCCCTTGATTTTATTGAACGGGTGGAGTCTGATGCTACAAGAAGTGGGATTTAGCTGCTGCGTAAGAAGTTCAAATTATACCTCACTCTGTTCAGAGTGGGCTTTTTTGGGGAGGAGACGGGGGCTATGAACTGGCTGTCTGTAGATACAGGGGAATTCACTTGATGGCCCAGTTTATTCTTATGTTGTGAACTGGCTAAAGCAAGAAAGTGAAATGGGTAGATTTAACCTTTTCCTTAATGTGTGGACTGGGCCAGGACCTGACATGGATTTAAATATCCTACCCCAAACTCGGATCATCCAGATCCATATTCTAATTTAAGCTTAATGACCTTATTCAGTGTGCCTTAACTACGTGTCCTCTCACTCATTGGGGGAAAACAGATCCAAGTGGAAACCCTACAGTTTTGGGCCCGTGGCCATTTCAATCCCAGTAACATCAGTGATGCAGTAATGAATGTGGCTTTTTAGAAAGTGCAGCTTAGGATTTCTTCACTGTAGAGATTTTCATTAAGAACTGATCATGTGTTAAAACCACCGTGTTTCTTCAGGAAGGAATCCTTTTCAAGATAACGATTACGATTATTATTAGAAAAAATTGAAATGGTCACACAAAATAGTTTGCCTCTTTTTAAGAAGAATTATGAAGTTTCACTTGAAACTTTAGACTGATTACAGTTTTTAAAAATAGGCTGAGTCATTTTGATTGACTCAGACCAGCCTGCAGTGGGAGCTTAATTCTGGCTTACATCACAACAGGAGGCGATCAAGGAGGAATAGGACTTTAGATGCAGCTTTCAATAGAGGGAGAGGCATCTGTTCAATTTTATGAAAGAAAGATGGTTGCTCCAGAAATTAGGAGGTTACATACAGTACAGCTTGCCTGAGTAGTGATGCCTGACTTGACATCCGCATGTAAAGGTTGCAGATCACAGGAAATCTTAACTAGTCCTGTCTATGAGTGCTGGAGGAAGGTTCAGACCTTGCTTTTCAGATTATGTTGAGCATTTCCAGCTCTGAAAAAGCAGGCCTTTCACAGGTTCCTCAGATTGGGTAGCCCCAAGCCAGTAGATACTTTAAAAAAACGTAAAAACGTAGGCTTATAAAGATCTTTTACATCCCCACTCCCCCCCCCCCTTTGTATCTGCATCCCTGCTGTTGGTAGAGACTGGAACAGATTTCAGCTGCAATGAAGGGCCTGTCAAATCAAACCAGTTTTTGCATCTGTTCCTTCCTCTGTTAATAGCAGCAGGCTGGAGAGGTAAAATAAAAGGAGGAAAAATGTTTCATTTATATCAAATTAATGTGTCTTGTTGTTCTTTCAACTTGTACTGCTGTATAATGGCATCCTCCTTGCGCAGTGCTCTGAAGTGGCTTCCAATACCTTGATAGCAAAGCAGAACATTTCTTACAGAAAGAAAGCTGAAATTTAAAACAGTTCTTGAACTTTTGAGCAGAATTATTTTCCTTCTGACTGTCTTATGCTTCTTTCCCTGCTTCCCCCGTTTAGGTTGTTTTGGGGTTTTTTTAAGGCTTAATCTTTAAAACCTTGCAGTTGATCAGGAACATGCAAAACCTTGTGGGGTCTTGCAAGGTGCTAAATGCTTACAACCTCTCCTGCAGTTGTGTGGAGGTGGTACTCAGACTTCTGAAAATTAACCTCTTGTGTGCTCCAAACTGATATAACCTCTTCCTGCTGTCTGAATATTAACTGGAGGTGCATGCCCTTTGGCTGTGTTAAGATCCACCTCAGCTTGCATCAAACTTAAAAGAATAATGAATAAACAGACCAGTAAATTGATTGACTTGGATTTGTCACTATTTTATAGAATCAGACTGGCTACCTAGAAGGGAAAGATGCAGCAAGTTTAACTTGGACAAATTCATACTGGAAGTAATACTCGTACCATCAAAATAAAAAAAAAAAAAAATCACAGAAAGGATAGAAAGCAGAGATGAAGTAACTTGTCTAGTCTAATATAGTAGCCCAGATTTTCTGGGACTCAGCCCAGTGACTTATCCACTATCCTCTCAACATGCGAGCTTTCTGCAAACGCAAACATTCGTTTGGAGCATGTTGGCTGCAGTTAAATCACTGAAGCATTAGTTCTCGGTGAGAATGGACTTCCAACCAGTCCCTCACTGCTTAGGGGTTTGGTGTCAGCAGTTTTTCCAGTCCATAGGGAAAGATGAGACTTTCCTGCATACTTATATTCTGTTCATTTGTTGCTTGTCAGAATTCAAAGGGGAGCTGGCTCTTGGGCTGAATTGTTGCTGTTTAGTTTGAATCATGACTATTCAAGTTCATTATGCTTTGAACAAAAACAGAATGAGTGAAAGGATGAGATTTATTCCATTCCTCCTGAAGCATCAATGGGAATGAAGGTCAGCCTGCTCTGGCTGGCAGTCAGGTACTTCTTCCCTGCTCTGAAATTTGGCTTTTGGTGTTGCCCTGGGTGGGGGTCAGGCCAACTCTCAGGATCTCAATATTGCGCTGTTAGACAGGAGGGTGTGACCAGAGAAATCCAGAGCAGCCTAAGGGCCAAAAGGGAAGCACATAAAAAGTGGAAACAGGGTGAGATCACTAAAGATGAATATACCTCCTCTGCTCGTGCTTGTAGGGAGGCAGTTAGGCGGGCCAAAGCTACCATGGAGCTGAGGATGGCAACCCAAGTAAAGGACAACAAGAAATTGTTTTTTAGATATATTGGGAGTAAAAGGAAGGCCCAGGGAGGAATAGGACCGCTGCTAAATGGGCAGAAACAATTGGTGACAGATAGGGGGGACAAGGCTGAACTCCTCAACGAGTTCTTTGCCTCAGTGTTCCTAAGTGAGGGGCACGACAAGTCTCTCACTGGGGTTGTAGAGAGGCAGCAGCGAGGCGCCAGACTTCCATACGTAGATCCTGAGGTGGTGCAGAGTCACTTGGAAGAACTGGATGCCTTTAAGTCGGCAGGCCCGGATGAGCTCCATCCGAGGGTGCTGAACGCACTGGCCGACATCATTGCAGAGCCACTGGTGGGAATATTCGAACGCTCGTGGCGCACAGGCAAAGTCCCGGAGGACTGGAAAAGGGCTAAGGTGGTCCCCATTTTCAAAAAGGGGAGGAAGGAGGACCCGGGCAATTATAGGCTGGTCAGTCTCACCTCCATCCTTGGTAAAGTCTTTGAAAAAATTATCAAGGCTCACATTTGTGAGAGCCCAGCAGGGCAAATTATGCTGAGGGGAAACCAGCATGGGTTTGTGGCGGGCAGATCGTGCCTGACCAACCTAGTCTCTTTCTATGACCAGGTTACGAAACGCCTGGACACAGGAGGAGGGGTGGATGTTGTATACTTAGACTTCAGGAAGGCCTTCTATACGGTAGCCCACCCCATACTGGTGAACAAGTTAAGAGGCTGTGATGTGGATGACTGCACGGTCCGGTGGGTGGCAAATTGGCTAGAGGGTCGCACCCAAAGCGTCGTGGTAGATGGGTCAGTCTCGACCTGGAAGGGTGTGGGCAGTGGGGTCCCGCAGGGCTCGGTCCTTGGACCGATACTCTTTAATGTCTTCATCAGCGACTTGGACGAGGGAGTCAAATGTACTCTGTCCAAGTTTGCAGAAGACACAAAGCTATGGGGAGAAAGGGACACACCGGAGGGCAGGGAACAGCTGCAGGCAGACCTGGATAGGTTGGACAAGTGGGCAGAAAACAACAGGATGCAGTTCAACAAGGAGAAATGCAAAGTGCTGCACCTAGGGAGGAAAAATGTCCAGCACACCTACAGCCTAGGGAATGACCTGCTGGGTGGCACAGAGGTGGAAAGGGATCTTGGAGTCCTAGTGGACTCCAAGATGAACATGAGCCGGCAGTGTGACGAAGCCATCAGAAAAGCCAATGGCACTTTATCGTGCATCAGCAGATGCATGACGAATAGGTCCAGGGAGGTGATACTTCCCCTCTATAGGGCGTTGGTCAGACCGCAGTTGGAGTACTGCGTGCAATTCTGGGCGCCACACTTCAAAAAGGATGCGGATAACCTGGAAAGGGTACAGAGAAGGGCAACTCGTATGGTCAAGGGCCTGCAGACCAAGCTCTACGAGGAGAGACTAGAGAAACTGGACCTTTTCAGCCTCCGCAAGAGAAGGTTGAGAGGCGACCTTGTGGCTGCCTTTAAGTTCATCACGGGGGCACAGAAGGGAATTGGTGAGTATTTATTCACCAAGGTGCCCCCGGGGGTTACAAGAAACAATGGCCACAAGCTAGCAGAGAGCAGATTTAGACTGGACATTAGGAAGAACTTCTTCACAGTTCGAGTGGCCAAGGTCTGGAACGGGCTCCCAAGGGAGGTGGTGCTCTCCCCTACCCTGGGGGTCTTCAAGAGGAGGTTAGACGAGTATCTAGCTGGGGTCATCTAGACCCAGCACTCTTTCCTGCTTATGCAGGGGGTCAGACTTGATGATCTATTGAGGTCCCTTCCGACCCTAACATCTATGAATCTATGACACAATTGCACATATACAAAACACACAAATCAATTAGGTGCATACACACACACACTACCAGCTCAGGCACATACACATCCAAACCAGCCTAGGCACATGCATACTTATCACCAATTCAAGCACATACAGTATACACCCCAAAAGTTAGACACAGATCACTAATTCATATATCATGCACACAATGCCATATATATATATACACACTCACACTAGCAACTCAGGTACACACACGTTGAAAATAACCAATCTAGGTTCATGCATACCTATTACCAGTTTAAGCCCATACACTCTAGACACACCACATTTAGACAGAATCAGTTACCAGTTACCAACACCTGCACATCCAATACACATATGTGGATTACTAATTTATATACCCCACACACACACAATGATATGTATATATATGTGTATTCACTAATTTACACACATACCACCCACCTACACATACAGAGAGGTGAGTTCCTAAATTGGGTGTTGTGATGTGTATGTATGCATGTGTTTGGTGTACTTGGGATACCTGGGGAAAGGTTAAGGTAAGCAAGTAGAAGTGTAGGGAGTTAAAGTTACTGGAAATGAAAGTCACCGGGACCGGGATTAGAACCGGTAGACTACAGGGGCCTGGGCTGAAGAAATGAGGTTGGGGGTAAGGTAACTTTAGGTTAATTGATCTTAATTGATTAAAAGACAACACCCAAAGCCTGCAGAACAGGGAAGCATGCTGGCACAGAGTCTGGGACTGGATCCAGAGCTATGGGGGAGCTGAAAAGGTAGGTAGGGAGAGGGAAACATGGGACTAAGGAAAAGTGTGGGTGTTAAAAGAGGGGCTCTGGATATGGGGAGCAAGAGGATGGCTCCGGGGCAGCTAGAGAAGTTGCAGGGAGCGGCAGTAGGTGCTGGAAGTTGGAGCAAGGCTCCAGGTGCTGGAGCAAACTACAGGACAGCTAATAGGAGCTGGGAAGCTGCAGGAGTGGGGGGGGAGGATTACAGAAGGTGCGGGGGAAGCCTGAAAACAGAGAGAGGGACAGCAGAAAATAACAGGAAAAGCAGCAGGTGGCAGGGCAGCAGGAAAGCAGAGAAATGCAGCAGAAAGTCACAGGGAAAAGGCAGTAGGAGCAGGGGAGGCTGAGAGGTAGCAGAAAAGGGGAGATGGAATTGGGAGGAGATTGGGAAACTAGCAGAGAGGGTGGGGACTGGAGCTGAGAGAGAGAGAGAGAATGAGGCTGGAATTTAAGATAGGGAAGGGACTGGGGTTCAGTAAAACATGACCCAACTTGGGGTTGCAAATGACAGTGGTTTTATTGAGCAGGGGAGATGGTGACACAATGTCAAATTGGTTCCCTTGCACGCACCCACACACCCACCCACCCACAATAGCAGCAGGGGTTAGAGAGGCTTGGTTCAGGGGCTGAAGTCCACTGAAGTCCAGGAGGAGAGAGAGAGAGTCTAAATTGTAGGAGGAGGTGTGCAGGTAATATCTACCTTTCCAGGCTGGAAGGGGTCCTTGTCCAGTAGGTGTTGTTCAGAGGGGGGTCGCCAGGAGGGCCTCTGGGTGGATAGGTGGTGTGGCATGGTGCTGGTCCAGATGGAAATGGCCTTCCCACTGGGTCTGTCTTCACTGCCCCTTTTTATAGTGACAGGAGGCATGCCCAGGCAAGGGTCAGCCCCTGGCATGGAGCATACTTGCTCAGTAAGCAGGGATGTGCAGTTTCGGGTGTCTGTAATGAGAGTTGCTGGTTTTTCAGGGTCCTTTGTCTTTCAAATGCTGGTCTTGTCTCTGTTCCTGGGTGAGGTCTGTGGTTCCTGGGTGAATCAATGCGAGGTGATGGCCCAGTCATTACATGCCATTCAGTAGAGGCCTGCTACCATTGTATTTCAATCATTCGCAATCATTCTCATTCATCAGGGAACCAATTTACACGGGAGGGGTACATGACTCATACAGTTGCAACATGGGATGCCCAGGCAGAGGACAGAAGATAGAGGCTTGACATATAAAATGGAAACTTGACATGACTTTGGTTCACTTACAAACACAGGCCTAAACCATACAATATTCATATAAAACAATAAAAATCAATATGAAAATGATGATAATACAATATACAACAGTAAAAATCAATACAAACCTAATAATAATACAATATAAAATGGTGGACATCCAAAACCAAAAACTTGCTACCAAAATAAAAATGTTTAAAGCTTATCCTAAGTCTGAGCTCACTTATACTTATCTATAGGGAATAGAGAGGGAGAGAAAAAGTCAGAAATGGTTGGGGAAAGGGGAGGGAATGCATTTTAAAATAAATTAAAAAAACCCAAAAAACTGGAGGTTTTGCTACATTGGAATTTGAATCTGATCCCTGAACTTCCCACTGCTTAAATGCTGTACCTCTATAGGGGCCGGATCCTGCAGCCGGTGGTGTCAAAGGTAACATTATCAGTGATTTCAGGATTGCTGTCTTGCGCAAAGACCTAGGAGGGGGTGAGGAGGAGGAGGTTCACAAAGAGATGTCAGAGTCATGACCATGATTTCTTTTCCATATTTCTCTAAGTAGGGGTGGGGTTAGATGTTAGACACTCTCTTAACATCTGCTCTCAAGCATCCCAGAGTAGTACTTTAACCACAAGACAACTGGCTACCCTCCCCCTGGAAAGAGAGGATCAGTGGAAGAAAGAAGCCCCTCTCAACATTAAGTCTCTCACCATTTTGTCAAAGCAGACTTTGGGTTAGAAATTTTATTTTTATTAGTACTATTTTCTTGACAGACTACTGAATTAGGCTACTGCTGTCTATCAGGAAAACACAATGAAAATGATTCAGACTCTGGTTACAATCAATTATATTTTTGTTTTAGAATAAACAGCAATAATATTTTGCAGAACATCTCCAAGTCAAAATGATTTAGGACTCATCTGTACTTCCTGTTTTCTCATCTGAACTAAATTCATTCGCTCTTTACTAGCATACTAAATTGATCCATAAACATTTCATTACCAGTAAACATGCTGATACTTCCATCAGGGCAAATATTATATTCTTGTGCTGTTAATTGCATCCCAGGCTCAACGTGGGAATTGCAGGCAATGAACCCAAACCTACTTTTTAAACAGATAGACAAAAGCTGAGAGTTCCTTTTTGCAACCCATCCCCATGCCATCCCCATTGTTGTTGTTGTTGTTAATCATGGCCCTGAGGAAATTAGAAACTGCATTTGTTCTTAAAGTTTTTGTTAATTAGACTGTTGCTTGCAGTACTGATCTGTCATGTTGATTGAGCCACAGTTATGTAATGCATCTCCAACTAAGTGGCAGAAGCTGGAAGGCTGCTTTAATTGATAGGATGCTGAGTTGGGATATGGGAGACTTGGATATGATTCCATGGGTCCTCTTTAAGTTGTGCAACTGAGCCAAAAATAATTCAAAATTCAATAAGCCAGAAATTAACCACAAGAGGGAGCAAAATTCTAGCAGAGTGATTAAGCAGGCAGCTGGGAGAGGGGAGTCCTGGGTTTGGTCCCTGCTCCCAGGACAGTTTCTGCATTTTTCTTCAAAAAGATAAAATTCAGAAACACTCCTGGGAACTGGAAACCAGGACTTCTGGCCCCTTTCTATAAAGCAAGAATGCAGAACCCTGCTCCCTTCTTTTGCTCTCTGTGTGGCCCAGTTGGATTCTTTTTGTACCTGGTAGCTCAGAAAGGGTGGAGATGCCTCTAGTTTGAAAACCTATAGCCTAGGGGTTGGCAAGGTTTTTTGCAGAGGGCTAAAGGACCCTACAGCCTGGACTTAAAAGCTGTTTGTGTGCCAGGGGCCGATGGTAGAGGAGCCTGATCCTTGCTGTGGCAGTGCAGCCCTTGCCCCTTCCTAGCTGTGTTCCCCAAGGCACGTGTGAAGCCACTGCCAGCAATGAATGGCTGGGGCTCCAGAACCTGGTGCAGCCACTTGCAGCCTTGCGGCTTTCTGCTACAAACAGCCCAGACTCTGGGCAGGTCCCTGCTGCTCACAGCAGGCAGCAATAAGCCTGCAAGTGGCTGCACTGGCTTTGCCTAACTTGTTGCTGGTAGCAGGGGCATGCACACCTTGGGGAGCACAGTGGGGAAGCTGCCAGGGCTGTGCTGCCCTAGTCCCTTTCCTACCATGAACCCCAAGGTGCATGTGCAGCTACCACCAGCCATGGAGCCAGGCCAGGGTTTTGGACCCTGATGCAGTTGTTTGCAACCTGCCCACCACCCTGCAAGCAGCCTGGGTTTTGTGGCAGCAGCAGCTGTTCGTGCACCTCGATGCACACAGCAGGGATGGGGATGGGGTTGCACTCCCCATGGCTCCTTCCCCACCATGGCCCCAAGGCCACCATTAGCCACACAGGTGGGCCAGGGCACCAGACCCTGGTGCACTGGTTGCAACCTCCTGGCTGCCTGCCACATCTGGCCCAGCCTCTGGCCAGCTTCTGCCTGCCATGGAGCCTGGGCTGCTCACTAGGGCTGTGCAAATCTTTGGGTGCTGATTGGATTCAGAGGAGATTCAGCGGCCAAATCTCTGAATCCAAATTGAATCAGGAGACCAATTAAAAGGTCCAAATTGACTTGAAGCTCTCCAAATTGATTTAAAAAAGATTTGGAGAGCTTTGGAGATTTGGGCAGTCCCTGCTCGCCACCACAGGGAGCTGGACCCGGACTCTATGCTGGTAAGTAGAGAGTAGGAGAGAGGAGTCTGAAGGAGAGGACCATGGCGGGACCCCTGCCAGGTCCCATCCCCTGCCTACTCCCCAAGCCCCCCTGAGCATCCTCCAACCCCCGCCCACTGTCCCCTCCCTCCCCCCATGGCTGTCTTGCCTATCCCAGGTAACAGCTCTATTTAAAAAAAAAAAAAACACCCACTCACCAGCTGCTGCAGCGGCCATTGGGACTTCTGGGGAGGGTCGTGGCAGAGCTCCCCACATGGCACGGGGCAGTGGGGGGCAGCGGGCATTGCCTTGGCAGTGGGCATCTCTCTGGCAGCAGCCGGTTAGTGCCAGGCTTTTTTTTTCTTCAAAGAGCTGGGTGCTGGGGCTGGGAGAGCAAGTAGGGGATGGGAGAGCAGGTGGGGGATGTGGCCGAATCCCCAAATCAGATTCAGCTGAATCAATTTGGGACAGTGATTCGAATCACTGAATCAAATCACTGTCCCCCGAATTGGCCAAATCCAAATCCAAAGCAAATACTAGCTGCTTTGCACAGGCCTACTGCTCACAGCAGGACTTGTAGCCTCTTCACTGCTTTTTCTGAGAACAGCCTGGGCTCCATGGCTGATGGCAGCTGCCCAGAGCCTAGGCCAGACTTAGTATGCTGAGCAAAATGGCATCACGTGCCATGCTCTGGCATGTGTGCCAGGGGTTACGACCTCTGCTATAGCCTCTAGTAGAGGAGAGGATTGAACTAAGGTCCTACTGCCTGTATGAACACTCTTAACACCCAGTAACTGCATAACAGGGTGTCCATCTATACCTGCTATTAATTCACAGTAAGTTTCCTGTGCAGTACAATATTGTTCAGTAAACCATCCCAGGAGCATGTCTACACGTGTTCTCCTGGCCCTCTGCTCATTGGGACACAGCTGCCAGGTAGCCCCCTCCCAGACAGGGTTTCCCTGTCCAATAAGGGCTTATTGGAAGCTGTCCCAGATGTGGGTCAGCTGCTGGTGAGCCTCCTGCCCAGTAGAGGGGCATGAGGCTCACTGGCAGCTGCCCTGATTGGACAGAGATGCCTGTTCCGGGAAGTGGGTGGGGGCTGGGAATCTGGCCCTTGCCTGTCCCCTGGAGCAGCTCAATGTGGCATGGACCTGCTCCAAGGGACCAGCAAAGGCTGGATTCTCAGCCCCCGCCTACTCCCTGGAGCAGCCAGCTCTGCCACCCAGAGCTGTTCCAGGAGTCAGGCCAGGGCTGGGGTCATTCTCCAGAGCTGCCAGCTCTGCCCCGGAAGCCAGGGGAGGGGGCTGATAACTTCCCAGTCCCGGCACTGATTGGCTCCCAGCTCCTGGGGGGAGCTGGGGATCTGAGCAGCACCAGGACCAGGGACAGGACTGTGGCCTCCTACTGCCTAGGTTGACCAGGAGCAAATTTGCAAATTTGCTCCTGGTCAGTTTTTGCACAAGTGTCACTGTGCAGTATCTACTGCACAATTAGTTTACTACAGGTAGTAAATTTACAGGTAGTAAACTAACTGTGCAGTAGACTATTTTACTGTGCAGTAAATGTGTGCATGTGTAGCTGGTGATGCATTCCTATGCAGTAAATTATTCTACTGCATAGTAAAGCATCTCATGTAGACCCACCCAGAGAGTCCTATGGCTACCACCTGTTGCTGCTGGGTTTGAAAGACAAGCAGTGGTAGAGGTGTGTCTGGCCCTGTCAGCAGTTACCACATAAATGGAGGGATGCTTGCCTGCTGAGGGCCTCAGGGATTAGCTAGACACAGATTGCTCAAGCCTTTCAAGACTAAGGTAGTTCTGGGCATGGGCAAAATACAGCTCTTGATTTTTGGGCAACTTAAAAGTGAAGTAAGGAGGAAGCTATGGAGTTTAAATGTCTCCATGTTTTGGTAGCAGCTAAGCAGGGTTTTTTAGGACTGCAACTATGGGTTGAGGTACCTGACTACTTCAGGAGCCTAATTCTTTTTCTGCATTTGCCCCTTTCTCTCAGTTTCTTAATTTTGCATTTGTAAAATAGAGAAATACAAACATTTCCTTTACCACACCAGGGCTTTGTCAGGTTGAATATGTTGAAGATTGCAAGGCATGCCACAGCTCCATGAATGGAAACCATTTAAATTCCTGTAGCGTTAGACCCAGCTGAGATCCTTATTCATTCACCTCTGCAGGCCACAGCAGAAGACCAACACTATGACATCTGTTGTTTCATATAGGTTTTTATAAAGCTGCTATGATGGATATCTTGAGTGTAAGGAGTGCTGTGCTGAAGACAATAGTTTCAGTTCCAGCCCTTTGTGTTTGTAATGCATGTGATACTATGTCCTCAATTCTGTTAGAAATCCCCCCCCTCCTCTTCATGAGAACAGCTTCCTCAAAAGAAGGGTCTTGATTGATTGCAAGGACATCTGAGCAGATGGTGCATGTTCTTATTTAATCATTTGCTAATGTTATATAGGCCTTTCGTTAAACTCCAAAGCAGGAAATAGAGGAAAGAGTCAGAAAAACAAACACAAAGGCAATTGGGAAATACTACCACGATGGCCAGCAATATTAAATCCTAAGTCTGATCACAAGAATATGGGAGGATCATGAAAAACACAACTCTGCTCTGAATATCCCAGGAGAGTTCAGTTGCATGCTTTTGGGTGCAGACAGAGGAGCAACTCCCCACTGTAACTCATAACACTTTGCAGGAAGCATTCTGAGTTGCAATGACCCCCCAAGCCAAACAGAAGTTCACTGTTGGGTCCAGGGGGGAGGTAGGGTTTGGGAAATCCAGCTGCTGGCTGCCACCCTGTAGCTGGTTTCCTCTAACAATGGCCTCTCCTTCCTCCCTGCCCAGGCACTGTTTTCAGGATGGGAGAGGGGAAAGGGAGCAGAGGGAGCTTATTCTAAGGGTTCCCCAGCCTGCTCTGGAGCGTGGGGTAGGTGGATTGGAGCCCCCCATCCCCCCACCTCAGGAGGGCCCCAATCCACCTGCCCCCTTCTAGCAGATGCTGAAAAAACTCAGACCAACCTCCCTCTGCTCCATTTCCCCACTCCCATTCTGAAAACAGCTCAGAGCCTGGGAGGCAGGCAGACACAAGTTACTGAAAATGCTATGCTTTGAACGTCGTCCTCTGAACCCTCAGGCAATGAGGATTCAGATTTTTGCAGGATCAGGCCCTTTTAAAGTGCTTTGCAGCTGTACACTTCTGTTTGGTCACGGCTGTACAGCACTTTCAGGAGCCAGATAGGGGAAAAATTGTCACTTTTGTTTGTGTTGTTTGGCTCAATACTTTTCCCCTACTCCTTGTATGCATTTTTTTTTGGTTTATTTAGAACAGGGACTATCTACTTTTCTGCTTTTGTACAGTGCTTAAGCAAGCAATATTTGGCTTTGTCACTAGGTACTTTCATAGGTTAGAACCAAAGTCTTAACAGGCAGCAGAAGCTAAGTAGGAGCTATGGGCTCAAGAGTTAGAGCACGGGTTTGTGTTCATGGAGAAAACCAGTTGTCACAAAATGCAACTTTTTGAGAATTGGGGGTGTGTGTGAATGCATGTGACATTCCTATTCAGTGAATTTAGTCTAAAGAAAGTTTAGTTCAGGTACAGTATGCTTACTTAGCATGTGTTGGGCTCAGCAGACTCCACTCTGTTCTGAAGAGGAAACACAATGAGAGTCATTCAGAGGTACCTTCTCTTTGTCCTTGTAACTAATGCCCTGCTCCCTTTATTGTAGGTTCCTGGTGTGGTCCACATAAGAGATAGCAATTTGCATTGTAGAACAGCAGTGTCTGTTCTGATTAAGAACAACACTTACCTCCTCCATCCTGTTTCCATGAATATTTAACTTAATTAAGCCCAGCAAAGATCTTATTTCAGCCTAATGACTTATAAATGTGACTTCTTATGTCTCTGAAACTGAGTGAAATGCAACAGGCACAGCTTTTTAATACATCTAATTATTCAAATGACATATACTGATAGATACAGGAATGGGCTTTCAGCTTGAGAATACTTCACTTTTCTGAGCTGCTGCTGGATTGTTTGTAACTTTAAAACGTGTGTGCGCATGTGTGTGCACATGCTTTTTGCCTGCTTTGGCGTTAGATTTATTATCTAAGGCTCTACTTCGATCCAAAGAGCTTTAATTTCACAGGAAATACTCTTTGATAAAGCAGTGCATATTGTTGCTAAGAATATGTGACCACCTTTATAAAATTCATGTTACAATAATCCTGAGACTGGCCAATGTAATAAAGCCCTTTTCTTTCCATATATTGTTAAATCTCAGTTAGCAGTTAATGGAGTGTCTGCTCATGTGTGCATTAGAAGTCATGAATAAGGCAAACTGGAAAAAGATCAGAGATGCCCCCAGGTGTTAATGTTTCCCATATTTCTGTGGTTCATAAAGAAAGGGAGGAAAATTTTTTTTGCTATTTATTGGGATAGCTCTACCTATTGGAATAAACTGCCCAGAAACAGAATCATTTTATTTCCTGTGTGCTAACTAGGCCCTAATTCAGGAAAGCAAGATTCTTTGAGTAGATGTGATATATTTTATTAGATCAAGTGAGTCTATAAATAATAAAAGAAACTAAACAATACATAATAAAATAATACTAATAAAATAAAATAATAAAAGATATAACATCTACCCAAAGAACCTTGCCTGCCTATGTCCTTAGACCAACATGGCTACAACCAAAAACCTAATTTCAGGTAAGCACTTAAGGACGTGCTTCAATCCCACTGATTCCAAGTCCTCTATGCGTTAAGGTTTGTGTATGTAAAATGCTAGATTCACATCCACAAATTTTGTTAAAGATCTAAACCAAGGTTATTAAAACCAACTTGTAACCTAAGGTGTCTGACTTTGTGTGCCCAATTTGAGGCATGCAGTGGAGATACTCTGGAAATCAATCTTATTAACGTGTCATGAATCGGGCACCCAAAAATTCATGCATCAGTTGAAAATCTTAGCACTTGTATCTGATGTTGATTGAAGTCCTTGGATATAGATAAGAAAACAGTCATACATGACGTTAGGGGATGGGCAGGTGAGCTGGTTTGTTCTGTTCTAAATTCATGAGTGTTCTCAGGTTGTAATAATATGTGATTTTTCCATTCCTACAAACCATGTGGTAGGGGGAAGATGCAATTCTTTCTTAAGCAGGTCAGTCTCGACTCAATTTAAATCCAGCTAAGAGTGCTAAATTGATGTGTAAGTAGGTGAGTCAAGTGCTAACAATCTCTTTCAGAACAAGCTGTAGATGTGCTGTGATTCTAATTTATTTCTTTATGACTCCCTTAATGGAATAAAATGTACAAGAGGGATATAAATAGGTAGATTGGTAACAAGAAAGCAATGGGATATAGGCTTAACTGAAGCCTGTGCCCCTAGAGAGAAGTGACAATTGAAACCGGGAAAGCCTATTAAAGAGATGCTCACACCTGATGGAAGATGGTCTCCTGGGAAAAGTATAGAAGGGCATTGGGAAAGTAGTGTCATGGCTGACATCAGATCTGGATTCTTTTCTCATTTCTCCCATCCATTTTGCTGCAGGACTGTGGATGAGTTACCTGATTCCTCATTTCCCCCATCTGTAAAAATGCCATTATCAATGCCCGTTCTGAAATTGTTGTCCTCCTGCTGGCAATAGCATCCGTCCTTTTTCACATACTACCAGACTTCCAGGGCCTTACAGCTCAGCTTTGCAATGGAGGAGGAAATCATAGACTTGTTGGTTTGGAAAGGATCTCAAGGGCAGCAGTGATGCAATCTAATTAATTTGTAGGGGTGTGTGAAATGGGCCGTATTCAATTCAGCCCAAATCGGGGACAGAGATTTGATTCGGATCACTGTCCCCAATTCGATTCAGCCGAATCCAAATCTGAAGATTCAATGTTGATTCAGAGAATCAGCAATTCAGCCATAGACACAGCTTTAAATGTTTTTTCTACATACCTCGATGCATCAGGCATGGCCCATGAGTGCTGCGATGCTGGGGCAGATGGAGTGTTCCACAGGAGCGCAGGAGGGATCCCCGTATGCTCAGCAGCGAACCCGGAAGTGGACTGGAAGTACTTCTGGTATGCTTCTGGATCCACTGGGGAGCATGCTGGTGGGCCCCCCTGCACCCTCCCTGGCTTGGGGATCAGCTATGGGGGAACCCTGGGTGCCCCCTCAGACACAGGAGGCACCAGTCGCTGAGCTAGGGGGACACAGGGGGGCCCTGCCTGCATGCTCCCCAGCAGACCCAGAAGTGGACCAGAAGTGCTTCTGGTCCACTTCTGGGTTGGCCACCGAGCGTGCGGGGGTCCCCCCTGTGCTCCTGTGGAACACTCCATCCACTCCAGCATCGCAGCACTCACGAGCTGCACCTGATACCTTGAGGTATGTAGAAAAAACATTTAAAGCTGTGTCTATGGCCGAATCACTGATCCTCCAAATCAGCATCAAATCTTCAGATTTGGATCCGGACAATTCAAATAGGTGACAGTGATCCCCCTGAGCTCCTGTCAGATGCTCCATCCACCCACCATCTCGGTGTTCACGAGCCTCCTGGTACCTTGAGGTATGTAGCAAAAACATTTAAAGCTGTGTCTATGTCCAAATCTCCAAATCTTTCCAAATCTCTCCAAATTGATTTGGAGAGATTAAAGGGTCTCCTGATTCGATTCAGAGATCCGGCCGCTGAATCGGGCTGAATCTCCGTTGAAGCGAATCAGGAACCAAAGTTTCACACAGCCCTACTAATTTGCTTTCTTTATACACCAGCCCTGAAACAAAGGTGGTCACAAATGGCACTTGGGCAGGATTTGCATATCAGCTTCTGGTTTCCAGAAATTGCCTGTAAGTACATTATAAAGCAGAAAGTAAACTTTCTCAATTAACAATATTTTTTCAATGCCATCTGATATTTCTTGAATGCCATGGTACAAGACACTTGAATACCGCAGTACAAGATTTCATCTCAAGCACTCTGAACAATGTGGTCACCTATGTTTAAGAGAGACAAATTTGAACAGGATCAGGTGCAGAAAAAAACTGAGTGCTAGACAAGTTGATAAATCCCAATCTTGGGAACTCGGTTCAAAAATCAAGTTAATGAAAACTTCCAATCTGTCCTTTTTGTTTACTCATCTGTAAACTGTGGGTTGGCTAATTTTCCCTACGGGCAATAATACTATATGTTATTATATTTTGTCAATACACTGTTTCTTCAAAGAGTAAAAACATACTCTTACATGTAGAAAAAAGAACTTGTTAGACTGTTAGTAAAAGCACCATTTAGTAATTCCTGCCATAACAGTATCTCAAAAAAGTCTGACAGGTTCAGCTCATATAAATATTTGTAACATGCTTCAAGATCCTCAGATGGAAGACTGTAATGAATATAGAGGCGATTCTCAAATAAATGTTTTTAGTGGAGTTTTCCCTTTGTTATTTCTTCTTAAAAGGTTGGGGGGTGGGGGGGGCGGATATATTTTACCAAAGCTTTTAAATAAGAAAATGAGAACTTGTTGAATTTTACATACCTTTTTTTTTCCCCCACCAAAGAATGGCTTTTTTTCCAAACCCACTCCCTAAAATCAGGTCTCTGCAGTTGCATACCCCAAATTGCTAGTCACTTTCAAAAAATGTTGGGAAAACTTTTTGGTCTATTCTTTGAAAAAGGCCAGTTTTCTGTGGTTTATATTTGAATAATGAAAGAATGTTAAATAACGAGGTTTAATTGAAGAAGATTACAGTGGGGACAGCTTTAATATCACACAGGCTACATAAGAAAACAGGACTGGAAGGGGCCTTTGGTAGATTGCTACATGGAAACAAGTTAAGAAAAGCCTAAAATACAGTTTTGTGTTAACACTAATGTGGCGGCGAAGTGCCCCCACAGGCTAGTGAGGGAGAGAAGGGAGGACCCACAGACCCCGAGAGCAAGCCCCCAGAGGGGCATACATACTGGCCGAAGAGCAGCGGGAAGAGGAGCCGCAGCCGCGCGAACCGCCATTACGCCGGTTCTGGCAACAGCTGTTCCCAGCAGTTGTGGGAACAGTTCGCCGTGCTGGGAACAGCTGAGCCAATCCCCGCGGCCGTAGCGGCCACGGCGGGAAGGTTTAAAAATGCCGGCAGGACAGGGAGAGAGGGGGAGCCAGGGAGAGACAGTACGGGCGGGTAGCCCGTGCTGCGGGCTCTCGCACAGAATGGAGAGGACCCAGCCTGCGGGTCTCAAGTAGGCAGCTTATCTAAGAGCTGTACACCTTTCATGAACAGCAGAGTGAAAGGCGGTCAGGGAGTGCAAGCCGAGGCACTCTCTCAGTATCCTGAAGCGGCTGACGCTCAGGAGGCAAGGGAGCGCTCCAGGAGGGAGCTGGAACCAGGGGGAGCACCCACCAGCTCCTCCTGATTTGGAGGAGTATTTTCTGTAAGGAGGGAGGAAGGAGGAATCACTCCCAGCAGGAGGGAGAACGACCGGGAACTGGGGACCTGGTCTGAGGCCATCATACAGGGCCTGGAAACATCTGGAACGCATCACCCAGCGGTTGGCGTGTGGACGGGGTGTAGGGGAGGCGGAGCCCCATGGACCACCGCGTCACTCAACCGTGAGTAACACCGTCTATCGGGAGGCCCCACCCAGGATAAAGATCTCCACTGTAGACCCCTCTAAAGGTAATTGATTACATCCAAGTCGTGGCAGGCGAGTTGAGGGGAGGGGCAACACCCCGATAGGCCAGGCGGAGCTAGACACAGGCTCCACAGTGGTGCATTGGCCGGGAAGGCGGCGTCATTCTCGTACGGTGTTAACGGGACAGTGTCCCAACCCAGGACCCGATAGCAATGCAGCAGCCAGCCCTCGCGCCCATGGAGCTGCTTACGCAGGCAATCCAGGCCATAGGGCAGGTGCTGGCAGTGCAGCAACAACAGGGCGCACACCAGCAGGAGTGGATACAGCAAAATGCCGCTTTATTTAAAATGCCCCGGATGACTAGGGAGGATGACCCAGAAGCTTATATCGAGGCATTCGAGAGGACAGCCATCCAGACAGGGTTGGACTGTGGTCAGTGGGGCCATCACCTGGGGGCACTGGTGATAGATCAGGCCCAAGCGGCCTACCGAGCGCTATCAAGGGACGAAGCTCGTGATTACGAGACAGTGAAAGCAGCAATCCTCTACAGGATTGAGATTTCACCGGAAAGTCATCGGCAGGCCTTTAGAGCCCGAAAGTCCAAGGAGGCCAGGCAACCCCGGGGGTTGTTGCAAGCTTTAAGGGACTCACTCAACAAATGGTTGCCAGCCGGCAAGTTCAACTGGGCGGGCGTGATGGACCAGATCCTGTTAGAACAGTTCATATGGGATTTGGAAGAGGATGCCCAGAGGTGGGTACGCAGACACCAGCCGCAAACTAGTGAAGAGGCACTTTACTTGGCGGAGGCCTTTGCGAATTCGGAAAGGGAACGGGGATATGGACGAGGCTCCTGAGGCACGAAAGAGGGACCCACAAGCGAAGGGGAAAGGCGAACGGTCTTGAGACGAGGGCCACCGAAAGGGGTGGTGTGTTACCGCTGTGGGCAAACCGGACACATCTCCCGTGAATGTGGGGAAGGCCTGAGCGAGCTGAGTCGCACCCCAACAGGATATCCACCCTCCCGGGATAGAGGCAAAGAGGCGGAGAGAGGGGAACCCATGGATTGCAGTTTCGGGTCGGCAACCCAGAACGAGGGATGGAACCGGCCCGTAGTAACCGCATGGGTTGGAGACAGGGCGGTTAAGGCCACATTGGACATGGGGTGTTCCCACTCCCTACTTCGGGCAGACCTCACTCCGCGGAGGGAACGGAAGAGTGAGGGGCCCCGACGATGACCTGCATAGTGGGGGGGAGATGCGGTTCCAGACTTGCTATGTTCCGCTTAGGGTGATGGAGTTTAGCAGAGAGCTACGAGTTGGAATTGCCCCGACCCTGGCATGTGAGATGATACTAGGCCGAGAATGGGGGCCATTCTATACAGTCCTCGAGCGAGTGAGGGCTACGCAGGAGGAGAGGAACCGGATCAAGAGGGGCGACGGATGGGCCGGCGAGGGCCCAGCCCGTCGCAACGAAACAATGACAGACGACATCGACCAAGAACAGTTCATGAGTGCGGCCCAATTTCGTAGGGCACAACATGAGGATCCGGAACTGCAGCGGATGTGGGATGCCGACTCCGGGGAAGGACCCTCACAGAGGCGTCCCAGCTTCAAGGTAACAGGGGGGCTATTATATCGGGTCCAACGGGGTGAGGAGGGTACCATACGGGGGAGACAATTAGTGGTCCCGACCTCACTTCGCCAAGTGATGTGGAGACTGGCCCATGACTCACCCCTGGGTGGCCATCTGGGACGTAACAAGACCCGGGTGAGGCTGGCCCAAGAATTCTTTTGGCCTCGTCTCCAAGAGGACGTGGAAAGGTGGGGGGCCACATGCCCAGAGTGTCAGAGGGCCCAGGAATGGAAGCCCCCAAGGGCACCCCTGAAGCCCATGCCAATGGTAGAGACACCGTTCTCGCGGGTCGCCCTGGATATAGTAGGACCCCTCCCCAGGTCTCATAACGGATACCAATATATCCTGGTGATGGTAGATTATGCCACCCGTTTCCCAGACGCCGTGCCCCTAAGGTCCATAACCGCCACTCGAGTAGCGGAAGAACTTCTTAAGTGGATAACATGGGTGGGCATACCTCGGGAGATACTCACAGACCAGGGAACAAAGTTTATGTCTGGGGTAATGAAAGCTTTATGTAAAACCCTCGGCATCACCCAGCTAAAGACCTCGGTCTACCATCCCCAAACTAATGGTTTGGTAGAAAGGTTAAATGGGACCATCAAGCGGATGCTCAGGCGGTGCGCCCAGGAAGACCCGCGGAGGTGGGATACTATCTTGACACCCTTGTTGTTCGCCATAAGGGATGCTCCGCAAGAGTCAACCCAGTACTCCCCATTCCAGTTGGTGTATGGCCATAGCCCTCGGGGACTGCTACAAATCATAAGGGAAGAATGGGAGAGGCCAATAGGCTTGGGGGTGTCGGCAGAGAGGTACCGGGAAGAGCTACAAGACCGAATCTCCACGGCCCAACAGATCTCCAGGCAAAACCTGAGGGACGCCCAAGGCATACAGGAAAGCCGTTACAATCAGAAGGCGAAAACACGGACGTTCCAGTCGGGGGACAAAATTTTGGTATCGCTGCCAACTTCCTCCAGCAAACAGCTGGCCATGTGGCAGGGGCCATTTACCATGGTGAGACAAGTAGGGCCTGTGGATTACGAATTACTTAAACCAGGTCACCGATGGGAATGTCAGATTTACCATGTGAATCTGTTCAAGGAGTGGAAAACTCCTCAGGGCTGGTTGGCCCTAGACAAGGATACAAAGGAGGACCCGGGACCGCTGTGTCCCGGGTTAGGGAGACCCGGTAAGGAGGGGTCAGTACAGATGGGTAAGGAGTTAGGCAATCACCAACAGGAAGAATTACTAGCTTTGATAGAGGAATTTAGGGCAGTGTTCCAAGAGATCCCGGGGCGAGTAACGGGAGTAGAACATGAAATCAGGACCCCTCAGGGAGCACTGGTGAGGGAGAGATGGAGGCCGATACCTCAGTGGTGGCAACAGGAAATACAGCAAGAGATCATGAGAATGCAAGAACAAGGGATTATACGACCATCCCGCAGTCCATGGCGGAGCCCCATAGTCCCCGTCGTCAAACCGGATGGGTCATTGCGCATATGTATAGACTACAGGAAGCTCAATGCCCTGACTACGTTTGATGCCTTTCCGATGCCCCATGTCACTCACCTCGTTGAGAAAATCGGTGAAGCACAGTATATAACCACGCTTGATTTGGCAAAGGGATATTGGCAGATCCCGATGCGCCCCACGGATTGTGCCAAAACAGCCTTCGGGACCCCATGGGGCCTATTCAAATTCACGCGGATGCCCTTCAGCCTCAACGGAGCAGCTGCGACGTTTCAGAGGTTGATGGACAACCTGTTGGCACCCCACGCAGCATACGCAGCAGCATACATTGATGACATCATTATATTTTCTGCCAGCTGGCAACAACACCTCCAAGACCTCAGAGCAGTCCTGGGGGAACTCCGAGCAGCAGGGCTGACCGCCAACCCAAAGAAATGTAAACTAGCGGGAAAAGAAACAGCATACCTAGGATTTTGAGTAGGCCGAGGGACAGTTTGGCCACTCACAGATAAGATTGAGGCTATAAGGCAGTTCCAGGAACCACGAACCTGCAAACAACTGCGTTCCTTCTTGGGACTCATTAACTATTATCGGCGATTTATACCCTGCTTCACGACGCTCGCCACACCACTTACAGACACGTTAGCTGGGAAATCTGTAACGCCACTGAAATGGACACCGGGGATGCGAAAGAGCTTCCAGAATTTGAAAGAAGCAATGCGCCATGATGTTGTCGTGCACACGCCTAACTTTAACGCCCCTTTCGTTTTACAGACGGATGCATCAGGACGAGCGCTGGGAGCAGTGTTACTACAGAAACACGGGCAGGAGGAGCACCCAATTGCCTTTGCCAGCAGGAAACTCAGTCATGCAGAAACCAGGTATGCCACCATCGAGAGGGAATGCCTGGCAATACGCTGGGCAATAGAATACTTTAAGTACTACCTGATGGGGAGGGAATTCGTGGTAGTAACAGACCACACACCACTACAGTGGTTAACACAGAAACAGAGCATGAACACGAGGATCACCCGCTGGGCTTTGGCTTTACAGCCATTCAAATTCACGGTGATACACCGTCTGGGCCGAGATAACTTTGTGGCTGACTTCTTGTCCAGGTGAGGAGGCGCAGACGATGCAGAGGAAGGTGCGGGCCACATCCATAGGGAGGAGCAGGTGACACATGCCGTCACGAGAGAAAATCAGCCACCACAAGGCAACTTAAGGGGGGAGGTCTGTGGTGGCGAAGTGCCCCCACAGGCTAGTGAGGGAGAGAAGGGAGGACCCACAGACCCCAGACCCCGAGAGCAAGCCCCCAGGGGGGCATACGTACCGGCTGAAGAGCAGCAGGAAGAGGAGCCGCATCTGCGGCTGCAGCTGCGCGAACCGCCATTACACCGGTTCTGGCAACAGCTGTTCCCGGCGCAGCGAACAGCTGAGCCAATCCCCGCGGCCGTAGCGGCTGCGGCGGGAAGGTTTAAAAACACCGGCAGGACAGGGAGAGAGGGGGAGCCAGGGAGAGAGAGTATGGGCGGGCAGCCTGTGCTGCGGGGTCTCGCACAGAACGGAGAGGACCCAGCCTGCGGGTCTCAAGCAGGCAGCTTATCTAAGAGCTGTACGCCTTTCGCAAACAGCAGAGTGAAAGGCGGTCAGAGAGTGCAAGCCGAGGCACTCTCTCAGTATCCTGAAGCGGCTGACGTTCAGGAGGCAGGGGAGCGCTCTGCTGCCGGTAGGAGAGGGGAGACAGCGGAGGCTCCAGGAGGGAGCTGGAACCAGGGGGAGCACCCACCAGCTCCTCCTGATTTGGAGGAGTATTTTCTGTAAGGAGGGAGGAAGGAGGAATCACTCCCAGCAGGAGGGAGAACGACCGGGGACCGGGGACCTGGTCTGAGGCCGTCATACAGGGCCTGGAAACATCTGGAACGCATCACCCAGCGGTTGACGTGTGGATGGGGTGTAGGGGAGGCGGAGCCCCGTGGACCACCGCGTCACTCAACCGTGAGTAACACTGTCTATCGGGAGGCCCCACCCAGGATAAAGATCTCCACTGTAGACCCCTCTAAAGGTAATTGATTACATCCAAGTCGTGGCAGGCGAGTTGAGGGGAGGGGCAACACCCCGATAGGCCAGGCAGAGCTAGACACAGGCTCCACAACTAACCTACTTCATCTTGCTGGGAACCCTTATCATCTGTTCATCTAACTATGACTATATCTGTTATGCAAGGACAGTGGTGATTACTGAACTGATAATTTCAATTAGGTTATTGAAGTTGTATCCTAAGAGTTCAATGAAAGATGAACTTTAAAGTCCTATAGATTTTGTGCTAATCTTAAAAAGTAATTATTTATATTAGATTATGATGAAATGAATGAGTATTATAAGAACCTTTCCCTGTATCTACTTTAAATTTATCTTATTGCCAGTGGGGAATTCCATGTTGGGGATTTGGGGATTTTCTCTCTCCTGATAATTTTGACATAATTTTAATTGCATTTTGTAAGATGTTTTCTGTATCGATGGGGGTTGTGAAAAGGTAAGCAAATGAGATTTTAGGAAGCGTGCAATGAGATTTCCACTGCAGGGGTACTTGTGAATCAGAGCATTGTTGTTTGATTAAAAAGAAAGAATAAAGATCCTTGAGAGATGCAATAAGAAGAAAGGGAGTAGGGAACATTGTTTGTTCTTTAGGGCCAGGATTCAGCACAGCGCTTAAGCACATGATTAACTTCAAGTATTAGTTTTCATGTCATCCTTATTCAGTCTAACACTTAAAGCATTTGTGTAAATCTCATTAAAGGCAATATGGGAGTTAGGCACAGACTTAACAGAGCAAAAATATGTTTTTTGTTACTCTAAGGGGCCAGGCACCGGAGTTGATAAGGGAATGGGCTTTAACTTAAGGGATCCAAGCTCTCCTAGTTTGACAGTAGATTGCTCCCTACAGATGTTCGGGGACAAATGTCCCATGCATCTAAGCCTTCTTCAAGTGACTAAACAGGTGCACAATGCTGTTGACTCCAGGCAAGTGTAACGATCTGCCCATACATTTACTAGGGATGTGTGAAGTTGTAGTAAATGTGTACCCAAAAGCTCAGTTAGACCTGTAAGTAGTCATGCCTCTGTAGGGGTGTTTCTGAAAATCACGTTTCTTAATATTCAGTTTTTCACTAATTGACAAAGGTAGGAGTGGCAGGCTCTGGCTTTTAATAGATTTAGAAATGCTTCTACCTTCTCCATGGCTCAATGTATGCTCCCCAAGAATGAGAATTTTACTCTAGATTCCCCAGGGAAAGTCCATCAAGGTTTTCAGCTTAGCTATTTATATTATTGCCTCCTCATGTTAATTCATTACAGAGAGCTAATGCAGTACCAGTGGCTCCTGGTCTAAAAAAGAGTGTGGGTGGGAATAATTACTGAGTACTTCTAGACAGGTGAAGTGGGCAATAATGAGAAGTACCACTGATATGGCTTTTGCTTCCCATTTAAAAATATGCTAGTGTGTTTTCTATGATGATTCACGATCTATGCTTTTTTTTTCTTTTGCACCCCTGTTCTTCAATTAGCAGTTATTGGTGCTTAGATCCAGGAATGATGCTGGCATGGCTGGAGCAGACTTATCCAGAATCATCCTCCTGACAGCAGCTAGTACTAGCTGTTTCGGAGGAAGGAGGAAAAAAAAAAATCCTGAGAGCATGTTATGGGATAGTCTGCCCCAGGAAGTGTTTCTTCCTGACACCAATTAATTAAGGGTTGGCTTTTGCCCTGAAGCCTGAGGGTTGAGTTCACTTCTAAAAATCTTGTTGGTTTGATTTTTAATGTGAAATGTAACCATCCTGGGCAATCTCATTATCCATACACGTACCCAGTCCTTTACTGAAACCTGCAAAGCTCTGTCCTCAAATGATATCCTGCAGCAATGCACAGCTTCAATTAGTCCATTGAAATGTCATCCAAAGGCACAGAGGGCATTTTAAAACAAATCCTGTTCAACCAAGGGTCAAGGCTATTTCCTGGCCACTTCATCAAGTTTCTTAACTGCCCTGACTTGCTATTTCTGCTAGAACGAAAGGAGTTGTGGGATAGCATCAGCTTTTAACTGTGATGAATAATAAGTACAAAGTAAGTTGTTTCTGGAGACCCCTTTCATTCAACGGATAATACTGTGTGAAAACACACTATGAAGCAGCAATATTCTTTCTGTCTCCAGTCTTACTCCCAGTAGAAAGATTGGTAATTTTTTCAGGAACTGGCAAAATTAGTAGTTATTAATGATGATAATGATAATAAGTGTGAAGTAGTGCGTGGGATGGCCTCTACTGTAATCCAATCAACATTTTTTTCCCTCCAGCATTTAAGACAGTTAGCTAATCTGGCAATTTACAGTTTTCTCTACAGAGCTATACCTTACCACACTTTTAAGAGATTCCCACCCCCCTCTCCCCCGAAGATCTCCTAGAAACACCACTTTTTAAAGCTGCATAGGGGAAGCAACTTTGGTCCAAGTGTAGCTTTGACACCTGTAGCACCATTGCCAGGTAATAGAAATGGAGTCCTCCATGAACCTTTTTAACTGCCCTTAAGAGTTGAAATAACTGACATTTTCCAGCAAGCATAGAAATACTGAAACTATTCACTTTATTAACTTATTTGTGCCTTTTAACCAGTGATATTTGCATTAAACATGATCATATTATGTGCTGAAAAGTAAAAGCAGTTAATACACCATAATGCCAGAGAACTTCTATTATATTTTCTCTGTGGAAAACATTTATTTTTTAATGAGACTGAAAATTTCCAATTTACGTAGTAATCATTGGATACATTCCACTCTCGGAGCATTAAAATTTGAAAGGGCATTTGCATATGATTTGGCCTGTAGTTAATGAGAGCTTTGCTGTTGACTTCTCTGGGAATAGGAATAACCTCTGCAGCACCAGAAAACCACCAAATCCTATAGATTACAGTAGGATTCTGCAATAAATCTAGGTTTCCATAGAAATTACTTTTGAAAATAGAGACAAATCTCCAGCTGATGTAAATCAATATAGTTTCAGGCTGATTTACACCACGAATCCAGTCCACGTAACTGAGTAAAGAATGAGATTATTTTCTGTAGCTTTAAAAATTCTATAAACTACTCTGTCAAATCCTATAGGAGTGTTCAGAGCTCTTATAGATGCATGCTCAATTTCTGCTAAATTCTTTAGGGCTTTTCCATAAGGGTTCATTCTTAGCTAAGCTCTCCTTTGAGACATACAGCCGAATTTCACTCTTGAAATTTCATATTCATGGAGATTTTATGCAGCATATCTTCTTGGTATGAAATATAGTTCTTAGCAGAAGGAGACAGGGAAAACTTCAAAGGAAATGTTACTTTGCAACCTTTTTGTCTGCTAATGCAGTAAAATGTGTTTGGTGGTAACAGCTGAATACCCATTGCAGTCTACAGAATACTACAAATTAGCAACAAAGTGGATTAATAAAACCAAAAATAGAAAAGTCAAGGATATTACATTATCAAGCATGCTTTGGATATTTTGGAAAATGCAGCTTGGTTTTCGTCTGTGTTCATACTATGTTCTCCAGCCCTTATTCATCTGAGTGGACTCTTGACTTGATTTGATTATTTAAGGATCTGATTGTAGTCCCACTAAAATCGGTGGGAATATGATGGCTAATCACCATAGGCTGGATTATCTCTGAATCTCACTACACAAGTACTCATCTAAATAATTCCATTGGCTTCAGTGGAGAGCTTATGTAGAGTAAGGGCTCCCCAGTAGCGGTATAGATAGAGTGCTTATGCTAAGCAGTATTAATGTTCTGACCCCCTATAAGCAAGATCAAAACCTTAATTGGACAAAGAGCTGGTAGTAGCATTGGGCGCAGCTCCAGAGTACTAAAATGTGCCACAGTGCTGTGTCCCATTTCAGAAGACTTTCTCTATAGTGACTTGCTGCTTTGCAAATCCCAAAAGAGAACTTTGGTAGTGTTTTGGCCTCAGTTTAAACCCTGGTCCAATGCCCACTAAAGTCAATAGGGTTTTATATCCATGGGTTCTCAATGGTGTGCTGTCTCTGTGTTGGGGACCAAAAGCAAGATGATTGATGAAGCTATGTTACAGTCGAATTGACTTGGCTGGATCATCTGCTATTGTAAATAAGAATGGCATGGTTTTGCCAGTGCACTCTAACTGAGAATCTGGTGTGTTGATTATCACCAGCATGTTACGCCCTAAAGTCTCAGAGGGGGTGATGTTTCTTGGCAGGTCTCTTAGAAAAGAGAGTAAAATAGGACTCATTCAAGCAGGCAGATCGAAACATTATACACCAAATGCTATCAGCCTGTCTCCCTGGGTACAGAGGGAACTTTCTTTCCTTTAATGAGAAAGCAATATGTAATATTATGCCTAATAAGAAGGCCTAAATAAATGTGTGCTGTCATGTCTAATAAGATGAAAGACTGCAGTGAGAAGGAGCTGTTGTATATGGGGTTCACGTATATAGCCAAGCACCACAGCATCTATAAAAGATTATGCTTGGTTCATGCAAAACAGTTCAGGGCTCTGTTATTGAATTTTTATATGGAGAACACTTTGGTAGAGTTTGAATTCTCCTAGGAGAACTGCAGCACTTGGTGTTATGATGGTGCATCTGTTATGAGTGGCAGCTGTTCAGAAGAACAGGAAAATCTACTGAAGGAAAAAGCAGCATTCTGCTACTCCCCCCACCCCTCCCAACCCTTTGCCCTTCCCCATACATGCTCTCTACCCAGACTATTGTGCATATCATAGGAATCTTGGGTTTAGTAAACACCTCTAAGTCTTTATCAGCACTGAGAGATTTGTTGGTCTCTTGTGTAATTGGTACTGCATATTTTCCTTCTTGACATCTGGAGTCGGCATACTGTATTCTGTTCAAAGGCTGTGTTTTCCTCCTTATCAGAGAATTGAATATGCATTATCCTTCCTTATTCAGTCATGACAAAACTAACTTATCTGCTCTGTGATGATCAGAATGTGATAGCATTATCAGGACTGTGAAAATATCTTTAATGTCCTCTTGTAGCAAAGATTTTACCCTGGGCTACCTAAATACCTTTAGAGCAACACGTTAAAATTATGGAATTTACAAAGGCAATTTAGTACGCTTTCTCAGTTTGGAGAATTTGCTCTGGTGGTGTTCAAAGAGACCCACGGTTAAGAATTTTAAAGTTTGTCTTGGGAATTTAGCTGCTTGCATTCCACTGAAACTGATAGGAGTTTGTGGTGAACTCCTCTAGCCAGTTCTGTATAACTTGGCCTGAACGTCTTGGTTGGATATGTGTTGAGAAAAAGCACAGAAATGGGAACAGGTTAGAAAGTAATTTAGACTGACACATTTGAGACAGCAAATGTGCTTGACATATTCATTGTGGACATTTAAAATATGTTCTATCTGTAGAACACAGCAAATAAAGACAGTTGCCAGGTTGAGAGCAAGATGCTTCTGTACTCCTTGACATTTGTTAGAAACCATGATGTCAGTTCAGCTATATAATAGTTTAAACCTCTTGAATCTTTCAGGTGATGCATGTATGCAGGCAGTTAAGGGTGGCATGCTGATTCCAACTTTCATCTGATCATATGAGCCATTGTTTCATGTTGTTTTGACAGCAAAACTATCTGCTGTAATTTTGTTTCATGGCTCAGATCAAAGCTACTTTTCTTCTTTTTTTTAAGTAAAACCAGTTCACCTCTATACTGAATTTCCTTGAAAAGCACAAGCAATTTAAAGATGTATGTTATTTTATTTCTTACTCATTGCTTTGAAAGTTTCTAGTATAATTCTGTGACATTTACCCATGTGGAAAGGCTACTCTAACTGTGCAATGGTGAAACCATACTCTATCTGATGTTCATTTACTGTCTTCATGAACAAGGTGTATCAGCCAGTGATAGGTTGGGCATTAGGAAAGGCCATCTTTGGTAGCCTTAAACTAAATGTACTCTTTGCATAGACTGTAGCCATACACTCAAGGGCTAGTGACTGGTCCTAACTCCCTGTCACATCCTAATCTTTGACTTCAAACTTGCTCCAGCAGTTACTGGAAGCTATCACAACATGGTGTCTGGTGAGATCCACAGTTTGGATCTCTTTCAGTCCTTCCTATTGACAACATTCCAGTTTATCACTGTTATAAAAATTCATTGGACCAGTAAGAGCCTAGTAGTAAAAGCTAGGGATTCAGGTGTTCAGCTGGGATGCTGGAGACCCACACACAAGCATCTACTCCAAGTTTGGCAAAGCAAAACAAGTAGGAATGTGAAAGTGTGGGCTATCCACAAGTTTGGGCTGGTTAATGTGCACACATGCTCACATGTGCTCGCTCACTCTTGCACTCTCTCTCACTGCAAATTCCATGCTGGACCTACTTGACAACTTTTTTTGTCTTAAAACTTGTAATGGAAACTTAATTAAGGTTTCAGTAAATCAACATCTTTCTGACTCCCAACCAGCTCCTACTGTCAGTACAGTGTTTCCAAACTTCCTTGTAAAAGTAAAGATAAAGCTTGCTAGGGAATTATAAATAATAAATAAAGCTTTAAAATAAAGCTTGCAAGGGAATTATAAATAATAGTAAAAAAAACAACCCTTTTACTTATCCAAAATTGCAGCTGTTCAAATGCATGCATCTTTGCCAAATGATTTTTAGAGGTGCTTAATATCCTCTGGTTTCACAAAATCTTGGTTGCTTCAGGTGCTCTACTCAGCATCTCTGAAAAGCAGTCTGCTTTTAGTGAACTATGAAGATAGGTGCCAAGCTTACCCGGATTTGAAAAAGCTGGTCCTTATTCTGAACTCCACTACCCCAGCCCCTAGATCACATGCCATTCCCAGCAAGTCGCATGTGTTTTGCTCCATTGGAGTTCCCAGGGCTTTAGAGGAATTCAGGAGCTTCTTCTCGAAGTGCTCTAGCTCAGTGGGCATCATTTGAGTGGCTCCTAAAATTAGCTCTGCTTAAGAATGAACCATTTGAATTTCACAGCTGAGACCCCAGGATATTGAGATCTAATGAAACTGCATTGAATGCTTCAAAAACTACCTAATGACTGGAAAGAACAGGATCCAGATCCTGCTCCCGTTGCCTATTATGCCTTCTCTTTCTAGGCTAAGAGTGGTTTCTCCATAAGTTGTAATAGCAGCGCTATTCAGGCACTTCTGCAACGCAAGTGATTTTTCTGAGAAAAAAAATCCTGAATTCTTTTCCAGGTCATCACCATCACGTGCCCAGAAGCATTTGATTGCATGGAATCAGATGCTGCACTCCTGATAATCAGTGTTTATATTAGCAGTAATATAGTTTCATTGTTGCATTGCTCACACTCAGTAACTGCTCAGAGTCCTGGATTCAGAGGGAATAAAACCCTGTCTGGGTCTGCCTGTCTGAATAGCACTGCATTATGTGAGGTTCTATATAAAACCACCTTTTAAAAGTACAGTTTCCCACACTTGACAACATCTGAGCATCTACTGCAGTGTTAGATAAATATATGCAGAAATGCATAAGAGGAAAGTTTTGAGGCTCTTTCATGTCTGTTGTGCTGTGCCCCTTTTGATCAGCTTGGTTTAAACTGTAGATTTTTCAAGGGGTTTTTGTGCTTTTGCTCAACTGAGCCATGCCTACCTGGCAGACAGCCCTCTACTTGGGGGGATTTTCAGCCTCAAGTCAGGCTTAGGATCCCTGTAAAGTGCCTTGTGGAGAGCAGAGGTGCCCAGGAAAAGGGTTTTCAGAAATGGTCCAGTTGAGTGAGGAGTTGCCTAAGTGAGCCAGGAACAAAACGTTGAGGAGAGGGGCTAAAGCAGGTCACAGGATGGCAAGAGAGGCTTGAGATCCTCAGCCATAAACCTTCTAGGTCTGAGGGGAACACCTAAGCCAGGTCAACTGCCCATGTTTTAGTAGCTGAAACTGTCCCAGGTGTTCACTGAGCAGTCAATGCTGGAGGTGCTTGCGGTAGCTCTGCTTTATCCTGTCCCCCATTCCAGGTGGCTCTGGATAACCCCCAACAAGAGCTTCACAGGCTGCCACTAGACTCTGGTCTGGGAAGCTCAGCCCTTACAGCCACAACCCCACACAGCATTCTGTCTTTGCTCATGGTTAATACCTCTCTCACACTCACTTATTTCCTTAAGCCGCCTCCTGTCTTTTGTGCGGATGCTGTGTGGCTCCCTGGTCTATCTATCACCTGCCTGTAACACTTTTGCAAGGTCTCAGACATGATGAGAGCATGCCTGCAAGCTGATGTCCTGCCTAATTAAAAATCCCCTATTTGGGCTTCTGGAATTTCAGCCTGAGTGGGTGCCCTGAGCAGCTTGTTAGCTGTGGCAGGGCATCAGTGCTCAGGCGCCTTTGAAAATGCAGACTGGCAGAAACTTTGTTGCCTAGGGAACTAAGGCCATGTCTCCATGGAAAACTTACTCTGCACCAGAACAGGGTCCTCAAGCAGCCATGTGGTGGGCAGATGGCTTCCTGCACCGGAAGCAATGTAGCTGTGCCCCTGCAGTCCTAGGGGCATGCTAAATAGCAGGGGAGTGGACTAATTGGTCCTGTCACTCGGCAGGCAGGATGAAGCACCACGCAGACATGGCTGGGCTATTTTCAAGATAGGAAGCAGCCTGACAGGAGCAGTAGTGTATTTGAGGGCACCACTTTGAACCCACAAAGTTTACCATGTAGGCGCGGCCTGAATGTATATCAACATGGTGCAAAGCAGCACCATGCGGAGAAACGCCTGCTGGCTCTGCACACGGTAGCTCTGCAACTGGAAGCAGGAATGCTGTGTTAGTGTGAGGCTGTGTCTGAGCTAATTAACTCAGCTGAGAAGTAGGTCTTATTAGCCTTAGGAAGGTACACAAAGTGTTGTGCTCACAGTTAGATAGGGGCATCTCTGCATGGCACTGCATTGTGTGGTGTACACATATACCCTAAGGTCCCCAGGAGCATCTGTTAGACAGCACCTGATCTGCAGCTTTAAAAATGTCAATGATGGAAACATCATAAATCCATGATGTAGGTATCTTCCTGTTGCAGGACCTAAAATCCCTTTAACATTCCAGTCCACAGTGTTTACATTTTCCAGTTAATACAGAAAATAATCTCAATGCACTTTGCTGAGATCAAATATCTGGCACATAATTATTTTTCCCATGTGTTAATGAAAACTGTACATACTATTTATAACATCTTATCACTGTGGGATTTTTTTTTCTTGGCTTTATGCATCTTGAATCCACAACACCTTTATTTCCCCTTAACATTTCACATTTAGCTTTTATTTCATGTTGAAGGCATTTATTGTTGTATTATTTATGTATAGGAACAAGATTAATATTTCCCCAGCTGCTGCTCTTTCAGTAATAAAAAGCAAGCTTGACAAAAAGAAGTAACTGTTTTACAGGTGCACCAGGAGAAATGCAAATGTTATTTCAGGAGATAGAATGTAGGAGCCTTTCAGCAAAAAGACAGGATAATTTTCAGTGTTTGTGCCATTAGTTCATTGGAAGAGCAATTCGATTGTGAGGTTATTTCAGAAAGGAGGTGATGGAAAAGTCAGTCAATTATGTTGCTTTCTTTTTAGTCCTCATTTTTAGCAAGCATCCCTTCTTGCCCATGAACGCCATGCTTGTGCACTGGGGCAGCCCCCATATTGCCAACTATCCTAATGTTTGATGTACTCCTGTAAAATCCCAGCTCCAGGTATCTGATGTGAAAAGATGTAGGAATCTCCATGTCCAATTTTTAGTAAAAATTCCTAGTTAGTCGTAGGAACAAAAACTTGAAAACGTAACCTGTGAATACCCTAGTAGGTCAGAAAGCAAAGAAAAAGAACACAGCCTGTATTGCTTTCCTTAAAACAAAAGTAAGTACCTTGCAATTTTTGGAAAACTACTTTCCTGGTATGTGGAAGGGTTTGATTTAATATTTTTTGAAATCTTGGGCTTAGTAATGCCACAGTCCTCAAGACTTTAGTGCATTTTGTGTTTAGGATACAGTGGTGGATAACATGAATGTCTTTCCTCTGTCCTGATTCACTGTTGTCCTGCTGTCTCTTTGCTGCAGAAAGGACCTATGTGGTAGGAGCACTCCCCCCGTACATGGCACAGGAGAGAGCAAAGATAGACTAGAGATGCAGGTGGGAGGAATGTAATTGGAATCAACCTTCATCCAAGTTCTTCCTTGCATCCCGAGATGCTACTGATTTACACCAGCTGAAGATCGTGTCTGCTTGAAGTGCAGTTTGCACCACTTTTTAACGTAGAAGTACCTTTTAATGTAAAGAAACAAAGCAAGAGCTCTCAGGTCATGCAGAAGAAACTCCCTCATAGAACAGTTGCATACAAACCCACCTGGTACATCTCTTGTCCCAAGCTTTGTCCCCCTCTCTGTATTAACCTGGTGTGTCACCTTCCTCCTTCAAACCTCATCTGTTTTCCCCTCCCCACCAAGTGTGCTAGGTGACTGCAACATTTACTATGTGGCTTTGCTCCAGCAATTTAAAGTACATTATGTGCTTACAGCACTATCCTCAGACAACCCAGGGGGGGAAAATGAGATTACATGCAATTACCTCCACTGTACTTTCTCCCTCTCCCCTTTGCGGGCCAGAACAACCCATATTCAGCAACTGCCAATGACCTTAAAGTATACAGAGTAGGGCACTTTTAGCAGACAGGTGTATCAATAGCAGGGCAAAGAAACTGCCTGTTGAAATTGTCTTAAATCACTAAGAAGCTTCTAGCCCTCCATTTGGGGAGGTGGTTTGGGCCTAGGGCTCTACCTACTTGGGTTTATATAATGTACTTCTTAAAAAGAGCTGCTAGCATGACTCATGTCATCATTGGTATTGTGGTAGGAGCCTAGGGGAACCTGCAGTCAAGGAGTGAGACCCCCTTGTCCAGTCTGTGCCCCAAAGAGCTTATAATCCTTGTGAAAACCCAGTGAATAAAAGAGAGAATAGCTTTCCCTGGCTAGGGACAGACATTGCACATAAACCGGTTTAAGTGATCAGAGACTGGTTTAAACCTGTAACAGAACAGACATTCAGTGCACATAAACCAGTTTCAAAATGGCTGAAACCAGTTTAAGATAAACCTGGTTGAATGTAGTATCAACCTTAACAGATTGAGCTCAAGCTGGTTTATGCAATGTCTGTCCCAGACCCCAATGTCTGTCCCAGACACCTATGTCTGAATTCTTGATCTTTCAATCTAAGTAACATCAGGACATATAAAGCCAAGGATCTAGGATGTTTCATCCACCATTTGTTCTAGGATAGAAATCACATGCAACACTTAGACCTAGAATAGTACAGTCTATAAATACATTTAATGCATGTTTCTAAGGGCATCTATGCTGCCTCCTGGGAACCCAGCTTGGGTATTGGGATGGTTAAACTAGGTTAAAACTATTGCACTGCAGTCGTACCTTTAATGGCAGTAGAGATATAACCTAAATAAACACATTAAATAAAGGGTGGCAAGGGACATAAATAAGAAAGAGGTGACTTGTTCAGGGACACATACTCAGAGCAGAGCCGGCTGGAAGAACCCACGTCTCCAAATATTGCCTTTTCTATGGCATCACGTTGACCTTCCTCATTCCTGGGGATGAGGAATCCTTTCTGTTTGAAGTCTTTGACCGAGGAGCTAAAACCCTCAGCCATCTGGCAGCTGAGTGCTGGCTGCAAGTCAGCTGCTCAAATGCAATTTATTTCCCCCTTTGAATTTGGACTTTATATGAGCTTATGGGAGTCATCTATGAAGTACCCAAGGGTTCATGTCCATATAATGGCTACTTCTTCTAGAGGAAATCATCTGAGGTGCTTTATATACCTCTGTTATTAAAGTCCAGGTGTATTTTTATCTACCAAGTGTAGTATTTGGCTATAAAATAAAAAGCTGGTAAATAAAACAAGGTTAAAAATGCAGGCTAAATTATTAAAGCTATTTGGTTTTTGTCCTTTGGTTATAGATGGTTCTTCAAACTTCTCTCCTAGGTTTTAATTTTTTTCCCCACTATTTAATTCAACCCAAGTTTTGTTCTCTTTTCTTAAACAAATAAAAGAGCAATTTTGCCCAGCACACCACCTTCCCCTGGGTCTGAGCCACTGCCTGTGGCCTCCAGCAATATTGCTTCCTGCTACTAAGCTGGTTCAGGAATGTTCAGAAATTGGATGGGAGACCTCCAGGGTATCTCGGATATGATGCTGGTGATTCAGTAAAAGCCATTTTTTCCTTCTTGTTATTAATCACGTTTATTACGGTAGCGTGTGGCCAACTGAGAACAGGGCTCCATTATGCTAGTCACCGTAGAAACAGAATAATGCACAGCCCCTGCCTCAAAGTGCTAACAGTCAAATAGATTATTATGATCTAGTAGAGTGAAGGTTGAAACAATGCCCTGGCACAATATTAGGGGCACCTGTTCTAATGATGCTCAGATGAGGTCCAGGGGAAAGGGCACTGGACTGGGACTTGAGGTCTTCTCCCATCTCTCTCTCTCTCTCATTTGGCTCTGTAGCCATGAGTGGGTCACCTCACCTCTGTCTTCTCAGTTCTAGAAAATGAAATTTGGATTTAAAACCCTTGCTTAGGGCAAACTTAGTTCTGTAAAAAAAGATTTACACATTATACTGATAGCAAGAGGTAGTTAGCTGTGTCAGTCTGAAGTCAGGTAGAAGGCAGAGCAGAGTGGCACCTTGCAGACTGATTAAATCAGCTTGCTTTGTCACATGCTATAAGTGAGGTGCCACTCTGCCCTGCCTTATACCAATGTAGTGTGATTAGGGTATCAATCTGTCCCTTCTGAATTCCTATGTCTCAGGATATGAGTGGCCAAGCACCAGAAGCTAAACCAATAAAACCTACTCCTTTTGCCAGACAAAGAGTTATCCAAGAAAGGTTATACTTGTAAAGACGCATGTTTAAATTCATGCTAGAGATTTAGCACAAAAAAATGCAGCGTGGACAAGATCTTAGGGTTGCAGAAGGGGCATATGATTTGGGGGAGGGACCCAAAAATGATCATAATAGAAAAAGAAAGAGAAGAAGAGAGAAAAAAACATCTTGCAATTTTCACAAGAGCAAGGATGAAAACCTTTGTGCTTTGCCAGGCAAAATGTCTTCTACCTTTTCTGTTGGACATGGGGTTCTTCACTTTTTATAATTTTCTCAGTGGAGCTGTAATTCTAGTTCAGATATGGCCAAAGTTAATGGTCAAACGGGCCCATGATAGCAGGCCCCTAATGCATGGTGTGAAACTGGATTAGCCATATACACTTTCTGTTTCAGTTCCATGATCGGGGAACAGGGGGTAATGTCAAATGCTCATGCTTTGTAAAGAGCTTTGAGATCCTTGCCAGAGAAAAGTAAATACTGATATTCTTGTTAAACAATCTGATCCACTTCTAAACATCAAGCACCACCTCCTTAGCCTACAAAGTACTTGTCTCTGCTGCAAATAAAAACCAAAACTCTGCTGTGAATGTTCCCTTTATACATTTAGCTTCCTTCATTTCATGTGGGAGAGGAAGAGCAATCCCAGAGCAGGGCACCAGCTTGAGCCATAGGAGACCCAGGTTTAATTCCCTGTTCTGCCACATACTTACTATGCAACCTTGGGCAAATCACTTAATTTCTCTGTGAAGAGAAAAAATAGCAGAGGCTTCAGTGTAGTGTGTGTATGCTCTGGTTTCTGCACTGAAGTCTGTTCAGCCACATCTCCACTGTTACTCTTTCCTGGGCTAGCTGAAGTCTGGAGACCTCCCTGTGCTTTAGTTACATCTTTGGCCTCAATGTTGGTATAACCTAAGACAGATGACTAGATAGCGCCCCTGCATAACACCACGTTATGTTATAACTAGACCTGAGGGGGTTAGCTCCAGAGATAACATTTAGTTATTGAAAGAAGAAATGTCTGGGTAACAGCTGCACTGTTAAAATACTCAATAAAGCAATTCTGCTGACGTGAAAATTGCATGCAGCATGATAATGTTTCAATACTTACATCAGTGCTAAAGGCTGGCTCCATATCTGCGGGTCAGCATGATGTATTCCGCCTAGTGCCATGCACGCTTGTGGCTCTATATAACGAACAATGAGTAATTTCAGAGAAACGTGACGGACCCACCTGCCAATGCTTTCATTATAGAATGAATTACAAATGCTTTGGACTTCAATAGCACTGTTGGAACTGAGACTCTTAAAATGCTATACAAGGCCTAATAAATATTTCATATTCCAAGGTGGTCAGAAGTTTTTTGCCCCTACAATAAATTATAGCTTTGCTTTGCTTTTCTTTTTTCCTTTTTACCAAAAACAAGCTCAGAATTTACCAAAAATTCCGAGAAATCAAATAATCAGATTTCAGACACTTTTTTATTTATAAGGAAAGCGGATTGATCCTTCTCACAAAAAAAACCCAAGTATAGTTGCCAAGCCAATTTTCTGTCAAAAAAGTTTTGATGCAAAATAGTTGACCGACCCTGCAAATATATGTCCCAGGAAGGTAAAGAGTATTCCCATTTTCTCTAATGGGAACATATTGCAGAGAGGTGATGCCAAAGTCCATGATAGGGCCAAGAGTAGACCCCTGGCTCCCACCCCCTGCACCAACTATGTTGATGCCATGGTCTGGAGTAGTGTGAAGGACATTAATACCATATATGCTTCATGTCACCATCGCAGCTCAAATAATAAGAACAGATAAAATGGACAAGGACAGAGATTGAGGAAAGAACTTGTTTCATTGTTTGCTCTTATGGGCCTGAGGCAGCTGAGCTGAAAGTCTCTGCCAGTGGAAAGGGGCAGCAGCCTTGGGTTGCTACCAGTACCAAGCTGTCTGGATTAGCATTCTACTTCTGCTTCCAAAATAAAAGAGAAGGCTCTTGCAATGGGACTTGAGGCAGCTGCATGGGGCTTATTTCAGACCCTTAACCTTTTTCTCTTTGTGTGTTCCAACCTCAGGATTATTTTAAGAAAGGGGGTTTTAATTATATAATGTATGTGTTTCGTTATATTGTATATTGATTTCATCCAATGATTTATGTGTTCCTCACCCTGAGTTATATCCAGTAATGGCATGTCATTTTTTTTTCTTTGTGAATAGTCTGTTGCAGCCTAAGAGAAGTGTTGGGAGAAAGAATATCCTTGATTATACTCCTCATCAGGCTTGTAAGGCTTACTCTGTATTTGTTAAAATTAAGATGTTAAAAAAGTGCTTCACAGAGATGGGTAAATTGATTCATATTAAATTACAAATGAAGCTGAGCGGCTAATATTAGGCTCTGAGTTGGAACTGCATCAAGCCCAAGGTCTTGGTGGGATTTTAACCAAAAGTAGTAAAAGATCCTGAAAGGCTGCTGATGTCATAAGATTTCTGTTTATTCTAAATAGCAGATTTCTGCCATCGACTAGTTTCTTCCTGTAATTCCTGCCCCCTGAGGAGGATCTTGGCAAAACATTCTTGCATTGTAGTTGTTGCTTTTGGAGCCATTCCCTGATGGTCACAGATTAATCCTGATTTGGGGCCTGTAGTCACAATTGTGACTGCTGTGCTTTCTTTGTTTGTGATCATCATTGTGGTACCAGAATTGCAAGCAACTACCTGAGCATCCATGCTGTGGCAGCATTTTCAGCCTAACCAAAGGCCAGCACGCACATATAAAATATCTTGAAAAAGACTTAGAAATCCAAGAAGAGCCTATCCCAATGAGACTCCTGTGCCATTTGGAGATGTGAGCTCTGTTAGATACCATGCCCTAGGCTGCAAAAAATAAGTAAGCAACAATTTGTCCAAACCCAACTGAAATATTTGTCATGTTCTCCACTATGTGCCTCATTTTGCATTTTGATCAATGCAGCAATTTTGCAATAACAAAATGCTGTGTCAGAACATGAATTCATGCAGTGTTACTACTGCAGCCAGCAGGTGAAAGTTAGCAAGTGACATTGAATACTCATTTCAAAGTAAGTACTAGGGCTGTGACAAATGTTGACGGCTGTTTCGTTTTGTTTTGTTTTGTTTCGGATGTTTCAACAGTCGAAACACCGAATCTGAAACAAAATGCAGGGTTCTGAAACAGCTCCGAAACTAAACAGGCCAGCCAAAACTTTTTGGAAATTTTCCCAAACGATTTGGATGTTTCTGGAATGTTTCAGAGGTGGGCTTTCAGGGAAAGAGAGAAGGAGAACAAGGGGTAGGGTGGGACGGGGAGGGGAGGGGAGGACTGCTCTGATATTGACATCTGTAGCTAGACAGTGATAACAATCTGTCCCTGAGGTCCCTTCCAATCCCAGTGATCTGGGGGAGGGACAGAAAAGAAGCATAAAAGGCTGTTTGTGAACCAAGTCTGCCATTTTGCAGCTGCGTCTGTCTCGGTAGGAGCAGCAGAGACAGAGAGCACTGCAGCATAATTCTTTTAGCTTGCAGCTTGGTAGTGCCTTGCTACCAAGTTGTAGCCATTTCATTTACCAATCCTTTCCTATTTATTTACCCTCACCTACCCTTCCCCAAAAATCCTGTTATTTGTTCTTCTTCCCCCCCCCCCCGCCAAACAAAAAGAAAGCAGTGCTTTGCCTGGAAAGCCCTCAATACACATACATTCAATTTTATCACACGCACACACACACTTCCAGCACACAAAATATGAAGCGTGCTGGAATGGCAGGTTTTCCAGCTGGGGAGGGAGAGGGGGCAGAGGGAGAGCTGTAAACTGCCCTCTGCTCCTGCCCCCCTCCACCGCAAACTTAGACGCAGTCTTTTCCCTAGCACTAGCCAGCATGAGGCTTCTTCTGGTGCTAGTGGCAGCAAGGAGGTGGGACCAGTGCCTGCATCTGCACCCCCTCCAATAACACCAGTCAGAATAATAACCCCCAGCAACACCAGCATGTCACTGACAGTCTCCTTCACCCCCATTTCAGTTCCCAGCCTGAGCCTTCCAGTGCCAGAGGAGGAGCTGGATCTGGAAGCAGCGGACCTGAGTGTTCTAGCAAAAGAAATTCTGGGGACCAAGGGGGAATCTGAGTTTGTGCTCAACACCTCTCAAAGTTCCCCTAGAGCCAGGTCTCCTTCCCCAGAAGACACTTTGGAGGAGGTCAAGGTAGAGGTTGTGAAGGTTAGTAGCTTAGCTGAGTCCACTCCTTCTGTTGTTGTGTCTCTGCCTGCTGAGGAGGGGGATCAGGGACAGGCAGGATCCACACCTGCACCCCAGAAGTGAGGGGGTAGTGTGGTGTGGGATCATTTTGAGGTGGCAGATGACCTCAAGTATGCTACCTGCCTGCACTGCTGATGTAAGACTATCTGGGGCAAGGAGGAAAAACACTACAGCACCACGGGGATGTTGATGTATCTCTGCAGGCACCACCCCCTTGCCCTTGCTCCTCCTCAGCCTAGCACCAGTGAGAGCATGCCCAAAAAGAAGTCCCCCCTCTTGTTCCAAAGCCCCCATCTCCCTGAAGTACAGGCAGACCACCCTGGAACAGTGGGGCAAAGGCAGACAAAAAAGGGGTGTGTTGCAAAGGCAAGCAAGATTACCCAGAGCATTGGGAAGATGCTCTGGATTGCCAGCCCTTCTCCCTAGTTGAGCGGCCAGGGTTCAGGCAGCTCATAGTGCTTGTGGCCCCATCATACCAAGTGCCCGCATGTACCACCTTCAGTAGGATGGTGGTGCCCTCCCTGTATGAAGCGTGCAGGGAGTACTTGAGGGAGGAGCTGCTCAAGGCAGTTCTGCAGGTGGCCTTACACTTCACCTTGGACATCTAGAGCAGCTGGGGTGGAGATCATGCCTACCTGGGGGAGGGGTTGCGCTTTATGTCAATGAGCAATATACATCAGCCCTCATCAAGATGGAATCGAAGGATGAGGAAGTAGAAAGATTGTGGGTTAGGCTACATGGGCGGCAAGGAGAAAGGGATTTGGTGGTAGGGGTCTGCTACAGATCCCCACACCAAGGGGAAGAAATAGATTCAGGGCTCCTGAGGCTGCTCTCGGAGACCATAAAAGCTAAGGAGGCGGTAGTCATGGGGGACCTAAACTACCCAGACATCTGCTGGGAGAGACAGACAGCAAAGTCCCACCATTCACGCAGGTTTCTAACCTGTGTACAGGACCTCCACCTGACACATGAGGTTCACGGTCCCACTAGGGGGAATGCCATACTAGATCTGGTATTGGCAATGGGGAATGACATGGTAGGGGACCTACAGATTGGTAGCCATCTGGGGGACAGTGATCACCTAATAATAGAATTCTTCATAAGACGTCGAGTGGGTAAGGTAACTAGTAGGGTGAAAGTGCTAGACTTTAGGAAAGCTGATTTCAATGAACTCAGGGGATTAGTCAAGGACGCACTGCAGAGTAGGAGTCTTGAAGTGATGGGAGCCCAAGAAGGGTGGCTGTGCCTTAAGGAAATGATCCTTCGGGCACAAAGCAAGACGATCCCGATGCGAGGAAAAAGAGGGAAAGGGGCCAGGAGGCTTCCTTGGCTGACCAGAGAAATCCAGGGCAGCCTAAGGGCCAAAAGGGGAGCACATAAGAAGTGGAAACAGAGAGCGATCACCAAAGGCGAATATACCTCCTCTGCTCACGCTTGTAGGAAGGCAGTTAGACGGGCCAAAGCTACCATGGAGCTGAGGATGGCATCCCAAGTAAAGGACAACAAGAAATTGTTTTTTAGATATATAGGGAGTAAAAGGAAGGCCCAGGGAGGAATAGGACCCCTGCTAAACGGGCAGAAACAATTGGTGACGGACAGGGGGGACAAGGCTGAACTCCTCAACGAGTTCTTTGCCTCAGTGTTCCTAAGCGAGGGGCACAACAAGTCTCTCACTGGGGTTGTAGAGAGGCAGCAGCAAGGTGCCAGACTACCATGCATAGACCCTGAGATGGTGCAGAGTCACTTGGAAGAACTGGATGCCTTTAAGTCGGCAGGCCCGGATGAACTCCATCCGAGGGTGCTGAAGGTACTGGCCGACATCATAGCAGAGCCACTGGCAGGAATATTTGAACGCTCGTGGCGCACGGGCAAAGTCCCGGAGGACTGGAAAAGGCCCGATGTGGTCCCCGTTTTCAAGAAGGAGAGGAAGGAGGACCCAGGCAACTATAGGCCAGCCAGTCTCACCTCCATCCTTGGCAAAATCTTTGAAAAAATTATCAAGGCTCACATTTGCGAGAGCCCAGCAGGACAAATTATGCTGAGGGGAAACCAGCACAGGTTCATAGCAGGTAGATCGTGCCTGACTAATCTAGTCTCTTTTTATGACCAGGTTACGAAACGCCTGGACACAGGAGGAGGGGTGGATGTCGTATACTTAGACTTCAGGAAGGCCTTCAATATGGTATCCCACCCCATACTGGTGAACAAGTTAAGAGGCTGTGACTTGGATGACTACACAGTCCTGTGGGTGGCGAATTGGCTGGAGGGTCGCACCCAGAGAGTCGTGGTGGATGGGTCGGTTTCGACCTGGAAGGGTGTGGGCAGTGGGGTCCCGCAGGGCTCGGTCCTTGGACCGATACTCTTTAATGTCTTCATCAGCGACTTGGACGAGGGAGTGAAATGTACTCTGTCCAAGTGTGCAGATGACACAAAGCTGTGGGGAGATGTGGACACGCCGGAGGGCAGGGAACAGCTGCAAGCAGACCTGGACAGGTTGGACAAGTGGGCAGAAAATAACAGAATGCAATTCAACAAGGAGAAATGCAAAGTGCTGCACCTAGGGAGGAAATATGTCCAGCACACCTACAGCCTAGGGAATGACCTGCTGGTTGGCACAGAAGTGGAAAGGGATCTTGGAGTCCTAGTGTACTCCAAGATGAACATGTGTCAGCAGTGTGACGAAGCCATCAGAAAAGCCAATGGCACTTTATCATGCATCAGCAGATGCATGATGAATAGATCCAAGGAGGTGATACTTCCCCTCTATCGGGCGCTGGTCAGACCGCAGTTGGAATACTGCGTGCAATTCTGGGCACCGCACTTCAAGAGGGATGCGGATAACCTGGAGAGAGTCCAGAGAAGGGCCACCCGCATGGTTAAGGGCTTGCAGACCAAGCCCTACGAGGAGAGACTAGAGAACCTGGACCTTTTCAGCCTCCGCAAGAGAAGGTTGAGAGGCGACCTTGTGGCTACCTATAAGTTCATCACGGGGGCACAGAAGGGAATTGGTGAGGTTTTATTCACCAAGGCACCCCCGGGGGTTACAAGAAATAATGGCCACAAGCTAGCAGAGAGCAGATTTAGATTGGACATTAGGAAGAACTTCTTCACAGTTCGAGTGGCCAAGGTCTGGAACGGGCTCCCAAGGGAGGTGGTGCTCTCCCCTACCCTGGGGGTCTTCAAGAGGAGGTTAGATGAGCATCTAGCTGGGGTCATCTAGACCCAGCACTCTTTCCTGCCTATGCAGGGGGTCAGACTCGATGATCTATTGAGGTCCCTTCCGACCCTAACATCTATGAATCTATGAATCTGTCCCTCACAGGGCATTGGTGCCATCAGTCAGGCCATCGATGAGCTCTCCTTCAAGCCAAGGTGATGGATTAGTCCCACAAGGCAATGGAGATAATGGGGCCATGAACTGCATGGTGCAGGGGTGCCTCATTGGGCAGAGTGAGCTCACCCACAGGTTCATGGTCACCAACAATGGGGCCAACTTGGTCAAGGTGGTCCGTGCTGCCAACTTTGTTGGCATTTGCTGTGTGGCACACAAGTTCCACCTCATAGTCAGGGACTACATGGAGGGGGACAGGGCTGCCAGTGATGGTGCCAGCACCACCAGACAGCTTATTTCAAAATGCAGGAAGGTGGTGGGCTACTTCCCCCAGAGCATCAAGGGGGGCAAGATGCTGTGGGACAAACAGGCAGAACTGAGTGTCCCGCAGCGCAAAATCATCCAGGATGTGGAAACTCGGTGGAACTCCACATACCTGATGCTCAAGAGGCTGGTTTAGCAACAGAAGGCCATCCATGAGATGTCCTTGCTTGGGGAGATTGGGATCAGCAGCCCCCTTAACAGAGCTGAGTGGGATACCATCTCTTAGATCTTGCTGATCCTCAAGCCATTCCTCGAGGTGACTGAGATCTTCAGTGCTGATGATGCCCTCCTTAGCCAGGTAATCCCCATAGTCCAGGAGCTTGAGAACCAAATGGAGAAGTTCCAGGGGATCAATGTTCCTGGCTGGGGCAAGCCGCTTTCACCAGAAGTGCAAGCACTGGTGAAGCAGCTGAAGAAGGGTGACAAAGGAGGGCTGGATCTGTCGAGGTCCAGTACGGTCCACATGTTGGTGGGCATGTGTGACCCAAGGGTGAAGGGGAGCATGTGCACTGGCTGCACCAAAACCCTCAGTCCCTGGGCAGAGGTGCTGGTGAACAGTTAGGGAGGCAGAAGGGCAGAGGCGAGGGGACGTGGGAGAAGGGGATCCACTTTCCCGTGCCAACACTCCCAGCACCAGCCAGTCTCCTCCATGCCAGCTGCTGCCAATGTGGGCCAAAGGCATGGCTTCCATGGTGGGGTCCAAACATATCAGATCCCAATCTCGGGCAGGTAGCGCCAAGGCTTCAGCGGCTACCCATCTTGACAAGGACATGGAGCCCCTGGACTGTGACCCCTTGGCCTATTGGGCAACCCACAGCCAGATGTGGCAGGATCTAGCCATGGTTGCCCAGGAACACTTGTTCTGTCCACCAACCAGTGTTCCAAGCAAGAGGGTGTTCAGCATTGCTGGGGATGTTGTGATGTTGGATCCTGGTTTGGTGGAGCAGCTGGTGTTCCTCAAGGTGAACCTCTCGCTGCTGGGGTTCCCCAAGCTCCACCTGAAGACAGAGCGAGTACCACCCTCCTCACTCCTATTTCCTTTTTTCCTTTTTTAAAAAAATCATTTAATGCTCTGCTCTCAGAGCTGGAGGCAGCACTCCCTGTATCACCAACCAGCAGGGGAACATGTCCCTGCTGAGCTCCCATGCCATGGCAAACTTGGAGGTATGGACTGGAGCTATGGGGAAGGAGGGGGCCGCAGGTCCTAGGCATGACCACTAAAACTGCGCTTTGCCAGGGTTGGGAGGCCTGGTGGGACTGCCAGTGGTGCGGCAGCCCCAAGAAATGCCAGGACTGAGGATCTCCCTGGTGAAAGGTGGGTAGGAGGTGCCATAACCTCCAGCTACCACAGGCACACACACATAGTCCTGGCTGGGGCAAGCCCAGATCCATCACGTTTTTGACAGACCTGAGGCTTGCTGGTTGCAGCGGAGTTGTGAGGCTCCAGGTGAGCTCAGCTTAGCTGCCCGGGATGCCATCTGCAAGGCATGGGCTTTCGGGTTTAAAACCCTTCATCAGGCTGGAGAAGCATCTAGTTGGTGTGTGTGTGTGCTCTTCCTGGATGGAAGGACTAGCAGAGAAGTCAGAGGCTGGCATGCAATGCAGGCAAGAAAGCCAGCCAGTGAAAATGGAAATGGAGGTGTCAGGGAGTGAGGGACAGGCTGGGGTAGCGGGGAAGGCAGATGTATCAGGTAAAAGTGGAGAGGTACCTGGGGAGTCAGGTGTCAGGCAGGTTGTAGTATATCATAAATCCAATATCTATATTGAGTCCATGAGTTCCTGCATTTAGGAGGTTGAAGAAGTGAAGTTCATAGGCCAGTCTGTGAAAAGTGGTTTGTAAATTCCCTTTGAGGTTCAGGACTGAGAGACTGGAGACAGTGGTTTTTTGTGAGAAATGTGCCCCCATAGGTAGTTGGGTATTCTTGTCTTTGATAGATTCTGGTGTGCTGTTTGCAGGGGTACTGGAGATTGTTGGCAGGTTTTGTGTTTTGGGCTGTAGGAAGTTGGCTTCTGGTGATGAGGTTAGTGAGGTTCAGAGCTTGTTTGAATTTACAAACAACTTATCACAGACAGGCCTATGAACTTCACTTCATCAACCTCCTAGATGCAGAAACTCATGGACTCGATATAGACGTTGGATTTACGACATGCAACAACTTGCCTGACATCTGACTCCCCAGGTAGCAGGTATCTCTCCACTTTTACCTGCTACATCCACCTTCCCCCACTACCCCAGCCTGTCTCTCACCCCTTGATGCCTCAATTTACATTTTCACTGATTGGCTTCCTTGCCTGCATTGAATGCCAGCCTCTGGCTTCTTTCCTATTCCTTCCATCCAGGAGGAGCACACACCAAATGCAAGTGCTTCCTCAACCTGATGAAGGATTTTTGAACCCGAAAGCTTGCAAAGAAGAATTTCTCCAACTAATCAGTTGGTCTAATAAAAGATGTCAGATTAACACAAAGAACCTTGTCTGCCAGTGTCATGTCCTTAGATCAACATGGCTACAACCTACACCCCTAGCACCTGTCCCCGGTCACCTGACCAGAAGGAGGCAGGGCCCTGGGCACATCTAAGCCCCAGGGCTGGGGCTGGCAGGGAGAGTTCCCCGGCAGCTGCTGGAGAAGACGCTTCTGCAGGAAAGCAAAGAAAGGCTCTGTGACAGTTTGGCTGCCCGAGATGCTGCTGGTGCTACTTTTAAAGTGGTGGACTGAGCTGAGTCTGTAGGGGAGAAAGAGACCTCATTGGGGCACACTCCCATGTTGTGTAGGGCCCCAGTGCCAGTGAGGTTGTGCCTTAACATATACACAAAGTCATGCATCTCACGAGTTTTGCTTGTCAGCAGCCTGAGGTGCAGTTTCCCAGAAACCCCTGCACCTATCTCCTTGTAATCTGGAAGGCTTCATGGCCTCAGCAAGGGCTGCCATCCCTGCAGTTTTCAGCCTTCACTGCCTTCACACTCTCACACATCACAAGTTTTGCTTTGAACAGTTTGAGGTGCATTTTCCCAGAAACCCCTGCACCTATCTCCTTGAAACTTGGCATACCACATGGCCTTAAAAGGGGATAGCATGCCTGAAAGTTTCATCTGAATCAAGCAAGAAATGACATTATAGGTAGCTTTGTGATTCCCCATTATAGGCTGTGGCTGAAACCGGTGAAATTCTGAAACTGCTCCGAAATAGTTTCAGCTGAAACGAAATGGGACAGTGATTCAAAACACCAAAACAAACCACTATCCCTCCAAAATGCCAAATCCAGATTGAAATGAGACAGCCATTTTGGACAGCCCTATGAAACGCCGAAACAAAACACTGTCCCTCCGAAACGCCAAATCTGAAACCAAAATGAAACGCAGGCATTTCACACAGCCCTAGTAAGTATCAATGAGAACAGAGTTAATTTTTTCAGATCTAGATGATGATAAACTTTTTTCTAATTTTTACTTTAGGTCTTGCTTTTCCATTGAAGGCAGCACTGCAACGTGATTGCATGCTAGAGTTCAAGATAGTTTGTCACCTTGGAAAGAGACATGATCTCATGACAGTGGGCCAAGGGATTGTTTGATGTGAACAATAAGGAACAAGATACTTTTAAAATAATTGGTACAACAATATAGTCAGCACTTAAAGGCAAAATGAATTAAAAGGAATTTCAGTTAATGTGACAAGGCACTTTAATGCCTGGGAGCAAGTGGAAACAGTAAAGAACTTCAGGGATTTTAATCTTGTTTGTCAAGTAATGCATCACAGCTGTTTTCCTAAATCTCAAAAATAATCAGCATCCATGGTAAACGGAGCCTGGATTAAACATGAATAGGAGCGTTCTTCTGTTAAACTGTATCTTGTTATGCCACAACATGTCAGCTTCTAATTGGATGCAACTCAAGGTGACATGATTTCAGTAGCTTGATGCAATGTAACGCATCAAACATGGAAGAGAAGAGTATGTTTCCAAGAGCAGTATTTTCTAATATTTCTTATTATCCAACAAGTTCCATGTGCATTTGAGTCTAGTTGGGGTGAGGTATTTCAAAATGAAGACTGGTTAAAGCTGGAGCTAATAATCCCATGCCTTTTGATTTGGTTCCAAACTTAGACTTACCCAGTGTTCAACACATCTGGATTCAGGGGTTCTTCTTCAGATCATTATTACAGAGAAATGATAGTATCTCCACAATCAATATTGCAGCCAGCTTTCAGTGTAAGGCATAGTTCAGAGAACATATTTTTGCCTGCAAGATTTCTTCTCTTTTTTTGGTTTTAAAGTTGCTGTTTTTATGATCTAAAGGCCCAGTTCCAAAAATCTTAAATTCTTCTGGGCAAAATTATATGTTATAATTCCTTAAAGTGCTACTTGCACAACTGCTGAAATGTTGTTATAGAAAAACTCATATCTCAATTTTGTTAACATCAACTGTCACCTTAAGTTGTAAAGGTTCATTGCCCTTGTAATAGGTGCATGTAACCTGAGCCAGGATGAATCAGAAAATGATGGAGAATATACAGAGAATTCTAGCAGAAAGGCTGTAGGTTGTACTCCAAAGAAGTACAATTGTACACAAATCCAAAACTGGAACATAATTCAAATGGCTGACAATAAAGGCCTAAGTTTTCTAATGCCCGCTAATTCAGAGGATCTTGGTTGCCCATATAGCCACTCCAGGAAATATTCTTTTCATGTTATGAGCCCAAATGGCAGCCTTCCAGCTGTGTTACTGCCATTTTTGGCACTTACACATAGTTTGGGATGCTACTCCCTGTGTGGTGTGGATGTTTTAGCCCCAGTAGCTGAGCAGGAAACAGCAGAGCTAGTCACATGTACTGCCACTGAGGTTAGCTGGGAAAGTTAGAGGTGTCAGGGTTTAGCAGAAGAAATGCATGAGGCAAGGTGATTAACTGAGAGTGCTTTCTCCTCACCCACCAGCTGACCAGAAGGAGGAAGCAACCAGAGAGCTGCTAAACTTTTGAGTTCCTCAGCTGAATTTTAAATAGTAAGGGAACGTTTCATGATTTCCCTGCTATATTTGCCTTCAGTCAGATAAACAAATGCTGCAGCAATATGACATAAGTTGGTAAAGTGCATCTACCAAATGGGAAGTGGTTTGAGTCAGAATCAGAGCTCTTGTATTTTATACCCAGTTGTAGATCATGGGCCTCAGCAAGTCCCACAAGCTCTCGTGGAAAGGGATGTAATGATGCCAAGATTATCCACAAGAGTAACCCAAAAGGTCAGCTACTTGTCTAGGTAGCCCTAAGGCTGTGTGCTAGGGAGATGTCTCTTCTCCCAGTAGTATCTGCCTGGATGGTTACCACAGATGGCTTTCGTTCCTTGAAACCCAGGGCAGTCTAATTTAGTCAGCAAACTCTGATATGCTGGTCTTCAACATGGATATTCAAGAGCTTTTATTATCTCTAAATTGCAGTGAACCTGTGCCTTGGCTCTGCTGCTTAATGAGGGGGTATGTGTGCAATTTGACCTCTCCAAACATTGGTCTCTCTTCAGGAAAGCATTGCCCTTCTGGAAATCACTGGACTGATGTGATCAGAAACATAACCACCTGCTTGGTTGCCTTCCTTAGTATGTGCTTTCCTGAATCAAGACCAGAGGCAGTAACAGCTAACCCAGTGAAATGCATCTATGCTTAGCTGAAGCCATTAGATTTATCTCTATTAGCTCATGCTCCAGTTTTCAGCTCAGGGTGCCTTTGGCTTCTGCGTCAGCTGTATTTTATCACTGTAAAATGCTGTGTAATGCTGCATCAATAAATTCTGTATTAGAGAAATCTGCAAAGGAGCAACAGCCTTATCTTAATTAGGCAAAATATATGATTCCTGCCACAGACCATACCAGAAGCCAGTCAACCCTGTTACAGAGTCATTTTTTTTTTCTTGCTTGATACTCTTTAAAAAATAGAAAGGGGCTTTAGGGGAACTGGCATTAAGACATCACAGTATCAAGGCAAGTCTATATGGTAAAAGAGAAGTAAACAGAATCAGTCAATGGCACGAGCTACCTCAGCTGAGTAAATTAAGCTGGGCTTAGCCAAGGTCCATCCCTTCAGCCCACTCTGTATTTTGAAATGCACTTTGTGCCCCACATTTCTCTAATCATAGTTCTTTTCTCCTTCCTCCATCAAATCTGAGATTTTCAAGGTTAGCTAAGGATGCGGGTTGTGCAATCTTAATTGGGCCCAAAGGGGAGATTTCCCAGAGCAATGAAGTGGTTTAAGAGCACCAGCCTCTTTAACTTTGAACAGAATGAGGCTTCCACTCTCTAAATGCTTTCTTACTGGACAACCCCAAATTAACCTAAGGCAATTTTGAAAATATCAGCCAAAATGTTGAAGGTGGTTTCTGATGCACTATTCTGCTGGTGGGGCCATCCTCCAAGTGAGGCGTAAAACCAGGATCTATCCTTGCCACTAGTAGGTCATTGAATGCTGCTTGCAAGTCAGGGGTACTGAACTCAATGCCTGTATTACATGCCATTTGGCTAATCCTATACAGGTTTCCTGGAACTTCTGGGTAGTTTTACCTGTAGAATTTATTCTCTGCTTTGTTCAGAGACTGTTACGTTGCTTTGCAGGTAGCAGGTGTCAGAGAGGTGAGTGACCTGTATGTATATGTACATTCAGTACTTTATAATTCTTCTGTGTGAAAGGTTCTGTATAAACACAGGTTATTCTTCAGCATGCAACTGTGAGATCCATAAGTCTCCAGAGGATACTGCTCAGTGTGTGTGTGTGTGTGTGTGTGTGTGTGTGTGAGTGTGCACATGCATACGAAAACAGGGTGCTGCATGCTTTGCTTGGATTCCTTCTTCTGATGTATTGATGTACATTTCCTACTCTGCCTTCACCTCTCATCCTTTCTTTCATTTTGATTTATATGGGAGCACAAGCTTTTTTCAGCCTTAAGTAGGTGAATGAACATGCCTCTAAATCAACGCCAGAAAAGTTGTCTGCTTCATTTCAACATTGACCATTAAAGCCCAACTAAGTCTCTACTGTCATTTTCTTGTTGGAGGAATAAGAACAGTTGGAAACTGCTCTTCTTGATTAGTTTAATTACAGAGTTTAACTTTCTCTGGGATTTTAGAACTGGGTCTGTATTCTGTACCTGCTTTATTTCTGATTATTTACATTTTAGCCCCTCCAGGGATAAGTAGGTAGATAGGCATGTATGGCAGGGAGTTAAGAGTTCACTTTTCTGCGATGTATTGTCTCCTAGACGTTGTGCATTCATGACTGCAAATGATGTGCTTGTGACCTTTATAATGTCCCTTCACCTTTTTGCCCTTCACTTTTCTCAACTTCAAAGGAGTGATAAAGCATACGGACTTCAGAAAAGCAGGGGGAGGATGGAGAGTTGAGCATCCTGATTTTCTGACCTGGGTAGAATTCCTTATGGGAAATGTGTTCTACAGATCCCAAAATTGTCCCTTTTGAACCCTTTGACCTTCTGTTGTTTGCAAGTGTGCCATAGAAAAATGGTGAATTAAGAAGAGAATGGACTACAGTTCTCTGTGGGTTTGTATGTAGTTCCTGCCATTAAACCCACATTCCAGATTGCCCAGCAAAATTGGATAATAAGCAATGGCAAAAGGGGAGAGAGAAACAATGGAGGAAAGGATGATTTCAGCTGAGTTAAGGCTCAGACCGTACAAGCTGAGGAGGAGAAGGCTCTTGAACCATCACTGGTACTAACAAGGTTGGTGCTAAGTGAGTGGCAAGAGGACTTAAGAGCAATGACCCCATGAAGCTGCTTAACAGGTGTAAAATTCTGTACTCTCCTGAAAGACTAGCAAGTGCGGCAGAAGACCAGCTTGGCTGAGCAAGGACCTCTTCAGTAAGCTAAAACACAAAAAGGAAGCTTACAAAAAGTTAAAACTTAGACAGACAACTAGGGAGGAGTATAAGAGTATTGCTTGGGCATGCAGGAATGAAATCAGGAAGGCCAAAGCACAACTGGAACTCCAGCTAGCAGGGGACATGAAGGGAAGCAAGAAGGGTTTCTACAAATATGACAACAAAAGGAAGATCAGGGAAGTGTGGGTCCCTTATTGAATGGGGAGGCAAGACAGATGATGCAGAAAAGGCTGAAGTACTCAGTGCCTTTTTTACCTCAATCTTCAGAGGCAAGGTCAGCTCCCAGACTACAGCACAGTTTGTGGAGGAGGTGAGCAACCAACAGTGGCAAAAGAACAGGTTAGGGACTATTTAGAAAAGTTGGATGTGTACAAGTCTATGGGGCCATATGGGATGCATGCAAGAGTACTAAGGGCATTGGCTGATGTGATTGCAGAGCTGCTGGCCATTATCTTTGAAAATTCATGGTGATTGAGAGAGGTCCCAGACAATTGGAAAAGGGCAAATATGGTACCCATCTTTAAGAAAGGAAAGGAGGAGGAGCCGGGTAACTGAAGACTAGTCATGATCTCATTTCAGTCCCTGGAAGAATCATGGAGAAGGTCCTCGCAGAATCCATTTCCAAGAAGGTGATTAGGCACAGTCAGCATGGATACACCAAGGGCAAGTCATGCCTGACTAACCAGATTGCCTTCTGTGATGAGATGACTGGCCCTGTGGACGTGGAGAGAGCAGTGGACATGATATCCCTTGACTTTGGCAAGGTTTTTGACACAGTCTCCCACAACATTCTTGCAGGCAAGCTAAGGAATTACAGGTGGAATGAATGGACTACAAGATGAATAGAAAACTGGCTGAATCATTAGGCTTAGAGGGTAGTAGTCAATGACTTGATGTCTAGTTGGCAGTTGGTCTCAAGCGGAGTGCACCAGAGTTCAGTTCTGCAGCCGGTTTTGTTCAATATCTTCATCAGCGACCTGGAAGATGAGATGCAGTACATTCTCAGTCGGTTTGCAGATAATATCAAACTGAGGGGAGTAGTAGATATGCTGGAGGGTAAGGCTAGGATTCAGAGGCACCTAGACAAGTTGGAGGATTGGACCAAAAGAAATCTCATGAAGTTCAGTAAGAATAAGTGCAAATCCCTGCACTTAGGATGGAACAATCCCAGACACCACTACAGGCTGGGGACCAATTGCCTAAGCAGCAGCTCTGCAGAAAAGGACCTTGGGGTTACAGTGACAATAAGATGAATATGAACCAACAGTGCCCTTGTTGCAAAGAAAAATAACATCATACTGGGCTGCATTAGTAGCAGTGTTGCCAGCAAATTGAGGGGAGCAATTCTTCTCCTCTCTTCTGCATTGGTGAAGCCACATCTGGAGCACTGTGTTCAGTTTTTGGCCCCCCACTACAGAAAGGGTGTAGAAAAATTAGAGAAAGCCCAACAGAGGGCAGTAAAATGGTCAGGGGGCTTGGGCTCTCATGATGTTTAAGGAGTGGCTGAGGGAACTGGGCTTATTTAGTCTGGAGAAGAGAAGACTCAGGAGGGATTTAATAGCAGCCTTCAACTACCTGAAGTGGGGTTTCAAAGAGGATGAAGCTGGACAGTTCTCAGTGGTGGCAGATGACAGAACATGAAGCAATGGTCTTAAGTTGCAGCAAGGGAAGTTAAGGTAAGATATTAGAAAGAACTTTCTGACTAGGAGGTTGGTGAAACACTGGAACAGGTTACCCAGAGGGGTTGTGGAGTCTCCATCTTTGGAGGTTTTTAAGACCCAGCTGGACAAAGCCTTGGGTAGGATGATCTAGTTGGGGATGGTCCTACTTTGAGTGGGGGGTTGGACTAGATGACTTCCTTAGATCCCTTCCAACTCTAATTTTCTATGATTCTATCGAATCAAAGCACAATGAAAAATAATCATGAAGTCTCCAGTCATGTGGATAAAATAATGGAATCAAAGGGATCTGTGGTTTAAGGTAGAGACTGGGAATGAGGGAGAGGTTCTTTCCATCTGCACTGTTGTAAAACTGGACTGTCTTCCTCAGCAGATTTATTGATTCCTAAAACAGACAGCAGAAATTGGGCAGTAGCCAGTGGGCCTCGATCTGATCTCACATCTGGGAAAAAGGAGTAACTTTGATCTCAGCAGAGTTGCACCCCTTTTATACTGGCACCAGTAGATCGAAACTAGACCCATTAACTCTAATCTTCCTTCACCATAGGCTCAGTTACTTCTGGGTTAGCTGTTCAGGCCTCCTACCCCACAACTCCTACAGACAATCAAACACTCCATTAGTCATTGCCTCTTCCTAAAATTAGGTAGACACAGATGGTACCATATTGTTTAGAGGCCGCCATTGATAAGACATGATGAAAAATCTTTGTTACTCGTTTTTTTTAGATCCTCTTTTTGTACTTTTAATATGTTTTGTTCAGTAAAATAGGATGAAGAAGCCATAAGGCTTTTTCATTATAATTTAAGAGGCTTGCTGGCTCTCTTCTGTTACCATGTAGCACGCAGTTGCAGTCAGAAGGGTAGCTCTGTAAAATAAAAGGTACAGTGGGCACCATACATTTCTCTGACTCCCAGATGAAATCTGCTGTGCTGACAAGTCCCAGAGGTGGCTTGGTGGTTTGCTATTGTCTTCACTTGGGATTTGATTAGGAAGCCACATTCTTTCTGCTGCTTATTCACCAATATCCCACTATACAAACAGTTGCATAGCCATTGGGTTTAGTTTACATGTGTGTAGGGGACTGTGCTGATAAGGGAAGGTGTTAGTTGGACTGCGTTTTCACCCCTGGAATTGGATCCATTTTTATCTTGTCTCTGGAAACTAGGATGTTACAAATCTGTCTTTTATTATTTTACATAAAAGAATAAAATAAAACTGGCTTGTGATCACATGCTGTAGGCTTGTCTGTTCACAAGAAATAGGAAGCTATATCTAGAAATGAAGGGCTTGTGAGGGACTTAGCACTTCAGCAAAACACTTGAGTGTTTGCCTAATTTTAAGCACCTGCTTAAGTCCCATTGACTTCAGAGAAATGTGATTAAAAACAGTGCTAAATCATGGCCTTCGGGTGTAATTCACCCCCAGGCAGAGAGCTAGCATAAAGTATGACTGTGTCCTGGGTTAAATAGATTTTACATGCAGGCCTTCTGTGTGCAGCTAATATGTTGACTAAATGAATGCTATCTGCTTTTCTGACAGTTACTGCATTTTTCCATCCTACCTTACTGCAGGAAATCTTATGACCCATTGAGATTACACCAGCAATGGTTCAAGAAGTACTGTCATAGGTGGGTGCATCTACATGAGACTCATTACTGTGTGGTTGCCTAATTTGCTGCACAGTAAGTGCATCTGTCTACACATGCACATGCTTACTGTGCAGTAAATTACCTTAATCGTAATTAAATTTCCTAGCTGCAAAATCAGGTAGCAAATTTAGTTGTGATTAGTAACTGCGTAGTCGCACATGTAGATGTGACTCAGCAACATGTTTGCTTTTGGATGTGCCTGAGGCCAGCCCCAAGGCTAGTGGCTGGGAGCCTCTCTTGCTCCAGAGCAGGGATGCCACACTGGCAGACCCTGTCTTCAGGCTATAAAAGCCTGCAGCCATTTTAAACTGTGAGGCACACACCACAGGGGCCAGTAGGCACTGCACGCCTTGTGTCCCTCCTGGGCAAGCCACAGCCCTGCTGTGCCTGCCTGCCTGCACCCCAGTGGTGCTGCTAAGCCTGTGGCCACCTCTCAGGTCCGCCTGTCCCCAGGGCCACCTGCAGGCAGCTGAGTGCAGCAGGGCCAGCAACACCTCCCTGCTGCACACCCCCAGCAACCTGCCCTGTGACTGCAGGTGCTGCGGGGCATAGCCTCAGCTGTGTGGCTCCCCATCCCAGGCCATGCCCGTCTGCTGGGCACTGCTGGCAGCTGCCCAAGGTCAGCAACACAGGGATAGCTATGCGAGGGCCCAGAGAGCCTGTGTGGGACCCGAATGTCCTCCTTGTCCTCCCTATGCTTGCTTGTGCATGCCTGTGCTGTCCACCCAGCTGGAGCCAGGAGGAGGTTGGCGACCTCATGGCACTCTGGGGCGATACAGAGGTACTGCTCCAGTTTGATCAGGGCAGGTACTTGAACACCCACATTTATGAGGCTCTGTCAGGCGGGATGCAGGAGTGAGGGCACTCCCAGTTGGCGCAGTAGTACCACATAAAGGTCAAGGCCTCACAGGCACTGTGGGTGGCCGTGACTAACCACAATTATCAGTCTGGCTGTACCCACAAAACCATAGTCTTTATGCAGTAGCTGACCCATATTCTGGCACCCTGAGACCTAGGCCAGAATCCAGCTGTACTTGGCAGCACAGGTGACCTGCCCTCACCTTTCCGGTGACATATCGCTGGAGGAAGGGCCCTTGGATGTGGAGTGTCCCATCCTGTCCAACTCCCTGGCTGTGCAGTCCACCAGAAGTTCGGGGAGCCCTGGCCAGCTGTGCAGCCCAGATTCCTCCATGAGGAACAGCTGGCCATGTCACCACTGGCCGTCAGCAGCTCCAGTTCCTCCCTGGGGAGGGAAGGCCCCAGCTGCGTTGCTGCACGTTGTGGATCGTGGACACTGTGCAGCCAGACACCGTTGCAGATGGGAAGGACTGCACCAAGCCACCAGCCACACCACCCCCAGACACATGGTAAGCCCCACACTTGGGTGGGGGGGGGGGAGGGCCCTCCCAGCCCCAATCCCCATACCAGACCCTGCCCCTGCACCCACTCCTTGTCTGGCCCACCCACATTCTCCTGGCCCTGGGTTCCCCCTGCACAGCACGCAGAGAGACGGGACAGAGTTCAAAACTTTATTGAGCAGCCCATGCCCCTGCATCTGGGCAGGCCTGGGCCTTTCACACCCCAAGGAAGGCAGTAATGTCCTCCTCCGTAGCAGGGGGCAGGGAGGTGTAGTGGGGGTGCTACAGATAGCCCTCCAGATGGCAACAGAGGTTGCAGGCCAGCCCACACTTGCCCCCCACACCATTGTAGCTCAGGGTCCCAAACCAAGAGTGCAGGTGCACCTGGGGTACCGGGATGGTCAGCAGCAGCAGCAGGGCTGAGGCAGACCACCTGTGCTGCTGAATACAGCTGAATTGTGGCCTGGCCCAGGTCAGCTGCCACATAAAGAGCATGGTCTTGCGGGCACGGCTGGACCGACGATTGTGGTCATTACAGCCACCTACTTGGTCTGCAAGGCCTTGACCTCTATATGGCATTGCTGTGCCAACCAGGAGTGCCCTCTTGCATCCTGCTTGACAAGGCCTCATAAATGTGGGTGTTCAAATGCCCACCCCACTCAAATTGGTGCAACACCTCTGCATTGCCTCACAGTGCTATGAGGTCACCAACCTCCTCCTGGTTCCAGCTGGACAGCATGAGCTGTCATTTCTAAATGCATGTGTAGACATGTCCAGTGTGTAGCACTCTTCTTCCTTAATTGAGTTTGGTTATGGTAGCAGAGTCCGAAGAACATCCCTTCTACCATGTTTACCCAGCTAGAGGGATTCTCTTTCTCCCTCTTTTGAGACTTGACTTTATTTCTGTTAGAGAAAACAGGTTGTATTAAAAAGTGGAAACAGAGCAGATTTAATGAAACATTACAAGGACAGGGTAGCTGTGGGTGTGTTATTGTGTTATAATCCAAATAAAATACCAAATCAGTGTCCCAGCTGAGAAAGGTATTGCTAGAATGCTATACTAAACAGGTTGCTATACCTTGTTTATAGCAAGGAAGGTCCCAAAAAAACACTATTATTTTGCCCCAACAGAGTACAAACATATATGCTGAAGTTGACTTCACTGCTCAGGCTCTGTACTAAACAAGGGACTTGGTTTGATTCTCTAGCAGGAAAGCAGAGATAGAAGAAGAGAAAATGATTCAGCCATTGGCCAGTTCTGGAGAAAGGTACAAGGGCTAAAAGAAAACTGGCATGACGGTGGACCAGATTTTCGAAAGAGCTTAGCTTTCACTTAACTACCAAAATAGACACAAGGGCCAGAGTCTCAGCTTAAGGATACTGGCATTGCCTCTCTGACTTACGTTGCACTGTGGAGCATCATACAAGTTAGGCACCTTGCCCTAACTTTCCAATTTATAGTCAGATTTTTGGCTGAACACAGCATCTAACAACCTGGTCTAAATGGCTCCCTAATGGGGAGCTGATTGCTTTTGAAAGTTATAGTAGGCGAGAACTTCTGAACAGTCCGGCCACAATGAAAGATAAATGAGAAGTTTGGATCAAAACACTCCTTAAACTCTCAGGCTAGAGCATATGGCCCTATTTTTATAGAGATGCAGTAAAACTCAGATGGGAACACCTCAAATATCAGGAAAAATATTTGGTTCTTTTTTCAGAACTTTGTGATTCAGGCTTATTCCTTCATATTACACTGAAGAACAGGGAGGTCATTGCAGTAGTTATGTATGTTACAGATTGGTAGCCTCTCTGTTTCATGTCTGAATCTCTTCAAACAGAAATTGAAGAAGCTTTGACAGCCCAAACACTGAGAAAATCAGAATTCAGCCCTTTCCTTGCCCCAGAAATCTTGAGAAAGAATCCTAAATGTGTTTGTTGTTATTGCTAATTGCTTTGTAGCTTATGAACTTCTCTTTAACATGGGAGCTAAACTAAGTAAATAAATGAAAATTGAGTTTCTTGCAGAACTGTCTCTCCAGAATTTGAGTCATCGTAATAATATTTAATAACACTTTCAGTATTTTTAGACATATGATTAAAACTACAGGAGTTAGGAAAACAGCAGAAATTAAAAAAATATATCACTTCCTGAATAAATATGCACATGCACAGGGACTCATTGATTCTCTGATATAAGTGGAAGCAGCTCTATTGACTTCAGTTGATAGATTTAGTATCAGTCATTTAGCAGCTGTTAATAACATTTACAATGACTATTAATATTTAATAGCTTCAGGGATGGAAAGTCTTTGGGTTTTGGGGGATTTTTTTTTAGCTTTCTGTCACTTTTCTGGGAGTGTCCAAGTGCTGGTGTCTATCTTGTGAGTCTTACCTTACCCAAAGACCCAGAAGAAAATGATTCCTAAGATTGTAAAGTCTGTGACTCCTATTCTTATTCTAAGGCCACTAGAACCCCCTTCCTAATTTTCCATCCTTTCCTAATTTTTCTATCTCTTGTCATTTATTGGCTGCACCATGTGTCTTTGCCTAGAGACATTTTCCTTTGAGCAAGTCTTTGTATACTAACTCCTTGTACGGGCTTCCTGAGCTTTTCATGCTGCTTTTGGAAACCATTCTCATAACATTTCCTCTAACAATCTTTGGGAAAACACATAACCATTACCTGTAGCTGCACCAACCCATTGTCATATTTGTTGGCTATGAATCTTACTGGTTGAAGCTATGCAGATCTATACTGCTGCTTCCCTCTACTTCTCTCTCACTTCTGCAACATGTTATTATTGTCTTTACTTGTAACGTTTTTCTGTCTTCTTTGCTTCTGGGCAAGGAATCTGCTATTAATAGTCAATTTTGACATCTTCATTGAAAAGTATAGTGCAGTCAATCAGATTTCACTTGGTGCAAAAGAAAGGCAAAATTATGACACGAGCCATGAAAAAAACAACATTTAAAATTCAAACTTGTTGCCACAAGAAAATATTGAGGTCAAGAGCCAATCAGGGTTACAAAACCAAATTAACATTGATTAATACTGATTGGTCCATTAAGAACTAGGAACAAGTTTGTTTCAAAGCAGAAACAAAATTTTAATGGGAAAAGGAAGAAATGTAACCTGTGCCCACACAATCCCATAATTCTCTTATTGCATAAATTCTTGAACCTTTTCTTGATGCAGATCGGGCTGGCTATTGTCAGAGACTGAGCACTGGGCTTGATGGACTTCTGCACTGTTACAGTGTGGGATTTCCAGCATTCACAATTCTATGATGCCAAATTTACATTTAAAAAATATCCACCTGGTTTCCTGAGTTGGTACGATGCCTTGGAGCTTTGTGTAACAAATCCAAATTAAGAGAGTTAACCAGGAATAGATACTTCAGGGTAACTCCATATGGTTACACCATAAGGTTGTTACACCTTCAAGGTTACACCTCAAGGTTACACATTAAGACTCCGAAGAACAAATTACAATTTCTTTCCTTCAACATCTTTTTGGGATATAAATCCTTAGTAGTTGAGCTTTTTTTTGCTTTTCTTTCTTTTTTTTTTTTTTTTTTAAACCTATAGCGACAAGACAGTACAGGCAAACCCCACTTAGCACTCTTAATTGGTTCCAGAAAAATCAAGCGCTAAGCGAAACAACGTTAAGTGAAACCAAATTTCCCATAGGAATGAAAGTAAATAAAGATAATTTGTTCCCGAAGCTCCCCGCTTGTACTATAAAAATTGCTGAAATCCCCCACTGGTACTATAAAATCAATTAATTCAGACATCTAAACATATTTAAATACTTTATTTCACACTTTAAACTTTGAAATAATGTGTAAAATTACAAAATAAAGTAATGAACTGTATGCACAGATGCACTTTCACTTTTTGCTATTTTGGCTCTAAGATGGCGATGAAGTTGTACACTGTCGATGCTCCCTGCCCAATACCCATGAGTGTTATAGCAAAACCCGTGAGCGTTAAGTGAAACCGAGTATCAAAGTGAAATGAGAGCTATAGCGAAACAGCGCTAAGCGAAACAGCATTAAGCGGGGGTTGCCTGTAACTCTTTTTCCAGGTTTTTGAAGTCACCTAACCCATATTTCACCAGATCACTGCATAACCTAAGAAAAATAGCTGGCTCCTGTGCTTTGGTTTGAATAGATGTTTAACCTTTTTTGATAAGGTTAATCGGATCTATTAGCATAAGTTAATTAAAGTAATTAGGCTAGTTAGCATATTCTACTTAGTCTTTGCCAAAACTGGGAATTTAAGGAATGCAGTAAATCTTTGGTGATTAATGGAAGTTTTATGCTATTGTTAATTCTCTCATATTCTAGTTGGATGATCTGTTTGCTATCACTCCTGTTCTAAATTATTCCATCTATTCACTTCTTCTACAGGATGGATTGTCTTTATCATAAATATTGTAAGTAGCCATAGACTATTCTTTTCTGATCTACATAATACATGAAATAATTTGTAATTTCTTTTAATCTCCACTGCTTTTGAGACCCAACACTCTTAAAGATACGCTGTTGAATGCAAGTAAAACAGTCCTTTTCCTAGGGGAACTATGTTGTGCTCAATATTTCTTAGCATTCAAAGAAGATATTTAAAGGCTTCCTATGCTGTTGCTTCTGTTTAGTCTTCTAACTTGTCTTTAGCTATTCTGACATCTCCTTTTTGAACTGCAGTGTTTTGGCTACCAGCTGTTTTCTCATATACTTGTACTTCAGCCCCTGCATCTCTGGGCAGTCAAACTGGATACACTTCAGCTCATATCTTATTTCAAATAAATGCTAAGGGAAAGCACACAGGAGAAACTCTTTGTGTATGTATGTGTGTACACAGTACAAATGTAATGTGCCACCTGCTGTTTCATTCAACTTAGTGGAACCCAGGCAATTTTGGTGATCTTTGGTGTGAAGCCTTGTCTGTTAAGCAGACCTTGAAATATAACCCAGATCACATCCTCATTAACTCTTTGGTTCCACCTGGCTCTTTTTGATCATGTAGCCCTCTGCATCTACATTCTCCAGATGAGTCAGCTACTGGCCTTAGGTCATCTGTCAATATTTGGCCAGTGGCCACAATTTAGACTTCTGCGGGCTCCATAAAGAATACTAACAGGTGATTATTGACTGAAAAACTCCTAATGTGTGCCTTTCCATCATAGTTTGCGCAATGCTTCCTAAAGGCAAGACAGCCAATGAGGTATGGGTGAAAGGCTTTTTGCATTATGTATGTTTCTTTTCATAGAAGCTTCCCTCTAATCTGGTACAAGGTGTTGCTATTTTTTTTTCTTTTTTAGTCAATTGACTGTTCATGAATTCCAGTCCTTGGGGAGAAGTACAGTTACATGTATCCGTGAAATATTTCCAACAAAACACTGAAGCTACTGTACATACATTCTCAGTTTTTCCAAGATTCATTATAAACTCAGAAAAGTTCTCTTTTCTTCAAATATTAGTCAAGCTTAGGAGATGTTTTACTTCTAAGCAGATCCCTTTCTCACTATCTGCATAGAAGAAATGTATAAATTGTTAGTGAAGTGTGTGGCCTCAAAACTCCAGATTTGAGATTTGGATTTTTTACGTGATAGTACATTTGGGGAAAACCTCAAGGAAAATAAAAAAGTAAAAGGTTTTGTACAAGCCTTTGCACATAAAAAATAAAAAAAAAATCACTGGTATTGCATACCTGTTGTCAGAGTGGAGCTTATGGATTTCAGTGATCTGGTTTTACCCTTGTGTAATTCTACTTCAGGAGCATTCAGCCCCCCAGGCTGTAGGCCAAATCTGGCTCCTGGCACCATTTCATTCAGCTGATAGGAGCCCTCAGGCTGTAAGATCATTTTAAGGGTGCTGCAGGGTTCCACACATTATTAGCTTTGTTACATGCTGCAAACACCTGCACAAAGGGTGCATCTATGTAAAACACCTTACAAAAAAGCAGACAAATTTTCTGCGCAAAGCATCACTGTCTACTTTTACATAGCAATTAGGATGCAGTAGACTAATTTATTGCACTGCCAGATAGTCCCGTCACATACAAGTGGTATCTGGTCAGCAGTGCAGTAAATTACTGCACTTAAATGCACGAGTAGATGGTGATGTCAGGATTAATTTACTCCAGCTCAAATTGAGCTGGAGCATATTCGGTCATATTAATTGCACATGTAGATGCACCCAGCATTCACAAGATAAACCCAGAGATTTCAAATACGAATCTACTGTCAAAAAAACAGTCTGATCTGTTATGGGCTGAGTTCTTTGCAACTGAAGAATTTCTGTTTTCCTGCAATCAAAAAATGAGTGTCAGGCCAGCAGCCCCTTATTTGATGTGAAAAAGTAATGGTAGTCCCCTTACATTCATTATAAAGTCAAAATTAGTAATATGTAGCAATGAGAAAAACATGACCTACATAAATTGTATGCACATGTGTTTCAAGGTGCTGACAAATATTTGCCCTTGAAGGATGAGAGTGTGCCAAGGGGAATAAGATCTTCTTTCTTTAATTCTTTAGTGACATTTTTAATTCTTTGCATCTTCCCTCATTGCCTTTGTAACCCCCTACTTCATCTCGGGGGAGGAGGCAGGATCATGAACAGCCACTTCAAAACTCTTCTACAGACTGACTGGAGTGACACTGGAGAGAAGCTGTATCATACTGCCAATGATGCACTATGTTGTGCTATAGCACCTGAGGGCCTCAGTTTGAGGTATATGTGTCCTAAGTACCCATATCTGTTGCCCTATTTTCCTTATAGCCCTAGTCCCATTAAACTCACCATTCCTGTCAATGTGAGGTCTATGGGGAGGAGATAAACATTGGATACTTCAGCCTTCAGGAAGAGGAGACAAGTTAAAAAAGGAAAAGGACAGTGCATGAGGGTAAGAACTTTACTAAAATCTTGTTCCAGCTACTTAGTGATATAGCAAATAATTGCCTCTCTACTGTGTACAAAACTCTGGCACCTTCCCTGCCATGCACATGCACAGTTGGAAAATTCTGAATTTTCTTCTCCCCGTGATTAACTTTGGAGGTTCCTCAACAAAATACATTGAGATATCACAGATGGCTGAACAAGTTGAATACCTAAGGAGGATTGTTTCTGAGTGTAAATCTGATCTCTTCCCCTTCTCAATACCTAGCTAGCTCCTAATTTTACAAAAAGATGTCTGTTTTGGAGACCTACCAGTAAAAGGAAACTATACTAGTTCTGCAATAAGGAGGACACTCTGCTTTCATGTGCTCCAGTGTATGATCTTTGGATATTGGGCTCAATACAGAAATGTCTGGATGAATTTTTTTTTTTTTTTGCTTGTCATACAGGAAGTAAGAGGACAGGATCTTTTCTGATCTTGAACTTCTTAAGACTTCCTACTGACATTTAGTCCTTTTTTACCTTCAAAGAAACAAAAACCAAATCTTTAATCAAATCACTAGCTCTTTTACTGTACAATGCTTTTCATCCATGGAACTCAACATTCGTTACAGAACAAGATAAGCATTATTATGATGAGCATTTTACAGGCAGGGAAACAGGGGCACAGAGAGCAGAAAGGCAAGGCCAAGAGCAGAGCTGAGAACTGAGGTTGTTTGTCCTGAATCCTGTTTGGTGGCCTATTTATCAAATTATATTTCCTTCTCTCATAAAGCCCCTGCAAAAATGGAAAGCTGCAGACTGAGATTAACCCTTGTGCACTGAGGCTCCTTTACCCTGTCACAAAAAGGCCATAAATTTATTTTCTTCAGAGCTATGAAGCATTCAGTGAGAGGGCTAGGAATAACATCCAGGAGAGGGGCCAAGGTTAATACATATTACATTTTATTCAAGCACAGTATTTTTGTGTGTCTAAAGCAGGGGCAGGCAAAATATGGCCTGCAGACTGGATCCAGTCCACCAGGCCTTCTATATGATCTGTGGGGACCCTAAAAAATTTAGAAAATTAATTATTACCTGCTCCTGGCTGCCTGTCAAAGATAACAGGAGCCAGGGGCTGTAGAACCCAGGGGGAGCCAGCAGCAAGGCCCACCCAGTCCCACCCCACCCCCAACCCCTTCCCACTCCAACTTCTAGCCTAGGACCCTGGGGCTGTTCCCTGCCTCCCTCCACTGGAGAAGGAAACTCAGATAAGAATGCAGAGGAGCAGCCCCAGGAGCCACGTGGTGCTGGACCAGCTGGCAGTGGGCAGAAAAAGTGGGGAAATGGCAGCGTGTGTGTGTGTGTGTGTGTGCAGTGAGGGAAGGAGGGGGGGTGTTCTTAAGGTCAGTCCCACACCCCACCATACTCGTGTACCCACAGCCCCTCTCAGACTGCCATATATGCAAACTCCCACACTGACACCCCTCTCACACACCCCAGCCACCCATCCCCCACAAACCCCATACCCACCCACACCCCACATATCCACACCCAGTACCCCCCACATACCCACATCCCCCCACAAACCTGTACCTACATCCCTATGCCCCCACCCCCCACAATATACAAGAGTAAGAGTTTGTTTTAATCTATTGTGCAATCAGCATTACATACACTACACACACACGTAAATTGGGACAAAAATATTTTTTTGAAATCAAATTCAATTAATCAAATTAATGGCAAGGGTTGGGACTTCTGATGGCAAAGGTCAGGGGTGTGGGGGGGGGCGGGGACTTCTGGTCAAAAGATTTTGACCAGGGGGCAGGGCACCTGTCAAGGGCCATAGCTACCCATGCAGCCCTCAACAGCTTGCCAAAACTTGGTAAGTGGCCCTCCACCTGCAATAACTGCCTGCCCCTGGTCCAAAGAAAACACACGTGTTTTTGGCTTCTGTAATTGTTGTTTTAGTTTTTAAAGTATTTACCAAGCAAATAAGGATGTAAGGCAGAGATGATTTTTGGGTACATTATATGCTGATTCTATAAATGGTTTATGAATGTATATAATAGATATGCTGCCTCTGATAACAGGAAATTCATTTCCCTGACTCGAATTTGGAGCAAACAGAAACATTAGTAAACACTGATGATCAGTCTCTCAAATACAAAGCACTAGAATAACCCACCTTTTCAAGTTTTTCACTGATAACTTCTAATGAGAAGCCCTGAATCATGAGAACATTTCCAGATTTCAATCTTGTAGCATAAGAGCAATAAATCAAAAAGATGGGACAAACAGCTTCTTTATGAGAAGTCTCTGAATCAGTCATTTAATGTTCAAGAAATTCCATCTCCCATCCAGCATTTGCCATAGATCAAATGTTTCTGTTTTATAACAGTAATCAACAAAATTGTGGAAGAAGCTCTGTTGCAAAGAGCTACGGAATTAGAAAATCAAACAGTCTCTAAATGCTGCAGTCTCTTTGCAATAAGTCAACTCACTGCATTACTGGAATAGATAAAAAAAATTTGCCCTTTGAGTCCAAAGAATCTTTTGAAAGCTCAGATACAGAGATTTTCATATCTCACCAACTGATTCAGCTGCAACCTAGGTTGGACAGCAGTTGTAAATGCCAGGTGGCTGGTTGGTAACAACTAAAAGTAACAGCAGTAACCCAGTTCCCAACTGCTGCTTGTATTTCTGTAGTTCTTGGCTGCCCACCCTAAGATAAAGTCCAGTTGGCTGGTAGCCAGAGAGAGAAGGCTGCCAACAACCTTATAGGTCAAAGTTTCCCTGAGCCTAACAGTGCATAGGCCTAATACAGCCAACGGATGCCAGTTCCTGAAGCTAAAAGCAAATAAGAGAGTGCTGTAGCTAGCATTATGTTGGAAGACAGAAATATATGGTCACTCCTAGCCCAAAAATCTATGGTTGGAGATTGGTGGGAATGTGGATTCTATCTGCTCATGGGTACCCTTTGCTTTTCAAGGATGAGAAAGAGGTCATGGCATGGAATCTCTGAATCCCAGAGAGAACTCATTACTAAGGTTAGGATCCAGTGCGGTAAGATGGTGGAAGTATTGTAATGGAAGGACAAGTCTAGAGGCAGAGGTTTATTACCTCAGTGGGGATCAATAAGGAAGCAAATGTATCCCCAGGTTACACTGAACCTTCTATACAGCTCAGTCTCAGATGTTGAAGCTTCACATTTTAGTGAGTATCCTTTCTACGATTAATAGGGAAGCATGGACCACAGAGCCAATGTGAATGCCTAGTGCCGTTTCCCGAAGATCCAAGGATTTTGTGAGATGAATCCCCTGATCATTCCAGATGGGGCAAGGAAAGCAATGTATTAATCAGCTTTTCCTGTAGTGGAAGAAAGTTTGGTTCAGGTGTGGCAGGCTGGCTGGTGGGTTCGCTGGCAGCCCCCAACTGTTAGCTTGAGTCCAAAGGGCTCAGGCTCCCATTGGTGGGGACAGTTTCCCTTCTCCACCAGTCAGGGGAAGGCAGAAAGAAAGCAGCCCCAACCTGACCTGGGGCGAGGCGAAAGTGAGGACCTGAAAGGGAACTAACCTCATCAAGCTCCCTGATTGATCCATTCACAATCTGGGGCAGAGCCTCCAGAAGGAATAAAGCCAACATGTCCAGCACATGGTGTGGGCTTTGACAAGAGATGATTTAGAGGGCTGATAAAGAGCCGGTGTAGCTTACCATCGGGGCAGAGCAGTTGCCCAAAAAGCTCCCACAAGACGTCTTCACTGGACAGGAGCAGCAAGTGGCTGCATCCTAGCCCTGCCATGGAGAGAGCCACAATGACCGTGCACAGAATGGTGCACAGGGCTGGAGACCTGGTGCATGGAGTCTGGCAGCAGACGGGTCTGTGGCAGGTGCATGAGGCAGCACAGGTCTCCAACCTGGTTGTACTCAACCTGGCGAGATGTGAGCAGTGGGGTACCCCAGGGCTCGGTCCTCGGGCCCGCACTGTTTAACATCTTCATCAGCGACTTGGACGAGGGGGTGGAAAGCACACTGTCCAAGTTTGCTGATGACTGTAAGATATGGGGCGAGGTGGACACACTTGAAGGGAGAGAGAGGCTGCAACTAGATTTAGACAGACTACAAAAGTGGGCAGACTAGAATAGGATGGGGTTCAACGTAGACAAATGCAGGGTGCTGCACCTCCGGAGAAGGAATCCACAGCATACATACATGCTGGGGAGTTCCCTTCTTGAAAGCACAGAAGCGGAAAGGGATCTTGGAGTCATTATTGACTCCATGATGAACATGAGCCACCAATGCCAGACTGCAGCCAGCAAGGCCAGCCGTACCTTGTCATGCATCCAAAGGTGCATCTGAAGCTGATCCAGAGAGGTGATACTCCCCCTCTATGCGACTTTGGTCAGACCGCAGTTGGAGTACTGCGTCCAGTACTGGGCGCTGCACTTCAAAAGGGATGTGGCCAGCCTGGAGAGGGTTCAGAGGAGGACCACCTGCTTGGTGAGAGGGCAGCAGGACAGGCCCTAAGCAGAGAGACTGAAGGACCTGAACCTGTTCAGCCTCAGCAAGAGGAGGCTGAGGGGGGACCTGGTGGCTGCCTACAAGCTCATCAAGGGGGATCAACAGCAAATAGGCAGAGCTCTTTTCTCCCCAGCACCACCTGGGGTGACGAGGAACAATGGTCATAAGCTGATGGATAACAGGTTTAGGTTGGAGATCAGAAGGCAATATTTTACAGTTAGGGTCGCCAAAATCTGGAATCAACTTCCCAGGGAAGTGGTCCTCGCCCCTACCTTGGGCATATTCAAGAGGAGGTTGGACGATCACCTGTCTGGGCTCTTGTGAACCCAGCATTCATTCCTGTCTGTGGCAGGGGGTCAGGCTATATGATCTGTTCAGGTCCCTCCTGACCCTAGTGTTACGCCTCAGCTCTGTATTCTTGGGCAACCCTGGCACAGGATGCAGTCTGTCTGACTCACAAAGGACTCACCCCCCCCCACATAAACTAAACTGATTAAGATGCAGTGAGAGACGTACCTAAAACTCTCCAGATAAGGGTGATAAGAGTGAACAACTGTCCTCGGTCTCATTTGCATCTGAGATGGAACCAGATGACCATTCATTTACACGAGAGATGGAAAACAGAAAGCCTGAAGCAGAGACTGCAGTGAATTCTGGGACCAGAGAAGCAGGAGAGCGCTGCATGATGGGGAATCTGTGCTTCCAATGTTAATTAACCCATGTTCACACACACCCAGCTCAGCATTTATCAGACCAGTTCTAATCTGGATTTGCTAAGGACTCCCCCCCCCCACAGACACACACGCACAGCTCTAAGTTTAATAGGCATCTCGGGCCGTACATTCCCCGGTCCCACTATGGGAGGCCTATTTAAACTTGATTGACTAAAACTCGGTTGCCGGGTTAGGGAATGCTGAGGCAAGAGACCGAGTCAGAGGGGGTATGGGCAACATTTGAACAATGGTTAAGGGTTCATCACAGTATCCAGCCTGCTGGAGCCCTAATCCCAGGTGTTGTCGTATCTTTCCCGAGATGACTGGTGGAAGTCCTCTCCACAAAAGGTTATGAGCACCCCAATAATTGCTTTAATCTGGAAAAGTCATGCTAAACTGAGGCTTGTGCACAACAAGTAAAAATCCCAAATCCTGATGCTGCAAGCTATCTATTGTTCCTGAAGAAACCATGAGATATCCCATCAGTATATCTGCCATCCATAGGAATCTCAAGCTGGCTCCCAAGTATTTGGGTTACTCCCTAATCTTAAGTGTTTCCTGATTATCAATCAGTTTCCTGAGATGGTCCAAACCAGATAACCCCTTGTCAATAGAAAAGACAATGATTTACACTACTGAGGGTGCTTCGAAGCAGCTGAACTGAGGGTATAAAAATCTGTAAGTGTTAAAAAAAAAAGGGAGAAAGAGAAAGAAGAAGAAGAAGCAGGAGGAAAGAAGGAAAAGGAAAGAAGAAGAAAACTCCTGTGCTGACACCATCCCGTCGTTCCTGGGACGCTGGAAGAACAGATCGTCTCTCTCTTCAAGGATTGTGCTACAGACTGTGCCTGTCAGCTTTGCAGCCTGGGTACCATGGACTCGGTGAGATTCCCAGCATTCTCTCTCTCCTCTCTAGGCATAAACTTCTGAACCTGAACTGTATCAGTTAAGCTTGAGCTAAGTTTCCCCAAATACTTAGTGAAACCAGGGTAGTATTGTCATTGTTTGTGTTTGTTCTTCTTTTGCATGTCTATTACTACTAGTACTATTATATATTTCATATGCCTAGCAATAAATAACTTTTATAGGCAAACTGGTAGTAATTGGGTATATTTTTCCTTCTCTGCTTCTTTTTCCTCCTGTGCTCTGCAGCAACGCTTTTTTTACCTATGCTAAAGATCCCTGTGAAGCCTAAATTATTGTGGGGTCTGCTCATCAAGAGGCCAAAGATTGGGACGTGCTGAGTTTGAAACACATAAGGGGATCAGCTTGTACAGGCTGATTGACCCAGTTTGACTCAGACGTGCCCTTGTGAACTGAATGCTGGCCCATGAGGGTGTCAGCTGGACACCCAGCTGGATTCAGAGGGATTCTGTTTACCTGTGTGCTTGTGTCTGACTGCATTTTATTGTTGCTCTTATGAACTGATTCTTGGCATATGAGGGTGTCAGCCTGTCCATGCTGATCAGCCCGGCCAGGTCAGGCGTGTCACTTTAACTTGTGTGTGTTTGTGTGTATGACTGATTTGGTGACTGGAGGAACCCAGTCCCATTGAGATTGAGTCCTGCAAGATAGCTCCACTGGGGGTGAGGGCTTGCAGAAGGGAGAAATACAGCTCCGTATAGTAACACAAGCAGCACATTGACAGAATCACCAAGACCCTAGAAACTATCCCTAATAAATGAGCACACCCCAAAGTAATGGGCAAATTTGGTAACACTAGCTACTATGAAACTATGAAACCCTGCGCAAAGCAGGAGCAGAAGCCCTCAGGGCATGGACCAGTGCACAGGGCTGGAGAGCTGGTGCACGGAACAGTGCACAGGGAGTCCGGGAGTGGACGGGACCACGGCAGCTGCATGAGGCAGCGCAGGTCCCCAACCCTGCATGAGACAGGTGCCCTTTCAGTGCATGGGGCAGAAAGCGTGTTTGACGGGCCAGAAGAGCTGCATGAGGCAGCTTGGGCCTTCTCACTGGGTGTGGCATGGGTTGACTATGCCAGGAGGGGGGGGACGCCTCGCCTCAACACACTGCTGGAGACAAGCCCAACCCTTCAAAAGCTGTGGGAGTTGTGAGTCACATGGGAAGGGGAGTCCCACAGGGAAGGAGGGGGCCCTCCCCACTTCTGGCAGCTGAGAGGAAGCCCCTGATGCGAGGGGACAATTCACCCTGGAACATAAAAAGCAATCCAGGGCTCCTGTTTGTTATGGGGGGCGTTCCCTGATTTAGGACTCTGCCTAGCTGAGAGACCTTGAGAGGGTAATTGTGTTCTATTAGGTGACAGGGTCCCTGCTTGGGTTGTTAGTTCTTCCTTGGGCACAGGAACTATGTCACTGTTGGGTTGTGTTTCTTTTTCCATGCTGCTGGGATTCTGGTATTACCCTGTGTCTTCACTGTTGCATTAGAAGAGGATTATCAGCTGTCCTGTATTTGTATATATTGTATTGGTTATTTTATGTATATATGTTCTATTTGATGTCACCTTATTGTGTATGTTATATATTGTTCTGTCACTGTCAGGTATTCCTGCCATTGGGTTGTATTGATTATCGCTAGGTATGTATGTTTTAGCTGATGTAACCTTATTGTGTATGTTTACTTATTGACCCATTACTACCTGTTATTTTTGTCACTGGTCTGTTGATTAAAACTGCGTTGTATCATTGAGCGGCCTCCTTCCCCTGATTGGGCTGGAGGACCCTGATGAGGGGCAGGGGATGCAGGCTATTCTAACCCAAAAGCCACAGGGAACTAAGCCTGTATTGGAGTTCAGGATTAATTAGAGTTTTGTCTGGGTGAATTTATATCTGTAAATAGCACGTGTGTGTGTGTGTGTGTGTGTGTATAAATAAAGTGTATGACAGTAAGTTATCTATTATTGTGTAATATTAAACCTGTGCATAGTTAAGCATCACTGTGACTCCTGGTCTACTTAGCTCTGTAGGGAAGGAGGGGAGCTGGCCACAGCTGGGCAGCCATGCTCCCCACAGCATATATACTCCCGCTAACATCCCTTCCATTTGAAGAGAGGGTACCTTCTGCATACCACCCAAGTTACACAGGTTAGGAAAGAAGCACATTGTTGAAAGGAAGGGAAAAGACTCTGCCCTCATATGCAGTACCTATTCTACAGATTAGTAGATTTTATCCTCTAGAACTGTCCATCAAGACCCTTTAGTGAAATGCAGATATTTCAAATGCATTAAAAAAAATTCAGCTGGCTTATAAATGGATTATTTGAAAATGGTTTTGGGGATAGCCCAAGAAGTATGAGAGAATGAAAGAAAGATTCTTTGTTTTCCTTTCTAAGGGGAAAATGGTCAACTGCAATCCTGTGGATTTGTGTGCAGGAAGAAAGCAGGTCACTTTACCAATATTATGCCTCAATTCCTCCTGTTTGATATTTGATTAGAAACCAAGGGCTTTCTTAGCACCAGCTATCTACTTTGAACAGGCTAGTACTGATTTATTTGATCCATCTCTCGTGCATCATGTGCAAGCTCCGTTATTCTCTGTAAGACATGTAGCATAACTGATGGGTGCACAGCTCTTGATAGGTTCCTTCCTTTGCATGATTTCAATATGCAAATATTACAAGCATACTTGCCATCACAGTAGCTGCATGCACAAATGATTTATGAGCGTGTGTCATTATAAAAGCAGTTATGACTCTCAGCAATTTTAGGCTGGGGACTTGTAGGTTTCCCCTTGCTAGGGTAAAAGTTGGGGTGGGCATAAGGCCTAAGGAGGCATTTCTGGGCTAGGTTAGTGAATGGGAAAGGTTTTGGGCTTTCCTTATGTTGATACTGGTAGGACTCAGAGCTAAGTTAGAGTTGCTGGTTGAAATCAGTGTTAAAGTAGGAGCTGTAACAAGCAGTCTCTCCTCTCTATCAGCTGTGAGCTCTGAATGACATACTTCAGGAGCTGAGCTCAAGCCCCATATACTCAATTTGGAATAATCCTGATGGGAAGGGGGTGTATTCATTTCCAAGTTTCCTCTAGCTTGCTACCAGCCTGTAATTAAATTAAAGCAGTGGTGAGCTGGGTCCAAGGCATTCATCATATCATGAGCTGTGGTCATGACTGCTACCCAACTCAGTGGGAACTGTGGACCTTCATTTAATGTTGTGCTGGGTTCCTGCATGTGGTGATTTTCTTTCTTGTATGCTATAATTCTTTGAGTCAGGGCAGAGGACAAAACCAGTGGTGTTGCGTTGCATCTTTGAGAGTTCTGTGTGTGAACGGGGAATATATTCTACTGGTTATCTGTCAGCTGCAGAGGTTATTGCTTTTAGGAATTAAATAACCTTAAAGGGTAAGCCTGCATGGCACACTCAGCCTTGCAGGAATTAATAGTGATGTTTAACTGCTATTAAAAATAGCTTTTTAAACATTTTTAACTTAGGGCCTACATGCAAGTAATTTACTTCACAGGGTAGTACAATGGGAGTCATTTGAAAAGTCAACAGATCACACAACTGCCTCTGTTATTTCCTAGTATAATGTAGAGGCAAATTATGGTTATCTCAGTTACCACAGCATGGTAACAATCGGCACATGCTGACTCTTTAATAGCCACTTCATTAGCTCCAGTATGTGGAGTCCTTTGCTCTAAAATACATGTGAAAGACACAGTTCTTAGCAGGTGCCAACTGGTGTACCTCTAGTGAAATCAGTGGAGCTATATTAACTGTTGCTACCTCAGGATCTGTCCCAAAGCTTCTTGGACCTTGAAATACTTTGGTTCAATTCACCAAACTCTGTCTGACCTAATTCTGATCTTATTTTTTGGAAAACTGATACATCTTCATTGGTGCAATTCTTTCTTTTAACAGGTACCAAGACGTGAGAATAAACTGTATGCACAAATGCCTGGCAATCTAATGCAGTAAGTAGTTTTTCTTCATAAGTTTGATTAATTTCTTCATCCCGCATTATCTTGTTTCCTTTCTTTCACATCAAGCTCTTCCCTTGAACAAACTAGTTTTCTGCATGCTTATTGACCAAAGTGGCTCAAATGTAATACTAAAGCCTTAGAATTACATGACAATTTCTGGATTTGAGCCTTGATCCATCTTCCATTGAAATCTTTCTCATTGATTCACTGGGCTTTGGATCCAGTTCATTCTACAGAACAGTTAACCACACTTGTATTAATGATGTCTATATTTTAAAAGTCTACTTGGGAAACACGTGTTTGCAAGAATGACTGTCTCATTAATAAATAATTGTCTTCCTAAAAGTACAGTAACATAAAAGTGGTTGAATTAAAACATATCATGCTACTATCTAAGTATTATGGATGACCATCATAGGACAATATAAAAACAGATTAATAGACTTTCTTTCCCGTAATCTCCTCAACAACTCTAGGGGATGAATAATCTTTGTAATGAAATACTGGGAACATACACCCATTTTGAACCCAAGTTATGCTCTACTTGTGAAGTTTCTTACAGCCAACAATTTTTATGTTATATTAAGAGAGGGAAGGAAGCGTTTCTTTCATATAAATACTTTCAAAACACATGCTCAGTTGTTCCACAGACTCACAAATAACGAAAACTAGTTATATTTCCTTGAATGATAATGACCTAGTGGTACTAATCATTAGATCCATAGTCCTCTTATTCTCATGTTTTGACATTGAATTAACACTTTTATTTAATTATGCTTTCTGCGAGGGGAAAGAAAACCCAAACCAGGTCCTATGATGCATACACTCTCCTACTTCACTGGAGTAGCACTTTTATATTTTTGCATATCTAGCTAAGGACTTCTGTAGCCCCCCCACCCCCCCAAAACCTATCATATCTGAGTACCTCACAGCCTCTGAGTATATTTTTTTTCCTCATAACATTCTACACAACAGTGAAGATTTATCCCTATTTTACAGATGAGGAAATGAAGCATTGAGGGACTGAGTCAAATTTTTAAAGGTATTTAGGTACCAAAACATGTGGACAGGAGCCTAGTACAATTTTCAGAAGTGACTCCATTAACATCCACAGGAGCCAGGTCCCAACACATTTGAAACTCCCATTAATGCCTAGATGCTTTCAGAAATATTGCCAAAGGTCATGCACTGAATTTGGTAGGGAACCGAATCTCCAGTTACCACTCTAACCACTGTGCTGTGATGCTCCAGTGTATATATTTGCATGCCTGTATCCATAATAATCTTTCACTCTTATTGGTTCTTTCATTACATGTAACCAAGCTTTCATGTATAGTCTTTTAGATGGAGAAACAGAGCTGCACAGAAGCTCTGTGGCCTGCTTGACCTCACACACTGACCAGAAGGGTGAGGTAGGGCAGGGACTTGAACTTAGTAATGTCTAACCACATGCTGTAACCACTAGACATTTTCTTTCACCTCTCTAATTGCTCGAATGCAATGCTTCTTAACCGTTTCCATCCTGGTGCCTAGCCTTAGGATTCCTGTCCCATGCAGCAGAGATCATCCCATTTATAACATTGTGGAAACAGCAACACCTTAATCTATCAGTTGACCAAAATTCCCTCTTAAACTAGCTCCTGATGACTGCCTTCAGTGCTTATGGTTTGCACCAGTATAAAGCCCCTGATGCAGCAAAACACATTGAGCATGTGACTGTATCTAAACCCACCAATGATATAATTGGTTTCAATGGGACAAGTTGAGCTCAGGCACTTTTTTAGTCCCTTGAGGTCTGAGCAAAGAAGAGCAGATCAAACTTTTAGGTGAATAGATGTTATGAAGGACTGCAATGAGAACACACAGGACTGGCAGCATTTTTGTCAGCTTCTTTCTGGCTAAATAACATCTTGCATTTATATGAGATGTTTATTGTTTTTGCTTATTTCCTACAATCTGACTCAAGCCTTTGGAGGTTTGCCTGTCATTACTTTAATCCATTATGTTGTTTACTCTTGTTTAGCAACCCATTGGGATGTTACAATGTGTATAATGAAGTATCTTTCAGACACTTTTTAAAAGGATTGTTTTCCTCAGATACAGACTGATCCTGGCTTGTGATCCCAGGGACAGGACTGCAGCATCCTTGCAGAGTGCTATCACCTTGTTGCCAAGGGCATTAGGTTCAGACACAGGAGCTGCATTATTGCTGCGATGTCATATCACATCTCTGTGCCATGGTTTCTCCACCTGTGCTATGGGGATATTGATACTTATTGTTTTGTGGTGTGCATTAAGATTGAAAGAGGAATGTGCTGCATGAGAGCTAAGGGCAGAATTCTGTTATCTTTACTGCAACTAAATGGCAGTTTTCTAGCCACGTACGTGGTGTTTTGGGCACTTATACACAGGTTACAATTTTGTCACCCCAAGCAATTACAGCCCATGTGATTCAGTGATACATATTGTGGGAAATGCCATACTATAATTTGTAAGTGGTGTAGATTTGCTTATTCCACTGTATTTCAATGTAGATAGATTGTGTTCATTTTCTACGACTAGCTGTGCAGTCAGAGTAACCACTGAAACACTCCATTTAAACATATATTCAATTAGACTAATGATGTTTTAGAACATCCTAAATAACAACACATTGCAAGGACAGCTGTCCGTATCCTTTATTTAGGTTGCACTCCAAGCTGTTACACATTTTGCTGGCTTATTCATTTCTTATAAATATTAGTGTAAAATCTCTTTACTTCTACATCATATAAACATCGGCAGCTCCTGGTTCATTCTTCCCTCCCTCCCCATCTCATGACTAACGATTATAAGGAAAAGGAATGCATTGAAACAAGCCTTCAAAGCTGATATATATAACCCCTTTAAGCCCTTCTTTTATGCTGCCTAAATGATATAAATGAGCTTTAGAGTAAATAAGTCAAGCCCAAGAATATTCTTCATAATCAAGCCAAGTGAGGGGAAGGACCTCATGTGATATCACAAAAGTGTCCTTAATTGGGAGCACCAAATAGCATTTTAACAATGCCAGGTCATTAGTCCTGTGTGGCATTCAAGTGAATCAAAAGCGTTATTACAGGCTAAGCAAAGGAGTACGCTGAGGCCTTTGCTATAAAAGTGTTCTCAGACATAAATCTTGTTTCAAGTTCGGTGTTACTGACAAACATGAAGGAAAAGGTGTGGCAGAGATTTTATTCCTTAAAGCACGTGAGAGATGCCTCTTCCTGAGTGAGACTGTAAACACAATTAAGGGAAAATGTCTCTTTCCCAGTACATGAGCCTCCAGGTAGTGTTGCCCTCTGAGAAATGATCTCTCAGGGTTAAAGTCACCAAGGAGCCCATATAATTTCTCCCCAAATGCCCATCAACTTTTAATTTTCATAACTGCAGCTTCCACTTGCCACTAAACCTTTTGAGGATCTTGTGTTCAATGCAGAAATCCACTAATGTTCAGCTTGTTAGGATATGAGACCCCTCATTAATTCAGAGTATTAAATGAAACAGTTGAGTTAGTAACCAAATCGACAAAGAACCAGCTGACTCTCTGTATGATTAGGGACTTTGTCATCTCGTTCATGGATTAATTATATGGTCCATTATACTGAAATGTGTTCTTGATATCAAGACTAGTTTTGTTCTTGAGGTTTTGTACTTACCATCTGGTATAATGTTCCTTATCTCTTTTTGAATAAGTATCAAATTATGGATTTCTTAACTTGTAGGACAAATTTAGGAAGCTTTTAAAATATATATATATCAGCTAGCTTTGAATATGCTACATTAAAATGTATATTCTGTGGCATAGAGCACAGTGATCAATCTACAAAGCAGTAATGAAATGGGAGCACACTGGACCCCAGAAAGTTAGGCTGAGTACAATCCATATTCTTCTTACTGTATTAAGGTAATATAAAAGACCCTGGAAATTTTGGGTTTAGTGTTGCACCTATCTCCTAAGAGCAGAACTGTTTCCATAAAAAAGCTATGGATTGAAAGCAACCGTTAATTATTATGCAACTATTTATAAAACAATCATATAGTTATGCAGAACATAATCCCAAATCATATGTATTTGGATTGTAGACTCTTGAGCTGAGATAAGAGCTGGCTCCATTCTACTTGGCAATTTACACATGTGGCAAAAAACAGCTCCCGTAGAGCAAGCAGATGAGGTGAAAATTGGAAGACAGAGAGTATCAACCTGCCCATTTTACAGATGTGGGATTATGGCAGAGGAAGTCTGTGGCATATCTGGTTGTTAAACCAAGGGTGAAATTCATCCTCTGGGACTGAAGTGATGACTCTCTGCACAGAGATAAATTTCATGCTAAGAGAATGATTTGTGTATGAGAAAGCATGGAAGTGTATTTCACAGCTCACTGCATGGCACAGAAAGTTTGAAAAGCAAAATCAGGGGTGATGGTATAAAAGAAAAAGGGAAAGAGAATAAATATTTTGACATAAAAAAAGAAAAACAGCAGGAAATTGTTTGTTCCAAAGCCTCTGTTATTTTTTCTTTTTGTTTTACCAATAATTGATTTTGACTACAGGAAGTAGGCTACCCTGTACAGGATGAAGTTTGCTCTGAATGTAGAAACCATTTGGAGTCCGTTTGTGTTCATCTCATTAATTTTCTTTCTGCCTGTTAACTTCTAAGTAACGCTTTCAAGAAAGGGTTGAAGAGTCAGCAGAGGGAAAAAAAGTAAAATCCAATAGACTCTGAAAGCCTACAGGAAAATAAATTAATTGTGCAGCTGCGAGAGAGGCATTTGAAGGCTTTTCTTTTAGCAGGTAATAGCCAGCAGAGCTCCAAACTAAAAGCCTGATCCAGCCTCAATGGCAGTTAATAGCAAAACTCCCATTGACTTAAAGATGATGGTTTGGATCCTGAAAGAGAAATGATAGGGATCAACTGCAGTACCCAAGAGTCTGCTGTAGAGGGCCGTGAAAAATATTATTTGTCACTGATATTTGTCTAGGACCCAGTGCCATCTTACAAGTCTCTGACACACCAAAGAGGTGGCACATCACCACGAGAGGTTCTCAGATACTAGAGAGGAGGCTTGTATCTAGGAAGTACCCAGATGGACTGACTGGCCTGAGCAGATAAACAGTGGCTCAGATCTTCAATGTGCGAGATACTGGGTACATCTACTTCATTTCACTTTGTGGCTAAGTACAGACTGTCAAAAAGCTGGAGGCTGAATCGATTCAATCTTCACAGGTTAGTCTAAGCTGCGTAGAAATAACCAATAAGCAAATGAACAGGCATTCACGTTTGATTCCAGAAATGCAGCCACATGCCTGTAGTGACTCAGGCCAGTAGTTGGGGGGTGCTAGACCATGCTTCCCTGCTGAGCTGGAGCAGACAGTATAGGCCAAAGCTGCCCACCCAGTGGGGGGAAGGTCTGTGGGGATGGTGCAAAACTTCTTGGGATGCTGGGGGACTGTGAGTTAACTTGAGTCTGGAGGGGATCTGGGACAGAAGTTCAATAAACCCATTTAACCTAAATCAGTTAAGTCTGATACTACATCCAGCCAGGATTATCTTAAACTTGTTTCAACCATTTTGAAAGCAGTTCATGTGCTCTGAACTTCTGTTGTGTTACGGATTTGAGCCAGTTTCCAATCACTTATACCAGTTGATGTATAATTTTGATGTATAATTGATGTATAATTTCTATCCCTAGCCTATGGGAATGGTCTGTACTTTGTGGGACCAAGCCCTCAGAAAGCTTCCCTCCTGCCCCCAGAACCTGGTCTCATTCCCAAAGATTAAATAATTCTCTTTCTTCTTTGTCAGTCTGTAAGTGAAATGGTCTAAGTTGCAGCTGTGGACATGTATGTGTATGCCTAGACTGAGTGTGCTCAGTAGCTTACGCATGGATCTATTGCAGTTAATAGTTGTTGGATAAAATGAGTGGCAAGCAGTGCAGTGGGTAAGTTCTTGCACCATTGGGAGCAAGGGCTAGGCTAGAAACCAGAGCTTACTCCCTTGTTGAGCAACAGTTATCACACTGAGCCACTCATCCTCTGTCTTGTAGAAGCACAAGGGGTAAAAGAATACACTAAACTTCTTTCTGTTTTGCCTCCTGTTTGGGCTTTGAAGTAGAAATCAACTGTCTCATCTCCTAGGCGAGTGCTCTGGCCACTATGCTGCAGAACCAGGCTCCTCAGTGATTCTCTCTCTGGCCCAGTGAATCTTGAATTCTTTCTGGCAAGGCAATACAGAAAATATAAGAGGATGGAGAGTGGCTCCTGCTCTAAATCAATCTGCAGGTTGGCAACAGAGGCATTTTCCAGTTTTGGTGAGCAATAGAGATTTGAGTCCCTTTAGGAATAAAACCTCAGTTCTTGACTTCTTGGTCTTGTGCAACAGGAGCTCTGTTATTGCTGGATTGCTAAAGGAAAGTGCAGACCATGCTCATGCAGTGGAAGAAATGTAGTATGTTGCAGGCTGGGGATCCCGGCAGTTGTTCTGAATGAGGTGCCAGATTAAAAAATATCAGCCCTGTCTTCAGAGTTTTCCGACTGGCTAGTTCCAGGGAGCTACAAACTGAGTATGTTGACTTTAGGTGGCTCTCTCACTCTTTTTCTGGACTTGGCTCTGAGGGTACCTATAGACAGGCAGTGAAGCTGCTCTGATGCAATTAGAGTCTGCTGGAGCATGGTAAGTACTGCTCTGCAAAGACTCCAGTGTTACGTGTATCAATGCCCCTGCACTGAAAAATGGCAGCAGGGGTGCTTTAACCAAAGCATATTCAATAAGCTTTAGTTAAAGCACCCCTGCCACCATTTTTCGCCATGGGCACGCTGATACATGTGACACTCCAGGTGCTTTAATTAGTGTGGCTCTCAGAGCCGCTATAATTAAAGTGCCTCCCCACTCCCGGAGCACATCTGTAAATGCCCTGAGTGTCTGTGTAGCTCTGTGCCTCACAGGGGGTTTATGAGGACTGATACATTAAAGAATGGGAGGTGCTCAGATATTTTGATGCTAGGAGCCATATATGTACCAAGATAAAACTCACCCATATTTGTGCAGTGGATGAAAATGTATTCTCCTGCATGAAAATTGGGACATTTCAGTGTCAGTGATGTGGAACAAGCCTGAAGATGGGGTGTGTGTTTATCTATTGTGTCTGCCTCACATGGGAAAAAATTACATTTATTGGCTCATAATTATCTTTTGTACAAACAGACACTGTCCCTCTAGCCAGGCAGCTCCTGAAAACCTATAATTATGGCATATGATAACTACCAACATAAATCTTAGCTGTTGCTTGTATAAAAATTATAAATTACTGCACCAAATCCTATTACTGCAGATATTAAAGGTTATTAGACGTTTATTTAAGCCTTGATTTTTTTTGTCTCGCCTCATAACTTTTTGTGTTTAATTTTGTTCATATTTCAGGACTCCAGCAGGTGTTATACAGACCTGGCATTTTAAAAAATATGAAATTGGACTAATCAGAAAGTTTTTTGGAGAGTGGAGAGAAGCTTAGCTCTATTATTCATTTATGGCCAGATTCAGCCTCTGTCTCCAACCTGTGTAAGCATCTTGGTCCTACAACAGCCTCATTCATACCAGCAGTGTTAGTTTTGCAGTAAGCATTTGAGCCCTCCAAATAGGACTGAACTGGGTAGACAGACCTAGCACAGGATGAGCTCCATCCATCTGGCTGAGTCCTGTAAGATGCTAAGCGTACTAACCCCAGTCCCGTGAAGCATTTAAACACATGACTAAGTTGTCAATTTTACCCAAGTTAAGTGTTGTATATAAGTGCTTTGCTGGATCTGGGCCAGCGGGCTGAGTACCTTTTGTGGCTACAAAACTCCAGTGAATAAGGCAGAAAGAATTATGTCCCCAGTTATACCTCCATCTTATGGTCATTGAAGTAGATGCCAAAACCTCGGCCAATTTTAGTGGTGTAACATCAAGGTTAAATGAACAGTTAATACTTTTATTCTCTGTATGTCAAGTCCTCAGGTTTGAAAGGTTGGTGATCTATGCACAAGGGATGCAGCATATTCATAGAAGAAATTCTTTGCAATGCTATGGTTCCATCTCCCTACTTATGAAAGCAGACTATCACAAAAGGATAAACTGAGGCAGACACAGGTAAAGACACTGGCCAGCAGAGACTGGTAGAACCAGGAATTCGTACTCAGCTGACAGGCTGTTTTTTGGTCTTCTGCATTAACCCTGACGCAGACCACCTTTTCCCCAGAATACGATGTTTCAACAAAGGAAAGCAATTTGTATTGTATGTTACCTGGGTACAAAAAAGCAAGAAAGAAACCATGCAAATTTGTAAGGCTGCAGTATGCATTCAAAAAACCCATTGGTGATTACTGAGATATTTGCCACATCTCTTCCATTCTCTCCAAAAGGTATCTCACCACATTTTCCTTCTAGCTTCCAGGGGCTGAAAGCACTCTGTGGCAGTGCACCTTTGGTGCCTGCCACTTTAAGGGCTGGAGCAGGCAGCCAGCAGGTGCCTGATTAAGGCGGCCATTTTCAAACTTAGGCAAGTCAGACAGAGGCAGCAGTTTGCTGCTTGCAGCCAAGAGAGCAAAATCACCTGGCTGAGCTGTTGCTCCCAACATTTGGAGGTAAGGGCAGGAACTATGAGGATGGTTTGGAGGCTCCTGGTCCTGGACATGATCTGAAATTTCACCCTGCTGGGGTAAGGAAGCCTGGTGGGACTTCCTGTGGTTGGGTAGTGCCATTCAAATACCAGGACAGCTCACCTCCCCAGTGAAAGGCAGGTTGGGGTGCCTTAATAACCCCAGCCCCCACAATGGTGCGGGTAAGAGGGCCAGGCACAGCTGAGGCCACCTGAGCCCCACAGAGCTGTAAGACCGCAGAGGCCCCAGTGTGAGGGGGCAGTTGTGTGGTCACCAGAGAGGGGGCAGTAGTGTAGCCTAGGTGCTGAGTGGGACTGAAGGGACAGCCTGAAAAGCAGCTGAGGAGACAGCACATGGGCTATCCCCCACATGAGTAAGAGCACCAGTGTTATAGTGGAAGGCCCTAGTGAGAAGGAATAGTTGGAAGGCATGAGTTGAAGCCCCAGGTTAGAGGGTGGATAGGCCAAGGTAAGTCCACAGACGCCTGAGGCCACATTTGGGCTGGAGGCCAAGTATATGGCTCAACCAAGGAACTAGGGTGAGTCATGACCCCAGTAAGTCCTCAGGCATGTTGAGGCCACATGAGTGGGTCAAAAGGATACCCAGTAAGTCCTCAGATGCTGAGAGGCTGAGTTAGGGTCAAAGTGTAAGACCTTGTTCAGATGCCATCTTCGAGGCATGGGCCGTCATGTAGGGGAGGTATGGAGCTGTGGATAGTATCCCTTGGCACCGGGGCATACAATGAGCAGCCTCCTGCATTTACCACCAGTTTATTATACCAGCAAAGTTGTGGCAGGCAAGACTGAGCAGACTGCCCCATATAGACGGGTGGGCGGACCAACATGAGATCTCGGCCCCAGGATGACCCCCTGTCACACACTCCTTTTCTTATAACAGCTCTCACCTTTCATCATCTTTGACATTCAGACCTGTCTGCTGCATTTGGCTCTGTGTGCTGAGCTCAAGGATTTTACATGTACTGGGCAACATGGATTGAAAGTGCCTATAAAATACACTGTGAATCCTCATGCTAACGAACATCCAAAGCATTTAAATTAAAAATAGAAAAGCAAAATAAGGAGAACAGCAAAATAAAATAATCTGCTCTGACCAGCCTGACAGTTTGTGCTGGGCGCAAGTCACGTGAACTGTGGAAGCATAAAATTGAAAGTGGATCCCTGGACCTGGCACCTCAGGTCTACTGAGCATCCTCATGTCAAACAGGTTATATCTGAGCCTTTCTAGGGTTAATCCAGCCCTATTTGCAAGAATATATATGTATAGTATTTCCTTTGGTACTCCTGAAGGACAGATCCAGAATAGGGGCTCAATTGGGTTAGACACTGGACAAAAGTAGTGGAAGACAATCATATGATGGCATTATAGACTGGAGAGAAAAAAATAGTGCTGTTAGTTCAAAAATCCCCTTAACCTGTTCTCAACTCAGGTTGCCACTTCTGTCCAGGAACATGTCTTGGGGTTTAGTATTGTTGCCCATAACCCTAAAATCTGCATGCTTTCCACTTCCACAGTAGCAAAATCAAAGTCGCTAGTGAACTTCATGGAGTTTTTGACAGTAGTTCCTTTTGGAGGGGAGGGGAGGGGAGTGGGGGGCATCAAAACTCTGCTTAGGATTGCATGTTTGTCATTCTTATGAGGGAAAGGATTTTTGCAACTCTATGGCTGCATAGAGGATGTCTTCAACAGATTTCTTCAATCAGGGGTGCTGCTCTAAGAAGAATTTCTGAGGAAAGATAGGATTCACCTGCTGAAAAAAGGAAAGAACATCTTCTTCATGAAGAGACTCACTACCCTTATGAGGAGGACTTTAAGCTAGGTTCAGTGGGGGACAGAGACAGAAGTCTGGAGGTAAGTAAAGAGCCAATAAGGGCAATTAGCTAGTCGTCTAAGGTATCTATACATGAGTGTGAGAAGCACGGGGAACAAGCAAGTCCTAGTCCAATCACAAACGTATGGTGCAATGGCCGCAGCTAATTGAAGAACAGCCTTGTCTAGGATGGTTTAGAGAGGCATCATTCTGCCTTGATTATGGAGCTGGACTCGGTAACCTCCTGAAGTCCCTTCCAGCCCTACTTTTGTATGATCCTTTGATCTCAGCGTGCAGTGTTTGAGCCTGGATTTTGAATAATCCTGAGCAATCAGGGATGTTGTTCATTGTTGATCAATATGGTATTATACACTTTTATAACGGGTTCTCATGTTGCGGGATCCCAAATCTCAGTTCTTTAATATGTCTTAGTAAAGGAGAAGCTAAGGCACAGAGTGTCAGAGGGATATGTTCAGGATCATGATTTCTGGGGTCCATAACAAACATATTCTTGTATAGTCTTCCTCATAGATTCATAGATGTTAGGGTCGGAAGGGACCTCAATAGATCATCAAGGCCGACCCCCTGCATAGGCAGGAAAGAGTGCTGGGTCTAGATAACCCCAGCTAGATGCTTATCTAACCTCCTCTTGAAGACCCCCAGGGTAGAGGAAAGCACCACCTCCCTTGGGAGCCCGTTCCAGACCTTGGCCACTCAAACTGTGAAGAAGTTCTTCCTAATGTCCAATCTAAATCTGCTCTCTGCTAGCTTGTGCCCATTATTTCTTGTAACCCCCAGGGGCCCCTTGGTGAATAAAACCTCACCAATTCCCTTCTGTGCCCCTGTGATGAACTTATAGGCAGCCACAAGGTCGCCTCTCAACCTTCTCTTGCAGAGGCTGAAAAGGTCCAGGTTCTCTAGTCTCTCCTCGTAGGACTTGGTCTGCAAGCCCTTAACCATATGAGTGGCCCTTCTCTGGACCCTCTCCAGGTTATCCGCATCTCTCTTGAAGTGCGGCACCCAGAATTGCACGCAGTACTCCAACTGCGGTCTGACCAGCGCCCGATAGAGGGGAAGTATCACCTCCTTGGATCTATTCGTCATGCATCTGCTGATGCACGATAAAGTGCCATTGGCTTTTCTGATGGCTTCGTCACACTGCCGACTCATGTTCATCTTGGAGTCCTCCTAGCTGTATCAGCCACTGTTCTGATCACCGTTCTTGCAGCCTCCTTATACAGTGCTCCATACAGTTTCCAAAAACAGTGTTAGAAGAAAGCATGTGTGTCTGAATATATTTCAAGACCTAGGAATACCTGCCTTTCTGGCAGTCTCAGAGGCATCCTTGCCTTCTGCTTTAAATGTGGGGATGCTTTATGCCAAATGCATCTTGGGAGAAGAAATGGCTCTGAAATCTCTCAGTTCCAGGGGCTAAATCTTATTTGACAATGGCAAGTGGAATTATTCTGAATGTCCCCGTTGGTAGGGTTTGAACTCAGCTGTGCAAGAAGGACTCTCGTTGTATTCCAGTCAGTCACTTGCATTCAGACAGTAATTTCACTTTTAAAAATTGATAATGCATCAGGTTGGAAAAACCTCTCCTGCCTGTCAGTCATCTTTTTATCACTCTACCAGCACAAAAGGAGCCCTTTCAGAATTGAACTCTGCTAAGCATGCCATATTTTTGAAACTACGCTGCCTTTTCTTTTTGTTCAGCTGGAATTATCCAGTTGATTGTTTCGAAAGCATTGTATATCTTCATGTGTTTGATAACAATCATCTGCTTTAGGGAAACATTCTTCACTGTTCACAGTGATTTTAACTTGAATACTTTGTGTGGAATTTTGTTTCCCTTTGTGTCTAAATGGGAATTTTCTCTCCTGGCAAAGTGGGTGGGAAAATGCTGATCCATTTGATGTCTCCCTTGAACCAGGGCAAATGGCTCCCTGGGGTGCAGTAGAGAATTAGGGCCCACAATCTCTTTAAACTGGCACTTCTAAATTCCCCCTTAGGGGTAGGATTAACCTGATATGTTTTATTCTCACCTTTGCTATTACAGGAAATTGTGCAAGATTGGGCAGAACAGCAGGTCATTCCTAACCCCTTCAGGGCAACAGCAGCTGATTGACCGACAACTTATGCATCATCTACACACTTGGCTTTTTCATGTCATGGTAAGTGCAACATTTCGGTTCTGAGTGGCACATTGCTGGACTTAGACTCCTTTGGTAACACTGAATGCTTTGGAAAAGTGGATCTTCCCACACTGGCACAACTGACTTGACTTCTCAACTAGGATTCAGTCCTCAGATGGGGCAACTGGTGTATATCCATTAGCTCTGATGAATCGCATTGATTTCCTCTTGAAGATTTGAGGACCGGGATCCATTTGCAAGGAAGTACACTTATTCTTGATGCCAGGGCTCTTTATAGAGTCCTCCTTGGGCAGTACTTTTCATGAAGCTGAACAATATTGCAAAGCTGATGACACAGCTGTGGGGAGCCAGTGGTAAAAGAATATAAACTTGGGGGTAGAGAAGAGGAAAACAGGATTTTTGTCTCCAGTATGATAGGATAATGGAAAACAACTTAAGACAGCAGCTTCATTGCAAGGCTCAGTGGAAGTTAGGTGTTAACTACCTTTGATCCCTCTGGAAATTTCAGTGGCTACCTCTCTGAGACTTAATTTCTGCATCTGTAATGAAAACAGAGTAAGTTGTTCTCTCAGTAATGTCTCTAATAGTAGCAATACAAGATTATTCTCTTTTGCTATGTTTCTTTGCCTTTATGCTTATATGAGGAGTGATTTCCGAAATGGGAAAGAAAAATAATTATGGCCATGACCAGCCTATAAATCTTTCTGTAACCCCAGGGCCAGATTCTCAGCCAGAGGAGAATGGTGTAGCTCCGTGTGAAATTAGCAGACTTATACCATCTGGAAATTATGGGTTTTTTATATGTAAAACAAGGGCAAAAAATTACTGAACATCCAGGATAATGAGTCTATGAGCAATAAACAGCAGTGGATAAATAAAGGATAATTATCATCAGACAAACCTCATTTTTGAAAGAATTACCAAACAGTGTGGTAAATGTGATATATTTGTATTTCAGCAAAGTCCTTGATACTGTCTCTTGTTAAATGTTAATTGGAAAATGCATTCGGATTAGCTTGGAGAGGAATGCTGCGATGTGGACAGAAAGCCAGCTAAAATACCATAAATAACATCTTATCTAACATCTTTAGTAATGATTTGGAGGAGACGTTGGTGTTTCTGAGGAATCCAAATACACAGCCCTAATATAAAGACCCAGCTTTGAGAATCTGTTGTCATCTTGGATAAATCATGTGACTGCATATGTGCTATGGTCTCTTTATATTCTTATCCTGCAGCTAAATGAAGGAGACTGTTTACTTTGTTAATGGCACCAATTAAACAGTGTAAATATAATTTATAACTCTATGCTACCTTGTAGGTCAATAGATCAATATGCACAAACTACCAAAACTTCTTAGACTGAAATAGTTCTTCTTGAGAGATTATTTCATTTTAATGATGGGCTTTTAGGACACAACTGAAAAAAAAAATATGGAGTTGCATATGTGCGTAATGTTTGTAGAATTGAGGCCTTAAATCCCTCTGTGCTTGCTGCCTTAACTCACATATGTGTTGTAAGGAAAGCATCTGAGAGATTTTGAGGCATTAGTACCCCGTGAGGCTGGGAGCCTTATAAGCACTACTAGAGATTAATTCACTCTGGTACAGGGCGCCAGCATTGAAGCCCCATCTCAACCTTAGATGTAAGGATACATGTCCCTTATCCTCGAAAGTCATTCTTCTATCAGCTGCTTTACAACAACAGAAATTATCATAAAACAGTGTACTGCAATTGAGCATGCCAAATATTGTCAGGTAGACAGAATGTAATTATCCAAATTGGAATCTGGACAGCATACTAATTCAAGTTTGTAGCTATTATTCAGTGCTTTTCTTTTTCTTTTTATCCATTGGTTTATTCATCATCTGTTAAATATCATAGCACTTCTGTTTGTTTTTTCTTTGTTTACCAAGCAATATAGATTGGATTTCTCTATTCTTTCTTTAGAAGAAGTTCACCTAAAAGAAAAATCCAGATTGCATGCAGAATTTTTTTTCCTTCCCCTGTTATCACAGCATCTCTGATCTTTTTAGACTTTTCCAGATGAGACATAACATTCCTTTTATACATCACAAAAAAGCCAGCATCTTGGAGGGACTGAATTTTCTCCTTCAATAAGCTCTTAGGTGTCAGACCTTTAGGAAGTAGGCTCTCGTGGTTACAAATGGAAATTAAGGAAAAAAGTTTTCCACCAAGAGCAGCAGCATCTCCTTATCCTTGTGTTTGTCTGCTGCCTTTAGAAAGAGAGCTCCAAGTCGGGGACCTCAACAGGCACCTTCATCTCAGCAGCACTACCAGTACACTTATACATCTCTCTGTGCATCTAGGGTCGCTTGTACATGTGACGATGTCACAATGAACACACAACAAAAATGTCGCTTTGTGAGGCTTAATAGTGTCACACATTACATGATTGTGAATTTGGGGGGTTTTAGATGAGTTTGCATTGTTACAAACTAAACTGTGTCCTGATGTAGATTAGTGTGCAACAATGCATTCAGCTTCTCCCACCAGCCATGAGAGAGGTGGGCAGGCTCTGCAGGAAAAAAGGATCAGGCCCCTTGCCACTTCTGCCTTCGGCAGGTGCCTGCTTAAAGCAGAAGCAGTGAAGGGCCTGATCCTTTTTTTTTTTTTTGGTGGAGCCTGCCCACAGCCAGTGGGTTGAGCAGCCCTTAAGCTGCAGAAGGACCCCAGTTCTTTTCTCCACGGTGGCAGCACCCCCTAGGACCACTGAAGCAGGCTGCTAGTCAGTCGGGTGTTGACCCAGCTCAGAGGTTAGCACTCAGCCTGATCCAGCTCTTCCCTGGGAGGCACTGCTGTCATGGAGGGAAAGACTGCCCCACGCCCCTGCAGCTCAGGGGCTGCTCAGTCCACTGGCAGCTCACCCCCGGCCCACGGGCAGGCTCTACTGAAAGAAAAAAAAAAAAGGATAAAGCCCCTCACCATACCATGACAGAAAAATAAAACCCTTACATTGAAATGGTGGGTTTCAGTTAAAAACCCACCATTTCAATTTAGGGGGAATAGAAGATTAAACCACTGCCATGTGTACAAGTGTCTTGGATGGTAGTATTCTAGCTGTGTAAGTGGAGTTTCTGGCCCTGATGCAAAAGTAGTGATTCAGCTTCCTTTGCATTGTGGATGCATAAGCATGCACATGTAAACAGAACACGCTCGGTAGGCTGTGCCCTAGCCGATTGCCAATGCATCTGTTCTACCTGCTGGCTAGTGCAGGAACCAGTCCAGCCTTGGGGCTGTATCTGCTAGACAATGTTACAGAGCAGGCATTTGGACCCTTTTTAGCAGAGCTGCTACAGGGGAGCAGCACAGATTCCGAGTGGAAGCGAGAGCCTACTGCAAGGTGTGAAGGGTGAAGTGACTAAGGAGGAGCCCACTGATTCTTGCAAAGCCATAGTCTGCACTGAGGACCTCTGTGACTCCCGGCAGTTCCTGAATACAGGAGGAACAATTCACTTGGCCCGTGCGAAGTGGCTAGTATTCGTTTTGGATTTGGATTTGGCCTGTTCAGGGGGCAGTGATTCAATCTGGTGATTTGAATCACTGTCCCAAATCAATTCCGCCAAATCTGATTCAGAGATTCAGCTGCTGCCGTATCTCTGAATAATGAAGGCTTGTCCCCCACCTGCTCTCCCAGCCCCGACAATGGCTGCCCTGAGCGCCCCAGCTCCCGGCACTTTAAAAAAAAAAAAGCTCCGATACACTGGGTGCTGCCAGGTGGGGGTGGGTGGGGGTGATCCCCGTTGCCCCTACTGCATGGGGGGCTCTGCATGAGGCCCGCCCCTCAACCTCCCACTGTCCCGGCCCCCCATGGCTGCCCCACCTGCCCCAGCTCTGGCAGTTTAAGGAAAAAAAACCACCCAAAACCCCAGACTCACCAGTTCCTGCCCAGTAGGGGGTGATCCCTGCTGCCCCCCACTGCTCCATGCCATGTGGGGGGCTTTTCCACAAGCCCCCCAAAACCCTGAGGCTGCGGCAGGAGCTGGTGAGTCCCAGGGTTTTTTCCATTTTTTTTTTCCTTAAAGGGCCAGAGCTGGGGTGAGGCAGCCAATGGGGGGGCTGGGATGGGGGGGGTTGGGGGACTCATAACAGAGCCCCCCACACAGCACAGGGCAGTGGAAAGCAGTGGGGATCACTCCCCCCCGCCCAGCAGCACCCAGTGAGTCGGGGGGGGGGGTTTAAAAGCGCTGGGGGAGCAGGCGGGGGTCAGAGGTGCTGGGAGAGCCGGCAGGGGATGGAGCCTGGCAGGGGTCCCCTCATGGTCCCCTCCCCCTACTTACCAGCTCCAAGTCTGGCTCCAGCTCGCTGCTGCAGCCAGGAGGGGGGTGGACTGCCTGAATCATTGAAGCTCTCCAAACCTTTTCCTAAGATTTGGAGAGCTTTGAATTGATTCGGACCTTTTTATTGGTCCCCTGATTATATTCGAATTTGGAGATTTGGCCACCGAATTGGGCTGAATCTCCTCCAAATCGAATCGGCACCTGAAGTTTCGCACAGCCTTATAATCCCCCTCCACTTTCCCTTGCCAGGAATTGTTTGCCTTCAGAGCTACCCACGTTCTGCTTTCCCACAGATTTCAGAAGGAGAGTGGCCACTGATCAAGCTCAATCCTTAGGGTACTAGTTTCTATTGTGCATATTGCTATCCATGCAGCAGTGGCCATCTCCCAAATCTCTGCTTTCCCTTCAAGGTCGGTGCAGCTGCTCAGCTGACCAGCTGTAATGGTAGATTGCCTGGGCTATTCTGTAAACTCAACATAGATTGCCTGGGCTATTCTGTAAACTCAACTCCTTATCTAAATTATATCAGTTTTATCTTCCAGTTGTCCCAGTACCTTGTTTTAAAGGGAGGCATGCCTTTTACAAGGTCTTTGGATGTTCTATACTAAAACCCCAGAGCAGTTTTTACGGTCCAGTCCCTATAGCTAAACTGGCAGGCAGCAATCTGCTACCTTCGGAAACTGGTGTCTCTCATTCTGTTTTATACAGACTGTAATACCATATTGTAGCATCTGAGTTCATTAGGCAACTGTGATTGGCATCTGTCATCTGCAGCTCATTTTTCATAGTCCCTCTTGCCCAGGGGACAATTAATGTGCACTGCACTGTTTTGGTTTGTTTTCAAACAAATTATAGGGGGATCAGTTGTGGCAGTCCCTATATTTCGGTTTTCTTAAAAGTACGTTGTGCAGTGAGCCTTTTATTAGTGAAGACAAGATTGAAGTTAGATTAGATTAATCCCAGTGCACTCACTACCTATAGTGCTGAGGTGCTGCAGTATCTCTTCAGGGTCCTTTAAAATAAAAGCTCTCTCTGGTTTCATCTTTTAATCTTCTGCTGAAGTTGGCATGGCATCCATGAATATGGATCTATCCAGGGGAAACAAAAGTTCTTCTTACTTGTGTTTAATTCCATTGACTTCTGGGATTATTATTTGTATTAATTTCCCAGTTTGCATGTTTGTAAAGTGGATACTGAGGTTCTGTCAGACTGAGTCTTCTGTGCCTGAGCACAAGAGTGTCTGTGCGGGAGGGGTGTCAGAGCCCTGCAACATCAGGACAGTGTCTTTCATGGACATTGCTGCACTGGAACATGGATTTAGCAGAGAACCACCAGGACCTCTCCCTTCCATTCTCTGCCCCCATCATGATATGCCCTTTCTTCCAAGACTGGGTGAAGAGTTGGATCCTAGCTACTTCTGACAGAGAATGTCTCTACTCCCCCACTTCTGGAACCTTTGTTCTTTCCTAATACTGCTGGATTTAATTACAGACTCTGATCAAGCTTCTATATTGCATGGACCTCCTATGCCACCTGCTGTTCCAGCAACTGGTCTGAGGCTTTTGGTCTGAGACACCTCCCTTGATTCCTTCTATGACATAAATGTGTAACCTCTTCCATTGCATTAGTGTGACCCTGGTTTGGCAATAATCTTGCATGCGGGAGCAGGCATTACACAACGAACCATGAAACAGATTTGCATTTTGTTCAGCATCAGTTTGGAATACATAAGTAGCATGCCCTTGTTCTGTGCTACATATGCTGAGGCACAGATGGATATTTACAGTAGTTGTATCGTTCCCTTTGTACCTGTTTTGTTTTGTTAATTGACCATTCAGAAAAAGATCAGGAGGGTCTGCAGTATGTCCCATTGGTAAGGAAAAAGTGAGCTCCGAGAGTTTGTAAGGACAGAGAGGAAATACCTAGCACAGCAATCGGATTTTTCTCTCCATTGTTTTCAGACAAAGCCACCAAAATGTTCCCTCTGTTATTTTTAGCTTGTTGAAAGCGGATGTAGCCACTGCAGTGTCAGATCAGAAGGATCTCATCTCCCAGGAGCAGAAAGGCAGCTCCATCACTCTGCTGCTGGACTGCAATGTCAAGTCTTGTGTAATAAGCTCTAGCCTTTCTTCAGCGCAGAGCCAAATGCCATCCTGCATAACAGGTGCAAATGATAACTGTTCACCACTAACCTACACATGATAAATGCAGATACCTTTCTGTGGCCTGACCTCATTCACTCAGCTTGTTACTCTGTAATGTGCAGCTGCATGTTGCAGTGCTGACTCTTGTAATGTTTACAGGGGCTGTTGTAGATAATGACTGAAGCTATTTCTCTCTGTAGCTTGTTCCTAAGCATTAAAATTTCTTCTTCATGAACATATTAGCTAAGAAATGGGGTCATATTTTAATGTCATCTAGAATGCTCCTGTCATCGGGCCAACTTCAACAATGGCATTTGGCACAATTCAGTGAGATATGTAGCACTCCAACACCCATTGATTTTGGAGGGAGATGATCTGGCTAGCATGGTTAAAAAAAAATTGTCATTACAAAAAATGGTGAGGGAGTCATCAAAACTCCTGGGGAAGGATGGATTTGGACAAAACATTTCACCAAGGAATTTTGAAATTAAGTTTTTCCCGATAGAAAAAAGGAAGAGGGGAGGAAGTTTTCCTGCCTGGGTCCAGGTGGGGTGGAGGGTGCTCACAGGGCAGCATTTTGCAACATATCACTTCCAGTAAAAAATCAGCAAGCAAGAGCTTCTGGGGAGACAGTGTCAGCTTCCACTGCCATGCTCCAATATCACCCCAAACAGAACAAATGAAGCTGGCTTAATGCAACTCCATCCTGCTGCACAAGGACCTGCAGGCAAGTTAGCAGCACTTTGTGATGGAAGGTGTCATATATCTGTCTGCGTATCAGTGCTTTGTAATAATAACTCTATTGACACTCTCCTTACTGCTTGACAAAATTGCTGAGTTCATAAGAGAGGTTTTTTATTTACTCTTTGGGAAATTCCAAGAACCACTGGTCTGTGGTTTGCAGTTCTTTAAAATTACCCAAACATTGCATGAAAGCACTTTACGAAAGCGAAACAAAACAGGCAAGGGAGCCCTCCCAGGTATAGATCATAAAATCTTTCCTAGAAGCTCAGCAGTTCCTTCTGGCCATAAAGAGGAGTAGCAGTGGAGTTTCCCATAACATGATTTACAGTTGTTACTGATCCCATCCAAAAAAAAGAATAAAGCTTGTTTGTTTCAGGCCAAGATGATCACATAGTCAAATTCTGCCTCTAGATGCATGCTCTTCTCACCAAAAGAAACTGATTTAATCCTCATTTGTTTCCCTAGTTTAACCCCATTGCCTTCAGGTAAGTTATTCCAGCTTTACATCACATGAAACAGCAATCTTACCTGGTGTCATAGTGTACATAGAGTCTGTACTGGACACCTGAATGAGGGGCTTGAATAGCAAAACCTTAGTGCCAGGTCTCAGCAAGCGTCAAAAACTTTCTATCAGCTATTTTTCAGTGGAAGACTGGGTTTAGCAAGTAAGATACAGCTTTGCAAAAATGGTCTGCTTTGCTTGGAAATTGCTGCTGTTTTTGTTTTTGGCCAGAAAACTTTAACTTGAGATATATAACTGCTGTGTGTCCTGGGAGTTGTCGCTATGGCTAGGGACAAACACTACACATAAACCGGTTTAAGTGATCAGAAACTGGTTTAAACCTGTAACAACAGATGTTCAGTGCACATAAACCAGTTTGAAAATGACTGAAATTGGTTTGAGATAAACCTGGTCGAATGTAGTATCAGACTTAACTGATTTGGGTCAAACCAGTTAACGCAATGTCTGTCCCAGACCCCTTGCTGGTTTAAGTTAAATTGGAGTGCCCCGGCATGCTCTCTCGGCTGGGCAAGGCTCCCTGCTCCACAGTAGGGCTGGCCCGTCCCCTCTGGTCCCTGGTTGAAGCTTGGCACAGACTTGCAGGCACAGCAGGGTCTGCTGGCTTCCCTATGCCCACCTCTTTCCCCCTTGCAGCTTAGGCACGGATCCCTTCCTCCTCTCTGCCACAGCAGGAACTATAGCCAGCATGTGGTATGCTAGCTAATGCCAAGAGGTGTCTGTGTGTGTCTCTGTCTCCAATTTCACTGGGATAGTCCGAATGAACAGTGGCCACTTAGGGCTTCTGGAACTAATCAACAGGTCAGCTAGTAAGCTATTTAAGAAGTTTGAAGTAATGTGGAGAGAGTCTATTGATTTGCTAATATGGTGATAAAGACTGTTATCAGCCACCTCTTCCCCTCTACCTGCCCTGCTTGCTTGCTCACCTGTCAGTTTGCTGCAGACAGTATGACAAAGCAGGGAGGAAGATTGAAAAGCTCTGTATCAACAACAGGTGCATGCACTGCACACCCTGCTTGGAAACACTCCTGCCCCTTCAGTAGCCAGCCAGGAAAACCCTGGGACTGTGTAGGTGGACATCCCTAATGAGGGAGTCCTGCTGGGGTCAGGCCGTGCCCTCCTCAGCTCAGCTCCCTGCAGAAGGGACGGGAGGGCTGCTGTAGCGCCCCCCCTCCCCCCCGGCTTCTAGCCTGAACAACTGCAGGCATGTGCCTGAATTTCCTCCGTCCAGAGAGAATGTCTGTCCAGTTCAGCCTAGCCAGGTTAGACTAACCTGCAAAGATTAAATCAATTCAGGCTCAGGCTTTTTGAATCTCTGTCCCTAGCCTATGGGTCAGACTCCTTAGTGAGGCTGCATCTCTGCATTTGAGTTTCTCTCCAGTCTTTGTAGCCCAAGGAGTTGAGTGCTGCCCACTCTCCTGCTTGGTACATGCCAGGGACAACAGTAACAGCATCATTATTTAAATGCAGATGGGTACCGGCAAGGGGTAAAAAAGGGAAGTACAAAGGGCCAATTCTAAGAGCTGATATTTTGTTGCATTTTTCTGCCCGTCCACCAGTGTCTACATCCAAATAATAGACAGCTGCATTACGCCTTTGCACAGTGCTGTCAAATGATGGGTTTATTCTCCGGTGAGGTAATCATCTCGCACATTTCTCAGGGAAGTCTAAAACATTGTTTCTTGGTGGCATTACTAAAATAATCGTTTTCAGAGAAGACATTTCTGTGTGACAAAAAAGTGGCCCTTTAAAATACAGCCCATTAGGCCTTGTCATGTGCTCTCTACAGTAAATGCTGCAGCTTTCACAATGGCTAGAATGGTCCCCACCCCACATGCGCTCCCCCCGGGAAATAATACAATTAAGCATGTTAGTGTCGCCAGGCTTCAGATCAGGGATGTACTGTGGCTGGAAAATAACAAACAGATTAGTAAGGCTGCCAAGTGGAGATTTACAGCATCATCTCTAACTAAGCGTTTTAAAAGCTAACCAAGCAACAATGGAAAGGGGTTAAGGCTCTGGAAAAACACAGCTAATTTGACACAATTAGTTATTTCAAATCAGCTTATCCTTTCACCAAGCTTCATTAGCGGCATGGTGGCCCAATGGGCTGGGCTGGGCTGTGGAGAGTGGTCAGGAGAGCTGGGCCGCATTCCTTGTTCTGCCTCTGGCCTGCCTGGCGACTTCAGGCAAGCTGTTTTCTTCCGTGCATTGGTTTTCTTTCTGTACTTTGCCTGTTTAGATCTGAAGTTACTTAGAGCTGGGACTGTCTCATCCAAGATGGTTTATAATGCCTAGATCCATGGGGACCTGCTTGCTTTTGCACTCTCCAGGCACTCCTGTAATATACACAGCAACAATCATTACAGACCTCACAGAGTCCCGCCGAACTTTTCCAAGGCTTTTTATTTACTCTTATCAATTTTGCTCCAATGGGGCTTGTCCTTTCTACACTCACAATGGGGCCAGATCAGTCCATTGCTGAAAGTTCAATGTCCTGCTTAAGCCATGGTGCTTCATTCTGACTTGGATTGAACAGGAAGGCTTGTGCTCAACTATGGATCCCAAAGCAGCCTTTCGGGGACCTTGATGAGTTTTGTCTTCTCTGTTGTGCTGAAGTGCTGGAACATAAGAGGGAGAAGTCCTGAAACCATCTGGAGGGTTTATTTGATTTTGCTTCACTTGAGTCTCCTGTGAAATTTATTTCCAGCTGTGCAGACCTTGTTACCTCTAGGCTAGATTATTGCAATGCCTTGCCCTTAAGGCTTCCTTTGAAGTGCACTCGGATGTTTTGGCCGGCACAGCGTGTTTGCCTCTGAGGTGTGTTTGCTGCTTCTGAGATGCCTTGTTTCTAGAAAAGTGCAGTGCACTGGCTGCGTATACCCTGGAAATTACTCCTAGCCTCCATCTTCTCATTCAATGAGAGGAGCTCTTCCCCCCACCTTTTCTAGCACAGTTAGGATGCAGGCAGATGACCTGTGACCTCTCCTTGCATTCTGGCTGATTCAGGGCATTGGAAAAGAGAGGCAGTCGGTCTTTCAAAGCCCTTTTGCTCCCTTTCTGCTGTTTCCACTCATACTTCCTGCTGTAGCTGTGACATTGGAACATTTCTGCTCTCACTCCTGCCTTTGGGCCTTTTTCACTTCATGTTTTGAAGACGTCTTACAGCAGAAATTCTCAACCTGAGCAACATGTGGTGGGGTCACCCTGCACTTAGGATCTTGTTAAATGGGTGCACAGTGCAGGTATGATCTCAATATGTAGAATCAGTTTGGGGATCATCCATTAGCCCTGTGCATGGATATATCCAATTCTGCCAGGTTTCAGTTCTGCCTCTTGCAGAGGAACCACATTGACCACATACACTGCTCAAGCTACTGGGGCTTTAGAGAGGCTTTGGGGTCTTTTCTCATGCTTGGAATTTCATCCATGGTCCCAAGTTTTCTTAAGAACCAAATTCACTGACCATTTCTTTCATAATAGTAAAGACCCTAACCCTCCCCACTATCTCTTTTGTCCTTTCTTTCTCCCCCAGGTCTCCCTATTCCCTGCTTTCTGGTCTGTAAAGCAATTTTTTTATTGTTCTTCCCTGCACAGAGTTATAAATTTAGTTTAAAGGGAAGAAAAAAAGTCTTTCTTCTCTCTTGATTCTCGGCCTTCTCCCCTGAGCGCTGCTGTTTTCAGTCACTCTGGCTGATCTCTCTGTTTATGTCCTGCAGGAGGGCTGCTAGGATGCTGATCGCAAGGTAAAAAGGGGAAAAGAAACACTTTCTCTTGAAGTTGGTAAGTAACTTTTCTTTCTTGTCTTCTAGCAGTGGGGGCACATCTAGAAGTTCAATGTTGTGTGCTGCAAGATTAGTCTTCCTGGAATTTAAAACTATCTGGAAGTGATGCAGACCCATTAGGATGTTTACATTTAGTTTGTTTCCGAAGACAACTCGCTAAATCAATTAATGAGCATGCTGAGCGTGTCCAGCTAAGAAAGAATGTATGCTGCACATTAGGGACAACATCAGTACTCTGAGAGCAAGGCTAAGGTGCCAGGTGGCCAAGGGTTTGAGAGTTTCTTCTGCCTAATGCCCATGTCAACCAAAAATGTCATGTCAAGTTAAGGGACAAGCCATGTTATGAATCACTGTTGCAGTCTTTCTCCTTTCTGCTCTTCATGGCTTGGGGATTCATCCCCTGAATACTCCCACAGGTCTTTGTGATGCCTGGAGAGAGAGGTTATCTGTAAAGGGCCTTGAAATGGAATCCCCTCCTAGTTCCAACCTCCTTATCGGAGGCTCATACAGAGGTGGCTTCTGGACTCTACAGTGTGCTAATGATGGGAATTGTGACACTACTAGGCGTCTGCAAAATCTATTATTTTTCCTATGGGCTTATGCTCGGCCTTGAGTACAGGCTTCATAGAATACTGGGAGTATTAAAAGTGTTTCGTGGGTTCCGTTTTTTTAAAGTGAGATTTTGCAACTTGAAAGGTTGGCAATTAATGTTTTTGGTTTTTAAAAATCAATCTGTTACTATTTTAATAACTGGCACTATAGATAGATGCTTTTATAGAGCAGAGAGAATGTATTTAAGCATGCTACACAGTATGTGGGCGGGGAGAAAATGTTCTGTACATGAAACAAGTTTTTGATGTCTTTTACAAAAAAGCACATGCCCAATAGCATTAACAAAGCCAGTGCATTGACTGCTTACTCTGGATTTCCACTGTATTACTGAGATCAAAATCTAGCCTGACCTCATTCATGTATCAGATTATTGAAACTGTTCTTTTCATTCCTTCCCTCCTTCTGTTTGCCAACAAGCACTTCCAGTTGGACCCCAGTTGTGCTTTAGTATTCTCTAGCATAAGCTCCTGTTTCCCCATGTGGTCCCATCACAGGATCTGGGTCATAAGGCATGTTAGTAAGGAATGATTAACCGCAAAGGTGGAAAAGCTGATAAAATCTGTTAAATGCCACTTGTAAGAATGAGACCAAGCATATATATTTAGAAATCCATTTAGGTTTCACCATCTTGCTTAAAATGGAATTGGATAATAATACCTGGCTGTGCAGTGCAGTTAATGAAAAGTACCCAGCGTAAAAAGTTACCAATGTAAAAGCTGAATTTTTAATGTGAGCTTTCCTTTTCCAGTAAGCTTTTAAAACCTCATTCTCATTTTAAGCAATCTACTGATACATTTAACAAATGTCAAGATGAAATGCTTCAGCAGAGATCAAAAAGACTGAGGGTTTTATTGTACTGTTCTCACAGCACTGATAGCCTGTATTGAACTTTCATGCTAAGGATCAATAGGTTTATTTGATCAAGTATGGTGAACTATCAAAGACATCTGGCTGTACCTAAAGGACACTTCGGATTGAGCTGTCTCCCAGGAGAGGACTAGGACTCTTGAATTTGTGCTTTGATATTTGCTTGTGTCCCTACTATTTTGATATGGACTTTTTTTTTTTGGGGGGGGGGGGGGGGGGATGAGGATTGTTGTATATTCATGACTGCTTTCTATGCCCTTCCTGGGGCACATGTGGTGATGAAAGCCCCCACTCACAATAGGAGGACGGAGGCTGGCACTAGTGAGGTGACCTCATCTCAGCAGGATATCTTTTTAAGGTACATCATAAACAAGACCCAATTCCTCCTGCATTATAAGATTGTTATGATGCAAACCCAAACACATACATTAAGAAATGCCAAAAACGAGGTTGCAATTTAATAGTCTTTAACTGCACTGTGATGTATTTGTGCAGGACCTTCTATATTGTCAGGTGCTCTATACATGTACATCCATATATACACAAGGGTATATTTATATTTCATACAACGTATTATATCTTTCCTTCATTCTCTGTGCAGGGTGAAATGCACTGAATGTGTTTGACAGATCCTTGGCACTAGACCTGTTCACAAATCACTCCAAGCAAATTGTTCATTCACTCTACCTTTCACTGCAAATGACCAGGATCCAGAATAAAGCCCAACCTGTTTGTGCTGATGAATACAGAAGGGATGAGGGAAAGTGTCTGACCAATTTGCCTCGATAAAACCGGCGTCTGTTTTCTTGGCTGTCTAGGGTAAAGAGTTGAAAACTCTCTGCTGACACACCAAGTCTTCATAAGGATGCATCTTATCAGCATTGCTGACAAAAGTGGAAAGAAGCAGGGGTTCAAGCCCTAGAGGAGCTTGGGAAGATGGGAGAAATGCCAGCGTGCAGAATTAAATATCTATGCCATGCTTTGGACCTCTTGCCAGGACACCCTGCTTAATACAGCTCTTGTGTGCAGACCGCACAGATGGATTGGCAAATGCTTTGTAAACTTATCTTGTTTACAAGCACTGACACCAGGGACCCCCACAACATGCTTCCTCAGTGACCTGGTTGGGAAGTTACTTTGATATCTAAGTCCATTTACTCTTTACTAAACCTGCCCACAAACAGACTTGATTAGTCAGAGCCTTTATATGTATATAAGCATAAGCTGAAAAGTTTTGAATGCACACTCAAGCATGTGCATGGGAGGAAGCAGCAACTGGCAAGCACTGCCCGTGGAAAGCCGTGGTTCAGTATAAACAGAGGAGTCCCTGTGTTGGGAGACCAGCTTGCTATGCTAGCGAGGAAGACATGTCAGCACCAGTGTAGTATAGCGGAGTGAAAGCAGAGGTTCTGTGGAGGCCCAAGAAACAGCTGAGAGATGAGGCACACTTAGTAGGCACAAGGATGCTGCTGCATCTCTTCTGGGTACATTTCAGGTTAGACCAAGCTGATCTGGCCTCTAAGGATCTTTTGGAAAGCACAATATTATCAAGGCCTAAGGATTGACTAGAGAAGACAGGAAGGATTAAACTAAAGAGAAGTGGTCCTACTGGCTGGCTGCTGCAACTCAGTGGTACAGTACCAAACTATGATGTGCTGCTGAGGAGAGTATTTCAATGACAAGGTGATCAGGCTGTGATGGGAAGATACAGAGTGCAGCTACATGTGCAATTAATGTGAACCAATAAACTCCAACTGTAGCATGTTGAGCTAGATCAGAGCAGCCCTGGCTGGCAGAGGCCTGGGGGGGTCAGCCTGCCAGCCCAGTGCTGCGCTAACCTGGCTCAGTGTGCTGCCCTCAAAGGCAGCCCCCGCACTGAAGCACCCACATGTCCCAGCTAGCCGCATCAGTGTCTACACTTGCGTTGCTGTGCACTAAAGAATGCTGCCATAGGTTAGTACTTGTAAACACAAGGCAGGGTTAGTTTACTGAGGTATAATAGGGCTGCACATGTAGATGCTGAGACTTTACTGTGGAGCTAATTAGGCAGCCCTGCAGCAAACATATTGTGTAGATGCACCCACAGAGTGGAAGAGATCAGTCAAAAGGAACTGGCCATCGAGAAGTGCTCAGAAAGGAATTTGCATGAATGCAAACTGCTTTCTTTCACTAGGAAAGAGTCACTTTAAGGAAAAATGCCGCTCTTCTTCTGTGCCCTGAGATCCTTCCTGCTGTTTTACTACAGGTGGCCTTCTCATAGCATCATATCAGGAGAGAGGAAACTGAGAACACCACAGATGTCGTTGTGGACCTGTTTCATCTCCTATTGGCTTGGGCCATCCTATTGTTATCAGCCTAAATGGTGCAATATCTGTTAAGTTACTAATATCATTGTTTTGAAAATGGAAACGGAGTCACCTGGTATGCTGAAGGGCTGCGGATCCACAGCCCATTCACTTTTATTGGTGATGTAGGTACTAAAATCAGGCCTTTGTGTCTGAGAAATAGCGATACCCCAGATCACTGGGCATATTAACAAAAGTTGGACTCCCATTGCTAGAGACAGGCCGGAGCCAGAGTTTGTATCGATATCTGAAATGCCCCCAGAGTTCAGGGGCTTTTTCTGGCTCGGGAGAGATGTCACAGCCAACTGCACACCAATGGGAAGTTCCTCAGAGCTTGCATCTAGGGAGGATGGGGTCATTGCACTTAGTCTTGCACTTAGGATGGAACAATCCCATGCACCGCTACAGGCTGGGGGCTGACTGGTTAAGCAGCAGCTCTGTAGAAAAGGACCTTGGGGTTATCATGGACAGTAAGCTAACAACAGCGTGCCCTTGTTACCAAGAAAGCTAACAGCATCCTGAGCTGCATTAGTAGGAGCATTACCTGCAGATTGAGGGTGTCACAACCCAGTGATTTTAGTGCCTTGGCACGATGGAATTTTCCCGCCACATGAGAGTCTCTGTAGACAGCAAAAGTTTTCTGCTGCAACAGAAAACTCTGGTGCAAGAGAGTTCCCACCATTCGCATGCAAATTTGTGTTCCACTGTTGGCCAGTTCTAAATTATTCCTACGTGGCGGCTAGTGATTGGCTTGCTAGCCGTATAAAATTCTGTGCGACTTCCGCCCAAGTCGGAGAACTTTGAGCACGCTGCAGAGTGCCTTTGAAGATTCCTGACTTGCGGCTGAGCTGATCGATAGCCTGATCACCTATCGATTCTTCTCCCCATCGCCGAGCGCAATCCTTCGACATACCCTTTTCCCTGCCGGCCTGACTCGTGTATGGATTCGCTGGCCTGAGCCTTGCCAGCTGGAGCAACTCGTGTAGTTGTTTAAGCGACCGGACCACCTGCATCATGACTACTAGCGGCGTAAGTAAAGCTTTTTGCAACCAATACGCTTTGTCTGCCTCTCCATTCACCAGCCCACCCAATGACTGAGTAATTTCTAAATCACCTCAAGTTGGCTCCGGCCATCTGAGACAGAGGGAAGTGATGATTTCTGTCTATTCAGCACTAGTGAGGCCACATCTGGAGTACTGTGTCCAGTTTTGGGCCCCCCACTACAGAAAGGATGTAGGTACAGCATAAGCCGTGTTATCCGGCACCTTACAAACCGGCATGCTCTATTAACTGGCATGCCAGTTGACACGGCAAAAGTGAAATCAGAAGTGCCCACCGTGGCACTTCTGGTTTTGCTGAGCCCCTACAGCCCAGGGCAAAGCAGCCCTTCCCTGTCCCCCGGCACACTGACACAATGGGAGGGGTGGCAGCCCAAACAGGCAAAGACACCTGTTCATGCTTCAGGGAACCAGCATATTTGGTTATCTGGTACCCCGCATTCCCCATGGGTGCCAGATAACAACACTTTTGCTGTAAATTGGAGAGCATGCAACAGAGGGCCATGAAAATGGTTAGGGGTCTGGAACACATGACTTCTGAGGACAGGCTGAGGAAACCAGGCTTATTTAGTCTGGAGAAGAGAAGACTGAAATACTGCCTTCAAATACCTGCAGGGTTCCAAAGAGGATGGAGCTGGACTGTTCTCAGTGGTGGCAGATGACAGAACAAGGAGCAGTGATCTCAAGTTGCATCAAAGGAAGTCTAGATTAGATATTAGGAAAAACTTTCTCACGAGGAGGGTTGTAAAGCACTAAAACGGGCTACCCAGAGAGGCTGTGGAGTCTCCATCCTTAAAGGATTTTAAGATCTGGCTAGACAAAGCCTTGGCTGGTATGATCTAGTTGGGGCTGGTCCAGCTTTGAGCAGGGGTTGGACTAGTTGACCTCCTGAGGTCTCTTCCAACCCTAATTTTCTATGATTCTATTCCAGTTCATCACTGCTATTTATAGGATTAATGTGGACAATGTATATTTGCCTCTGCAAAGCTCTGCTAAGGCATGATCTGGACTAAACAACAGGAATTTCCTCATTGGCTTGGACACAGTATAGGCAGCACTGAAGAGATACAAAGCACCAGTGCCAAAGGCTTTGCTGCACAGGGATGATAGCAGAAGTGGCAGAGGACAAAGGCTGCCACAGAGGCCAAGAGCAGCTTGCTCTGAGTTGCATCTGTTGACTGGCAGGCTGAGCCCAGGATTCGAATGGGATACAAAGCTGCATGGGGCACAAGGTGCAACTCCCTGCATACGTGTAATGAATATTGCTGAGATGGAAACACGGGAGATTATGTGAATATCCAACAATGCTCTGCCTCATGGGAAAGTGTAGGACCTGTGATAGCTCAGTGAGTCAGCAAGGCTAATCAGTGACTCATGAAGACTGGGGGGTGAGTGTATGAATCATGACAAGCAGCATCAGTTCTACGATGTAGAAGGAGTTTCAGGATTTCAAGCAATCCAAGCAGTGTTCCTGGTCATGCTAGGCCAAGTGAAGGGGGTTATAAAACTATGGTCTAGAAAAACTAAACTATGATCTATAAAACTAAACTGGAATCCTAAGGTTGTTGTGGCAGAATAAGTGGGCTAAGTTGGGTTGTGGTTAATTTGGCGGCAGGGTGGCTAAGTTGTAATTTCACTAGTTACTAGAACTTATACCAGACTCAGGCTTAAGGTCATCTCCCATCAGATTGCAAACTCTTTGGTGTGGGCCTCCAGTGCTGGCTCTAGTGATGTCGGATGCAAAGATCCATTAACTTCAGATAGGTCAGGGTTTACTCTTTTGCCTTTGGGGTTGCCTGTATCATGCCCCACCCCCATGAGCACTAATAAATTATTGGTGCTTGGCAAAGTTTTGTTTGAGAAATAGTAAGCTCCCTGAAAACTAAGTTGTTGGGTTTTTTTGTTTGTTTGTTTTTTTTGGGGGGGGGACAAATAGATTTGGCTGGAAAAATAAGGAAAGAAATTCACCAAAATGCCAAAATATTTAGTGCCTACATTTTCAAAATAAAATCTTTCATTCAGGAAATGCTGAAATGTCTGTAAGGTCCCTTCCAGCCCCAAGCAGCTATGAAATTATGACTCCTGGCTTTTGCCCTGCTGTCATGCTTCTTCCCAGCTAGACTGCAGGGATGGCATTGCTAGCTGTCCCTTTGATTGTCATCTCCAGTACTTAAAGGCAAATCAAGACTGCCTCTGTATGGGCAGCTTCCTAAACGTTGCCCTTCCCTGACACTGCTTCTCTGCTGAGTCTGTCATAGTTTGACCAGTTCAAGGGCCTGAGAGGAAGGATGTTTTTGTGGTTAAAGCAGCAGACTTGGACCTCAGGGTTCAAAACCCAGTTCTGCCACAGATTCCGTATGTGAATGTGGGCAAATCACATCATCTCCTCGTGACTTGACCGAAGAATAATTTTGCATTGGCAGCAAGGGAAGTGTGAGGAGGAAGCTACGTTCCATTGCATGGAGGGAGTTGACGTGGCTTAATTTCTTTAGCAAGCTGAAGTGAAAAGTCTTCCCTAGATAACAAGCTTGTCTTTGTTTCTGTGCCCTCCCCCAATTTGGATTTATATTCACTTCGTGCTAGTGACAAAAGTCATCAATTTCACGGTACATCTTCAGCTCCAGACTTAATGTGACGTGCACAAGTAGGCCGACCATCCCTGATAGTTTTTTTCCTTATTTGGGGCAGAATGAGCACCGTAGCATTATTATTATTTGTAATTTGTTAGCTGTACAAAGATAGGCAATTGGAAACCTGTAGGAAGAGTTGGAAAAATGCAGTCAAATAGAGCTGTTCATATGATGAAACTCTCCCACGGCTGGAGCATCAGTGCACACCAAAGCAGAACTGAGTCGATCACAGAACTTTGTGCTGGATCTTTATTCATGATGACTTGAACCCTATCTTCATACCCTGAGACAAACCATGCTTGGAAAGTGATCTCTGGAAGTACGTAATGATGCGCACACACACAAACTGCTTTAAAAGAGCCATTACAGTCTTGCAAAGATGAGAACAGAAGTGTGGTGCATTCACAATTGCAGTTGACATGAAAGGAGGCCCTTTATGAATGGATAAAATGCTGTAAAATGGTAAGAGTTCTGGAAAATTCAGTCGTAGGCATCTGGAATTGGGCATCCGCACATGCTTTTGACCCTAATCACTCTGTTCCTCAGCATCTCATCTGTAAAGCGAGGATGATATCCCTTCATCTTACAGGGCTGCTACAAAAATAAATTGTTTCTGACAAACTTGGCATAATGACTGCTATGGAAAAACCTATAAGGAAATTAATAATTGCATCTGCAGAGCAGGGTCTGAATAACAATGCAGAGTAAATAAGGCCCCAGGACCACCCTGAATAATACAGAGAAAGCAAAATGTAAAATACCTGCTTGCTAGAGAGCGTGGGGCCCATCTCTTGCACTGAATGAGGCAGGGGTCACCTGGAAAAAAACCCCAGGGTGTTACCATGTAACTTAAGACTGTATCAGAATACACAAGTTGGGGAAAGAGGGTGGGAAATTGGCAGATTTCATGCTGGCATTTCTTAACTTCTGATGCTTTACTTGGCGACTTTTAAAGTTCTGTGTTGTGTGGTTTATTTATAAACCATCCAGCCTATACATATCTCCTTGCTCTGTTGTCTTATTTTTATCTTTCCTGTTCTCTCAGTGGTACTCTGAGTACAACTGATGTGCAAGTGTAATAGTCCAACTGCAGTTATATCTTCAGCAAGGTTTGAATCTTGACCCCTCAGCATCAAAGCTCAGATCTTTATCTGCTGACTAGAAAAGCAATGGCATTAGCTGACAGCAGTAAGTGTCAGGGATAGCCAGTAGAAGGATGCACAATGAACACAACTTAGTCTTAAAGACAGAAATCTGATGCAGTTTTCATGTGGACTGGGGTGGGGATACTAGTACAGTTCTAGATAATAGATACTGACTATAGTTAATGCCCTGTAATGTATTTCATCAGCATCTACAACATGAATGCCAAATGTGAAGAAACAGCAAAGCCTAATGGTGTGAATTACTATGTGAAAAGTTGTTTTAATTCATTGCGGGTGCCAGAAATGTTCTTCCTTTGCCTAGCATATGTTCAGAAAAGAAACAATGCTGCTAGTCTACCTCTTGGAGAAGGCTTAAGAGAGCCTGGGTAAGATGTTTTCTTCCTTGTTCTCCTTTATTACTGCTGATCTACAAAGTTAGACAAGCTGACAAGTAGATTCTGACTTGTAAAAAGTCTGCTTTCACTGCCTCTTATGTTCTCTGCACAGCTGTTCCCTTCCAAATAAGTGGGCATGTTTTAAATAACAACATCTGCCAATCAAGTATCACACTGAGTTCCTTTCCTGGCCTTTGTCTTGGAGGAGCTGTGTAAGCAAAAGTACTAGCCTTCTTTTACTTTGGCTTACAGTTTGCATCCTCTCTGGCTCTGTTTAACCCGAAAGATTTGGCTACATGGACATGTGGTGCCACCTCGAGAATATATGAAGGCAACATGCAGAGTATAAGAGGAGACCACGGAGCTGCTCTTAAGGCTGGAATATGGGTTCTCACATACTCCAGTACAACTGTCCGCATGTGAAAAGGAAGGAGCAATAAGTGAGCCCTCCAAAGATGAGGCCAGAAAGAAGCCTAAAGAAAAGCTGGCGGAGCATTCTTCCCAACAGACAGACTTTATTCTTATACAACCATATTGCTCCTTGGAGTCCAAAGTGGGAACAATTTTCAGTGGGTTTGGGATGAGCTAGTGGCCACCATCCAGATGCTGTTAAGACTGATTTCTCTTCTTTTTCCAGACCCTTCAGGAATTTTACCTAATATCTCTGCAGACTCCATAGGAATTAAAGCCAGCAGAACATGATGACTCCAGATGGACCTTGGCCTTTAAAACCCTTACAACACCAAAAAACACCGCTGTAAGATTTTTCATGAACACAAATGGCAAGAGCCTGGTCTTGCATCCTGTCCCAGAGCTGTGGTCACTCCAGGAGCACCATGATTTTTTACAGACTCAGAAGGAGCAGCATCGCATCGAAACATCAGTGCCACTTCCCCGAGCCACCTACAAGCTGCATGGCAGGTTTTCACTCATGTCTTAGACCTGCCTGGGTCTGTTTACCCCTTGAGAAATGCAACTCATAACCGTAAGTCCTCAAATTTTATGTTAAAATATGGTTCATTTTTTCCCCACGATGCAAAATTAAGCCAACATGGATCTCTGTTTAAGGGGAGAAATTAATTAGTTAATATTTGTTTAATTAATTAATGTTTGTAACAGCACTTTGAAGATTTAAAGTGCAGCATAAGTACTCAGTGTTATTATTTAATGCTTAGTGTCCTGTAAGTGTTCAACTGAACCAACTCTTAATGAACTCTGGGCTGCCCAGGAATTTGCTTGGAATTAATAACGTTTAAAAAGCTGTTTAATTGAGGCTAATTAGTCTGTATATGAAAACGTCAGTTTTATGTCTAATAAGATAGCATTATAAGACTTAATGAAATGTTAAGGTTTTTCTGAGCTGTGTCCAGTGTTATCCCTGCACGCTGGTTGAATGGTAATGACGTGGAGATGTTAGGAAGTCATTTGACTATGAACATGTGTACTTTTTCAGATAGTGATGGTACAGTCCCCAGGCCCATTTCTATGTTGTCTCCACCTTGTAGAGTCATTTATATTAGTGCAAAGTTGGTGTGGAGACTTGTCAGTGTTTTGAGGAGCAGTTGGAAAGTGTGCACAAAATGACATGATATTAATTTCCAGAACCGGGTGGAGTAAATCATTGAGGTCATATATACAAATCTTGCAGCTGACTATGCCTACTTGAATTTGGGCTTCTCTCCTCTGTGCATTGCAGAACTTATGGGCAGCCAGTGCTTGATTGCTGGTGGCTGGCTGGTTCTGTGGGTCCACCTGTTAAAACTTGCTTGGGACCAAAGGGTGGCACTGTCACAGCTCTTGACCTGCAGTACTCATCCCAGACTGACTCTGTTGTGTGAGAGGATGGTTCTGATTTCTTCTGGAGCTCTACAAAACTTGGAAGTAGTGTAGATTCAGTATTGGGCTCCTAGGAAGTCTACTGAGAGTCTTGGGCATTGTACTTTGGCCACGGGCTGTTGTCCAAGCTCTGTCTGCCCTGGTGATGGGTCCAGTGTAAAACCAGAAAAGAACAGAATCTCTATATTCTCCTGTCCTGGGGATGTAATGTGCACTTTGCAAAAAAATAAGCGCTGCAGCTGATGTCTCCAGTCTAATCAAAATATTTTTCATGAAAGGATCTGAAGCTGATAGGTGCCATTGTCTTGAAAAGCAGTTCAGCACTTTGGATGGTGAGCACTAGAGCTGGGTGGTAATCAGTACTCAAGAAAATATTAATGTCCCTTCTAGAAGCTCTAGTATCACAACTGTTATCTGGGGTCTGATATTTGAACATTGGCAACAGTGGATTTGGACTAGTTTAGTTGAATCACTGTAACTACAATGGGGTCAGTGCTATTGTGTCTAATGTTGCCATGCCTCAAAGATGACTGGAGGATACTTTAATAAAAAGAAAGAATGCAATCTGTGACTTTGTAATATGAAGGAACGCAGCATTGTGTTATCACTTGTAAATGGAAAACCTGTATCACTTCCAACCCATATGATTCCACGTTCTTCTGCTGCATCACTGGGAGATATTTGTTTAGAAAATCTAATTTACCTGTTCATTTTACATACAGTCAAAAACATAACTGTCTAGAAGCTTGATCCTTCTAATTTTGACTGGTGGACCATCTTTGCATGCATTTATGATTCTTAATCTATGTTGAGATAAATTATATTGAGTGTACCTGTGTCAAAGTAAAGCAAAATAATATACAGTTCTCCCAGGCAGCTCTTGCTTCAAGAAGCTTATAGGTGTTGTCAGTTGTTACATGGTGAGATCCACAAACTGCATATTGTATATCTGCCTTTCTTGGAAGTAAAAGGGAATGGATATTCAATATCTGAAGTTACTGTTGTGATTGTCAGTTCAAAGTAATGGACTGTCACTTCTAATTCTCTATTTTTCTAAATTTTAAAGGCAAAATCCTTCAACATCACTACTGAAATGTTGGGATTGCATCAGTGATACATTCAGCACATTAGGTACCTATAATAAATATGATTTAGAAAAAAACACATTACAGAGAGATATACAACAAATCTAATGTGCACAGGTAAAACTAGCAAATGAAAGCAGAACTTATCAAACTATTGGGCTGCCTTTTTTCTTTTAATTTGGGTTAATTTGCATTAAGTTGCAGTTATGAGATCTGATATATACAGAAAGGCTAATGTGGTTTCCGGGTTCAACTTTTTAATATTGTCCAATACTGTACTATTAAAAACAATGACCAAACTTTCCTTGACTATAATGGAACAGTTTCATAGTCTTGGTAATCAGAACACAACATTACTAATTGTATGTAAGAGGAGATCAGGGAAAGTCTGGGTCCCTTACTGAATGGGGGAGGGAACCTAGTGATAGAGGATACAGAAAAGGCTGAAGTACTCAATGCCTTTTTCACCTCAGTCTTCACAGGCAACATCAGCTCCCAGACTACTGCATATGGCAGCACAGTTTGGGGAGGAGGTGAGCAGCCAACTGTGGCAAAAGAACAGGTTAGGGACTATTTAGAAAAGCTGGATGTGTACAAGTCCATGGGGCTGGACATGATCCACCCAAGAGTGCTGAGGGAGTTGGCTGATGTGATTGCAGAGCCACTGGCCATCATCTTTTGAAAACACCTGGGGATTGGGAGATGATGATTGGGAAAGGGCAAATATGGTATCCATATTTAAGAGAGGGAAAAAGGAGGGTCCAAAAAACTACAGACCAGTTACCTCACCTCACTCCTTGGAAAAATCGTGGAGCAGATCCTCAAGGAATCCATTTCTAAGCACTTGAAGGAGGAGAAGGTGATTAGGAACAGTCAGCATAGATTCACCAAGAGCAAGTCATGCCTGACCAACCTGATTGCCTTCTATGGTGAGATAACTGGCAAGTGATATACCGTGATTTTAGCAAAGCTTTTGATTCAGTCTCCCACAACGTTTTTGCAGGCAAGCTAAGGAAGTACGGGTTGGATCTGGCCCAAAAAACTGACTGGATCGTTGGGCTCAGGAGTAGTAGTCAATGGCTCAGTGTCTATTTGGCAGCCAGTAATAAGTGGAGTCCCCCAGGGGTCAATCCTGGGGCCAGTTTTGTTCAGTATCTTCATCAACGACCTGGAATGTAGCATAGAGTCTGCAGATGACACCAAGCTGAGGGGAGTAGTTTATATGCTAGAGGGTAGGGTTAGGATGCAGAGAGACCTAGACAAATTGGAGGATTGGACCAAAAGAAATCTCATGATGTTCAATAAGGACAAGTGCAAAGTCATGCACTTAGGATGAAACAATCCCATGCACAAGTATAGGCTGGGGGCTGATTGGCTGGGCAACAGCTCTGCAGAAAAGGACCTTGGGGTTACAGTGGACAATAAGCTGAATATGAGCCAGCAGTGTGCCCTTGTTGCCAAGATGACTAACGGTATCCTGGGCTGCATTGGTAGGAGTGTTGCCAGCAGATCAAAGGAAATGATTGTTCCCCTCTCTCCCCAGAAAGACCTGGGCTTGTTTAGTCTGGAGAAGGGAAGACTGAGGAGCCTTCAAATACTGCCTTCAACTACCTGCAGGGTGGTTCCAAAGAAGATAGAGCCAGGCTGTTCTCAGTGGTGGCAAATGACAGGACAAGGATGGCCTCAAGTTGCAGCAAGGGAGATTTAGGTTAGATATTAGGAAAAACTTTCTAATAAGGAGGGTAGTAAAGTACTGGTACAGGTTACCCATAGATTTCATAGACATTAGGGCTGGAAGGGACCTCGGAAGATCATCGAGTCCAGCCCCCTGCCCAAAGGGCAGGAAGTCAGCCGGGTTCACAGGATCCCAGCAAGATGAGCATCCAGTTTGCTCTTGAAGGTGTTCAATGTGGGCGCTTGAACCACCTCCGGTGGCAGGCTGTTCCAGACCTTGGGGGCTCGGACAGTAAAGAAATTCTTCCTTATGTCCAGCCTGAAACGGTCTTGTACTAGTGTATGACCATTCGACCTAGTCGTCATCCCTTGGGGCGCTCTGGTGAACAAACGTTCCCCCAGATACTGGTGGTCACCCCTGATAAACTTGTAGGTGGCCATCAAATCACCCCTGAGCCTGCGCTTTTCCAGGCTAAAGAGCCCCAGGGCTCTCAGCCTGTCATCGTAGGGTCTGCTTCCCTGACCTCTGATCATGCACGTGGCTCTTCTCTGGACTCTCTCAAGCTTCTCCACATCCTTTTTGAATTGTGGAGCCCAAAGCTGGACACAGTACTCCAGCTGCGGCCTCACTAAGGCCAAGTACAAGGGGAGAATGACGTCCCGGGATTTGCTTGAGAAGTATATATGGATGCAAGCCAGCATTTTGGTCACTTTACTAGCCGCAGCATCACAATGCAGGCTCATGTTCATCTTGTGGTCAATGATGACCCCCAAGTCTCTTTCTTGCATAGTGCTAGCCAACATAGCACTGCCGAGCCTATAAGGATGCTGCGGGTTTTTCTTCCCAAGGTGGAGAACCTTGCATTTATCGGCGTTGAACACCATCAGTTTCTCATCCGCCCACTTGCTGAGCCTGTCCAGGTCAGCCTGGATCATCCGCCTGTCTTCTGGTGTGGATGCTTTGCCCCAAAGTTTGGTGTCATCGGCGAACTTGGCCAGTCCACTTCTGACTCCAGTGTCCACATCATTAATGAAGATGTTGAACAGTATGGGTCCAAGGACAGAGCCTTGGGGGACCCCACTGGTCACAGGACACCACAATGAGTGACTTCCATCAATTACTACCCTCTGGGTCTGACCCCGGAGCCAGTTTTCCAGCCAGTGGATCGTGGAGGACCCAAGGCGACAATTGGCCAGTTTCTCCAAGAGGTGATTATGGGAAACCAGGTCAAACACTTTTTTGAAGTCAAGATATATGACATCAATCTCTTCTCCCTTGTCCAGGTGATAGGTCACCTGGTCGTAGAAGGAAATGAGATTGGTCAAGCAAGACCTACCCGCAACAAACCCGTGCTGGCTATCCCTTAAGATGTTGGCATCGGCCAGTCCATTAAGGATGGCCTCTTTGATAAACTTTTCTAAGATCTTCCCCGGGATAGAAGTCAGGCTAATGGGCCTATAGTTAGCCGGATCCACTTTCCTCCCTTTCTTGAAGATAGGCACCACATTGGCCTTCTTCCAGTCTTTGGGCACTACACCAGAGCGCCAAGAGTTTTCAAAGATCCGTGCTAGAGGCTGGGCTATGATGCTCGCCAGCTCCTTGAGTACTCTGGGGTGAAGATTGTCAGGGCCGGCTGACTTGAAGGTATCCAGCTTCTCAAGATGTTCCTTCACGAAGTCAGCATCAATGGAGGGCAGGGGATCACCCTCATCCGGACTTCCCTGTCCCGTAGTGGGCATGGGCGTCCCATGGGACTGATGAAAGACCAACACAAAGTACCTATTTAATAGGTTGGCTTTTTCCTGGGCGTCAGTTGTCAGTTGCCCCATCTGGTTCAGCAGGGGTCCAACGTTGCCCCTGCTTTTCATCTGGCTCCCTACATATCTGAAAAAGGACCTTTTATTGTCCTTGATGCTCAAAGCTAGTTGGAGTTCAGTTGCAGCCTTGGCTTTCCTGGTCTGCTCCCTACAGGACCGGACCAGTGCAGAATAATCCTGCTTGGAGGCGACTCCCATCCTCCATCCTTTGTAGGCCTTTCTTTTTAGCCTCAGGAGGTCTGCTAGGTCCCTGGAGAGCCAGGGGGGCTGCTGTGCCCTCTTGCTGCCTTTCCTCCGAGATGAAATAGACTTAGTTTGTGCATTGAGGATCGCTCCCTTGAGGAGCAGCCACTCTTCTTGAACTCCCCTCTCCCCGTGGTCATGGTCTCTTAGGGCCTCACTGACAAGCCTTCTGAGCTTGTCAAAGTCGGCTTTCCTGAAGTCAAGGACTTCCGTGTTGTTGACTGACTTGCCAGCTTTTCGGCGGATGGTAAAGGTGATCAGCTCGTGGTCGCTGTCACCCAGCTTCCCATCGATCACTAGGTCGCCGACTAGGTCATCCCCAGTAGCCAGCACAAGGTCGAGCAGCGCTTTGCCTCTCGTTGGCCCATAGACTTCTTGAGTCAGGTAGAGGTCATCCACACACGAGAGGAAGCTTTGCGACCGCTCAGATTTTGCTGAGCGATCCTCCCACGAGATGTCCGGGTAATTGAAGTCACCCATGACAACCATGGTCCTGGAGCAAGCTGCCTCAGCCAGTTCCTGGGCAAACTCCTGGTCAAGCTCAGGACTTTGGGTGGGAGGTCTGTAGTAGACTCTCACCATTGTGTCCCCTGTGCCGTGTTCCCCACGGATTTTAACCCAGAGGGTCTCCAGCCGTCCACCCTGGTCACCAATATCAGCTTGCAGGGACGTGTAGCTTTCCTTAACATAGAGAGCTACACCCCCACCCCTTTTCTGTACACGACCCCTCCTGTACAGGGTATAGCCATCTATACCCGTGGTCCAGTCATGGGTGGAGTCCCACCAGGTCTCCGTTATCCCTATGACATCATAATTATTTGCATTGAGCAGGAGGATGAGTTCCTCCTGCTTATTCGCCAAGCTCCTGGCATTTGTGTACAGGCAAGCAAGTGCCCCCTGGGGGGCTCCTTCCTTGCCCACAGATTTTGCCAGGGCTGGGGCAGGGGTGGGCTCCCTTAAGTGCCTTGACCTGCTGGCTTTGCAAGGATTGCTCAGCGGGCCAGCAGTGGCAGTAGTGCCCCCATCCCCCAGCGGGCTTAGTTTAAAGCCCAGTGGAGCAGGTCAGCCAGTCTGGCTGAGAAGAGCCTCCTCCCTAGGGGAGAGAGCTGGAGGTCATCTCTTCCCAGCAGCTCGCTGCCTCTGTCGCCAAAGAGCGGGCTGTGGCCATGAAAGCCAAAGCCTTCCCGACGACACCAGCACCGCAGTCTTTGGTTGACCACGTGGATCCTCCTCTCCCTCCTCGGCCCATAGCCTGAGACTGGGAGGATCGACGAGAACACCACCTGTGCCCCCAGACCCTTTAGCCCCGCTCCCAAATCCCTGTAGCGCCTCATGACCTGGCTGGGAGTGCTCCGAGCCGTGTCATTGGTGCCCACATGAATTAGGAGCATGCGATAGTGGTCTGTGGGTTTGAGGAGCTCTGGGATCCTCTGGGAGATGTTGCAGTATCTCCATCCTTGGAGGTTTTTAAGAGCTGGCTAGACCAAGCGTTGGCTGGGATGATCTAGTTGGGGCTGGTCTTGCTTTGAGCAGGGGTTTGGACTCGATGACCTCCCAAGGTCCCTTCCAACCCTCATTTTCAGTGATTTTATGGTTCTAATTACCTCGTCAGCTGTTGGTGATCTAGGTAGTTCCATCACAGGAGATAGATGTACATTGGCTTAGAACTAGCTGAAAATTTGCCCTTGGTTATATCTTGAAAATGGCTGAATGAATTTTGGCCAAGCTTTCTAAATGCGTTTTTCATTTTCAAGTGGCAAGACCAGGCATGGTAAGTTTAATTGTGGAAAAAAATTATTTGCAGAAGTTGTGAGCAGCTGAAAGGGGGAGTTAGAAAAGAACTTGAAGTATGGTGGATTTTGACCTGAATCTGTTGGACTAGGCTATAAAAATAGCAATGAGCTAATTTTTTTAAGCCAAGTTTTCAAGGCAGGCACCTGAACATATGTTTAGAACACAGGCTATTGGGAGAGTTGTTTGAACTTCCAGCCCCACACCTGTTAAGCCTTTATCTTATCCATATTTAAGCGCTTCCTAAAGACCCCCTCCCTGTGATGGAGCTGATAGCTTTGTATATAAGTTGCCTATTGTGATTCTCCTTGCCTTGATGTCTCTCTCTTTACATTGTGAGCTGTTGACTGAAAAGCACCTACTAGATAGTAAGCAGTAATACAAATTAGTACTTCATCATCGTTATAATTGGCCTGGCTTTCAGAAGTGCTAATCATACTCAGCTCCCATGGCATCAATGGGAGTTTCAAATGAGGCCACTTATTTCTGTGCTTCAGTGAGGATTTAGTTGTCTAAGTTTAGCACTTGAGTTTGAAAAATAAAATTGACTGTGGTCAGGATGGGGATATATTTGTCTGTGTACTTCCCTCTGCTGATTTATTTCTCTGCAAGCTGCAAAATTACAGAATGCAAATGATTAGCAGAGGAAGAATATTCAGGACAGGTCTGAAAAAAGAACACAAACAGAAGACGCTGACTGTTGCTAGTAAATTCTTTGTGGCTGTAACTTATTCATAAACATGAAGGGATAAGTATTCAAGGGGAAAAAAGGACTAAATTATAAGCAATTCACTCAAAAATTCCTTGCACAAAGAGTTCTTTATACAAAGCTCCTAGGCAAAGCTGGTGATGAAGGTAAAACAGTGTTTGAGAGGGAGTTGACACAAATTTTATGGAAATTTAGAGGTCCCAAATGTAAAGCCAAGAGCTACATTATTTATACTAAAAGACATTGCAGCTCATTCATACAGTGCTTTCTAGGGTTAATAAAGGTAATCCTTGGTGGATCTCAGAGCCTTCCCAGAGCTTTCGACTCTTTTGAGGTTCATATTTACTGTACGAATACAGTACCTTTTAAGGTTCATATTTACCATACGAATACAGTACTTGAAACAACCTTAGAGGTTTTTTTCAAACGCATGCAACAGGATGAATACAGAAAAATATTTTGAGGAAACAGGCTGCCAAAAGGGAAGATGGGCCAGAAAGAAAGGTGTTGACTACAAGGATTTGATTTGAGATGACAATAATGGAATGTGTCCAAATGGACCTAGATGTGTAATCTAGAGTGGGATTGACAGTGCTACAGTTAATTACAGCCTATTTAAATTGTATCAGCATGGCTTTTTTTCTACCTTGTGTTCTGAAGATGTTGTTAGCAGGCAGGGCATGCCATATCTGTGGGAATGCAAGATCTACTTGCAAAGTGCCTGGGTGAGCAGACTTTTTGCATTGGAAGTAGGACATACTTACTAATAAGGCTTTTTAAATGAGGTTGTTCATATTGCAGTGCCAGTGGCAGAGCTGAAGCATCTGAGTGGTACAGGTTTTTGTTTTGTGGTATTGTCTATTTGCTGCAACTGAGAGCAGGATCTCATTATGCTAGGCAGCAGCATACATAAAAGGAAGACTGTTCCCTGTGTGTCGAAGAGCTTCCCATCAGAGTAAAGAGCCCATGAAAAGGGTGGGCAAAAAGATGCACATCATTATTCCCTTATTCAAGGTTAAATAGGAAATTTTAACTCCCAGCTCTGTTGCAAACTTCTTAAGTGCCAGTCCAGTGTCTTAAACACAAGATTGCCCTTCCTCTCTTAACAATTAAAAAAAATGATGCAGGAAAGGCAGCAGCGGAGCATAATGCCAGACTGATACATGGAATCAACCACAATTTCATTTCTTATTTGACTGTATAAATAATCTAATGTAAATCTTGGAACCATACTGATATTCCTTTGGTAACTAGATCTGTCTTGATAGTTTTAAATTGTTATATATTTGAAACATGTATTTTTGTAACTGCATGGTAAGATCCATAGTTGAAAGATGGCCCTTGGAAAAGAAAAAGAAATCAGTGTTAGGTTTAATTTAAATGTACTGCATTGAATGTTAAAGCACTATCACCTCAGTATCCATGCAATTCAGGTGCATAGTACTTTTACTCAGAGAGAATAGGCAATTCTTGCTCTGCAGCCTAAATAATTAAAAACAGCAAAAGGCCCTTCTGCAGTTTAAGAAAATCTCCTTGGCTGGTATGATCAGGAAAATACACAAGGTGCTTATGTCCAGGAAACATCCCCTATTTAAGAAAGTGCTAATTCCTTGGACTCCACTGGATCTGCAAGTGAATCGCTTGCTTAATATTATTTGGAAATCAAAAGAGAGGTAAAGTCTGGGCCTGATTACTTTAGCAGTAGCTTTGGTTTTTGCTGTGATTGATCACTGATGGACTGATGAACCGATTTGAATAATATGATGTCTTCCCACACACTAAATCCTGGGTGACTGAGATGTTTGAATGCTTAAGTGTATGTTTAGCAGTGCAGTCTTGGGAGCAGAGCTGGATTGGGCCATACTAGATCTTGGTTCTGTTGCTGGTTCCACCCCTGGCCTACTTGATGACTTTGGGCGAGTCATTTCACTTCTTTGTCCCATTTTCTCCCCTCTCTAAAATGAGCTTAATAGTTTCTGGAACTCTTTGTCATCTCAGATTAAAGACACTGTGGTAGGGCCAAATATTGCTGTTCATCATAGCTGGTAGGACTAAAGGTGCTAGCATACCAAATAGGCCTATATGAAGCGGCTAGTATTTGCTTTGGATTCGGCTGATTCGGGGGACAGTGATTCGATTCGGTGATTCGAATCACTGTCCTGAATTGATTCGGCTGAATCTGATTTAGAGATTCGGCTGCTGCCAAATCAGCCGAATCTCTGAATCGCACAGGCCCTATCTCCCGCCCGCTCTCAATGGCTGCCTCGCCCGGCCCAGCTCCCGGCACTTTGGGGAAAAAAAAACTCTGACTCACTGGGTACTGCCGGGCGGGACGGCAATCCCCGCTTCCTCCTACTGCCCCACGCTGCTTGGGGGGCTCTACACAAGCTCTCACCCCAATCCCCAAAGCTGTTGCAGGAGCTGGTGAGTTCAAGGATTTTTTTTGGGGGGGGGGGGTTCTTAAAGGGCCGGAGCTGGGGCAGGCGGGGCAGCCATCAGGGGCGGCGGTGGGGCTGGGGGAGCGGGTGGGGGGATGGGGCCTGGCAGGGGTCCCCCCATGGTCTCCTCCTTCCTCCTCCAGCCCCCTCTACCCCTTACTTACCAGCTCTGAGTCCAGCTCCAGCTCCCTGCTGCAGCGACTGTGGACTGCCTGAATCCTCCAAGCTCTCTGAATCTTTTCCAAATTCGGAGAGCTTTGATTTGATTCTGACCTTTTTATTAGTCCCCTGATTCAATTCAGATTTGGAGATTCAGCCACCAAATCAGGCTGAATCTCCTCCGAATTGAATCAGCACCCGAAGCTTTGCACCGCTCTGATAGCAAGCTGTTCTTGCAGCAGGTTTTCTAAATGAAATGAGGCATGGGTATGCAGGAAATCTTGCAGGCACGCCTGCCCTAATGTGATTTCTAACCCAAGCAAGGAGCTTTAGGGATTCAAACTGTGCTCCATACAGGATAGCACTTGCCTCTCCTCTGTTCCTAGTCACTAATTAGAGCTGCTGCAGACACTGCTGCTAAAAGTGCCGCCATAAGACACCTCTAGATCAGCAGTTCTCAACCTTTTTAGACTCAAAATACCCCTAGGTAGACTCGAGGCAGCCCTTGGAAAATGCCAGCTCTTATTTTTCACTCCTTTTTTTTTGACTGCAGAAAATTAATAGAGCAGTTTTCCTATTGCAGAGAACTCAGAAAGACCACAACTGTGGATTTCTGTTGGAAATCTCTGCATTTATCTTGTGAATTATGTTTGCAAACGTGACAGTGTTAACATCATGTGGAATCCCACAGCACTCTTGGAAAAAATCTCAAGGCACCTTGGGGCATGTTGATGGTGAATACAGTAACAGCTCAGCCAGGCCTACACATAAAATCTTTATGACCAAATTAAAATAACAGTGGCAGCTGAGACCATACAAAATAGAGCAACCCCATTTGGTTTATTGTCTGTAATAGATTATGTCAAATTGAGAAAATTGTTAGGAGAGAGCTAACACGCTCATCACATGTGTGTATCTAAGAAAGCCAGTGAAGTCAAGAAAACTACATCTGCATTTCAATGGACCTAGCAGCTAAACGAGACAAAAGACTAAATATGCATTTCAAGAGAAACCTGTAAAAGGTACTGGAAGGATGCCCTGTACATGACAAATGTCCCCTGCTCACATTTCTCCAAACAGGCATCCAATATCAAAAGTGTTGCAAATGTCTCAACCATTCCATGTATGTCTGGAGTTTGGTGAACAGACCATCACCCATACAAGCTACTGCAAATTTGCCCCCTTGATAAGCAAGTACCCGAAGACAGGTCTGGTAACACCTCTACATCCTGTTTGACCACTCAAGACTCATCACCTGTAGCTAACCTATAATTGCAGAGGCTGCAGAGAAACACAAGTCTTCACACCTAGACAAATCCAAAACAGGAGCCAGGCAATTTAACAGTTGTGATGTGACGGTAACCCTTTTCCTCCCTGTTTGTTTGGACTCTAATCGGCCAACTATCAAGGAAAAATGCTTTAAAGTTATACAATGAAACAGTATAAGATCTAAGCAAATTTGCCAGCAAGACATGCACTCCAGGAGAAGCAGAGAGAGATCACCGCTACATCGCACCCAGCTTAACCAGCAACGGATCCTGCTTGGAGAAGGCTACAAGACTGGACCAGCTTCCTTCGCCCACATTGGTGAGAAAACACTCTTGCTGTTAAATACGTACTAGGACTTTGTGGAGTAGCTCCTTTTATTGTAGGAAGGAGTATTTTTTTCTGTCGTTTAGTTGTATAGCTTGCTTATGGTATTGTTTTTAAAACCTTTCTGCTATTGAGCAGCCGGGTGTTGTCAGTTCTTGGGGCACTTGGTTTAAAAACCTGCTTTCTAAGTGCAACAGGTGCTGTGACACCCTGGTTGAGAATCATGGCTCTAGAAGCTGATAATGCATATCCTCACCAATAAAGGGGAATTTGACAGCTAGTGTGATATTTGCTGCTGCCTAAGGGCTTGGGCCAATCAGTGTCCGTTGGAATCGCTGGGAATATCTGAGCTCTCTGGGAATTGAAATGAATATGCTGAAGAATATAGATGTAAATGATAGTTCAGGATGACACAATGGAATATAATGGGTGATTGAGGCTATTCTTTTGTTATGCGAGCCAGAAACACAGCAGTACAAACCTCTCAGTTTATTTTACCAGCAGCATCATAGAAATCATCTGGATCATAAGTTTTCAGTTGAACTGGTTGACCAGTTGGGAAAGGGAGCCTATGTTGAAACAATGTATATCTGGTGATGATCCCAAGGCCAGATAGGCATAGCAGTATTTTTACTGGATCTTTCTTTGGGAGGAGACATGCCCAACATTGGCAGCACTTCTTTAATAGGTGCCCATTACACAAAGACTTGTAAGTTCACAGTTTGGTGTTAGTATTTTGGGAGGGAGAGATTTCTTCCTTTTTCACTGACATTTCAAAACTGCCCACTACATGCATTTGTGGAGCACTTACTGACAAGAAAATTGTTTGATGGACTCATCTCATGTAATGAGATGTTTGAGCAACTGTATTTTCTATAATATGTCAGCACCAAAAATGAGGAGGAGGAATGAAAAATACAGGCGGGCATTTAGGCAAGCTCTAATGATTACATAGTGTTCCTGTAAACAATTACTATGTACAAGAAAATTTCTTGGAAAAAAATTCTTTAGCTGCCTGGAGCTTGAGCTTATGTGTATAATAGATTCTATGAAATTTAAACTAAATCGGCAAGATAAATTAAAATATAGCCTTGCCCTGTAGCCCAAGCAGCTAACTAAAAATTGAGGGTTAGAAGGTGGCTACTTTAGGAGGAGAAATGGCTGAAAGAGTCAGATATAATCAAGTTTATTTACCAAGAGCATGGCTCAGTGTCCACAGGGACCAGGGAGAAAAGTTCTGTTCCTTACTGTAGAAAACAGGCCATAATCTAAAGATCCTTGTACTGTGGACCTGCTCAGATGATCCCACCATCACTGGTAAACCTTCCACGGCGATTGGTGCAGCCTTGCAGCACTGTGGAGATATACCCCTTGCTGTACTAAGTGATTGCTGTTCAAACAGGATCTTCTTTCTCGAGGGCAAAGAAGTCCAGGACCTCAGCATGGGACCAGGTGCAAGCGGCGAGGCTTGGCTGCTGAGTATCTATTTTAGGGACCCAGGTATGTGCACTCCTTCCTGAGCTGGAATGGCAATGGACTGCACTTGATTGCATGCTAGCATTTAAATACGGAAGGTGACATCTGGTCAGCCTGGCCCCCGGGCAGTAGAGGACACATTACTAAACAGAAAGGCTGACTTTGGTAGCCAGCAAAGCAGGTGCGAGACAGCAGCGAGATGAAAATTCATCAATATCTATTTCATTCCATGTAGATTCATGTCACAGTAAACCAACTTCCAAAGTGGGTACAATGATACACACGAAAACACGAAATGATTTGCAGCACACAGTTGTGTGTAGATGTGTGCTAGCATGCAGTCACTTCCACATGAAATAACTCCATAAAACCTGCCACAAATTTTAACCCAAAGAGGCCGGAGTCCATCTCCTAACCTGGTGCGTGACTCCAGTGCTGGTCATTTCTGACGTCCTGTCCCTAGGAAGCCTTGCTGGAGAAAAGCGTTTGATAGTTGCTCCTTTCTACTATGTACAGCAAGGGTCTGCAGAGAAGTTGCTTTTTCTTTTTTGTTTTTAAATATTGATTTTCAGAGAGGAGAAAACAAATTTTAACAGACTATTAAGAAAATACAGCAAAGCACATAAGAGAAATAAAATACAAACAATATAGCTTGCAGCTGAACAGACAAATAAGTCATGCTACTGACAAGAAACATTCTGGAGTTCCGCAGACAGAAATGTAAGGAAGACATGGACACTCATTAAAAGATAAAATCCTATGCAGTATGCTGCAGTGGATAGGATAGTGGCAGGCAAGTCAGGAAACCCAAACCCACCAAAGGTGTAGGAAACCACAAATAGTCCTAGGTAGCGATATTTTTCTTTCTCCAGCCCTGCAGCCCTTCATCTAAGGGTTAAAATTAGAGCTGGTTAAAAATGTTTTGGCAATTTATTTATTTTTTTTATTAAAAAATGTAGAAAATAAAAGAGCTTTCATTTTAAACTTTTAAAACCAAAAAGTATTTTGTTTTATGAATCCTGTTGTGCTGTTGGAAAACTTTCCAAACTACAAAGACTCTGGAGTGAGAGAGACTGAAGAAGCATGTTGAGTATTTATGTGCCCACTCTTCCAATCAAGGAGACAAGGTAAAGTATCATGTAACAGCTGCATTTCAGCTGTCACAATGGTGAAACGAGGATAGTTTGAAGACTGACAAATATGATCACTTCATCTGCCAGAACATGCAGTGCTACCTTAAAAAAAACCAAAAAACCTTCCAACAAAAGGTTTTGTACATAAGAACAAATTTATTGGAAAATTTTTTTTCAAAAAAATTCATATAATGTTGCTGTTAGTAAAACACAAACAAACCCTCTCCCCCAAAAACAATATTGGTGGAAAAATTTTGACCAGCTCTGCTTAAAATCTCTCCAGCTCTGTCGCACATTCCCCAGAGAAATAGCCCACTTTCATCCACCCAAGCTTATGAGTTTGATTTCTAGGTATGTGTCATACAATAATTAGGGTTTCTCAGAGAAGTAGCATTTTGTTGTTGTTGTTGTTTTGTTACCTTTTGGAGTTTCTGCAAAGTGTCGGAACCAGGCCTTTGGTTGGTATGAATCCTGTTTGGCATGGTTGAAGTCAGCAGAGATTCCTGATTCATCCCAGCTGAGGGTCTGGCCCCAAATGTTCTGTCTGGGTTGCTTTAAGAAGCTGTCTGGTTTTGTTAGGAGGGATGCACTGGTGATTTTTACTGAAGGAGGAAGAAAGCAAACTAGATCAGTACACATCTAAGCTGATCATGGTGTAGTCATAGATGTAGCTCCATCTTGTACCCTGGTCTGAATATGCCCATCTTGCTGGATCATCTGACCCCAGCAGTCCTTCCTGCCCACATGCAGGGGGGCTGAACCCGATGATCTGTAAGGTCCCTTCTGCCCTTAAAAAACTATGAAACTATGAATAATATCTACCACTAGAACTAACACAATTTACCCATCCCATTCACAGCAGTTCTGCCAATTTCTCATCAGGAAAAGACCAGTAAGGTCAGTGCCTAGGGTATTAGTATTGATACTTGGGAGAATATTTGATTTGCATATCGACTCATCATTAGCTCACAGATCAAGTTAAGCTTCATGCTCTTGGACTAATTGTCCTATGGGTAGTATGCAACCATTGAGCCTTCTGGATCATGGTGTATGCACGAGAGGTCACCAGGACTAGAACAACAGAACATGCTCATTTTGGTTCTCTGTATTTCGGCGTACAAATGAGCACTTACCTCACTGCGGTATTGTTTGCATAACAATAGACCCTTTGCTCTTAGACTATACAAGCATCCTTTTATCTCAGTCTGTTTCTAAATATAATGAAAGTGGATTTCTTTCCCTACCCTATATCTGCTGTGGGTGTTATGAAGTCTTTTTCTCTTTGTGTGTCTAAATAGCCATTCTCTAGCCATCTACCCAGTCATTTTTGGCCCTGGGTTAATGGTCTGGCTGCATGTGTGTGTGTGTGTATGAGTAAATGGAGCACATGTAGTAGGGTTATGCACTGCTAGGGTGGGCAAGCTGCTATATGCAGTCCTGCAAAGGTGACAGAGGTGGGGGGCTGAGCCCTGCCCCTTGCATTTAATGGGTAAAATGGATGGAGAGTAGCAGAATGAGGGAGTTTCTACCCCAGTAGGAGCAACGACTTAGGTTGGAATCCAAGACCTCCTTCCTTTGAGGCATCTTACTGAGCCACAGACCCTCTATAAGCTTGTTCTTTTCCACCGGGCCCTATATATCTTTCTCTCTTTGCTACCCAGGAGGTCAGCTTCAAAAGGAGTGCTGTAGAATATTGTCTAAAGCCCAGGGGATCTTGTATAGCCAGTCATGTTGGCTTGAAGACGCTGCACAGCACAGGATCATAACTGTTATGTTCTGACAAATCCAGTATTGCTGGTTTGGTGAGATTTTTTCCTTTTACAAATGCCTTTCAAGGCCTCAGTTGAGGTCAGTATTCCACTGTGCTGTGTTCTCTCATAAGCCAACTAGAGAGGTGTTGCTAATTCTGGTGTAATTTTTTCCCTCTTTCCTTCTGGCTCACAAGTCGCATGTTAGGTTTTCTTCTGCCTATTACACTTCCTGCCTATTGCATTTCTCTGTAACGTTGTTATACTAGGCCTGCCATAGTGGTAGGATGGTAGAAGTGCTGTTAGAAGTGCTGTTTCCAAGTGAGAGTTTAGGAACAAATCTTCCTTCTGCCCTGCATTGTTTTCTCATTCAGTGAGCCAAGTCGTTGTGCAACAAATATCAGGCAGGGGACATCAGGGCAACAGTTTTATGACTTGGGTGACTGCCCATCCACTTACTACATTAAAAAGTTCTGCGCCCTGCATCCCAAAGGTGAGGATAAAACAGATTTGGCAGTACTACTACACGAATGTGAAAGCAAACTCCTTGGAAAGTCTTCACAGACAGGAGTCAGACCCACACTTGATTGAGCAGGCATTACAAGAAGTCAGAGATTTTTTTTATTTTTATTTTTTGCCTCAGCACTAGCATTATTATTTTCTTTTCTACTCCGATATGATCTTACAGGCCAGATCCCCAACTGATACAAATTGTTGTGGCTCCATTAAAGTCACCTGAGCAGCTGACCCCATGGCCTGACAATTTCACAAGGATAAAGCCATAATTCTCTTTTCTGTTTTTGAAACAATGAACACAAAAGGTGGGAATCAATAAAATATGGCTGCTATTATGGTGTTTTAAGTAGATTCAATTGCAGCAGCAATTGGAAAAGCAACCTGCTTGCATCAGCTCTCCTAAAGATAATGGCTGCTCTGTAATATAGTTTGTCCTGATCACTTTGATTGCATTAGGTTTTGCTTTTTGTTCTGAGCAAACACATGCCGCTGAATTCTATTAGCATTTTGAGGGCACCCATGAAAATCGCTCCCTGTGATTCGTTGGTTTTTAAGGCCTGTGGTGGAGATGCTGAAGCCCTCTACTCTAATGACAGCTCCCACCAGTATGCTTTCTGGAGGGCTACAGCACTCACGCCATCAGTTTTGTGAGCCAGTTTTCTGTGGGAGAATGGCCCACTCCAGCTCCTGACATGAAGACTATTGCTGGTACTGGCCACTAGACTTATACAGTCCTTGTCCTGCCAGTTTTTCCATTTTCCTGGTTCATAACTGCCCTGAATTTTGACAGAGGGTTACAGACACATTCTTCATGGACTCATTTTTCTCCTTAAATAAGTGATGTTTGTTAAAGAAAAAAAATTAAAGCTGCACACATAAACAGGCTTCTACACAGCTTGAGTTACAGCTGTCGGGTTCCTTTTCTTTATCGTGGACATATGGACATCTAATGGTTGGACTGCAACTAATCACCATTGCACAGAGGACTTTCTGCTTTGATTAGAAGTTAAGACAAAGGGTTCTGGATTTTATCACACTGTTTCAAAAGCAGGCAGCTTCTAACACAAAAGTTTATGCAGTGATTGTTTTAGAAATGCTGAGCTCTCAGAACTCCACTTGGATTCAACAGAGAGCTGTTATTGCTTGGCCGTTGCAAACGTGGGGTCCCAAATTTCCCTTAGAAGTCTCTCCTACCTAGAGAAAACATTTCCGTTTCCTAAAGGACATTTCCTAAGGGCAGTGCCATATCCCAGTTCCCCATCATGTCACGCTTTTCCTGTGTTAACATTATGCTGACTGAACACAGAGGTTTGGAATTAGACCACATTTTTCAAAGCCTTGTCAGTTTTTTAGCTCATCAATATTCATGCAGGTGTAATCGCACCTGCAAAATTTGAATTACCATGTTGATAAGTCTGTGACAGAAATATACTGTGACTGAATCCAGTGTAAAATTGATAAGCTCTTGAGGGAAAGGATTGGATAAAAGAGAGACACCTGCTAATGTACACTTGTTTTGAACTGGACAGATGTGAAACACGTCTGCTTGACATCCCCATTCCTGATATATCAATCACATGTAATTTATATCAAGAAGCAGAAGGAGTCCTTCAACCTGTACATCTGCAACTAGGGGCCAGCTGATGGACCCTTTACTTTCCTTATCTTTCACCCCACAAGTAGGTCATTTGGGACTGCTTGCAGTGAGAATGTGCTTGCCAGTCAGAGTAAGGATGCTACAGTTTGGCTCAGTATGAATGTAGATTCAGTTCCTTTAGGGCATGCTGCCAGAATTCCTTTTCCAGGACAGGTTTGAAATCAGTTCTTTGAGACAGAGACCCTCTTTTGGTTATGTGTGTGTACAGCACCACGCACTGTGGTGTCCAGATCTCCAATTTGAGCCCCTAGGCTTTAGTGCAAATAATGAGGAGGATAGGAGACAAGTGAAATTTCATCGGCCTTCATTCTTGCAAGCTGGTAGAAAAGGGGATACTTGCAGCACTTTTCTGATGTATTGCAAAAATGTCATCAAGAGGCATGCACAAAATATTTTTAGTGCTAAGGTCAGACACTTCATGTATAATTAAAGGAGCTTGTCCCCTGAGAAGGGACTTTGATGAAATGTTCACTCCTGCTAGCAATCAACTTGAAACAATATGGTAGCGGCTCACTAACAAATAAGCGAACTTTGTGTCTGCCCAGTGCTATTTTGGAAGACTTCCAGGGACTTCTCATGCAATTTATCTTTCTCCCAGAATACAGGGAAGCAGTAGCCCGGTGCAATAGATATAAATCCATCAAATTCTTTAGAATGTGCAACCAATTAAATAATTACCTTAACTTGATTTTAGCTTTAGAAATGTGTTTTATCATCACAGTTTCCATTCTCACACCCCTGCAAAGGTTATCGTGTACTCTCCAGTCATCTCTTGATAAATAAAAATGATGGAAGGCTCTGTCAAATGTAATAACTCGACTCTCTAAATCCTAGCTCTCGCAAAGCAACATCGTTCTCCAAATACCATCTAATACCTTGGGGCTCATGTAGGACTTAAAGTCCTTCAGGATCTTCCAGAATACTTGTGGAAGTCCAGTGTGTAGTCTTTTGATATTCTGCTAGTACTGTCTTTTCGACTAAAAAGCTCTTCCTCACACGTTTGCTGTATAAATGTATATTAATAAGCAGCCATATCCCCTCTCTGCTAAGACTGTTAATAAAAAGTGGCTCACAAAAGATATAAGGTTATGGCAGTGCTTCGTAACACCACAAAGGACAATTTACAGCTGGAGGGAGATTTTTCGGGGGATTTTTTCGAAGCATAACAATAGGCTTCCTTAATATTGTCCTCCCTCCTACTGTTCTACTATTTATTGTCCAAGTTGAGGTTCTGTTAGTACTCATTGCTGTACATTATTAGATAAATATTCTTTGCTATGACAGCATGAATTATAAGTGCAGCAGTTGTTGCTTCCTAAGGCTTGGACTTCAATAGCTACCATGCCATTTGAATGCCCGAAGGAGTCTGCCACCCGCAAATGGTGAAGCATGTATAGGGTTGTTTTAAAAGCCTGTTGCTGATCACCATGTTTCTGGGTATGCCTGAGGATTTCTGGTGAATACCTTACAGTTCTTTGCTGTTTCCAACCAAAGTCTATGAAGAATGAGGTTTCCCAGCTATTCCCAAGCAAGACCTGTTCTAAAAAGGTTGCAGTCATACAAAGGCTCAACACAAGAGGAGTTGACAAAAAGCAAAGGACTCTGTGGAAATAGCTGGGATGAGGGTTATATACTCCAATTTACAATGCATAATCTTGGGTATAATCTAATATTTGTGAAACAAACCTGCTGGATTCAAAAGGAAGCTGGAAGTGCTAGCAAAGTGCAAATACATCCCAAGTTTACAAGTATTGGTGGTGTGTATTACAAATGCATTGATGATCTCAAACATTACTTGGTAACATTGCCCTGCTGACAGCCGGTGACATTTGTGCTGATGATGTTCTGCTTCTAACTTGTGTTTCATTGACCAAAGTTGTTGTGACTTGATACGCTGCTGGCTGAGAGATGCAAATAGGATTTTCAGTAAACAAATTGGGGTGCATCTCTCTGGGCTGGAGTAGCAGAAGAACCTCAGTCCAAACTAAGTACCAAGAGGCCCCTGAGTGTTGACTTCACAGGTCTTTTGAAAATGTGCCCATAAATTTACTTAAAAAATGCTAGGCATCATACCTGCTCTTGAAGCTATAGTGCCAAGTCATGCAACTCTGGCACAAGCCCCAGAATATTTATCACCTGCCTTCAAACCCTAGTGCCTAGGGGGTGAGCTTGTGTGTGTTAAATCTCAGTTCACATATAAAATAAGAAAGAAGCTTCTTCAGGGAGCTTGAAACTATGACCCAAGTGCACCTTGAGGATTCAGTAACCAGGGAGCAAAAAGAATCCAAACTGTATTTGGCTTAAAAATACAGGGGAAACTCTGCTGGTGGAAGGGAGGGACTGACTTCTGATTTTAGTTTGGCAAGATTTTTGAAAAGCTGCCCTTTCTATAGGTGCCCTACTGATGTCTAAACACTTTTTGGATTTAATTTTGCTGAGCACTGGAAAAACTGGCCCTGAGCTGCTTGGAACATCTGGTCTCATAGCATCGACAAGAATTTCTCTCTCTCCGAGGTGGATTTTCAAAATCTGCCAAGTACTCAACAGCCAACTAACCGTTTCCACTGGAAACAGTATTCAAGATCAAAGGTCATCAACTTAGCATTTTAAAATTGCCCCTCATCTCTCTCTCTGTCTTTCCTGTACTCCATGATGTTTAATCAAGGTTTGGTTTGATTTTTAGTTGGTTAAAAGGCTTTCAATATTTTCTAATAGTTTTTCCTGGCTCCATTATAACCCATAACTCCAAAACATGACACCTGGAGTTGCAAATTAACTTCATGAGGCCCAGGCTCATGAGTGTTTACACTAACTCTACCAACCAAGCATGCAGAGAGAAAATAAAAGCAGTGGGGTGACAATTCAAAGTAGTAAGTGACTGGCATGGTTATTTTTCAAACAAAGGGTGTGGAGTGGGAATCAAAACTCCAGCTTCAAAACTGCAAGACGCTTGAAAGGCAAATGGAAGCCCCAGAGATAATGATCAATTGACCTGATGTTATTTTAACAGAGGGTACCAAAAACTTTAAGAAGTTGAGAAATGGAATTGATGACCTGGAAAATAAAATCAGATTAAGAAATATCATGTTGGTGATATTGCTAGAGACCTGGAGACAAGAGAAGCTAAGTTATGCTTTTTGCAGTGGATTATGAAAGAGGCTTGAGGCTAGATCATTCTGAATTCTTTCTATGATGCATCAAGTCTCCTTCTGTCCCTGGGGTGATGCTAAGTAAACAACTTCATGAATATTACTGGTAGGGTGTGGGGCTGAAAACCGTTATTTTTTTCCCAATTAACATGTAAATCTGAGCCTCCCGTGTATAAGAAAATAGTATTCTATTGAGAGAAACAGCCCAATTCTTTGGCGTGAGGAGGTCTGTTTATTCATGCAAAGCTGAAACAGGCCAGACATTTCCTTCACTCTACATTTCCAGGCAGTTGATTGAAAGGTTGGCATCTTGATTGTCATCATTTGAAAGGTTACATATACAGGGCCTGATTCCTCACTACTGCAGTGGTGCAGGGAGCCCGTGTGACTTTGAGATGACTTTGTGCTTCCTCTATTCTAGGCAGTGCAAGAAAGGCTTGTCTGCCACCAGATGCAAAGGGTCCTGGGAAGCAACCACTATCTGTGACATGGTGTTTTTTCGTGGTCACCTCCTCACCCTAGCCCCAACATGCTCTGGCATCTGGGAATCAAGTGCTGGCACCAGTTTTCCTGACAATACCCTCAGCAAAGAAAATGCAATCAGAGGGCTATTTCCACTGAATGTAAGGCTGCTTGGGGAGCAAGAGGGACCCTGGTATAACTGAAAAAACAGTACCACTGTAGGTATTCTTGAAAGATGAGAGTCCCAAGTAACATGCTTCCAGCCACTGGAGCGATTCACCTTGAGATCTCTCGGGGAAGAGAGATTTGGTGTTCTGTTCAGTGCAGACCTTCACGACTGAGAAGGCAACTCTGCTCACATCAGAAGCCATCACCTTTGTCTGTATATTTTTGCTCTTAATCTAATCAAAACCTTTGTTTTCACGGGATGTATAGGACCCTTTCTGTATGGGGAAATATAAGCCTGGAATTATACATGGTTGACCACTAATTAAAGGCAAGATCTGTATCTGAAACCCTGCGTTTTGGTGTTTGGATAGAGCACAGCACTGATCTGAGCAGCCCCTAGTTTTTGTGCCTGCCTCTGAAAATCAAACCTTTGCCAAGGTGTTCTTCCCACCAGAGCTCATCTCTTCAGACCGTCTTGCTCACCACCCCATGAAGTCTGTTTCAAGTGTTTGCCTCTGTTTGGTCTCTGGGTAGCTGACAGAAGCATTGCATGAGGCCAGATATTCAAAAGAGCTTGAGGCCAGATTTTCACATGCTCTGAATACACAAACTGGGGTGATTTTTTTTTTTTTTCTCCTTAAGAGCTTAGCTCTCATCTGGATATCAAAAACATCAGATTTTTTTCTATCCTAAAGTAATTCCTGCTATAGCATGGCCAAATTATTCTGTTCTTTGGAAAATACAGCCAGTTATTTTGCTGCCTAACTGGGAATGGAGCCTTTCTGGAAACCTTCTCCGTATTGTGTCATAGTTACCGTTTTTAATGGCTTGATTTCTCAGGAATCTGTTTGCACCCACCCAGTTTCTTGCTCCTTTGCCATGACTATACTGGTGTGTGTATGGAAGAGGACTGCTCTTCTCTTTTCCCTTTGGGATCTGCAGTTATTTCAGCACAGTGTTTCTCGTTGGCCATAAATCACCGTGTGGAATTCCTATAAAGATTACTTTTAAAACAATCTGAGCTATGACATATTTATGGGATCATGGCCACATCACCCTTATAAGAGGAGGAAGATTTTTTTTCCTGGTAATGAGAGTGGGTTCTCCTTTCGGTAAAGCACTCTCCATGATGCATTGCATAAAGCTGGCCAGTAATTTAGTTAAGATGATTTATATGGCCCCATGCATATAACTATTTTTATTTCCTCTTATGGAGAAGCCTACTTGAAAGGGTGCCAGGAAGGCTGTAAACAAATCATTGACCTTTCCTACAAGTGCCTACCCATTGAACCCAAGGGCCATTCAGTCTGATGGATCCCATATTTCCCAGCAATACAGAGGATGTTTGGAGAGGTGAATGAGTGCCTTTCTTCTGCCCACGCTGTTCCTGTGTGTGAGGAGTGCTCACCCTGTGGCTCTGTGTTACCACTCAGAATATGCGTCCTCCTACATCCCTCTTCATCGAAGAAAAGACATGTATACCATTCTGAAATGAATCATCTATTCTTACAAGGCAAGTCATCCACTTGAAACATGGAGAAGGAAGTTATCGCCCATCAGAGATCCATGGTTGGTGCATTACTGATGTTGACCTTTTTTCTCATGGATCTCTCAGCACTCTAGAAAGGCACTTCGACACTGCTGTCTCCCTTTTTGCAGAACAGGAAAGGTAACGTGACTTCTTTAAGGTCACCCATCACACTGAAGCTAGAAATAGACCCAGGGAGGTGGGTTACCCAGTCAGGGACCTCGCCACAGGCTCAGACTGTCCCACCGCATTTGATCAGCATGTCAGCTGCACAGCAGGTTCCTCGTCCTTGCCTTTTGGCCTGAAGAGGCTGAAACACTGTCAGAAATGAAGCTGAAGATGAGTCAGAAAAACTGGGCCTGGGCTTTGAAAAGGATTTGGCACCAAAATTCCACCTGGACATCAATAGAAACTGCTGGGGATTAGCACCTGAAAATCAAGCTACTATAACCCAGCTGCAATAGTCGTGCAAGAATTGCTAGGGCAGTCGAGGGTGGGGAGAATGGAAACGCCCATAGGTGGAGCTCATTTAGCAGCTGTAGCCGCTCAACAAAGGGGAGTATCAGAACAAAGGTAAAGGAAGGACAAGGGGGAAAGTTTATAAAAAGACAAAACTGGCTTGGTTTCTTACACGACAGGGCTTCAGACTTGGTGTAAAAGAGTGACATAGGGAGGCCTGTTTATTACAGAGACTTCAGGCCTCTGTGTTGATGCCTTTAGATGTTTTATGCTTATCCTGCTGTTCAGGATGACAGCAAGCTTGTAGCAGAGAAATACAGCATCTTCCTAAAAGATGCTCCATTTGTCACAGATTGCCGTCTACAGGCTGATCGGTGGTCTATGCTGGGTCTCTCTGGCACGGTGGTGGGCATTTACCTTTTTACAAATATCATTCCTGTTCGCAACGAACCATTACCCAGAGGGGTTACTAATAGTTCTGCCAGGATACAGGTGAATGGAGCCATGGGATGCCTGCTACAAAATGAAATGCTCCTGAAATGTTTACTCCTCCTGCTCTTGTCCTGATTGAATGATGCAGCATGCAACATCCTGCAGGCTGCTCCGCAGTTCTGTGATATCCTTACCCACCGCATCAAACAGCTTCTTCCCTCTTTCTTTGGCCATGTGATAGGTCACTCCTTCCTCCTGTTTAATTAACAGGGCAGTTCCCCATGTTCTAACTCATTCTCCATCCCTCATATCTGGGAACACATTTTTCAATTTTTTTTCCCCAATGATACACCGGTTCTGGAGACCATTGGGGCAGATCCTCACCTGGGGTTCATCAGCAAAGATCCACTAGAGTAAGCTATTGATACAACCTACTGACTCCAGTGGAGCTACTTACATTTACACCATCTGATAAATCTGGCCCATCCAGAGTATATGGAACCCTATGGACATCTGTAATTCTTAATTTCTTAGGCAAACTCATCCTGTAGTGATGCTTCAAATGCTGCACGAGTTGCCGGCACATCCCCCAGCTCATTTTAAAATCTCGTTGCTTTTTTCTTTTTTCCCACCCATCATCTTTCTAAATTATTTCCACATAATTTATTTAATGCCTTTATCCCATACATTTTTTACATAATTAAAGCATGTAACATGAGTAATTTACTTTTGCCAATTAATTATCTCTTTTATTCACAGCCACCCGCAAAAAAATGTTCCCTCTTAGCCTAGTTTCTCCTTCAGTCTTAAAGGTCAACTGCAATTATGAATGTGTTTCCAACCCACCGTGTCAGGAAATTAATTAAAACCATAAGATGGTGTTGCAGTGAAATGTACAATTTTTTTCCCCCTATTCACTAGGCTGTTTGGCTGCTCCAGGCTTCGTGGACCAAATGCCTCTCTCTCTTAGTTTTTCTGTAATAAGCATATTCTTAGTTTCAGGAAAATTATTCTTCATCGTAAGTGAATTGACAAGTTGGAGGGGGGCTGGTATTGGCCTAAAAAATGAAGCCCACTTGGAGAAGTTCATATGCAGCTCCAAATATTGTGGTGGGTCTGCATTCATGCTTTAAATAAGCTAGAAAAACCCATGGAGGAATCTGGAGCCAGGCTTCAGCTATGTTTTTAAAGTTTGAGAGGTCCTGTGAAATTGGGAGGGTTGGAAATTAACTCTTAGGAAATGCACTGAGTGTATCTGCTTTGTACTTCTTGGAAGAGAAGTAGTAAAAGGAGGACAGGTTGGAATCTAAGAGCAAATGTTGCAGGAGAAAGAACTGTCTGGTGGTTTAGGCACTGAATTAGGGTGAAGTAGATCTGGCCTTAATACTTAACTTTGTGACGGATTCCTTTTGTGACCTCAATCCGGTCACTTAGAGCATACCTATCCCAGATCCCTGGCATGTCCTAACAGAGACACCCCCCAAGCCATCTGCTCTGACTAAAGCTTGGGCGTGTGAGATTAGCCACAGTAGCCATTCAACACACCTTTACACTCCATGTCTATATAGCCATTAGACATACCTCCACTCTAAGATTAAAAAATTAAAGCCTATGGAGATAAGGCACTCGAATCTCATTTAAGTTTAATAAGATTTGGAGAGCTAACTCCCAAAGGCTCCACTGAAATCCTCAGTCTTAATCACCACATGTTCCACCTCCCAGATCTGAATGACTGGATTTTCAAAAGGTGTTCAGCATATTAGATAGTGAGCTCTTTTGAAACCCTGAGCTCATACATCATGATGTGAGCTAGTGCAGTGGAACATATTGAATACAAGAACTCCCTAGAGCTAGAAGTTGACTTTTTTGTAAAAGAAAACTAACTTCTAATTACAATGTTTGTTTAGGTTTTTAATATCAAAATGCATACATTCCTGAATGCAGTAAAGGCAAATACTGCCTTAAAATCAGAAAGGCCAAGGTGTTGGAAAGTTTCTGCATTGAAATCAGTAGAAGTAAATGTAGCCCTGTCAAGATAATTAGTATGATGGGTAAAAATGACCTTTATAGCAGGGAACATAATTGCATTGTCATGGCCCATTATTTGACCTTCTACAGATCATCCTTCAATACCACTAATGAGTACTTCTGTGCATGTGTGTTGGCAGCCAGGAAGTTGTCAGGGAATAAGTGGCATCTAGAAACTAAGCAAAATATTAAGCACATCTATATGCTTATTACTTATAAAAGATGATTATTAATAGACTTCCACCATCCAGTGGAAACTAACTATAATGGTCCTGAGTTCATTCTGCCTCTCTGTGCTAAATAAACCAGTTTCCTTAAGAACCAGAAAGTTCCTCCTTTATAACAGGTTAAAGTAATGGCCCCTATCCTTCATGCAGTTTTCTGCAGGTGGATTTTGCAGACAGTTTGTTTAGCGGCACAGAGTAGTTTGCAGGAAAGGCATCTTATGATCTTGTGTTTTCTATCATTATGTAGATGCTGTATCAGGAACTTTAATAACTCATTAATTGACTTGGAGTCATGAATTGTGGTACTAGAAGCATGTCAAAAGCCTCTTGTCTATGACTTAATTTGTCTCAGCTTCCATGGCCATTGAAAACATAACTTCCTTGTGGATTATATTGGAAACATAGTTTCCTTATGTGGCACTTTTTAGACCAGAAGGGACTTCAATGGCGATGATCTAAATTGCAGCTTCTTCCCCAGGAATTTCTGCACCATGGGGTGCAGTTGCCAGTAGTGTAACCACAGTAGTATGTAGCATCCTTCTGTTAAAAAAATAAAATGCTAAATCTAATTAACGGTAGTGTTAGAGTGATGTTGTAGCTGTGATGGTCCTGGAATTATGCAAGAGCTTGTCTAATTTTCTCCCAACTATATAGTTGCTCAGGCCAATAAATTATATCGCCCCTTCAAGTCCAGTGAATAATGGTACATGTCTCATGGTCTTAAATGGTCTCATGTCTTAAAAGTGAATTATAGATTACAGGCACTAACATTTCTGTATGATCCCTTGAAGGGCCAGAGAAGAGCTGATCCAATGAGTCATTAGACTTCATTGAGTAAAGGTTATTGAAATTTCTACTCCACCTATTGTGAGGTTGTCTTGATTTTATCTGAGCAGTTTCCATCACTCTAAACCTTGTTTCAGTTTATGTGTTTCAAAATGAGCCAGTGACCCCTGCTAGAGCTTACACGGCCATGTCGCTCAACATGTTACAGTTAGGGTGGTAGTATGTTTGCAATGTGTAGATTAGAGATTAATAAAAATCGAGAGTAAGGTCAGTCATATGGTTAAGATGCTGTACTGGGCCTTGGGAGATCATGGTCTGCTACAACATTTCTATGTGACCCTGGCCAAGCCATTGAATCCCTCCTTATTGTCAATTTAACACTTGAAAAATGAGTGTCATCTTTTCTTTTTCTTACCATCGGTCTGTTTTGTCTTAAATTGGAAGGAGAGGGCTCAGGGAAAAAATAGTATTTCTGTCCTAGACAAAAAGCTAGCATTTCAGTATTTGTTTTTGTCCAGAAGTGGAGGGAAAAATGATTTAATGTCAAAGTGCCTCATTTCCACATTTTCAAATCAATACAAATCATTTTTACATTCCTACAATAGAAATAATCCAGCATGGTTCACTGAAAGGTTTCCCTTTGCTTCAGATCAGTACTTGACCTCATTACTCTTACTTCATGAGAGTTGTAACTGCAGCTTCTGTTGCCTCCAATAGAGCAAGGTATCTTGGAGGGTTTGAAGACAACAGATGGAGAATTTACCACTCTCCCCAGCTATTCCTCCAAGAGTTAATCACTTTCACTGTTTAGGTATAGTTATTTTTATATATATATATACAAAATTGCTTCTTTGGCTGATAGACTTTGGTTTTGTTATGCTTTCTTGTGGGACAGCCCTTTAGGACCTGGTGTTTTCTCCCTGTGAATGAACTTTTATACCATGATTAAATTACCCATCCAAACAGACTCAGCTTTTTAGTCTTGCATCATAAAATATTTCTCTATCCCCTCAGATCATTTTGCAGCTCTTCTCTACAGCTGCAAGCACTGTCCCCATCATTCTTATGTTTTTTTCCCCTCTAACATCCCCACTAAAATCAAATCTGGGTTCTGGTCATGTAAGTACTTCACGGCTGTCTTCAGGAACCGAGGGTCTTTGTGTGAAGCATGAGATGAGGTTCCTTCACAAAGATACCCAGGTGAAAGAGTGAGAAAACCATCTGCCTTTGAATTTCTCTGTTTTGCTTTAGGCCTCTGCTGTGCTGAAAATGTTCATTTGTAAAGCTTATGCAAGCAACCTCCCCTAGTGGACATACAGCATATATAGACTTATTCCAATCCCCCGGATGAAACAAGCTGCCCACCAAAAGAGCCTGCCAATTTAACTTGGTTTACATATGGGCCTTTTGCCAATAAAGATCAGAAGATATTGCATCCCCAGTCATCATTATATTGGAAAAAATTTCTAGTGTCAACTTGCCTTTAGATAGCTGTCTCGGTATTTCTACAGTGCTCTGCGTGTGGCAAAGCAGAGTCTGTAAATGCAGAAGTCATGTTATTTAGTAATCTGATGCAAAATTACATTTAAAAGTGCTCAAAGTTTTTATATAATGGGGAGAAGCTTTTTAGCTGCTAGGATGGTGGGGGACATTGGAACTGGGCACATCAATAGCAACTTTGAGTTATCAGCTTGACTACTCATGCCTTTTATTATCATAGAGTTGGGACTCTTTAAACAGACAAGAGCTACTTAAATTGTTAAAGTTTGGTATTAGTGGTCTGGCTGAATTTCAGGCCTGATTTAGGGAAGTATTTTTGTCCCTATTTTCCTACTGGGGAGCTGAAGCACAGTGAAATTAAGTAACTTCTGCTACATCTCAGGAAATATTAGATAATGCTAAGAACCAAACTTCGTCTATCATATGTTCAATGCATAACTCTAGTATTGTCTCCTAGTCCCAGGTCTTAAAACACACGATCATACTTTATCCTCTTCAGAGTGCAAGTCCTACAGACAAACAAAAGAGGCCATTTTCTTGCACAGGGCCTAGCACAATGGTGTCCAACCCTCATTGGACTCTGTGTGTACAGCCACAGTATAGGTATTTACTCCTAATAATAGTAGCCAAGATCTTCAGTATAACAGTCCTTTGTCTTACTAACAGAATGAGCCTTCCTCCTGACAAGAGAAGAAACATGGGTGTTGAATACGTGATTCACATTTTGTTTGGCACCCAGTGGCCTGGAAAAGTCATGAATATTTTAGCAGTACCTCTGGTTACTTTGGGAATTTTCATTCCTCTGCCTTCCATTGAATGTGAAAGACTGCATTTAAAATGTATTCTAACAAATTCAACAGTTTTCCCTGTGCAATCAAAGATACTAATTATCAAGCCCATTTTCAGATAAAGTAGTATTTAATGGCAATTTGTCAGGATGGAAAATGATTCTGATTTCATGTCTGTGGAGGATGCCCAAAGCCAGGTGGCTTAAGGCTTGAATATTCAAAGTAATGAGGCCCTAGGGAATAAACAGCAACCATTTTAAGAACCCTTATTATGAACAGGAAAATATACAGGAACTGGCTGTTTAAAGAGAGCAGTTCTAGATTATTTAGCATGTTGCGACTACTTTGCTGACACTGTACCAGCCCCAATTAGATGGGAGTTATTGAGGGGCAGTCTGGAATGCCCATTCCTTATGTGCCGTAATCTCCAGATGTGTTTAAACTGTTGCTTTCCTATCTTTTGACTGCTGTCAATCAGAGTGCTTATGTTATATCATAGCTAGTGTTTCTCCAGAGACCTCCTTGCCCTGAGTGGAGTGTCTGAAATGGCTTGATCCATGGGGAACCATCTTATAGCAACTGCAGTTTGCTTGGTGCTTAATTTTAAAATATTTATGACATTCCCAAAGTATTTACAGTAGTTGCAATGACATTCCCTATACAAAGACTGCTATGAATATTGCAGAAACACTATCATTTTTGTTTATTATTTCTGTGCGTAATGGGAGCGTTGCTTTAGAAGGCAGATAAGCACAAGAGGCGAGTCCATCCAAGAAACTTGGCAAAGCCACCAGCGTATGTCTGGAAGGAAATTTGTTTGTAACTCGGTAGCATATGATATGAATTTACCAGCTTAAACAGTGTTTGGACAGAGTCGACCATTTAAAACCCAGATTGCAACTCTTCAGTTCCAATACTGCTTTCATCCTAACATATGGACATGATAGGTGGGAATCCACCCATGATCTAGACATCTAAATGCTCTCAAAAGCAAAGAACAATACCATTATTAAATAGAAGCCAAGCTTTGTCAGGGAGTTCAACAAGCTTTTATCTCTAAAGCAGCCTGGAAGGAAAAATATAGGTTTCTGGGTTGCATACACATGGGAGGAGAGATCAGTCAACCCCTCCATCAAACACTGTTCAAAGTGAAAACCTATGGGATTTAACAATGTAGAGGATATGGACAGGGTGGCAGAGACTAGACATGGATAGCAGAGACTACATACAGACGTTCAGTTTCTCCTGGAGGAGTTGCTGCTCTCCTAGGAGAAACCACAAGTGTGTAGTCATTCATTATTTCCCCCCAGAGCAAAATTGGCTGCTCTTGGAGAAAAATAACTTGGGAGCAATCTGAGTGAAATGGTTCTTGAGAGCATATCTCTTGGGAGACCAAATGTCTGTATAGGAACCCAGTCTTGTTCGTGATCCAGGTATTACTTGACTATGAGCATGTCTACATGTACATGTATGCCGGCTTAAATTTACCGCACAGTGAATAGGAATAGACCAGCATCTACACGTGTAGGTGTTAAAGCACATTAATACTGTGTGGAAACTGACTTGAGAAAAACACAGGATGACTGCGCAGTAAGGCATCTACACATGTGTTACTGCGCAGTAACTAATCGCAGTAAGCTCAAGTCACTGTAACTTGCCATATTTACTGCCCAGTATGGGCATGCACATGTAGATGTGTGCCTGTACTGTGCAGTAATTTCAGTTACTGTGCAGTAACTGCGCACATGTGCCCTGTGGGAAGGATTCAGGTTCAAACCTTTCTAGTTTCCAGGTCCCCATTCTGCTAGACATTGTGCAAGAAAACAAGGTACCTACAATCTGAGATGACAGGGAAGGAAAAGTGACAAGCCAAGTGAAACAGGTTGGGAGGACATGATAACAAAATAACAGGAAGAGGTACAGATGGGGTGACATGGCCTAAGAGGCAAGATGGAAATATGATCTAGATAGCATTTGGAATGGATTTTTGATGAAAATACTACTGCTGTATTATTACTGTTATATTATTACTGTTTGTAACCTGGACTGTTTTTGGAAGAGCTTTCATGATCGTGGCTAGAATGTCATTATGACTTCTTTTAATGCCAAGGGCAAATAATAACCTTAATCTGTTTGCATGACTCCTGTGAAAGCTGGTGGGAATTACATGCCTGTTGATTGAAGCCAGTAAATGGCTTTAAGTTTGTAGTCATTGAACTAGAAATGCCGAACAGGTCATCCCAGTGGATTGCCGCAAGATGTATTCTACCAACATGTTCACAAATTCCAGCCTGTTTCTGTTGCAAGCCAGTGCTCAATAAATCAGAAATTCCTATTTACTACAGAAATAAAAATGGCACTTGGGGGAGTCCATTAAAGGAGCAGTATTGTAGAAATGTGAACCAGTAACAACAGTAAAGACTAAGTGTCCATAAGGGATTACTCACTGTGATCACAAAGATGAGCGAAGAATCCTCCATTCATTTATTTTGAGCCACTTAAACTCACTTTACTTGCATGGATGCTAACAAGAGTAATGAAAACAGTCCTATCTAGGCCTTAATGTCAATCTGGCATGTGTTCCTGTCAGAGATGGGATGTCAGACAATATGGGCTCTGGATCAGTTATAGCAAGGTAATTCCCAGGTTTCATTAGAGCATTGAAGTGGAACTCAAGAGACCTGCAATTTTTACAACCTGAATCTTCACTGGGTAAGAGACTTATTCTCACCCTGGTCTTCTTAGGCCATGGAAAGGGTATGTAACAGCATAGACGAGACCCCGTGTTGGCCTGAATAAAGCAGATCATGCAACAGGATGTGAACAAAGGAGTGATGCTTATCAGTAGAATGAAACCAGATAAAGGCAATGGAAAGATCTTGAAGATGCAAAACTAATATTGCAAAGCTTGCACAGTGTTTGCTAAAATAACCTTTAACTCAGACAAACTCTTATTTACTCACATAGGCAAATTATATTTGCAAACAGTGCCTGTCAGTAGGAAAATACTTGGTAAAATGTAAACAGCTTGTATATAAGAGGCCCGGACAAAGCCTTGTATCCTTGTAGTCATGTGACCATTTCTCTCTCCCTAAATACAGCATGGGCAAACTTCCTACTTGTAGTAGCCTAATAAAAAAAATATACTTACTTTCAAGCCAAACTTGGTCACATGGTCATTGCAGCAAGAACTGTGGAAAGGGTGGAGGTCCAACACCTTGTTGGACCTCAGTCATGGTCATGGGTAGATTCCCTCAGTGCAAGAAATGGGAAGATTAGACTTAAGGCTGCATCCTAAGGACCTCCTTGCAAGTCCTGGTATAAAGGTCACATGGCAGTGAGAGAGCCCTCTAAAGGCCAGGGCTATAACACACAATGTGGGGCTGATATATATGTGGCAGTCTTCTGTAAGATTATCTATGTTATACCAGAGGCTTCTCCATCCCCCAGGAATAGCCTAGGGTGAGGGGTGCATACATGTCACTTAAAGCTGCTTTGGTCTCTTTCCCCTCCATGGGTTCCAAGTTCTATATTGCACCTCTTTAAGTATGTGGACATCTATATTTATGGTGGACCTTAGCCAACCCATATCAAGTGAGCCACCTTCCCGGTGCACACATTCAGCTAATAACATCCACGAAAGCCACCCACAGTGTGTCCTTATTTGCATAGCAAAGGCCTTCTAGGCCTGTGATCTACTTGTCTTTCCTGATGGGCAGCAAAAACAGAATTGGAGGTGCTGAAAGACCAGAAAACAGGAGTGGGGATTTAATGGGATTATTGCTGGCAAATTTACTGCTTGCAAGTCCTGTGTGCCCAGCTAAATTAGAAATACACTGCAAAGATTGGCAAGCTAGGATGTGGATTGGAGGGATGGGAGGGGGGTGGTCAGATGGTTCCAGGTCAGGGAGGATAGCTGCCAGCATAGGCACTCAGTGTTCAGGGACAAAAGAGAGCATTTAAGATCAGCCATAATGACCAGTGTAGACATGGAAATGCAGCCCAGAACCTTTTTCCTTTTGTAAAATTAAGCCAGGGTCTTCCTCTCTCAGGGTCCTTCTTTAAGAGAGGGTTTTAATGCTTCCTTTCTCCACCCTTTGTCTCTTATCTACTTAGACTGCAAGATCCTTGAGGCAAGGACTGTCCTTCCCTATGTGCATCTAAAATGCCTAGCCCAGTAGAATCTCGGACCCTCTAAGCACTATCACAATCTAAGCACTATCAAAATCTCAGCAGCATTTCCTGTTCCTGGTCTCACTGGGTACCTGTCTACAAGTTAACAATCAACAATCTTTAGCATGTTTTTTTTCTGAAGCAATATTTGCCCCTTCCAGATCCCTTATTTCCCAGATTCCTTATTTTTCCATTTACATGATAGATATTTTGAGGGTCCTGCTTTGCTGAGATGATTTATGATTCACATCTGAAGCACATCCCCATGTTATCCAGGAGGCCCATGGAGTCCGCTAAAAGGATTAAAGTGTTAAACCTTTCAAAACAATCTCTAAAATGTCAGGTATCAAATGCTGCGGGAAACCCATTCAGCCAAAGAGGAGATACCTTGAGGCAAGGCTGGGGCCTGGTCTGGATGGAATTACTGCTCTTCCTTTAACTCCAGTTATGTGCAAATTAGTCATACTCAGAAAGCTTCAACTCAAATGTTACCATTCCTGAAAAAAAGTATATAAAAAAGACAGATATATCTAGGCGGACTTTTCTTCAACATTCAACTTCAATTGTTGTTCAATTTCTAATCTCAGTGCTAGCAACTGAGATTACTTTTGAGATTATACAGATTCAAGCTGCCGCTCATTATAGAAGGGGAGCAGAAGGTTGGGCATGATGTTGTTGTAGCTATGGAGAACCACTATGCTAACATCCACTACAGGGCTTTTACAGGAAAAGTTTTGGGGGGTTTTTTCCCCCAGAAGCAAAGGGCAATTCCAATAGACACAAGGACTGCATCCAGACAAGGGTGGCCATTTGCAGCACATCTAGACACGTTTGCAATGCCACATACTGCACATTCAGCTGTTCTCCGTGCTGCAAAGGAGCAGTGCAGGGTTTCTTTTTTGGACTCTGGATATCCAAGGGGATATCCAGCAGCAACAGCCTCACGGACCTCCGAGGTGGCCCCTTGGTCAGCCCTATCACCTGGCTGCCTCCATGTGCTATGCCCCTGTTCTTCAGGCAACTGCCAAGGCCTGGCAGCACCTGGACTTTCTGGCAAAGCCTCCAAGGTCCATAAATGGAGCTATGCTGGCATCCTCCCTGACACCACACACTGCATTCTAGGGCTGCTTGCAGGACCATGCCCTTTATGCGACAGCTGGACTACATCCTTGCTGCCTGGGTCCCTGGATGGAGCCCCGTGCTACGTTCTCCAGCACAAGTGGCCTGGCAAAGTCTCTGTAGCAGGATGATGGTGATGACTCTTCTGGCCCTTGGGCCACCAGGTGCAGGGGTCCTGGCCTGCTCTCTGCCCCTGGTCTCATCCAGAAAGCTCCAGGAGCCCAGGTCAGTGGCTGCCACACCAGTTCTAGATATATAACCCAACCCAGGAGGAAAGCTCACAGATGGCACCACCCACTGTGATAAACTCTGGCTTCTTACCAAAGGAGGCCACTGCTTGGGCAACCTGCACCCCAGGACACCGGCAGGAGCCACTCATCATCATCACTTGTGGGACAGACTCGGCCTGCTGGGGCTGCCTGCCACACCCATCCAGTAAACCCCACGCAGGGAGGAGGACTGGGGAGGTGGGGGAGGGGGGTGATGATGTGGCCACCTGGGCCCGCACCAGCTCTCCCACCTGCCCCTGGCTTGCACACCTGGAGCCAGGAGCCCCACATGGCCTTCCCCTCCCTGCCCCTGCTCCCCATCCTGCCTAGCCAAGCTCCCCCCTGGAGTTTCTCCCCACAGCATGCAAGGAGTCAGGAGGCAGCGCAGAACTTTATTAAGCAGCCGGTGCCCTCCCAGCTATGCAGTCCAGGGGCCTCTCACACATGGAGTAACTCATTGATAGCAGCGACAATCTCATCCTCAGCTGCAGGGCCAGGGACACCAGCTTCTTAGGGGTAGCTGGGGCACCATGGCAATCAGCAGCAGCAGGACATAGTGGGTCGGGCACCCCTTGGTATGCTCAAACAGCTCATCACAGCATGCCCCTCACCCCCTGACCCCGGCCAGTGCAGGCTTGGCACTGTGGGAATAGATTGCCTGGCTTGCAGGAGGAGAAAGGAGGGAATGGGTCTGGAGAAGCCCTGGCCTGGCCTGGGAAATGGGTAGGCAAGGCAGGCTGCCTGTGGCAAGCACTAGGCAAGCTGCCTACCCCCATGGAGGGAGCGTGGATAGGGCTCAGCTGGCAGCCACTTGTGGCAGAGGCTGCGGAGCTGACTTAGCATGGGCCCTGGGTGCCTGTATGCAAATCTGCTCCTAAGTGGCTATACCTGCAGAAGCTTTCCCAGGGCTGGTTTAAACTAAATTACTGTGCAGTAAACCCAAATAGCATAAATTGCACGTGTGGATGTGCCCACTGTGTCCAAAGGAACCTTGCACTGGCTGTAGATACAGGAGAGCTGGCCTCTGTTTTTTACTTTTTCACTGGCCTCCTGGGTAACTTTGGACTTGTTATTCCCTCTCCAGACACTTCAATTTCCCCATATATGAAACAAAAAATACAGCTATGTGCTTCCTTTGTAAGCACTGCTTTGAGATGGAAGGAGTAACAATTGCTTCTTAAAATGATACTGGCTGCTTCTAGTGTTTGTTGATGATGGAGATGCAATGCAGTTTTATAAATTATGGATCCAATTTTTGGGTTTATAAAGGATGCCTCATTAACACTGGTCCCTAACTCTCTTTGCCATTAGGATTTGATGTGTGCATAGCTACAATGAGCACAGGTTTCTTTTCTTAGCTCACAAGCTGCCCAAAAGCCTCATCATTTCAATTTTCCCCATATTTTCCCTTTGAAATACTTTGCAGTTCTTGATGAATTTTCTTTTCTGATTGCTGCCATAAGTTACTGATCTGCTAAATAGTTTTTTTAAATAAAAAAAAAAAACCTCCACCTCCACTTGAGACTTCAAAAGAATGAAAGCCATAACACAAGAAAAGAAACCATAAAGCAAAAGTTAATGGACACAGACATGCACAACTACAGGTCTCTCTGCAGGTTCTGGAACATTAACTAATGCTCAATTGAAGAGACATATTGTTGCTGACTTTTTCCCCTCCATTCCTGTTCTACTTCCAAGAAGCAAGATGGCTATACCAGCACCACAAACACTATTGTACTCGCTGTCACTCCAAGATCTGAAGGAATACATAATGCTGACCTTGGTTTGCTTAAAGCCAAGTGTTTCTGCTTTTTCTATGTCTTTGGAACTTAAGGGCACCTATACACATGATGGAGCTCTGCTCTGACACGTGCTAATTAGTACGCGCTGGAGCAGACTTCATTAATCAAGTCTGCTGCAAGTCTGCTGGAGCATGCTAATTGGTGTGCTTCAGCAGCCTCCACATCATGTGTATTCAGTGTCCCCACATTTCAAAATGGCAGCCGGGGCACTTTAATGAAAGCTTGTTTAATGAACTTTAGTTAAAACATCCCCGCTGCCACTTTGAAGCACAAGGCACTGAACACAAGTGACGCTGTGGGCACTTTAATTAGAGCAGCTCTCAGAGCACTTTCCCCCCCTTCTCCCCCCCAGCACATGTGTAGATTCCCTACATGACCTTATTCTCACAATCTCAAACATACTTTTCTCTCCACTGCTCCTGTAAAATAAGCAGGTGCTACACCCACCCTATCACCCCATTGGAGGCCAAAGTGACTTGCGCAGGAAAATACATCACTCTTCTGTTGCACAAAAAATGGAATTAATTTTGAACTGTTTCTTTTCACTTCTGCAAGAAGCAAAGGGAGTGGTTTTGGTGCTATCTTACATTGGACCAGTGGAGCAGATGAGTTTTTGTTAGACAAAATGTGACGTAAAGTGCAGTTTTGGGAAACAAGCAGATCCAGTCTAACTTAAATCCTGGGTAAAACAACGGCTTTTGTTTAGCTCGTGTCAGTTTGGTGCATTTGTAATTTTCTTTTTAACCCTAACCAGTTTAAACTGCCAACTGAACAAAAGGAATCAGGAAACATGACAGCGTTTCCTTGTGACAACTTTTAAACTTTTTTACAGTGCCCAGCTTGTGGGGTTTGTGGTTAACATAACTGAATGGGATCCAACAGATCTGGGTTTGGCCCTGACACTGCTACAGACTTCTCGTGACCCCTGGCAAGTCATTCTCTCTGTACTCCCTTGTCCCCTTCTGTGTATTCATGATAATAATACTTGCTTCTATTCTTTGCCTGCCTTTATTTAGATTATAAATTCTTTCTTCCTCTGGGCGTGACAAATTATAGTACAGTCAGGGCTTGCTCGCACCGGTGCCTTGAGGTTCTAGTTGTAATAAAATAAAAATGTGCAAACTCTTCGAAGTCTGAGGTAGAGGGTGGGGAGTGGAAAAGGAAAGGGCCCCAAGTTTGCAAGAGTTGGGCCCACTTCTAATGCAACTATATGTATTTTCTAAGCAGTTTAGGTAGGCAGGGATCCTAGGAGGTGATTGAGCACATTGGAATTCGGCAAGAACTTTGTGTGTATTATGTGCCATCAGCTCTCTTAATGACTGCAAGGACTCGGGAGCCCGCTTTCATAGCCCATCCAAAACCAAGTGTCAGCCCGGGTTGTGCATGCAGTTTGGAGGACAGCTGGTGCCATCAACCAGCTGAAGAAGAGTTTCTCAGAAAGCAATCAAATTCCTGTTGCTGCCCCCACACATTTTCTACCTCGGCACACCCAGAAGTCCTAGGCCCCTATTAAGAAGTTTACTATTCTACTTTGCAGTCAACGTCCATGTAACTATTTACTGGTATGTTAGAGGGAACTCTGACTAACAGGTAGTTTTTATTGTGCGTCTAAAACATCTTAATTCCTCCACTGAAGAGCCTGTCCCTCCCTCCCTCCCCGCCTCTTGCTGGTTTAGTACTCACTCATGATAATAAATGCTTGTGTTCTGCCGAAGTAGCCCTCTTCTATACCTGCCATTAATAACAATTCAGACATCCCAGCATTTGGCTGCAAGCACTGGGTGATGACAATGAATTGATAGTGGCTGGAGGAGCCAGACAGCTGGTGCAATCAGCTGGTGAGGGAACATTTGCAGAATGGTTCATTTAGATTTCACCCTACACGCCCTACATTCAGGACTAGGTTCTCCACTGCCATAAAAGACCAGAGTTTCATTGAAGTCAAGGGAAATGGCACCATTTTACACTGATTAAGGGTCTGACTTTCAATTTCTCGCTTTTTCTGGGCACGGGTAACCAACACTCCACATTGATTCCACCCACAGTTTCTTCTACCGGGCACAATTACCCCACCTGTCACTCCAGGAATGATATTGTTGCTGTTTGGTTGAGTCGTTATAGAAAACAGAGCAAGGCAGGAAGGTTGAAGCTGTCTTCAGGTTTGGTAAGTCCCCACGTTTGAATGTTAGTCAAAACTTGTCTCTGCTTTTGAAAGCAGGTTAGTTTTTCAGCATAGCACCATCAGGCATACCCAAGTTAGGGTCTCTGAGCCAACTCCCACTGTGCTCCATTAATCTGGCAGAGCTGACCCAAGCTCCACATATGGAAGAAACCCTATTGCAAGGGACATTTTTTCTCACTTACCAGGTTGCAGAACCACCCTGCAGGCTGACCCCATACCCAGATTGGTATAAACCGGAATTAGACCTTCCACAGCTTTAGCAAGATTTTGCATGAAGTGAAAATGACTTGACAAGGTGCAAGGTAGTACAAAATCAGACCCCCTTCCAGGCACCACTGGGTGATTTCTGTCCCTTAATCTCTTAACCTAATTTGCAGTCGCTTCTAGTAAAACTTAACGCATTAGCTGCCAACTGAGAGAAACTGAATAGTAAAGGCAAAAAAAACCCAAACTATCTGGTCTTCAGTGTAATGCTTCCTACATTTCTATCTGCATTTATAACCTCAGTAAAAAAAAATGGGGAGAGGGATAGGGAGATTCCTTTAATTGAGGCTACCTTTTTCCAACAGAGAGGGAAACAGGGGCTGATTCCTTTTGTTGCACAGTGTGTGTAAGAGCGTGACTCTGGCAGGGTTGCTTTGGATTTACAGCAGTGGAAGTGGTATGAAATAAGAATCTGTCCTTTGCCTTTCAAAGAACCTGAAAATTAAGGTCTGGATTTTCAAGCCTTTATTCTTTCAATCTTAAAGTCCATGGAACTACTTTTGTGAGTAAGGATGGCTCACCCCAGTTAGGATTTTCAGGATCAATGACTTGGAGTTCTTAAATATTTAGGGCCGAATTTTCAACTGATGTTACTCAGCATTTCCCCAGTGACTTTCATAGAGCTACACTGATTTACACCACTTGGAGGATCTTGGCTCTGTGCTTTCATCTTGAGAAAACAGGTCCTGATTTTAATTTACAATATGGCACTTCTTTGACAGCATAAAGGGGCCTTAACCTGTAATTTATCTCCAGTTTAAGGCTCCTTTACTCTGCCAGGCTGCTGAAAAGTGGCCGTAGCATAAATGAGAATCAGGCTTAGAGAGCCAACCACTTGTTAGACAAACTTAAATCTATTATATGCATTTATGCATGTGATGGTTGCTTTTTCTAAGCAATTGTTGGCACATTTCCTGAGCAGCCTTGTTAAATTCACAGACATCGAACAGAACCATCTTTTTCTTTTTATTCAGGAAATCATTATTGAACTATTTTGCCAAATCCTATTTCAGACTGACTCCCAAATATTTTACACAAAGAATTAGCAGAAACTGGGTTCAACCTTCACAACTTTGGCTGCTAAATAAGAGACCTCATCTCTTTCTTCCCTTCTGGAAGATGCAGCCTTTCTAAAGCAAGAGCTGCTGCACTAACAAAACCTGTGGTCCTTCTAATTCATTAACCTGTCTCTGATGGCAGTAGTCTTCAGAAGATCATGCAAGAAACTTCCTAGTAGGAAATGATGGAATTAGAAACCCTAAGAGGAAATTTTATCTAGCCTCCAGAAATTAAATGTAGCAAGCATGAGAGCTTATAACCCTTTCAAAGCTATTGATTATTAGGGGTTTGTTTATTTATGTTGACCCTTAGTATTTTAGCTGTGGATACTCTTGTGAAATATCCAATGCCTTCTGAAGCCTGCTATACTCCTAACATCAATGATATCTGAACACATTGACTGGAATGTCCTCTTGTTTGGCACAGAGCAAACGGGTATTTCCAAATACCTTATCTACCTTCTCTGCACTCTGTTTCTTTTCCCATCCTTTACTGTGTCCCTACTTATTTGCTTCCTCTGTAAGCTAGACAATGCCAAACTTTTGACTGACTTTAGTGTTGTTGGCAGGGTTTTCTTAATGTTTAAGTCATCCTCTAAACGTAATAGAAAATGGAGTCCCCAGTATGTACTTTGCGAGGATCTCTCTAAAAACCCCTGTAAAACAATTATCCTCTCCTAATACAAACTATAGGTTTTTAATTTAATTCTATTGGATTTCATCCCTGTTAAATGCTATAGGAGTCTTCTACTGGAGAAACCTTGGGGGATTATTTTGATAAAAGTAAAGAGACTATTTCACTCTAATGTATCTTCAGCCAGGCTACTTCTCAGCTTTCCTCTGTGCAAGTACCTGTTAGAACATTATCACCCTTTTAATTCCAGAGCTGTCTCTCTACTCCAAAACTTCTGATGAGTTCGCTCTTTTTTAATTCAAGAATACAAGATGCCATCAGGAGCATAAATATTTTAAACCTGAGGATTAGCTCATACGGATGTCCCCTAGACCTGGTGTTGCTGCACGGTAGAATGGGAGCGTGTGCCGACTGAGCCAGGAGAGCAGGTGTTTCCCCGTTCCTTAGGCCACCCTTTATAGTACATCCCACTCCCTAGGCCTGTGGAAGAGAGGTCATGGAGGGAGTATGTCCCCCTGTCTCTCCTTCCCTTAGGATGGGGGGGGAAAGGCATTTTTTTTTTTTTTAAAGGGGAACCTTGCAAAAATGAGCATAGGCACAATAAAATGTTCTTAATGCCACCCACCCCTGGGGATGGCTGCACAGAGGGAGGGGCTGCTCTGTCTAGGCCTGTGCCGCGTGACATCTTTTCAAAGAATTGGAACATCAGGATGGAACGGGCTTCTCTGGCAGGGCTCTGGGCACCATATGCTGAGTGCATCTGGTCCCTGGCACCGTCACTGAAGCAGGTAATTTACTGCAGTGGGAAAAATGGGATGCTTGTGCCAATCTGTCAAGGTCAAAGGCAGCAACAGCAAAGATACCATAGAGAGAGGGTGTCATAAAAGGGTCTGGCGAATTCCTGCCACAAGGAAGAAATGTCCACAAACATCTCTCCCAGCCATCTCTGAGGGGCAGGGTTTATTTTCTTACCAAGCAAGCTGGAAGTCACATGCCATAAGGCCTATGGGGTGTTCTTAGACCAGTACATTCATTGGTGACTGGGCTATCAAAAGAAAAGCTCTGTACCTCTGTCTTACCTCTGTTTTTTCACAGGAAGTTGTGGAGAACAATGCCTAAAAGAGACTATCTGAGCAGGGACGGGGAGGTAACCTTGGATAACAGTTTGATTTGGGGAAGGATTGGGAAAAAAGGCAAATGCAATGGTTAGTGGGAAAGTCTGGGATTCAGGAGGTCTGTGCCTATTTCCCTGGTCTGCCACTCCCTGTCCCATCTTGGGCAAGTCTGAATCGTATGGTGTCTTCAATCCTCAAGCGTAAAGAAAATTTTAGTTATTTGGTCGATTAGGATCCAAAAGTGATTAGGGTGGGGACATCTCTTTACTGTGGGGTTGTGTGTTGTGTAGCAGAGTGGGGTCCCAAACTCATTTGGAGTCTCTGGTCGCGTCCAGATAAGTGCGGCTGTCTGCAATGCCACACACCACTCATTCAGGTGTTCTCTGTGCAGCAAGGTAGCAGCGGTGGGGGTGTGCGGGGAGATCCCAGGGTCTAAAAAACCCCGTGCAAAAAAAAAAAAAAAAAAAAAATGCGGGGCAGTGCACACGGGGGCAGCGCATGCCACCCAAACCAGAGCCTGGTCAACCGGAGCCACACTCTGGCTCCCGGCCAGGCTCTGCCACAGTTGCAGCTCCCCAAAGCCCCCCAGAACTCCAAGTGAGGCTGGTGGAGCCAGCACGGCTGCTGGCCCCAGCCTCCCCTACCCCACCCAGGGTAACCAGCTGCACACCAGAGCCCACATGGCATGGACATTCCCCAGAGACACAAGATGTGCCGCTGCTTTTTGTCCCCGGGGAAACAAATGTCCATGCTTGTGTGGACACGGCCTCTGTGATGTATATTGACACAAACAGTCAAAAGTAATCTGTACAGTCAACTAATAGATCCCATCTAGTAAGTTTGTCTGGTTTCACTGTTTGTCTTTTCTGTTTCCAATTTCCTTTGTGCTGAATCTAACCTGGCCTCTAAATGTGGCCTTGTCAAAATGGGAAATAAAAGATTGACCTGGAAATTAAGTGCTGAAAACAGCTATATATTCCCCCAAAAACCATGTCTAACTCCTTTCAAACATAAAATATGATGCCAATGCCATCCCAAGTTTGTCCACGTAGGCTTTTTAACTCCTGTCCCTTGGTAAGCTGAAATATATATCTGAATACGTGGCATTTTTATTGGGGCACCCAGAATAATGTTGTGCATCATGACATAATTAGAACAAATCTGAATAAGAAAAGAATCACTATTTCTCAGAAATCTCATATTTTGTGTAATATTCTCTTTCCAAGTACCCTGCTAGCTCACTTGGGCATGTTGAAAATGAGCCGCTTGCTCCAATAGTAGAGTCCAGGAATTCTAATATTTCAACATGCTTCTGAAAACTTGTTTAAAAATACAGGGGTGGAAAATTAACTTTCAGGCACCCTTATTCAAAGCACTGTGCCTAACTTAGATTAGATTAGGGACTTAGTTTCCCCGGACAGACTCAAGGATTTTATCCCATTATTAGAGATAACCAAACAATAACCTCACACAATACATGTCAGGGCCTTTCATGAAGTGCTTGGTTTTATCTAGCAAGATAATCTTGCTCCTTCATTAGGTTATGTGACTATTGAGGTCTGATGCCTGATGGATGAACATTCACCACTGAAAGGAACAAATACGCAGGCTCTGGAAGAAGAAAATTTGAGATGCGATTTCTTTTATTGGCTTATCTAAATTGATGCTACCAGCGCTTTGCTAACTGACATCATCCTTTTCCTTTTTTCTTTTTTTTTTTTTAATCAAGGTAAAGAGCTAAGCCCATGAACTGATATCCTGGGTTGATCTAAAATTGCTTCCATAACCTTTGGAAAAATAAACAGCTTTCATGAGGATAAGAGACTAGATCTTAATGGAGCAAATTAACAGCTAGAAAATTCCACGCAGCTCGACTGCCCCCACCCACACTCTAATGTCGCTACCTAATTGAATGGGCTCAGCTTAAAACCATTTGCTTTAACATCCTGAATGTGCATTGCTCAAAAGAGAGAGCTTTCAAGTGACTTGGAAAAAAATGGGCTTGTGCCTTTTTTGGGCTTCTTTGGATGAGAAAGTTTGCAGTGTTGTCCACACTGCTTTACCTGCTAGAATTTCTGCCTTGGAAAAAAGGGGAAAAGACAGGGAAGGAGTATGGATTACAGGAATGGAAGTTAAGAAACTGGGGACAGGTTTTCAAGGATGCCTAGGGAGTTTTAAGTCGGGTCTCAGTTCCCATTGATTTCAAGGACAGCTAGAGACTCTGCCCACTTAGATGCTTTGGAAATTCGACTCAGCCCCTCAACACCTTTGACAATTCCTGGCTTTGCCCCTGTCTGCTTGGTAACTTAGGGCAAATGGTTTCTCTTCCTGCACATTTCACTCCCTCTGCTTTGTCTAGTTAGGTTGTATGTTCTTCAGGGCAGGAACTCTCTCTCTCACACTCACACTGGTTTTTTTCATAGTACCTCATGCAACCGAGACACTAAAGTCCAGAGATTTATAAAAGGTATTTAGACCCATAGCTCCCATTAAAAATCACAGGAAGTTTGTCACCTAAGTTGCCTTAAAAAGACTGGCCCCAAGTCAGTGTGTGCCACTCTGTTGGTAGGATTTGACTCCCAGCTGGCTTGTATTTTTAAGGGTTGTGGTTTCCCCAGGGTACTTTTGCCTCTTCTCTCCTGCTCTCAAGTCTAGTATCTTAGCCAATGTGCTATCTGATACACACCTTACCCTCACTGGGGAATTATTTCCTTCCTGACCTTTACGAATGATGGTGTCTTACCTTGAAGCATGTGGGTGGCTTTTCCTGTTGTTCCCAAGTATTACTGGAAAGGTTCTTGAACCAACACATTCTTACATATGACTGTATCTTTTAAGTATCGTTGAACTCACATGATATCAATCTAAGAAGATGCAAAGTAAAGCAATAGCATCTATCTCTATCCCGTATCAACAGCACATAAATTTCAAAAGCAGTACGTCGGAGATGGTAAAGAGAGAATCCAGGATATTTTCTTTCTAGCGCATATTTAGTTTATTTTCTACACCTGAAATGGCTGTATTTAGTTTGACAATATATTCTGAGTGCGGAGTAAAGTTCCCTTTGTTATCGTTTCATCTGTGTCCCAGTTCCTTCCAGCCTCCAGCTGGATTAAAACCATAAAGTATCCATATTTACCTTTCATGATGCTGTGTGAGCTGCGAGACATGGGATACACAAAAAATGGATGTAGGAAGAGAAGGAGGTGTGCCAACATATGCAGACCTGAAGCCAAGCTGTTTTTCTGAACACGGCCATCTTTGGCAAGGTCTCCCATATTGGCCATGTGTCCTATGAAGAGTTTCATTCCCTATTGCCTCTGTGCTTCAAGTATTACATAACTCATGGTTTTGGTGAGTAAAAAATTATTTGAACGTTTCTACTGTCTCTCTCCCCTGACTAGTCTCCTCTGTTGGTTGCCTTCAAGGAAAGGGACCTTGTTCTAGACTCCAAATACAATCTTCCCAGGCTGTTCTCCCCTTAACTTGCATCAGTTATAACAAAGCCTCATAACATCCTACAGGAAAACAGGATCGTGTTTACTCTTTCACTGATGTGCACCCCAACTTTATTTCACAAGCACTGCTTGAGCAGGGCTGCAGCAGCAGCCTTAGAGTCTGAAGAGTTGTATCAGGGGGAGCACAGCCCATGCAAACATCCCTATCTCATTCCAACATACGCATCTTGTAGCTGGGGCTCTGGGAAAGCAGATCCGTGGTTATGGTCCTGGAGGCTGATGGTATATGCTCTTTCCCAGTCTCTGCTAAAGACTCCCTCTTTTTCCTTCTGCTTAAACGTGTCTGAGTTGCTACTGTCCATGTACCCTTTTGTCTTTTCTTATTATATTTTTACAGTAGTACTTTACTAGAGAGCCCAGCTGAGACTGGAGCCCATACTAAGGCTGTGCGAAGCTTCGGTCCCTGATTCGATTTGGCAGAGATTCGGCCCAATTCGATGGTTGAATCTCTGAATCCAAATCAAATCAGAGGACACTTTAATCTCCCTGAATCAAATCGGAACCCTCCGAAATGATTCGGAGAGATTCGGAGATTCAGACATAGACACAGCTTTCAAAGTTTTTTCTACATACCTCGAGGTACCAGGCGGCTCATGAATGCAGCAATGCTGGAGCTCATGGAGCGTCCCGCAGGAGCACAGTGGGCTTCCTAGTGCAGTCGGCAGCAGACCCAGAAGTGGACCAGAAGCACTTTTGCTGGACAGCATGTTGGGGGCCCCCCGAACCCCCCCAGCTCAGCGACTGGTGCCTCCTGGGTCTGGGGGGGGCACCCGGGGTCCCCCCATAGCTGATCGCCGAGCCAGCAGGGGGGCACGCATTCCCCAGCCGACCCAGACGTGGACCAGAAGTACTTCCAGTCTACTTTCTGGTTTGCTGCCAAGCATGTGGAGCCCCCCCCCCCCCACCCTCCCACCCCGCCCCCAATGCTAGGATGCTTCATGTGCCCTAGCATTGCAACATTCACAGGCCACGCTGGTACCTTGAGGTATGTAGAAAAAACATTTAAAGCCATGTCTGTGTCCAAATCTCTGATTCTCCAGATCAGCATCAAATCTTCAGATTCAGAGTTGGCCAAATTGAATCAGGGACAGTGATCCGAATCAACCAATTGAATCGCTGTCTCTGATTCAGGGTGAATCTGAATCCACATTGATTAGGGCCTGCTTCACACACCCCTAGCCCATACCACTATAGCGTACTCAGAAACCAGTCAGGCCACTCAAAGCAGCCTTTCAAGGCTGGCTTAGTCTGAGCAAGGAAGAATTCTTTCTGAGCTGGGGATTCCTTTGGTGACATGCAAAGATTAGGTCTTATGCAAACAGCTTCCTAGCTTTTGAGGAGGAACAGGTATGGCTGACAGAAAGCAGGTTTCCCTGGTCATCTCTGCATCTGTCACCCAGACCTATTGGAATGGTCATTCCAAAGACATTGGTTACCAATGTAAGTGAAAGTCACCTTCAGGATGTTTTAATTTTGCTGGAGCCTGGCTTAATACCCGAACAGCTATATTGGGAAGGGAGAGAGGCAGCTCAAGAGCTGCTTGGCACCACATTCTCAGCTGACCTGAAACTAGCTCTTCTGAAAATCTGGCCCTGAGTTTCTTCCAAGCCTTTTGGCATGGTCTGACTTAGGGTTGCTTTATATTTATGTATCTGGGTTGTGGTTTTCCTTTTAAGCCTTCAGGGTTGTTCTTCTGTACGAACAAGCATTTCAGCTTATCTCTGATGCCACTCTCTGCTTGTGGGATTCCTGGTGCAGTTTGCCTGTGGTCATTTTCTAAGTGGTGGTCATGAGTGCCATAGCATCCTGTGCCCTCATGGCAAGTAGTTCTGACTGGGATTTAAAGGCACAGTTTATAAAGGACACCTGGGTGATTTTTTCCGGTTTCAGTGCAACCCTGCTCCATTTTGCCTACTGTGCTTCCTACCGTCTGCTCCAACACATTCACATGGACAGATGATACAGCAATAGCTATACAACAACAGCGGCAAGAGAGACAAATGAAAAGCAAGTGCTTCAGATAACAGAAAATCAGCTGGGTACAGAGGTGAGGAGATATGTTGTGCTGCATATAAAAACTGAAAGCTTGGACAGTGTACACAACAATGGCTAGGGCAAGACTGGATTGTGATAACAAGACTGCCACAAGAAATCAAACTCCACTACTGGCTTACAACCCAGTAGGCATCAAGACAGTGGAGTTCTTGCAGTACCCAACACCAAACCCATGCTATAAAATAACAAAAATGGTTAAAATTGTTGACAGAGATCTGACCCGCTCATCACATGTGTGCATACCTAAGAAAGCAAGAAAAGGTTGAACCAGCAAAGGCAAGGAAACTACATATGATTTTCAATTGACCTAGCAGTTAAAGACAACAAAAGACTAAATATGCATCTCAAGAGAAACCTGTACATGACAAATGCACCCTGCTCACTATGGGTGTGCGAAATGGGCCATGTTTGATTTGGATTTGACCCAAATGGGGAGGGGGGGGGGCAGTAATTCAATTCGTTGTTTTGGATCACTGTCCCGATTCAATTAGGCCAAATCTGAATCTGAAGATTTGATGCTGATTCAGAGAATCAGTGATTCAGCCACAGACACCGCTTTAAATGTTTTTTCACATGCTTCAAGGTACTAGGTGCATCTCCTGAACACTGAGATGGTGAGGCAGATGGAGCATCCCACAGGAGTGTGGTGAGGGCACCCATGTGCTTGGTGGTGGACCCCCACCCCCCAGACCTCCTGACTCTATGATTGGCCATGAGGGGACCCCAGGTGCCCCCCCAGACCCAGGAGGCACCAATCGTGAAGCCAGTAGCGGGGAGCCCATGCCCTCCCCGGCAGATCTGGAAGTGGACCAGAAGTGCTTCTGGTCCACTTCCAGGTCCACCACTGTGTGCACTGGGGACTGCCCCCCGCCCAGTGCTCCCATGGGACGCTCCATCCGCCCCAGCATCTCAGCATTCACAAGCTGCCTGGTATCTTGAGGTATGTAGAAAAAACATTTAAAGCTGTGTCTATGTCCGAATCATCAAATCTCTCCGAATCGATTCAGAGGGTTCCAATTTGATTCAGAGAGATTAAAGAGTCTCTTGATTCAATTCGGATTTGGAGGTTCGGCCGCTGAATCAGGTCGAATCTCTGCCAAAGCGAATTAGAGACTGAAGCTTCACACAGCCCTATTGCTCACATTAACAGGCACATCTAAGGCGTAATGTATGCCTGGAGTTTGGTAAACAGACAATACCAGTGCAAGCTATTGCAAATTTGCCCCATAGATAAACAAATACCCAAATACAGGTTTGTTGACACTTCTAAGGATCCTGTTGGACCACTTGGACCCATCACCTGTAAATTGACCTATAATTGCAGGGCCTGCAGAAAAAACACAGTTTTCATACCTAGACAAATCAAGAACAGGAGCCAGGCAATTAACAGTTGTGTTATGATGATCAACCTTTTCCTCCCTATTTGTTTGGACTCTAATCAGCCAACCATCAAGGAAATATACTTTGAAACTATACAAATAAACAGTATAAAAACTAAGAAGATTTGTCAGCAAGGTGTGCGCAGTCCAGACCAAGCCATCCTGCAGTGCCACCCGGGCAACAAGTGAAGGACCCGCACTTTGAGGCTGTACAAGAACTGCTTCCTGCCTGCATTGGGCAAAGATCTCTGTGCAGCTAAGAAAATACTAAGGGCTAACAGCTTTTTATATTGGGAAAGAGTCTTTTTCTATTATTTCGTTTTGTAGCTTGTTGGAAGTTATTAAGACGGGCCTTTCTGCTATTCATCAGCTGAGTGTTGTGTCAATTCTCAGAGCACTAGGTTTAAAAACCCACTTTCAAAGTGCAACATGCTGCAAGGCTGTTTGAAATGCTAGAAACTGAAAAGTAGAAGCCTCTCTCACCAAAAATGGTAGGACAGGAGATGTGCTGTCAGAAGGGAGATGAAGTAACTCAACTGGGGTCACAGAGCAACTACTACACCAAATCCTGAACATAGCCCAGTTCTGAGAAGGATGGGCTTTGTGCTTACAGCACTGGATGGTGATTTAGGAGCTCCAGGGTTGGTTCTTGGCTGTGCCATATACTTCTGCTTGGATAAGTTACTTAAAGCCCAAACCTGAGCTAAAATATTTTGGCTAGGTTGGTTGCTTCCTTGGCCCCACAGCTCTGTGGGCACGTGTACATGAGATGTTTACTGCCAAGGTAATTAGTTCTGCAGTAAAGTCTAAGCATCTACACGTGTGGCTCTATTAGGCTGCAGTAAACTAAGAAATGCCTCCATAGGACAGTACTTGTAAACACAAGTAGTATCCTGTGGATGTGTTATTTAGTTCACCGCAACCGTGTAGATGCTGACAGGGCTGGCTGGGGCATGAGGGTGCTTTGGTGTCGGGCCTGCCTGCTGGGTAGCCCTTCACTGGAGCACCTTTGTGCCCCAGCCCACCCCTCTGCAGCACACTAAGCCAGGTCGGATCAGCCTTGGGCTGGCAGGCTCAACTTCCAGGTTCCCTGCCAGCTCGGGCTGCTCCAACCTGGCTCAACAGGCTGCAGGCCCAGGTGCACATGAAAACATGGCGCCCAAGAGCAATAAATTCAGGCACATTAATTTTACGTGTAGATGCACCCAGTGTTTCTCACCTGTAAACCAGGGATTATAAAGTTCCCCCTTTCCAGGCACTTTGTATTTAGATTGCCAATTCTTTAGGGAAGGGACAAGCTTTTGTTATGGGAATGCCCACTGATTTATATACTGGGATCTTAACTGGGGGACAGTAGTTGCTCCTGTGTTTAAAAAGAAAAAAGATCTTTGCTAAGTTCAGGTGCCCTGGAGATGTCTGTCTGGTGAGGCATCACTCAGGAGAGCAGAGCCCAAAGCATTTTTCCCCAGGTGAGCCATTTTGTTCCTTCCTTCAAGACAGTTTGTTTTTTTCCTCCCCTCCTCCCCCCAACTAAATCATATTGGACATTTCACGCTGTACACATTGATAGCCTCTAAAATATCAAATGGCTTATCCGTGGGAGCCCCTAAGAGTTGCTTTTTTAATGGATTAACTATGACAGAGACTGTACTCCCACAGTTTTTAAAATATACAATAAGTATATTACATACTTTTAAAGCTATAAATAAGATTTATACACAACCCATGGGGATTTTCCATTAAAACTTCATAAATCACATTGTACATTATCCTTTTTAATCCATAGCCTTGCAGTGTTAGTCACCAGAAAATATATTTAACCCTGTACAAAATTCATGATAAGCATGTATAAAGAATGTCAACCAGAGCTTTTATGTGCTCTGTATTTTCTTATGCCAATACATATTTTTTCCAGGCAATTATTTATTATGGTAGCTGTTATTTCTCAGCCCCATTGTATTAAAAGAAAACTCAGGTGCCCTGCAGAAGAGGTTCAGCTCAGGCAGTGGCTACATAGGCGTTCTTTCTCCCAAGTCCTGGAACTATACCTGTTGCTTGGAGCTTCATCCATCCACCCAGAGTTTGTGCCTGCCAGGGGCTCTAGGATGATGGGGCTGTTCTGATGGCAATAACGTGCAGATGACAAAGGTTCCAGTTGCCCTCTGTGGGTCTTTGTGCTGGCAAAATAGCTGAGTAAGATGCATTAGTCCACCAATGCTTTTGCTTCTGGCCCATTCCTTTGATCATGTTACTCCACAAAGGCTGTTTAGTCTCCCTTTTATAGCCCTTGTATGTGGGAGGAAGAGGTGTGATATGGCAGAGGCAGGGCTTTTGAAACTTTCTGTAAAAAGCTCCTTCCTTATCTTGCTTTTTGCCTTTCAACTTGGGAAGACAAGATTTGTGTGATGTGTGTTTTCCCTCTAACATGAAGCCCATTATCTTGCAGACTCATCCAGGCTACATTGCAATGGGGCTGCAGAGACTTACGTTTGCATATCTAAACAAATCAGATCATACTTCAGCTTTTGCATGGACATGGGTAATTCTCACCTTAAATCTGTAAATGCTCATTTAGATGAGGATTCATTAAGAGGCAAGCTGTCATGCAGGGTACCTTTCTGAACTCATCTGTGCATTTTTTGCGTGGTCTGAAAGCAAAGGAGATGATTAATATTTCATATCTCTATCTGCTTAATTCATGGCTGTGTCGGAAAGATAAAACTGAAATCACACGAGCCCCAATGTCAGTTTTGTCCTGGAGACTGAAACCAGAGGATCCTAGTCAGGTGCAATGAGATCACTATTTTTATCCCTGTAATTATGCCCATGCTAAGCAGTGGCTGCAGCCCTAAACCGAGACCTGTTTTTGTCTCTTCAGCAGCTGAGCAGACATGTTTTGCCGATACTGTCATAAAACAATCAGAACAGAGGTTAATAATCAAGCCTCGTGGCCTGACATAAGGTGACTATGAAATGGAACAACTTGTCTTCACTTGCAAAGCCCTTTGCTGCTTGGCTCTGCCCTGCCAATTCATTTCTTATGTATTGTCCAGCCATCAACTTCCGCCCCCTCTTCACCCTCCGTGCCAGCCTTTATCATCTGTCCAATTTTCCCTCCCCATCCCCTTTCTGAATGGTAAAAGCTCCTCATAAAAAAAAAAAAATCTGCAAAACAACTTCATTCTCTCTTTCCAATCTCTCCTTAAAGCAAAATACTTCAGGAGAGTCTGCGTTCTGCTTCTTCGAGTCGCAGCACAGAAAATGTAGCCCACGAGATTGTCAGGGGTGGGGATTAAGAGGTTCGACACTATTGCAGCATCCTCATCTTGGGCTGTTCAGGTCAGCCAAATCTCGGGTAGCCAACTTACCTAGCTGAAGGACTGATAACAGTGACGCTGTGGCAGGAACTAGCACAGGTTGCAAAACCTGCCTGAGAAACTGAGTTCTGGTATTTGCCCCTCAGGTGGGTTTGCCTGTGCTCAGCTCTATACTGCTGTTGCCCCACTGCGCTGCTAGCTAAATTATAGCAGCTTTCCTGAGCTCCCCTGCTGGTTGCTCCATTTGGTCAAGAAGTGGGTGGGTTTGTTGTTAACTTGTGAATTGTACTTTTTGGTTTGGTTTGTTTTTAATTCACCCTTTGCAATGATATTGCACTTCCCCATGAAGGGGGTGTGAAAACAAGAAATAGTTGAATGAAGGAGCAGCCTATAATTTAAAAATGTTCAGTGGTGTCCCTCCAGTGGAACTGGATCAGCTGCTATGTGATATACAAGCACATGCACAGCTTCAGTCCGTCTAGCTGTGTGAATGAGGGTGCCATGCAGAAAATAACAGCAACTTTTTCTGAACACCAGGATCCTTTTAAAACACTGGAACGTGTGGTGCAGCTGCCTCCCCAGCAGGAGCCATTGCCAGTCCTAGTCAATTAACAGATAGTTCTTATTTCTTACAGTGGGGATGTTTCCTTGTTAGTAAAGGGTCATCCCTAGCATGAGGGAGAGAGCATGGCCTCATGTATCACAGAGAGCGAGAGGAAGAAAGAGTGAACTTGCAGTTGAGACTTGCCTTTAGAGGTTAAGTCCTTCTAGAAATAAGAAGGTTTGATTTAGGTTATCATTGTCCCAGCTACCATAACACTTCAGCAGTCCCGGAGAGCTAGGTTAGACAAGAAAGCAGAAGCATATTCTCATTCTTCACATGTGCTCTGGAACAGCAGACTGTTGCAGAGTAGAGAACATAGCCACCTTCATGGTTCCTAGGGGTTAAAGTGATGATTGCAGCAAAAGTGGACTGGGATTGCTGCTAGATCCTGAGGGTTAGAAAGAGGTAGCTCAGTTTAGCTTCTTATTGGCAAAGCCGAAGTAACACCCCCACCTCTTAGTTCCTCCCCTTTCAAAGCAGGGCCACTTAGATGTCAAAGCAGGAATGAAGCATCTTGAAAACATAGCCCAGTGTCTCTCTGGAGGCAAAGGTACTTAGTTATTGCTAATTATCTGGAGTCCTAGTGCTTTCTCTTTGAACCAAAGCAGATGTTCATGTCCCAGGGTGGAAGCTCAGTCCTCCCTTCTGCTACATAGACACATGTTGACACACTTCTTCCCAAATCAGCATCAGCACTTATGCACACTGTGAAGAAATCTCCCTCTCTCTGCCCCTCACTTGGGCCAAACAAGGTGACCCCTCTATTTCCTGGTTTTCTTCTTGGTACAGGCTGATCAACCAGGTGACCTGGTCAGATAAATTCCTAGGGGGAGGGCATTTTGGAACACCACAATCAACATGCCCCTGTGATTTTCTGTAAGTAAATCCTTGGAAACTGGCCAGGCGTTAAGAATTCAGTTTAAGCCAGATGTGTCTTAAGAGGTTTACTGTGTCCAATTGCCTGTATAAGACTCACATGTTTACGTTTGCTCAAAGTGTATTATGACTTCCTTTTTCCAACACCCCTCCCTGCCCCTGATCAACAAAGGGATCAGGTTCCAGCATGCCTTGCTGAGCTTCTGTGGGCAAAGCACCCGTGAGGTTTACAGGGTCTTTGTGCTCCAGACTGTACAGAGCCCTACCAGAGACCAATGCCCGGGTGGTGGCAGCATTACCCCAGGCTTGTGGGTGCTCTCCAGGAAGTAGGACAGCTCCCCCAAGAGAGACTCCCAAAGCATGGTTTTGGGCCTGGCACAGTAAGGCAGATGGCTCTGCATAGTAGCTCCCCCTACTGTGCACACCACACATACGTGGGTAATACATAATGTTGGTGATGGAGCAGTGTTCTGAATGGGACTGCTTTCTCACGTGTCTTTAGATAAACTTGCTTAGTGATGGTGAAAGCCTGTTTTTCTTTAACTACAAACATGGGAGAGATTATTAATTGTATTCATTGTTTATGTTGCTGGATGATCTTAAGAGCATAGCCACCTAGTCATAGGGTTGTCCATGCACACTTTAAAAGATATGTCCGGCCAGGAGAGCTTATGCTTTAATTAGAAGTGAGAAAGGAAGCAGAGGCACAAAGTGGAAAAGTATCTTGTTTCACGTCACTCAGCATGATGGTGGCATAGGTGAGAATACCCTTGGGTTTCCTAAGTGCTAACTATATTCCCTATGTGCAAGAGCACACCGGCCCTCTAATAAATGTGAGCCGGCAACAGATGCTGCAAACAAGAGTGTGAGTGATCCATGAAGGATACAGTCATTATAGGAGTGCTGATGGACATTGGGGGGGGGGGGGGGGGGGGGGAAGCAGTGCTTTCTCAGAAAAGGAACTGTGTCAGTTTGACCAGGCTCCTCAGTGCCTGTATAGCTCACATGCTTCAGCACAGCTTTTTGGTGCTTTTATCTAATAGCTGATTCAGTCAACTATTGGATAAAAGCACCAAAAAGCCCCACTGAAATGGATGAGGTATACAGATGCTGGGCGGGCTGGGTCAAACTGACGCAATTCCTGTTCTGGGCCTGTGCTGCGCGCGGCATAAGGGATGCACCGAGCTGAAAGTAAAGCACTGTTTTGGGCTTTCTTACCATGTCTGTAAGCAGCCAATGAACTCAAATTGCTCCCATTGAAATCAAACTGGGTGTGGTAGTGTCTCTGGGCCCTGATCAGAGGTGGCACAGAGACTGGGGGTGACATTGAGGGGTTGCTGCTGTAGTGCAGTCACTACTGCCTAGGAGGGATCTTTTTATTTTCATTTAAAAACAAAACAAAACACTTGATGGGACTTTGTGCCACTTCCTGCTCCTTGGTGAGAAGGTCACATGGAGAAAACAGAGGGAGTGCAACTGGAGTAGAGCCAGCTAATCTCTAAGTGGGTAAGTCACTTGAGAAGCATTGGCGTTCATGTACTAGCATCTGCTTGTGCAGCCCTTCAAAGGGTGCCAGATGCTGTATGTGTGATAATAGCTCCTACTGCTTGGCACTGGCATCCTGCAATTTATAACTCTACTCTGTGAGCTTTGAAAGGGCATGATCCTGCTGTCACAAAGCAGAAACAAAGCTCGAGCAGATAACTACTGCATTAAAACTTCATACGTCATCTAAAAGGAAGCCCCATCCTATCCCACAAGTAGCACATAAGAGCACCTTGAAGTGTCAAAGCATCTCTTCTACACAGGAATACATCTCAGACAGGTTCTGATCAGCATGACTCATTTCCACCTCACATGACTGAATTGCTGCAACTTGCAGCACGTAGGAATTAGGGGAGAAAGTTTGACATTGTCTCTCAAGTCCTGCAGCCAGGAACCCAAACCTAGCTCTTCTGGGGAAATCAAGACTTCTGTAAGCCATCTCTTACTCCCTTGCATTTTTCTCCATCCATTTAGATTTAGATCCAGCTCAGCTTTGAGGTATGGAGCATTTGTCACTTATTTGAGCTGAACTTCAGAAAAATCATGCTTTGGTTAATTTGGATTCTTGGGTATAGTCATGCTGAGGCATGTGGGGTTTGTTGTTTTTTCATTACAATATGGATCAGGTGCAAATAAATAAGCCTCCTAAATGTGAGCCCATAAGAGGAATGCCTAACTCTTATACAGCATGTGGATTTCAGGGCACCTTCTAAAGGAGCTCAGTAGCATTTTCAACAGGGGGAAACTGAAGTGGAGAAAAATTAAATGATTTGACCTGGCTCACATGTTGTCACTTAGGCATGCTGCCTGCCCAAGAGTCCCATGACTCCTTCCAAGCAAAACCATGAAAGGAAAGCAGAAAAGTCTTAACTATTGGCCTGCTTCTTGTATTTTGAGATATTAATGTTTAGCGGATTGTAGATGCCGTGACTGAAAACTAATGACTAGTCAAGGTTGGGCCTTATTTTGTGTGAACTGTGTACATCAAGGTAATCCCTCTTTCCCAAAACTACAATCTGAATGGGAAAATTGGTGGGTAACCCAAAATCCCTAGGCCTACGAACTAAGCTAGAATGCAAGGTTAGGCTCTACTTTCTAGATTCCTATGTCTGCCTTCTGGTCCTGGGGGATACAGATACATAAACAAGGATGCTTGTGGCATTCAATGCTGCATGAAATCATCAAACTTCTAGGCAGTTTGAGATGACATTTTTGCGTCTGTTTCTACCATATCTGAATTGCATCAGTCAATGCAATGGGCAGCCCCTTAACAGGGATATGACTGGACATTCTGTTCCTTTCCTGTTACTCTCTTCAGCAACTGCTGTGAAAAGGGAGAGATGAGCAAAAAAGCAGCTGTAGGAGTCTCTGTATGGACAATGTAGGCCATAGTCTAGAATAATGCAGCGTATGATTTGCATACAGATATAAGTGGGGAAACCCCTCCGAGATGGTCAGGCCTGGGTCGTGAACTGATATGTATCTTTAATAAGCAAAGAGGAAAGTGGGCCGCATAGACTGAAATCCTCACTAAAGCACACAGAAAAGCAAAGAGTTCTCTTGGCTGATTTCCTAGAGAGAAGAAAAATATAATATTCATTGTGGATTCTTTATCTCATGCTATAGAAAAGAATTACACAACCTATGAATATTGAATATATATATATACTGGAGAGAGAATAGGATGACTACCTTTTGTTGACTGCCCTCAGGACACAGAATCTGGGAGTGACTGTACATTTAAATGCAGTGGACAGACCTTTGTAGTACCAGCATGTGTGCAATACTTCCCCATTGTGATCTGGGATAGGACACTAATATGGCTAATGAAGGACTTTGAGGGCTAACAAACCCTAAATCAGGCTCCCCAACCTTTTCATTATGCTGCATAATTATCTGAGATTTGCCATCATCTCTTTAATCATATTGATTAATAGGGAGCTCAGCCAATCCGTGTAGCAAACTATTTACACTAACACAATGATTTACTGTTGGGTGCAAACCTGCAGGCTTTAGCTCAGCAGAAATAGCCAATGGTAGGTTGTTTGCATTACAGGAATTTTTCAGATATATTGAACCTCAGCTACATTTTTCTTTTCTCTTGTTGGGCTTGGAATCCTTCAATAATCTGTCTGCCTACAATGGTTTTAAAATCAGTCCTTTATTGTCACTAATTATTTGTTTTACAGCAGGGCCTACATACTGATCTCCAGAGAAAGGCTCAGCTGTGCCAGACTACCCAGGTAGGGTAGGATTCCAATATAGTTATAATAAATTGAAAAAATGGATTTTGGATAGGTAGTGGATGTTTTGTGAAGTCTGATTGTATTTTTTAAATCAAAACTGCCATGACAAATAGACTACAATCTTGGCAGCCAACCACATGTTATAAGAGTTCTGCAAGAGAATATGAGCAGGTTGGATAGCAGAACTGTTTTCTTATCCACTGGTTGAGTTCAAATATTGAGTGCAGAAACATTTAAAATCTCATCCCAAGTAGATTTTAGGGCCTATTCATATTGAACTAGATCTTCAACCAGTGTGAACCAGCACTGAATTAACTGGAGCTAGGCTGATTCATGCTTGCAGAGAATCTGGCCTATTATTTGTAATGCCCCATTTGCCACCTTAGAGGGCCAGCGAACAACGTAAGAGATGTACAGCTGTTGTGCTACTCCTCTGTGCAGAGAGGTATAATTCAACCCTTGAAGACTTTCAAACAGGGGTGGGCAGTTATAGGGTGTGGGTATGGGAGGCGTGTAGGGGGGTGTGCTTTAGGTGTGGGGTGTGTGGGATTGTTGGGTGTGTGTGTGGGTATGGTCAGGGTGTGGGTGTATGCGTGGATGTGTGTGGGGGTGTAGGTGGTGGGTGGGACAATGTTGGGTTTGTGTATGGGTATGGTTGGATGTGTGAGGGGGTGTGAGTGCATGTATGGTGTATGATTAGGGTTTGGGTGGTTGGGTGTGCATATGTGGGGAGCTTCCCCCCACTTCTCCCCTCTCCACCCAGCTTTCCCCTGCCTTCTGTTTGTGACGTGGCTTAGCCCAGTCCCATGCAGGTTGGGGCAGGGGATCAGTTCTGCCTGCCTGGCTCACAGCGCACTGCAAAGGGAAGAAAAACAGCTGCCACTGGTGGGCAGCAAGAAAAGCCCCTAGGAGACGGGATGGGGGGACAGGAAGCCGAGCCTGGCACCCTTGGTCTCTATCTCACACCTGCCTGGCGGGGCTACACCAAGCTCCTGTTGCCTCCTGCTGCTCCTCCCGCCCCACCTGCCTGTCCAATGCCTGCCCAGCGGGGCTGAACTAGGCTCATGCTGGCTTCTGCTCTTGCTACTGCTGCTCCAACCTCACCTGCCTGTCCTGTGCCTGCTTGGTGGGGCTTTGTGAGCAGCCAAGCTCCTTCACTGCTCCCCCTCCATCCACATGCTCCCCCACCCAGCCATGCATGAGCAGAGCCAGAGTGAGCTGCAGGCAAGAACCATCCTGCTCCCCTCAAAGCTGAAGGTTTCCCTCCCTACCTGCTGCCCGGAGCACTGCAGCAGGGACAGGAGGAGGAGTTGCTGGAGGCCAGGGAAGCCTAGCAGTTCCTTGGGCAGCAGCAGCCCTGCCTGGAAGCTGTGCCTGCTGGTGCCCTCTGGCAGGGGAGCCTGGGAGCACAGCGCACACTGCCCCAGGTGGGACTCAGCTTCATGTAGACCACAGCCAGCGCAACCACCCATGGGGCCAGATGTGATTAATTGGTGGGTGCCTGCCTGCAGACCAGATCCAATGAGCTGGAGGGCCAAATGCAGCCTGTGGGCCATATTTTGCTCACTCCTGTTTTAAAAGCAGGTACATTCTGGGAGGACATTAAAACCTTATTCAGTGCATTTGTTGCTTGAAGGTAGGTTGGTTCTGTGTTCTATAGATGGCAAATCTGAGACTCAAACTCTGTGTTGCTTACATTGCAATGGGTCTGGAAAGACACTAAGCATCATTTCTTTTTCCTGACTCTGTATTCACACAAGGTATGGAGCTAAAACTTTTGTGCAAGTAAGTTTAAAGTGCATTCCTCCTCTTTTGCAACTTCCTTTCCCACAGAAAGTTTTCAGTCTCTCAAATGTTTATAGCAGTTGTAAGGAGGCAAGATAAGAGCATTACTGAAATTAATGTTGTTAACAATGTGAAAAGGAATACCGAGGAAAATCCCTTTGCATTTTCATCTGGCTTTAACCATTTGTGGTCTTGGTTATCTTGTTTTCCTTTCTGATCAAAACTCAAAGCTGTTCAGAGAGTTAACACAAGGTTTCTTCAGTCCCTACCTGTGCACCCTTGTGGTCCTTTATCAGCAGTAAAATGAAAGCTTTGCTGGAGATTATCTTAACTCCTTTCTGGATACATTCAACATGTTTTGCTTGTGCCTTATCTACCTATAGGAATTATAGCCCTGAACCTTCCCATGCTTATGCATTTCCTTAACTTTATGCATGTCATTCATCCCAGCAAATCCACTCAAAAAAACTTGCAGGCATACACAGTTAAGCATGTATGTAGTAGGCCTCCGCAAAGCAATTGGTATTTTCTTTGGATTCGGATTCAGCTGATTGGGGGGACAGTGATTCGATTCAGTGAATCGAATCACTGTCCCGATTTGATTTGTCTGAATCTCCAAATCAGCCAGGCCTATCCCCCGCAGCCCGGCAATGGCTGCCCCGCCCATCCCAGCTCTGGCCTCTTTGTGAAAATAAAGCCCCGACTCACCGGGTGCTGCCAGTTGGGGGGCGATCCCAACTGTTCCCCACTGTCCCACACTGCATGGGGGGCTCTGCACAAGCTTCCTGACCCCCACCCTTGCTCCCCCAGCCTCCCCATGGGTTCCCTGCCTGCCCCAGCTCCAGCCCTTTAAGAAAAAAATAAAAACCAAAAACAGCCCCGCATTCACCGCTCCTGCTGGCGGACAGCAATCCCTGCTGCCCCCCACTGCCCTGCACCACATGGGGGGCTCTTCCATGAGCCCCCCAAATCCCCAAGGCTGCTGCAGGAGCACTGAGTCCTGGGGCTTTTCCCTGTTTTTATTTTTTAAAGGGCTAGAGCTAGCCTGGGCAGGGCAGCCATGGGGGGGGAGGGGGGCTGGGGAAGCAGGGGCGGGGGGCTTGTGGCAGAGCCCCCATGCAGCATGGGGCAGTGGGGGGAAGCAGGGATCACCCCCCCCCCCCATCCACTGGCTCCCAGGGAGCACCAGGGCTTTTCTTTAAAGGGGCAGGAACTGCCCCATGGTGGGGGCAGCAAATCATGCCATGGAGGCCCCATGGCAGGGTTCTCCCCATGGTCCCCTCCCCCAGCCCCTACTTACCAGCTCTGAGTCCATCTGCAGCTCCCTGCTGCAGCCACCAGGGACTACCTGAATATAGCAGGGCACTGTTGGTGCCTGCCACTTTAAGAGCCAAGCATCCAGCAGGTGCTTGATTGTGGTAGCCATTTTAGATCTCTGCCTGCCCATATAAATAAGGCAGTTCCCTGCTGGTAGACCAGGTAGTAACATTGCCTGGCTGTAAGGCTTCATGTAACATCCTGGAGGTAAGGACAGGAGCTGAAGGGGATGGTTTGGAGGCTCCTGGTCCTGGGCATAACCTAAAACTGCACCCTGCTGGGAGTGGGTGGCCGGGGGGGGGGGGTTCTCAGTGGTGCTGGAGCCCCCAGGAAATGCCAGGCCAATTATCACCCCAATGAAAGGTGGGTAGGGGTGCCTTAACCCTAGCCCTCATCTTCATGTGGGTTATGTAACAGTGGAGGTAGTGGGGCCAGGCACGGCTGTGGCCACTGGAGCCCTGTGGGGTACAAGAGCCCCAGGAGTGAGAGTTGGGGCCAGGCATGGCTGCAGCCACCTGAGCCCTGTGGGCTGCAAGACCCTGAGGAGGAAGAGTAGGGACCAGGCACAGCTGTGGTCACCTGAGCCCTGTGAGGTGTAGGACCCCGAGGAAAGGTAGTTGGGACCAGGCACGGCTATGGTCACCTGAGCCCACTGGGGAGGGAAGCCCCATGGCCCCAGTGAGGGGGCAGCCCCAGTGAGGGGTGGTGTGGAGCCCCAGTGAGAGGGTAGAAATGAGGAGCCCCAGTGTTGGGAGGAGAAGAACCAGAGAGCTGATAGCCCAGAGTGTGTAAATATATAGAGTTGCCCCAGAAGGGGCCAAAGCAAGCTTAGACCCACTCAGGTAATTGGCTGGTGAGGGTTGCGGGAGGGGCCCAAAAGATGGTATATCTGCCACCCAAGGTACAAACTAGATAAAGCCTATGGCCTTAGGGGCCCACTCCAAGAGGGAGCAAGGCAGTATGAGTTATCAATACGTGAAAGAGACCCTGTGAGAGAGAGAGTGGAGTGTGTGAGGCCCTAGTGAGAGGAGGGCGGTATTAATGTGAGTGTGTCTGAGGCCTGACAATGAAGCCTAAGCTTGGTCCGGCTGTCGGCTGGGAGCACTGTGTCATCTGGATGCCATCTGCGAGGCTTGGGCTGTGGTGTAGGGGAGGAACGGAGTTGCAGATAGTGCCCCTGGCATCGGGGCAAGAATGGGCAGCCTCCCACTTTAATTAAGATCTTAATTAACAACAAGGAATGGCAGGAGAGACAGGTGGGTGGCATCCCCAAAGGCAAGTGGGGGAAACTAACACTGTGGCTAGTTAGGGACCCCCACTTTGCTCACCTCAACTTTTCTGAAGATTCAGAGAGCTTTGAATTGATTCATACCTTTTAATTGGTCCCCTGATTCAATTCGGATTCGAAGATTAGGCTGCGAAATCAGGCTGAATCTCCTCCAAATCGAATCGCCACCCAAAGCTTCACACAGCCCTCGTACATAGATGTTTTGCAGGACTGGAGCAAATGTTGCCCCATGCCTCAAAGAGCATATGCAAGCAATGCAGAATTTCACATGTCAAAGATGTGTAGATCCATCCCAGGGCCCACCTTTAATTTGAAAAGCTCCTGAGGAGGAGCAGGGAGTGTTTTATATTCAATTAAAAGGATTCAAAATAAATATAATTATTGGCTATAATGAAGATGCTCATCAGGTGTCTGCCAGACATGAAATTTCTATGGCTATGTCTCCACCCTTGGAAATAAGAGGTTATAAAATAATTGCTGACCAGTCCGGGGACAGGTAGCAGCAGCAATCTTCTCCACTGCTGGGTGCGGACAGCGCCCAGCACCAGTTCCAGGCAGCAGCGGCAACCTCCTGTCATCCGACGTGCAGATCTGGGGGTCTGCACCCCTGCAAGGAGTCCAGCACAGCCCACAGCTGTCCCGGGGGTGCAAGGCCCTGGATCTGTGCCCCAGATGAGAGGGTGCTGCCACTAGCAGCAAGTGTCAGGAGTTGTGTTTTGAACAGCTTGAGGTGCAGTTTCCCAGAAACCTCTGAACCTATCTCCATTAAACTTGGCAAGCTTCATGGCTTCAGAAGGGGCTACCACCCCTGCAATTTTAATCCAAATCAGGCATGAAATGACAAAGTTTTAGGCATTTTGACGTTTCCCCATTATAGCCTATAGGAGAAATGTTAAAATGTGTCAAAACAGCAAAACAGTTTAGACAAAATGAAATGACAAAATGAAACACTGTCCCTTCAAAATGGTGAAATGGACATCGAAATGAAATGGTGTTTTGCACAGCCCTAGTATATATTGGTAAAGTAAGTACGATCAATGATACTGTACCAAATTGATTAAATCATCTCCTAATGAGAGAGATAATTCTACAACATCCCCTTGACAACATAATTAACCTAAGAGATGTTGAAGCAATGAAAGAGTGGGGGACCTATTTTAATTATTGACAATAAAATATAAAAATGTTATGGAATAATAAAAAGTTTCCATCTTTTGCCATCCTAGTACATTATCATAAAGGCATCATTTAAATGGTTGCATCAAGTAGAATCATAGAAAATTAGGGTTGGGAGGGACTTGAGGTCATCTAGTGCAACCCCCTACTCAAAGCAGGACCAGCCCAAGCTAGATCATCCCAGCCAAGGATTTGTCTAAGTGGATCTAAAAAACCTCCAGGGATGGAGATTCTATCACCCCTCTGGGTAACCTGTTCCAGCATTTTACTACCCTCCTGTAATGGGACCCAGACCCGTCACTGCAGGAAGAAGTGCTCCTGAGCTATCTCTGGCATGGGATGACTCCACCCCCACCCCACTTTACATGCTGCACTGACTGGCCCAATGGCAATTACCAGCCCCAGTTGGGCAATTGGGAGCCCAGTGGCCTGGACAGGATGGAAGTGCCCACTCCCAAAGGTACAGGGACCTAAAAGCAGCTGGCAGGGGCGGGACTTAGGCAGAAGCAGGCAGGGAGGTTTTCCTCTCACCTGGCACCAGCCCTGCAGCCCACCTGTAGACAGACCCGGGTTGTTCAGGTGCCCTGGACCCACCACATGGAGAGTGAGCGGCAGAGACTGCACACAGTGAGGATAAATAAGTGCAAACTTTTATGTTAAAGTTGTTTGATTTAAGTGTGATAGTCAAGGACCCTAGGCAGGGAGCCCAGGGCCCTGAGGGAAGGCCTGGGGTCCAGGGGTGTGCCTAGGTTGACTGCCCAGGGAGGCTAGGGCCCAGATCAGTGGATCTCTGGCTGACCCTCTGCAGATAAAGTAAAAAGGCTCAGAAGACTAGTGACAAGTCTGACCCAACACGCTCAGCGGTGCCCCTTGGGGACCACGGCCACCTTCAGTCCACACCTCGTAGTGAGAGTTTTTCCTAATATCTAACATCAAGTTCCCTTGCTGCAACTTGAGACCATTACTCCTCGTTTTCTCATCTGCCACCACTGAGAACAGTCTAGCTCCATCCTCTTTCAAACCCCGCTTTAGGTAGTTGAAGGCTGCTATTAAATCCCCTCTCAGTCTTCTCTTCTCCAAACTAAATAAGCCCAGTTCCCTCAGACTCTCCTTAGAAGTCATGTGCCCCACCCCCTGAACTGCTGGACTCTCTCCAATTTGTCTACATCTTTTCTGTAGTGGGGGGCCTAAAACTGGACACAGTACTCCAGATGTGGCCTCACCAGTTCTGAATAGAAGGAAATAATCACTTTCCCTGACCTGCTAGCAACACACCTACCAATACAGCCCAGTGTGCCCTTAACCTTCTTGGCAACAAGGGCACACTGTTGGCTCCTATTCAGTGTATTGTCGACTATAACCCCCAGGTCTTTTTCTGTAGAGTTGCTGCCCAAGCCAGTCAGCCTGTAGCGGATTGGTGCATCTTAAGTGTAGGACTTTGCACTTGTCCTTATTGAACCTCATGAGATTTATTGTGATCCAATCCTTCAATTTGTTGAGGTCTCTCTGAATCCTAGCCCTAGCCTGCAGCGTGTCTACTACTCCCCCCAGCTTGGTGTCGTCTGCAAACTTGCTGAGGGTGCACTCCATCCCATCTTCCAGGTAAGTGATGAAGATAATGAACAAAACCAGCCCACCACTGACCCCTAGGGCACTCCACTTAATACCAGCTGCCAACTAGACATTGAGCCATTGACTACTACCCTCTAAGCCCAATGATCCAGCCAGTTTTCTGTCCACCTGACAGGCCATTTATCCAACCTGTATTTTCTTAGCTTGTCTGTGGGAATGTTGTGGGAGACCATATCAAAAGCCTTCCTAAAGTCAAGGTACATTACATCCACCAGTGTCCCTGCATCCACAGAGCCAGTCATCTCATCACAGGAGGCAAATCAGGTTGATCAGGCCTGACTTGACAAAATCCCTTTGCTGGCCTTAAAAAAAATTATACATATTCTCTATATTACTTTACTTTCCACAGTCAAAATTTCAGCTGGGCTAATGAGTAGACTTTTACCACACCTAGTTAAGTTATACAGCTGTTTGGAGAGTTAACTAATGTAGAATGGTGAAGAAAAGGTAAAATTCAATAAGCAGTGTTCAGTGGAGAGGAAATTATATTAGTCATAACTGATGGGCCTTAATAGAAATGTGTCTATAGAGTTGCAATATGGCTTGAATGATCACTTTTGGCAGGTGAGAAATGTAGCTTTTAATTGCTTGGATTTAAGTAATAGTATGGCTCCCTTAATATTTTTTAATGTTCTTATTTGTCTCCACTCAACATTGTAATATTATATAGTGTCTCCATAAACATGCCTTATGTCCTGAATAAATACAAAATCATACTCTCTAAACATACTGCCCATGGGTAATTGGTAGTATGGAAAGACCAACAAATAAGAATGTGATTATACTGTACAATGCAGTGTCAGATAGAGATACCCAAACTAGCTCTAAAAGGACTGGGGATTAAATAAGTCCGGTCACAGTACTCTGCTGATGCATCTATGCTGCTTCCATTACTCAAGCTAGCTTGGGTAAGTCTACTACTGCACTGTAGATGTACACATACCTAGTGAGTGTATCTACATGAGAGGCTTTACTGCACAGTAGACCAATCTACTGCACAGTAAAGTGTCACTCTGTAACCGTGTGCAGCAGGTACTGTGCATTAAAAGAGGCTAATGTGTGGTCTCCTACTACCTGTAAATAGAGGTAGTAGATTTACTGCACATTAGCTAATGCACAGTGGGCACATCCACACATGCATTTACTTTGGCCTAGATTTACTCTGGTGTAAAATAAGATGGAGTAAGGGTTTTCAGGCAGGCGTCTACACATGAAGGGATTAGGAAGCAGATTTGCGCCCAGTTCCTTGCAGCCTTGCAATGGACCCTTGTGGCCACCAGGGGGAGCTCCTGACTCCCCCCTAGGTGCTAGCCCAGGGGCTGGCAGGGAGCAATGGGATGGGAGACAACTGTCTCCTGGCCCTGGGGGTGCCTGCTGCTGGGGTGGAGATAATGTCCCCCTGCCCTGGCAGCAGGGAGCTCCTGCCCTGACTCCCCAGTCATGGGCATGGGGCTTAGAAAGAGCTGCAGCGGGGGAAGGGCAGGACCCAGACCCTTGTCCTGATTCCTCAGTGGGGCAACTGGTTAGCTGCCCCACTGATGGATGGGGGCAGGGGGCTGGGACCTATACCACCCCAGCAGCTCTTTCAAAGCCCTGTGCTTCAAACACCCAATTGAGGCATGAGACTTGAACCTGCCCCTGACCAGGACAGTTCCCAGCCAGCCCTGGGCTGTTCAGGGAAATCTGCATGTGCAGGCTTCAGATGGCTGGGGACTGCCTGAAACTGGACAGTCCCCAGCCACCTCCAGGCTACTTATGCTTCCCTGTACAGCCTAGGACTGCCTGGGAAGTGTTCCAGCCAGAGGCTGGTCACATGGTTTCCAGTCACAGGCGATTCCTGGAAAAATTGAAGTTGCTTGGTCCATCACCATAGGCTGTTGTTATGAAGGCTGTGGGCCAGCAGGGGTTGTGGATTTGATTCTCCACATGACCAAGATCTTATGGCCCCTGTCTCCAGTTCGTGTTTCACTTTTACTATGAAGCATGCAAGCTACTGCATACTGCAGTGTAGACATCACCTGGAGCTCCAAGAGGTCAACCGACAGCCAGAGCAAGGTTCTGCCTTCAACCGCATGTCAGAGGAGGGCATCCCACTTTGCGCCCTCCCCCAAGACCAAAACCAAGCCTCAGGGCTGCTTCTGGGGCCCTCAAAAGGCACAGGTCCACAAGCCCAGCTGCCAGTTGGCCAACTCTGGACCAGCATCCAAAGGCCTGCTGTCTTCGCAGAGGAGTTGCAATGTTATGCACGAGAGGTCACCTGCAGCCACAATGAGCTTCTGCCATCACAAGGCATGCACAAGCCATGCAAAGAGCAGGCCAGCAAGGACAGTGGCCCCCAGCTGTGGGAGCCCAAGCCTTGGGCCCTTCCTGGACAAAGCAAAGCTGCTCGGCATGTCACCATAACAAGAGGCACTGACAGGAGGTTTGCCTCCTGTTAGCTAGGCCAGTGACAGCCTTGTGGCCTTGCAATTCTCTAGCTTCTAGAGTGCTTGCCCCTGTTACCTACCAGAGCTGCCAGCCTCATGTTTGTTGCCCAGCACACTGTCCACATCTGGGTGTGCCCATGCTAGTGCACTGAACAAACAGCTTTTTAGCTTCCTAAAGGTTGTTGCTTCTGAAGGTGGGAGCTTGTTCCTTTTTACTTGGTGACCCTCCCTCTCAGCCTTTCCATCCCTATGGCTCACAGCTCAGATCCCTCAACTACCTGGCAGTGTGGGTCTACTTTGTGGCCTCTCTTCCTATTTCTGTGTGCTTGGTGCCCTACCTGTCATTTGCAGATTAATGGGTTCCACGGCCTACTATTCTGCCACTTGCAGCCAAGGGCTAGGTGGGCAAAGCCAAGGCCTATACACCTGAGCCTCTCTGCTTTTCCTTTTAGGTCCGGAGTGGATTTTGTGCTTTAAGAGCTTGTCCATCCCTGCATCCATTCTTTACCCCTACTGACAGGCAAAGGGCCCTGATGTTAGGCAACCTTGAGAAGGGGCAAAAGAAGAGAGGAACAAACCAGAAGAGGCACGCCTAGATTTGCATGCTAGGCCTGGCACACAGAAGGCACATATACCAACCTTATGACTTCAAAGGGTCTGTGCCTGGCCCTGAAAGAGCCTTGGTAAGCTGGGCCCACAAGGCCACTAGGGCAATGGGGCCAGAGAATGAGGGGGCTCTGCATCTTACTGATGTTGTGAACAATTGCTGAGTGTTCCCTGTAAAAGCCAACAACTGCTGAGGGTTCCCCCTAATTACAAGCAGATGTCAAGTATTCCACGTTAATGTAAGCAACTGATGATTAATTTCTGTCCCTACAAAAAAAAGTTTGAAATGTTTTTCTTTATATCCCATGAATGCCATCACATGTTACGTACTCCTGCTTATCCCTTGTGACGATGATCATATGACCAGTCTTGCAATGTTTACCCAACCAAATTACTAATGAATGTTGAGTCTTCCTGGGTATTCCCAGTGAAAACGGATGAATTTGGACTCTTTCCCTAGTGTTCATGTATTCTCAACCAATCTCCATTTATACTGATCAATGCCTACCATTCCCTGCCATTCACCACTGTAAGATCCCAGGATGAGGCCTTGGGCCTGTTCTGGCTGTAGCACAAGTGAATTTATCCTGTATAAGAAAAGCCATTTCTATTTACTAAAAGCAGAGCTATTGTGCAAATTGTCTTTCACTGGTTTAAAGTATAGAGTGAACTCTTTCTTGAAGAAGCTAGTAGGTAGACTAGTTCCAATAGGATAAAAATAAGTAACAGTCAAGCCAGCTATCCCAGGCCCTTGTTTGTTAAATAAAGCTGTGGTCTCTGTCAGGAGCACCAGACATAACACCCCAACCCATTCCCTAGGCATGATACCTTCCATGTGACGCCGTTGAGTCAAAAATGTGAACAAATATAGTACTGGCAACCTTTGCAGAGCCTGCTTTCACGTTCACATGATTTTCTTTACAAGGCACAAGACCCCTTAGGAACCAGATTAGCCAATCTCTGTGTAAATACCAAAATAGGAATGAGCGGTGCTATCAAAGTCAAGTGCCATGCTAGAAAGCTGAGGAGCCAACTGTCATGGTCCAGAGGTCATCTACACCTTTTCTTCCCAGGCAGTGTGAGTATGCTCTCTGTTGTTATTATTCTTCATGTGCCTATATTCATGTTACCTTAATTGAAGTCTTCCTAGCTCCCAACTTTAGATTTCCAAGGAAGAAGTTATTTTCTTGGTCAAAAAGACATGTGCACCTTATCCTTTATTCTGGAAAACTCATTAGAGGCCAAAATGGTAAGGGTCTTGTCCTAATCCCAAATTCCAGACCTTCCCAACAACCACCAACCCCCTTGTATAAAGGTGGCCATAATCACCTGAGCTGTGAATGCTAAGGGGCAGTGGGTGTTCCTGATCTAGCCCCATAAGTACTTACCAATGCTAGTGACTACTGACATTTCCTAAGAGACACCAACCAATAGATGGGTTGGAAAAAATTAGGAACAAAAATATCTGACAGACCAAAAGCAGACATCAGCAGATCAATGTCTATTAATGCTTATGACTTCTAGCATTTCTTACTTTTCTTTGATGACTGCCTGCTGTTGTGCATTCCCCATGCAAAGCCCATGGCACCTGGTGGTCATCTGCTGTTGACTGTGAATTCAGAGTTGCAAGAGTTAGCTAGCACCCAGTATCAGTTACCAAACCCTACCCCTCCAACACCCAAGACAAAATGCACAGAAACCTCACAGCCTTCTAGTGCTTCTCTGCCCAGCAATGCCTGTGATGGCTGACTCTTCCCTTTCATTTCGACCTCATTCATGTGAGACAAGTCCCCATGGAAAGGGATTCACACATTGGTAATAATTCAGCCTATAAACGTCATCTCGTTCTCATGTAAAAAAAAGTTCCTCCTGCTAATTCACTGAAGTTCAAAGACCTGAGTAGCTAAAAATAAATGTTTACTGCATCAGAGAGAGAGACCAGCGCCATTCCCACTGTATTAAGAAAAAGGCATGGCAATGTCAAAGGTTGTTAAAGTTCATAGTAATATAATGTACATGATAGCTCCTGGCAGACACTGTGTGCATGGCACGGTTTTCACATGAGCCACACGATAAATTTTAATATGCCGCATGCAAGCCATATATTGTGCAATAAAAGAGCAAGCCAGACATCACTTGCTCTATGTGGAACATTTTTGTAACTGATCTGTAAGATGCTTTCATTTGAATAGGAGGCATGTACAAACACGTGATCGAGTGGGAGGAAAGAAAGTGCCCTCAGGGAAGCTTGCAGGTTGCCCTCTGCACTGCTGACTAGCAGCCAAAACAGCAGGGCTGCTGGGACAGCTCTTCAAAAGTCAGAGTGAATGAGGAGCCCAGCCTCAGGGACCAGTTTCCCAATCCTGGCTGGCCAGTGCTCACTTGAAGAGTCCAGGCATGTGGAGAGCCCAGGACTGGGGAAAGACTCTCCAATGGCAGGCTCTCTGCATACCTGAAAGTTAAAGGGCACACCGGACACCCCATCATCAGGAGCCAGCCCCCAGTCCTGGGCTCCTCACAGACCTTATGTTTTAAGGGTACACTATGGAACCATTCTCCCATGACAGGTTCCCCAAGTACAAGCAGATGCATAATGGGATCTGAGTGTTATAGGTTGTAGCCATGTTCGTCAAAAGACATAGGCAGGCCTGCTGGGATCTGAGAAATTTTTGCCCAACCTTGCTCCGGAGTGAGATGCCAGCTGTGTCCCTCATTAACACAGACCATGTCACAGCTGGACCAAGTAACATGGATTATAACATGCAAGGACCTCCTTAGACAGCAAAACCTTTAAAAATAAACTTGAATGGGAAATTATGGAACAAGAAATCATCCACAGACTGGATTATGTTACATATTGTCTCAATCCAGACATTGGATTCTTATCCCAGTGCCTATATGCAAATATATAATTCTACCTTAAATGTTGTGCCAGATTTTCCCAAGCAACCTGGGACAGGTTTGCCAACATTGCAGGAAGGAAAATGTAGCGCTAGCTACAGCACAGTAGCAAATAGAACCAAACAAATCATTGTTAAGATTCACCTCTAGGTCTTTCAACTGAAAATACTTGTGACCTCAAAAAAAGAAGTCTGCTGTGTGCAACAGAATAATGAGATGCGTGATTGTGCAGTTCCAACCAAATAACATAATTTGGGTCATTTGGAAAATCTGCAGACTTATTGCGATGATCGCCTGCCGTCTGACTGTGACTGTCATCTGTAATGCTTAGACCACAAGAGAGTTGTTGATCTGAGATTTAGACCACGGCACAATTTTGGGCTGGGGGCTACTTTGTAATATTGATTTTGTGGGTCCTTTACCTATAAGTTTGAGAAGAAATGGTACGTGTTCTCTATTGAACAGCTTTTCTAAGAATAGGAACTGAACTGCTGTACCTTCCAGTGGAGCAGGCTATTTACACAGTGAAAAGAAGAGTTTCAGTCCATGGGAAACAGGTGTTGCAAGTTGCAGTGTAATAACCATTAGTGAAAAATGATGATGCTGTAATTGCTAACATTGTCTAAATGTAACTGTGCTAGATTCTTATATGAAAACTGAGGTAAAGGATCTGTTGCCCTGGTGACAACATCCTTTTCTACAAGTGACAGGGGAAATTTTGAAAGAAATAACTCACAACATGTAAAGTCATGGAGTAATTCCCAACTGTCCAAGGAAGAATTCTCCTATTGCACCCTTGCAGAAACTAGACACAGACTGAAGCTCCATTCAGTTTTCAATAATCAGAGGTTAAATTGCTCCAGCCACACTCAAGTTGCAGCTTCCTCTCATAAAGTAATCTTACATGTTACACAGGTTCCCTTGAGTTTCCATAATGAAAGTTGCCAAGGAAAGCTGAACTGGTCCATTGCACCAAGATTCCTAGTATCATTTTGCTTTTATTTGTAAAAGAAAACAGTACTTAAGGAATTTCCTGCCTTGCAGCTTCCTTGCTAGTCCAAATATATTTTGTGCATACGTTAAACTCTTTTTATAAGGATATTTGTTTGAATATTCCTCCCTCCAAGTGCACTGGCAGCTGCAGAGGGCTGGGAAAACACTTCACCTGCTGCTGCTGCCTATGGTTTCACATGTGCTGTATTGTCTGGTGGGGCTTGCTGCTGCCTCCTGCCCTCCACCCCCCAATCACTGCTAACAGTGAGCTCCCCTGGACAAGCACTAGAGGCAAAGAAAGTTACATAGGAGACACAGGACTCCAGTCTTGTAGGGGCTCATGCCCATAGTTCCCTGCCACCAGCAGCAGTGCCCAAAGCACCAGACCAAAGAGACATGATAACTTTGCCTGCTGCCATGCCTCTTGACCTGCCTTGCTGGGCCCCTTTCAGGGAAAGAGTCATGAGGCATCTGCCCCCAGGCTGTAAAAGGCTGCTGCCACCCGCAGCAGGCCCAGGACCTAAACCTGAAGCATTGCCATTCCCTGGCAAGGCACAGGCCCACCACCATGCTCTTTCTTCCTGCCCACTGCCACCTTCTCATCTGGATAGTGTCCTGGTCCCTGTTCAAGAGACACCCCGGGGAGCAATTGAGCCGCCATCTGTTTTGTGGCACAGCGATCCTGGTGTCCACTTAGGAGCTGAACCAGCAGGTTTGATCCTTGTTTGTCCCTTACAGCATATGCTCTCCTTATTGTTCCCAAGAACCAGGAGCCTGCTCTGGCTCCAGGTTGCATTGGTGTCTCACGACTTTTGCCACCGGATGCTCCACTCTTTCCCTCTAAGTGGCAGAAAGGAAGGCAATCCAGACTAAATCCAGACTCCCTTCATTGTCTTCCCCTGGGAGTTGCAAACAAGTGATTGGCAATGGTGGCCACCTCCCAAATTTATGCTAAAGTGGGAACCTTGATCCCAGGTCAAGGGAGACCTGAGTCCCCTCACCCCTTTTCCCAGCTCCTGGTGGGTTAGGGGGAAGCCAAGTCTCTATTCCCTGGCATGGAAGGGGCTATTGGCCCATCAGGCCAGCTCTAGGAGCTGCATCATCTCCCCAAGCTCATCATACTCTAATTCTAGTCCTAATGTAGAAGGAATGAGAAAAGAATAAAAAAACCCTATGTTCTCCTTTCCTCTCTTCTACATCTGAATAGATGAAAGGCAGGTTATTTAGCCCATGGTTTAGCAGTGAGATTCCAGTCTCTCATGCTGAGCTCCGAGTATCTCTGCCTGTGACAGTAGCAGCAGGAGGAGGCAGCACCTGGGGAGCTGGGAATAAAGCTTAAAACTGAATGTTCTACATGATGGCAGGGATAATAAGGCAGGGGTAGAGAAGAAGCCATCACAGAGCAGCTCGTTATATATTTATATGGTACCCACTATAGTAATCAAAAGGTGCAGTAAAGGGAGAAAATATTTGCGTGTGTGAGATTTGTAACTATGTTGTAGTCTGTCAATATGCTTTGAACCCTGTAAATCAAGCTTACAGCAGTTTACACTTCCATTGACTATGCAAGATAAATACAATGTTTGTAGTAATTATTTCTAAATCAAAAATGAGCTTTTAAAACTCACTGTCATCTTTTATAAATCAATGGTCCTTGATTTAAAACCCCCACACACCACGACATATGTATTAACAGTTCCAACTTGTAAATCAAGGCATCGGAAAAATAGGGAGAAAAAAATCCTTCTTATTTATAAAGGGAGCAGGGTTGGGGGCCCTTACAAAGGTACTCTGTATAGAAAAGCATGAGGCAGTAGGTCTCACTGCCACTTTCGGCTGAGTGAAAAACAAACTGGAGAGAGCTTTCAGCAAAGTGGTGATGATTCCAACTTCTTGACTTGCTTTTCTTTTTTTTTTTCTTTTTCTTTTTTTTAAGTGTTTCTGATCTGAAAAGTTGGTTGCTCAGCAAAGTAGCATTCTGTCCATTTGAGAGTCCATTTGAAATCTGTCCATTGAACAGGTTTCAGCCTGAATTGTTTGCGAGGCTAGATCTTAAGATGAGGCTATTATTTCTTCCTTAGTAACCATATAACTTAGGGGTTGGTGGTGTTTTCCAGCAACAGGCAGGAATGTCCCAGGGGATCCCGAGCAGGGCAGCACTAGGCCTCAGCTGCAGCCACCACTTCTCCCGCCTGCCCAGCTACAGTAGGGCACAGCTCAAAAACAGTAGGCTGCTGAAAGATTTTGGGCAGTGTTTGTTGGGGGGATGCCTTGATTCATTCTGTCTTGACCTCTTTTGACTGTATGCTAAGTACTTCAGGCAGCCCCTACCAGATCCTTAAGGGAAGGAACTGCTGGGAACTGAGCCCAGTGGGGGGAAGCAGAGCAGAGCACTGGGCTGCACTCTGCCTCCTGCCTCTGGGCTCAGCTCCCAACGGCTCACAGCCCTGCGGAGCTCAGCCCGGCAGTGGAAGGCGGAGCGCAGCCCCGACTCTGCCCACCTTCCACCACCGGGCTGAGCTCCATGGGGCTGGCAGAGCTGATTGGTGTGCAGCCTGGCGGTGGGAGGCGGGCAGAGCCAGTGCTACAGTCCGATTGGCTCTGCCAGCCCCAACGAGCTTAGCCCAGCAGCAGGAGGCAGGGAGAGCCATGGCTGCACTCCCCACCGGGCTGAGCCACATGGGGCTGCAGAGCCATTCGGAGCTCAGCACTGGCTCTCCCCTGCCTCCCACCACCTGACTGCCTGGTTCAAAATTTGGAACATTTTAAAACTTTCAAAATATTTCAACTGGCTTCATTTCATTTCAAGGCTGTTTTGAAGCCCTTCCTTTTGATGTTGCTGTTTCGAGCTTGAAACTAGTCGAAACAGCATCAAAACAAAACAGCCAGTGAAGCTTTGCGCAGCCCTACCCCTGTTCTCCAACCTGGGTAAATCTTAGTGCATTCTCCCTTCCCATCCTCCTCATTTTTATCAAGACTCAGAGTCTGCGTTCTCTGTGCTCAGATCTTGCCATACAGATGGGGAAATTTGCTGACCAAGGCCAAAATATGGCAATTAGCGCTATGTAAAATTAAGGACCGCTGTGATTCTGTGAAGCGAAGAAGGCAACTGGAGGAAAAATGCCCAATGAATAATCGGGTTGATCCTTGAGCATCTCTGATTAAAAATATTTTGTTTTCAATGTTGTCAAGTGGCAAATAAAGGTCAAGGTACAAAATGAGGGGATTTATGCATCACTGGTTCTTAGTAATTAGTATTTCCACATGCATTAGCAGCTACTGAATGAGGCTGGGAAATAGGGAAGTTCAGCATTTGCTGGTTATGGGCCTCAGTATATCTATTAAAACTGCAAGGTTTGGACCATGACATTGTTCTTTTTATTCTAGTCACCCCAGCTCAGATCTCATTGTGCTCGGTGATGTGCAAACCACAAGTAAAAGAATCCCGACCCTGAAGAGCTGGTAGAACCCATGGAGGAAGTCCTCTCATCCTCCCTGATGGGAAGCTGAATTACACCAAGGTAAAGCGAATTCTTCACAGTCATGGCAGCCGAATTGGGAATTCAACCCAGATTTCCCAAGCACTGCTTCAGCGCCTTAACCCCAAGACCATGTTTTTTCATCTTGAGCTAGGTATCAGATCCAGCTCTCTTTGAAGCAACCAGGAATTTTGCCAACAACTATCACGGGAACAGGATTTGGCCTGGAGAATATTAAGAAAAAAAACAACACACCGACGAGTTGTCAAAATGGGCAGAGGCTATAATAGTGATGGCTCCATCCTGCAAAGTCCTGGCAGCCTTCAATTTTCCCCGACTCCAGCATGAATTGATGTCATTCAGCATCTCCCAGGAGTGCCCAGGATCTTGCAGGATTGAACCTAGACTGCAGACTTCAATAATGGTCTCTGGAAATACGGGTTTTTCTTCACTCAGACCAAAACAAAGGAGGAAAGTCACCTGGAAATGCACATTGACTCCTGACCAAAGAGACTGAGATTGAATACCAAAGAGAACAGCATTCAACTGATCCCAGTCTCTTCCCCCAAGCTTATGGTTTGCTTCAACAGAGAACCAAGCCAAAAGTGCTGAGCACAGCACACGATAGCGTGACCTGCAACACAGAAGCCACAAAGCGAGTGATGCTAAGGGAGAGGGCTCACGTAACTGAAGGCCGTCCAAGGGAGACAGTAATATCCTTCAGAAAGATGCAGAGATTGGGTAGAATGGACTGAATGCCACAATCAATCTACTTTGCTACTAACTCACTTTGCAGCCCTTAGGAAATCCCTTGACGGGTTGTAGGTGTGAGGAAAGGTTGTAGGAGACTAATGAACTTGCCTCCTGTGGTAAAAAGCAGGCCAGAGTTTTGTTCCAAAACTCACAGAAGAACAGAGGCTGTTTAATTTTTTTTTCTTTTGGCTCATGGTGACCTCGAGTAGAAGATCTGGGCAGTTAGGCAGTGATAACAAAAGAAATGCTAGGCTAACGTCATCAAAGCCATTAAGGCAGGAAACGACCTATCTTGCTGAGCAGGGAAAGCTAAACTAGAGAAGTCTTGTCTGTTGCAAGAATAGATGAGGTATTGTTTCTTTTGTTGTCAGAGGAGATCTTTATATAGTGGGGGGCAAGGCAGGGGTTGAGTCTCTCTTTTGAAGTATGCAAGTGAAATGGTTTAAAGATTTGGTAGATGGAAGAGAGAATAAAGCTCTGATCTCAACATTTCTATGGGACTAGGTAAATTCTCATCTTAGCTAGGAAATCAGTTCCAAAGTCTGGCCACTTGTTGATTTCCCCCCTTCCCCCTTTATTCCTTTATTTAATATGGGATAAGTAATAGAGAAATTGAAAACCAAGGACAGAAGAGGTCAGGAGAACGTGTACCTTAATAACTAATGGCAGGGACCAGAAAAGTGCTACTTTCAGTCTGGGGAAAGTCATAAGACTCTAAAACATAATGGATGCTGGTTCTTCTTTTATTTGTCTTCTGTTTCTTGAGCTTTTAGGTTGTAAGTGGATGCGGCTTTTCTCTGCCACATTAGAGGTAGACTTTTTTTGAAAAAAAGGAAAAGCTGAGATACTCACTTAAACATATGTCTCTGGGGCTTGGGGCTTTGATTAACCCAAGAGTCAGCAAGAGCTGGCAATAGTGTGATTTAATTCAAGGAAGGGAAAGCAAGTCCTCAGCAGAGCGCCCATCTTTGCACAGTGACTTTCTGCCCTTACAGAGTGGCCTATCTCTAAGATCTCTGCTTCTGAAAACCTGGTTTCTGGCCATGTGCAACCACTGTTGGAAATATGCAGCAACTCAGACCATTTCCCTCATGGATCTATTTCTGGTCCATTTGTGTTAAATGACAACTTTTCCTTGCATTGCAAGCCAAACTGCCCTTTTGTAGAAGAGCGTCATCGAAGCTTCAGATCCATGACAAACAAATACTACAAGAACAAAGACTTCACATACTGAAATATCACCCTGTTACTGGAGACTTCATTTTTATCAGGTAAATAAAGGTGGCTCAGAACACTTCTGTGTATTACGCCCAAGGTTTAGATCATCACAGCAAGGTTGCCCTCATGGAGTGTTTATAGAGCTGAGATTTGGGAAATTTAACTTTTTTTCCCAAGCTGATTAGACTTAGTTCCTCATATTAATGTCTTTTTTTTTTCAAAACAGGTTGGCTTTAAACTTTGTCTGGTGTGTGTGTGGTGGGGGGGAGGGGTCTTTTTATAAGAGAAAGAAAAAATAAGTGTATCTGGGCTTATATACAGTTGGATTCCTGTCAACCAAATCCATCTGAGAAGGAAAGAAATATATTGATGGGCCCTAAGAGAAGACAGAATGAAACACCACAACGTGGGAGTGGAAGAAAAGGTCTTTCAAAATGTTTCTATTCTCATGGCACCTTTGTGATGTGACAGCATATTTTGGCCTCAAAGCTTCCTGCGTATACTTGCATTCCAAATAATTCCCCTGATTTTTGTTTCATGACTTCCCCCCACCATCTAAATTCCACTTGCTTCTTTCCTGTCTGCTAGACCTCATTATGAGCCGTGTGTCACATGTTTAGACCCAGATGTACCTTTCAGCCTCATGCAGATGTGCTGTTCTCCCTCTATTTATGGTCCTAAATGGCTAGCATGGGAAATGCAAAGGCTGGGAATGCAGGTTTTCAGAACCCTTCACGCACATTAAAAAAATGACCCCCTTGGTCTTTTCAAGCCGTGCGTTGTGACACATGCCTGATCTCAGGGCCATCCCTGGGCAGGGGAGGTGAATCAGGGAGACTGCCCCAGGCCCCATGTTTTGGGGAGCCCTGAACTTTGGGGGGCCCCACAGGGCTGGGAGGAGTGACCACAGTGACTCCGCACCGCTGCCACTGGCTTTGCATCTATCTACTTACTCCCCCCCTCACCCACACTGCGGCGGTGGTGGCTTCTTCACATCTGGGGCATGCAAGTGGGGGTGGGGGTGGGGCCCTGCACCCTGATCAAGTCAGCTCTGCCTGATCTTGTCAGTCTTTATCAGCCATTGTACAATCCAGTGTCACACAACAAAGTGAGAAATTGAATTGGCCGTTGCACGATGTACTGTCTGAATTACTAGTCCTCCGTGAAGTCTGACAATTAACTGTACTTATGTCAAAGCTGCAAAATGCCATTGTGGGTAGCCTGAGAGTTGGGAGACATGAGTCCAACCCCTTGTTCAGTCACAGACCTCCCATGTGAACTTGAGCAAACCATTTAGACCCAGCTCCTAAGAGGCATTTTTTAAGCCTGTGCAAAGTGGCTAGTATTCATTTTGGATTCGGATTCGGCCGATTCGGGGGATAGTGATTCAATTCAGTGATTTGAATCACTGTCCCAATTCGATTTGGCCAAATCTCCGAATCAGCCAGGCAAGGCCCGTCCCCTGCCCCTCTCCCAGCCCAGCAATGGCTGCCCCTCCCGCCCCAGATCCTGGCTCTTTGGAAAAAAAAAAAAAAAAAACCTGAAAAAACTCCCGGATTTACTGCTCCTGCTGGTGAGGGGCGATTCCCACTCCCCGCTGCCCTGCACCACATGGGGGGCTCTGCATGAGCCCCCAAAGTCCCAAGGCCACTGCACGAGCTGTGAGTCCCAGGGCTTTTCTCAGCTTTTTTTTTTTCTTAGAGAGCCAGAGCTGGCCCAGGTGGGGCACCCATGGGGGTGCTGGGGGAGAAGGGCTCATGGCAGAGCCCCCCATGCAGCATGGGGCAGTGTGGGCAGTGGGGATTGCCCCCCGCCTGGCAGCACCCAGTGAGCACCGGGGATTTTCTTTAAAGTACTGGAAGCTGGGGCAGGGGCAGCTATGAGGGGGGATGGGGGAGCAGGCAGGGCTAGGGTGCTAGCTGGGGTCCCCCCATGGTCCCCTCCCCCAGCCCCCCTTCTCCACCCCCAGTACTTACCACCTCGGAGTCGGCTGCAGCTCCCTGCTGCAGCCACCGAGGACTGCCCAAATCATCAAAACTCTCCAAATCTTTTTCAGACCTTTAAATTGGTCCCCTGGTTCAATTTGGATTCAGAGATTCAGCCACCAAATCAGGCTGAATCTCCTCCAAATCAAATCACCACCCGAAGCTTCACACAGCCCTAGCCTTTTTACATGAGAGGAAATGAGAGAGACATCCCTCTACATTCTGAAGGTTAATGGTATGACTAGGATTTAGGCATAGAAAAATTTGGAAGCTGTGCTCTTTGGAAAATGGATAACAAGAATAACCAGGGGTGTCTTCATAAATGCTACCAAAAAATATTTGGGAGGAATATTAAACTTTGGTTGGAGCTTAAGCCAAGTAGACGTCAGAATTCAGGAGAGATCTAATGAGAGGGATCGAGGACAGAGCATCTCACATCTACCTACTGCAAGCTTCTTTCACGTTCATCTGAACCAGCCGGTCCCGGCCACTGTTGGAAATGGGATGTTGGAGCAGATGGACAATGGGTTTCATTCAGTCTGGCAATTCCTCTGTTTCTAACATATCATTCCTGTGCTTGTTTCCCAATGACATAGAAATGTGAATATCAATATCTTGCTACCGCATGGGATACTATGAAGATGATTTCATTAAAATTTGTAGGTGCTCAGCAGCTTCAGCCACAGGCACCTATCATAAAAGCTCCATTTCAGGTGTTTGGAAAGCATGAAAGCCATTATGGGAGCAGAAGTCATAGGAGTAGTGAAAAATCAAAAGTCAAAGAAGCTAAACCATGGATGTCTCTTGCCATGGCTCTGTCTGACATTTTAGTAGACTGGATCATGCAGGTGTGACAAGCAATAAGACCATATAATTTACTAAAGCAATAGAAGGTCAGAAGACAAATGACCAATGACCTACCAAACCCCTCCATTTTGAAGTTATGTAAGTGATCAGCAAACTGTTCCACAGAGTTGTGTAATTAAGATTGCTTATTAGCAAGATGTTACAGTGAGCTGTTGCCCTGGCTATTCCAAACTCAAATGGTGCATGCTCAAACAAATTGCCCACCTACACATGTTCTGTATGGCTGCAGAAGCCATGAACAAAGAACATGGCAAAGCCAGGACTCCCATCAACCTAATTAAGCAGCCATGTGATAGCATACAGTGCATGATGGGACTGAAAATTTGTGTCATGGAAGGAGTCAGAAGGGGAAAGATGATTTTATTTTAAAAACTCATCCCAGCCTTATCTTCATGATAGAATGAGTTAACCTGTTCCTGATCTAAGTTAGCTCACCTCCAGGGGTGAACTTAAATGGAACTGCCGTTTGTTGCCCATGTTAATGCCCCCCAAATGCCTATAGAGATGGTAATTTAGATCAACCCAACCTGAGTCTAGAGGAGGTCTTCAAAATGGAGGTGTTCAGTAGGTCAGAGGGATCCCTTACAGCTGAAGAAAGAAAACAAGACAAAGACTAGCCGTTCAAGCCAGAGGAGACCTAGAGCTGACTGCTTTATTTACTGAGGTTTAAAACACTGCAGATGCCTATCTAGACAGCCTAACCTCATTAATTTTGCAATAAATACAATTAAATTAAGCCACACAAGTGTTTAATCATCAGCTCCACAGGAACTAAGCCAGGCAGCTGGCTTCCTGCCCCTTTACCATGCAGAAAGCAAAACTTCAGCCTTTTCTAGCTCCCCGCTCAGGCCAACACCTTTCACAGCACACCTGAAAAATCACCCTATTTCAAGCTAATGTGGACAATACAGAGAACAAATTTGACATCTTCAGCATACCTCACAAAGAACTCACAACCATCTACGACCATGCTCCTTATCATCAGGAGGCCCAAGTAAGACCTTCTTGCTGACCTCTGCTCTGGGCACAGTATGGGGAGAGAACATTCTTCTCGATGACAAGAATGCTTATAGCCATTCATTTTTCCCTCCTAAAATCTAGTCTTGAAGATGGCATGCAAACTCTCCAGAGCCTGGGGATGTATTGTATCTCTGTATTGAGAGACAATTTGAGAGGCGTGTGTAAAAACCTCAGGTCAGTATTCCAACAGATGCCAGCAAACCATTCAAATGCACACTTAATTTTAAGTGTGGTTTTACATCTCATAGTTTCATAGTTTCTAGGGTTGGAAGGGACCTGAACAGATCATCAAGTCCAACCCCCTGCCCTGGACAGGAATGAGTGCTGGGGTCATAACAGATATCTATCCAGCCTCCTCTTGAAGACCCCAAGGTAGGGGAGAGCACCACCTCCCTTGCGAGCCCATTCCACAGCCTGGCAGCCCTAACCATAAAGTAATGCCTCTTGATATCAAGCCTGAACCTGCTCTCAATCAATTTGTGGCTGTGATTCCTTGTTATCCCAGGTGGTGCCTGGGAGAACAGAGCCTCACCTGTTTCCTGCTGGTCCCCCTTAGTGAGTTTATAGATGGCCACCAGATCCCCTCTCTTCTGTTGTGGAGGCTGAATAGGTTCAGGCCCTTTAGTCTATCTTCGTAGGGCCTGGCCTGCTGCCCCCTGACCATGCGAGTGGCCCTCCTCTGGACCCTCTCAATACTAGCCACATCCCTCTTGAAGCGTGGCGCCCAGAACTGGACGCAGTACTCCAACTGCGGCCTGACCAGTGGTGCATAAAGGGGAAGGATCACCTCCCTGGACCTGCTTGTGATGCCTCAGTAGATGCGTGACACGGTGCAGTTAGCCTTACTGATCGCTTGCTCACATTGGCGGCTCATGTCCATCCTGGAGTCAGCAATGACTCCAAGATCCCTTTCAGCCACTGTGTTGTTGAGAAGGGTGTTCCCCGGCCTATAGGCATGTTGCCTGGTTCCTTTTCCCTAGATGCAGTACCTTGCACTTGTCTGTGTTGAATTCCATCCTATTCTCATCTGCCCACCTCTGTAACCTGTCTAGATCTAGTTGGATTCTGTCCCTCCCCTCCAGCGTGCCCAACTCGCCCCACATCTTTGTGTCATCAGCGAAGTTGGACAGCGTGCTTTCCATGCCCACGTCCAAGTTGCGGATAAAGATGTTGAATAGCACAGGCCCAAGGACCAAGCCCTGGGGAACTCCGCTGCCCACATCCCTCCAGGTCGAAAATGACCCGTCCACCACCACACTCTCGGCGTGACCATCAAGCCAGTTCGCCACCCATCTGACTGTGTAGGCATCAGTGCCGCAGTTCCCTAGTTTTTTTATAAGACTGGGCTGAGAAACAGTGTCAAAAGCCTTCTTGAAGTCCCAAAGAATCTCACTGAAGAGCAGTTATGCCTGCCTCCGTTGGAATTTCAATTAAACATGACTGCGAGGGAAACACGGACCTTGGGGTGAGTCATGAAGTCCTTGCCTCTGTTTACCTGGTTTTATAGGATGGGTTAAATCAATATTTTTCTGTCTGATTAAGGCATTGTGTTCTAGTTTAATATCCAGGAAAGGAGCATTTATAGAAGTGTAAAGTATGATTATTCCTGCCGAGCCTGCTGACCATAACTCACGGTAAATATAGTTTATGAAACACATTTGCTATGCACTTTTCATTTTTCACCCTTATTTATTAATACCTTTTTTTGGAGCACTTTAGATAAGTCTCTGGAAACCTGGTTATAGGAAAGTCATATTTTGCACATTTCACTTTAACAGGGAAGAACATTGTTTTCTGATTTTAATCATAAAATGGAATGCTCCTAATAGAGCGGAGAAACCCAATTTCCTCAAGAAGCATTGCGAAGCTGATCTGCTCCAGATACTCCTGTGATCACAGGAGAATAATATCTCGAGCACCAGGAAATATTCTGCAATATAGGTGAAACAAATATAGCTGTACTGGACAATTATGTGTTCAGCATGACTGACTTTCAACTGGATGGCTAAGATACTGGTGGCTGTCCACTGTCAATTATTAACCTTCCTGGCTACAAAATGCAAGCTGTTCAGTGCGAGTGCAGAATTTGGACTTGCACCCAGTAAGGTGATGCACATTAAGGCAGGTATTCCAGAGCACCAATGGCATCTACTAGGTCTAATAAAGGCTATGCTGTATTGGTTCAGTGATTGCAACTTGCACAAATTGCTATTCCTGATCCTCCTAAATTTTACTCATAGGGGTCATTCTGTTCACTCAGGAGGGGTAGCTGCCATGATTAAGCATGATTCAACCTGAGTCCCGGCACAGTAACCCATCAGCTCCATCTCACATTAGCTCCATATTGAAAAAAGATTCCACAGAGCTCATGCTCAGTGCCACTTATTGTGGTCATAGGCAACATGTAGGGGGGCACATGCCTCCCCTGCGATTGGCCACTGCTGAAGCCACCACTGGCTTCTGTGGGTGGTCGCCATTCACACATACATCCCCTCGCCACCAATGTTTCTACAGGCGGTCCCCGCTCACCACCACTGCCACCACAGGTGGCATCTGTGCACATTCCCCACTCACCGCCATGGTGTCCCCCAGTCATGGGAGGCACCAGTCATTTATGATTGAGGTTAAACATGGCTCTAGGTCCAAGGGCTTCTGGGAATATCTGTATCATGGAAACAGAGAGCTCTGCCCCACTGTTGAGGCAATATCCTAGATCAATTTGCTCACTCTCTCTCAAAGCATCAGTCCCAGAAATGAGGCAGTAAAGATGACCTGGCCATGTCTGTGACACTACACTCACAACTTGGATTTCCAGCATACTCGACAGCAGGGGACTTGGGGTGTCCCCTCCTGCTGCCGAGTCATACCAAGTTATCCTTTGTTGCATGTCCAAGCCTTTGGAGCACCAGAGCTGCTTGAATTGTGCCTATTCTTGGCATTGCGTGCACTCCAGAGCCATGGCCCTCCATCCATTGGCTTATCTCCCAGCATAAAGACGATGTGGCACCAGCTATCCTATTCTGCACCCCACTGGGAGAATGCCCAGGTGCTCTTTCAGGGCAGCATCCCTCACACTTTGCAGTGCCTGAGCAATGCAAAAGAGAGGTTGAGGACCAGGTTTGCAAGAGTGGCAAAATGCTAACCTCAGCTACATGCGTGTACATGCAGAATAACATTGCTGAGTACAGCAGTGTTGTTCTGCATTTCTACAGGGAAAACATCACTGAGACAGACTGTACCATCTGATGCTTTGTAGTTACCAGATAGTGCAGGTGGGCACAACTTGCCATCCAAAAATCTCTCTTCACGTTTTCTAAGGCATCATTTTTCTTTTGCTTGCAAATATTTGTCAGTTCTGGCTTTGCATTATGACATCTGTGCCAGATCCTCAAATGGTCTAATCCAATGCCGCTAGCTTAAAGTCAATGCAGTTAGGATGATTGACATCTCTAAGGATTTGGTCCCCCATCTATAACAGCATCGTTTGAGTGCAGGACCCTGTTTAGTGAGCAGTTGTGTATCAAACAATGCCTTTTTCAGGGCTTCTGAATGTTAAGGTTTTAAGCTAAAGCCTAGCGATCCAATTCGACCCATCCTCACCCATTATGTTGGTATGTTTATATCAGAAATAGAGTTGCTGCTGCATAAATGCAAGTTAATCTTGTTTTACTAGAGATTGCTGTGTGAAGCATAAATAGATACAAGAAATGGAAGAAATAAACAGAGAAAGGAGCCCCCTTCCAGTATTAAGAGGCAGGTTGTTCAATTTATGGACTGTAGACAACTGGGCTTTTTTTCTTCCCTTCTTCACAAATCTAGACTAACATCACTTGATTTTTCAATATATATGCAAACAAATCACAGCAAGCGATTTCATGGTCAGTGCTAACACAGTTCATTTGGAGTTGCACTCCAGCACATTTTGAAAGCAGGGGGATCAAACATAATATTATATTGGCAACTTGTAGCTGTAAATGTTGACGGATTAGAAAGCTTACGTGAAGATTTCGAGTCACACGGTAGTATGTGAAACAAACTTTCATCTCATCAAGCAAAGTTTCCAAAAATAAATAAATAAATCACAAAACAACTTAAAAGCCATTGACATTCATTTTGTGCTGGGTAAGTATATTTGCCCATTTTTTTCAGCAAATTGTGCAGGTTGGATTATAGTAAAATGTTTTGGAAATGTCTCAGCGTCACTGAACTGATCATGTAATGATATGGTTTGGAAAAAGCAAAGCATTTTACTGCAATGTTAAAATAACACACATTTTTTTTAAATGTTCTGTTTTGAAATTTCCTTATTTTTTATGTCCAGAAAGTTTTTAAAAAACTAAAAATGATTGAATCTAAACTGAAACATTGCAGCTTTGAACCAATGAAAGGGTTTGTTTTCATCTTTCCACATCTAGGTTAAGTACAGATTCACAGAAGTTCACGGATTCACAGAAGGTCAGGGCTGGAAGGGACCTTGTGAGATCATTGGGTCCAGTTCCCCTGCTCTAGGCAGGAAAGACTGCTGGGGTCAAATAACCCGAGCAAGGTGTGCATCCAGTCTCCTTTTGAAGATCTCTGGGGTAGGTACCTGCATCACCCCTGCTGGGACTCTTATTCCAGAGTCTGTTCGCATGAACTGTAAAGAAGTTTTTCCTTATATCCAGTCTGAAATCTCTGTCTAGGAGTTGACCATTGCTTCTGGTTTTCCCCTGGGGCATTTTGATGAATAGTTTTCTACCTAGCCCTGATGTATTTGTAAGCTGCCACCAGATCCCCCCAAAGTCTTCTCTTTTCTAGGCCGAACAGTCCTATATCTGTCAGCCTTTCCTCATACGGCTTTCTCCTCAGTCCTCTAATCCTATGAGCAGCTTTTCTCTGGACTCTCTCAAGCTTTTCCACATCCTTCTTGAAGTTCGATGCCCAGAACCGGATGTAGTACTCCAGCTGTGGCCTCACCAACACCAGGTAGAGCAGGAAAATAACTTCCTTAGTTTTGCTTGAGATGCATCAGTTGATGCATGCCAGCATGCTGTTTGCTCTGCCTAATGTAGCACCACTGAGACTGTAGGTTTGTCATGGATTTTTCCTCCCCAGAGGGAGCACTTTACACTTCTCAATGTTGAACAGCATCTGGTTCTGGTCCAGCCATCTAACTAATCCAGGGGTGTGTAATTATTTCAGGCAGGGGGCTGCTTACTGAGTTTTGGGGTGTGTTGGCAGGGCACTGTTGGTGCCTGACACTTTAAGGGCCAAGCCAAGCAGCCAGCAGGTGATTGATCGCGGCAGCAATTTTAGATCCCTGGCTGCCTATATAAACAGGGTAAATAACTGCTCTCAGGCCAGGCAGTAACATTGTCTGGCTGCAAGGCTGCATGCAACATCCAGGAGGTAAGGACAGGAACTGTAGGGGATGGAGGTAAGGGCAGGAGTTGTAGGGGATGGCAGGAGCTGTAGGGGAGCTCTGTAGCTCCTGGTCCTGGGCATGAGCTAAAACTGCACCCTGCCAGGAGTGGGTGGCCTGGTGAGGGTCTCAGTGGCACAGGAGCCCCCAGGAAAAGGCCAGGCCAGTTATCACCCTGGTGAAAGGCAAGTAGAGGTGCCTTAACCCAGGCCCTCACCTTCGGGTGGGCTATTTATACCATCAGAGCAGGGTAGGCTAGGTAAGCTTCAGGAAGCACCTGAGCTTGCTGGGAGAATGACCCCACAGGGCCAGGCATGCTTCCAGAAGCACCTGAGCTGGGAATGGGGGACCCCAATCCCTATGTGCAGGCAGGAGGTGTAAACCAAGGTCCTCGACTAGTTAATGCTGGAGCCAGGACCAGAAGAGTCAAAAAGGCTGGGGACCCACCGTGAGGGATGTCCATGATGAGCAAAGAAGCTCAGGGCCCCGACTGGCCTGAGACGGGGCCAGGGCTTACGGAAGTCAAAGGTCCCATGATTGGGGGCCACAGCTAATGGGCGAAGGGAGGGTTGAGCCAACTGCCTGAGATGCCATCTGCGAGGCTTGGGCTGCGGTGTAGGGGAGGAACCAAGCCACAGATAGGGCCCTCTGGCATCAGGGCAAGAATGGGCAGCCTACCGCCTTAATTAATATCCTAATTAATTAACAGCAAGGCATGGCAGGTGAGACAGGTGGCTGGTGTGCCAAAGGCAAGTGGGGAAAACTAGCACTGTGGTTAGTCGGGGAGCCCCACTTTGCCACAGGGAGCTGTCAAGGGCCACCTGAATAGCCCTGCCCCTTGATGGTTGCCCTGACCCCGGTCACCATAATGGGACTGGAAGTCCTGCCCCCAACCCCTGGCCTTTGCCACTGGAATTCCCTCCCCTTGCCCCAGAAGGTACTCCTTTTGGGAGGAAGGGTGCTGCAATCTTGAAACCAGGAAAAAAAAAACCCCAAATTATATACAAAAAACCTAAAACATCTACTATATTTATTCTAATTCTATTTTAAAATATTTATGTGCTGATTTATGTGTTTACAAAGTATAGCTAGAGATGGCTGCATAATAACTCAAAATACAGCTCTACTGTATGTTTTGTGTGAGCAGTAAGGGGGTGTATATGGTGGGGGGATGTATGTGTGTGGTAGGGTATGGATATGTTAGGTGGATGTGGGGTATGTGGTTGGAGTGGGGGCTGTGGGAGGGTGTGAGGTTATGGTGGGTGGGGTGGCAGAGAGAGAGAGATAGGGCTGTTCTGCCAGCTCTATCACACACAGCTCTAGAATACTTCATATGAGCCTCATGTGATGCAGCCAGGCAGACCCTATGCCCAGGCTCTGCACTCCTGCTGCCCCACCTTGGGTCCCTGCTGGTCTCAGGACACCATTCATCCAACACTGCTACCCCCTGCATTCCCTCCCACATGCTTTCCTGCTGCTCCCTGAGGCCCCTGCCACTCACTGCGCCACTCCCCGTGGCCCCCACCACTTCCTGCACCACTCCCCATGGCTCCCACCACTATCTGTGGCCCCTGCCACTTGCTGTGCTGCTCTCTGCAGCCGCTGCCACTTCCTGTGCCACTCCCCATGGCCCCCACAGCCTCTGCCACTCACCACACCACTCCCCAGGGCTCCTACCACTCCCTGCAGCCCCTGCCCCTCACTGCACCACTTCCTCCGGCTCCTGCTGCCCCCATCACTTGCTGTGCCACTCCCTGTGGCTCCTACAACTCCCTGTGGTCCACACTGTTCCCCATGGCCCCTGCCACTTCCCACACTGCTCCCTCTGGCCCCCACCACTTCCCTCAGCTGCCACCACTTCCCATGCTGCTCCAAATGGCCCTCACCAGTTGCTGGACTGCTGCCACTTCCCGCGCTGCTCCCTGTGGCCTGTGCCACTCCCTGCAGCCCTCGCCACTCCCCACGGCTGCCAGCACTTCCTGCACTGCTTCCCATGCTACTTCCCATGTTGCTTCCCGTGGCCCCCTCTGCTACTGCACCACTCTCTGCAGCCCTTACCACTCCTCACAGGCCCCCTCGACTGCAGCCACTTCTTTCCACCCCCCCCACTCGCTGCTTCCTGCTCTGGCTCCAGCCTGGCCTGAGAAGCACCACAGGGCTCCCAGCTGCTGGGCTGTTCACACTGGTTCCTGCCCCCCCTTCCATCCAATCTTACTTTACTTTCCACTCAGACTTACTTTACCTTCCACTCAGTGGGGGAGGGGGCAGGCGGGAACTGCTCCGGGGTTCCAAAGCCAGAAGCCACAGAGGCTTCTGGTTGGGGGTGGGAGGGGGGTGGTGGGCTGGTGGTGGGGTGGAACTGGGCCAGCCTTGCAGCTCAGCCACAGGCTCCCGCTAGGTCCTGCTGCCACTGGCTGCCTGTCAACCTTGACAGGCAGCTAGGGCAAATAAAAATTAATTTTCTAAAAATTTTAGAGGCCCCGCGAGCCAGACAAGAATGGGCTGGTAGGCCGGATGCAGCCTGCAGGCCATATTTTGTCTACCCCTGAATTAATCTGCCTGGGTCCACCTGGTCATCAGCCTACTCTGAGGCAGGGCTGCACTTCCCCACAGCTTAGCCTCATCAGCGAACTTTGCCTGTGCACTTTTCACCCCCACATTCAAATCATTGATGTCGATGTTGAAAAGCACTGGTCCAAGTACTGAACCCTGAGGGACTGCACTGGCTACCTTCCACCAGGTCGACGCAGATCTATTAGTACTCTCTGGGTCTGACCCTGCAGCCAGTTTCCCACCCATCTGACCATTGAATGGTTGCTCCTGTAGTCCCCTAGTTTTACCTTGAGAGTCTCTTGGGACACCAAGTCAAAGGCCTTCCTAAAGTCCAAGCAAATGACATTTACCTCATCTCTCTTATCCAGGTGGTGAGTAACCTGGTCATAGAAGGAGATGAGGTCAGTCAAATGTGACTTACCCGTAACAAAGCCGTGCTGGCTGTTACTCAGAATTTTGCCTTTTGCTAGCTTATTACATGTTGAGTCCTTGAGAAATTTTTTGAGGATTTTTCCTGGGCTTGAGGTCAGGCTGATTGGCCTGTAGTTCCCTGGGTCCTCTCTCCTCCCCTTCTTGAAGATGATCACAACATTGGTCATCCTCCAGTCTTCTGGGACCTCTCCTAAGCACCATGAATTCTCAAAGAGGTTCATCAGTGGTCCCATGATAACTTTGGATAGTTTGTTCAGCACTTTCAGACAGAGTTCATCGGTCCTGCTGACTTATAGATAGCCAGCCTCTCTAGCTGTTCTTTCACCAGCTCTACATTGACTCTTAGTAGGTGACCATCCCTACTGTGACTATTCTGCATCACAGTTATATTCGGCAGGCTATCACTTTTAGACTGGTGGAATACAGATGCAAGGTACTTGTTCAGGCGTTCAGTTTCCTCCTTGGTGTCAGTGATCAGATGTCCATATGCACTGAGTAGTGGTCCCACATTTCCACTGGTTTTCTTCCTGTTACCTGCGTACCTATAGAAAGACTTCTTATTGTCTTTGATTTCAGTTGCTAACCTGAATTTGGTCACTCCTTTTTCTTTTCTAAACTTCCCCCTACAGGTGGGCCAATCATATGTAGTTCTATTTGGGGCCTATCCCTAGCTTCCATTGTTGGTAAGGCTCCCTTTTCTTTTTCAGAAGACCTGCAACTTCTCTGTGGAGCCAAGATGGCCTCCCAGCCCTTGTGCCACATTTTTTGCATACAGGTATTGACAACTTCTGTGCACCAAGGATCATATCCTTGAAGAATGACCACTTTTGTCCACATGCTTTCATAGATTCATAGTTTGTTAGGGGCTGGAAGGGACCTCACAAGATCCTTGGGTCTAGTCCCCCTGCACTAGGCAGGAAAGACAACTGGGGTCAGGTGACCCCAGCAAGGTGACTGTCCAGGCTCCTCTTGAAGATTTCCACAGTAGGGGAGTGCACCATCTCTGGCGGGAGTTTATTCCACAGTCTAGACACCCTGACTGTGAAAAGGTTTTTCCTAGAGTTGAGCCTGAAGCAGTCTTCCAGGAGTTTGTGGCCACTACTCCTGGTTTTCCCCAAGGGTACCCTGGTGAACTGTTGTTCACCGAGCTCTTAATGTATTCCCCTGATGTAGCAGTAAGCTGCTATCAAGTCCTCTCTTAGCCTTCTCTTTTTTAGGCTGAAGAGGCCCAAGTCCCTCAGCCTCTCCTCATACAGTCTGCCTTGCAAGTCTGTGATCATACAGGTGGCTCTTCTCTGGACTCTCTCAAGTTTTTCCACATCCTTGTTGAAGTGTGCCACCCAGAACTGGACACAGTATTCCAGCTGCAGTCTCACAAGTGCTGAGTACAGTGGAAGAATCACTTCCTTAGTTTTACATCAGATGCATCAGTTGATGCATACCAGAGTATTGTTTGCCCTGCTGGCTACAGGATCATACTAACAGTTCATGTTCATGAGATTATTACCCCTAGATCACTTTCAGTCATGGTGCTGGTCAAAGTGGCACCACCAAACCTGTAGGTATGTTGGGGTTGTTTGCCCAGATGGAGCACTTTACACTTCTCAGTGTTGAACTTCATCTGGTTCCAATTCGCCCAACTCTCCACACTGTCCAGGTCCACCTGAATCTGCAGCCTATCTTCAGGCATCACCACGCTCCCCCATAACTTGGTTTTGTCCACAAACTTGGCCAGTGAGCTCACCCCCACATCCAAATAATTGATAAAGATAATGAAAAGCACTGGACCAAGCACAGAACCCTGAGAGAAACCAGAGGCCACTTCTCGCCAGGATGACATGGCACCATTCATAAGAACTCTCTGGGTCCTGCCTCACAGTCAGTTACCTACCCGCTTAGGCATTGAGCAGTTAAGCCCACAATCTTCCAATTTTCCCATAAAGATATCGTGGGATACTAAATCATAGACCTTTTGGAAGTTTAGGTATATCATGTTGACCTCCTCTCCCTTGTCCAGGTGGTAAGATACCTGGTCATAGAAGGAGATGAGATTGGTAAGACAAGACCTGCCCTCAAGGAAGCCATACTGGCTGTCATTCAGAATCCTACCCTCTGTGAGCGTATGGCACATAGACTCCCTGTGATCCTTGATCCCATAGAGTATTATTCATTAAAGCCCTGAGCTTCTTGAAGTCAGTTTTTTTTTTTTAAATCAAGAATCTGTACCTTACTAACAGATTTCCCAGCCCTACCACAGATACTGAAAGTGAAAGTCACTGTCGGCTAGGTAGCTCTCTAGAGGTATGGTCCGATCATGGGTAGAGTCCCACCAGGTCTCTGTTATCCCTATGATATCATAGTCCCTGCTGGAAAGCAGGAGGGCCAGTTCCTCCTGTTTGTTCCCCATGCTCCTGGCATTTGTGTACAGGCATTTGAGCCCTCTGCTGGAAGTGAGGGCACATTCATGTCTTGTAGAGTAATTCACTAGAATTCTGTACCAAGCAAACAAAGGTGGGCGTGTGCCGAGGAAGCCACAAATACTCAGAAATAAAACTTAAACTGTAGAAAAGATACAATTTTCCCTGAACCAAAACCCAAAGATTCCTGCATGACAACCCTGATTCTTTCACTAATTTGTACTATCAGTCTGCCAGGTCTTTATGGGCACATTTTGATATCCTTCTGTTTGCCAGTGAAGAAGGCTATTCTGCCATGTGTTATAATGTCATAGATTGTTAGTAGAATCCTTCTTTAGTATTTACTGGTATTTCCATTGTGTGATCTTCCCTCCTGCTTTGCAGAGGGTCACTTCACTTGCAAAAAAGTCATCGTAGCTGACTTTAATTTATTATCAATTCCCACTCTTGATGATCTTTTTTCATGCCTGAAGGGTTTTTCTTTCTTCCCATGTGCATGCATGGGTGCATGTGGTGGTGTGTGTTTATGCTCGCTATATATTTTTATCACTGTTTCTGCTTTGGTCCAGTCACATAGGATTATCACAGATCTGCTAGACCATTGATTTTCCTTTTTTTAGCTGAAAATATCTCCTTCTTCTTTTCTTTTTTTAATACTGACACAACATTCTTTTGTCAGACCCATTTAAAACAAAGCTGCATGATCAATGTCTGAGTTTAATAATGTTCCGCCTCTCTCCAGATAATGCTGTTTAGTTTAAAGACCTTGGGAGTCCACAAAAATGACTTCAAAAATTGAGGTAGACAAGGTTCTTAGGGTAAATCTTATATCTTTTATTAGACCAACTCAAATAGTTAGAAAAATTCTTCTTTGCAAGCTTTTGGGTAGCAATACCTTTTGTCAGGCTGAGGAAGCATCTGCAGTTTGTGAGTGCTCTTCCTGGATGGAATGAATAGTAAGGAAGTCAGAGGCTGGTATATATGAAAGAAAGCCAGTCAGTGAAGATGTAAATGGAGGAGTCAATGGGTGAGAAACAGGGTGAATGAATGTAGCTGGTAAATAGTGGAGAAGTACCTAGTGAGTCAGATGGCAGCCAGGTTATAATGTGTCCTAAATCCAATGTCTATATTTATTCCATGATGTTTTGTAACCAGGTTGATGAAATGAAGCTCATAGGCTTATCTGTGAAAAGTATTTTGTAAATTCCCTTTGAGGATTAGAACTGAGAGATTGGAGAGTGACTGGTTTACTTGTGAGAAATGTGCCCCCACAGGTAATTGGAAATTTTGTCTTTGATAGACTTCCAGCGTGCATTCATTTTGGCATGCAATTGTTGTTTGGTCTCTCCTACGTATTTTCCATCAGGCCGTTTGGTACATTGGATGAGATGGATTACATTTCTGGAGAAGTAGCTGTAAGATCCAGGAATACTTATGGTTCTGTTGTGGTATATAGTCATTTTGGGGGTGGTGGAGACAGGTTGGCAGGTTTTACATTTCTTGTCATGGCACAATCTGGATCCGTTCAGTACATTTTGGGCCATAGGAAGTTTGTTTCTGGTGATGAGGTTAGTGAGGTTCAATGTTTGTTTGAAGGCTAAGATGGGTGGTTCTGGGAAGATCTCTTTAATAATGGGATCTTCTTTTAGTATGATTTGCAACTGTTTGAGGATTTTCCATATAGGCTCTAGGGAGGGGTGATATGTCATAAACAGTAGTGCATGATTCATGGGTGTTTTCCTTCTGTACTGCAGCAATTCTTCATGTGGTATCCAGGGGGCTCTTTCAGACATGCGATCTATATCTCTAGAGGAGTGTCCTTGTTGAGTGAAAGCCTTTTTGAGTTTTGTAAGTTGGCCATCACGGGTGTTCTCCTCAATGCAAATTTGGTGGTATCTGAGGGCTTGGCTGTACATGATTTCTTGATGTGTTTAAGGCAATTGTTGATTCTGTGCAGATGTGTATGTCAATCCATGGGTTTGTTGTGTATCGTGCCTGTATTTTACCATTCTGGATAGTGATCATCGTGTCTAAAAAAGAAATGTCAGTGTTGGAGTATTGAAGAGACAGATGGATGAAGGGGTGATGATTGTCAAATTTCTGATGGAACTCCATCAGAGATTGCAGGTTTTCAATCCAAGTGATGAAGATGTTATCAATGCATCTTAAGTATAGCAAGGGTTTGTGGGTGCAGTCCTGGAGGAATTCTTCTTCCAGGTGGCTTATAAAAAGGTTGGCCTACTGTGGGGCCATTTTGGTGCCCATAGCTGTGTCCATGGCGTGCAGGAAGTGTCGGTTATTGAAAGTGAAGTTATTGTGTTTGAGGATGAAGTACATAAGGTCAGTCATATCTTTGTGTCTGTACTCTGAGTTGTCATCTTGCTTTTGTAGCTATGTAAGGCAGGCTCAGAGGCCATCATGGTGTGGGATGTCAGTCTGTAAGCTGGTAACTCCATGGTGGCTAGGAGGGTCTTGCTAGGAAGGTGGTCTATGTTTTTAAGTTTTCATAGAAAGTCTGTAGTATCTTGGACAAGACTCGCTTTTTGGGTGACCCGTGGTTTTGGGTGACCAACAAGTTTTGTCCACGCACATATGCTTTCATATCTGAGAGTTCCCTACAGTCACGAAAATGCAATGTCTCCTTCCACAAGTGACTCTGAACTGAAGGAGCTATCCAGATTTGGAAACAGTTTAATTCAGCTTTTATGAGATAAAATTTCCTCCTGTTGAAAGGAAATTTCAAAAGAGCTTGGTTTTGCTCTACTCTGAACTAAAACTTAAATTTTAAAAAAAATACAATTTTCCATGAACCCAAACCTGAAGATTCCTGCATTACAACCCTGATGACAGCCCAGATTACAACCCACTAACCTGCACTGTCCGTGGGCCAGGTATTTATGGGCACATTTTGGTATCCCTTATACAGATGTAAGTCTAAAATAACTCCATCATCTCAGGCAGAGGTAACTCCAGCACTGGTAAAAATGAGATTAGAATTTGGCCATATAGCTTGATTGTACCACCCGGAGGTACTGTAAGACTTTCCTACTAAATATTTGTACAACTGAGATGAGGTGCATGTACCAAGTGCTGTACTGATGTAATTATTAGGATTGAAATTTGTGTTTCTGAAAAACTTTTATAGTGCAAAGTTTTATGAATGCTTCAGAGGCCCAGAATTTATATCAGACAAGCAAATTAGTAAATTTCTGCAAAAAAAAAATGTTTTTTTTACAAAAGTGCAGATCTGTAAAATATACCAGCCATGATAAATAAGTAGTGGAGCAAAAGTGTTTTGTTTTATTTGGGGGGAAGAATATTTGATTCTGAGGTGAAGATAATGAACCCGTATCTCACTGCTGTAGTCATTTAAGGTACACGTTACAGTATCTACTATGCCCTGTAAAGTCATTAAAATGATTACTTTTCCAGAGACTGGTTGTAAAAAGTTTCATTATAGTGTACAGCAGCGTTATAGAGTAAAGATGATTACATGAGGCAAAATGCATACAGTCTAGAGAATATGGAGACCATAAAAATTAAGTGATTTACCTTGAGGAATGTTTTGGCAGAAGAGGCAGAGAAGTAGCTGAGACTTGGCTTCTAATGAAGCACTGGCCTTGCATATTGTTCAGCCAGATATATAAATATTTTTCAGTGCAACTCACTCTGGCACAGCATGCCTTGCACACAGTGTGAAATCAGTAAATTTTCCCAGCCCAAGCATGTACTGGTCTGTATGAATAATGCCACATTTTATCAGCTATAACTCTGAAACGTGTGGCCATATCCTCCAATAGCACCAATCTGATTCTAGCAGAGCTATGCTACTTTACACCAGCTACAGAAATATTTCCCCTCCTAATTAGAGGCTGTGTAGAATATCAGAATTCAACATGCCTCATTCTGGTCTCATCTCTGATCTAAACTCACTTGACTTGGATGGAATTACTCTTGACATATACTAATGATCAAAATCAGTGCAACAAAGTCTTATTGAAGAATGGATGAATTAAATAGCCCATTTCTTCGTAAAATTTATCCAGCTCCCTGGCTGCAGCTTCAGCAGAGAAGGCAGGCACAGTAGCATCTGTTTGGCTTCCCTCTGCCCCAGCCCCCATCACCACTCCCTGCTGAAGCAGAGTTTCCCCCCTCCCCTCTCCTACAGCAAAGACCATAGTCAGCATCTGGTTTGCTAGCTAATGCTGTGAGATGTCTGTGTAAGGCAGACAGGACAAAGGCAGATAGGGCAGTGACCGCTTTGGGCTTTTTGGAGCTAATAAACAGGTCAGCTGGTAATGTCCCTCCTTAGAAAAAGCTGTTTAAGAAGAGCTTGAACTAATAAAAGAGGCTTTGGTTTTCTTGATGGGCTGATAAACACTGTTGTCAACTCCCTGCTGAGCTGGTCAGGAGAAGTGAGAGGGCTGAACCCCTCCCTAATCAGAGCATCCTGCCAGGGCCTGGCAACACACCCCTTCCCCCTCAGCTCAGTATTGTGGAAAGGTAGGGAGGCCTGCTCTAGTGCCCCCTAGCTTCTAGCCTGAGCCACTGAAGGCATGTGCCTGCATTTTTTCAGTCTGGAGGGGATGTCTGTGTAGTTACAAACTGATTCAGCCTAGGTAAGTTAGACTAACCTGCAAAGATTGAATCCATTCAGGCTCAAGCTTTTTGAATGTCTGTCCCTAGCCCATGAGGAGTCCCCACTCTAGTCTTGTGCAAGATGGGGTTAAATTCATCTAGGAAAACAAATAACAAGTCAGTGACCCTACAAGCATCCTGGGAAGCAGTTAGATGGCATCCCTCCATGAAGTCACATTCTTGAAAACAAATATGTGTGTTAGTCTGAAGTCAGGCCCAGTGCTCCTCCATTGTCCATATAGACCAGAAAGGGTAAATGACATGTAAAAGAATGAATGGACACTGATTCAATATCAATTCCAGAAACGCACAAAAGCTGATGGCAGAACACTTTAACCTCCGTATACTTTCCATCACTGACCTCAGAGTAGCTGTCCTCAAACAAAGAAAACATTTTAAAAACAAGGTGAACATGAAATGGTGTAACAAGAAATCATCCACAAACTGTGTTAACCCTGAACTAGGTGTAAATTACAGGGCCCCTCCAGATATTATCTACATTGTTCATCTGAATTAATACAATCAACCCACTTGTTATGTCTCTTAGCAGTGCCCTTTCCTTTCCTTTTGATATAAAATCTTTTCTTTCTGCCAGTCTTTAGCACCCAATGAAGTAGGGTTGTTACTGCCTACAAAATTTCATGCCTCTCTGAATTAGTCAGTCTTTAAGGTCTCTACCTGCTCTACCTTCTGCCATTCCTGAGAACAGTTATCTTGGCCCAGATTGTCACTATAGGGATGGTGTTAGTTTTCTAATCCAGGGATGGTCAACCTTTGGCACAGGTACCCTCTGTCACACCCTGTCAAGCCCAGGAAGCCTCTGTGTGTGGCATACACTAAATTGGGGAGGTGACAGGCAGCACAGCAGCAGATGGTGCAGAAAGTGAAGCAAAAGATCAGACATGGAGCACAGGCCTGGGAGCAGAAAGAAAAGCAGATTGGGCAGAAGAAGGGGACTAGAATGGCACTTGGGGAGGGTGTTGGGCTCATTTGTGGCACACTGGCCAAAAAGGTTGGCCTCCACTGCTCTTGTCTATCTACCTGCCAAAGCAGGCTTATAATTCACAATATATTCTCAGGCAGCCCCAAGCAATGAGGATCCCAATTATTTTCATCCATGGGAGATCTTGTACCCAACGCTGTGGAAGAATATCAAATACATGAGCTATTTGTCTGATCCAGTCTGCTACTCCTATTTCCCTCTAGCTAAAATTCCTGGACTGGTAGTGTACTTTGCATCATGGAAACATAGAAAATTAGGGTTGGAAGGCACCTCAGGAGGTCATCTAGTCCAATCCCCTGCTGAAAACAGGACCATCCCCAACTACATCATCCCAGCAAAGACTTTATCTAGCTGAGTCTTAAAAGCCTCCAAGGATAGAGATTCCACCACCTCTCTGGATAAGCCTGTTCTAGTGCTTTAGTGGTTTCCTAAGGTGCAGAGGGAAGTGTCCATTTTTACCCGATCTGGCCCCTGAAAGCTCTCTACATCCATGACCTGACACAAGCACAAGGCTGCAGAGCACTTTAAAAGGAACCAATCGCATGCATGAGGGTGGGACAGGAAGCATCTGCATGTAGTGTGTAGTAAATTGGGGAGGTGGCAGGCTACACAGCATGAGGATTCAGATGAAGACACTCCAAAATGGAGTATCTTCAGTAACTTGTAGCTGCACAGCCTCCCAGCCCTGACCCTGTTTTCAGAATGGGAGGAGGGAAAGGGAGCTGAGGGAGTGGAGACCACCGGAGGGTGGATTGGAGCCCCCCTGAGGTGGGGGATCTCCAATCAATCCATCCCACCCTCCCGCGCCAGCTGGGGAACCCACAAAATGAGTTCCTTCTAGGCCCTTTCCCCCTCCCATTCTGAAAACAGTCCCAGGACTCAAAAGGAAGAGGGCTGTTGTTACAGGAGACTGGATGCAGGCTCACAGCCTGCAGCTGGATTCTCCAGCCCTCTGCACCCAAATTTCTGTTGGGTCCAGGGGATCATTGTAACACATGGCACTTCCTGCAAAGTGCCATGAATTAAAATGGGGACCTGCTCTTCTGTCTTGACTTTTAGTGAGAAAGTTCTGCCTAATATTTCACCTAAACTTCCCTTGCTGCAAATTGAGACCATTGCTCCTTGATCAGAAAAGACTGATCTGGAAGAATGAAGGAACAATCTCCAATCCTGGCAATAGCTCTTAACGTGCAAGGCAGCCTGGGTTTTGTTTGAGCCTTTACAGGATACAGAAGATAATCAAATCGGATATATTCTATGTGTTTCAGAGAAGAAATTATTTACTGTACAACAGTGACATGCATTAAATGTTAACAGAGAATATCTCACCAGATTTACTGTAAAAATCTCAGGGAAACTCCATTTGGAGCCGCTGACGAAAAATGAGAACTATTGCTAGATATAGTAAATAGTAATGATATTTCATGATTAATTTGACCATAACTCAGCATTTACTGCAGGTCACCACTGCCATAATAATGAAAAGGAAATTAATCTCTGAGCCAAGTTAAATGAATACAAGCACAAGTCAAACAGCACAAAGGAACATAACAAAGTCCAGCCCCTAGTAAACAGAAAAAGGATAAAGTGGGTCATGGGTACTGTGCCTATTCCCTCTGGCTCAGAAACAAGAGAAGATTAGGTCCTGAGTAACCCACAGGGCCAAATCTGAAGGCTTCCCATGATTTTGCTCGGCACCACACACAGGAAGGGGTGGTAGCTGAGGGGAAGCCATGCATTGGGGCTAGTCCATGCGGGGGGAAAGCCTCCTCCCCTTTCCACCTTTGTGTTGAGAAACCCGGGCCTGTGACCAGGGGCCGCCAGCCACTGCAAGGGCAAACAGTGGGGAACCGGCAGGGCCGTAAGTTAGCTCCAGGGACCGAGCCGAGTGACCCTGCCCCAAGATGCAAGAAGGAGCAGTGCAACACACACCGCACTCCCTCCCAAATACCATCCCGGGCTGGTCAGTGGTCACTCTCTGGTCAAAGGGTGACCAGGAGGTTCCAGGGGTTAGTGCGGCCGCAGACGGGAAGCGTGTAATAAAGCATCTGTTGTAGGATCACAAAGAGCCGTTCTTTGGGTTTACAAGAAGTTCCTTGAGCTGATAGATATACCCTATCATTTCACTTGCTGCAGTATAGGCTACTTACTGCCATATAGTTTCATCCCTCTGACAAAATCCTGCTTACTGTACTGAAGTGGAGAAAACCTAATAATAACAAAGGCGCCACTCATGTAAATGCTGAAAAATCACATTCTGTATAGGCTCACATATTCAATATTCTACAACCAGTTTTTTCTTAACTGTTATATGTGCATAATTGTAGCAGGCTCACCTTTCAGAGCTTGGGTTGAGTGCCAGGCTTGAGGTCCTGCTGTTTTGATTGGTGGGGCCCATCCACCAATCAGGAGGCAGCAGGAGAAATAAAATCATGCCCCTTTCCTGAGGGGAGGGGGGAAGAGCTCTCGTGGACCTGACTGAAGGCTGTAAACTATCAGGTCCAGAAGACTTCAGGGGCTGTGTGCCCAGCACAGGGGGGTGGATGCAGTGAGGGACTCAAGAAGAGTGGAGCCAAGAAAAGCTGGGGAGCTCACCCCCAGCTGGCAATAGCCCTAAGGCTCCTGAAACTGCCACTGGAGGAGCAGCCTTGGGAGCACTGGAAGATCACTCAGGCTGTTGACAGTGCACAGGGATGGTGCGGAGACCCGGCCCTGGGAACAGTGTGAGACTGCTCGGGACCATTACATTGCACAGTTCAGTGCACGGAGCCCAGGCTTTCAGAGCCTCAAGTGGCGGGTTGAGCCTGCAACCCTGGCAGGGCCTTGGGTCCCGCAGTGAGGCAGCTCAGGCCTCATCTCCCAGGAAGCAGCCAGGTCCCATGGTGCACAGAGCGGTGCATGGGCCCGAGCCAGGGAGCAGTGGAGGCTGCTTGGGTTAGCCACCTGGCAAGAGGATGGCTGGCTGGAGCCTGAAGGGCCCAGCCTCTGCTAAGGCAGCCCTCAGTGCTGGGCCAGGGCATGGGGAAATGGTAGTGCTGCAGCATGAGGCTCAGTACCCAGGAGCCAGCAGCAGCAGTGCAGCTGCTGAGAGGAGCTCAGCCCTCAGTACCCAGAGTGGGGCACAGGGAGGAGAGGAGCCCAGCAGTGCAGGAGAGGCCTGGAGAGGTGCTCCAGCAGAGGAGACCCCATTGAGCTGTGCCCTGACCATTGCCACCTGAGGGGACGTGAGTCATTGGGCCTTGGGTCCCACAGGGGAAAGAGATTTGGGGCAGGCAAATTCAGAGAAGGGAATGGGTGAGCAGCCCCCTCTCCCCCTTGCCTAGCCAAGGCCCTAAGGGGAGAGGCCCCTGGTGCTTCCTGCATACCCCCCAAGGGACCCCATTGGAAGGAATACTATCTCTTGCCATGGGTCAGGGACTATATTAAGGAAATAGATGTTATTCATATTGTTCATGTTTGTGCCTTATATTTTGTGATTGAAATGTTGTATTGTGATGTTGTAAATAGTGTTATTTAGGGTTTGACCTTGGTTATTGGTTAATGTTCTCTGTAAATATATGTATATGATATTTAGTTTTATGTTTATGTATGTTATAACTTAATAAATTGTATATCATTAAGAACTTTGGGCTTGGGCTAACTCTATAGAGGAAAGCGGGATCTGCTTGAAATTCTGGCATCTCTCTCACAGCAACCCCTCCTGCCTACCCATCCCATCCTATTGAAAATACGGCACATCCTTGGGTGTACCCAGGTTACATGAAGTTCCAGAAAAACCAGGGAAAAAAAACAGTTAGGGTATCCCATTTTCTTAGCACAAGATTGACTTGCTGCTCAAGAGCTTGCAAGCATTTGGCCACCTGAAGTTTGTTTTCTGAAGCGTTTCCAAGGATCGTATACAGGGAGGTTCACAAAAATGCCTTTCTTCTGCAAACTGACAAAGTGCAATGCCATAATGTACATACTATCTACTATCATCTATGCCATTTTATCAGCCAAGAATTATGAAGCTGGTTCCTAGTTAGAAATGTATTTGTTCAAGCAAAACAGATGTTATGTACCATGAAAAATCTAAGACTTTTATTTTTTCAGAGGAGAGAGAGCAAACAAGCAGCCCTTCAGCATTCCCTTCAGATTACCTTTAATATAGCACTAAATACAAAAAAAATCTTATTAATGACCAAAACCAGAACTCTGTTGAGCACTAAAACAATCTTTTTGGAAAAGAAATAGAAGGTACTGTATGTGGGTAAGGCGCTGTGCTGGCACTCAGAGGTTTACATTTCTGGCTCTGCTGTTGACTCTTTGTAGGATTCAGGAGAAATTAATCTCCATCTTAATGCCTCACTTCTCTAAATGGGAACAGTATTTTGCTCTAGGGTCTGGACCCAGGTCTTAGGGATCTATAGAGTGCTGTAACTTTCTGTGTCTATTTTTGGCTCCTCGCCTAGGTTTCCCGACATGGGCAGGGCTGTTTCCATTTTATGGGTCAACAGCTTGTCCTCAAGCAGAACTACCAGGACCACTGAAATTTCTCACCTGCCATGACTTTGATGACTCTTGATAGTTTAAGGGCTGTTTAATGTCCAATTCAGTTGTATGTGATAGTCCCAGCTCTTGCATGCGAATATGGGGCTCCGCCTCTCCTACACCCTGCCTAGCACCAACCTATTGGTTCACAGATGTTTGACATAAAAGGTGCCTTCTCTGGCCTTGACTATTCCACTCTGGCAGCACCAGAGGTTCTTTTGCTTTTAATAATGTGTCCAACTGTGAGACACAGTCCAACTTAAAGCAATCCCTCAATAAGGAAAACAAGAGAGGCGGCTGCTGCAACTCCTGCTCTTCAGTCACAGTTTTCTTTACCTCTCTCTTGCTTCTCCTTGTCTTTCAGATCCAATGGAACTCCAGCTAGATTCACTGCCATTTGGGTCCCACCAGCCTCTCTCAGGTGAGTTGTGTGACTCTTAAGAGTCACCTCTTGGTGTCAGCCTCTCTGGCAAATGTCACCACCAATTGCCCCTTACGGGCCATGTATTCTCCCTCCAGCATTCTGGCCACTGCTGGGAAACCACTTCCAGTTCCAGGCTGTGATCAGCTTGGTGTTCCTTTAAATTTCCTGGAGGAACTGGGCTCACAAATCGGTGTTGGCATGCATGCACAAAACATGCCCACGCTGGAGCCAAATGCTCCTTGATTTCCGGCATACATGCCGGCGCCAGCTGTAACAGGGCTCGTCTGTTCTTCTGGTAAATCTGGAGGCGCAGCAACTGTGCTGGCCCTGCCACAAGACCTTTTTCTGATGCAGTCCAGAAGAAACCAGAATCTGGTATCTGTCTATTAAAGGCAGTTACACTGATTTAGACCCATAGAAACGTCCAATGCCCTGAGCTTCAGTTCCAGTTTTGGGCTGCAAACTCTTTCTGCTCAGACTTCAGGTCCCAGGATCCTATTTTGAGATTGACTAGAAATAACAGCATAATCCTGCTCCAACTTGCTTAAACAACGAAATACCTGCTATTTAGCCTTCTCCGCACCCCTGGAGTAAGAGTCCTAGAGGGAAAAACTTGAGTCAGAGCACCTACAAATGCTTCCTAGTCCCTTAAAGCAATGCCTTCTGTCGGGTCCTCCCTCCTCAGCCTGGCGAGTGAGTTGTGAATGGCTGTTCCAGGAATTCAATCTTTTGTTTTCTTGTACATGATGGATTATTCATCTTTTGAGATGGATTTTCTCCAGTGCACAAGACGGATGCTGATCCTTTGTGATAACGGAGACGCTCTCTTGTTCAAAGTCAGTAGAGTTTGTCTTTGTCTTCCCATAGTATCTCTCTGAATTCTCCCCTCAGTGTGTCAGAGGTGGAATATTACAATAATTACTCTTTGTTCTTTGCTTGGTCTTGGATGAGTATGTCGCTATTTCTGGGAATCTGTGTCGTCTTTGTAACTTGGGGGGGTATTCCTCGATTGAGACAAAGGCTGGCCCTTGGGTTAGGACAGGGACCCAGGTCCTCTGGGTCCACCTCTTTGCTGTTTCACAGACACTTTTTGTAGCCTTGGGCATCTTACTTCACCTCTGTGTATTACTGTCCCATCTGTGAGGTAGAGATAATCATTCTTGCTTCCTTGCAACCCTTCTCCATCTGTGTTGTTTGCTTGGATTGTGAGGTTTTTGAATGCAGGGAATGTTGTTTCTTGCCACCTGTGCATTGTCCCCAGTTTTTATTGGTAATTTAAATAGTAAACTATCTGTTAAAAATGCTGTGGGGAGTCACCCAGGTGCTTCAACTGGAGCTGTAATAGCCAGTCATATGTCCCTTGGAAAATAACTGCCTTGGGTGAGGGCCACGGTTGTAACACTGTCTTTTAACCTTAACAGTTGGAAGGCACAGCAGGCTGCAGATTGACAGCAGTGACAGTTTGTCCCACTGGCAACAATGAGCAAAAGGGGTCAAGCAAACAAGCGAGTTCAGTGGGGCTGCTACTAAAGTGACTACTAATTCAGTCTTCCTTAGATATACCAAATTAACATCGTCATACAGTTAGAATGCATTTTGAGCAAAATGTAGATTAGAAACGATTCTGGGAGTGACATCCTAATTCGGGGCAACGTAGCTCCGACGCTCACAGTTTCTTCACACAGGCTTCCTAGTTGCAGAGACTGTCTATGCAAATGAACTTCCAGTTTATGACTCTATTAGTCTCCAGCATATACCATGTTGCCATGTACCAGGCCTTTCCCGGGGGTTGTGATTTGAAATTAGCACTATGGATAGTCATTCACTCTGCAGCATATTAAACCTAGACTATTTCTTTAGCTCAAGGGGCTTCCAGTAAAAGCACTCCATCTTGCAAAAGAGCCTGCCGCCAGATCCCTTGCAGGGTGTCAAGGTCCATGCCTTTGCATCCCTTTGCTGGTTCAGAGCTAGTTAGGATGGCATCACCATGAAGAGAAGGTGAAAAATAGAGGACAGTATGATGGTGAGATTATTTCAGTAGCTAATGCAAGTGTCAAGGGTCAAATTATACGGAGATGGCCAGCACATAACTAAGCATCACCTATCTCCTCCTTAGATCCATATGTAAAGCAAGCCACTTGAAAACATCTGATGAGATCTTAGCACTCAAATAGAACTGAAGTAGTGCTCCGGCTCTGTGCAGGTCTCTGCCCTGGAATGAATGTAATCCATAGACAGTAGGGGAGACAGAATTTGAACTGTCACTTAAGCATGCGAGGCAGATATATGTGCTTGTTTGTTTGATCAGAGGCACATAATCAACAATAAGGATAACTAGTACATTGTAAGCAATCGTTCAATGGATAAATAAGTAGTTCCCCACAAATTCAAAGGAAACTTACACTAACTCATGGAAAACCAAAATAATCTTGTGACCTGAAATCTCAAGAATGGGTAAGACACTTGAAAGAAAATGGGTGGCTATAAGTCACCGATATGTAAAGGCTGCCTGGGAAATGCTTCACAGCACTGTATGAATACTTTAAGAGCTCTTCAGAGAATACTCAGCGTGACGGCAAGGAGCGAACAATGTTCTGTACTCTGAGTCTTTCTTTGGGGATGTTTGTCATGAACCTGGGAATAATGCACAATGCACTTGAAGAACAGAACGAATTATCTACACCGTTTTCAAGAAGAGCTTTTTACAATGACGATGGCTCGTAGGGCAGTCCGTAGGCAGATTATCGCCTCCAAGAGAACAGCTGATTGACTTGTCTCTCATGGATTTCTCGTTGGAGAGCCAGCAGAGACAAAAGAACGATAAAATATATACATCTGCTGAGACTCGGAGAAGAATCGAGATGAGTTAGGCTTTTTTCCCCCTCCTTTTTGGTGAACACACTCCCCGTTTACAAAACTGTTTGCTTTTGCCGTATGATCTCTGAATGAAAATTTCAGCAGCAGTGGGCCATGAGAAGTAGCAGGGTATAAATATTGGAAAGGAACCCTGTGAGCTCTTGCACTTAATCTGATGTCCTGATGAAACAGAGACAAGACTTGGGTTCGGTGGATCTTAAATATTCAGATTAGCACTTTTTTAAATTTAAATTTTATAGCAGGTGATGACACATGCTGAGATAGGAACCACAGGCTGTGCTGTGTCAGAAAAAGAGAAATGAATAAGAGCTAGAAGAAATGAAGACTAACATTTTTAACAAGACCTATGAACTGAGAAAATACAGATATCTCAAGGCACAGAGAAGTAACCGATAGGCTTTTCTATAGTGCCTAAATACATGGGCAAATTCATGGACAGGCCAGCTGGGCACAAGCCAAGGGGCCTCTACCAGTTCAGGGCCCTGGGATCCTCATCACCAGGGAAGTGTTGAGGTTTTAAACTTGGTGCCAAGTTTAAAACTGTGGCTTTTGCATTTGCTTTCCTGGGAGCTGGAAGTGGGGCCCCTCCACCAATGGGGTGGGGGGGGGCAAGGCTGGGGCCAGTCAGAGAGGTGCACTGCACCTGGGGGAGGGGAGAAGGGTGGGCTGGGTGGCACCTACCTGGAGGGGAGGGGGCCAGGCCGGGCAGGGAATGCTGTGCCCCACCTGGCAGGGGGGTGGTTGGGGCCAAGCTGGGCTGGGCCAGGAGCACCACACCACACCGTGCCTTTGCAGATGATAGCACTGGGAGGACCTTGAGGGCTATAGCCTCCCAAAATTCATTTTACACCCCCCCCCCCCCACCAAACCCACCTCTCCCAGTGCTGCTGCCTACTCACCCAGGGGAAGGGGGGAGTTCCTGTGAGGAGAAAGTATCTGTGCGCATCTGTGTGCATCTGTGTGTTCATGGCAGGGGAAGTGTGTCCATATGCAGAGAATGAGAGTAGAGTGTGTGTGCCTGTGTCTGCCTGTGTGTGTGTACATTCAGCCATAGTGGCGGTAAGGAGCAGGGAGAAGAGGTGGGCATGTTCCCCCCCAGCCCAACAGGGTCCAGCCCACCATGGGGGAAAGAGGGTCTCCAATTTTGTGTTTGCCCAGGGCCCCAGCACACCTTAATCCACCTCTGCCTAAACACCTACCTTCTGTCCATTTCACCATGTGCAAAGTGAATGTAAAATGCCATCCAAACATGTTTTCACCCCCTCACTCTGGTGGTAGCATTTTCTAACCACTTTGTCTTCATTTTGCACAAGTGGAGATGACTGCCCAAAGTGCAGGGCAGCAGAAAATCCAGCCAATTGATTTAATTGGAACTACTTCCTGACTGACAAGCCAAATGGAAATACTTAGCAAGCCTAGGCCTTAAGAAAATACAAGGAATAGACAGCCACAACTTAGGCCCAGATCCTAAGAAACATTCAGGCCTCTAAGTCCATCATCCTTTAAAGATCAGGGCTTTACATTGAGCAGTGTCAGTACTCCGCATTGTTTTCAGTGGAAGTACTCAAGGAGGAAACTAATACTCTGAATAAGAAAAGCTACTGCTATATGGCCTTGAGCAAATACCAGCCAAGAGATCGGGTTTTACAATAAGGTCAGAGCCTTAGCCGATGTAAATCAGAACAGGTCCGTGAAAAGTCAGTGCCGTTATGCCAGCAACCGCCAGCCGTGCACCTCTCCTGTCTCTCGTGACCGTTTGCACTCCACAGAAACAAATCTCTCTCCTCACCTAGGAATTAACCTGTGCACTGAGAACAAGAGCAGGAGGAGAAAGGTGCTGCTAAAAATAACAGGAAGTCTGGGAAATGTGAGCAGAAGGATTGGGGAAAGGAAGATCTTAGACTTTTGATTTTATTTTAGACCAGAAAGAAAATGATAGGCTGGCTCTCCTTTCAGATTTGGTCATGAGCTTAGGGGCTTCAGTCTTAAAAGATGCACAAAGAGACCTCACTGTTGGCTTCCAGAAATGTGAGACTTCTGTCCTGGGCTGAGGATGACCCTCACTATTGATCACCCTGACTTTTTCCTTCCCGTAGGCACTGTGACTAGCCACTTTGTAAGTCAAGCACTTCTCATCTGCCTTTCTCTAACCATTTAATGTGCATCCAGTCTTCTCTTATCTATTTTTTTCCTCTGCTGAGATCATTCTGGAGGTCAGCCTTCCTAATCTTGCTTAACAAGAGCCAGGGCTCTCTGTGGCACTAGAGAAAAGGACTTCATGGAAAGCCTTTGCCCCAGCCATTGTTTATGTGTAAGAGGGCACTGGAATTGGAGAAACTGCTTGGCTCCCTTTAGAGCTTCCTTTCCTATCTCAGAGGTGGAAGAAATATCCGTTCACTTGGCCCCCTTGACTCCTTTTCTGGTGCAAACTGCCATTCCATTTTCACAAAGAATAATAATACTAACGATGTCCCAGAAATCCCACCATTAAACTTCCTTGGGTTTTGTGAGGAATGAGGAGTTAAGCAGGCAGGAACCCACATAAGCATGACCTGCCTTCTTACAAGCTCCTGAGATTCCTAGGGTACCTTCTGGGCTTGGCGTACCTCTCGTGGTCTGTTGCCTAAGAGAGAATAGGAAGTTGGTTTCTTGCCCCAACACCACGAAGTGTAGAAATTCCTCCACTGGCATTTTTTACAAAAGCTCCTTCTTCAGTCCACCCCCTGCATACTTTTTTTTCTGTGGAGGAGCTGATATGGGACAAGGTGAAGCTCAGAAGGTCCTGCATGCCATGCACTTGCCTCAGAGAGCAGTTGCCCAGTACAATGATGTAACTTTTGGCATCTGGTATGCTGGGAGGGAGCTATGTTACTACGCAGACCTGAAATTCTCTCCTGCCTCCAGCCAAGGGCATTCATTCAAACTTCATTGCACAAACCCTTCCACCTACACACCTGATTGTTGTCTTTAAACTCAGCTCTGGAGCCTTTGTCACTTCCCACAAAAAGTAATGGTGTTACTAGGAAGGAGACATTGTCACATGTGCAACTTCACAGGTCCTCCTCACTTGCAAGGCTTAACAGGATCTCCAAATATTAGCTACTTCTCAGAAAATAAAGAGCAGCATAAACTGAGAGATTGCCCTGAGACACCAAATTGTGATAAGAACCCAGAACCTGTTTCTGCTTGTATCATTATAGAGTGGAGATGGTCAATTCCACTGAGCAGGACAATATAAGGATATAGTGAGTGTAAATGCTCTGCCCAAGGTCATACAGGGATGAGTGAGAGGTGGGATAAGACTGCCAGTTTCCCAGGATCTAAGCCACTTCCCTGTCCACTGGAATGCATTGGTGCCTTAATGACTTGCAGTCCAGAGCTTCTTTCATCCCATTAGGAGCTAGCTGCAGAGTTGGGATTGCGATACCCATGACAAACAGTTCTGATATTGACCCATCCCTGCATTAAACAAAACAGTGTGAACAAACCAAGCCCAACTCCTCTCTAGTCCCAAGAAGATTCTTTATTAACATGGCATTATGTGCACAGTCCAGGTAGATGGTATACATCGTGTGTAATTAAAAGTCTTAGTGCCGTAGCATTCCATGATGAATGCCTTAGATAGGCACTTCTGATCCTAATACTAATAGGAAGTGACTGGCTCTAAACCACTCGCAGTGTTCAGGTACCTCAGGAGTAATAAAAGGTTGCTTGAGGCCTATGGCATGATTCCCTGACTCATTAGTTATAGCTGCCCAAAGTGGCAAGCTTATAATTAAGCATATAGTTTACTCTTCTCTTTTTGGAGGAAGTAAATTAAGGTCATTAGATTTCTTTACAATTAAGCCTGTGGAAGCATTTACAAAGTGCACAAGTGCATGGAACAAGGAGGTTAGGTGGGCAAAAAGTCTTGTTCATGACAACCTCATTGTCTGATGATGAAAATAATGCAGATTTATTGTTTAAGCAGCTTTGGGTTCTAGGCAGGCACAGTCCAGGCAGGAGCCACATAAAACCCTGCTCTACTCCCCTTTATTAATGTTGTGGCAAGACGGGCAGAGATGGGAGTTCTGTTGTATGAAGTGCTGTACAGCCACAAAGCGACTGCGCGAACAGTTTCCTTTCAAAACATGCAGGACTGACAAAGTAAGGGGTGGGGAGAAGAAAGCTTTGCCATCCATATTTTAAAGACTTGAAGCAGAGGCCTCAAGAGATTAAATCTCTTGTTGTGCATTGAGAACCAACATGTCTATTTAATTCTCAGCTGCTGGACAGAGTCTCGGTCACATAAAGTCAAGAGCTGCATCCAGATCTAATGAATCTCAGCCCGGTACTTTCTCCAAAAGGGCCACTTCCTCTAAAGGGACTTAGATGGCCTTCTTCCTCTTCTCTCTTCTGATGCACCTCAGTCTGCACTCTTGAAAGCTTTGCAACCACATCCCCACCCTCCCTTGCAGAGCCACGCACCATTTCCTTCCCACACATGGCCCTGTCAGCACTGCCTCGGATCTGTCTCACGGCACTTTCTATGTTTGGCAACCTGATTGTCCTCTGACAGCAGACAGATTGTCAAGGTACCACATGCTCATTTGTTGGCTAGGGGCCCCTGGTGGGCTGAGAGCAAGTTTGTTTCTTGGTTCTAAGCTAAATGGTAGTTTTGAAACTGAAAAATAGTGGAGTGGGAGAGATGTTTCCTTTCTCCGAGACGGAGATATTTTCATTAATGAAGACAGCCACTGTTAAGTTTGTTATTTATCATCTTAGCTGTATTGACCCTGGTGACAAACAGCCCCCTTGTTCCCCACACATCGAGGGATAGCATGAGTTTCATTGTAGCAATGGGGGAGCTCTGTGTAGTTTGTTCCTTTCCTCATTGTGTGCCAAGGAGACATGTGAAGCATACTGGTAACTGAGACAGTGCTCATGGCATTTGTTTCCCCACAGAATTAACCTTGACAAGTATGTGAACATACTAATGAATGGGAAATGAAACATCTCACCAACAGAGATGCCATCAGGGGTTGGGATCTCGCTTCATTTTCCATGTAAAGTGAGGCTGGGCCCAGTTAGTACTTCCAAGGAAAACAAAAAGGGGAAGGCCATTGTCTTTCAGTACACTGGGGAAGAAATACTTTTCTCCCTCTGTAAGTTGGGAATTACGGTACCTCCTCCCCCCTGGAACTATGGTGTAAAGAAATTAATTTAAGATAGTTAGGGAGTTAGACTTTGATGAGGTCTTTTATCTGTAGGCATACACCATTTGCATTTTATAGTTGAGGTACTTTCCCAATTTAGAGCAACGTGCCCCATGTCTTGGGTTTTACCCGTACTAGACAATTGTTTCCCTTCCAGCCATGAGGTAGCTGAACAGAGGAATCTGGATAAACAGCACACGATAGGCAAAACTTTTATTATTCCAGCTCACCACAGTGGTCACCTACTTCTGCTGGCATCCTATAGACACAGAGAAAACTTACTTCCTTTCCTGACTCCCCCTATGCCCACATAAACAAAGTAGCTCTGAGAGTAGTAATCAGTGGCTCGATATCTCGTTGGCAGGCGGTGTGAAGCACAGAGCCCCAGGGTTCAGTCCCTCGATCCCGGGGCCAGTTTTGTTTGATGTCTTTGTCGGCAACTTGGAAAATGGCACAGAGTGCACCCTCAGCAAGTTTCCAGATGACGCCGAGCTGCAGGGAGTAGTAGACATGCTGGAGGGTATGGCTAGGATTCAGAGACACCGAGTCAAATTGCTGGACCGGGCCAAAAGAAATCTCATGAAGTTCAAAAGGGAAAAGTGCCAAATCCAGCACTTAGGATGGAACAATCTTGTGCAGCGGTACAGGCTGGGGACTGACTGGCTGGTCAGCAAGCCTACAGAAAAGGCCTGGGCGTGACAGTGAACAAGAAGCTGACTATGAGCCCACAGCATGTCTGTGGGCTGCATTGGTAAGTGTGTTACCTGTAGGTCAAGGGAAGTCATTCTTCCCCTTTATTCAGAACTGGTGAGGCCACATGTGGAGTACTGTGTTTAGTTTTGGGCCCCCCACTACAGAAAGGATATGGACCAATTGGAGAGAGTTGAGCAAAGGGTGACAACAATGGCATGGGGACTGGGGGACGTGACTTATGAGGAAAGACTGAGGGAACTGGACTTATTTGGTCTAGAGTAGAGGAGATGGAGAGAGGATTTAATAGCAGCTTTCAACTCTCCATAGCGGGGTTTGAAAGAGGATGGATCCGAGCTGTTCTCAGTGGAGGCGGATGACAGAACAAGGAGCAATGGGCTCAAGTTGCAGCAAGGTAAATTCAAGTTAGATATTAGGAAGAAGGTTCTCATTGTAGTAAAACATTGAAACAGTTTACCCAGAGAAGCTCCATCCTTGGAGGTTTTCAAAACCCAGGTAGACAAAGCTTTGGCTGGGATGATCTAGTTGGGGCTGGTTCTTCTTTGTGCAGGGGGTTGGACTAGATGACCTCCTGAGGTCCCTTCAAACCTCATTTTCTATGATTCTATGATAAATACCTCTCTGTAACAGGCTGCCTGGTGCAGTAGGCCAGAGCCATTTGCCTCACAGTCAGTGAAAGTGTTTGTCTTTGTGGGGGTGCCCACCAAGTCCTGCCATTGTTTTCCAAAACAGCAGGGACTGACACAGGTTGAAACACGCATCAAAGTTTTGTTTCCCACCTGTCTGAGTCTGGTGGAAATCAAAGGCATTCACCTTATCTGCAAATGTCTGAAAGGATCTGAAATATTGATTGCTTTTTTTCAAGTGAAACAGTGAAACTTTTTTTCAAGTGCCACTTTGACTCCATGCACGTCCCTTATCTCAATTTCCTTGTCAAGTGGCCGAACCAGCTCCCTGTGTTTTATTTCCTTGCAGCAGAGCAAGTGAGCTGCCTGCTCCAGAAAGCGGAGCAGCGGCCCCTTTTGGGAACCTGTCAGCTAACAGGGAGGTCCTCCGATTGTTCTCAAGTCCAAGGAATTCAAATGTCTTCTTTTACAGGTAGATCTATAGACCTGTTCCACAGGGTCACTACCCCATCCTGTGGTTGGCACTCCTGTTATGGTTCTGTCCATTTCTGTCAATGACCCAAAGAGAAAGCTCTGTACATGGAGCATCTTAGTTGCTTTAGATATCTTTCCCCACCTCTCAGCTCCCTCCAGATAAGAAAACAGCATTCCTAAAGTTCTCTGCTATAAGGCCTCAGATTTGAACTGAGGCAGGGGATGGATCCTACTGCATGGGTAAGAGAGGTGAGATGAATGGGGAGCATCCTAACTGATCTAATCAAGAGGCTCAAAATGGTAAAGCACCAAGATTCCCATATTGTTCCAATCATAGGAAGTGGAATCAGGGCATGGCAAATGTCGATCCCCTTGTTGAATTTTCTAATGTATGACATGAGGAATTGAAAGGAATTGAATGGCAAAGATGTGCCATTGAGCTCCTGCCCCCACTTAAGACGAAGCAGCAGACTGACACTTTAGCTGTGCCCAGGATGGAGGACATATATATGGCTTTAACCCACTGGTGCTCTGACTATCCTACATTCAGGATGTTCCCATTGGCTGTTTTGTTTTGGAGCAAAGCTTGCAGATGAAGTGAGACTGTTGCTGAGCGATGTCGTCATGCTCCGTCCTGTGTAAAAAAAAAAAAAAAGTTTAAGCATCTCTCCCTGCTGTAAGTGTGGCATTTAAGGAAAACATTGTAAAAGCTACCTCTTCCCAATGCAACACAGCTTTTGAAGGTGCCTGTTCAAGTGCTGCCATCTACCCTCCGAGAAGCTGAAGGGCACTAGTTTTATATCACGGCTCTGTGCAGAAGATGGTCAAATGGTCAATGACTACTTATGCCTGTTACCACTTTGGATTAAAGGCTTTGCCATACTGCTACAGATCATGGAGGTGTCATTTGCTTACAGAACTCTTAGGCCTAGCTTTGTAAAAGGTATTTAGGTGCCTAATTCCCACAGAACGCAATGAGAATACAGCTCATAAAGCCTTTCCAAAATTTAGGTCTTTTAATTTTGTATTAATTCTGCTAGAAAGTAATACCATTGCAGCTTTGCCTATAAAGAAAAGGCTGACCATTTAGATAGGATGGAACAGGATGCTCCAAATGGCAGGTACTGAAGAATAAGGGAGTGCTTGCTGTACCAAAGAGTGCATCGCTCTTGGCCTGCCAGATGGAATGCGTATTGACATCCCGAGTAGCTTCCTTAGTTAGGGAAATGAAACTGGTACAGTGAAGTCTGCCTGTCTGTCCGTAACACTTTTACTCAAGTGTGCATGTGCCGCTGAGATAGGGTTACCATGTGTCTGGGTTTCCCCGGACATGTCATCACGCTTTTTAAGCCCTCTGATTGCCGTCCAGGTGGGTTGTCCAGGATTGCCTTTTGTGCTGGGGGTGGGAGCTGGGGGAGGGTGAGCACAAGCATCAGGGAGCACACACCCATGCGGCACTCCCTGCTGGCTACAATTGCCTCCCCCTGCTCCCACCCCCAGAGTACATAAAAATCCTGGACATTTGGGCAGGGCAGGGGGACTGGGGGCTGCAGCTGCAACAGGGCAGGGAGGAAGGGAGAGTTGCCAGTTCTCCAGCAGGGAAAGGGGTGGGGAAGGAGGGAAGTGGGGAGCTCTGTGGCCAGGCCAGCAGCACAGGCGCTGGTGCCTGTGGTCTGAGCAGCCAGGAGCCACTGCCCAAGGAGAGGAGGAGGAAGAGGGGGCCCTAGCCAGGCTGCCTGCAGGGCACTGAAGCCCTATCCCAGGGTGGGGGTGCCACAAGCCTCCCCTCCTCTTCCATCCAGCCCATGCTGGGGCCAGACACACTCCACGGCTGCCTGTGTGAAATGGAGCCACCGCACTTCAGCTTGGTCAGAACAGGGACAGCTGGGGCCCCTCCAGCAGGGCTGGTGAGGCAAGGGGCTGTGGGTCAGGAGTGAGGGGCATTGGGGTAGGGGCCAGGGTGTCTGGGTTCAGAGTGCGGGGGGCACTGGCAGTGCCAGGGAGCTTCGGGTTGGGAGTGAGGGGCACCAGCAGGGACGGGGGGTGCGGTCCAGGAGTGAGGGGTACCGTCAAGGCCCAGGGGGGTAGGGTAATGCAGTTTGGTGAGTGAGGGGCACTGGCAGGGCTAGGGTCAGTGGGATGGGAGTGAGGGGCAGCTGCAGGGCTGGGGGGGCTGTGGCTTGTGGGTGTGGGCCACTAGGGTGGGGGCAGGGGACTGTGGGTTCGGAGTTCAGAGGACACTGGCGGTGCCAGGGGGCTGCAGGTTGGGAGTGAGGGGCACCAACAGGGACAGGGGTGGCACGGTGCGGGTCAGGAGTGAGTGGCATCAGGGTGGGGGGCGGGGGATTGGTCATGGCAGCCAGACTGTGTTTGTGTCTGTGTATCCATGTGCAAAGTGAGTGAGTCTGCATGTGTCTGCATGCATGCATGTTCATGCGCGTGTTTGTGTTCATGGCAGGAGGGAGACTGTGTTTGTGCCTGTGTGTCCATGTGCAGAGAGTGACTAGAGAGCGTACCCGTCTGTGTGTTTGTGTGCGTGTGTCTGTGTGCATGCATGTGTGTGTTAGCGTGCATGTGTCTGTTCATGGCAGGAAGGGGAGTGTGTTTGTATCTATGTGTCCATGTGCAGAGAGTGAGTAGAGTGCACACCCATCGGTGTGTGCATGCATGTGTCTGTGTGTGTGCATGTGTCAATATGAATACATGCATGAGTGTGTGTTCACATGTCAGTGTTCATGGTAAGGAGAGTGTGTTTGTGCCTGTGTGTCCATGTGCAGAGAGTGTGTGAGTACAGTGTGCACCACTCTGGGCATAGGGCTGGACACAGAATGGTGGGTCCTGGACGCGGAGTGGCAGGAGGGGGTTGGCATAGGGCTGGATGTGGTGCATGGGGCTGGACGTGGGGGGGGGCAGGGAGTTGTGTGCGGCCAGATGCAGAGCGGAGGCCGCGCCAGACAGTGGGTGGCGTTGGCGGCCACCATGTGCAAGCTTTCCCCGCTCACCCCTGTTCCTGGGAAACATAGGTGGTGGGGGTGGTGAGTGGCCAGTCCCTGCCCTGCCTGTCCCTCCCCTCCCCCCCTTCATTCTTGATGGGCAATTGGGTAATATAAATAGAAAGTCATCACATGCTGAACAGTAAGGACAATGTTATCACTTGTGTGACTCGGCTGACTTGAGCAAAGTGACAGCCTAGAATGAAGTTGGGCCTTTATTCTTTCACCGAAAATAAGTTGAGCTCCAATCAGAGCTCCCTGAGTGCAAACCACTACAAATCTGAATTAAATTTCATCTTAACTCTCTGGTAATAGAATTCTGTCGGTGCCAATAGTTGATGAGTTGAATAAGTAAGCCCGCCATTCACTAACGCCTAGCATTTCGGCAGTATTCTGCTGAAGTAAGCACTTTATGTGATGCTTGTGTTTCAGCCTGATTTAAGAGGACAGCTTTTGCATTTCCTAAATATGAATTAGCCCTGAATTTCTATTCTTTGAAGCTCTGCAGCAGCATGTAAGATAGCTCGATGATTTACCTCTCCCTCCTGGCACACCTCTCATCTGGGGCATTTGAAAATGTAATCCTAAACAATTAGCCTTTGTATCTTCCGGCATAAAGGACAAGGAACAAAGCTCACCTCGTTTGCATCAGGGAACATTCCCTGTTGGAGCCGAGTGTACGAGTCAACGATCTGATTCGTCAAGTGGGAACCAACTCATGTGGAGTACACCACTGGATCATGCCATTAATAGCGTGTTTGTGAACACAGTGCAGGTGTAGCGCCAGAATTTGCCTGTGTTCCTGCACATGCATCAGGTTTACAGTTTGATTTGAGGTTTCTAGTTGTATGGTCAGTTAAATTCAGTACCATAATACCTCCAATTCTAGTCTGTAGTCCAGCGGTGAGCAAAATACAGCCGGCTGAGGGATTTAGTCCAGCCTGTGGCAGGTCCCTCAGTCCCACCCAGCCCAGGCATGGAGGAAGCCTGGGCTGTGGCTCGTGCAGTTGGTCCTGCTGCCACTGGGCATGTGGCATGCCTGAAGTGGCACGATGGACAGAATTGCTTCCTAGTAGTCCCAGTGGCAGCAGTTCCTTCTGGCTGCCACCACCACCAGACCCAACCCTGCTGCCCTGGCACCCTGCCCCATCTGTCCCACACACATCATCAGGAGGCACCCATGCAGGCAGGGTGCTTAGCCAGGCAGCCAGGATGGGGCTTACAGGCCAGGGGGGAGCAGCTCAGGTGCAAGACAAGTGGGCAGGGCCAGGGCCGTCCCTAGGAGGGGTGATTTGGGGCAGGCCCCGCACTTTGGGGGGCCCCATGAAGCCGGGCAGAGCAGCAGCAGTGACTCTGCACTGCTGCCAGCTTCATGGCTGGCCAACCACTCAGCACTCCCCCACCACCGCCGAATCTGGCCACTTGCCACCCCCCACCTTCCCGCCACCAAATCCACCACCAGCTTCCTTGCATCCAGGGGCAGGGCTCTGCACAGGCTGATTTGCCCCAGGCCCCACACACTGCTCGGGTCATCTCTGCCCTGGGATCTTGACAGAGCGGGGCTGAGGCCTAGGGCAGAGCTGCAATGCAATGCCCACAAGTCCTACTTTTGGATGCAGCAAAGCTGTGTGGCTGAACCCCAGGTATATGTCTTGCTGACTGTTTTATGCCAAGCAGGCCTCAAGGGGGACAATGCCATGAGCATATCCTTCCCTAGCGTAGGCTGGTCAGGAACTGCTGGCAGCTACTGGTCATGTAGGCCTTGAGTGGGATGACACCACGAGAGTATCATGCCCTAATGGAGACTGACCAGGAGACAGGGTCCTGGCAGTCCCTGTGTTGTGGCTTGTAGTGTCTCAGTGTGGCAGAATAGCTGAGACTACATGTCCAGGGTGCAGCCATAAGCCTGGGCCCTTTTTTGCTGTTTTACAGCCATTGCATTTCAGCCCACCGGCACAGGGCTGAACCCCAGCCACATCAGGTGGCAGATTTGGGCCAGGGCAAAGCCACGGCACTACTCATCATTTATCCAGGCCTCAGAGGCGTATAAGCCCGGTTGGCTTTTTGCCCCCCAGTCCAGGTACAGTGAAAGAGGCCTGGGCCTTTTTTTTGGTCCATTTTACAGTTGATGCCCAACCAAGTGCTGTGGTGGGCACTGGGTCGAGTTGATTTGGTTGTTTCATAGCCGTTAGGTCTCAGCCTAGCAGTGTCACTGAGACTATATGTCCAGGTCACAGCCAAGTAGGCCCAGCACTAGTTTGTCATCCATTCCGGCCCAGGCTTGGGACAGGCCCAAGTTCCCCTTTGATTGTTTTACAGCGGTCGTGTTTCAGCATAGCCGTACTGCCGAGCTGCGCCATATATGTGTTTGCTGTTTGTCTGGGCTTGGCACATTTTAGGCCTGGCACATTTTGCCTTTGTGGCTCTGCATCCTGACCCACGCAGCATTGTTGGCACCGGTTGCCGGTCAGGCTCTTTTCCTGTTTGGCTGACTTTTGTCTGAGTTCTCATGCAGTTTCCGGCCCCAGCTCAGTTAGGACTAAACCCTTTGGGGTGCGAGATGCTGCCGTGAACTGCAGTTTTCTCCTTAAATCCAACATGCAGAAGTAAGGATCAGCTCTACAGTTTTGCAGGGAGCAATGAGGGGCCCTTTGCAATGCAGAAGGACCTGCGCTCTCTAGAAGCTTCCAGCAGTCCAGCGAATCCATGGAGAAAGAGGGTGTGGGCCCCTCTTTCTCACCCATTGCTGAATAGGGATGCAGACCCCCAGAACAGCCCACTGAGGAGTCCCAAGTGCCAGACTGCCTGGGCATGAGTAAAGACCCCTCAAGAGGGTGCCACCTATAGAGTTTTTTTTTTTCTAGTTTGTAGTGTTTTAAAATTAGAGGTAGTGATTACTTTTGCTTGTATTTATGTTTTTGTAATGACACTGCTTGTGAGAAAAGGATTGTTGGTTTGATTGGACACCCTAGTCATCCATTTTGTGTTTTCCATGTAGACTGGGTGGGGGCTTGAACCATGGTAAGATAGATTTGGTGCCCCCAAAATTGAGCCTGCCGAGACAAAGGTCACTCGGCAGACAGGTTATGCAAGCTTCTGCAGGCAGGTCAGCTGCATGCTTGGTGCATTTTTTCTCCGCTATGGAGAAGCAGTTTGGATGGTCACAAAGGAAGCAATGGGGGATGGGGCCAAAGCTGCCACAAAACATCAGGCTAGAAGAAAACCAGGAAAGTGGGGGACCATTTAACGTGGCCATGACAACCTAACACTGAGGCTCAGCAGGCCTGTCAATTTCTATCAGGACTCGGACATCCTGAGAGCACAAAGGGTGCATGCCCACTCCCATCCTATCATCCTGGAGTCGAGTGAGAAAGGACCTCCGGAGGTCCTCTAATCCAATTCCAGGCCCGAGGCAGGCTCATCCCTCTTCAAAGTGTCATCAAAACTCTAAGATAACTGTCGAGTGTGACACCACATCAAGCTGCCTCTCGCAAGTGGGAGAAGCACAGCAGCGGATGTCCTGCTTGTGTGAAATGTTGCTGAGATTTGTTGAAGCCTCTCGGTGAAAACATTCCCACGGCAACCCGGGGCCTCCCCTTAATTCTGCACAGCTCCCGTCTGTACGGCATCCCACCAGAGTCAAAGGCCTTCATCCTCCACTTATTCTGCAGTGCTGAGTCCAAGGCATGGGTTCCTCTACAGCAGGGAGGTGTGGTGGGCATATAATACAGGCCTTGCAACACAGCCCCTGTTAGGGAACTAGGCCTGAGGCTGCTAGGGATGCCGCCTAAGGCAGACCCGCACCAGGTTTTGAGGGCAAAGGCAAGAGAGGCCAGTCGCACCTCAGCCAGAACTCAAGTGACAGCTGCTGTGAAGCACTTGATGGCCACAAGCCTGCTGCATGGCAGTGATACTGCTCACAAGATTGGGCAGACAGGAGGGAGGGTGAAAGGGAGAACGGATTGTGGAGCAGACATAGGTGGATGAATGCCTGAGTCAGGTGGGCTGTGGCCCAGGATCCTTCAGGAAATGGATGAAGGCAGGCAGCTGGTTCAGGGGCCCAGGGGTGGGTGGGAAGAGGAGCAGCTCCCTGATGCCGTGTGTACTCTGGGCTAGAGGAGCTATGGGAGCGGGGGCATGTGCCCCCCAGATTTGTGCACAGGGCAGAGGCAGGCTGTGCACCATTTGCTCGGGTCTGTGCCTGCTGCCTTTGCTGGGGTCCTCCCTATCCTGCCGGGCAGGGAGCAGAGCTCCTGGGGCAAAGGCAACAGGGCAGAGAGATGCCAAGCAAAGCATTTTGAAAGCTCCACGTCTGAAGCAAAGGTCCTTAGCGAATGGGGTGCCTAGCATGTAGAAAAACCCCCAGTCTTACAAAACTCCCGGTTTTTATTTTTTTTTGTTTATTTTAAAATGCATTCCCCTAACCATTCCCTTTCCCCTAACCATTTCTGACTTTCTCTCTGCCCTCTCTATCCCCTATAAGTGATTACAAATAATAGTAGGTAATCTAAGTTCTTGTATACTATTATTGTAAATCCCCTTTTTATATTGTAAATAGTGTCCCGTTATGTTTGTATTGATTTTTACTGTTTTATATTGTATTATATTGTATTCCTTTTTTGTAATCATTTTTGCATTGATTTTTACTGTTTCATATTGAATTTATATAATTTAGGCCTCTGTCTGTAAATTAATGTCAAGTAATGTCAAGTTTCCATTTTGTATGTCAAGCCTCCATCTTGTGCCCCCTGATGTTGTAACCTATGTAAATTAGTTCCTGAATAAATGAGGATGAATGAGGGTGCTTGAGAGACAATGGCAGTAGGTCTAAAAATATGACCAAACCATCAACTCGATGACCTCTGAATGGCCGAACCATCAACTCGATGACCCAACCATCACCCTGCATTGACCCTCCCTGGCTTAAGATTTAGAAGACGATGACTGCTGCAGAAACCAGCCAACCACTGTACCAAGGCTGCACATGCTCATCTGGAACCCTCTAGAACAGGACTGACATTGCCTGGACATGCCCTCCCCATCATAGGTAGTCTGCCCCATAAAAATGGGTAGTGAACACTGTCTCCTTGGCTGGTAAAAATGGTCCTCTCCATCTTTACCAGCACCACACTTGGGACACCCTTTCCATCTTTACCAGCACCTATCCACCAAGAGGCCCTGCCGGTGACCCCCTCTGGCCATCGAGGACCCCAGAGCTAGCCCTCTCTTCAACTTGGACTCTGTTTCTCTTCCCTACCTAGACTCCAACCCTTCCACTGAGTCTTTTTCTCCTGCTACCATTGTAAGTGCTTGTTTGTGTGTAGGAACCAATAACTTCATGGGGCTGTGTAGTGTGTTGTCTTTTTAATAAACCTGTTTTTTTGAAACCCTGAGTTGGGTTTTTGTCTGTTTCCTGTTTCCTCCTTGCCACCACTTATCTGCCCCCTGATCTCCCAGCTTTCTGCCTCAGTTTCCAGCCCTGATCTCCCAGCTTTCTGCCTCACTCTCTTTCCTGGCTGTCTCCTCCTTGCCACCAGGCTTTCTCCCTTGTACCAGTGACCTCGAGTAACCCTGGGGCACCTTAAGTAACCCCAGCTCCCCTCCAGTCTGTGAGTTCTAATCCTGGCCCCAGCAACTTTCACTCCTGGGGCTTTCACTGTCTTATTTTAACCCCCAACCATCTCCCTCCTTCTCCTCCTTCTGGAGATCTTTGACCTTTGATCCCCCCTCCCATAGTCACCAAGCACCCTAGGTATCCCAAGTACCCTAAGCACCACATTACCCAAGTTAGGAACTCACCTGTGTATATGGTGGGTTGTGGGTAGGTGGGTGGTAATTCGTGAACTGGCATGTGGGGAGGGGGGTATCTCATTGTGTGCACGATGTATGAATAAGTGATCCGTGTATGTGTATTGGATGTGTATGGTGTTGGTAGAGAGTGTGTGTGTGTATGCACCTAATTGATTTTTGTATGTGTGGATGCCAAGCCCTCCTGTCTAACAGTTCAATATTGAGATCCTGAGAGTTGGCCTGACCCCACAGGACAACAAGCATACTTGGAAAATCTTCAGACCACTTCTCAAGAGAGCTAAAGTCTTCCAAGCCAACATTTAGGGCTCTGTGTTGTCAAACAATGCACTTTGTGAAAAGGGGAGAGCCTCCAACCAAGAGACAAATCAAAGAAGAATGGAAGTGTCCAGGAGGCATGCTCCATTGTCCTTGTAAGCTTAGTACCTAGCCAATGCCATCAGTCTGCTAAAACTACTGCTATACACTATCTTTTATTAGAGCCACTGAAAAAAATCTTTTGGAACAGCACAAAACACTTGCAGATACTCCGTTTGCCTGAGCACCTGAAAGCTTGCCAAAAAAAGACTGTTGACCAGTGTGACTGCATTTGCTAGGTACCGATCTACAAGGACACTGGAGCATGCCTCCGGGCCAGTTTGATGTTTGTTTGAGGATGGCTTATCCCAGAAGCTGACAAGCAATATGTGAACATGCAAATGGTGGCAGGCAAGGGGTGAGAAACAGGTAGCAGTGGAGAAGAATGCCGACCTCTCGCTGAAGTCTTTGGGTAGAGGCAATACCTGTTCTTGGACCGACAAAACAGTTGACCAAAAAGTTGTTACTGGCAAGCTTTTGGATACACTTGAACCTTCTGAGGCCAAAAAATTGTCAAGCATGACCTTACATGACCACTAAACTAAAACATTATGCCTTTCATGTTGTTCTACAGTGATGGCAATCCCATGCTTCTGAGTACTTGGGCTATGTTGTGCATGGCAAAATTGAGCAATTAATGGTGACGGTGCGCGTTGTGCTTTATTCATGCACCATATAAACATTTAACAGGTCTACTGATTAATGTTTGTTGAGACTTTATAATGGGGTTGAAATCCATAAAGTTGAGACTTTATAATGGGGGGAAGGAGGTCTCCAATTTTTTGCTTGCCCAGGGCTACAATGAATTTGAATCTGCCTGTGGGGGCAGAGGGTGGCAGCAGAGGTGCAAGGGCACAGCTGCCGAAGGTGGCAGGGATCTGGGGGTAAGCAGAGCTGCCACGTGCCAGGCCAGGCCTGAGCTGGTGTGACGTAGCGGCAGTAAGTGGAGGCTGGAAGTGGATCTGGCCAGGGATTTTTGGCTGCTTTTTCTCTCCCTTGCAGAGTCCAGCAGTAATAATTTGGAGGCAGAGGCTGGACCCCTCACTGCCACACTCATTAGCTCCCAATGCCCTTTTCCTGGCAGTGCACATGTGATGTCTCAGGGCAGGCAGCCAAGTGGGCAGTGTCTGGGCTGTGCCAAAAGTCATGCCATTTCCAGTGCGTGTGAAGGTCTCATCCTGGTGATAGATGGTGAGCTTGCCAGCCTCCTGCTTCACACTTCTGGTGGCATGCAACATGGGCCATGACCTCAACATGCGGCACAATGTGCTGCGCTGTATGCATAACCACATGAATCTCATCTGGTCTGCCGTGAACGTTGTGCGTGCCAGGGTGGAGGGGCCAGAGGCAAGCTGGGGGGAAGAGGGCAGATACCTTCTATGCTATGATCCACCTCTTCCTCTTAGTGTGTCTTCCAAGCTGCTCTCTTCAGGGAAAGGGCAGAATGGAGGGGCTCCCCCAGGTCCCTGGGCCATGGCAGGGTCTGGCCATGTTGCTCTGAGAGCAATCTGGCTGGTGTGGGACCCACAGAAGTACAGGCCTTGACCTCTGCACAATGCCCATCCAGTGGGGAAGGAGAGGCTCACATGGCTACAGTCGCTGCAGAGGGGTGGGGACCAGGCGTGGCGAACCAGCTGCTCCTCACCCCAGACAGCTGCTTTGGTCTGCCCGAACTCAGACTCTGGGAACTCCCTCATCGTGGTAACAGCTACCGCCTGGCACTCCCGGCCCCCTCCTTTCACCTGCAAGTCTCCCCACTTCTGGAAAACAACTTGTTTCTGAAATCCCTCTTGGCCCTCAGACTCCAAGGCACAGAGGCCAGGACCCTTACTTCTCTACATGCATAGGACATCCCTATTCAGTTTGTTGCTCAGTTCCTCCAAAGGGACTCCTATGTGCTGAGGTTTTGACAGGGTCCTTTGACACAGCACAAAGATGCGCAGACATCCTCCAGCCCCCGGACCTGCCACACTGGACTGCTGCTTCCCTCCAGCTCCCATTCTCCAGCTCCATCCTTCTTTAGAGTTTCCCTTGTGTCCAAACTGCCCATGTCAGGCCCTCAGCATGAAGTTTTCAGTGCTCCATAGCTTAGCATCCTGTCCATTTGACACTGCATTCATATACTATGGCTGGCTCTGCAGCACCTTAGTAGGCATTTTGTGAGCTGCCAGCAGGATTCATTGAGCAGACAGGGAGCCAGAGCCAGAGCTCTACCCTGAGCTACATGTCACACTCACTCAGTGCTTTGGATGGGCCCAAAGAGCCAACAATTCACACTTGCCAGGCATGGGACTCCTATAACTAACAAGTGAGATGGCCAACATGTGAACAGGCAGACTACTAGCCTCCAGGGGGCTGGGGCCTGACTCCCATGATGGGGCTGGGGCCTGACTCTACCAAATGGGGCTGGGGCCTGACTCCCATGCCCACAGGCAGCAAGCTGATGCTTGCTGCAGCTCAGGGTTTCCAATTCAGAGCACTGCTCCACACCCCCTGGACCCTTCCTTCTGCCCTGTGAGTCTAGCACAGGACGTGAACATGCCTTGCCCCTGGATATGCTCCCTACACAAGCAGGGCTGCTACCAACCAACTGGTCTTGCTTTACTCATACTGCCACACTGGCACCAGGTCAGCTCATCTCCCTCCCCACAGCATAGAGTACAGGTCCAGCCCTGGCACTACCTTCCTCCAACCCAAGCTCATGCCCGTGACCCTGCCTCCCTAGAACCACACTCACATGCATACATTGACCCACCTCTGACCCATACTTTTAAAAAAATAATAAAAAAAATTAAACCCTTGACGGACGGGCCTGTGCCCTGCAAGAAGACATCCCCCTTTTGCCTGCCAACATCATGCAGATCCCAGGACATACAACAAAAGCCCAGGACTGCTTCCTTCTTCGTGTTCGGGCCTCAACAGTCTCAGCTGCCCAAAATTCAAGCAGCCCAAAAACCTTCCATTTTGGCCCCACAAGTTCCTCACACACACACACTGTGTGCGCCGATTGAAGCACAGGCCTAAATCTGGGGCCCAAATGGGATTCAACATGCCATGGGAAGGCCTGCACTTTTCCTCCCCGGACCCTTTCCACTAGGGTTTGGTTCTGGGGCACATGGCAGCATCCATGTGTTGTGGTGCAAAAAAAAAAAAACAAAACTGGGATGGGGGGGGGGGGGGAGTTGTGCAGCTGGGAGGCACACACACACAAGCTTGAATTTGCAACTGTCTGGGTCTGCAGTCAACACACTCCTAGGCCACACAAGCAGGCCAAAACCCCACCCAAGCTCATTCCCATGACCCTGCCTCCCCAGCACCCATACATGTGTTGATCCACCTCTGGCCCACATTTTAAAAAATAATAATAATAAAAAAAATAAATAAATTTAAACCCTTGACAGACAGGCCTGTGCCCTGCACGAAGAGGCCACAGGCAGCCACAAACACACCCCCTTTTGCCTGCCAGCATCATGCTTTTGTGAGGAAGAGAAACTTGCCCCCATCCCAGCACTGCCGGCCACTGATGTACCTCACTCTATGGGGACCAACCTTCTGGTGTCTCCAGGACTGCCTAGGATCCTGCCTTAATTGTGGGGGGCAAAGCTGGGTCTGCTCTGCTCTCTTCCTTGCAGCCTCCAGCACTGACAGTGGAGGAAGGTCTGCTTCAGAGGCTGCTCCACAGCCAACAGCTTTCCCATTGAACTTTGGTCCTTCCCTCGAGGACTATCTCTGAGAGGAGTGTCCCGGGCAAGTGTGGAGCTTGCTTCCTGCTAACACATGCATCCGCTCATGCTACTCTAGTATGCTTTGCAAGGGTAGCTGTGACAACTTTTATTATTTCTATTATTATTTTATGCTACGATTTAGTTGGTCTAATAAAAAAATATCGCCTCTGACCCAACAGCTTTGTGGACTAATAGTGTCCCTATGCTTGAAGTAAGACATTTGTGCCTGAAAGCTTGCAAAGAACAAGCTATTTAGGTGGTCTACAAAATGATAGCAGATCTACCCAAAGAACCTGGCCTGCCTATAGACCAACACAGCTACAACCAACAACCCTGCTACACCAAAGCATCCTTGTCACAGGAGCAAACTCGGGTCCTCTCCACAGAGCTGATGCGATCAGGAGGCACCACAAAGCAAAGGAAACCAGCAATCAGGACTCATGGTAGACCAACACAATTTTGGGGGGGGTAAAAAAAAAAAAAAAGTCTTTAATTGCAAGCTTTTGGTTACAAACACCCTTCATCAGGCATTGGGAAAAGATTGTTGTGACACGCTAGCTGGTAGTGATTTGGCCCAGGGGTTTTGAAAGGGTAAAATATGATGGGAGGGCTTGGGATTCCCTTGCCTCACCAATCAGGCCCCTAGGGTCACCTGGAGGGGGATAAGAGGGGCAGCACGGCTGACTCAGGAGAGACTGACCAGGCAAGAGCTGGGCCAGCGGGGCAGGAACAGTTGCCTCAGAAGAGCCTAAAGGAGTGGGACCTGCAGGCAGCGGTTGAACTCTCAGCAGCGCAACCAGCAGGAGAGGAGCCAGCCCTGCTCAGCTCCAAGATCCCCAGCAGGAGAGCTTCCCCAGCTGGCTCCAGCAGAAAGCTGTGCAATGACCTGAGAGGCTTCCTTCCCTGCTTCCAGTTTCTCCAGCAAGAGGCAGAGCAGGGGCTTCCAAAAGGTCAAAAGCCCTAGCAGCAAGGACTTGGTCTAATAGTTGTGTCTGTGTGGTAGAGTTTCTCCCTACCATGTGAGGGATCTGAGTTCAAGTCTTAGTTATGGCAAATAGGGGTGAGTGAAGTCCTTGTTGGAGTGGAGGGGGTCATTGTATTTTCCCTCTTCCCCCCTCCGGGTACCTATGCCGTATATCGCTTGTTATTTAGCATTTTGTATTTTATGCATTTTATATTTTGTCAATCAGTATTGTTTATTGTGTTGTTTGCATTTTATATTTTATTAAACCTGTCTTTTGTTAACTGGAAGAATATGTCTACAAATGTGAATGCCTAACCTTTATTGAATCCTGTCCCCTCAGGGTATTGTAGTGTCCCTTATACCCCCTGGTTTATATATGTTATGTTCCCACCACTGTTTCTCTCATTAAAAGTTGTATGGTTAAAGTTCACATTGGTGATCTGGCTCTTCTCAATAGGGAAGGAGGGTCCCTACACCTCCCACCTGCTCTGATCCCTTCAATTGGAGAGGGGGTACGACCACTCGAGTTACATTGTAAAAGTTCTCCTGGGTAGAAATGAAAGTTCATATTTCATACGATGTCACAGAAGAGTCAATAGATGGAAAACTCCTCTAGGCAGTCCATTCATAGCTGGTATAGAGTCTCTCACCTCTTGTGAGGTTCTGTGATGATGCAAATTGCCTTGAAACAAAGGCAGGAGCAGTGTCTCAGGTTCAGGTGGTCACAGTCGCTTCCTGCTTGGGAAAATACGAAGATTTCATTAGGAATGCACCCACATGAGCAAGCCAGCACTACCGCAGCCCGTGTGAACTCAGCAGGGTCTGGGCAAGTGGGGAAGTGGGACAGAGCAACAACCCTGGCCTTCTCCTGCTCACCTGCAAGTAGGGCATGGCTGAACCCTCTGCTCTCCAACACACCTCCTGCACCCGGCAGCTGCCCTCCAAGCTCAGCCTGCTCCTTTCCCCGTGTAGCAAATGCTGCTCCACTGCAGCCCTCGCCCCAGCAGAGGCTGTGACCACTTTCTCACAAAGGCAGGCTCCTAGCCTTGGCTCCATCGCCCTGGCCCAGGGGAATACTGTTAAGGCAAACATTTGGACTCTAGATGCTTCTCCTTGCTTGGCTCCTGAGACCTGGTCACGGGAGCCTCCAAACCGTTCCAGTTATTTAATGCAACCACCTCTTCAATCCTCCTCTCCCCTGAAGCAACAGGCTGCCTTTGGTGGCTTGCTGCACACTTACGATGTCCATCAATACCAGACAGGCCTCTCACAGTGAAAAAACATTTCCTGAGCACCTTTCCTTAAGTAGCCATGTCGACATCTCAGCATCATTTGGCTACATTTAGAGCCTGTAAAGGCTCCCAGCCAATGGGTACTCGTCACTCCCTGTGCACATCCTCATCTGGCACCAGAACCACCACTTGTCATCGCTGCCAAGCTCCTTGATTTCAGAACTGCCCTCGGCACCCTGCTCTGGCCACAAGCCAGGCAGCTGCACCCTGGCACGTCAACTCGGGCCTGGCTGCAAGGCCTGCGAGTCTGCGGCTCCTTCCGATGCTCAGCGGATGCCTGCTCTCCCTCTACCCTGTCGCTTGGCTGACTTCACCCGGCCCTTTATGGCACAGCCCCACTCCTTGCTGGTTCTGATCCCCATGTCCCAAGTCTGGCACCGGCTCCCAGGAAGTCTTCCTGACCACAGTTCCCTGACTCTCCCAGCTCCACATGGGGCTCTGGGCACACACTGTCAGGCAATGCAGAAAGGAAACCTGCTCTCTGCTTGGAAACCTCTCAGTGCACAGAGCACCTCTGAGCTTAACAGGGTGACAGATTCACTGCTGCTGCTGCCCCGTCTCTCCTTCTGCCACCAACCTCTTGCCACCTGGCAGCGAGGCCAGAGGAGCTCCTAGGCACAACATAGTGCCAGACAGGATCCCACACCAGCTCCAGCACAGGCACTTGTGCAGGGGTTGCACATTACCTACTGCTTGTCGTCGTCCCCACAGCTCTGCTGCTTCCTGCACCCAGGCTGCCCCCTCCTCAGCTAGCACCGTTCCAAGACCCCTTCTCCATGTGCTGCTCTCCCTGCACTGCACTGCACTGCGTGGGATGCAAGCACAGGATCTGAGGGTCTTGTGGCAATTGCTAAGAACCACACCATGGGAGAGCAGCTACCCCAACTTGATATACCAGGAGGGGACATCCTATTGGGGAGGACTACACATGGAGCTATCCATACTGCGAGCACAAAGGACTCATCTGTCCCAGGAGACTAGCAAAGCATGCTCTGCATGGCCCTTTGCATTCCTGCCATCCCCTGCAGGAGATGACTTGAATAACTGCCGAGTCATGTACCACACTACCCCCTCCCTCACCACAATGACTGAATCTGGTGGTTTCCCACCCCAGTTTCTTTTCTGCAGCCTTTGGCAACATCCCCTCATCCCCAAAACATTCTCCATGCAGGATGGATTTTATCTGGGCCCCAGACACATCCCGCTGCAAGGAAGGCCAGTTTGGTGAGCAAAGTGCCATGCCAAGACCAGCATTCAGGCCTTATCTGTGACACACACCCCGTGTGCCCTCAGGTCTGGCCATTCAGCTCCCTCACACCTTAGCTCCCTGGCTAGAAGGCAGGGACAGCTGTTCTCTACCCTGTCAGTTAGCAACTGTGAGGGCCGAGGCAGCATGGGGATTCAGGCCAAAGGACACAGGGGACCTTGGCTGCTGCACGTTGGGGGCATTCACAATAGAGACGTTGCCACTGCTGTGTCACTGTCACAATGCATGGGGGCCAGGGACACTGGGCCCCTGGCACACATTACAGGTGAGACAGGAGGGCCCAGATAATTGCATCCTAAATAGTGACCCAGCCACACCTCCGTGCCCCAATAGCACAGGAAAGAAGCAACACAGAAGCTGTGCAATCCTGTTGAGGCTGGTTTGCATGGCACCTTCCACTGAAGCTGAGGCAGGCCCCATTGAACCCCAGGATCATGCTGGAGTCATGAACCAACTCTAGAGGAAAAGCTGGAGCACAGTTGGCCACAGATCCACATCATCCCCCTCATCGCCTCCATGTCATCTGGCACATGCATTCCCCACGGTCCTGCTCTTGTCCTTTGACTCAGCACACCACTGACTTAGCTGGCAGCGATGGGTGACAGGAAGGCCCGCTGGCAGCAGGTCCCTGGGATGCAAGAAGAGCTGCCTTCTGGCAATGCAGGGAGAAGCTGAGTGCATGACAGACGATGGGCTTGGGTTTGCAACCACACAGTTGAAACATGCACACCCCAGCACAAGCTAGGCCTTGGCCCCTGGCGTGGCTTCCCCCACATCCCAGTACATTGGAGAGGGCAAACCTGGGAACCAGGAGTGTGGTCTTTCCTCAGACAGGTTGGCGACAAGGCCCGGCACAGCTCTCCATCCACCTGCTTTCCACAGCAGGCGAGGTCTATGGAGGACATTCCCTTGAGAGCAGAGCACAGCTCCACTGTGGAGGGCCCTCACTGCATGCCTAGCCCTGGGGATGGGGAGCCCCAAGCATTACCTTGGGGACTCAGGATGGCAGGGACTGCTCTCTCCTGGGTGCTGGCCCTGAGCCCTGCCAGCCCAATGATGCTCCAAGCTGGATTTCCCTGGACTCCCTGTGCTCATTGCCCTTCCCTTTGCAGCAAATACCCACACTCACCTTGCAGATGCTCTGGCCCTGGCTCAGACACCATCCAGCCCTCTTGCACTGCTCGCTGCCTTTCCCAGGTGCCAGAGGAAAATACCATCCCACAAGAGCATGAGAGCCCATGGCCCCAACCACAGAACAGACCACACGGGGCTCTCACGCAACCTGAGTGAGTCCTGGAGAGCTCCACAAACAGCTGAAAGAGAGGGGCTCTGCACTTCCTGCTGGGGCTGTGTGGGGCATGGGCCTCAGCACTGTCTCTGGCCTGGCTGGGGACCGGCTCCTTGGCTACCACAGCTTCACGCTGCAGTCGGGGAGGTTTTCCAGACATCCCCATGTCCAGAGCAGAGCACAGCTGCCACACCATTGCATGGACCCATGTTCATCTAGGCCACATCATGACTTCACAGCGTCACTGCCCTGCCCCTGTCTCCAAGGACTCAGCTTACACAGCCATCTTCGAAGGCAGCTCAATGTCAAGGACTGTATCGTTCTGGACGATGAATTAAGTTATGAAACTCATAGCCTAGCATTTTCATGAGCCAGGGAACAGGAAGTCATTCGGGATAGCCAGGGCTCTTCCAAGTCCCCAGCTGATGCTGGGATTTACAAGGCATTCATGGCCATGCTCTGTTCTTATCCCAGCCCTGGAAGTGCAAGTGCATGGCTCTTTCTTTCAGGGTGGAAACCAGCACCTGCCCCTGCCTTGAATAAACCCTCTTGTCCTCCATGGGCTCCCAGGGAGGCCCGGTGTTGTGTAAGGCCTGGCTCTCAGTGACAGTTACATAAAGGGCGGCGTCTTCAAAGCCACGGCTTTGTTCCTTGCTCATTCTGGTCAGAAACAAGCTGTTTCCTGGCCCCCGGTCCCCATTCATGTGGACATCCTGCCGCTACTAAACAGCACTTGTTTGGGAACTTTCACAACATGAAAGCTGCCTTTGATTTCCTCAAAAATTCAACATTCATTGCCCCTCCATCAGACTATCACCTGCATACTCTAACACCAGCATTTCCCTTTTGGACGCTATGATCCATATGCAAAATGGTTAAATTCAAACCACCATATACAAGAAATCCATAGACCAACTTACATATCTACACAGAACCAACAACCACCCTAAACACACCAAGAAAGCTGTAATTTATAGCCAAGCTCACCAATACTGCCGAATTTGCACTGAGGAGAACACCTATGATTGCCACATCACAAATCTCAAAAGGGCCTTCAGCCAAAAAGGAGACTTCTTCGGAGAGATATATTGCTCTTCTGAAACAGCCACCCGAATATCACGTGAACATTTGCTACAGTACAAAAAGAAAATCCCCATAAAAAGAAACATCTGCTGCAGTACAAAAAGAAAATCGCACACTATTAGTGATGACATATCCCTGGAACCTACACAGAAAATCTTCAAACTATTGCAACCTATTTACATTCTCATTGCCATCCTGTCATACTTGTAGATGCTCTCATTCCTTGGAGTTTCAGAACAGCAGAGGCCTATGCCTGAAGAAGAGTCATTATGCCCAAAAGCTTGCTAAGACCTTTTTTCCAACTACTCAAATAAAAGAGATCACATCTACTCAAAGAACCTTGCCTGCATATGTCCTTAGACCAACATGGCTACAACCAAAAACCCAGCTTTACATACATTACACTTAATGAAGAGAGAGCAGGTAGATGAATGTCTCTAAACACTCTCAGCAACCTTTCATACCAGGAACTGGCATTTTAATCATTGGCACTGGCAGGGCTTTCCTCCTGCCGTTGGAAGAAAGCCCCATGGACGCTGCAGCAGATGCTGCAAAGCCACCGGGGCTGAAGTGCAATAAATGCATGCCAACACAGGCAATGCCCTTGCAGGCAGCCACGTGGTTTCCTCAAGGTCAGGCTTGTTGAGAGCTCCGGCATCAAAATGCTTTCCTCAGAATAACGCAGCTGCTCAGCTCTTGTTGGCATGCCAGGATTGTCTCCTGCCATGCACAGCCTCAAAATAGTCTCGCCAACCCTGTATCTCCACAGAGAGGGGCTGTGGAGGCTGGAGGTTTCCCAGAGCACTGCTAAGGGACCAGTCTATGAGATGATGCCCTGGGCAGGGCAGGGCAGGGATGAGAGGGGCGCTGTTGCATCTGTACATCTCCCGGGGGTCACCCGCCTACAGGCACAAGCTTCAAGGGAACAGATTACCCCTTCACAACCATGGACCACAGTGGCCAGAATGGGACAGGGCCCCGTTGCTGGTCCCAGTTACTGGCAGGGGAAGAGGAGGCAGGTTTGTGCCAGGCTGTGCTCACGCCAGACCCCAACCATCATCCCTCGTCTCTCCACCTACTCAGCTCTCACATGCTTTGTCTCCAGGCTGAGCTATCAGGGAGCTGGGGTCACAGACCGGCTTTCCCTAACAAACAGGACCAGGAAGCAGTCCTTTGCCTTGGGCCAACCTGCCTCTTCCCTCCTCTGCCATGCCACTGCCAGCAACAGTGACCTGGAGTTTTCCTCTAAACCAACTCCTCAGGGCTGCTCCTGTCTGGGACCAAATCCACCAAATCAGTTCCAAATTCTAACAACTGAACAGAGCTCAGTGCTTAAGGGAGCAACCCCCTAGCACCATAAATTGTGTAGCCATGATCCTCCTCTCACAGCAGCCACCCTGCCCCCAGTGTGAGAGACAGGTCTCTCCATCCTCCACTATGCTAAGTCATCCAAAGCTGGGAGGAAGGGGATCTCCCCCACCACCTGGGCCAATGCCACTGTTGCAGCATCTCCTCTGCCATTTGTAGGCCCTCTGCCTGCCCGCTGCACCTGGGGGAGCCTGCAGCCAACAGCAGCCCTGCACCTGCAGGACCCTTGCAGGGGCACATGTGACTGAGATGGACTGAGCCTGCCTGCTGCAGGCTTATACAGTGTCCTGACCCAGCTCCCTTTCCCAGCTGTACCCACTGCCTTTCTCCTACAGGTTGCATGGTACCACGCCACTCCCTACCAAACTTGCAGCCTGCCAACGCCACCTTCACGCCCAGCACCTTTCCGCCAGGAAAAAAACACCTGGAATGCAGGGGCGGGTTCTGCTCCAACGAGGAGCCTCTTGGACACACTCCTCTGCTTCTTTGTATGGTTTTTCTAAATAGCAAGGGCTTGAGGGACATGCTGTTTAGTTGCATCTCTAACGCTGACTGCAGCTTGGGAACTGCTCCCCAAGACCTTGTGGCCTGCCTGTCCGTCTCTGGAGTCTCTGCTGAAAAACAGGTTGTCTGCCAGCACATCGAGGCTGAGAGCTGCCGGTTTGTATATGCTGCCCTTGTCCCAGAACTTGGGAACTGCTTCTGTCCACCCCCATCCTATCCTTGGCTTCCCAGTAGACCTCTGCCTGCAGGGCTCTGAACACTGGCCACAGGATTTTATTCCTGGGCAGTCCCAGGAGCATGGGGCTCATCTCTGGGTCATGGCAGCTGCACCAGCAGTGGTTGCTTTTGCCACAAGGGAAATGTCAACTGTGCAGAACAGGGCTCTTCCCCCTCTGCTCTCATTTGCTGATCTCTTTAAATATCCATTCAATTTCTACACAATATCAACACATCCAATCCATCTGAATCCTGACAGAGGTGCAGGGAAGCTCACAGAAGACATCAGAATAATGAGACCTAGGATGTCAGAATAACACAAGGACCCCTAAACAACATCTCTGCCAAGCTCTGTTTCCTAAACAGCTGCCAGGCCTGGGCCCAGGCCCTGGCAGACCTGAGACAGGGACATCCAGGGCTGAGTGCTGAGACCAACCTCCCTCACATTCCTGCCAGGCAGACTTGGTGTGCTCATACAAATCCCAGACCCATCGCACCGGCAAGAACCCACGAAGCTCATGTCTAGTCCAATCCTTGCCTGAGACAGGCCAGCCCTGTCCAAACCACCCTGTACCAAACCATTGCCTGGCCTCTTAGCAAAATGACAGTCAGCCCTGACACCGTGCCAGATATCACACCCGACCCTGTCCCCGGGAAATCAGGGGGGAACACAGCAGCCGACAGCCTGGTGCTGTAAAAGGTTGTGCGGCCATTTGCCAGCTCAGAAGGGCTTCGGGCAATTGATGAGATGTTCCCACCAATCAGGTGATGGCAGGGGAGGCTTACCCCACCCCTACCCAGGGGTGAAGCAAAGAGCCGGACCTGGATGAGGACTAACCTCACTCTGATTGGTCCATTTCCAATCTGGGAATAAAAAGGCAGCGCCCAGCACACAGGGCTGCTGCACCAAAGGACATAGAAGAGGGCAAAGAACAGCTGGCAGAGCTAGCCAGCGGGGCAAAGCTGTTGCCCCTGAAGAGCCCGAAGACTCTTCACCAGATGGGGAGCAGCAAGCAGCCGTATCCCCCAGCCCCATACCGTGTAGGAGTACAGCGAGCGGTGCACAGGCCGGTGCATGGAGGGTCCAAGAGGAACTGAGACACTGGGAGTTGCTTGAGGCATGCAGCCAGCACTCAATGCACAGTCAATGCACAGAGGGTCTGGGAGTGGGCTCAGGTCTCCACCCCCTGGCATAAGGTAGAGGCACCAGTGCATGGAGTGGTGCACCGGGCCCCAAGTGGGCCAGTAGCCGGGAGAGCCCAAAACAGCTGAAGGCCCCCCCTGCCGAGGGAGGAGACGCCTTGCCTGGGGAGATGAGGACAGCTTCACTGGGCCTCAGAGTTGTGAGTTGCTGGGGAAGGGGATTCCCACAGGGAAGAAGGGATCTCCCCCTGGTCAGTTAAAGGTTATCTAGGCTGGGATTGAGAAGGGCCTGAAAGGCACTAGGGATCTTTTCCCTCTTCTTAATTTTAGGGTCCTATTGCTCTAGGGTAACATGGATTATTCTTCTGGTTTTTGTTTGTGTACCCAATCCCCTGCATCTCATATTTTGCAAACCCTCCACCTTATATTTTGTTAACTTGCATCTCATACTTTGTAGATTCGTATTTTATTAGAGCATAAGATTGTTTAAGGAGGTTCCTGCCTTGAACTTTCTGATCCTACTCCTGGGTGTATCTGCAGTAACAGAGCTGTCTATGACTCCTATGTTTTACCTGTAAATACCTTTATATGATAACTTTAATATAATATTAAATTTGTACATAGTTAAGTTTTATTAAGTGTCCTGGCATGGCTCTATAGGGGAAGGAGGGAACTGCATTCACCCCACAGCACACCTGCCCTGCTAACATTCCCTTCAATTGGAGAGGGGAGTATATAATTGGGTACTATCCAGGCTACACTTTTTAAGAGACACTCGAGAGACCCCAGGCTGAGGTCGTGTCCCTGCTGCAGAGCAAGGCAAAACCCCCCATTCCGTACCAATCTGACCGGGGTAAAATTCCTGCCTGCCCCAATGTAATGTCAGTCTGAGGCTGAGCCGAGGGGTTCAATCCTCTAGGCAGGACCCGGAAAGGTTGGTCCCAGCACAAGTGTTGGAACAGCCAACACTGGCCCGGCCCCTCTGGGAGAGACAGAAAATAAACACACACCTGATGGGACCTGCTCTTGGCTGACCTTAGGGTGGAAGGGAGAAGGCTTCCTCATAGATGTTTACGCTGTTTAGGGACTCATAGGTCTATACCAACAACATGAATTGTGCCTCAAAAGCTCCTGGGAGCCAGCGCAGAGTCTGGAGCCCTGGAGTGACATGCTCCTGGTGGGCCTGTGCATTGCAATATCAGCCTTGGGATTCTGGAGGCACAGACAGTGCCGGTGCCAGCCAGCTATGAATCTGAAAGAGAAGGCTGTGGCCTTCTCACTATGTAGAGCTGGTGACCGCTGTCACCTGGAGAGCCCACTGCAGCAGATGATCCAGGAGCACCCGGAGGTGGCAAGCCTGCACAAATGGGTGTCCCAGTCACCCCCCAGGCAAGTGGTGTGCCCACCACCATCATTTCTGCCTTGTCTGGATTCAGCTTCACTCGGTTCTTCTGCACTCAGTCCCCAGCTGCCGCCGGGCACTGGCAGAGGACAAAGACTGTGCGGCCAGCTTGGAGGAGGAGAAGTCGAGCTGGATGTTGACAGCATCCCGATGGTGCTTCACTCCCAGTCTCCACGGTCTTGCACAGGGGCCTCACATAGACGTAGCCCAGGAAGGAGACAGGGAGAAGTCCTAAGGAACCCCACGGGAAAAGACTCAGGGGAGAAGCATGTGCCCATCACCACCCTGTGGGGCCTCCTGACTAAGAAAGAGCAGAGCCAATTCAGAGCCGGCCGCAAATCCCCACCAGGTCCTGTCAACACTTCCTCAGCGCCTCATGGGTACTCATATCAAAGGCTTCTGCAAGACCTGCTATGATCAGCCTCCCCCCATCCTTCTCTAGGCAGAGATCATCTGCCACCATCACTAGCATGGTCTCTGCACTAGGTCTAAGACAAAACGGGCTGGCACAGGTCCAGCATCCTACAAGGGGGGGCTGGACCTGGGGCAGTGACTGGCTGGGGAGTCAGCGTCAAGATATGGCTTCTTGCACACACACCAGACAGTCTCAGGCTTCAGACCCTCCAGGACCCTGCAGGGCAGGGTCCCAACACCCATGCCAGCGGTGGCCCCCAGTCTCCCACCAATGGTTTTTACAAGCTTGGAGCTTGGCCAGAGGAACCCTGCCCCTCCTCAGCTCCGGTGTCAGAGTACCAGCAAGCCCCAGAATGGAACTTGAAGCCCAGCACTGTGATACCGAGTGTGAATTGTGCCAGCCTCTCACCTCGGGCAGCTGTAACCTCGTGCTGCTGGGGCATAATTCACCCAGCGCCACAGCCAAGGTGGCATATAAGCAGCCACCTTAGGGCATAGCTCCAGAAGGCCCAAGGGCAGAGAGAAGGGCACAAACACACACACAGGACCAAATCCCCCTCCTACTGTGCAGAAGGATGGCACCACTGGTGATGGCAATGGTCAGGAGATGCTAGTGCTCCACCACCTGCACCCCCCTGCCTCTCAATCCACACATGCCAGCTGCACAGCATCCTGGAAGCTGACAGGGAAAAGCAGGGCAGCGGCTTCTGAGCATGCCAACCTGCAAATGTCCCGTTCTCTGGGATGGCACTGCTACAGCTGATGTAGCTCCCTGGAAGGGATGATACACCTTGGATTTCCCCACCAAACTTCCAGCTCCATGGGCTTTATGGATGGCAAGGGTGGGCTGTGCAGGGAAGAGCTGAATAGGTCCTGGCCACCAAGGCAGTGCTGGGGGTCATGTCTCATCTGCAAGTACACAGCCAGGCTGGATGCCCTGGGTGCCTTGAGCCCAAATGCCTAGCTGGCTTGTACATCCCCTACCAAAGCGCCCAATGTCCTGGAGGGCTGCCCAACACCTGCTTTGCTTCCAGGCTACCCCTGGAGTCAGCACCACTGGAAATGCCTGTTTCCTCCATTTTCCCTTTGAGGCCCTTTGCACAGAGAGGCAGAAACAAGAAACAGCAGAGGCATAACCTCGCTACCCCTCTCCAGCTCCTGAATGGGGCTGGCCAAGCTCCTCGGCTGGTTTGGTCCACGATGACACTGCACACCAGGGACCCAACAGGCCCACTACATGGCAGCTACACTGATCACAAGACTTCCCAGCTATAAGGAAAACAGCACAGTGGGAGAGGGCAACTTAGATGGGAAAAGGCAGGAGAGAAGGGCCAGTATGGGCTCAGGCACTGCAATGGTCTGAGGAAGGTGTGGGCCCCCTTCAATCCTAGAATCCAAGAAGTAGGGGGAAAGGGACCCCCAGAGTTCACCCCCAGCTTGAGGCAGGGTCATCGCTGTCCAAATCATAAACTGCTGCCACTTCGTGGGGCCCTGCAATGAGCCCCTGTTGCCACCCAGGGGAGCTTGAGGCTGCCTGTGCCTGGAGGCCATCTTTAACACCTAGCCCTACTCCCTGCTCCCTGGCCAGCTGTGTTTCTGGCCAGGAGCAGCTTGCAGAGCATGCGGGGGTGGGGGAGGGGGGGGGAGCATGTGGCAGCTCTCGCACAGCATCCATCTCCCCTGGTAGCAATGCTTAATGCCCCAGGCTCCCGCTGGCTACTGTGCTGGCTCTGCTGGCCCAGCACACTGGCTGGCCTGTGACTGTCTGGGCCCTGCTGGCTCCCCTACCTGCAGTGACCACCTGCCTGGCCCCACTGTGCCATCCCAGGGCCACTGCCACTGCACAGCCTGGACCCCATCCTGCTGTCTGGACCTTGGGAGGGACGCTGAGGATGAGCTCCAGGACACCATCGCTGAGGGACCTCATCCTCCTGGGCCTCCAGCCCTGCATCTGGGCCCCCAAAAACCCTCAAAAACATTGGAGCACCCACTCCACACGAAGTGCTGCTGCACCTCCACCTCTTCCCACAGAGCTACAAGGTTGCCAGTCTCCTCCTGTGACTAGTTGGGGCCCCAGGTGATGGCATATGGTGTCATTATTGAGGCCATTGGGGCTCCCACACTGGCTTTCTAGGCTTCTGCAAGACTGTCCCTGTGCTGCCAGGCCTGGGCAGCTGCCTGCAGTGTCCAGTGCAGGGGCATTAAATGGGCCTAGCAGCTGCATGGTGAGGTGAAGCCCTGCAGCACGTTCAGGGTCCAGGCAGACTCCTGAGGGTTGCCTGAGTGCAGATGGTGTTGGTCTGGCTGAGGGCAGCTGGTGTTGGCTGGGCTTGGGTGATGACAGGCCTAGCAGAAGTCTAGAGCACCCTGCAGGGTGGGATGGCATGGGCCTGGGAGCTGTGCAACACTGTGGTGCCAGGCAGTGGCACTGGTGTTCAGGCAGGCTAGCATGGGTAGCTGTGGCCTGTGTAGGGGCAGCAGAGGGCAAGAGCCGCCCCCTCTCGCCCCAGGCTCCCTGCTGTTGTGCCCCAGGGCTCAAAATGCCTGCAGTTTTTTAAAGGGCCTGGGGCTGCCATAGAGGCAGACCAGCTCTGTGGCAGGAGGGCTGAGCTCAGGCTGGCCCTCTAGTGGCAGGGCTGACCAGCAGCAAATCTGGTCCCGGTTGGTGTCTACAAGTATGTTACTGTGCAGTAAGCACTTACTGTTAAATGTGCTACTTGCATTTGTATGGAGTAGCAAAGTTTACTGTGCAGTAAGCACATACATGTGTAGACGTGCACGCATACTATGCAGTAAACTATGCTACTGTGCAGTAAAGCGTCTCATGTAGACACACCCAGCATGTGTTGAAATGAAGGGGGAAGAAACCCTTCCCGTAGCAATATGAGGTGAGGCAGAGCCAGCCAGTTATTATAGCTTTGACATGAATTCAATTAAAATCTTGAGGTGCACGGCGATAAGCTCAAATTGAACAACTAAAATGTCAATGAAATTCCAGCAAGGTATCTTAACAAGCTGGGGGGACTAGCTTCAAATTTCCTTTGTACATGAGGGAATTGAACACGATGCCTGTTCCACTGATCAGGTCACAGTGATGGCAAGCTTTGATTATCTTAGTGAGACAAGGTGATTCTTCAGAACACATGTCCCTGGAGAAAGGCAGCAAGCAGGGGGAGGACATTGAAATGACATAATGCAGCTGAGCCTCTGGAAAGTAACAAATGCAGACCGGCAGAATGAGAACTCCTCCTCAAAACCCTTATGGAAAGGGTCAGAGTTGGTCGTTTTAAGCACAGAAATATGTAGCCTGATTTTTAAGAGTTTTTATTGGGACTTTGTAATTCAGAGGGTCAGATCAACATTTTCCCATTTGGCCTTAAAATCTATGCACCGGTGTAGAAATAGGCCACAAAATTGCACCGAGTGGTTCTTGAATCAAGTACCATGACTTTGGTTTGAGTGGTAGCAGGCCTTTTGAAAAGCCATATCCTTGATTGAAAAGATTTAAGTGGCAGAGAATCTATTGCCTTCCAAGGCGAGCTGTTCCATGACTTCCACAGCTTTAACAGTCTGAACCTTGTTCCTAGTAGGAACGGGTCTACTTTCAGCTTCTGCTCCATGAATCTTGTTCCATCTTTGTCAGCTAGATGGAGTGGTCTTTAACCATTGGGAATCTCCTCCCTGTGGAAGTACATACAGGCTGTGGTTCAGTTACCTTTGAAGAAAGTTGTTTTTCAAATAGAGACACTGGTACTTGAGCTCAACCAGGCTTCTTCAAGCTTATAGGGCATTTTCCAAAGGCACAAAGGACAGGTAAGATGCCCAGCTCCCAAATGAAAATCAATGGAAACTGGGTGCCTAGCTTAGGAGGTGGGCACTCAGGCTCCTCTGATATCTTCTATATCCTAATGGAATGATAATAATGGAGAGTCTCCTCTGATGTCTAGCATAGCATAAAGGAATGTGATCAAATGATCATTTAAGCATGGCGTCTCAGATAAGTCATTCACTGCCTCTGGATCTGCAGTTGTCAGTGAAATGGGGAGAGCGAAAATAAATGGAGAATCAAGTTCCCCTCTGTTCTGCCAAGCTCTTCCCTCCTCTCTTTCTGAGGGCTGCTTTTGAAATCCTGCCCTCTTTTTCCCTCTGGCCTCTGCTACTCCTAACTCTCAGATCACACAAAAAGGGCAAAGATTTGCAAACTGATCTAGAAGGAAGGGGAGGAGAAATAAAGAAGGATAAGAGTGAAGAAACAGGACATCTTAGCACCTCAGCGATGTTTGTCAGGACAGAGAGAGAAAGTCTATGACTTCATGTCTGGTCATGTTATTCATCCAGCAGTGAATGCACTTGATGTGGAGAGAACAGAGAGGAAACTAAAAAAGACAACCACTCTTCAGCACCAACTGTTCCTAACGGATAGTCAATAACAAAACCTGCAGAGAAGAAATGGACATGGCAGAAGAGGATTTAAAACAAACAAGCTATGAAATGATATATCCTGGGAGAAGAGAAGAAAACAAACCCTGATTTTAGGGGGAAAAAAGATTGCAACTCATGAGAGATGAACTTGCATCTAGTATTTTATCAGCCCAGATTTTGCTTGTGTGCACATGACCTAACCAAGGAAAATCTAATAAAACAGACTGACATAGGAATTTCAGCACCTAAAAATGGGAGAAGTATTAGCCAACTCTTTGGTTGCTTAACCATTTAGAAAAGAGGCAGAGAGGCACCTAGTAAGATTGACAAAAACATTTAGTTTGGGTGAGGCCAGCCAAGTACCATGAAAGTCAGTAGTAGGAGTCAGGCACCTAAACTCCTTGGGAATGTTTGTTAATTCCAGTGAAGCTTCCAGTCTGCCTACCTTTATTAACTCGTCTCCAGGCCCACACTGTATTTTGGGGCCATATAAACGCCAACTTGAACCTACTCCACTGGGGATATAAATTAGTGATTAGAACATTATTTGTATTCCTGTAACATTTACAGGCCTCTGAACATCAGCTGAGATCCACTGTGCTGGTCTCTACATAAGCATAATGGCAGGAAACAGTCCTTATCAGAAATAACCTGCAATACAAGATGAGCACAGAATGGGGTAGCTCAGAGAGGAAAAATGAAATGCTGCATATCACACACACCAAGCAGTTGAGTAGTAGAGATGGGAATAGAATTGAGGATCCAAGCTGTGGGGGAATGCCAGCACATCTGAGGACAGGGTAAGGATCCAGAATGACCTTGACAGGCTGGTCCTATGGGCTCAATGCAATCATATGAGGTTCAATAGGACCCTTCATCTGGGTAGGAGGAACCCTCATCATAACTATACGATGAGTGGTAGTTCCCTGGGCTGACACTGCATCTAAAAGGGACCTGGGGATAACAATCGACCAGAGGATGAACATGAGCCATCAAAGTGATGAAGTCACCAGCAGGGCAAGTAGACCTCTGGTGTGTATCAGCTGATGCATTGCTAATAGATCCAGAGAGGTGCTCCTCCCCCTCTATTCAGCACTGGTCAGACCCCAGCTGGAGTACTGTGTCCAGTTCTGGGCACCACCCTTCAGGAAGGATGTGGATAAGCTTGAAAGGGTACAGAGAAGGGTCACCCATATGATCGGGGCCTAGATAGGCCTCATAGGCCCTATGAGGAAAGACTCCAGGAACTGTTTGTTCAGTCTGAGTAACAGAAGACTGAGAGGTGACTTTATAGTTGCCTACTAGGGGTGTGCAAAACAGGCCCTATTCGATTTGGATTTGGCCTGAATCAGGAAGCAGCTGTGTCCAGTGTCGAGGACTGCTGCCTGTTTAGTCTATGACTGAATCTCCGAAGCAGCGCCAAATCTTTGGATCCAATTTGGCTGAATTGAATTGGGACAGTGATTTTAGTCAGTGAATCGAATCACTGTCCCTCCAAATTGGCCAAATCTGAATCCTAATTGAATACTTGCCGCTTCTCACAGGCCTAATGTGTATATGTATCTACATGAGAGACAGAAAAACTTGGAGCAATGACAGGAGCATTGTCATGGATAGGTACAAACTGTTCAGGAAGGACAGGCACAGGAGAAGAGGAGAAGGAGTTGTGCTGCATGTAAAAGAGCCATATGATCCATCCTACCAGTGAACGGACACGGAAGACAGCATGAGAACTGCAGTAGAGAGACCAACTGGCGGCTTCGGCAATGGCGTCTCGAGGCAGGCTTCGGCTTCCTGGACAACGACCCGCACATCACGACGAGGGACATGCTCAGTTGGGATGGGCTTCACCAGTCCCCCAAAGGTAAGCGAGTGTTCTCTTCTAGACTGGCGGATCTCCTCCGGCGGGCTTTAAATTAGGCTCATCGAGGGGAGGGGAAGATGAAGGCGGGGGAAGTTGTGGACCACCAAACCATGTGGCACCCACAAGGACAGCCCAGCCTGAAGGAGGAGAACATTGGGAACCTGCAAGCCATGGGGTGGCCAGCAGTACAGCACAGGTAAGCAATAAGCAGGTAAGAAATAAGGGGCCCCTTGAGATTCGGAGCTGGGGGGCAGCAAAGGCACCAGTCACAGGGCTCAAGTGCCTATATACTAATGCTAGGAGCATGGGGAACAAGCAGGATGAACTAGCGCTTCCGCTTGCAGAAAACACCTATGACTTAGTAGGGCTAACAGAAACCTGGTGGGATTCGTCCCACAAGTGGGCGGTACATATTGAGGGTTATAGGCTGTACAGAAAGGACAGGGTGGGGAAGCAAGGGGGAGGGGTTGCACTCTATGTCAATGAGCAATATACATCGACCCTCATCAAGACGGAATTGAAGGATGAGGAAGTAGAAGGATTGTGGGTTAGGTTACATGGGGGGCAAGGAGAAAGGGATTTGGCGGTAGGGGTCTGCTACAGACCCCCACACCAAGGGGAGGAACTAGATTCGGGAATCCTGAGGCAGATCTCGGAGACCATAAAAGCTAAGGAGGCGGTAGTCATGGGGGACCTAAACTACCCAGACATCTGCTGAGAGACGCAGACAGCAAAGTCCCACCGTTCACGCAGGTTCCTATCCTGTGTACAGGACCTCCACCTGACACAGGAGGTACACGGTCCCACTAGGGTGAATGCCTTACTGGATCTGGTATTGGCAACGGGGGATGATATGGTAGGGGACCTACAGATCGGTGGCCATCTGGGGGACAGTGATCACCTAATAATAGAATTCTTCATAAGACGTCAAGTGGGTAAGGTAAGTAGTAGGGTGAAAGTGCTAGACTTTAGGAAAGCTGATTTCAATGAACTCAGGCGATTAGTCAAGGACGCACTGCAGAGTACGAGTTTGGAAGTGATGGGAGCCCAAGAACGGTGGCTGTGCCTTAAGGAAATGATCCTTCGGGCACAAAGGGAGACAATCCCGATGCGAGGAAAAAAAGGGAAAGGGGCCAGGAGGCTTCCTTGGCTGACCAGAGAAATCCAGGGCAGCCTACAGGCCAAAAGGGGGGCATATAAAAAGTGGAAACAGGGAGAGATCACCAAAGAGGAGTATACCTCCTCTGCTCGCGCTTGTAGGGAGGCAGTTAGACGGGCCAAAGCTACCATGGAGCTGAGGATGGCATCCCAAGTAAAGGATAACAAGAAATTGTTTTTTAGATATATAGGAAGTAAAAGGAAGGCCCAGGGAGGAATAGGACCCCTACTAAATGGGCAGAAGCAATTGGTGACGGACAGGGGGGACAAGGCTGAACTCCTCAATGAGTTCTTTGCCTCAGTGTTCCTAAGAGGGGCAAGACAAGTCTCTCACTGGGATTGTGGAGAGGCAGCAGCAAGGCGCCAGACTACCATGCGTAGACCCTGAGATGGTGCAGAGTCACTTGGAAGAACTGGATGCCTTTAAATCGGCAGGCCCGGATGAGCTCCATCCGAGGGTACTGAAGGCACTGGCCGACGTCATTGCACAGCCGCTGGCGGAAATATTTGAACGCTCGTGGCACACGGGCTAGGTCCCGGAGGACTGGAAAAGGGCCAATGTGGTCCCCATTTTCAAGAAGGGGGGGAAGGAGGACCCAGGCAACTATAGGCCAGTCAGTCTCACCTCCATCCTTGGCAAAGTCTTTGAAAAAATTATCAAGGCTCACATTTGCAAGAGCCCGGCAGAACAAATTATGCTGAGGGGAAACCAGCACGGGTTCATAGCAGGCAGATCGTGCCTGACTAATCTCGTCTCTTTTTATGACCAGGTTACGAAATGCCTGGACACAGGAGTAGGGGTGGATGTTGTATACTTAGACTTCAGGAAGGCCTTCAATACGGTATCCCACCCCCTGCTGGTGAACAAGTTAAGAGGCTGTGACTTGGATGACTACACAGTCCAGTGGATGGTGAATTGGCTAGAGGGTCGCACCCAGAGAGTCATGGTGGATGGGTCGATATTGACCTGGAAGGGTGTGGGCAGTGGGGTCCCACAGGGCTCTGTCCTTGGACCGATACTCTTTAATGTCTTCATCAGCGACTTGGATGAGGGAGTGAAGTGTACTCTGTCCAAGTTTGCAGATGACACAAAGCTGTGGGGAGAAGTGGACATGCCGGAGGGCAGGGAACAGCTGCAAGCAGACCTGGACAGGTTGGACAAGTGGGCAGAAAACAACAGAATGCAATTCAACAAGGAGAAATGCAAAGTGCTGCACCTAGGGAGGAAAAATGACCAGCATACCTATTGCCTAGGAAATGACCTGCTTGGTGGAATGGAAGTGGAAAGGGATCTTGGAGTCCTAGTGGACTCCAAGACGAACATGAGTCGGCAGTGTGACGAAGCCATCAGAAAGCTAATGGCACTTTATTGTGCATCAGCAGATGCATGACAAATAGATCCAAAGAGGTGATACTTCCCCTCTATCGGGCACTGGTCAGACCGCAGTTGGAGTACTGCGTGCAATTCTGGGTACCGCACTTCAAGAGGGATACGGATAACCTGGAGAGGGTCCAGAGAAGGGCCACTCATATGGTTAAGGGCTTGCAGGCCAAGCCCTACGAGGAGAAACTAGAGAAACTGGACCTTTTCAGCCTCTGCAAGAGGAGGTTGAGAGGCGACCTTGTGGCTGCCTATAAGTTCATCACAGGGGCACAGAAGGGAATTGGTGAGGTTTTATTCACCAAGGAGCCCCCGGGGGTTACAAGAAATAATGGCCACAAGCTAGCAGAGAGCAGATTTAGACTGGACATTAGGAAGAACTTCTTCACAGTTCGAGTGGCCAAGGTCTGGAACAGGCTCCCAAGGGAGGTGGTGCTCTCCCCTACCCTGGGGGTCTTCAAGAGGAGGTTGGATAGGCATCTAGCTGGGGTCATCTAGACCCAGCACTCTTTCCTGCCTATGCAGGGGGTCAGACTCGATGATCTATTGAGATCCCTTCCGACCCTAGCATCTATGAATCTATGATTGCTCAGAGCTCCAGTATGAAACTGGAGATAGGCCTGTCAAAAGTCTCTGGGTTAAAGTCAGGGAGAGCAACAAGGGTGATGTTGTGGTAGGTGTATGCTATAGACTACCAGACCAGGAGGATGAGGCTTTCTTCCGACAACTAGCAGAAGTTTCCAGATCACAGGCCCTGGTTCTCATGGGGGACTTCAGTCACCCTGACATCTGCAATAAAGTAGTGCATAGGAAATCCAGGAAGTTTTTGGAGAGTGTTGGAGATGACTTCCTGGTGCAAGTATCAGAGAACCCAACTAAAGGCCATGCTCTTTTTGACCTACTAATCACAAATAGGGAAGAATTGGTGGGAGATGTAGAAGTGGATGGCAAGTTGGGCAGCAGTGACCATGACATGATTGAGTTTGGGATCCTGAGGAAAGGAAGGAAGGAGAGCAGTAGAATAAGGACCCTGGACTTCAGAAAAGCAGGCTTTGACTCTCTCAGGGAACTGATGGGCAGGATGGGAGGCCAGGCTGAGGGGGAAAGGCATCCAGGAGAGCTGCCTAAAGAAACCTTACTGAGGGTGCAGGAACAAATCCTCCCAACATGCAGGAAGAATAGCAAATGTGGCAAGTGACCAGCTTGGCTTAGCAGAGAACTCTTTGGTGAGCTTAAATACAAAAAGGAAGCTTACAAGAAGTGGAAGCTTGGAGAAACAACTTGGGACAAATATAAGAATATTGCTTGGGCATGCTGGGATGAAGTCAGGGAGGCCAGAGCACACCTGGAGTTGCAGCTAGCAAGGGAGGTGAAGGGTCACAAGAAGGGTTTCTACAAGTATGTCAGTAACAAGAGGAGATTCAGTTAAAGCATGGGTCCCTTACTGAGTTGGGGAGGCAACCTACTGACAGATAATGAGGAAAAGGCTGAAATACTCAATGCCTTTTTTACCTTGGTCTTCACAGGGGAAGTCAGCTCCCAGACTACTGCACTGCGCAGCACATTTTGGGAAGGAGGGGAGTAGCCAACAGTGGTGAAAGAACAGGTTAGGGACTATTTAGAAAAGCTGGATGTGTACAAGTCCACAGGGCAAGATGCAAGGCATCCGAGGATGCTGAGGGAGTTGGCTGATGGGACTGCAGAGCTACTAGTCATGAACTTTGAAAACTCATAGCAATTGGAAGAGGTCCTGTACAATTGGAAACGGGCAAATATAGTGCCTGGAAGATGGGATGGAGTGCACCATCAGCAAATTTGTGGGTGACAGCAAGCTGAGGGGTGTAATAGATATGCTGGAGGTTATGGGTAGGATTTAGAGCGACCTAGACAAATTGGAGGACTGGGCCAAAATAAATCTCATGAGGTTCAACAAAGACAAGTGCAGAGACCTTGGGGATGGATGAATCCCATGCACTGGTGCAGGCTGGAGACTGACTGGCTGGGCAGCAGCTCTGCAGAAAAGGACCTGGGGGTTACGGTGGACAATAAGCTGGATATGAGTCAACACTGTGCTCTTGCTGGCAAGAAGGCTAACAGCATACTGGGCTGAATTAGTAGGAGCACTGGCAGCAGATGAAGGGAAGTAATTATTCCCCTCTATTCTGCACTGGTGAGGCCACCTCTGGAGTACTGTGCCCAGTTTCAGGCCCCCCGCTATAGAAAGGATATGGACAAGTTGGAGAGAGTCCAGCGGAAAGCCAAGGAAATGATTCAGGGCCTGGGGCATGTGATTTCTGAGGAGAGGCTGGGGGAACTGGGCTTATTTAGTCTGGAGAAGAGGTGGAGGGGGGATTTGATAATAGCCTTTAACTACCTGCAGGGACATACCACTGTTCTCAGTGGTAACAGATGACAGAACAAGGAGCAATGGTCTCAAGCTGCAGCAAGGGAAGCTTAGGTTGGATATTAGGAAAAACTTTCTCATTAGCAGGGTGGCGAAGCACTGGAACAAGTTACCAGGGGAGGTGGGTGTAATTTCCATCCTTGGAGCTTTTTAAGGCCCATCCTGATGAAGCCCTGGCAGGAATGATCTAGGTGGGGATGGTCCTGCTTTGAGCAGAGGGTTGGACTAGATGACTTATTGAAGTCTCTTTCACAGAAACCATCCAGAGGCCAAAGAGACCTTACCCCAAGCTGGATGACAGGGTGCTTAAAGGGTGCATGTGCAACAGTTTGATATACTTATTCAGAAATGTGTCTTAAAAAGAAAAACATTCTTAATGAAATGTTGATGTATCCCATGTGCCTTCCAGGCTTCGAGTGCCTCCCTCAGGGATGTCTTACATCTAGACAACCCCCTTCCTGGAGCACACCCGCTAGTCTGGGGGTAGTGCTGCCACCACCCAGTGACTGGCCTGATCCTGGCACTGTCCCCCTGGGAAACACAGACCTAATAGCCCCTAAAGGTACTCAACTCACTTCAAGAACTCGGGGTGCTTCCCCCAGTCTGATGCACAAATAGTGGTCTTCCTTAGTCAGCTGAACCAGGAGGACTCCAAGGCATAAGTTAGACCCACTCCCAATAAGTCTCTCACACTAGGTACAAAGGAGAACTTTATTGGTTACAAGGAGTAGGGATGGAATAGGGTACAAAGTAGAGCAATATCAGAGAAATCCCATAGAGCAAACAGGGTGGCTGAGGTAGCCTTTGATCATGCATCAGTTACTGTAAGCTATATATCTAGTTAGGTCTGCTCCCTTTTGGGGTCTTTGGCATGCCAGCTGGAGAAGCTCCAGGCCGCAGTACAGAGACTGCGTGCCATCAGGGACTGTGACCAGGAGATTGGTTCCTACTTCCAGGCCTTACTCCCTCAGGAGATGGAGAGTCAAACACAGTCACCTTCCAGGGCAAGGGAGGACTCAGGGACCTCCCATTCTGTCCAGCCAACCGGTTGGACCAACGTGGTCAAGGGCCCCAAGGCCCGCCGCACCGAGGTCCCCACCCCGCTGGAGCTTTGCAGCAGATATGAACCTCTCGCAGCCCCAGCAGAGCCTGCTAAGTTGCCAGCTCCTGCAGGCAACACAGGCTCAACTGTAGCTACTGCCCCCACTCTCCATAAGACAAAATGCAAAGTGTTTGTTGTGGGAGACTCCATCCTGAGGGGGACTGAAGGGGCAATCTGCCACCCTGACCCCTTAGCCCAGGAAGTCTGCTGCTTCCTGGGAACCTGTATCCAAGACATTGCGGAGAAGATCCCTGAACTCCTCCGGCCCACTGACCACTACCCTATGTTCCTTATCCATGTGGCCACAAATGACACGTCTTGGAGCACTCCCAGCCAGGTCATGAAGTGCTACAGGGAGTTGGGAGTGGGGCTTAAGGGGTTAAGGGCGAAGTGGTGTTTTCATCGACCCTCCCAGTTTTGGGCTACGGGCTGAGGAGGGAAAGGAGGATCGAGGTAGTGAACTAAAGACTGTGGCGCTGGTGTCATTGGGAAGGCTTTGGCTTCCATGACCGCAGTCCGCTCTTTGGCAAGAGAGGCAGTGAGCTTCTGGGAAGGGATGGTATCCACCTCTGTCTGCTGGGGAGGAGGCTCTTCTCAGCCAGACTGGCTAACAAGCTCCACTGGGCTTTAAACTAAGCCTGTTGGGAGACGGGGGGACTACCGCCACTGCTGACCTGCTGAGCTATCCTTGCAAAGCCATCAGACCAAGGCACTTAAGGGAGAACACCTTTGTCCCATCCCTGGAGCAAGCTGTAAGCAAGTCAAGGGCCTCCAAAGGGACACTTGCCTGCCTGTACACAAATGCCAAGAGCTTGGGGAATAAACAGGAGGAACTTGTCCTCCTGCTTAATACAAATAACAACGATGTCATAGGGATAACAGAAACCTGGTGGGACTCCACCCATGACTGGGCCACAGGTATAGATGGCTATACCCTGTAGAGGAGGGATCGAGTAGACAAAAGGGGTGGGAGTGTAGCTCTCTATGTCAAGGAAAGCTACGCATCCCTGCAAGCTGACATTGGCGCCCAGGGTGGACAACTGGAGACCCTCTGGGTTAAAATCAGTGAGGAACATGGCACAATGGTGGGGGTCTACTACAGGATCTAGAGTCCTGCCCAGGATCTAGAACTTGACCAGGAGTTCGCCAAGGAATTGGCTGAGGCCGCATGCTCCCGGTGCATGAGTGTCACAGGAGACTTCAGCTACCCAGACATGTCATGGGAAGAGTGCTCAGCCAAATCTGAGCAGTCACAAAGCTTTCTCTCACGTGTGGATGAGCTCTGTCTGATGCAAGAAATCTATAGGCATATGAGAGGTGAAGCGCTGCTCAACCTGGTTCTGGCAACAGGGGACGACCTAATCAGTGACCCAATGATCGAAGGGAAGTTGGGTGACAGTGATCACGAGCTGATCACCTTCACCATCTGCCGTAAAGCTGGCAAGTCAGTCAGCAATACAGAAGTCCTCAACTTCAGTAAAGCTGACTTTGACAAGTGAGGCCCTAAAGGGGAGTTCAGGACGAGTGGTTGCTCCTCAAAGGAGCAATCCTGGATGCACAAGTAGACTCTACTCCATCTCAAAGGAAAGGCAGCAAAAGGGCAGAGCAGCCCCCTTGGCTCTCCAGGGAACTAGCAGACCTCCTGCATCTAAAAAGGAAGACCTACGAAGGATGGAGGACTGGATCCACCTCCAAGGAGGAATACTCTGCTCTGGTCCAGACCTACAGGAAGCGAACCAGGAAAGTCAAGGCAGCGATGGAACTCCAACTGGCTACAAGTATTAAGGACAATAAAAAGTCCTTTTTTAGATATGTGGGGAGCCAGAGGAAAACCAAGGGCAACACTGGACCCCTGCTAAACCAGATGGGACAACTGACAACCGATGCCCAGGAAAAAGCCAACTTGCTAAATGGGTACTTTGCATCAGTCTTTCCCCAGTCCCATGGGACGCCCCCACCCATTATGGGACAGGGAGGCCCGGGTGAGTGAGATTCCTTACCCTCCATCAATGCTGACCTCATGAAGGAACACCTTGAGAGGCTGGATACCTTCAAGTCAGCCGGTCCTGACACTTTACACCCCAAGGTACTCAAGGAGCTGGACAGTATCATAGCTCAGCCCTTGACACAGATCTTTGAGAGCTCCTGGCACTCTGGTGAAGTGCCCGATGATTGGAAGAAGACCTATCTATCTTCAAGAAAGGGAGGAAAGTGTATCCAGCAAGCTATAGGCCCATCAGCCTGACCTCTATCGTCAGGAAGGTCTTAGAAAAGATTATCAAAGAGGCCATCCTTAACAGACTGGCTGATGGCAACATCCTGAGGGATAGCTAGCATGGGTTTGTTGCGGGTAGGTCTTGCTTGATCAATCTTATTTCCTTTTACAACCAGGTAACCTATCACCTGGACAAGGGAGAAGATGTCATATATCTTGACTTTAAAAAAGCCTTTGATCTGGTATCCCATGATCACCTCTTAGCAAAACTGGCTAACTGCGGCCTTGGTCTCACCACGATCCGCTGGCTGGGGAATTGGCTCCGTGATAGGACCCAGAGGGTGGCGGTTGATGGAAGTCAATTGTTGTGGTGCCCTGTGACCCTCAAGGGGTCCCTCAAAGCTCTGTCCTTGGGCCTATACTATTCAACATCTTTATTAATGATGTGGACATTGGTATCAGAAGCAGACTATCCAAGTTCGCCAACAATACCAAACTCTGGGGTAAAGTGTCTACACCTGAGGACAGGAGGGTGATCCAGGCTGACCTTGACAGACTCAGGAAATGGGTGGACGAGAACCTGATGGTGTTTAACATTGAAAAATGAAAGGTTCTCCACCTTGGGAAGAAAAACCTGCAACATCCTTATAGGCTTGGCAGTGCTACGCTGGTTAGCACTATGGACGAAAGGGACTCAGGGGTCATGATTGACCACAAGATGAACATGAGCCTTCAATGTGATGCTGTGCCTAGTAAAGTGAGCAAAATGCTGGCTTGCATCCATAGATGCTTCTCAAGCAAATCCCAGGACGTCATTCTCCCGTTGTACTCAGCCTTGGTGAGGCCACAGCTGGAGTACTGTGTCCAGTTTTGGATTTAAAAAGGATGTGGAGAAGCTTGAGAGGGTGCAGAGAAGAACCATGCGCATGATCAGAGGTGAGGAAAACAGACCTTATGAAGAGAGGCTGAGAATCATGGGACTCTTCAGCCTGGATAAGCACAGGCTCAGGGATGATCTGGTGGCTACCTATAAGTTTATCAGGGGTGCTCCTCAGGATCTGGGGGAACATCTGTTCACCAGAACACCCCAAGGGATGACAAGGTGGAATGGTTACAAACTCCTCCATGACCATTTCAGGCTGGACATAAGGAAGAACTTCTTTACAGTCCGAGCCCCCAAGGTTTGGAATAGATTGCCGCCGGAGGTTCAAGCACCTACTTTGAACACCTTCAAGAGACATTTGGATGTTTATTTTGCTGGGTTCCTGTGATCCCTACTGACTTCCTGCCCCTGGGGCAGGGTGCTGGACTCAATGATCTTCCAAGGTTCCTTCCAGCCCTAATGCCTATGAATTTATGAATCAATGAATCTATGAATCATCCAGACAGGTGAAGATTCCCTCTGGAGGCAGGCAGTTCATTGATCGTGAGTTTCCAGAGAGAGCAAGTTTCAGATGGTCTAGCTCTTCTCTCTGAGTTTTCATCATGGCTACTGCCCTCCTCCTGGGCAGTCCTTAACTTATATTGCCCTTATGACCTCATTTACCTGGTCCAATGGAGGCCAGCAGCTGTTGGCTGCCAGCCAGCCAATTTGAAAAGCATCACTGGTTGCTGGGCAGACTGGCAGAGTCTTTAAAACACTAGGGAGCCCAAGCCCCTCACCCAGGTATGTGATGCTAGTCACGTAGGCAGAGGGAGCAGGTTTCCCCCCACCTCCCTCAGGAATGTATCCAGCTCAGGTTACCTAAAGAGAGAGGGTAGGGTGTGTACCCTCTGCAAGGTCCATACTAACCAAATTGTCACAGAGCAGAGTTTTTGGGGAGAGACAGGTGCCACAGCATGTATCTATATAGATAGATATAGGACTGTGCAAAGCTTCGGTCACTGATTCGATTCGGACCAATTCAGCGGCCAAATTGAATCAGGGACAGTGATCCGAATCAATAAATTGAATCAATGTCCCTGATTCGGGCCAAATCCAAATTGAATAGGGCCCACTTCACACACCCCTAATATACACACACAATCATATATATATATATATATATATATATATATATATATATATACATACATACACACACACACACATACACATGCACAAATAAGGAATGCAAGAGCACTGCGATGGAAAAATGTAATGACTACATCAAACTCTGTCCCTACTCCTCTCAACCCTTCACATTATACTACAGTATTTCGTTGCTGGTTTTTCCCTTTCACCTTAGTATCCAAGTGCTTTTCTAAGGAGAAGGCCCAAGGCAAACCACACCACTGGGAGCAACTACACTTGTACTTTTACTGCATAGATAGATAGATCTACATAGATAGATAAATAATTAGCATCCCTTACTAGCATCTTATTGCAACTAAGTGCTTCGCGTAAGCTGCCCATTGTTGTGACCATGTTAAGACTTACTCGTAACCCTTTCAGGATTCTGTGTTTGGAAGTAAGCGTGTGTGAACTTTTCAAAATTGGTTCTATTCATCACTAAGGGAAAAGCAGGTATCTTAATGTCTGCACATCTGCAGCCACCTACATTTTTAATGAGGAGAGCGAGACTCTTTCCAGGTTTTTTTTCTGCACACTGCATCTGGTGTCCAGGTCCAACGTTCGTTAACAAAGAGCAAAAGCTCCCGCTTGAGACGAGAAACATTTATAATTAGCCAGCCCAGATAGAATGCCTCCAGCGCTATTTTGTTTAATCTCTACAGTTGTCTGGTTTTGATGGAAAATTTGTGCTGATTTCATGGTGGCTGCTTGGAAAAAAGATACCACGCTTCATGGTTGTTTCATGGATTAGGGGGAAAAAGTGAAGTGAACAATGATTTAATTAGGATTCCATCATAAAAATCGTCACTTCCAAATGTCTGCCAGTGTGTATGAGAATTGGAATAGCCCAATTACAGTCATTTCCTTAAAATCTACTTTATGAGTTTAATGCCAGTGGAAAGAAGACAGACTGCTAGTGCTTCAAAATTAAATGGAGATTCTCTCTACCCATAGCATGGGCATAGCGCATGCTGGAGCCGCCCCTGAATCCGCACAGTGCATTCTCCATGGGCTTTCAAGACAACGACTCCCTGTCCCACTTCACTGATTTTAAAGTTTTAGGCCCTAGGTGGAAAGTCAATCTTTGGAGAGGTGAAGAGGGGTAGAGTCATTGTAGGACGGTGCCTATGTTCGGATCTCCCATAACTGAGACAAGCAAGACAATCTAGAATATGGAGTGGTAAATATGAGCGGCTTGGGTTCAAATTCATTGCTGTTGTTATTGGGTGACCATGGACAAACCACGTCCCCTTTCTTTGCCTCGGTTTCCACATCTTTAAGTGAATTTTGCTTCTCTGGTAGCAGCCTTTGAGGACAGAAGTGCTACATAAGGATTCGGTATTACTGTTCTCGCTTTCCTCCAGTGAGGCTGCCGGATTGGTTTTAATTTTTCTCTTCTGCAACCTGTTTTATATATTGTACCTTTTCATGGAAGAATCCTTTGACCTTCCCTTCAATGGCCATTCACCAAGGTCCAGATGGTTAGCAACAGATGGTCCATTGGTTTTCCAGGTTTCTTGGTTTGGCTTGATTTGACCTAAGTTGGCTGGGTCACACCACAGTGACCCTTGAAAATTAAGATGCTCATAGATGCAGTAAGATAGCCCAGGAATCCCTTTTATCAGCTGATAAAATCATGACAGGGCCAAGTTGAGAATACTTGCCAGTGGCAAGTTCCCATTCCTGGCCCCTTAATCATTAGATCTCCTATTTATTGCAAGATCTTATGTGGGTCAAAAATATGTTGTGCCTTACATTTCCCCCCAGCTTATAAAGCCACTTATGAGGAATGTATTTTGACCATGGACAACACCAAATACCATGCGTTCATGAGAGAGTTCCCTAGGGAGGTACCCAATCACCGACTCGGTGCAGCTTCCCCACTTCTCCCTCCCTGAATCTGCCATTACTCAGTTGAAACACTTGCGTGGAAGATCCCTGTTGTCCATTCAGAGGCTTCACTTGTTTTGGTGATCTGCTGTGGGGATTGGACAGAGTCATGGAGTTTTACTCCTTTGATTCTCGGTGACATAAATCACCAGGAAAATAAAACATAACCAGACCCTAAAGAAAAACTTAATCGGGAGTGTCTGCCCCCTAATTTCTCGTTAGGTAGAATGTCAATGCCTCTGTTAACCTCATCTTACTGTACAATCGCTCCATCTGTTCCAGCCTCTAATTTCAATATGAATGAAAATAAACATAATTTCTGAAAACATAAAAATGTCTCCCATTTCCAGTCTCCTTTGTCTCCTAGCAATTTTTATAACCTCCCGCTTGGCACAGTGAGCTTTTCAAGTGATACCAGGCTGATTATATTAGAGAATACTACAAATTGGATAACTCAAAACTCTCCTAGAGAGCTCTCATAAAACTCCATGGTTGGATGGAAACCGGAACAGATGGGCAAGCTTCACCAAGTGCTATATTAACCCTGCTGTTCTCTGACTGGTGGCCAACAACACATTCAGAAAGTACAGATCTAAAAATAAGGTTCCAACACAGAAGATGTTCCAAGGCTTGTAATATACAACTGCAAGATTGATGGCCACTTGATGACATGCTTTTGCTCTGATTGCAAATGGTTTATTCTCCACAAATATAAGTATTTGAGGTGTGATGATGGGCGGAGAGCAACGTGCCTTCAGGATGGTGATGACCAACCTCTCCCTGCACGCTCGCTCTGGCTCTGCTCTCCACATCTCATCCAAGTCCTGCAGTCTCCACCTTTTCCTAGTGCATGGGAGCCAACTGGTTTCTTTCCTGGTAGCAGTTGAATCTAGATAGAAAGAAGGATTCCCATAGGCAAACGGCTTGCCCCATTGTGCTCTCGGAGCACCTGGCAGCAATAAGATTCAGCCTCCATGCAGGTTTGCAGCTTTGGGGTCCTGTGGTGTGGTGAAGTGCTGCCGCACTCATGAGGGGGTCAAGCACTAAAAGTCCTTCCCGTCCCATAGCCTGAGTTATGCTGTGTTGCCTAGCTCTATGGGAGATCAAGCACAGTCACGGTGCAGTTGTGGGCTCTGCTTCTAAAACTGGACATGGAGCAGGTGGAGAGGGTCCAGCAGTGGGCAGCAAAGATGGTAAAGGGTTTGGAAGGTAAGTCCTATGAGGAGTAGCTGAAGGAGGTAGGCAGCCCAGCTTGTGGAAAAGACACTTCAGCAGGGACACAATGTCAGTCTTCAAATACCAGAAGGGCTGCCATAAAGAAGAGGGAAAGCACCTTTTCTCTCCTGCTGCAGAAAGGAGACTGTGGACCAGTTGGCTGCTGTGGCAGCAATCTAAATTTAGATTAGACAACTGGAATAAGTTCTTTACTGAGAATAGCAAAGCAGGGGAACAGACAGCCTAGGGCAGTTGTGGACTCACCGTCACTGCAGATGTTCAGGAAGAGGTTGGACAGTCCCTGGTCAGGGCTGCCCTAGGCCAGTGTCCCACCGTGGGTGCTACCCATGCTTCTGTGCTTTGCTGGTTTCCTCTGCCCTGCCCTTGTTTTATAAGACCCGCTCAGAGGCACTGGGTGTTAGCTACAGCCAAGGTTGGGGACATTGAGTAGCCTTCTGCCAGGACCGATCGAGAGTCTTGCCCCACTCTCAAGACCAGACAGCTCACTGTATTTGGGGTCAAGAAGGAATTTTACCCCTGGTCTGATTGGCACAGACTGTGGGCATTTTGACCTTCCTCTGTAGTGGGGAACATGACCCTCTTCCCAGGATCTCCTGAGCTCATATTGACAATGTTTCACAGAAGCAGGATAGCAGCTGCTGTGGCTCCCCTGCTTGCCCTGGGGCAAGTTCAGAGGTTGGGTCCATGTCGTGTCATGGACCAGTGGTGTCCCCCAAGGCTCTGTCCTTGGACCAGTACTGTTCAATATCTTTATCAGTGATCTGGATGAGGGTGTAGAAAGCACTCTGTCCAAATTCGCAGACAGCATCAAACTATGGGGTATAGTAAACACAGTAGAGGGTAGAGAGTGAATTCAGGCAGATTTGGATAGACTAGGCAAGTGAGCGGATCAGAATAGGATACAAGTTAACAAAGATAAGTGCAAAGTGTTGCACCTGGGGAGAAAAAAAAAACATCACCAATACACCTATAGACTGGGAAGTACCATTCTCTGTAGCACAGTAGTGGAAAGGGATCTCAGAGTCACAGTCAACACAAAAATGAACATGAGTCACCAACGTGATAAGGTAATAAGTAAGGCTAACCGCATTGTCTTGCATTAGCAGGTGCATCATAAGCAGGTCTAGGGAGGTGAGACTTCCCCTCTATGTGACATTCATGAGGCTGCAACTGGAATACTGCATCCAGTTTTGGGTGCTGAACTTCAAGAGGGATGTGGATAACCTGGAAGGGTTCAGAGGAGGGCTGCTCATATGGTGGAGGGCCTTCAGGTAAGATCCTATGAAGACAGACTGAAGGTCCTGAATCTCTTCATCCTCCGCAAGAGAAGGCTGAGAGATGATCTTGTGGCTGTCTACAAACTCATCGGGGGTGGGGGGGGGGGGATGTCAGCAGGGAATATGGGATACTTATGGGCGGTTATTCCAAAATATATATTGTGACTACCTGTAGTTTATGCTAGATTTACAGAACCATCCAACTGAATCTCAGTGAGAGTTTCTATTGACCACAGAATCAAGACCTTTCTATTCAAGATAGTTCAGGTTTAAAGCAGAGATATCAAGATAAGAAATCAAGTGCTTCTTTCAACTTCTTTCCCCCTATCCCTATTATTCTTAGAGTGCCACTAAAAGATCATTTAAGGAGATGAAATTATAAGATCACAGACCAACGTCAAATCTGTATGCCAGTGACTCTAGTCAAGTTACTCTGAACGTATAGCAGTATTATTAATGCCTTGGTTAAGGTGTCTATACCCCTGCTTAACCTGAAGCATACCAATAGTCCCACTGAAATCATTGGGCACCTACACGTGTGCCTGACACTTGCTCCAACACTTGCTAATCCACATACTCTGGCAGCTTCAGCGTCTTGTGTATTTAGTGTCCCGGAACTTTAATATGGTGGCAGAGGTACTGGAGGCGCTTTAACTAAGGCTTTTCAAATGAGTTTTAAGTAAAGCACCCCCACTGCTATTTTGAAGTTCAGGATGCTGAATACATGAGATGCTGCGGGCACTTTAATTAGAGCAGCTCCCGAGAGCCACTAAAATTTAACCCCCCCCTCCCACCACCACCACTCCAGAGTGCGTGTAAAGATGCTCATTGAGACCAAAATACTTAAGGTATCTTGGTTGAATATGAGCCAGGCAGAGTTCTGCTCATGTTTCAATATTAACTGAGGCACAAATTCAGTTCCTTTTTAAAATTCAGGTCCTGCAATAAGCAACCTGAAAATAAATTATTTGACCCTATTTTTACTTTCCATCTCCCTGTTTTATTTTTGTTCTAAATTTTTTACCCTCTCTCCACTGTTTTGACCCAGTCTTCTAAAACTGCCAGCATCTATTAATACGTGGCTGGCCTCAGGCCAAAGAGTACAGTTTCCTCTGAAGTAGCAGGAAACATATAGGAACAAAGTTCTGTGTCCCAGGTTCACATCTTTAAATTTGTAAGAAGGAGCAAATCCTCTAAGGAATGATGCAGAATCAACACAAGGTCCTTGGGTGAAAGAGTTTGCCTTAGGCTGTTTACTTTAGCAAATACATTTGTACAAACACATTCTGCTTGTCAGCTCTCTATGGACTTAGGAGCAGAGAAGGATCTGGAATAGACCCTGATCAAGAATCTATTTTCTTTCTCAGCGAGGAATATACACGATGGGTCACGATGCGGTCGCAACTAAATAAGATACCTTTTGGTCAATCAAAGATAACTTTTAGATCTCTGCTATCAAGACTACCACACTTTAGCATATAGCTGGTCAGTGCCAAATCTCCAATGGCAATTCCAACTCACAGGAGGCATCTACACAAGATGCTTACTGTGGAGTTGCCTAATTACACAGTAAAGCACCACTGTCTACATGTGCAAAGCTATTAGGCCAGAGTAAACTAATTAGCTCCACCATAGGTTAGTACTGCCCAACAAAAATACTATCTTATGGTACAGTTATTTATTCTGCTGCAACACATGCATAGATGGTGACCAGAGCTGGCTGGGGCACAAGGATGTTACAGTGCAGAGGCTGCCTGCTGACTAGTCCCGCACTATAGCACCCTCATGCCCCAGTCAGTCCCTCTCTGCAGCATGTTGAGCCAGGGCAGAGTGGCTCCAGGCTGGTAGGCTGACCCCCTGGGACCCTCACAAGCCAGAGCTGCACTGCCATGGAAGAATGTGCTGCAGTCTCAGGTGCATGTGTAAATGCTGCATCCAGAAACAAAAAATTCCAGTGCAAACTGCTCCTGAATTTATTGTGTCACACTAATTTCACACTCAATCTCTGATTGAGATTCTCTGCTCATTTAATGAGGAGTGAATTTACTATGTAGTTTGCCCTTTTAATCTTTCACCATAACTTAGGAGTAACTTTTGAGAAATCTTAAACACATAAGCAAAACTCATATAAGTATCTACAAGATACAGAATGAGTCTGCACAGGGAACTCAAAGGGGATTGTTTTCATGCATCAAGTTGCTCGTATGCATAAATACCTGAAGGACCAGAGCCACACACTGATCATTTCTTAAGTCCTAGCAATGCACCTGAGGCTGCACAAGATGCAGAATGAAGACACTCCCTCTCCACACTGTCACAGCACGGGGTCCTGCAGGATGGCCATGATCTCCCCAAGGCCCCCTTCCCGTGCCAAGTTGGCCCAAAGGGCACCCTCAATTCTCTCCCGCCACGTCTTTGTTGGTAAATATATTAGGGAGGCTGCCTTTACGTCTTCTTGGACACAGTTTAGCTGTACTCTGACCCCGTGGGCTCCTGGACCCCTTGTGGGTCCTGTTCTGCAATGGGTGTTTCAGGGCACCCTAGCCTTATGGACTATGCGTGGCTCCAACCACCCCTTTACCACACCCCAAGCCTCGCAGATGGAACTGATGTTGTTCTGTCTGGGCCTTGTTATAATGTGACCCCCTTATCCTCCCTGGGCTCTCCACAGCCCTGTCTCACACTGCGCCTTCCCTGACGCTCAGGCTCTCCGCATCACCAGTCTTAAACAGTCAGCAAAACACAAGCCCCTGGGTTATAACAGAAATTCAAGCTGCCCGGCTATAACATCATTCAAGCCACACCAGGAGTGCTCCATCCCTCACCAGTTTCAGAGGCTGTACCTGCAGTCAGGCCTCCCCACTTTGCTTGCTCTGGGAGAGCTCCTTCCCCCTTGACTGCTGGCAGGGAACTGCCATCCTGGCTTCAGCCCTGGGGTTTATATGTGGGCCAGGCCCTGCCCCTTCCAGTCAGCTGACCTCTGGCAGATGTGGGCCACTAGCTCACTCTGGTTACCCTCGTAACCAGCATCTGGGGCTCCCCACTCACTGCTAGGGCTCTTCCCCTAGCAGTTTCCACTCTTCAAAAGGAGCAGGGCACCTAAGAGCTCTGCGACACACACCAAGGCCCTTGATCATGAAACCTCTCAAGCACATGAACATACCTAAGTGCAGAACCAAGGTCTTGTAGAATAAACTGAAAATTAAAGAAGTTCTGTTCTGAAGATGCTTCAGAACACTAATGTTATTGTTTTCTGGAGCTGTCAATTTTCTTGACCTCCTGTTAGGAATTATGGGAGAAGTGGGTCTTTACAAGAGATTTAAAGGGAAGGAGTGGTTGGGAAATCAGGGAGTGATGGTCTTCTATGCAGATGGCACGGTATAGACAAATGCAGGCAATGAAATAACTGGTAAAGGAAAAGGGGGAAATGGAAGGAGGTAAAAAGAGCTGGGTGAGGGGCACATATAATTTAATATCTAGCACTAAACATTGTATTTGCTATCTTCATTGTACTTTGCACTGCCAAACATTTCAACAGAACCCGAGTCCTGATTGTAAACCACAATAAAAAATGTAGTAGGTATTCTTAATTCATTTATTGGTGGGCTAATGCCATCAGGAACCATTGCCCATAAAATAACAGTGCATAAGAATTTGCAAGGAACCTGTATGGCTACTGCCTAGTAAACTGGTAGCAGGAATAGCACTGCAGCTACTGTCTCTTTCAAAAGCTCAAAACAACAAAGTCCCTGAAATAACATTGCAAAAGAGAGTCTCTTGCCTTAAGTGAATGAGACAACCCAAGATCCAATACTATGTCCTGCAGCTGCAGACATGGACAACTGCCAGTCAGGTAATCCCATAAACTATAGGTTTGTCTGAGATGCTGACTCCCCACTAGATAATGAGGTAGCTTTGGTCCTAGGATGTATGCAGGGTGTCACAAAACTTTCAGACCAAAGGGTAAATACAGCTCAGCTCCTTGTAAAGCTCTTATGGATTCATTCACACACTCAGACTGCAAAGCCAGAAATAGACTCATTCCTGCAGGCCTGACTTCTTGACCCATCTTCCCAAGTCAGAAGAGCTTTCCAAAGGGCAAAAAGACCCATAGTGCATTAGGAGGCACAGAGCGCATCTACCAATGCAATTAATGAACATGAATAAATTTCAGAGCTTATTGATCTAGAGTTTATTTATCTTGGGCAAGCCATTTGAACATGCACCTGGAACCACAGTACATTGAGCCAGGTCAAAGCAGCCTCGGCTGGCAGGGAGCCCAGGGGGTCAGCCTACCAGCCTGGGGCTGCTCCTCCCAGTTCAATGTGCTGCAGAGCAAATGGCTGGGGCAGCATTATTTTTACAAGTACTATCTTTCCGCAGAGTTAATTAATTTACTCCAGCCTCATAGGAGTGTCCCAGGGGGACAGTCACCGAGGAGCAGGAAGCCCTCCCCATGGTGGAACTCGGGACAGGGGTAACCTGCCTCCACAGGAAAAACCCCAAAATCAGGGGTCACTTACCTATTTCAGGCCACTGGGCACAGGGCAAACCGTGCCAGGAAGAAATGCCCACGCGGTTCATCAGCTGCACTTATCTCCAACTGGAGTCAGCACAGGCAGATGATGTCATTAATGAATGCCACCCAGCCAGGATAAAAGCTGGCACCAGTGCAGAGAAAAGAGTGGGGGAGACAGCTGAGGCTGAGGGAGCTCTCCACACCAGCCGCAGGCAGCACCAGCATGCAAGGGGAGATCCGGCTGCAGGGGGAGCGGAGGAGGACCTCAACAAGGGCAGAGATCCAGAGCAGCATTGAGGGACACGCTAAGTCACAGGCACTAGGGCTGTGAGGGTGGAAGGGCTAGTTAGCCTGACCACCCGTCCCTTATAGTTTCATAGTTGTAGGGTCAGAAGGGACCTGAGCAGATCATCAAGTCTGACTCCCTGCCATGGCAGGAAAAAGTACTGGGGTCAAACGACACCAGCAAGGTGTTCGTCTAACCTCCTCTTAAAGACCTCCAGGGTAGGAGCAAGCACCACTTCTCTTGGAAGTTGGTTCCAGGTCCTAGCCACCCTGACAGTGAAGTAGCGCCTCCTGATGTCTAGTCTGAATCTACCCTCTGCCAGCTTGTGACCGTTATTTCTAGTCACTCCTGGTAGTGCTCAGGGGAACAGGGACTCCCCCAGTGCCTGCTGGTCCCCCCTGACTAGTTTGTAACAGGCCACTAGATCCCCCTTCAGCCTTCTCTTGTGGAGGCTGAACAGGTTCAGGTCCCTCAGCCTCTCCTCATAGGGCCTGCCCTGCTGCCCCCTGACCATGCGGGTGGCCCTCCTCTGAACCCTCTCAATGCTGTCTACATCCCTCCTGAAGTGCGGTGCCCAGAACTGGATGCAGTACTCCAACTGCAGCCTGACCAGTGCTGCATAGAGTGGGAGGATCACTTCCTTGGACCTGCTCGAGATGCATCTGTGAATGCATGACAAGGTACGGTTGGCCTTCCTGACCACATCCCCACACTGTCAGCCCATGTTCATTTTGGCATCAATAATGACTCCAAGATCCTTTTCTGCCTCTGCACTGATGAGAAGGGAGTTCCCCAGCCTGTAGGTATGCTGCTGGTTCTTCCTCCCCAGATGCAGCACCTGGCACTTTTCAGTGTTGAAACCCATCCTGTTCTCATCCACCCACCCCTGTAACCTGTCCAGGTCCAATTGCAGCCTATTCCTTCCTTCTAGCATGCCCACATCCCCCCACATCTTAGTGTCATCAGCAAATTTGAACAGGGTGTTTTTTACCCCTTGTCCAAGTCACTGATGAAGATGTTGAACAGCATGGATCCGAGGACCGAGCCCTGGGGGACCCCACTGCCTATATCCCTCCAGGTCAAAAATGACGCATCCACCACCACTCTCTGCCCTCCAGCCAGTTAGCGACCCATTTGACTGTGTAGGTGTCAACACCACAGTCCCCTAGTTTTTTAATGAGAATGGGGTGGGAGACAGTGTCAAAGGCCTTCCTGAACTCCAGAAAGACTACATCCACTGCTACCCCTGCATCTAAGGATTTTGTGACCTGGTCATAGAAGGCCACCAGGTTGGTCTGACAGGACCTGCCTCGAATGAACCCATGCTGGTTGCCCCTAAGCATAACCTCCCCTGCTGGCCCCTCGCGGACATGCGCCAGGATAATTCTCTCAAAAAGCTTACCCAGGATCGAGGTAAGACTAACTGACCTATAGTTCCATGGGTCCTCCTTCCTCCCTTTTTTGAAAATGGGAACCACATTGGCCCTTTTCCAGTCCTCTGGCACCACACCAGCACACCACGAGTGCTCATAAAGCCGTGCCAGGGGTCCCGCAATGACCTCTGCTAATTCCCTCAGCACTCTGGTGTGGAGGTCATCAGGACCTGCTGATTTAAACATGTCCAGTCCCTCCAGAAGTTCCCTGACTAGATCTTCACTGACCCTAGGCCTGGGTGTGCCTCCCCCGGGGCCTGAGGGGGTCTGACCCGGCAGATGGGCTGATCTGGCTGATCTGGTTCCTGCTCAGGGAAATGGAGGCAAAGAAATCGTTAAATAGGTTAGCCTTGTCGTCTGGTGCAACAACCAGATTTCCTAGCATGTCTTGCAGAGGCCGCATGTTACCCAGTACCTTCTTTTTAACCCCTATGTATTTAAAAAAGGACTTCTTGTTGTCCTTGATCCGGGTAGCTAGCCCCAGTTCCATCTCCGCCTTGGCCTTCCTGACTGCCCCCTGCAGCCCTGAGCAACCGAGGTATAGTCCTCCTTGGTGATGGCCCCTCCCTTCCATTGGGTGTACGCCTCCCTTTTAGCTAGGAGACATTCCCATATGCTTTTGGTGAGCCATGGGGGCTTTTGCACCCTCTTGCGCCCTTTGATCCTTGTTGGGATTATCTCCCTTTGGGCTCAGAGGATCGTCTTCTTAAGGAATGACCACTCTTCTTGGACACCCAACTCCCCTCCCCTCTGAGACCTCAGTACTTCCCCAACTATTCTTCTTACCTCATTGAAATCTGCCCTCCTGAAGTCCAAGGCTGCTGCCTTGTTGCAGGCTTTTGCCACCTTTTGCCACCTCCTTCTCAGCCTTCATTTCTTTTAGTGTCCTTATTTTTCCTTTTTATAGTGCCTGTACCCTTTTTGTTCATTTTTGTCCTGTTTTGGATCATTACCTTTTTTTCTTTTGACGGGACACGGGTCAAGCTCCAAGAACAAGAGCTGCCTTAGGACCCAATGAACAGTCAGCAGGCTGCTAACGTAACATCCAGGAGAACTGAACACCCAGCCGCCCCTGGAGCCAAGCGACAAGAAAATCAAAATTGGAATCCAGGGGTGTGTGAAGAGCAGGAATCAATGAAACAGCAGAGCAAGTCATGTTAAGATCAAGTGGGTCATCTCGGAGGCTGGCATATAGAAGGGCTGTAGGGGAGGTAGAACCCCACGAATGTCCATCAGGAAGTGTGACTGATCCTGAGGAGTCAGCAACAGGAGATCCCATCACTGAGGATCCATTCAAAGTCTTGACAGGTGAATTTTGGGGTTTTCCCTGGGGTGACCCCTCCAGAGGTCACATGAATCCTCATAGCGTCCAACACCAGATGCACGTGCCAAGGTGGCACATGAACGGATACTCGAAACTAGACGGTCACAAAGTGGTGCATTGGCCGGGAACCGGTGGGGAGACCCAACGAGCAAAGAACATGTCAATATGCAAACCATGGCCCTGACCTTTCTGGATGTACTAAGCCAGAACTTACAAGTCCTGACACAGATCCTGGATGTCCATCAACAGATGATGAATTGACAGCAGGATTGATTGTGCCACAGCTTGGCTGCATTTAAGATGCCAAAGATAACCCAAGATAATGATCCAGAGCCTTATATTGAGGCCTTTAAATGTCACACCATAATGACTGGGCTCGATAAAGGGTTTTGGGCCAGCCAGCTGGGCACGCTTGTCGCGGGCAAGGCTCAGGTGGCCTATCAGGCCCTCCAAAGGGATGAAGCCCATGACTACAAGTGAGTGAAAACAACTATCCTGTATAGGCTTGAGATCAACCCAGAGCACTATCAGAAGCTGTTCCAAGTGAAGAAGGGCTGGATGAGAGACGGCCTAGGATCCTGCTACAGCTGCTGCAGGATCTCTTGAATAAATGGGTGAATCCTGCAGTATATGATTGAGACGCTCTAGCAAACTAGATACTCCTAGAGCAATTCCAAAACCATCTAGAAGAACAAACACAGGGCTGGGTCCACCAGCATTCTCTATGTACCTGCGAAGAAGCCTTAAAGCTGGCAGAGGCCTTTGAGACATCAGAGGCAGGTTACAGCCAGGAAAAGTGGAGCCCTGGCCTGATGGCTCTATTGGCAAGGAAGCCGGACAGGAGACAGCCGCTCAACAGGGTGCACTGAAGGTGCTAAGCACCCTGCAACTCTCACTGATTTCAAGTGTGTGTGAGTGTGTGTTCATTCAGGGTTTTTTTAAGTTGGGCATGGGTGTGCACACACACACACGCCCGTACACACACACACACACACACACACAGAGCCCACAGAAGCTTTTGAAATTATAGGTCATTCTCAAAAATTGTGGCCAAAGGATCTTGCTCTTACTGACACATTAATTGGTATACCATACATCCAGGTCACCTTTAAATCACTGCTTTTGGTGGAAGCTATGCTTAAAAAAAACAACAAAATGATTAGGGCTCAACACAGGATTAACTAAGTGAAATTCTACAGTCTGTGTTATACAGGAGGTTGGACTTTAAACAGTAGCTTCTGGCTTTAAAATCTCTATATCCTACAATTCCTGTTTTCCTCCTCCTTTCTCCTAATGAGGGGTTTAAGCTTCTGTAACACAACTGACTTTGGGAGTTCACACCTGACCTACACCCAGGTTCAAGTGAGAGAAGAATCATCCCTACCTGCTGGTTCTGAGCTCTCAGAGCTGCTATCCTCTCTCTGTCATGCCCATCTGAAGCAATTAAAGCCACACAGAAATTTCTCTCTTACTACAACAGGTACCTTTCATTTCCAGTACAACCAGTGGCAAATTGTAGATGAGGATTAAGAATATTTAAGATCTTTGGTTGTTTTCAGGACTCTGATTTCCCTAGGAGTCATGCCAAGGGGAAAGATAGAGGATCTTCCAAAATAATTGGATGCAAATTCAGCCCTAGGAGCAAGGCAAACTGGATGTAGTAAACTCAGCCACGAGCTTGAAGGGGAAACACATGCTTGTTAACTTTACACAGGACAGATCTGTCAGAATTCTGCTTCTCTGAGACTAGCTTTTCTCCAGCCCTGCTGTGTACTTCATATGTTGTATAACTGTGCTCCCAAACACTGAAAAAACCCCTGGCATTTGCACATTAATAAGACACAAATTTGTAAGTGGACTTACAGGTAGCAAATCTTTATCTTGTCTCAGACACAAGAAATAAAAGGTTTATAAACAGAGAGATCTCAGTTTGCCATTCACCTTAATGGACTCAATGGCATTATGGAACCCAGGCTGCTGTTCCTCATTCACAGAGAAGGCCACAAAGTGTGCCACATTCTACATGCGCAATTACCCGTAGCCCCAGCAGCATGTGTATGGTCAGGGAGGGAGTGAAGATGCCAAGGATCACACATGAAATGAGCTAAATATGTATTGTTTGGTGGTGGGTATAATTATGTATAGTTTAGTGGTGGATATAATAAGTTGCCTATAAGGGCTTAAGAGAGTATGAATGCCAAGGCAGAAAATAGATTTGCCAATAGTTATGCAATGGAAAGGCATTAAAGGATACCGTTTTAAAATGAAGGCAAAAATCATTTCACTGTGAGATCTATTAGGATGTGGAATAATGCCCCAAGGGTAGGGACAAAAGTCCCTTTGTCAGCTTCTTTTAAAGTAGGACTGCACAACGCAGTGGCAAAAAAGACAATGTAGGTTTGTTTCTGGGTGCCTATCACCACTATTTCTAAGAGCTTTCTTATCACCATGGTATCCAAGTGCCTTCCCAGAGACGAAAGCACTCTCCTCTAGTCCTGCTGGCAGGAAATAAACATGAAAGGTATTGATTTTGTATGCTTATAAATGTGAAGTGGCAGGTGGGGTGGTGGGGAAGAGGGGGCAGACCATCAAGGGAAAAGCAAAGTACTAGAAATGAGGCTTGCATTTTGTTCTGAAAGTGATGGGCTTGCCAGTCACTCCTGGTTCCTCTGGTTTTGAGTTCCTTAGACTTATCTCCAGGGAGAAACCATAGGAAACTTACTTCCAAATGCAGAGGGAAATTGGCTGGACAGTTTAATATCATAGCTCTGCAATTCTCAAACTAGGAATCAAAATCACTGTACCCCTTCATATGCGGCTAAGTGAGGAGGGGATTACTGATTGGTTCCTATTGAGATGGGAGCAGTAGTTCAGGGAACTGGAAAGCAACACAGCTGTAGCTTCTTTCCATTTTTATCTTCTCTGATCATTGAGAGTTGCACTGCAGGTGTCATGTCTGAACTACAGAAGGGTTTGTTTACCAGAGTTTAAACTTCTGGATAAAAAGTCCTAGCCATGCCACATGCACAGTATTCATCAGTGTGTCTTGATTAAAATTTTCCCTCTCATTTGAGATTATAATGGGACAGTCTTTAAGGGATGGCTGCTGCTGGCAGCCTTCGTGAGGAAAGTCATCGCTTGTTCGGTAGGGAACCTGGTGTCCTCTGTGAAGCAAACTCTTATTTGGAGGGATCTAGACAAAGTTAATCTTGGCAATGACCCCTATGGCCCTGTCCAGAGGAGTGCAGCCATGTGGCACCACAAACACATCTGTGGCACCACAGACCACACATTCCAGTGTTTTCCACACTGCAAGGGAGCAGCACAGTGGCGGGGTTTGACCGCTGGGTATCCAAAGGTCAGAAAAACCTGCTGAAAAAAAAAAAGCAGAGCGGCACGTGCAGGGGCAGCGTGTGCCACTCAAAACTGGAGCCTGGCCGGCCAGAGCCACACTCCAGCTGCCAGCTGGACACTCTGCACACCTGCTGCAACTCCAGGAGGCCCCCAAGACCTCCTGGCCCCAACCTCTCCTACCCCGCTCAGTGTAACTTGCAGCATGCCAGAGAGCACGTGGCACAGGCGTTCCCCAGGAGCAAGTAGCAACAGGACAAGGTGCACCACTGCTAGTTGGCCCTGGGAAACCAGATGTCCACACATGCATGGACACAGCCTATTTGTCTCCACTTTGGTTTCACTGTGGATCTCTGCAAGCAAGAAGTTACTCTGAAAGCTGCCCCCAGAAGGAAGAAGGAGACAAGATCCATGTAGCAGAATCTGTTGGAAATTTTTCCTCAAAAAAACCCAAGCCAAAAAAAAAGGCAAAAACAAATCAGACAAACAAACAAAAAACCCTTCTCTCCTAGCACACAGAAACAAAGGATAGAAACAGTTTTCTATTAAGGTTTTCATTTAAAAGATAATAAATTTGCATTGAATAAGTAAGTAGCAAAAATGTCTATCCCTCCACCCCCCAGGGCTCTTCATGAAAAAGTTATTAATTTCAAAACAAAAATGACTTGAGAACTTTTCTCAAAGCTATTTGTGACCCCCCTCTGATGTCAGTTGCCCACCCTTTGCCAATCCCTGCAGTCTCACTCATACTCCTCTCCCATAGTTCCACTTTACCCAGAAAAACTATTTTAGACTTAATTTTTACACTCCTTCCTTTATAGCTTGATTTGTCATTGGTCCAAGCGCACTCCTTTAACTAGTTGGATATATCTCTAGAGTTCCTCATGACCTTCCCAGACAGTTTTTCCTATGTGCACTTACTTTGTGCTGGATTTCACGCTCTATGTTCCCTTTCTCTATTCACATTACTTTGAATGAGGATTGATTATTTAATACTTTTAAACCAGGGGCGGGCAATTATTTTGGGTGCAGGGCTGCTTACTGAGTTTTGGCAAGCCATCGAGGGCCTCATGACAGGCAGCCTGGGGCAGATTAATATTAATTTTCTAAATTTTTAGGGGTCCTGCGGGCCGGATAGAATGGCCTGGCGGGCTACATCCAGCCCGTGGGCCGCATTTTGCCCACCCTGTAATTTAAACCTTTCCTTTTGGCCACCTACTATCCACATACCTTCAGCAAACCTTCTGGGGTGCAAGAAGACAAAGGCATCCTATCAAATACCTATTAAGTAAAGTACCATGGAGGAAGTATTAGATTATTATTTATTCCTTCCTAGCAAGAGCTCCTCCATATGCTTTTCCTGATGGTAATACTTTGCACAGATAATGTCTTTCATCTAAAGTATGTAAACAGACCCTGTATTCAACCTGATGGCCTCTGTTTGCATGTGACGCAACAATTTCTGCCTACCATAACTGATCAATTCCAAACTCCTCAGGCTAGATCCAGGTCAGCAAGGGGCAGCAAGTGTACATTTAGAACCCTGTGAAGAAAATTAGATAACAAGAATGGCAGAATCAATGGGGAACATATAACGCTCCTGCAGAGTGAGAAAGGAAGACTCTCAAGGAGGCCCTGAAATAGAGAGGGGAGGTGGGAGGGTGACACAAATGGTACTCATTGAGTTTACATGGAGGAACACAGAAAGCCTAGAGCAGAGGTGGATTAAGGTGTACTGGGGCCCTGGGCAAACACAAAATTGGAGACCCCCTTTCCCCCATGGGAGTTGGGCTGGGTTAAACCCTGCCAAGCTGTGGGGGGGACATACCCACCTCTTCTCCCTGCTCCCCACCCCCACTACAGCCAAACATACACACACACACATGCACATATACAGACACGCACAGACACAGGCACACGCACTCTACTCTCACGCTCCACGCATGGACACAGACGCATACACACTCTTCCTGCCATGAACAGACACTCACAGAGATGCACACATGCGCACACACACTTTCCCGTCACAGGACCTCCTCCCTCCCCCTTCCCCATAATCCCCCCCCATCATGAGATACCCATGGCTCAGTCTAGCTTCCCTTCCTGCCTGGCTCCTATTACACTTACCCACAGGGAGCTGCTGCCCAGCTGTCCCATGCAACTGTGCAGATGCAGAGGGCAGGGCTGGGCTGGGCCAGGGCAGAAGTACCACATCATGTCTCTACGGGTGGGCAGCACCACTGGGAGGGGTGGCTTTGGGGTTGCTAAGATGAATTTTGAGGAGGCTATAGCCCCCAAGTCCCTCCCAGCACTGCTGTCCACAAAAGTGTGGTGCAGCATAGCACTCCTGGCCCAGCCCAGCCTAACCCTGACCACTCCTCCCCCCGCCAGATGGGGCACGGCTCTCCTGGCCCTGCTCGGCCCCCTCCCCCCAAGGTGCGGCGCCACCCACCCACTCCCCCTCCCCTCCCCCAGACACAGAGGGGCTCTCCCAGCCTGGCCCCAGCCCTGCCCCATTGGTGGAGGGGCCCTGCTTCCAAGTCCCAGGGAGGCAAATGCAAAAGCTTCATTTTTAAACTTAGCAGCATTTTTGTCTCCCTGCTGGGAGACAAAGTTGGGCACTGAGTTTAAAACCTCATCGCTTCCCTGGTGATGAGGATCCTGGGGCCCTGAACTGGTACAGGCCCCTGGGCTCATGTCCAGCTGGCCCATCCATTAATCCACCTATGGTCCTGAGTGTCTGTAATGAGTTTGGTCCACAAAGGAACACAGACAAGTAAATTGATCTCAAGAAAAATCCAAGTATCACAACAGGGCAGTGGCAGAGTCAGGAAGGGAACCCAGGAGATCTAATTCATAGTCTTATTTTCCTGTTTTAAAGACTAGACCGCCCTGGGGACCCAGATTGTCAGCTGCTCTAAGCAAACCAATGTCCATTTATGCTGCTACATATCTGGCCCTGAGTATGTTGCCGGGAATCTAGGGTGCTAATTATTTATGTATACCATTTGTGCTTCCGGACTAATTAACTATCCTGCACTCCTGTAAAGAATACTGTCAACTATTTAATGGCTCATTGAGTTTAGAGTCATTTCTAGCTTCTCTTCTACCATGTCAACAGAATAGTTATTGTGATTTGTGACTTCTAGCTGGCAAGTAGCGAGCAGACTTCACATGGTATGACGTTAGTAGCAGCCTTAGACAAATGGGCTTTGATGGGCACCATGCCACGGATACAACTTAGTGACACGACCATTCAAATGGCAAGAGACTGGATTCCATGATCTGTCTGGCTAGAACCACTTTATTTATAATCTCCAGGAACAATATCTCTTCAACAGAGACGGTTACATGGATGGCCTTCAGCAACAATACATGCAGAGATTGAAAATTAGCTTAATGAGCTGCCAGTCCACTGTCAAAGCATCTGCGTGCGTAAGACGCAGCTGGACTCCGTCTAAATTTTTTAGAAAAGTTCATTCCCTTAATTAGGCACCTGTGTAAGTGCCTGGTTTTCCCATTTCCAGTACATTTGCCATGCAGGGCTTTTGAAAATGCAGATCCTTATTTTAGGCGCCAGATTAGAACTTTTTTGGAAAAAAATCAGGCCACAATTGCTGGTGCTGGGGACTTGGAAATCTGCCTGGGTGCACTCTTGAAAATAGTACTAGATTGTCTGAGGGACACTTCATTGCTCACCCTCTGTGTATCATCTGAATTCATTGCTTGGTAAAGCAAATGTTTCCACTACCCTCTCAAGGTCATATCATCAGAGGTTGCTGCTTCCAGTGCTGCAGCCCTTCTCTGAAAAACTTTCCCTATGTCAGGGCATGAAAATGCATATCTAACAGGCACCAGCTAATAATATTTTTAGTCCCCTCAGCTGCCATTATCATTCATGGGCAGTCTCTAAGGTAACTTGGTTATAAAATAGGCAAGGCTTTCTAGACTAGAGTCAGCACCTGGCATTTCATTGTGAAGTGAATAGGATTCCAGTGAGGAACAACAGTGCAGCACTGAATTGCTTCATTAAACAGGAGGAACATTGTGTTTTTGCATTAGATAAAGCTTCCAAATGGTGGTGGATGGTGGGCCAGGGACAGTACACTGCAGGAGTTAACCCAGAGGGAATAAAACTATGCCAGACTATTTAGAGATCCACAAGCTCAAACTAGGATCCGGTCTTTTAGCTAGCTACATACGAGAGAAAAAGTGATGTGAGTCGTTTCTGTTGCCTGGCAATTCAAGAGCACTAAGAAGCTTAGAAATAATGGCACTCACTTCCCATTAGTGTCAGAGTCAGTCATCTTCCAGTGGAGATGATCGTACAAAATATTATTGTTCACAGCTTGTTGCTCTTTCAGATGGACATATCTATCCCCACTCCCTCAGGCCATTTGGCTCCATTCACAGTCTGACTTTCCCCAACTCACTCCTCTGTATCTAGAGGCAGGCTGCATTAGGTGGTGGAAAGTTTGGAGCAATGGGACAATTCTCATTTTCTTTTTTTCCTTGGCCATTGCTGTCAGGGGCAAGCATAATTATGTATTGTGATAAGAACAAACAGAGATAAGCAACATCTTTCACATGTCATCAACAGATACAGAATGGTAGCTCTTTGGGGTGGTGATCAACCTGGAATGAATATAAGCAATACCCAGAGGCAAAAAATTCCTTTTACATTATAAACCCCTCGAGCCACTCGGTTGCTTGACTCAACAGAAAAAACAGAGGCCTTTGTTTACTGCACAGATAACCATAGTGTCTCTTGCTGTTGCTGTGGACCAGAACATGGGAGGAGTTGGTTAAAACCAATATTCAATTGATTGAAAACCTAAGAGTCAGCATACAGACAATGTTATCAGAAGACAGAAGACGCTGGGACCGTGCGCATGCTGTATTTTCGACATTATGAATAAGTCAGGGAATGGCTGCTGAAAAGAATTTAAACTAATTTCCTATTAGATGATTCCCATAGTATTTCATGGCGCCCTTCTCATCACTGTGTATTGTATGAATTGCAACTACATCCATCTGAAGTAAACATTTTCTTTTGATCTGATTTCATCTAAGTAAGATAGGTGTGCAGCACTAAATAATTCAGTGTCATCAGTGTCTGTGATGTGTGTTAACAGCATTCAAATGAGACTTTATGGAAGACAGACTCAATCATAAAAACAATCTCCCAAAGTAGTTTTTTGGCAATAGGTCTGCTAAACCTTTGACAACCCTCTTTGATGCTAAATATTGAAGCCAATTTGCAAATTCCAACGTGAAGGATTGCATGTGCAGGCTTGTGGCTTGCAGCAATATGCCCCGGCTTGAAGTCACTTTCCGTGATACATAATTTGCACCCGCTGCCTTTGAGATAATAAATGAGACCTTGTGGGCAAAACTGATGGAAATATTTATATTGAGCTTCCCACTTTGCTGGAGGAAAATATTAGTAAGCAAAGGTTCAGAGAAATGAACCGCTTTGTTCTTGGTTTCATATGAAAGGCAGAGAGAGACTCTTGAATCATTATCTAAGAGTCCTGTCTCTTTGGACCCTCCAAAGACTTTTTCAGTAGTGACCTCTCATCACAATCCTGGCCCTGAATCCACAACTGAGCCACACATGGACAACCACTGAGTTATAGTGAAACTAGAAAGGGAAGCAGCACATTGTGTAAGCACTTGAGCTGGAATCGGTATTTGACTTGTGTCTTTGCACTGCGCCTAACATCTTAGTGCTGAGCTGGTGTCCTCAAATGCCACTGAAATACAAATGAGAAGACATAAAATGAGAAAAGCCTAAGGAGATAGAGGTAGAAGTGACTTTACTATTAAGCCCTTGTGAAGTGTTCATGTTTGTCTTTTGTAACAAAAAGAATATTCCTATATAATATTCAGAGCAGATCTCATATCCAGGCTGCAAACCATGTTACCTTCTTAGATCAGTGCCAGTCTCTCCAGTATGCTGGGACCTCATATTTCTCCAGTCTTGCATGCTCTGTCTCTCTCTCTTCAGTGCCTGCTACAATAAAAAGACTTAAGTTTGCATTTCATCCTCCCACTCTACCACCACTATAAGCTCTACCAGTTCAGCAGAAGTGATTTGCATTGAGGCTCCATCCCATCTGCTTCACGTTCTTGCACTAGAGTGAATTTGAAGGCAATATAAACCAATCCCATTAATCTAATTTAAGCTTCTGTTTACTCAGAGATGAAGTGTCACATGAGTTTCTTCACATGGGTGACATTCTGCCCTAGACAGAGGTGCAACACATAGACCTCTGCACCACTCACTCCCCAAACGTGGCATAAGTGGGCTTAGATGTTGCACAGGGATTCTGCTGGCTGGACGTTCTCGACCCCTTCGAGTAAGTTCATAGAGGTTGCCTCTAGTCACAAGCCTTAATAACAGGTCCTGGTATTTAAAAATGAAATTCTCGGGTGTTTGGACCCAAGGGTTTTTGGTTGAGTCCCCCATCTCTAGCAGCTTAGTGCATATTCACTTTGTAAATGCCCATAAATATTAACCACTCTTATTAGATAATCACTGCTATCGTACATAAAAACTGTATTCATTCCCTTCCCCTTGCCCCAGGTGTGCAGTTTGACTCTAATAATATAGGAATCATGAGTTTTTAAAGCACAGTAATTTTTTTCTGGTTGAATTCAATGGACATTGCAAAGCTCAGAGAAGAAAATACAATCCATCTTCTGTGAAATGAACTCAGTCATCCTTCAGTTTATTGAGTGAGAGGGAATACAAAACAAATCCACAAATGTCAAAAGCAGTCTACAAGGGACTATTCCATTTCTTTTTCCATTTTTTTCCTTGATTAAAATGATTTTTAACCGACTCCTCTCTTAATTTAATCTGATGAAATATAATTCTACCCACCAGAAACATGTTTGGTTAAATTTGCTAAACGGGGCCGGGGCTGCCAAGGGGAAAACTTCACTGATTCATTCTCCTGCCCTTTACTAATCTCTTACCCGTAACTTTTTCTGCAATATGATGTATGCTAGGGATGAATATCTAACCCCACTGAAGTCAACAGCAGAACTCCCATCAACTTCCCTGGAGCCAGGATTCAATTTCACCCCAGAGGTGATTTTTTTACAGGAAAAAGGGGAAAAAGTGTTGAAGCTATTTCATTCTGTCCATGAACTTACCCTCCTGGATTCTGCAAACACATATTTTGCTTTATGCAAACATGGCCCATTGGAGAGATTCTGGGAGGTGTCTCCAGGAGGCACAACGATGGTTTTATGACACCTTCATGCCACCCAGATTCTGAGCTGCTACCAAGGCAAAAATGACCTGCATTATGTACTCAATGGCATCTTTTCCCAGTCTGCCTGCAGGCTACTCTGCAACTCAAAATCCCCAGAACATTGAGCACTACCCCCATGCCTTCCCTCCTCCCTCCTTCCTATGGCACCCTACCAAATGGGATAGCATAGGTCTGTTCAGATTAGCTGTATGTTGCCTCTGCCCTGGAGAAATTCTCCCCCAGTCTCTAGTTTACAGTAGAACAGCCTTTTCATTGCACTGACTTCATTGAATACAATCCTTCTCAAGTGGCACTTAAATACCAAGATTTCATATTGGGTTTAGGAATCCATTTCAGAAATTAAGTCATCATTCTCTAAAGCGTGAGGAAAAACAACATTAAGTAAAGATGGAAAATGTAATGTTGAGAGTATTGACAATGTGATTTAGGATATTTTAGTTCTGTATTCTACCAAAGCAGTGAATCTGGACCGATATTTTATTACATGAGCTGTACCTTAATGAATCTACTTTTCCAAACAATATGCTTCAAACTAACCAGACATTAAGGGCTTGGTACAGGACTGCCTGGGTGAAATGCTACAGCCTCTGTTACTCAGAAGGTCAGACTAAATGACCATAAAATGGTCCCTTCTGACCTTAAGGTCTATTAATTGATGCGTTCAGTAGGAGAAGCTTTTAACTGCTGTATTAGCATAGTAACATGCAGCTTATCAGTCATGCAAATGCACATGGCTTAGCTGTACTGAAAAGCATCAAGAAAAACTGTTCCCCTGTCTGTCTCCTGTTCCTGACGCTGCCAGTTAGATGTTTCTTCCCCACCACCTGAGGAGACCTGCAGATTTAACTGACAGCAGCCTCTTCCTGAAACTATGTACATAACTTGGAAAAAAGCTGTGTAATTGCAACGTGTTCTCAAATGAAAACTGTCACCTTTGCAACCGGGTCTTGAATCTGCCCAGACGGCAGGAAGATGCAAAACAAATAAAAATGGTTATATCTGTAGCTTAGCATTCTGTAACATATCACAGAAATGTATTTTGACACATGTGGCTTGTTTTACAGCATGTTTGACACTGCACAAGTCAATTATTAGTTGCTATTCATAGCAATATCTAGGCAGAGAGGGGTACTAAAATATTCACAGTAAGCCAGACCTTGCATTCCTCATTCTCTTTTGGTTTCATCTCTCTGGACTCTCACCCTGGCATTCGTCACTATAGCATCTAACCTCAGTCACATTTAGCTATTCTTACTTAGTCCTTCACAACCCTTGTGCTGCCAACTCCAAGTGCTTTAATTTATGAGTCATGCAAAAAAAACCCCAAAAACCAAAAAACATAAGTTCTTTCTTTTTTTAAATTGCTTCCTGGGTTTGGAACCACCAGAGTTTTTCCCACTCCCACCATCACATTTTCTCCAGAACCAAGATAACTCGATTTGAGATTAACTTAAAAAAAAATTGACATTCTCCTTTAATCATGTGATTCCAAAAAATGGAGCCTATGTGGGAAGGGAGGGGAGGAAAAAAGCAAGCTACTGCATGTCACAAGACTTAAAAAATATGACAGCAACCAATACTGAATCTTTCTGAAGTGAGAAGAACAAACCCTAACCCCATTAATATCTCTGAGAGTTTTGCCAGAAACTACCCCGGTAGTATTGATCAGGGCTCTGATGGATGAAGTTAAAGGATGCCTCCTTTTTTACACATGTATTTTGCTCCTCAACCACATTATACCTCCCCTGAGCTTTAAAAAAAAAAAAAAAAAAAAAAAAGGACCTGTTTTCCAGATGCCCTGAGCATGTACATCCCCCACTGATTGCAGCTGGAGCTTTAGATGCTTGGCCTGTGTGAAAAAAACCCAGCTTGTTTCAGACTAAATTACCCTTCCAGGCTGGCACAAAATGGGGTTACACCCAGCATAGGAAAACTATATCATGGGCGACTGGTGCCTCCCGAGTCTGGGGAGGCATTGGCGGGGCATGACTGGGAGCGGGGTGGAGTTCCCCAACGGCCGGTCACCAAGCGCACCGGCAACACGGCAGCAGTGGAAGTGCCGGCACTTTCATTGTCTGCGGAGCCAATTTCACACACTAGCACTAGCTAGTGCTAGTGGGGGGGGCACTAGCGCTCTCCATGTCCCCCTACCAGCCAGAGCACTCACTGTCAGGGGGGGCACCAGTGTTCTCAGGAGGGGCACATGCCCCCCCATCCCTCCCTATGGGTTATATTATAAACATAACAGTTAATGTTATGAACCTGGGATTACAGTAAGTTTTACAACCCTTTTGAGTTTATGAGTTTCAACCCACCTCTTGTGGGTTAAAACACAGAGGGCCAACACAAGACCTGTGTAGCCCCAGTCAGAACCCAGCTTTGGGGCTTAAGTAAGATTGAGGTAATGTCTCAGGTCCTTGGTACTAACCCCTTCTGAATGGGGGTGAATTCCTTCCTGGCGTACCATAGCCAATGCAGATGGCATGTGCTTATCTTTATCTGATATCCAGAGGGAAGAATACCAATGGAGCCTGGGCACCCATCCAGCTGCTCAGGAGATTTGCAGGCCAAGGGAGTTCATGCATTAGGCATCTGGGGAGGGGGGATAAAGGGGGGGGCCATCAGATTCTGAATTCAGCTCACAATGCCTGGATGTCTGGAATGGAGAAGCGTTTCTCATCCAGCTACTCTGTGGCTCTAAATGCTAAATGTTGGGGGTTTTTTTTATTAGCAGCTTCTCCATTGTGCGCACCAAAAGATGAGTCACCGCCCTTCAGAGCAAAGCTTGGAATCAATAGACCTCTGTGAATTAAATAATGTGCTAAAATATGGATATCTGTAAAAGCCTGGGAATTGCAATGGTGACTAATGGTTCGGTGGAAATATACAGTAAAAACAGCCAAGCCAAGGAGGGAAGGAATGTCTCTCGAACTTTCCATGAGACCCACTGTGCTGCCAAACTGTAGTGGTTTACTGTGTCTAGCTCAAGGGCACCTGTGAAGGATACGCAAGCACAGCGGGTGGCGGGTGTCTTCCTCAAGGCCTGGCACACACTGTGCAGGAGCCTGTTATATCTTCCTCTTGCAGTACCTGGCTTTGTGGCCAAAGCTGAAGTTTGTTCTGCTTTTCAGTCGGGAGACAAGTTCCTCCCTCATGCTCAAGGAAATACTGACCTGCTCCTCCAAATCATCAAAGAATCATAGAAAATGAGGGTTGGAAGGGACCTCAGGAGGTCATCTGGTCCAAGCCCCTGCTCAAACCAGAACCATCCCAAAATGCCATGGCCCAGCCCCTGCCTTTGCATTTGTTCAGTCCTTGTCAGTGGCACCAACCAGCTTGCTTCCCCTCCCAGTCAGCATTGCTCAGTGCTAATATTTAGCATTCTTAAAATTTCAAAATGTATATCACCAGTACAGGGGCTGCATTCGTTCCAGCCATCAGGACTCAAGACCACTGGCAAAGCACTTTTGCCTAGAATAATAAGTGCTCCTTTCTTTCTTTAGAAAACCCCACCCTGCCCAGGAAACAAGAGAAAAGCAGCTATTTACGGCCTCAAAGCTCATTTCATGATGGCACAGCATCTCCATTAAGCTTTGCAATACACTGGAAGTACAGCCCTTGGTCCACAGCCACTCTAAAGCAGCCAGCTAGAAATGAATGTCTTCAAAATGTGCCCACAACATGCTACCTTTGGAGACATGAATGACCACCCGCAGGCAATGGTGGCAGCAGCGGGGGTGTGGCAGCAGTTAGCAGGGAGCTCCCACAGGTGGCCGCAGTGGTGGCGGCGGTAGGGGAGGGGCCGGTGAGTGCCAACCGTCGGTCAGCGACTGCCCGCAGACACCATTGGTGGTATCAGCAGCGAGTGGGGGGTGGCAAGCGGCAAATTGCCCGCAGGCACTGCCGGCAGCATCAGTGGCACTTCTTTCAGGGGGTGCACCACCAATCTCAGGGGGTGCACATGCACCCACATGCACCCCATACATGTTGCCAATGTTTGGAGAGGTAGTGGGGTGGGTCTCATTTTTTATTTTCCCTAGGGCTTTGAGCAGAGCTAAACCTCAGGTATCTTGTCCATCTGTGGACATGGCGGTTCCAACAAAACAGGTTTCCCTCTTCTGACATGTTTCTTTTCCCCATGCTGTGCCAGGCTCTGATTTCCTTTCCTACCCTGCAGATGGCTGAAAGAGTTCAGGGCTATAAAATAGAGGCCCCCTCAACACCTTACAGTTAGTGCGCAATTAGCTGGTTAATTGTCCCTTGCACTGAAACCAGCTACACCTGCAAAGGTGTATCCTGTCACAAAAAGGTCCAACCAACTATAAAGTTAGACCCTGAAAATGTATACTAGCTTAATAGCTGGTTGGTGTCCAGCTTTAATTTGTATGTGTAGCAGGGTGTCTCCTGCAGGTAAGAGTACTATCATCTGACAGGGCTCCCAATTGCAGGGGTGCACCATGGCCAGCTAGGGCTGGGAGTCCCACATCTGAGGGGACTCTCATCCCCGGCAGCTGCCAGAGCCCAGAGTCCAACAGTTATGGATGCTGAGTCCCAGCAGTACTATGTGTGGTATGGCAGATGGCACAATGGCATGGATCACACATTAGATCCCATTGCACCTTTACCTCCACATGTAGAGGGGCCCACAGAGGGACAAATTTACGGGTATGCAAGCTAAATGAATTGAATCTAGTGTGTGGTGAATGGCGTTACAAAGAGGATGCAATTCATCCGCTGAGCCATACTGATCTGGAAAGCAAAGCACGTCAAGTGTAATTCAATTTTCTGGTCAGCTGTCTTGGACATATTCATGCCCTCTACAAACTGGGCATCTTCCCCAGTTCTAGCAAGCAGTGGCCAACCACCATCATAACTGCATAGCAACATTTTTATCCACAGGATGACAAGAGCTTGCAGCATCCTATGTGGTTTCCCAATGCACTCTGCAAACTGGTATTCAGACCCAAGTCTGGTGCTTTGACTTCAGCCCATTGTTAAAATTGTGACCTTAAGCATCAAACAAAAAGTAATAGCCAGATTCTAGGTTATTTTTCTTCAGATTTTTGTGATTTGGGGTTAAAAGGTGGGAAATGATTATTCCAATGGAAATAGAAATTCAAAGCACAGAGAAAAGCAGGGCTAGATACATAACTGCAAATCCTACTTGGGTCAAAATCAGTGGCTCAGATTCCTTTCTGTAACCGGAACGATAAAACTCAGTCTGTCAGCACTATTTACTGTCATTTCCACAGTATCTGAACACCTCACAGTCTCTAATATATGTATTGCATCTTTGTGAAGAAGAGAAGCAATATTATGTCCAAGCTATGGATGGGGAGCTGAGGTACACAGAAGTTAAGGCATCAGTTGATTTCAGTGGGGTCCAAAAACGCTTTGAGGATTGTGGACTAAATGGCTTGGCACAGGAAGTCCATGGCACAGCAAAGACTTGAACTGAGGGTTAAGGCTAGCTCCTAACCATCCACCATCCTCCAAAAGAGATTCTTTAGTAACAAATCCCTTCTCAGACTAACGCAAAACCTCTGGAATCAAACCACTTGCCGTAAGCAGAATCATTTTAAGTGACAAAGAGAAGCCCCTCTTGTATCGTGTGTTCTCCATTTGGAAGCTGGAGTGAAAAAAAATGGAAAGTTGACAGTTTCTTGACATTATTTTACCAAGGGAATTACTTACAATTTATTTGCACTGGCCCAGAATTCACAAGCAGAAAGAGAACTCAGTCATGGACTACTGACCATTTGGCAGGTGCTTTTAGAGTGACAATGCTCTGTTTCCTCCTCTGTAGATTTCTCCATATTCCTTGAATAAGCATGCAATTGCATCAAGTTATTATTGCTCAAAGGCATATTCTCAGCCACCGAGAGAGCTGCCTCACTGGTGACAGCACTTCCTTCTTGTTCTCTTCTTTCAGACTGTCTAGAACTATCGGAAGACATAAAGCCATCTTCATCAAGGAGGTTATTTTCAGAAGCAGGTATGGTGAGATTTTGCTCAGATGAACATTCAGAACGCAAAGACTGCAATGTAGCTGCTGAAAGCAAAACAGTCGCTTTCAGAAATTTCAAAAGTGCTTGACTCTGTTTTGCATCATTGGGTTCTCTTCCAGCTTTCTTTTGTGATATTTGGGTCCAGAAATACATTTCCATTTTTCTGAAAGATTGTCACTATGACTTTCAGGTTTAGCCCTGACAATTCATGCTCACTGAATCCCACCAGCCTACTATCTGCCTGCACAAATAAAAGTTGATCTAGGAACTTAAACAACACCAAATATGACCTGACTCATGCAAATAAAACACAGCACCTGTTATTTGACAGCAAGTTCTGCAACACTGCAAATGTTAACAGAAAACAATTATTGCCAGGGAGTCATAATTGTAGCCTATTTGCAAATTTGCTTTTTGGCCACCCATAACTTCACACTAGATATGCAGCTGTCTGCTTGGCCTATCCTTAGAGGCAGCCTAGGTTACACTTACATTTTTCTCGTGTCAAAAACATCACCAATTTGCAGTCAGCAAAACATTCATAAACTCCATCCCCCTCTGAGAGGTTTGCTGCAGCAGTGTCAAGCTCTAGCTGCAGACAAGGGTATGCATGCACTGAAACAGCAGCAGATCTCAGACACCTGGCAACATCTGCCTCTTAATAATGAAGCAGCATCAGCAACAAATGTATTGGACCCCATCTCAGAGGGTTCTCTCTCTCATAGGGCAAAATAAAGAGCAAGCCAAAATAGTTCAGAAATTAGATACATGTAAACTTTACTGTGTGGAGGAAGAAAGAAACCCAGCATTTTACAATGAAGCTAATGCACTCAAATAACCTGCTTATTGGCACTTAGAGAAAAACTGAGATTTTTCTAAATTAAATTTGTGAATGCAGCTAAATGGTGGAGTGTGTTGTTCTGCTGCAGAGACGCTTGCTTTTCCTAGGGCTCTTAGAAATGAAAGCATTTGGTTCTCAAGGGAATTTTTGCCCCCAGTGTGCTAAGATCTTTAACAGTCTGGGAGCTGTAGGTGGACAGCACCTGGGGAAATCAGATAGGATTATTATGGAAACTCAGCATCAGTGAAAGGGATATCATTCACAATCACTGAAGCCTGAAGTCTTCCATCACATTCAATATGGACGACAAGGCTGTGTCTACATGAGCAGGGGCATGTGTCTGCAAATTTGTGCTGCTACTTTGTACTGAGGTGCATGCCCCTGCCCGTTGGCTTTGCAGCGGGACACTTTGTCCTGCTGCTCCATGTGCTGCAAGACACGGCTGGCTGGGGCACTGCCTGCCAGCCCCCACACTGAAGCATCCTGTGCACCAGCCAGCTGGGGAGGGGCACGTAAAGAGATGGTGGGATGGGTGGCTGGGGCACAGTGTGCCGTGAGACAAGGGAGCAGACAGCCCTGGGCTAGCTGGGACACAGGGTGCTTCAAGACAGGGGCTCCATGTGCCTGAGCATGGGGGCTCCGCAGCAGAATACCTGAACTGAGGCACACGGAGACAAGGGAGCAACAAGCACAAAAATTCAAGACACTGGCTGGGTCAAGGCTGGGTTGCGGTAACAAGACTGCCACAAGAAAATCAAACTCCACTAATGGCTTGCAACCCATTAAGTGTTGAGACAATAGAGTGCTTTCGGTACCCAATACCAGACCCATGCCATAAAATAATAAAAGTGATGGTTAAAATTGTTAACAGAGACCTAACATGCTCATCACATGTATTTCCAAGAAAAGAAAGCCAAAGGAAAGGGTGAGCTAGTGAAGGCAAGGTAACTATATATGCATTTCAATAGACCTACCAACTAAAAAAGACAAAAGACTAGATATACATTTGAAGTAAAACCAAAAAAAGGTACAGGAAGGATGCCCTGTATGTAACAAATGCATCCTGCTCACATTTCTCAAACAGGCATCCAATGTCTAAGGTGTTACAAATGTCTCAACCATTCAATGTATGCCTAGAGTTTTGTAAATAGACCATCATTGGTATGAGCTATTGCAAATTTGCCCCATTGATAAACCAATACCCAAAGACAGGTCCGATAATGCCTCTAAGCATCCTATTTGAACACTCCGGCCCATCACCTGTAATTAACCTATAATTGCAGAGGCTTCAAAGAAACACAAGTCTTCATACCTAGACACATCCAAAACAGGAGCCAGGCAATTTAACAGTTGTGATATGATGGTCACCCTTTTCCTCCCTGTTTTGTTGTGACTTTGACCAGCCAACTATCAAAGAAAAATGCTTTGCAGTTATACAACTAAACAGCATAAAGCAAGACAGAATTGCCAGCAAGGTGTGTACAGTCCAGGGAAGACCAAGAAGCCATACTTCCACCCAGCCAATAAGCAAAGGATCCACACCATGAGGCTATACAAGAAATGCTTCCTGCCTGAGCTGGGTAAAGATCTCTTTGCAGCTAAGATAATACAAGGACTAATAGCTCATTTTATATTGGGGAAGAGTCTTTTTCCATCATTTAGTTTTATAGCTTGCCTGTGGTATTTCTGCTATTGATCAAACAGGTCTTGTGACAATTCTTGGGGCACTAGGTTTAAAAACCCGCTTTCTAAGTGCAACACTTCACCATCTCTACATTTGTCCTGGCGCATGCCACTTTGGTGTGCTTTGAGCCACATTTTTATTCAGGGTTTGTTTGTTTTTTGCTACTGTGAAATCCTGGTAACAAATTTTTGCCCCCGTGCTGCAAGTTACCAGCACCACGTATGGTTTAACATGCTGGGCATGTGGCTTATGGCCCCATGAGCACAAACCACGTGTGCTAGCACGTCTGGTCCAGCCCAGTAGTCAACCTACTTCACACATTCTGCTCATTCCTGACAACATGCCATAGAGGAAAGGTCACATTTAAAGGGTGTTCAAAATGAAGCCTAATATTTAGGTTCATCCCTAAGGCCTTGATTCATCAGAGCTCTCATGCATATGTTAAAGCATGCACTGATGTCCATCTGTGCTCAGTAAAGCAACAGAATTTCCACTTGTGTTTAAGTTGATTTGCTGAATAAGTCCCTTGAGTTTGCCAGGTTACCCACCAAAAACTTGTCAATGGTTAGGCAGCCAGTGGGTTGAGGTGGCTATATTTATGCTGACCAACAATGTCGCACTTGTGCCCCTTCCTCTGTCTATATCCACCTATTTTGCTACTACTTCTATTTAACAATATAAGCTCTCTGGTGCTTTGCTCTTCTGGGTTTGAACAATGCTGAGCAGGATAGAGTCTGGGTCCACAGGTCTAATACAAATATAAAATAATAACAGGAAAATCAGTGATGCACTTGACACAAGACTGATCCAGATTTTGCCCTTCACACGGTTCAGCAGTGTTGAATCATTGACGTGGGCCCATATCTACCTAAGACATGTATTCTAGGCTGACAAATTCTTTGTGCTCTTTTAAAATGACATAACTTGCCTGAAATATCAAAGTTAGAGCTATATTAAACAAAACATCTGCTATGTACACTACGTTATATATTTTCTACTATATTTATAAAGTTGTTAAGGAACTCAAAACACATGCAATCGACTGGTTATTACATCCACCTAGCACTGCCTTCTGCTAGAATTGGATCCAACCAGATGTGCCACAAACCCTATTGTGACAGAGCAGCTAACACGCCCTGCCACAAGAACATGAAAAGAAAAGAAACAAAGAGAAACTTACAGAGTAGAACTCGGACAGGCAAGGGATGCGTGGCGCGCCCGGGCAGAAGGAACACTGTGCCAAAGGCAATTAGTGAGATCAACTGGCAGGGCTGGAGGAGCGGCAAATCATGAACTGCCACAACAAACACAGCTGTTGGCATGGGGTATTTAAGGGACACTGACAAGGCAGTCGGTGTCAGTCCTGAGGAAAAGAACCCAAAGAGGAGACGGGGAGAATGGGAGAAGACTTCAGTGGAGGGGGATCGACCCCAGGACTCAAAGGAAAGTCCCGGCAACTCACTTACCTGAGGAGACAGGGAAGTGAGGTAGCAACAACGTCCCAGCTGATGAGCCCAATACCAGGGGGGAGGCAGGAAACTACTCTGGGAATCTAGAAGAGAAGAAAAGTGAAGAAGATATTTTAGAAATTCAGGATGATATCTCCAGAACCGGTCCTGAGAGGCAGGATTCGAAAGCAGAAGTGCCCAGCTTGAGAGCCGTGCAGGGGAGAACAGGGCAAGGAGCCAGGTTGAAGAGAAGACCCTTTGAACTTGGACAGAATAACCAGAGAACTGGAGCTCCCAGAGACAGAGACTGATAGTATTGAGTAGATAACAACTGGTGTGGATAGGGCAGGGGATGGGGATGGTGGAGCCCTATGAAAAGGAGCCAGTGTCCTGAGTCATTAATAGACATCTTATCTCCTAAGACCATTTCTATCTTTCATCCTCCTTTTTCATCAAAGTCGTGGCAGGAAAGCTCTAAAGAGAACACACAATCCTAGTGGGAGGCGATGACCCGACTCCAGGAAGAGGCAGCATGAACCCTCACACCTCGGTTTGGGCCCCCTCCCAGAGGAGACACATGGATTAATGCCCGTTGTGTCCCCAGGAACCGAAGACCCGGACCTGGACCCCACAATACTCCCATCATAGAGCCAGGAGGAAAGTGCACCAGGGCCAGGAGAGGGTGAGAAAGTGCAGGGGCACTTAGAGGGTGCTTCAGGGGAGTGTGTGTGTGTTTGTGCATGAGTGCATGCGTGCGTGCCAGGACGCGCCAGATGGGACACGCTGGCTAAGCGGAGCCCAGGAGGGGACCTTCCCACCTGGGTCCCTACTTAGCTGAAGTCCCCAGGAGCCCTGCAACTGGAGCCACGTGAACAGAGCGTGCACACAGGCGCAGCTGTACTAGGGAGCAGCAGTTTGTGAAGGAGTTCATGCAGAGGTCACGCAGAGGGCACAGCAAGGGCTGGTCCAGGTAAGGAGCTTGAGGCCAGAGGCCTGAAGAGAAGCTGCCAAGACAAGGTAGGGGTGTGCATTCACTTTCAGCCATGGTGGTGATTCACGTGGCCACAGGCATCTTGCCACCATTGAAATCTCCACCCAGACAGAGGCCATGCCTCTGGCTGCCTGGCATGGCTATTTGCAGCTGGCCATGGGGGCACCTCCACTTGTGGGGTGCACTCCCTCGTGGAGTCTCTGGAAGGCCGGGTGCAGGAGCTTGAGGAGGAGACATGCCAGCTGCACACTATCAGGGCCCATGAAGACTTCATGGATGACTACTTCCAGGCCCTTCTCCAGAAGAAGGAGGAAGAGAAGAAGACGGAGATGGTGTCCAACAAGAAAGCCAACCAAGACCTGCCTAGAGCTACCTGGATGATGGTCACTTCACACTCCAAAATACGTATGACCAGGGTTACTCCTCCCCTGGCCCTGCACAATAGGTATGCTCCCCTCCCCATGCAGGAGGAGGCTCCAATGGTGACACTGGAGGAGGGGGAAGGTAAGCAGTCTAATGCCACCCCCAAGAGGAGATACAAGATAGTAGTGATGGGGGACTCCCTCCTGTGGGGCACTGAGGGTCCCTCTGCTGTCCAGACCCCCTAGCCCAAGAGGTCTGCTGCCTCCCTGGGACCTGCATCAGAGATGTTCCAGCGAGGATCCCCAAGCTAGTCCAGCTGTCCAATTACTACCCCATGCTTCTCATCCACATGGGAATGAATGACACAGCCAGGAGCAATCCAGACCAGATCATGAGTGACTACAGGGTTCTTGGGGCTGGGCTCAAGGGCCAGGGGCCCAGGTAGTCATTTCTTCTGTGCTCCCAGTTGCAGGCCATAGTCCAAGAAGGGAAGGCTGCATCAAGGAAGTCAACCAGTGACTCCAATGGTGGTGTCACAGAAAGGGCTTCAGCTTTCTCAACCACGGCGCACACTACAGGGACAGAGGACTTCTGGGAAAGGATGGCATCCACCTCATGTGGAGAGGTAAGTTCCTGTTCTCGGCTGGGATGGCCAATCTTCTAGATAGGGCTTTAAACTAAGTTCACTGGGGACAGGGAAACACTGACTAGAGCTTAGCCAGGGACCAAGATACAAGAAAGCTCCATAGATAGGGACACTAGGAGAGCCACCCCTGAGAGAGCTGAAGGAATAACCCTCCTTCAGGACAAGAAGCTAACAGGAGGACTCAGGTGCCTGTACACCAATGCCAGGAGCATGGGGAACAAGCAGAAGGAGCTAGCCCTCCTGTTCTCCAATGGGCAGTAGGACCTAGTAGGGATTACAGAGACCTGGTGGGACTCCTCATATGATTGGAGCATAGCCATGGAGGACTATGCCCTGCATAGAAGGGACTAGGTAGGGAAGAAAGGTGGAGGTGAAGCTTTCTATGAAAAGGAGCAATACACCTCCTTGGAGGCCAGCATTGGCTGCAAAAAAAAGGGGCTTGAAATCTTCTGGGCCAAGTGTCGGGGGGGGAGTGGGGGAAAGGTAGGGTGTGCAGAAAGAGACCTAACTGTAGGTGTATACTACAGACCACCAAATCAGGGGGAGGAACTCAATCTGGAGTTCACCCAAAAACTGACAGAAGCCACGTGTACACGGGACATGGTCGTCTTGGGCAATTTCAATTATCCGGACATCTCTTGGGAGGAATGCTTGGCGAAGTCGGACCGGTCACATTCCTTCCTGCCCTGCATTAAAGAGTTCTTCCTGGCTCAAGAGGTGCACAGACCAACCAGATGTAGTGCTCTCCTAGACTTGGTCCGGGCCAAAGGAGTCAACCTGGTGACCAACTTAAAGATAGTCAGAGGATAGCCAGGGTGACAGTGACCACAAAACTATCATGTTCACTGTCCATCACAAGGAAGACAAATCAGATAGCAGGGCTGAAGTCCTGGACTTCAAAAATGCAAATTTCAACAAGCTCAGGTCACTAGTAGGGCAAATGCTGAAGGACCAGGGACCAAGGACAAAAGATGTGCATCAAGAGTAGTCACTCCTTAAAGACATGATCCTTGAAGCAAAAAGGAAGTCCATTGCCATGCAGAGAAAGGGCAGCAGAAGGGCTGAGAAGCCCTCCTGTCTAAACACAGAAATCACGGTCCTCCTTAGAAAGAAGAAAGAGGCATACAAACAATGGAAGCTGGGGACAGGCCCCAAGGAGGACGATACAACAATGGCCCACACTTGTAGGGATCAAATTAGAAAGGCTAAGGCATCGAGTGAACTTAGATTAGCAACGGAAATCAAGGACAACAAAAAGTCCTTTTTTAGGTATGTAGGGAACAAGAGGAAAGCAAATGGGAGTGTGGGGCCACTGCTCAACAACTCAGGACAGCTGGTTACTCAGGAGAAAACTGAGTGACTGATGTTTCCTCGGTGTTTTACTGGGCCACAGGGGAAATCATGGGTATAGAATGAGCAGGGCAGAAATGACTGCCTCCCTACTGTTGCTGTAGAACTGGTGTGTGATCAATTAAAAAAGTTAGGCATATATAAGCCAGCAGGACCAGTTGAACTCCATCCAAGGTTGCTGAAGGAGCTGGCTGACGTCATTGCAGAGCCCCTGGCAAAACTATTCCAAAACTCATGGCATTTTGGAGAGGGCCTTCAGGACTGGAAGAGGGCCAATTTGTGCCCATCTTCAAGAAGGGGAGGAGAGAGGACCCACACAACTATAGGCCAATTAGCCTAACTTCTATCCCAGGGAAAATCCTTGAATAATTCATTAAGGAGTCTATGTGCTATAGGCTTGCAGAAGGTAGGATTCTGAATGACAGCCAGCACGGCTTTGTCACTAGCAGGTCTTGTCTAACCAACTCATTTCCTTTTACAATCAGGTGACTCACCACCTGGATAAGGGAAAAGTGGCAAATATTGTGTACCTTGACTTCCAAAAAGTCTTTAATCTGGTATCCCACTTAGTGTTCCTCATTCTCAGTTTTCATTTAAAAAAAAAAGTCCAGGAATTTTTTGGGGTTTATCCTCAAAACATAAAAACTGAGATGAAATCAGGGTAAAAGGAAGAAAAGGGGAAAAATAGGTTTAAATCGGGGAAAAATTGGTGGTGAGGAAGGGAGTATGACTGGGACTAGGCTGGGACGGGGGGAGGGGGGAGGGGTGCAGCACAGCTGGTCAGCTGCTCCTGGGGCTGCAGCAGGGAGCAAAGTGGGGAGAGCTGTCAGTGGGTAAGTGACACAGGGAAGGGGGGCCCAGCTCTTGCTGTTAAGTGCCCCCCCCAGGTGGGCTGCAGACTGGGGGACTGTACCAGGCTCTTCCCAGGGTGCACGTGACCCTAGATCTGTGTGCAGGATGACAGCAAGCTGCTGCCCATTCCGAGCACGAGGAAGAGCCTGGTGGTACCGCCTGCCATGGCAGCTTGGGGCTGGCAGTTGCATTGGGCTCTTCCCAGCCCTCAGGGTGGGTGGCAGCACTGGGCTGGGGGGAAGGACCTAACCCTAACCCCAGCACCGGCACCTCCTGCCCTGCCTGGGGTCAGAGCCAGGAGCCCCGCAGCCCCGGGCAGTAGCTCCAGCCCCACGGGCCCATGCTGAGCACCCAGATGCAGCACCCTGCCAATGGGAGCAGGGCCAGGCTCTCCCGCCTGCCCCCCCCCCCCAGTGGGGCTTACAGCTCGCAGCACCCAGTGCAAGGCCACAGCCGGAGCCACTGGGGTGCAGGTGGGACCAGCCCACCCCAGGAGTGACTCCCATGGCCATCCCATGCCACGCAGGGTCAGAGCCAGGAGCCCTGTGCCCCCAGGCAGTGCTTCCAGCCCCATGGGCCCGTGTTGAGTGGCCAGGTGCAGTGCCCACCACAGGGAGCAGAGCCAGGCCCTCCCGCCTTTCCCCTCCCATGTGGCAGGGGCTCAGGACTCATAGCTCCCAGTGCCCAGGGCAGGGGCCGAAGCCGGAGCCACCGGGGTGCAGGTGGGACCCACCCACCCCGAGGGCAATTCCCGTGGCCCGGCCCACCCGGGGTCAGAGCCAGGAGCCCCACAACCCCAGGCAATGGCTCCAGCCACCCTCTCCCAGCCTCTGCCACCATCCTCTCACCCCCACCGCTCTGCATGCAGCCGCCACTACCACCCCTCCCTGCTGCCCCAGCATCTGTCCGGAAACCTGTGCCTCAGCTAACTGGCACAACAGCACTTTTAGCTTACCCACACCACCCATTTTTCACTTCAAATCCCTATTAACCAGCACGAGTGGGGAATGGGCCATTCCCCACTTGTGCCAGTTATCAGAGATTTGAACTAAAAAATAGGTATAAATCAGTAATAATCAAATGACTTAAAAAAAAAAATCAGGGAATTTATCAGTGAAAATCGGGAAAAACTGAGAATGCAGAACACTACCCACAATGTTCTTGTGAGAAAATTGGAAGGTAGTGGGCTTAACTGTGAGACAGTTAAGTGGGTACAAAGCTGGCTGCGGGGTAGGACCCAGGGAGCCCTAATGAATGGATTTGGTGAGAAGTGGGCAGTGGTGTCCCACAGGGGTCAGTGCTTGGTCCTGTACTTTTCAACATCTTCATCAATGATTTGGAAGAGCTCACTGGCCAAGTTTGCAGGTGGCACCAAGTAATGGAGAAGTGTGTTGATGCTTGAAGATAGGCTACAGATGTAGGTGGATCTAGACAGGCTAGCAAGTTGGGCGAGTCAGAACCAGATTAATTTCAACATCACGAAATGTAAAGTTCTCTACCTGGGGATGAACAATCCCCTGCACACCAAAAGGCTTGGCAACAAATGAAAAAGACCTGGGGGTAATAATAGATCACAGCATAAATATGAGCCAGCAATGCAACTGTTGCCAGCAGGGCAAATAATACTCTGGCATGCATCAATCGATGCATCTCCAGCAAAATCAAGGAGATGATTCTTCCGATCTACTTGGCACTGATGAGACCCCAACTGGAGTACTGCATCTAGTTCTGGGCACCACACTTTAGCAAGGACACGGTACAATTTGAGAGAGTCCAGAGAAGGGCCACCCATATAATTAGAGGCTTGCACAGCAAGCCATATGAGGAAAAGCTGAGGCACTCTTCAGCCTGAAAAAGAGAAGGCTGAGAGGGGACTTGGTAGCAGTATACCACTACATCAGGGGAATATGTCGGGGGCCCAGTGAACAACTGTTGACCAGGGGACCCTTGGGGAGATCCAGGAGTAATGACCACAAACACCTGAAAGACCATTTCTGGCTCAACATTAGGAAAAACTTCTTCACAGTTAGGGTGTCCAGACTGTGGAATAAGCTCCCTCCAGCAGTGGTGCAATCACCTACTCTGGAAATTTTCCACAGGAGACTGGATAGTCATCTTGCTGGGGTCACCTGACCCCACCTGTTCTTCCTGCCTGTTGCAGGGGGCTGGACCCAATGATCTTCTGAGGTCCCTTCCAGCCTTACAGTCTATGAATCTATACTGCCAATGGCTAATGGAGATTCTCCATTACAGGGGTGTTGTGTTAGACTGGGATGCTCTGTGGTTCTGTCTCTATGCAGAGCTAATGGCCTTGATGTTCAGCAGCTGTGCAGCCATACCTAGCTATAGATTTCTCAACAAGGGCCAGCTTTATAAAAGTATTTAGACATCTAAAGGGGCCTAAAAAGCTTTATAAAAGCGCTTAAGAAGATTATATATGTAAGCTGCTTAGGCACCTATGTATCTAATTATCTACCTACACCTTTTGATACCTACATACTTTTATAAATAAGCAACTTTTTCCTCACTCCCAAATGAATAGCACTAAAAAAAAATGTCTCATAAACTATTTTAATTAATTCATTTTTAATATCTAGGGAAAAAAAGATTGATTTTTAATGAGGTACTTAGTTTTCTGAAAGAATATAGCTTTCTTCTAGTTACTTTGATTACAGCCACTTCTCGTATCCTAAGCATCTCCTGCTTCAAGAATTACTTAAAACCAGTCTTTGTGCATGTAAAATGATTGATTTATTTTTTTTTAGTTTGAGTGAGTTTAAGTTTGCAAATCTAATTTTCCTTGCTGCCTGGAAAAAATCACACAGGTTTTTGTTTTGTTGTTTTTTGGCCAGAAAAGTCAAATTTTCTCCTTAAGGGAAAATTAACTCTGTGCTAATGACTACAAAGGAAAATAAAGAATTCTTTTTGATGTGCATTAATAGTTCACATCCTAAGGATTGCAATGCCTTTAAATCTCATGACAATTGCCACTCTGGATTTGTTTACAAAATTGCATCTGTATTAGAATAACAAACGTGGCCCGAGAAGTTCCTTGACCAAAAACAATGTTTATAGTTATGCATGATCTTTGGTTGCTATGTAATATATAATACCTATTCACTATTTTATCTACGAGGTGTCTACTTGTCAGAGAAGGGAATTGAACCTCCTGCTTCAGGTCCTAAAATAATCTCTGCAGCAGACAAAGACAATTCCTTTCAGGGTTCTATTGTCACTAGGAAAAGTGATATCCATATTTCAGCACCCGTGAGCAAAAGTACAGCTACAGTGATTGCAGAAAGTGCTAAGTTGGGCAGATCCACAGTAGGATTTCATTACCTGGCAATAAAACCACCTGAGTCCATCTTTGCACTGCAGCTGTACCATTGCTGGTGATTGCAGAAATACAAGGACAAATTTGTTAATTTAGATGCAGCTTCTGTGCATGAGTGTACTATTCAGCTGGTGTATGAGAAGATGCATGAAATGATGAGAGGTGGCATTTTCACTTCTCTGAAACTTCAGAGACTGGTCACTACTGGGAACATGGCTGACAAAGGGTGGTTCTAAAACTGCAAGTTTTGTAATTACTTATGTGCATGTGTGCACACACTCCTCACATCTTCAGTTGGCATTCACTGGCATAACTATATTGAAGTCAATGCTGAGGATCTAGCCCATAATCTATTATTTTTCCAAGAGGCAAGGGAAAAGAAAACCAGCAAGCAGACATGTACACTAAATAGACACAAATTTATGGCCAAATATTGCTTTCCCTGATTTCAGCTGAAGCAGGTAAATGTCTTCAAGGTGGATCTAAGGATGAATGAACAAACCTCAGTTGCAAATATGCATTGAAGATACAATCCAGTCGTACTAGAGCCTCTTATCCCATAAAGTTGAGATTGAAAAATGGAGCATAAAATGTGAGCTTTTGTCATTTATGTCTGAGAAGACTTCAGGAAACAAAGACTTTCATGTGACTTGTGTGAAAACTCAAAAAAGAAAAAATTCTCTCTCAGCTCAAGAAGGAGCGTCATGTTAAGCAGATATACAATATTACCTAGCAGGTCTAAAACCCCTAGTGAGCTCTCATTTCAAGTCTGCTAAGCCTTACAGTTTTCTCCTTTATTTATATCCAAATGTTCAGTGGGGCAGGGCTTTTTTTTTTAGTGCAGTCACAGTAGGAAAAATCCTGGCTTATCTAGGTTGCAAAGTCAATGCTTTTAAAGCACTTAAGCAAAAGGCATGTGTCAGCATTTTGGTGTTCAAATCATTCTCCTGAAAGCTAAAACGCATACCTAAACTAGGACATGTGATGAAAAGGATGGGATTTTGAAACATTCGCTTGAAAAGTTAGCACCCTATGGATGGAAACAGGAGAGACAATGGGTCTAATTTAGCATCTCGCTGTTTGTGTACTTTTCTCATGACAATGCCAAGTCTTATCCAGCAGCCATTGCTCACACTGTGCAGCTTTAAAACCTCAGGTGTAAACAATAAATAGTTTTCATTTTTCTCTCCCTTCCTCCTGCTGGGGTAAATGCAGAAGACACATAGTTGAACTCTATTTTGGAATCAGGGATTATGAGCATCAGCTAAAGTTCCCCCTACTGCAGAAAGAGTTAGAACATGTTCTGCACTTCCTGATTAGCATCTTCCTTGATTAGCCTGCAGATAGTCCTCTGATTAAAGTGCTCTTGGCTATTTTGGAGCTTCACATAAATATACATGAATGCAGCAGACAAGGAAAGAGTAAACAGACAAAGTGGAAAGCAGCCATTCTTGCTCTGGAAAATGAAGGGCAGGTTCAAGCTCTGGTCCTGGCCCACAGAGATTATCCATCTGGAAGTCATGGGGGAGACGTGGGAAAACTAGCCCATGCTGTCTACTAGTCATTCTGTCGGCCTTTCTCTGAAGCATCTGGTGTTGAGCAGAGTCAGACAAGATTCCAGGCAAGACAGGCCGCTGTCGCACTGTGGCAATTTCTATATTCTTAATCCCCAGAAGATTTATCATTAATATTCAAGGAGAAAAATGGAAAGTAGAAACCAAAGCACCACCCAGCCTTTTCAGAGACAACTGAAAATAAATAAAATAGTAGTCAAAGTGAATTGATGTTCACACTCCCCCTCCCCACACTTCTACTACATCTCTCATGACTTTTCAAATGGGTTCAACTTAAGCAGATGTTTCCCAAGTGTCACTCCTCTCTACCACTGAGACTGTTTTAGAGCATCAACTCTGCTGCTACTGTTCATTTAATCTGAATTCAAAAGAGAAAAAAAGAAAAAGGCTCTTAACAAGTGAGGCTTTTGTTTCTTTTAGTCAGTCTACGAATAGCATTGGTGGAGACAGCCCTCCCTCCCACCCTCCTACTCTTCCTCTCTGACACCTGGAGATCCATTCCCAATTGTTCTCTCTGGGCTTTTCATTCTGCGGCCCTGTTTCTTCTGATGACCCTCATTCTCCGTGGATTTTTATTTTTATCTTGGCTTCCCCTCTTTGGGTTTGCTGAGGAAGGTAAACTTCCTCAGCTATAAAACCAACATGTTTTTCCCTGAGCTCCATGGTTTTATCTCAGCCCGCATAGGCCAGTTCTGCCCTGTGTGTCCGTAACATGCTTGCAAAGTGTGCCCCAAGTCCAGAAAAGATAACAGCCTAAAACTGTTTCTAGATAACGGAGCTGCTTCTTCAATTTAAGCATCATGGAATAAGGTCCAAAATGCACTAAATAGAAAAGGAAAGATCAAGTCTTCTCGTAACACATCCAGATTCAACTCTATCAACACAGTCATCAGTGGAGGAAATCTGAGAAGTTGGGGCACTTCTGGCATCAGGCACTTGTCTTGGTGACTTTCCTGGGATATGCTGTACTTTCCACTGGAGGGCAAACTAGATGAGTTCATGCACCTGTGACTCATGGAGGCTATATTATGTCACCTTTATGCCTGATCTTACATTGCACTTGGAATTTTGTAACTGCAACGATGGGCAGACTCAGTTAGAGGCCACTTAAAAACTGGATCTTACTATTTTAACAATATGGATAGGTTAAAGAAAAAAACTCAATAAGAAATAATGATCATAGTAATTTAGATGTATAAAAATATTTCAAGACCAGATACCCAGCTGGTATAAACCGCTTCCACTGGAGCTATGCTGATTTACAACAGCTGGGGAACTGACTGTTTGCAAGTTGGAGCTAGTTGGAGCTCTCTGCATGCAAACGTTCCCTGAATTGTATTTCCTCTTCTTTGTGCTTTATTATATTTGCCCCTCTGAACAGATTGTATTTTCCAGAGTGGTTCCATCCCTTGCTACAGCCTCTTGCAGTACAAACTCTTGTCTATTCAACAGAGCCCAAATGTATGCAGTACTAGACTGAAGAATAACAAAGCAGTATTTTTTAAGTGTTGAAAAGCACTGGGGTGAGCTCTGCTACAGTAATATTCTGCTGCTGCCAGGGTGAAATTCAATCCCCTGAAAAGCTCCCATATGGTAGGTAAGTTCCTGTTTAACCCTTTAAAATAGGGCTTTGTGTAAGACCTGCATACCTCTTCTTAGATCTCAAGTGTCTTTTAAGTGGTTTACAGGACTTGTACTTATCCTTAATTATAAGGATCCATCCCACATCCTTTACTCACAATACAGCTGAAGCTGAGAAGACCTGATTTCAAAATATTCAAAAATACCCTATTTCATATATCTGCCTTAAAAAGTTAGATCTATAAAGGGCTGTGATGCAAGTAGCAATTCTGTCCATCAAAGCAAAACATGCATCATCTTAATGAGTCTCTCCCAATGACTATTACTTATTTAAATAGGTTCTAACATCTGAGAAATATTTTCCTTTCACAAGCTGTTTCTTCCTGGAAAGAAAGAAACTGCATGGGTGGCAGTGGGGGGAGGGGAGGGTGAGAGAGAAAATGTGAGAGAGAGAGAGAGAGAGAGCGTGCGCACAAGCAAGTGCAAGTGTGTGAAATGCTGACACGTCTTTGAAAAGCTGTGGAACATAAGCAGTATTTTCAAAAAGCAAAGCAAAAAATGTCTATTTTGGTCAAGGATGTCCTCACATCTCCATAAAAAGAAAAAAAAATGTAGCCATCAACAGATGGACAAGCCAGCAGGAGGCTATGCAGAAGCCACCTGAAATAAATTAGGCTGATAGAATTTGGCACGTGTATCAAAACAAATCCCTAACAAAAGCTTTTAAATTCAGCTTGACATGTATTTATTTTTTCTTCTGCAAAATTTTGCCGTACATTGAGGCACCCTGCAACAATGATATCAGCTAGTTACAGTGATAGGCTGACATATCATGGAAGTTAATCCACACTAGCACTACTAAATTCAAAGCCTTCAACATAATGAGACTGAGTCAGGCCCCCCCAAAGTCAGAATGATGGCTTTAAAAACCCTGGTACTTTATTAACATGGATGATTTATTTTTAATTTGCCTTCTGGTTTTTTTTTAAAAGGATTTTTAATAACCAGCTTTTTAACTGAGCAACCCCCTCACAGAAGACGATCAGTCTGGTTAACATAATAAGTGAGGAGTCAACAGACCCAAGTTCAGTTCCTGATTCTATTGCTGGCTTCCCAAGTAGCCTTTGGATAGTCCCTCAACCTCTCTGGGTGCATCTACATGTTCAATTAATGTGATGCAATAAACTCCAGAGCATTTTGTGCCAGATGTTCCTGGGTGCAGCATCTACACATGCGCCCAGGACACTAGCACCTTGAGGCAGGGCAGAGCAGCCCCGGGGCTGGCAGAAGACTCTGGGGGTCCACCCTGGGCAGCAGCGGCAGGTTGGGGACGTGCTGCCTTGGGCATAAGAGTGCCGAAACTGCAGAGGCATGTGGCTGACCCTCTCCCCTCTCCCTCAAGCCTCCTGCCAGTCTGGGGTTGCTCCATCCTGGCTCAAAATGCTGCTGTCCTGGTCACTGTCCACACATGAATTTCAGCACAGTAAAGGACTCCACCATCTTATGGTGGAGTTAGTTAATTTACTGTGTCCTAATACTGGTGCATGTGTAAATGCCAATGCTTTACCACAGAGCTAATTAGTCTACTCCGCAATAAAGTTCGTGTGTAGATGCCCTCTCTGTGTATCAGTGCCCAATATGTCAACTAGAACAAACAACAGGTCTTGGTCCCAGCATTCCTCCGCCTGGTATATTAAGATTATAATTTCTTTGCAGCAGGGCTTTTTCATTTTAGGTGTGGTGCTTCCCCTGTTCTAATTCCCACAGACTTTCTTGGGGAAGAATCCATGCATATGTGTGCATGAAAAAGAGCTAGGAGCATTCAGGCCCTGATCTTGGTTACAGTCTCTAGGCGTTGCTATGATAAATAATAGCCATCTTCATAAGAAACAAGAGCTCTTATTAGGATGACTGTCTGTGATGTTTATCAACATTTCTCTCAGGCATTAACTTTCCAATTTCTCCATGATCATCCTTTTTTTATTATTATTATTATTATTATTCTCATTTTTTTCTGATTACAAACACTGTGCTCTGACAGTGTTTCATAAGCACTGAACTCAGAGCAGTGCTTAGTATTCAGAGCCGGAAGGGACATCACTATGATCTCCTGTATAGCCAGGAGATTACAGAATTGAATTGTTGAATGAGATGAGTTTTTGAAAAATAACTTCATTTATTGTAACACACAACCGCATTATAACCCAGTGTGTATGCTATCAAAGGGGTAAAATGATCAAAAGAGCTTCTGAGGCCCAGAGCCTTAACTGTATTTAGATGCTCCTTGATTTTAAGGAGGAGTCAGGCACCTAAATATCTTTGAGGATGAATCCCAAGTGACTTGGAGTCTAAATTTTTAATTTTCTATCCCCACCACCACCTCAACAGACAAAAGTAAGTGTCTAAAATTATTCACCCAAAAGTGCTGGATAAATGTACACCTCCCGCTGACATTCATAGGTCTAATCTTTTGACTTTACTGAAATACCATCCTAAATTCTATTCTACTTTTCCATAAAGCAATGACATAATATAGCATATATAACATGTATGCTATAGAGTATATGACATACAGAATTACAGAGCTGTTCCGCTTCAAAGACACTCATCTTGAAGAACAACCATCCTCAAGTTTCCATTTCCTTTGATTAGTTATTTCAAAGGATCCCTCCAGAATCAAAAGAAAAGCATTATTCTATGGTAGTTCCAATATGAAAGCTGCAATGTTAGACAGGTTATTTTTTAATAAAAAAGGGTTTGGGGCTCTCCAGTGAAAAGCACCTTATAAAATAAAAAATGAACACACAACCTGCTGATGACAATGACTCAGCCAATTTATCATAACAAAATGTCAATGACACCCATAGAAGAATCATGCAAGGATACTGCGAGAAGACAATACAATAAAATATAATGCACCCAATTCCTGAAGAATTGCGGAGGCTGGTTATGAAAATGATGGAAGGCAGGGGCTTAAGTGATTAACTTGAATATAGAGATCATTGATTCGCAGTATGATTTTAACTACGGACAAGCGCAAAAAACAAGAATGGAATCGTCTGCAGCACAATATTAATAAAACGTAATTAGGAAAAGATTAGCATAGGAGGAGAAAGAAGCATTTTAATTCACCTTCCCTTAGCCTGCCAGTGCATCTCTTGATTTTGATTATTATTTTCAGAAGGCTGGTGTTTACAAAGGTTTGATTAGATTGTAGGAATGCAAATTAAGAGGGAGCTTGTTGAGAACATATTTCCTCTCTTTGCTCAAGAAAATGCTTGGAAATCACAATGATAAGCACCTCTGAAATGCTATCAATTAAACAAGAAAATGGCCAGCAGTTCTGGTGTCATATATTTCCATCCAAAATGTCTTAGGGCAGGGGTTGTCAACCTAGGGTATGCACGCATACCCCTAGGGGTACTTGGAAAGGTCATAGGGGGTATGTGTGGGCAGGCAGGGGGGCACAGCAGTGGCATCTCCCCCAGTGCATTTCCACACGTTGTCTCTAACCAGGGGGAGGGGTGCACTGGGCACTGCCAGCCCCACATGGTACACTGCGGTGCCTTCCTGCCCCCCACCCCAGCTTGCTCTCCTGATTGGCCACCGGGCCTCTGGTGAGGAGGTGCCACAGCCACCCCCTACCTGCAAATCCACGAGGGCAGTGAGGCACAAAGGGTCTGAATGGTGGGGGAAGCATGTTTCTGTACCTACTCCCAGTGTTAGAGTATGTTTCAATATATAGTATATCTGTACTACAGTACACTTATGCTAAACTGCCATTTTAAAATATACTTCCATTTTGTAGAAAAAGAAGCAATAAGGATGTGTGCGTATGTGTGCGTTTTGGGTGTGTGACTGATAGCTGGATAACTGCAGCTGGTATTAGACAGACTGGTACGAAATATTTTGAGTAAACAGAGATAACCGTCAGGATGAAGTGCAGATGGCAGTCCGAGATTGTAGAGATGATATGAATAAGAACTGAAAAACAGACTGGAATGTAAAGACAACATGTAACCAGTAACAGAGTCCAAAAGATGAACACGTGAAGAATTGAGTGGTGATTGGTGGAAAAGTCTCTGGGCATCAATCAAAGTCTGCTTCATGGAAGATAAAAAGGCAGTGAAGGCCAAGCCCAGATGGACGCCTTAACCAATGACACCAGCCTACCTGCACGTCAAGAGAATTGAAGCCGGCACCCCTCTCGACTGAACATTGCCTTGAAGAAGCCTACAACTGGCCACTGAAGCATGACTCCAAGTGCTGAGGATAGGTGACTTAGTGTGGATGGTGTGAATGGTGTGTAGTATGTATGGTGTGAATAAGTAAGAGTGATTTTATATATATATATATAAGCTGCTAAGCTTGCCTCAGTTATCCATATACTATGCAATAAAACTTGGTTTGCCAAACCCATGAGTTGGTCATTTATCCAACACCAGGAGCAGGGAGGGGAAGCAAGGGCAGCAGCGCCCCTCTATGGATGGACGTAGGGCAGTGGGGTTTGCATGCAGTGGCCACCACTACCACCCACCACTGCCTCAGCAAGAGCTACCATCCGTGCAGTTTTCACCCCATTATGGCTTCACACACACACGTGACATGAGTTTTGCTTTCATGACTTTAAGGTGAAATTTCCCAGAAACCCCTGCACCTATCTTCTTGAAACTTGGTATGCATCATGATCTCAGCAGACACTACCATCCCTGAAAGTTTCATCTGATTCAGCCAGAAGTTATAGATATTTCATTATACCCTATGGCCGAATCTCTGAATCTTTTCCGAATTGATTCGGAAGCTTCAGATCGATTTGGAAAGCCTAAAGCTTCCAGCGATTCAATTCAGATTCATAGATTCAGCCTCCAAATCATCTGAATCACCTCCAAATCTGAATCATGATTGGAAGCTTTGCACAGCCCTAATTCCCACCTGTCTGATGAAAGGTCTGCATTTTTCTGCATCACAATTTTTAATTGTGCCCTGTGAGACATCAGTACTGGTACATAATAAACCAAGATTCCTCAGAGCACTTCAAAAGCCCTGTGACTAGCACAATGGGAGCTTCAGTCTCAGCTGCGGTTTCTAGTCACTATTGTAATATAAAAGTATGATTAAAATGGCCTTCAGAGAGGAAAAATAATATGCTACCTTGAGACATGACTGTCTTCCTTGAGTGATGTTAGGCAGTCCTAAACTGAACTGGACAACAGCATGGTCATTGCAAAACTGATTTTTCAAGAAAAACAAAATTTTTTGGCAAAATGTTCAATTCCTTGGCCAAGCCAGATTTCTTTTTTAATTTTGTTATGGCATTTTCTTGTCCTCCCAAAGGTAAGAGATCCCTATTCCCTCCATAATCCTCTAAACAAATGATGAATTTTTTTAGAACACAAAAGAAACTTTCCCTTGCATTTATAATTTTCCAGGGAAAATACTTAATAGTTTTCAAGCAGCCCAAATGTTACTTGTTACTGTCTCTGGGGATTGGTACACATCTCTTCAAATTACAATGGTAAGCACATGTATCCAATTTTACAAAAAAAAAGCAACAAAAATTCAGATGTGGAAGTTGCAGCATTTGACAGTGTGTATCATCAAAAGGCCTGATAGTCAGAGGAAAAGTAACCTCCTCTGATAAACAGGCTGTGTAATGCTTCTTTTAGCCATGAAACAGGAACTTCACAGGCTTGCTGCAATATATACCCACAAGTGACCATTAAGGATGTGGAAGGAGTTCTGTCTTCCTGGCCCTGGGTAGCTGCTAGCCTCTCAAAGCTACTTGTTAACAGCATGTCATAGTTGCATCCTGAAAGAAATGTGCCTAGGACTGCAACATGAGAGAGTAGCATGTACTCTATTTGCTGTGTTTTTAATACCAGTCTACACCATTGACTTTTGGCTCTTGCTGGCATGCACTAAACTGCCTGTTGACAACCTTTGGCCGTTAAAAAAGGATGAAAAGTACAGCCTAAGCCAGAACCCACTCTGCAATCTAGTCACAATATTTGCATCCTTAACGAAAAAACAACTAACTCTTGTAAACAGGATCCAGCATATTTGTGTTATGGGAAAACACCTCCAATTTCCCATTTCAGTGTTTATGAACCATAACTCTCCAGAACACTGGTTTAGAGAACTTCAGTAAATTTGAACTCTCACAGGAGTCTTATCTGAGGTGCTTTCCTTTTGGAGAGACACAACCACTATAGTGATGACCGCCATGTAGGAAGGGAACTAGACTGGAGGAAAGACTGGAGATAAGGTAAATCAATCAGCACTGACCAGCTACATGGAAAAAGACATAGCAATAGGAACAGGGAAAGGGCATGCAGGAACAGCTGTCCAAATACTGCAACTGAGCACAGCAGGCAAAGTAAAGAGAGAGAGAATATGCCCATTATAGAGGAACATAATAAGACTGATGGGAAACATCATATTTCCAGTTGTTTCCTCAAGGGGAAAGAATTGTCCCCACTTACGTTAGTTTAAAATAACGTACTTTGCCTTTAGTAACACAGGTTTTTGTTTGTTTTAAAGGCCATTGCTAGAACAAAAGAAGATCTCATGTTCCTAGTGCTTGCAGTAGGAGCTAAGATAAAAGAAGCTTTCATGCCACATAGAAGAATAAGTGGGGAATGAAGGCAGCATTTGATTCTATAGAATATTAGTAGCCAACAAGGGAAGCAGGTGATTTTGGCTCCAACACAATGGCATAGACTAAAAGCCACCCCGCAGACAAGGTGCTGGATAAGGGATTATGTGGAAGGCAGTTCAGGTCCCTTTATGTTTGCAATCCCCCCTGCCCTCACTCCTTTCCCGCATTCTGACACCCAGCTCTTCACCCGTGCAGGGATTCAGCAAAACCTTAAGGGCACAAAAGGAAGACAAAAAAATAAGACATTCTTCTTCAGAGGCTATCCCCACATCCTTTGTCAGAGTTCAAAGGCACATAATCTGTAAAAAATCATTTATTCTCTACCCAACTGAGTCTGTGTGTTCAACACTGGCTCAGTGATAGCTTAGACAGGAGCCACTTTGACATTTCATTCACATAACATTTTTTAATTATATAAGGCCTTTTTGAGTCTTACAGTTGAATATAATCAGAACCAGCCAAGTAAGAAATATCACTCCTCTTAACTGTTCCCATGAACTTAGGAGTTTGCAGAAGAGATGTGACAATAAGGACAAAATATTTGCTTACCTTTAAAGCACAAAATATTTCCATGATGTGGAATGAAATTATGGGGGGGGGGTTAATGTAAATTTTCAAGACAGTACATTTTGAAAACAATTTTTGGTGCATACATTGACTTTAAAAATTAAGAACTGTCACAAATCTTATCTTAAAGAGCAGATCCAAAACCATACAGTTAAGGTGTGTGTTTCTAGTTTCTAGTATATTGTATAATAAAAAACATGCCAATACCTCTCTTTCCCCTTTTTGTTTATGATTTCACTGTATGCTCCATGTTCAAAACAGTAGGGTCTATACAATAACATTTTTGCTTTAAGTCGTTTAAGTTGTACGTATGCTTTTACATAAAGAACATCTTGATATTTCATTCTAAAATTCTAGTAATCTGAAATGAGATTTCTCTTAGACACGATGCAAAATATCACAATGGCTTTCCTGATCCTCATAGTTAAAGACAGGTAGATTTTGTACCCAGGGTGAGAGAGTGTTCAGTATGGTTTTTTTTAATACATCAATTGGATTTTATATCGTATGCACACAGAGGTACTCTGCTGTGTGATAACCCATGATCAGAGACACTAACTGTTGAAAATAGAAAGCCGACTGGAACATGATGTTTCTCTTCACATGAATTGATTATCATCATCATCATCAACAACAGTTTTCTAGCTCCAAAGGGGTTGCAGCTGATACATAGATCTGCTCTGCCTTTGTAAGGCACTCTTTCTATGAAGATGAAAAGGCAGATGATCAGTTGATCCATGGAGAAATAGCATCTCTGTTCAACCCAGCTGCCTTGAGATTCTTAAAGCATTGTGCTGTTGTCCCTGGAGCAAGTTGATGTTACAGGGCAGCATGTGTCTGCATTTCACAAAATACTTTAAAAATAAGGGATGTTGGGCTGGGAATACGACTTAGCCAATTTTTTATTTTTTTTTTAACATTATAGGGTCACCTTGAGGTCCTCATCTGATGTGTCACAAACTAGGATTGAACCTGCACCAGGTAAAAAATCAAGCAATACTGGTGATTTAGTAAGTCCACTCAACTCTGAATTATCAGTAGGGAATTCCCCAACCACGTGTCAGATGCCATGGGGCTTGATGCAATGCCCAGTGAAATGAATGGAAGTCCTTCCACCCACTTCAGAAATGTTGGATCAGTTTTTCTAAGAAGATGGAAAGGCAAGCTCCCCCATCCTCATGTGGCTCTAGAGATGCTTTCACTTGGAAACTTCCCTGCAATTTCAATGAGAGAATAGAATCTTCATTTTTAGTCTAAACTGGCTGTGCATAATGTTGCAGCGCATGCTGTTAAATACTGCCATGTTTTATATCCAGGAGTTATAATATTCGAATGGTACATGTACTTTATATATGGAGATATCTCCAGTTTGGATAGTCATTTTTATTGAGGAAAAAGAATGCAAAGAGAATGTAATGTATTACCATCTTGATATAGCACCACCGCGATGGCAGTCTCTGAGACAGGATTTATTGGCTACAGTGCCAACCAAACTAGGGTGCCACCTCACCTTGATTCAGGTTTCTAACATTCCATCATGATATAAATGTCAAAAAGCAGCAAAGCTCAACACTATTATACACAATCTTTAGGTTCAGTGTGCATAGGTTTAAGTGACTAAGCAATGTACTGGGCAATGAATTTTCAGGTGCTTTGTACCTTTAGGAAGATGCCCATTTTTTGAGATCGTCTGGATGAAGTAGCATGAAAGAAGTGTAACATATCCATCTTTCTTGGTGAACATATATAGAGAGAATATTGGCTTGTAAAAACAAATGCGTATACTAGGAAACAATAGGCACATGTTGGTTGACTGCAGTTGGCTTGGGATTGGGTCCTATGAGAGAAGCTAGAACCTAGAAGCCTGTTTCAGAAGCTCTTTAAAACAAAACATTCACTGCTCCACTTGCTGCTTGAATTACATCTGGGTACGTCCTCCAGAGGTTCGTTCCCCCAGTGACATATTCTGGGATAGCAACCCAGATTGCCCAGAATGCAATGACACAGTTATAACAGCAGCTGTTACAGACAAGCAGCTGTGTGGACAGAACAGATTTGGGGTTTGTTTTAATGGGGGTCAGGTGACAGTGTCTCAGAATATAGCAAAAAAGTTGCACTGGAGGGAAGAAGAGACGTGCCTTCATTCTTTTTCCCCTTTCTGTTCCCTAGCATTTTATTAAAAACTTACCTGTAGGCTCCAAAAAGTGTGAGCAGCATTCATACTGCAGCATCCAAAGTGCCAGTGACAAGGAGAAACTGAAATAGTCAGAAGCAGGGCTGCCTGATGTGCTGCTCTCTCTTGAATAAACCAGCTGCCTGGAAGTATTAAAATAGGAGTATGATTGAAGCTCTACCAACAATAACATTATGATTCCATAATGTTACCCAGCAAAACAGTTTGAATTTTACCTATAGCCCCAGAGGTAATAAAACACAGCATCTCAGTGTCATCCAAGAGATGTGATAAATGAGATCCCTTTTCCAATAGCTGTGTTTCCAGTTGCTATATTTAATGAGAAATATGCCTCACTACACTTGTCTCCCTTTCTCCTAGCTCTGCTGTATATATATTTATTTAACAAAACCATTTGTTAACTCTTTCTTTCCTTGCTGCACCCAATACAAGGATAGATTTCCTGGCAATCCCAGCCACTAGTGTGATTGCATGCTGTAGGGTCTTCCAGGCAGGATGCGGTCCTTGTTACAAGAATGGGTCTACACCTTGAACACAAACAGCCTAGACGCTTCTCTGTGTAGTTTCACTTGTTTGCTTTAATAAAGTGCCTCCTCTATTTCCACAGCTCACATAACCCCAGAAAATTTGGAGCAGCAGAACAAGAAACATGAATGTACCAGTTATATCTACCTAAAAATGGGACTAATATATGGTTTTATACATCAAAACACAGAGAGAGCTAATATGACCCTTCATAAAACCAGGCAGAAGGGTATGACCTCTGTCCATCTTATCCCAGTGACAACTGGAGGTGTGGAGTAGGGGAAAGGATAGATCATATTTAGTTAGTTTCCTAATGGGATTGATTAATTCATTAGGCAATGGTCCAACTGCTCCTTTAAATGCAGATTCTCTGCTCTGTGGTTGCAGAGGGGAAGTCAGTTATCTTGACCCTGCAAATTGCACGCCCAACACCTCTGGGTAAGACTCACTTCCTTGGGAGTCCCTGGCACAGTGAAGGCAAGGCAGGAAGAATGATCTGCCACTATGAAAGTTGCTAGGCATTGCCTGTCACAGGGGAGAGTGCAAAATATCTGTAGGCACCACTGAAGCTTTAGCACTAGAGAATTAACCAGGCAAAGAAGGGTGGGCCTATTCCTCCCTCCCCCAACCACGGCAAGGTTTCCTCCTTGCACTCAGTAAAAGAGAAAAGGTCCTAACACAGGAGTGAAATTCACCCTTCAGCAAACAGCTACAAGGCACAGACATCTCAAATCTTACGACTGAGCCTGCACTGAAGCTGATTGGCAACTCCACTATTTTGGCTCACACAGCTCTAGAGCTTGAGCTAAGGAATCAGGCTCCATGACACAGGACATTCCAGTGCTAGGGACAGAAATTATACATAAATTGGAATAAGTGTTCAGAAAACAGTTCAAATGGGTAACACATCAGAAGTTCAGTGCACATAAACTGCTTTCAAAATGGCCGAAACCAGTTTAAGATCAATCTGGATGGGTGTAGTATCAAACTTCACTGATTTAGGTTAAATCGATTTACTGAACTTCTGTCCCAGATCCCCTCCAGATTCAAGTCAACTCACAGCCCTCCAGCATCCCAGGATGCTTTGCACCTCCACTGCAAACCCCACCTCCCAGGATGGGCAGACTAGCCTTGGCACAAGCTGTCTGTTCCAACTGAGCAGGGAGGTGTGCTCTAGCATCCTGTGGCTTCTGGCCTAGGCCACTACAGGCATGTGGCTGCATTTTGGGAATCAGAAGTAAATGTCTTCTCACATGCTTATCAGTTCAATCTACACAGCTTAGACTAACCTGGGAAGATTGAATCAATTCAGCCTCAAGCTTGTTGACTGTCTGTACTTAGCCCAGGAGATTCCTATTCTCTGTAGACTGGTCATAAAGAGGAGCATCTATACAAGGATGAGTGCATTGCAGATGCATAAGGATAAAGCCCATCCCCCAGTGTTCAAAAAGGCTTTAAGCAAAAGGGAAAAGGAGGACATTTTCATGTCCCAAGCAGTCAAGGGGAATGCACCACTGCCTGCAATCTCCCAGCACTGCGGGGAGTGCTGGCACAGCAACCTCTCTGCCCACCATGTCAGCACAATAAGCCTCTGAGTAATGAGGCAGGTGAAGGATGGATGGCTACAGCTTCAAAAGGAAATAGAGATGATTGATGGGCCTGATGAGAAGAATATGATTCCTTGATTAAATCAGAGACTAATTGATGGTCTTGGAGATACAAATGATGGCTTTAAACTCCTGTCCAGCAACAATGAAAGGAGGCTGAGCGACACTGGACAGAGAGCCTGCAAATGTTGGTTCAGCATAAAAGTAAAGAGGAGGAGGAACTTCAGTCTATCTGGTGCCAAAATACTTTGTGTTTCATCCTGGAGCTGGCAGCAGCAGAGCAGAACAAGCAAGGACACTTCTCAGAGACTACAGGAGATAATGTGCTCCGGTCACTTACAGAGGTCACTAGCAGGAGTATTCTTTAATTCCATGTTAGTCAGGTCACTCCCCGATCACTATATTTTCAGCATGGACTAGTGTAGCTAAGAAAAGGCAAAAGAAGGTGTGCAGCATTTTCTGTACTAGCTTTTCACCATCAATAAGCATCACAGAGGAACAGTGCTCCAAAATGGCATCAGCCTGTGGCTCTTAACTTGATGCATTCTAAAATCATGTCTTGTTTTCAAAGGGACTGTAGACACATGCTCAAAAATTCAGGCACACGCGTGGGCCACGGTGGACTGGCAGTGCTTTGTAGGTGGAGTTTTAAAGAGGATACGTTACTGGATATAAAGCATTTTGCTACATCCGCAAGTCTGAAAAAGAGAGGTAGTTAGCAGGGCTGTGCGAAGCTTCGGCCCCTGATTCAATTTGGTGGAGATTCAGCCTGATTTGGTGGCTGAATCTCAGAATCTGAATCAAATCAGAGGACCCTTACATCTTTCCGAATCGAAACACAACCCTTCAAATTGATTTGGAGAGATTTGGAAAGATTTGGCAACTCAGACATAGGCACAACTTCAAATGTTTTTTCCACATACTTCTAGGTACCAGGCGGTTCGTGAATGCTGTGATGCTGGGGCGCATGGAGCATCCCACAGAAATGAAGGTGGCACCCCAGTGCGCTCAGCAGCAGGCCCAGAAGTGGACCAGAAGCACTTCTAGTCCACTTCCAGGTTCACCACGGAGCACCCTGAGGGGCTCCTCCCGGCTCAGCAACTAGTGCCTCTCCTGGGTTGGGGTGGGGCACCCAGGATCCCCCACAGCCAATTGCCAAGCCGGGGAGGCACGGCGGGGGTGGGGCCAGCACGCTCCTCGGTGGACCCGGAATTGGACCGGAAGTACTTCCAGTCCACTTGTGGGTTTGCCACCAAGTGCACAGGGCCCCCCTCCCCCCGCACTCCTGTGGGACGCTCCATCCAGCATTGCAGCATTCACAAGCCACTCTGGTACCTCAAGGTATGTCGACATTTTTTTTTAAGCTGTGTCTATGTCTGAATCACTGATTCTCCAAATCAGCATCACATCTTAAGATTCGGATTCAGCTGAATCAAGTCAGGGACAGTAATCCGAATCAACGAATCAAAGCACTGTCCCTAATTCAGGCCAAATCCGAATCCGAATCAAATAGGGCCCACTTTGCACACCCCTAGTAGTTAGCTAGGTTAGTCTGAAGTCAGGAAAAAGGCAAGGCAGGATAGTACCTTACAAAGTAACTCAGAGATCCCAAGTTTTTGTAAGCAACGGCTTCATCTGATGAAGTAACAAGAAGCTGATGGAAGATGTTGCATAGAAGAGGGACAATGGCAGATAAGCCCTGTTGTTATGACATTTATTTGGGACTCAGGAGAGATCTGGGCTCAGTCCCTGACTTTTGATACCAATGTCACAAAATCATTTAATCTCCCTGTAAAATCTAAAATCTTTCCTTTGTGTTCTCTGCGTAAACGGTAGGGAGTCCCTCTGACTTCGTCCAGGTACCCAGTCCAGCACAATGGAAACCTGACCTCCATACAGCCTTCCTTGTAACACTGTAATATCATATGTTACTGTTTTAGCACTCCTTAAATTGTTGGATTAAGATATTGCTCTCAGGAGGCTTATTATAGTTTCTGTAGCCCTCATCTTTTATCACCATGTAGCTGTGATGTTGCAATATTAATCACCTTAATGCAAAAGTATAGATTTCCAAAAATTTTACTTTAGCTTGATCACACTTGGCACGTGGAAACCTACATTGAGGTTGAAGATGGACAGTTGACAGAAGATATTGGAAACCCCAATGGGAAAAAAATCCATTATAAACTCAGAATTAATCTCAACAATCTTACATATTGATTTTTTGCCTTTTATCAGCTGAACTTCTTGTTCTAAAATAACTCATTTGCAGGTAATAGACTGAAATAACAAAGTCCTACACATTTCTAATTGACACGACTTCCTAAAACATGTTCATCAGAAATTATTGGCCTAATAATGATTTTTCAGATACTAGGAATAAGCTAACATGCTCTGGGCTGACACAAGGAAACAGAGGATTTAATTAGACTTAATTTCAAACGTCAGACTCCATTATCTGTGTCCCCAAACCCTTCTGAAGAAACCAGCTCTCCAAAAACCTTGTGTTTTATGTGCATGGTAATAAATGACTCATCTTAGTTTATATGATAACCTAAGAAAATTTAACGTTTTCACCCACACACACTATAAAACATGGTTTGTCTTTCATAAAACCCTAATTTAAATGGGATGTCAGGAACACACAAGATTAGACAAAAATGTGAAATTCACCAATAAGGAACCTAACAAGATTTCAGAAACAATTTAGCTCATTATAGTCTTGCTGCTGACTTACAGAGTGTGGGCAAATATTGTATCATGAGTATTTGACTGTTCACTATTCTTTAGCAGCTTCACTTAAAGCAATTGGAAAGCAAGAGTAACCCCAGTAAAATCATGGTAAATGTGTGCCATATGAATGGAGTATCTGGTCCACAGTCTGATTCTATAACAGAACTGCTGAGAATGGACTTTTATGGGCAAAGAAGGTTCTGCCTCTATCCATCCAGGTATTTATTTCATGCTCGTTTATCATAATGGTATCCTGCCTCTGACACCAGCTACTACCAAACTCTCTAAACAAAACAGCACTGCTAATTCTCTTGGGAGTCAAACATACTAGCACTGAAAACAAGGACAGGAGGACAAAAGTACCAAATAACTTCCATGGGGAAGGGACAGGAGGACAAAACTACCAAATAACTTCCATGGGGAAGTACCAAATAACTTCCATGGGGCTGACCTCTTGGTATGAGGGCATGGATAGGCAATGGGAGGAAATATTCACATGCATACTCACAAAGTTTGCAAACTTTGCTGAAGTGTGCCAGCTGTACTGTTAAGTGGCAACTGTTGGGACTGGATTTATGACCCAGATACCTTGTTCCAGGTGGGCCCAAGCCCTCAGACTGACCATGATAATAGGAAAATTTTACTGATACACAGTGATAGCAGAGAAGAATAATGCAGGCAAGGCAAAAAAATAACCTCCCAAATTCTATATCTACCAGTCCTAGAGCTGTCACAGAGGAAAGATACATCTGGCTAGTATGCAAGCTTCACTCTTTGGTTCTTTCTTGAAGGTCAGATGTCAGCAGCCTGGAGGTTGAGAGCCAAGACCAACCCTGCCTCAGTAGGGTGGTTGAGACGGGCTGGTGGTGTGGCCTCTGTCCATGGTGGCCTTGGGTTCCCCCCTCAGGGATCCTATGCTGCTCTGTAATCCCTCCTTTTGTGTTCTTTTCCTCTTCTAATGACTCTTCATTCCCAGGCATCGTTGACTGTTCTCCCTGTGGTCGTCCTATTGTCCACATTCTGTTCTGTCAGCATATTCCGTTGTTCCAATAAACCCATCACATGCACACATCTTAATTTGGTCATTTATGGGTCTCCTACTTTGGTCCATCTACCAAAACTGGAAATCCCAAGGACTCTGCAGTTGGGCACTGTGATGTAATGCCACCTTATCTCATGTTATGGAACAGTGTGGCACATCTTCATTTTCCCAGCCTATGTATATCCACTTGTCTGTTGGCCTCAGACAAGGTGTATGCTGGTTCTAGACGCAGTGGGCCTTGAAGGCAACTTTGTCACAAACAGGCTTTTAGAAATGAATTAACCCTTGCCTTTGCCCTGGATCATTGCTCTAATGTAATCTTACTATAAGCCAATTCCTAAAATCAAATCTCTAGTCATCAGCAATGTCTTATAACAGGCATTCAGGATTTAGTACTCGGACCAGTGCTTTGCAACATGTCCATCAACAATTTGGATGAGGGCATTAAAAGTGAACTAGCAAAGTTCACAGATGACAACAAACTCTGGGGGAGTGTGGTCACGCTTGAAGACAGCCTGGCAATACTGGCCGACCTGGACAGGCTCACAAGGTGGGCAGACCTCAACCAGAAGTTGTTTAATATGGAGAAATTTAAAGTGCTCCATCTGGGGAGAAATAATTCACAGTACACTTACAGGCTTGCCAGTACTACACTTGCTAGCACCACATCTGAACCAGACCTGGGTGTTGTGACAGACAACAAAATGAACATGAGCCACCAATGCGATCCCCTAGCTGGCAGAGTTAATCAAATACTAGCATACATCTACTGAGGCATCTTGAGCAAGGCTAAGGATATCATCTTTCATCTCTACTCAGCTTTCATGAGACCACAGCTGGAGTTCTGCATCCAGTTCTGGGCACCGCACTTCAGGAAGGTGTTAGACCCCGACTCCACGCGGCACCCAACGACTAGGGAGACAATGATCCAATCACTCATGGATCCTGTTACTCATAAGCCAGAGCAAGCAGGGAGCAAACGCCAGCGCACATTGTTTGCAACAGCTTTATTCGGAATGGAGACAGCTTCGGACTAGTTCCCTCACAGACACACAGCCTGTGAAACCAGGGGAGCCATAGTGAACAATAGTTCTTTCCATATTTATACACTTTGGTTCATGCTCATTAACATTTACTCCATTTTTGCCCCTCCTTTGGTTCCACCCATATCTCCTCCTCTCTTAAGCTCTGCCTCTGTTTACTTTATTAGCATGGAATTACCTATGCATTTCACTCATTTACATGCCTTTCTGCTAAGAGTGCATGCTCAAGACTTTGACCCCAACTTTCTCCAGTCACTTGCTGGTTCTTTCTGGTTTCTTGCTGATTTCAGCACCATCTCCAAGGTCTTGCTTCTGCTTCATCTCCTGACGATAGCCAGTGGGCTGCATCTTATTCTTCTTACACAGTGAATCATATACCCTACACACTACCCCACTGTTAGGAAACTGCTTGCCTAAGCATTTTTAAAGTTACTTTTAATATATCATTTTGCCTTGTGGTCAGCAGCTCTGCTGAGACACAGAAACAAGCCTTTATTCAGCTGCAAATCCAGTGCTTCCCAAGATCCAAATACAGTCACCCTAACAGAAGGATGTGTAGAAGCTCAAGAGAGTCCAAAGGAGAGCCACACACATGATTAGAGGCCTAGAGACCAGGCCATATAAGGAGAGGCTGAAAGACTTGGGGCTGTTTAGCCTGGAGAAGAGAAGACTCAGACGGGACTTGGTGGCAGCCTAAGTATACAGGCAGTCCTCGAACTTAAGGCAGGTTATGTTCCTGGAAAAGGCACTGTAAGTCTAAAGGATGCAAGTCGAATCTGATTTTCCCATAGAAACAATGTTATAATAGGGGGTTATGTTCCTGGCCAAGGGCCCAATGCCCAACTTTTTATAGAAATAACCATAAACCCCATATTTAAATCAACTATTTAATCAACTATAAATTATATAAATGCAGAAGTAAATCCTGACAGCACTACTCAGAGGGCATTTGTACTAGGCCTGTGCGAAGCTTCATCCTTGATTCACTTCGACGGGGATTTGGCCTGATTTGGCATAGACACAGCTTTAAATGTTTCTTCTTCATACCTCTAGGTAGCAGGTGGCTTGTGAATGCTGCAATGCTGGGGCACATGAGGGGTCCCACAGAAATGCAGGGGGCTCCCCAGCGTGCTCGGCAGCAGACTCAGAAGTGGACCAGAAGCACTACGAGTCCACTTCTGGGTTTGCCAAGAAGTGCACTGAGGGGTCCCCCTACCCCCTTCCCCTCAGCTCAATGACTGGTGCCTCCTGGGCCTGAGGGAGGCACCTGGAGCTCCCCCGTGGCCGATCACTGAGCCTGGAGGGGCACAGGGGGACCCCCCTGCATGCTCCCTGACAGACCCTGAAGTGGACCAGAAGTACTTCCAGTTCACTTCTGGGTTTGCCGCCGAGCCTGTGGAGGGTCCCCCGCACTCCTGTGGGATGTTCCATGTGCCCCAGCATTGTAGCATTCACAAGCCATGCTGGTACCTCAAGGTATGTAGAAAAAATATTTAAAGCTGTGACTATGTCCGAATTGCTGAGTCTCCGAATCAGCATCGAATCCTCAGATTCAGATTTGACTGAATCGAATCAGGGACAATGATCTGAATCAACAAATCGAATCACTGTCCCTGATTCAAGCTGAATTGAATCTAAATCAAATAGGGCCCGCTTTGCACACCCCTAATTTTTATACAACATGGGGGTTTAATTCTCCCTAAATTGAAGTGGTGCTTTTTTAAAAACACAGCTTCAATTTAGAGTGAAGTAAACCCCCGTGTCCCCCCATGTCTGCCCAATCCTTACCTGCCTCTCCAGCAGCAGCGGGAGGCAGAGTGAGCTGTTGGTAGGCAGGGTGGTCCCTGAACTGCGGGGGGGGACAGGAGGGACTCGTGCTTTCCTCTATGGCAGCAGCAGCCCCCACCCCCAGACAGCACCCACCCACAGGCACCCAGCTTGGGCAGTTCTGAGAGGCACCATAGCCACAAAGGGAAGCACCAGGCCCCCACGCAGCATAGGCAGGCAGGCTCCAGGGGGTGGGGAATCAGGCTTGCCTCTTTTCTTTTCTTTTTTTTTTCCCTTCTGTGGAGCCTGCCTTCCCAGGCTGTTGCCAGGCTGCCTGCATGGGCTGCCTGCAGAGCCCCTGAGCCTCACAGAGGCCGGTGCTTCCCTCCACAGCTGTAGGTTAGGAAACTAAAACTCATCGGAAGTGTTTTATTTTGCAGCGCCACAAAGTTATTTGCTGCATCCCAAAGTCATTTAAGGCGCATTACACCGCCAAATGCGCTACAGCGGCTGGAATTAATGTGCAATACACCACCAAATGTGCAAACAGCAATGCCATTAAAGTGGTGCAAAAGGCTTTTAACCCACTTTAAACCCTCTTTAAAGTGTCATCTACAAATGCCTAGAGTGACACTGGAGGTTCATTCCCAACCCCTCTTACAAACAGGAACCTTTTCCTAATGCCATTCACAAACATGCTGCCATTTGCCAAGGAGAGAACAGATTGTGACCCAAGACACAAAGTTCTTACACTATTGGCAGGAGATTCTCACACAGTTAATGAAGGAAACAAACACAGCTCAGAAAGTGAAAAATTTATGTTTTACTGCAATACACACCAAGCATCTTTCCCCTGTACATTCACAAAACTTTTGCTGCTGTTCTTCTTTAGAAGGTAAAATTAGAAACAACAAAGTGCAAATAGGAGAAAATAGCTTGTTGTTCATCCTTAATTCTGTGCTTGTCGTTCTTATATTGATTTGTTCCCTGCAGTGAAATGCAGACAGAGATCATGAAGGTGATTTCTATAATGTCCACAACCACATTATTGTTTATATATGGTGGTAGCACCTACAAGCTCTGGCTAATAAAAAGCCCCGTTATACAAAGCACTATATACAGGCAAGGAAAGAGACTTGTCTGAATAGTTTACAATTTAAACTAGAAAGAAAGAAAAAAAAGGACAGGAGGAAAGGAGGAACTGAGGCACGTACGCAAGGAACCCAAGGCACGGAGAAATGAGGTGTCTTGCTCAAAAGATGTCTGTGGCAGAGCTAGGAATCCCATCTGAGCCTCTTAAGGTCCAGTCCAGATTCTTAGCCTCCGACAAGCCAAATAATGCGCACATCATGTTGGAAACATAAAATGAAAGAACACTGTTCCAGGAACAGAAAGTGAGGTTGGTATCTGGCTTCTCTGTATTTGGCAATACCCTGAAAACGCAAGCTTTTCTCCACTGGAATCTCTAATGGTCTATTCTCCTCCACCCTTACACTCTGTGCTCTCCCCATAAACCATAACAGCCCAAGGGAAAGGGGTGTTTGATGAGGCTGAATGGGATTTAATCACTTCTTCCCTATTCCATTCCAGAGATGTACATGGATTTAATGAGTAAAATCTAGTTTTGAGCTTCCAATCTATTTTGCAGAATATTGAGTGGAGCATTCAGAATTTATTACATTGGTTAAAGCAGTGTTCTACAAGCCTGCTTCCATTTCCATATTCACAAGGATAGAGCCTGCCAATTTGAAATTAGCTACAAATTCAGAGAGCTTGCATTAGGTGAAGCAGGTGGCCAGGACTATAATTAATCCATATACTTTCTCACTCTGGATGTGTGCCAGCAATCTCAACTGAAACTAATATGTGAGCAATGAGAGCTGCACTGGAAACTGTCATGCGTGAGACCCAGAGAAATAATTAAATCCTATGGGTGTCCATTTCTGAGCTGGCTTCTGAAAGTTTGCTTCGCCACTCTCACAGCTTCTTCTGTACCACAGGAAACAGGAACATGAATGGAAAAGATTGAAGCTTATCTTTGTTCCTATGCACCACCTACGTATCACACATTTATCAGGTGTCTCCCTAGACTGGCTATAATATAAACAAATGTGTAAAAACTCATTGACTTAGAATACATGCAGATGTTACACTTAGGTGAACTTAACTAGGGTTAAGTCGATCCAAGTACCAAACTGTACATACATTTAGGGAGTTTAAATCGGGCAAAAAATGGCAGTCCCAAACTTAGTTCACTCCCCTAAGGCGGTACACTTCGTAGATCAGGCTACGCAAGTGAAGCCCCAGATCTGGGAAAGCCCAGCTGCTTGCCCCAGCCCCAGAGTTGCCCTTTCCTACACCCCCTGACCAGGCTATTTTAGCCCTCTGACTCGTCCCCCCCCCACTCCCCGCAGACCCACCAACAACACCCAGGGAACTACCACCCCCACTCTGATCCCACCAAACCCTCCCAGACCTGCTACCCACCCAGGCCCCAGCTCCCACCCGCCTCTCTTCCCTACCATAAACTTACTTATATCATGCTCCCAGCACCACTCCCAGCACTGGTGAACATGGGCCCAAGAAGGGACCAAATCTATGATTAAGTAAGATTTAGGCTTAAAGTAAGCTGTGTGATCATAGATCAGGTCCAAGAACATGTGCATGTGCCTGTTCTTCGGCTGGGATGAACTTTTTGGTTTTTGGAATGAATATAACACAGATGAAAGACTCCAGAGCCATACTGCTGGACATCCAAGTTTCTAGCCTGCTCCAGGGTGGTTCAGGCAGAGGACTTAAAACAGATGAGTTCATTTTCTGGCTCCGTTTTCTCTAGGTGAAAGTAGTTTAGAGCCAAAATGGAACCCATGTGGCCTGATTTTGCATGATCAAATCTAACCCAAAGACCATGCCCCACTCTTTCCCAAGAGGCACCATCCCACTGTTTTAAAATATGTGTATAAGTCAACAGACACTGTGCACTCCACCCTAGAAAGGTTGAGCCCAATCTGTGAGTTCTGAAGCTGAAATACCCATCTCCACCCTTTCAACTAGCCACAATGCACTGCCTAGGAATTAATCCCCAGGAAACTGTCCCTCTCTTTTTAATTGAATAAGTCTCTCAGACCTTTCCATCTCAGCAAGTCTCTTTCATGCATTATCTGAACGGTTCCAGACTGAAACCACCACGCACAAGCAGACAGAGGAAGAGGGTGGGTGGTTCACTGCTGAGATTGCCTAGCCTCAGCGACAAACTCATTTAGGCTTTAGTTGAGTCTTAATGAGGCCCAGGTGGAGGAGTGAATAATGAGAAGTTTACTCTGAAAAGGAGCCCCCACAAGACCTGGTGTCATGAGGATGTTCATACAGAGGAAATGATTTAGAGGGCACCAAAGCAGACACAGTCATTTCTCAGTGGGCAAAGCAAGCGGTGAGCATTACTGAAATAGAGTCCCCTATAATTACTTCTCTTCTACCAGGCTGCTGGGCAGCAGCAAAACCTTCAGACTTCTGAGCCTGAAAGATGTAGAAAGTGAGACTGGCTTTTTTCCTTTCTTTTTTCCCCAGAGAGCAAAAAATAAAATAAAGAGAGAAAACCCATATTGCTTCTCAGCACTAAGACCTACAGTTCCAGACTCTGGCTCTGATCTCATAATGAACTTCATTTAAGCAATCCGGTGTGCCTGCCTGGCTCTCACTTCAAGATGCATCCCCATTGATTTCAGTGGAGTTTGCACAGGTGAAATGGAAAAACTAGAATCCTTTTAGGGATGGTCCCCCTTAATGCATGCATTCCTGTCTTAATGAATGCATTTCCTTACACTACAAGCAAGTGATGCCACGGTGGCTGGGATACGACCCACATGGTAGGGGTAACTCCACATATGTCAGACAAATCCAAAAGTACTTAGCTTCTCTATAGCACTCTTCTAGAGTAGTGTTTCTCAACCTATGGGTCATGACCCAAGAGTGGGTCACAAAAATATATGAAAGGTCATGAACAAACTTAAAAATGAATCACAACACTTGAAAAAATGGATTCTCCTTTAAAAGAGAAAAATGTGGGAAACTGTGGCTTTTCCCTTGCAGGCTGGCAGAGTTCCAGCCCTTCATGCCCCAAATACACTCCCTCCCCTCCCCGGGGGCCTGGTGGCCAGGGGCAGCAGGTCAGGAGTGAGGGGCACTAGGTCAAGCCTGGCCTTTGGTGTTGACAAATGGGTCCTGGTACAAAAAGGTTGAGAACTGCTGTCCTAGAGAACTGCCAAGAGTCAGCTCTTCAACCAGAGCTATCCAGGCCCTCTATGTGAAAAGCCAGTATCATTCTTCCTGCAGGGGATGAGGGAACTGAGGCACACAGCAGGAAAAGGGACTTGGCACTGATGTCACACACATTCTTGCAGACTTGAAAGCAGCATCTCACTCCCAGTCAGTGCTCCATCTGCTGAACAATGCTTCCCCTATAACACTGGCTTTTACACAAGTGATAGAAATGAAGAATTAAGGGCAGAGGTGATGATTAATACCCTTCATTGTTTTGCTTTAGGGCAATGTTGTGGTTTAATACCCTGCACTCTTCGGGACTGGGTTTATCTAGCTGTGAATTTTAAATAATGGCTTTCAAGAATACAAAAATCCAGCATGCATAAAGTACTCTATTTAGGAAAGACAGAGATCCTAATTGATTATAAATGATGCAGTATGTGTTAAGCCATTGTCTTTAGATGTAATATATGGAGTGAAGAATAATTGCTGATGATTAATGCAGAAAAAGGTAGTTCATGTCTCACTTGTATTGTGCCTCTTTTATTTGCATAATATATTATAAAACCAGACAATCATTAACAAAAATAAAATAAGCACTGAATGGACTCCTTTCATTAGGGTTTTGTTTTCCTCTCTCAGCCTTTGTGTTTTCCTGGACACTTGCACTTTTAAGTCACTTTATTTATGTAGTTATACTTGCTGAAAAGGTTTTTATTCCTCTGTCACTTAGCAAGCTGTGATATGGGTAACAGAGTACAAAATGAGATAGAGAGTGAATTAATGATGTATAGAAATGCTATGTATTAAACAGATAAGAGGTGAAGGACCATTGTACAAATATGGCACTATGTCAATGAAATGGCAACATGCAGATGTTTGATAGATGACTCCAAATTGGATTGAAGGCCAATTGGGAGATGGGGTCATAATAACAGACTATCACCCTCCTTAGCAAGGCAGTAATTAACCTTTGGTTGCTATTTAGTAGCCAACAAGCCACACTTGCAAACACCAAAGGTAAACCCTAATGGGGAACTTTAGACTCGCATGTAAACTCAGTAGATCAGGGAGCTCTTTAAACCAGGTGTTTGTGGGAGGAGAGCATCAAGCTATTCACCTCCTGATATGGCCCAGAAGGCAAGACAGATGAGTAATGGTAAAGATCATCACTGATATTTCCATCCTTTCTCCTTCTCTAAACGTTTTCCTAATTAGGCATCTGTCCATTTAGATCCTTATTAGATTCTCATCTGCAAAGGATCTGAGCTCCCACTCCACCCCCAGTAAAATTAATGCTTAGGAGTAAAGATTTGTGCATCAGCTTTCAGGGATCCTGACCTTTCTAATAGTTTCAACCCAGCTTTTGCTGCAAGACCATCTAGAAATGGGTTAAACATTATCTGTGGTTTCAGCATCTCTCCTGGTTCTTATTTATTCCCTACCTGAAAACTATCGTTTTTATAAATTGTAAACCATGAACAAGAATAGTAAACATTCCTACTGGGCCCTGTAGGCTGGAAGGCCATTTAGCCAGGGCACAAAGGAGCAAACTAAACCCAGGTCTCAAATGTCTCCTTCTTACACCCCAAGCACCTGTTTCTCTAAACATAGCAAGAAAAACAAACTCCCCTCCACCTCCACCCTTATCTCGCCCCAGTGTTTCTCCCCCTAAATCAAATGGTAACAAACTTCAACTGAGCACAGCTCAATTCCTTGCCTGCCCCACTCATTAAAGAGGACAGCTCTGGCTCTCAGCCTGGGACAGCTCTTTAATCCAGAATCCAACCTGGCCAGCAATTTCCTACAATAGTTTTGTGTTTTGCAGTTACTCATGATCCACTTGCTCAAAGGTCAGTGTCTTACATAAAGCCCAGTTTTCAGAGGTGTCACTAAGTGGTGGGTGGTCAGCATCTCTGGAAATCAGGCTGCCTTCATTTCAGAAAAACTAGATGGCACTTCAGTTCCTGTTTTATTCTATTTACTATGTGCATTACAGTGGCGCTTAATGGCACTGAAAAAGAGAAAGCCTTGTTGTACTAGGTACCATATGTACAGAGGTAAGAGGTAGTTCCTCCCTGAAAGAATTTGCAATGTAAAGAACCAAGAGATGGGACTGAGAACAGTGAGTCGAGGTGGCATAGCCAAGGCCATATAGGAACAGAGCCCAGGTGTCCTGAATCCCATCCACTAGAAAACACTGTCTCATATAGTCCTAAAACACTCCTAAAAGGCTAGCTTTACAGAAAATAAAATAAACAAAAATGATTCATCAAATGACTGGCCCTGTTTCTCATTCAGTCACTGACACTGCCTAATGAGGTGGGTAAATGATTAATTAAGAAATAATATTTCTTCATGGAAACTAGTCCTAGGGGGGAAAAATCCCCTGACACCATTATTCAGTGGACTGATATCCTCTATTCTTCATAAGCATGTGGGAAACAAACAGTGTGATGATAAATATGTTTCATCACAGTAATAGCAATTAAGAAAAGACAACAAATTGCTATGCATTGCTTAAAGTATTCTACTCTAGATACGCAATTAACTCATCTGCCAATCCTCAGATATACAAGCCTCTAGAAATTGGTAATGGACTGCTAACCTTACCTGGACTTTTTGAAAACTAGAAATCTCCGGGGAATAAAAAGAAGACTTGTCAAATTCAGCCCTGGATCACAGGAGATTTGGTGCCTGCAGCAAATAAAAATAATGCAATATTGAATTTTTCCTCTAGGAAACAATTTGGTATTTATTCCCTCTTGTACTGGTATATACTCTACAGTGGCATGTATATTTTTCTTGGGAACACCAAATACAATAGTGCAACTCTTCAGGTGTCAGTTTTGGTGGGCGGGAAGGGGGAGAACCAATCCTGGAGTACTATTAAAAGACACCTAATTAATTGCTTTAATATGCACATGAACACTGTACTTAAGAACTTTTATTCCAAATCATTCTTTATAAGAGCAATCACCTATGGCATCCCATAATCTCTTTTAACTAAGTATTTTATATTAATGCTAGATGAGGATTTAAGAAAGAAGAACTCTCTGCTTTGCGTTCACATTTAAGAAAGCTGTGTTTGGGATTACAGCATTAAGAAAAGGCTGTGGGCAAGGCAGATCTTCCCACTGCTTTAAAAGGGAAAGGGAACTGCTGTTCTTGAGATACATCACCAATCTTGATGTGCAGTTATGTTAGTTACTTATAGTGATACGAGTGAGCTAAATCATAACATTGACCTTGAATGGTGCAGGGCTTAAAGGTATGTAAAGAATGATTTCTGGTTTGACAGCCAACCCAGAAAAATAGAGGGAAAAAAAACTGTAAATCAACCAAAAGTGTTTTGCTCAACCCCACTAAATGGTAGGTCAACCCAAAATGAAACATTTAAATTTGTTTGTGGTGTTTAAGCTTTATTAGGTCATTTCTCTATAGTATATTTTGGCAGTTTTCATAATGAAACTGTAACTTCAAAATGTACAATTAAAATATTCTGTTTCTGAAATGTCAAAACAAAACACTTCAACATTTCCATTTTTTGGCTGACACCAGGCAGAAATTGACAAATCATTTCAATCCCCTCCAAACTGTATTTTTCAGTGAATAAACTACGAACTAAACAAAAAGTGCCCAGATGCTTTCCTGAGTCCTATAGCAGCAACCACGTTGGCTCTCACTTCCATCACAGGAGTTAAATCCATTAAGCCCGCTCTCCACCCACTTTGAAAATGCTGTCACCAATAGCCCCATCCACACTGTAGGCCTCCGTTCCTGTGATTTTTTTGTTACGATACTAGACTCAACTGGGTATTTTTTCTTTTAACACTGCCTGGTGTTCTGGCTGACTGTCCTGGCCTTATCTGAACGCAGTTTAGTTTCTCTCCTATCAATACCAGGAAATCTTCTGCTCTTTGTCTTTGGAATCTGTCCACCTTCAGCTTGTTTAGTAAGAGGAGACGTAACATAACTTTAAATCATCAGCCTTTTCTCTGTTCCTGTCTCTTCCTTTCCAATTCTAAGCCATTTCTTAGAAGTTGAAATAGTCATCACAATTCAAGGCATTTCTTCTTTGCCTCTCACTTGCTTCTGCTAATACACACATATAACCAACATTTTTCCTCCTAACTAGACTGCTTATATTTTTTTAAGTTCTCTTGCAAAATGTATGTTGCTGCTTCCCTTTTACATCTCTACTTAACCTCATTGGCCTTTATTGCTCTTTTCCCCACTGAGACCCAAGAGAGATGATTTCCAATTGCATGCTCTTCTGCCATCACTTAATTATCTTTTGCTTTCTGTAGCCTGTTTCCCAAAACATGATTTGACTTCTAATCAAAAGCGCTCAGGGCACTTTTTCCTCACACAAAAATGAGAAAAGTATATGTTGTTTGGCTGTACATTTTACTCTCACCCAGGATTCCAAAGCCAATAGTTCTGGATAAAGATCATTAAAGCTTTAATGAACTATAAATTCCAATATTTAAAAAAAAATCATATTTAATTCATTTCCCAGGATTCAGGCCAGAATAGCCTCAGACCATGTCAAACTTCAGAGGAACCAACAGCACTGAACCTAGTTGCTATTACCATCTTGCACAGTTACAATTAATAGCTATGTATCTTAGGGTTTTATATTGTTTCTCATCATTGCATTTTAATGCCTTCTATGTAAAATCAATAGCAATAGCAAAGATCCTACTGGATGTCATAGCATCTTTGACAGCTCTGCCCTTCTTGAGTCAAAACTCTACTGGGAGCAGAGGATTTTTTCCCTTGCTGTGGTGTGGAAAACGAGGAGGAGGAGAAGGAAATTGGTGGGGAGTTGGGAGTAAAAAAAGTATTCAAACAGTGAGTATACCTTATGGTGGAAAAGTGAAACAGAAAAAACCTTGTTGCATTTTGTTAAGCTTTTCAGTTTCTCCATTATCCTGATTTCTTCTGGAAGATTATTCCACAGCTGGATTGCCTTGACAGAGGGTGCTTTATCACCAAACCGCACAGGGTTTACCCTTAGTTTTGTCCCAGTAGAGCACAGCTGAGGGGTGGCTCATAGATTGAAGTTCAGTCTTTGATATAATGGGGATTTGAACCACTCATTGTTTGGAAAATTAGACCCCAGGAGTTCAATTGACATTCGATTCTAACTGGGAGGTAATAGAGGGATTTAGGCATAGGTCAGATATGCTCATGCAAGCCTGTGCCCTAGAGAAGGGGGAAAGCCATATTCTGTACTTGCTGGAGCTTGCCATCACCTTCAGCTTCAGATGCAATGAATTTTGATAGATCCATCTGTTAAGCCTCAACTCCATGCAATGCCCAATGACTAGGGAGACAATGGATCAATGCCATAATGCATCACCTGCACACATTGCTAGTCAACAACTTTATTCAAAATGAAGACAGCTTCAGACTAGCTCCAACAAACCGGGGAGCCACACCAAACATCAGTTCTTTCCATATTTATACACCTTGGTTTATGCTCATTAACAGTTACCCTACCTTTGTCCCACCCTTACTCCTTCCTATCTTAAGCTCTGCCTCTGTTTACTGTTTGTTTCATTAGCATGGAATTGCCTACACATTTCACTTATTTACATGTCTTTTTGCTATGAGCACATGCCTAAGACCCTGACTCCAGCTTCTTTCGGTCATTTGTGGTTTCTTGCTGATTTCTTCACCATCTCCAAGGTCTTGCTTCTGCTTTATCTCCCAACAATAGCCAGTGGGCTGCATCCTGTTCTTCTTACACATTGAGCTATATATCTTACAACAGTACTACATTGTTAGGAAAATGCTTGTCTAAGTATCTTGCAAAGTTACTTTTAACATATTAGCATTATCTTATGGTCAGTCCACTGTAGCTCAGACTACAGAGACATCCAGCAGTATGTGTGTGGAAATCTATGGCCATGGAGACCTTTGTCCATAGTTGCCATTTGGTGGGATGTTCCATGTGTCCCAGCATCACAGCATTTATGAACCGCGCTGGTACCTAGAGGTATGAAGAAAAAACATTTAAAGCTGTGTCTATGTCCGAATCTCTGAATCTTTCCGAATCTCTCCAAATCAATTCAGAGGGTTTCAATTTAATTTAGAGAGATTAAAGGGTCCTCTGATTCGATTTGGATTTGGAGATTCAGCCACCAAATAAGGCCGAATCAAATCAGGAACTGAAGCTTCGCACAGCCCTAGAATATAGACATTCTTCACTGGCTGTTATCAGCCAAGGAGGAACATTGATCGATTTCACAGGTTTTGTGTGTCACAGTTTTAAGGGATGGCTGAGCTTCATCATGCATGACAGAACCAACTGGTTTAGGGTTTATTGCAATCTGAGAAAGGATGGAGATTTTTTGTTTTGTTTTGTTTAGGTGACTCCCCATCGTCTTCTGGGTTTGCTTTAGAGAAAATTCCTCTCTCAATTAATTACACAAACAAGTAAGCGTCTACTTAATTTAATTCCTTGTGAGTAGCTCCACTGGAGTCACCGGGCCTGGCGGTAAACATGTGCATAAGTCTATGCAGGATCAGGGTCCTCTTAGGTTGTCAGATTTGACCGAGGTAAGATGGCCCATTTCTGTTCACACCTGCTTTGTCAACGCACAGCAACTAACAGATGGCTGTACTTATACTATCAAGTTGACATTATTTATTCTACCCTTACGCTACTGAACATGTTGCTTCCATTCTCTGCTGCACTGAATCTTGAGATAAATTTCAACCTCTGTTTACAACACATTTTTAATGCTGCTTTAACTTGAAATATTTATCTGAGTTACGGTCCCATGGCTTCCTCCTTCTTACTTACTTTATGGTACTAGCCACTGAGGATTAGCAACTGGTGGACTGCTGGCAATGACAGGCTTCTTTTAAAACCTCCCATACGTGCCATTACTTTCCCCGAGTGGATTTATTAAGTGCTGTTTAATTAGCTCAAGGAAAATCTCAAGAGCAAAATGCAGTCTGGACTTCTCTCAATTAATATTAATGCACCTCTCCTTTCTGCCATTGCTCTGGTTCAAAGTAAGGGTTATTTACTTTTAGAGGAAATCATGGCAAAATAAAAGAGCTTCTCATCTTGACAGTGGAAAACAGAACTGACTTGTATTAGTGGTGGGAATCACTTTAAAATTACAGAAGATGGTGCTGCCTTGGAATGCTCTCCTTGAGCAATGGCCAACCCAAACCCTAGATGAATTAAATCTACCTAGAACAAGATCCTGAACAAGATCCTAGTTCCTGAAAGTCTCAAATCTGTCTTGAGAGAGGGTCAATAATAGCAACAGTCCTTTAAGAAAAGAAACTGAGGAAAGAACAAAGTGAGGAACAGATGATGTACATTCTGGAGCAGTTTAAATAGGTCCAACCACTAGAAACCAGGGATTTTGAAAAGCCTAACTCTAGATACCTTTCCATGGGCCACAGTTTTCAGAAGTGAGTAGTGATTTTGGGTAGACAGCTTGAAACACTTTCAAGGTGCCTGTTTTTTAGAGAGCTGCCTGCTCAACACTTTTAGAAAACGTTGCACTTTTAAGATAGTCCAGGTTGTACAGTACATTCAGATTCACTAATCCCATACATCTCATTGCCTTTAGATGCTACTCCAGTGCTAGAACATGCTGGCTTCCTGTTCCAAGCTGAAATCTTGAGAGATCTGTTTCCTTTAGATCTCATTAAATAGACAATCATTCACCCACCAAGGAAACTGAACACTTACATGTCATTTTTCTGCACTGCTCTCAATCACTGGCGTCCATAGTCACAGCATCAGAGCCACAGATGGTTCTGCCAGGCCAACAGCAGCTAATATAATCATGATAAAACTCTGAAACAAGCAGAGTCCGTTCCTGAGGAATCCACCCCACTTTTTACAGAAGAAGCAATGCGTAATACAACCAGATGCTTTGGCAGTGCCAGCTCAGTTTGTCTTAGTCTTCTGCCCTGGCTGGATATGCCTATTAAAACAAAGAGTACTTTTCCCCCCAGCAACACCATTAGCATGTACTACAAGCATAACAGTTATTGGGACATTATTTTAAAAGATTTTACACTGTTACAGTTTGCCTATAATTCCCAAGGCTCCCAACAACACACAGACTGAAACTGGGGAGGAAGCATCCTCATAAAATAAAGAAATTTAACAACCATCCCTTCTCCCTGAAAACTCAGCCATCCACTGCACTGACTTTCAATAACCACATTAATCACAAGGATTAATTCCATTGCAGCACTGGTACTCAGGGGCTCTTAATATTCTGCAAAGTCACTGCTGCCCCGTCATATTTAACAGCTTCCCTGAGCAGAATGGTACCACTTCTTGCCGGGTTTTCTTGGCGTGGCAGTTACAAGGGCATCTGTGAACAGGAGGGGCCTGTTAGTTCAGAGGACTTAAGAACCTTAAGTTACACTTCATGAATTTAAGTCTTAAGTTACAATTTTTTGCCCAGTCCTAGAGGCAACTAAATCCATAAGACAGGGAACTCAGGTTGTAACCTTAAAGTCCTCCTGCTGTGCATATGCAGAACTCCCTCCGCTTCAGCTGCATCAGTCACAGCTTATACCCAAGTTGACTGCCTCCGTCTTGATGCAGCAGGTGTTCTCAGAGCAAATCTAACACGCCTCCACAGGAACAGGCTCCTCACGACCTGCGGTGGTGGCTGCTGGTTGCAGACAGGGGCAGTGCCACTTCCACTTTTATCTCAGACTCTCGCAAAGTTGTGCCACTGCAGAGATAGGATGTATGGCTTCACAGAGCTTGACACTACACTAAGACGCTCGCCTCATGAGGCAGGACTTAGGTTCTGTACTGACAGTCCTCAACTTAAGATGTTTTGAGTTGCAATGGACTGCACTTACAACGTTTATAAATTGACACCCTGTTTCAACTTTCTGATGTCAGTTTCAATGTTACGATGCTTGATCTGACACAACACCACACCAGCGAACAAGTTCGCTGCATCTCCAGTCTCCCCAGAAAACATCCGTCCAATCTTCCTTGGACACTTTCTTTAAGAAAGCAGACAAGACTCCAGAAAAATCTGCAGCCAAGATTGCTGAGAAGACTCCAGCCAAGAGCCCTTCAAAAAGTCCAGCAAAGTGACCTCAAAGAAGTCCTTCCCAATCAATATGATTGCTATTTACATTAATGGAGTTATATTACTCTTCTATAATTGATCGAGTACAAAATTCTGGGTTATTTTTGGTGAATATAGGGTATTGGACCTCGGTTCAGGAACCAATCCCCCATTTATAACATTGCTCCTATGGGAAAATCGGTTCTGAGTCACAACATTTCGACTTAAGATGTGGTTTTCAGGAACCAATTGTGTTGCAAGTCCAAGGACTGCCTGTCTATTATCCAGTGGCTCTTTCATGTGGCCTCTGGCTGTGGGGGGAATTGGATATAGGTGAAAGTTCTGACCCCCAGACATTATAGAATGAGGGTATGGTGGCCATCACAGAGGACATTCTGGTTTTCTGCTACTCTGTCCTCTGTTGATATGAAACCCAATGTCTTTATGTCCTCTTTAAGAGAAAAGTAGAGGACATAAAGGCATTGGGTTTTGTATCAATAGAGGACAGAGGACAAGAGTAGCAAAAAACTGGAATGTCCTCTATGATGGCCACCCTAAATGAGGGGGAGCTGTTCCCATTGCCCCTCCTACTGCACTGTAACACAACAGAGAGCCTTGCTACAGGCACACAGGCCTCCATTCAGGAGAGGGCTCTCAACTCTGGCTCCTGAGTGAAGTGAAAAGCCTCTGATCAGTGCTAATGTGGGTCCTTGAGGGAGACGATTTAAGCTCCCCCATGTTCAGTGCCTCCCTGGTGACAACTGCTAGTCCCTATGATACAACGCAGCCAAAAACCCCAGTGGCAGGAAGGATTATGGCTGAAACATCCTACACTCTGGCTGCTCGGCATTTCTCAAGACCAGCCTTGGAAGTATCGGAGCAGGACCAGAAGCGGGGAGCAGACAGTTACCCACCATGCCTCTGCTCCATGCAAGAATGCAGTCCTGGGGCCAGCCCATCATGGGTGACAGTGCACTGCTCGAACATGTGCCATCCCTGCAGCAGTACAATGAGAAGCAAAGGAAGGCACCCAGGTGTTTTTGCTGTGTGGATGCCGGGAGAGATATATGCTTTTACCTTTAACAAGACAACTAACTAAAGAGGCAGGGAAACAAACTGTACCATGATGAAATTGAAAAGTCAAGCTGCAGTTCACACACAAAAAACACAGGATAAATAATATTAGGGAAAAGAAAAATGAGAGCACTATCATTGATCTCAGCTGGGAGTAGTGTAGAGTATTTCAGGGGGAAAAGAGGGAGTTTTTCCCCCCAGGTTTAGTGTTTTTTGAGAGTTGCTTTCCCACCCTCCCCCACTTCCTCAAGAGCTGACCAGTAGCTACATTTCATCACTATTTGCCTTACATCTGCCTCTTTCCACTCCCAATCTGTTTCCCAGATTTTTTTGGCACAAAGAGAACAAAATGAATATATTTTCTATCATAGTTTGGATAAAGGAAACTGAATCTTTAATAGTTCTTTAAGAGGGGGCTGGAGAAACCTGCAGCAAGAGTACATTTGATCTACTTTGCTTTGGGCAGACTCTGAGACATCTTGAAAATTTAATGTAATTGGAAATGCAGGGATGTCTGTGTGTGTGATGAAATGTCATGATTGTACCAGAAACAATGACACTGTAAATACCTTCCTAAAGGATGCCTTTGTTTGTTCTTCCACAAAAAGGGTTGGAGGGGAGCAAAGGGTGGGGGGTGGGGAAGGGGGTGGGGTTAGCAGATGATTTGTACCAAATGATAATTTTATGCCAGTGTTATGAAAAATGTTTTGCTAGGAGAAGTACTCAATTAATTTGATCTGTCCCTTAGTGCTCTCTGGATGTACACAAATTTATTCGACTAGAAAGACCTCTGACAGATGATGCGCAAGCAAGAATTTTCAAGGCTTTTGGGTTTGATTTAAGACAGGACTAAGCGTATTTGCTCATGATGAAAGAGGAGCCTGTGTAAAGGACGTACTTCAGTACTCATTTTATATAAATGTCTATAGGGACAGGTATATATAGATAGATGAGACAAAGGATCATCTTATGGTCGAGGCAGTGGTCTGAAAAGAATGGGATCTGGGTTCAGTTCACAGCTCTGCTACAGACTTCCTACCCTCCCTCTGACAAGTCACGTAGTTTCCCTTTGCCTCAGTTCCCCTATTTATATAATAACCTTGTTGGAGCAGGGACAGACTGTTAGTTGGGGCTTGCACATCATGTAAGACTAGTGGATCTTGAGCTTAATTAGAGCCCAAGTGTTACAGTAACACTTGAGCATTCACACATGTATACATGCATCTGTACTCAGGCAATGCCTTCCATGACAGGACTGCAGTGCTCTCTTTAAAAACTTTATTTAGCTGAGTCACCTAACATTTCTGTGAGAAAGGGATTATTTTATTGATGAAGAAGCTGAGGCACCAACAGAAGAAAGTTCATTTGACCAATATCTCATAGAGAGTCAGGGACAGAGTCCAGCAGAAACCACTCCTGAACCTTTACAAGACCAGCCTTCCTACCTAACATCTTAAATTACATTGCTGACTGGGAAGTGTGTACACTGCACCTTTCTGATTGCAGTAGGTACTGTGGTCTGGAGCTATAAGCACGAGGCTTGCGGTCAAGTAGGCCCAAATGCTGTTCCCAGTAATGTGCAGCCCTGGGCAAACCATTTCACCTCTTTATACCTCAGGTCTCTCTCTGTTAACAAAAGAAAAAGGTAAGTTAGTCCTCATCTAACTACCTCCAAGGAGTAGCAGGATATCTGGACACTTCTTGAAACAGATGAAGTATTATACATATGGGATAAAACTTGCAATATAGCACTACTCTTTAGCTCCTAGACAGTGCTTTACAAATGAGATCAGTGTTCCAGTAAACTGGAAACAGAGCCAGAGATTGAAAGCAAGCTCCCTGAGTGCCTGTTCATAGCCCTGTGCATTGGGTCATGCTGAACTCAATGGGAAGACAACGAAGCTAAGACTGAGCCTCTCTGAAAATTCCACTCAGAAATACTAACTATTATTGTTACTATTTGCAGATATCATTGTGTCTACAGGAGGTCAGCCCCACAGCTTCTCTGCATACATTCTGCAGATGTATTGAGGTAAAATTCTCATTGTCCAGCTTTTTTCTGTCTCTCTGTAAAGATGGATTAGTAACAATAGAGAAAAATTACCCTAGGAATAAAAAATATAGTTAATCTCCCTGCAAGAAGGTTTATTGTTCTGTAGGTTTTCTTTGTGCCTAGCATGACCTGTAATTATTGTGTGAATAATGGATACTGGGAAAGCCTCATGACTTTGCAGATAGACTTAACTAAATATTATAGCAAATAATAGCCTCCCTTAGCTCCAAGGGAAAGTCTCAAATAGAAATCAGACTTTGATTCCAAATTATATCTTGCATATCTTGTATAGAAGAGGAGAGAGGAAGACATATTTATAAAATCATAGAATCATAAATTTGCAAAGAACTGCAAAGGTCACCTAGTCTAGCCCCCTGCTCAGAAGCCAGACTCCTTGTTTTTAAGACAGCCTTGACACATGCCTAGCTAAGCTGTTCTTGAAAACATATGAAGGGACTGCCACTGTTTCCCTAGGCAGCTTGTTCCAGTGCCCCACTGTGTTACATCTGAAGTCCATCCTCAGATACACACACTGAAGTAGGTGAAGCTAGCCCTGGGCTGAAGGTAACCCACTGTCTTTACTGAGAACTGCATGGACATGTCTGCAGGCACATGTTCACTTTAAAAGGTATAAATCTATCTATAGTACTTCTGTGCCTCTCATTAGTTCAGTACCTCAACACCTTACAGGTACTGATAAAGTTAGCCTCATAACTCCTCTTTGAGGCTTGATCCTATAAGAAGACATAATAAGAGATGGTCCATACCTTGCGGATCTTTCAGTTTTAATACACCAAATAGACAAGGGAAGACACAAAGTATTACCTGAGAGACAGGAAGTTCAAGAGATTTAGCCAAGGACAAACAAAAAATATGTGGCAGGGCAAAGAACTATGAGTCCCAACATGCAGTTTTAACCACAAAGGCATCCTTCCTCATCAGCCTACTGTACTATATGTAGTTTCACAGAATCATGGAAAATTAGGGTTGGAAAGGACCTCATCTAGTCCAACCCCCTGCTCAAAGCAGGACCATCCCCAACTGGATCATCCCAGCCGAGGCTTTGTCTACCCAGGTATTAAAAACCTCCAAGGATGGAGAGTCCACAACCTCTCTGGGCAACCTATTCCAGTGTTTTATTACCCTCCTGGTGAGAAAATTATTCCTAATATCTAACCTAAACTTCCCTTGCTGCAACTTGAGACCATTGCTCCTTGTTCTGTCATCTGCCACCACTAAGAACAATCTGGCTCCATCCTCTTTGGAACCAGCCTTCAGGGAGTCCCTTCTCAGTCTTCAGGCTAAATAAGCCCAGTTCCCTCAGCCTCTTTTCAGAAATCGTGTGCCCCAGCCCCTGAACCATTTTTGTTGCCCTCCACTGGACTGTCTCCAACTTGTCTACATCCTTTCTATAGTGAGGGGCCCAAAACTGGACACAGGACTCCAGATGTGGCCTCACCAGTGCTGAATAGAGGGACATAATTACTTCCCAGTATCTGCTGGCAACACTCCTAATACTGCAGCCCAGTATGCCGTTAGCCTTCTTGGCAACAAGTGCATATTGTTGACTCATATCCGGCGTATATATCCACTGTAACCCCCAGGTCCTTTTCTGCAGAGCTGCTGCTTATCCAGTTGGTCCCAGCAAAGCATAGCATTATTCCATCCTAAATTGGTCCATCTATCCCATTCTTCCTCTGGGGAAGAAAGTTTCCATTTCTCTGAGGAAGAAAGCATTGGGTGGTGATAATGGAACAGGACAGGAGAGTTAGAACCCCTAAATACTTTTCCTAGTCCTGCATTGACTAGACAGGCAATGTTGGGCAAGTCATTTTTCCCCTTCAAATGCCTAGTTTACAATTTGTTTGGGGCTATTAGTGCCATTCCACAATTGCCTTGCGTGAATTAAGAGCTTTGAGAACCTCCAGTGAAAAACTCTGCTAGAAATGTAAAATAATATTTCCAGCACTCACACTTTTCCTTCTGAGCTCTGATCTTGTCAAAGTTAACTCTGAAAATATATATCCCATACTGGAGATTTATATGAGGTAATACTGTGAACAGGAGACAAGGTGGATGTGTATGATATGCGCCTGTTGTCCACAGAATATAAAAAGAGATATATTTAGACACAAGACAGATGTCTTTTTGGTTCTACAATTTCAGATTTTTATGGTTAACTAACGGTGCTCATAACGAGCTTGATATTTCTGCATATCAAAATTATTCTGCCACTTTAGCAGATGATATAGTACATTAATTTTTATTTCAGAACTCTAGGCTTCTGTTTTCTAAACAGGCTCAGGGACACCATGCAAATCGCAGTCCCACTCAACAGTAAAGCGTCAGTCAACTGCATGGTTTTTGCCATGTAAACAAGTAGAGACTGTTCTTTCTAGAGCTACAGAAAGGAAGGGATCATGCAAGATCAGAGTAAGTAGACAAACTATTGCAGTTAACCCGTCATTTTACCCTAAGTCACTAGATGACCATAGGCAACAAATAACCTGTGCTATATTTCCCCCGTGTGTGTGTGATATTTACCCTACAGGAACGTTTTCAACCTAACACCCTATGCAGGCCACTTTAGATACGAGATGCTGTAAAAGGCATATAAAATACATAAAAAAGACAAAGGCTGAAATTAAAGAGAAAACTTTCCTTTCGGTGGGGTCAGCATTTCACCCAAGGTCTTGGCCAAGCAGAATTTTATCGGTGGCCTGATCCTGCAGTTTTATCTGTCCACAAAATCAATAGACCTACGCCTGCAGAGAATGTGGTACCACCAAATCAGCAAAAATAAACTCAGTGAAAGAACCTGTCAGATACAAGAGTCCGATGCTTCAGTCCCTAAAACTTAAATGAAACTTCCTAAACACTAGATCCAGGGGCAAGATTTCAAAAGAGGATATCAGTGTAAAGAGATGGTCATATAATTTCTGGGACACAGCAACCAGAGCACAGAGGGCATTTTTAGGCAAGCCAAGGATTGAGCAGGATGAAGACTGGGTGGCCAGAGGAAAGCTACAGATCAAGGAGTATAAAAGTGTATATAGCTCCACAGCAACTGCTGAAACAGATGTGTACCATTTCAAGGCTGACCTAAATTAACCCAGGGGGACTAGGTAGAAAAAGACTTGCTGCCACTGTGATAATGCAGGGATGAAATTCCCTATCTGAATCAATGCTGCAACTCAGTGAACCTCAGGATTCAGTCTACTAGTTCGTAAGTCTCACTATGCTGGATCTCTGCATACTTCATCCAGTTTCCTACATGAGCTTGCTGTCTGGTCAGGTTCATCCAACCATCATTTTTGTTGTTAAATAATAGCATAAAACATCCTAATAAATACTCATTGCTAACACAAAGAAGCAAACAAACAAAAAAACAATTTGGCAGAGTCACTGCAAATAGGTACTTACTGAAGATGTTGAACATATGTTTCCAATTAAAATATATTGCAAGCATTACCAGTGCTGAAACCCTGTCAGAGCCTCAACCACCTGATTCCTAGCTCCCAGAGCCAGCAATTTATAACAACCCCACCAAAAAGAATCGTCCCTTTTTCTTACTGAATGAACAGCACAAACTCCAGTCAAGTAAGACAAATGGAACAACTGAGGCAGGGGCATCCCGTCATTGAATTGAGATCCATTTCCAGCCATGTGGATAAGGGTATGTCCTTGTTACCCCTCTCCTGTTACTGACTGTGCCTCCCTCTAACCAATGCAATAGGAATGATTAAAAGGGCCAATTTGATTTTTCAATCCCTGACTCTGATTCATTTGTTCACTGCTCACGCATATTACTTGCCAGGTCACATCTATATGCGCCTTTCCTGCCACATCTCCCTTGCTAGTGCTCAGATTTCAGTTCATAGATCCCACAGCAGCCCTAAATATCTGTAAAATTCCACCTATACACAACACGCTCTAATTCCACTGTGAGATTTCTTAAGTGGGATAAATCAGAATTTTTTAAGAGGTGATAAATTAATTGGTTCATTGTAATACATTAAATAGCCATCAGAATAAATCAATAATGCAAACATCTAGAGATTTCTTTTCATTATTATACTGGTAATAAATCTCCCTCATATAGAATACAACATATAATATATATATATGAGATTTATTATCAGTATATCATGGGGAGAGATGAGAGGAGACAAAATGCTTTTTCATCCAAAAAAATCCCACAAAGATTCTTTTTTCTTTAGGATCTTAAAATAATATCAGTTGATGGCACATGTAAGCTTTGAAGTGGAATGCATGAGCTCCTCATTCCTATCAAACATTAATGTCATTTGTACTTTGTACTACCATTATACCTAAGAGGCCACAGCCAAGATTGACACTCCTTGTGTTAGATGTTGAACACACAAACACACAGTAAGACACCTCCTGCTTCAAAAACTTACAGTCTAAACAGACAAAACTGGCAAATAGTGGGAGAAAGGAAGTAAAATAATCCCCATTTTACAGAGAGGAACTGTGGCAAATAGAAATTGGTACTTGGCCCCTGTCACAACTGAGGTCTAAAGCAAAGGCACTAACTTAAGAAGCCCCAGTGCCATTACTGTGAAAACACCCTTCCCCTTGTATTGAGAGCAATGGCACATTGCAACATTTTTGATGTGCCATTGTCAGCAGACAGATTTTAAGTGGCTGATTAATAACAATCCTAAATCCAAAAAATCAGATCCATCTTTTATAAGCTAACTGAGTCCTCCTTGTGAGGGGGTTTATTATGTCTATCAACTACCCCATCTTGCAGCAAGTATTTCCTCCTGCTTCTTACTGGTGAAAAAATGTCAGCCCAGGTTGGGAATATCCAAGATATTTTCAGCTCTTTTCATTTGTCAGTTGGTTTCTAACATCTTTCATTTAAAGTTTAGTTAGTGCTAGTGAAATGTACACTAACTTGAGCCCTGGAGTGAGAAGCCTCTTTTCTGACGACAGGAAAGTCCCTCTCTATACTAATTTCTCCTAATCTGCCTCCATCTTGGACTATAGGGGAGGTATATAACTAATGTTTTCTGTAGCTTCTCTCACTATGGCATATATTTATTGTCCATGTCACATCTCTGGATGAGGAGGTACATAATGTTTCATGTCTCTTCCAGACTATCAGAAAATGCAATGACTGCACTGGTCATTTTTGTGATATGGGAACAAGACTGAAATTACCCAACCACAAAAAACTACACTTACATTCTAACCTGTGCTCTCCAAAAGAAAATCTCCAATCTCCTGCCCAACCCAGTCCTGATCTAGTTGTTCCCTGTTTATTCATCAAAAGTGCCACAAAACAACAGTTTATGACTTAGCTCTATGGTGCCAAAGGCTAGTTTCACTCAGTGTCAGAGAACTAAATATTCATGTGGGTTGATGAGTACAACTGAAAAGACAAGCATTGTGAAACCTCTCTGAAGTGGAAAAAAAACTGAGCCTGACTGCAGGGTTACAAAACTTGTGTGACGCAAGAAGGATAGAATTTTAGTCACTGACTTCCATCAAAGAGAACAATCAAAATCCTGGGGTCTCAGCAAGAATGAATTTTAATGTCAGATGCCATCAAAGAAACCTACTGCCCCAGCCAAAAGGGATACTTGTAACTTATACAAGTCTGCAGTGAGAGATATCCTCTTTCACAGTTCATAGCCAAATCAGTGGAACCCTCCAGCTTCATACATGCCAGTAGTCGCTGTGTTAACTTTGACTAACTCTGTCTTCAGTCTTTGCAGCCAAAGCCAACATTATGATCATTGGATTTATTTGGGTCAATCCTGCTGTCTTGCTGGATACAGTGCACTGATAACAGACGGGCTGTTCCATAATGCTCAGCACTTCCCTTCAAAGCATTTTGCAAACATTAACCAACAGCTGGGTGAGATAGGGGAGTCATTTTCCTGTCCCTTTTTTTCAGAGGCAGGCAGTAAAGCCCAGCTTCTGCCAGGAACTACTGTATGCTTCTTCTGTCTTCCTATTGGTAATGGCACTAGTATTTTCCTACCACTGGAATGTTATAGGTGATGCTGCAAAGTGCTTTGAAGGTGAAGAAAAACCAAGGAGATGGAACATGTGCTAGTATTATGACAGTCAGGCCTAAAAGCCTCTATATTTGGTAGGTGTCAAACACATGCCTTAAGGAGTTAATAGTCTATACAGACAGAGCAGACAAAGAGTACATGACCTGTGTTTTAGAGGTAGAGAACAGAGGCAGAGAGAGTAAGTGATTTAATGTAAGGTAACAGCCAAAGCCAATATACTGAATCCAGATATCATAGGACGCTGGTCGCGCAGCTCAACTGCAAGCCCATTTTCCTGCACGTAGAAATCATAGAATCATAGAAAATGAGGGTTGGAAGGGGCCTCAGGAGGTCATCTAGTGCAACCCCCTGCTAAAAGCAGGACCAGCCCCAACAGGATCATCCCACCCAAGGCTTTTTCTAGATCGGTATTAAAAACCTCCAAGGATGGAGTCCACATCCTCTCTGGGTAACCTGTTCCAATGTTTTATTATCCTTCTCATGAGAAAATACTTCCAAATATCTAACCTAAACTTCCTTGCTGCAACTTGAGACCATTGCTCCTTGTTCTGTCATCTACCACCACTGAAGTCAGTCTACCTCCATCCTCTCTGTTACCCCCCTGCAGGTAGTCGAAGGCAGCTATTAAATCCCCTCTCAGTCTTCTCTTCTCTAGACTAAATAAGCCTAGTTCCCTCAGTCTCTCCTCAGAAGTCATGTGTCCCAGCCCCTGAACCATTTTCATTGCCCTCTGCTGGACTCTCTCCAATTTGTCCACATCCTTTCTGTAGTGGGGGGACCAGAACTGAACACAGTCCTCCAGATGTGTCCTCACCAGTGCTGAATAAAGGGGAAGAATTACTTCCCTTGACCTGCTGGCAACACTCCTACCAATGCAGCCCAGTATGCCATTACCCTTCTTGGCAACAAGGGCACACTGCTGATTCATATTCAGCATATTGTCCACTGTAACCCCCAGGTCCTTTTCTGCAGAGCTTCTGCCCAGCCAGTCAGCCCCCAGCCTGTACCAGTGCATGGGATTTTTCTGTCCTAAGTGCAGGACTTTGCCCTTGTCCTTGTTAAACCTCACGATATTCCTTTTGGCCCAATCCTCCACTTTGTGTAGGTCACTCTGAATCTTAGCCCTACCCTCCAGCACTTCTACTACTCCCTACAGCTTGCTATCATCTGCAGACTTGCTGAGGCTGCACTCTATGCCATCTTCCAGGTTGTTGATGAAGACATTGAATAAAACTGGCCCAGGACTGATCACTGGGACACTCTACTTTATACTGGCTACCAACTAGACATCAAGCCATTGATTCCTAAGCTCTAAGTCCAATGCTCCAGCCAGTTTTCAATCCACCTTAAAGTCTATTCCTTCAGCACGTACATCCTTAGGTTGCCTGCAAGAATGTTGTGGGAGACCATATCAAAAGCCTTGCTAAAATCAAGGTATACCACATCCACTGGTCTCCCCACATCCACATAGCTAGTCATCATAGAAGACAATCAGGTTGGTCAGGCATGACTTGAACCTGGTGAATCAATGCTGACTGTCCCTAATCAACTTTTTCTCCTCCAAGCACTTGGAAGTGGATTCCTTGAGGATCTGCTCCATGATTTTTCCAGGGGCTGAGGCTGACTGGTCTTAGTTTCCTGGATCCTCCTTTTTCTCTTCGTTAAATATGGGTGCTATGTTTGCCCTTTGCCAATCATCTGGGACCTCTCCCGAGCTCCATGAGTTTTCAAAGATGATGGCCAGTGGCTCTGCAATCACATCAGCCAACTCCCGCAGCACCCTCGGGTGCATCCCATCTGGCTTGTAGATGTCCCAACTTGTATATATCCAGCTTTTCTAAATAGTCCCTAACCTGTTCTTTCACCACTGTTGGCTGCTCCTCTCCTCCCCAAACTGTGCTGCCCGGTGCAGTAGTCTAGGAGCTGACCACACCTGTGAAGACTGAGGTGAAAAAGGCATTGAATACTTCAGCCTTTTCTGCGTCCTCTGTCACTAGGTTGCCTCCCCCATTCAGTAAGGGACCCACACTTTCCCTGATCCTCCTCTTGCTACTGACATACTTGTAGCAACCCTTCTTGTTACCCTTCACATTCCTTACTAGCTGCAACTCCAATTGCACTTTGGCCATCTTTACTTCATCCCTGTATGCCCAAGCAGTAATCTTATACCCCTCCCTAGTTGTTTGTCCAAGTTTCCACTTCTTATAAGCTTCCTTTTTGTGATTTAGTTTACTGAAGAGTTCTATGTAAAGCCAAGCTGGACTTCTGCCATACCTGTTAGTCTTCCTGCACATCAGGATGGTTTGTTCCTGCACTCTCAGTAAGGCTTCTTTAAAGTACAGCCTTGTATAGTGTATGCTATAATATCACTGATATTTGCCTTTATTTATTTAACTCTGGTCATTTCCAATTATTATTCTATCTGTTCTTTGACATGTCCATGCATGTAGGCACTGCTGTAACCTTTTGAAACCCTCTAGATTGGACAGCTCTGCCCTGACAGGTCCTGATTTTCAGAAACAACCAGTCTCAAGTTAAGAATTCAGAGAACTAATTACAGAGGGAGGAAAAGGTCAAAGGGCCATTTGTACTGTCACAAGCATTTCTTTGCCACGCTGCAAATGGTTACTGTGAGTCATCACTTCCTTACTAGTAAATCATTTATAGTCATATCCACATCCACACTTTCCCCAGAGGAAGAATCAGAGGTGAAATTCAGATACAAGCTTTGGCTTTGTTTTGCATGGGATGCCATCAAATCCAATGAAAGGGGGTATTATGACTGCTGCTTATCAGTGTCCAATTGTGACCCTGTGCTCTGTCTTGTTGTTGTCTCCACTTGTTGCTTCCCTCCACTCGCACATCGTTTTTCGTTCGCAGTTTGCATAGCACCTCGCAGCACTTTTGGCAGGATCAAAATTCAAATAAATAATAAACAATAATTGCTGATAAGCATTTGAAAAAGCCAGGCCAGAGGTTCTGAATCCTGAAAGGATTTGGAAAGGGCACAGAAATGTTTAAGGGGTCTCAGGGTGTTTTTGTGGGGATTTCAAGCCAGTGTTCAACTTCACCTAGTCCATGCTCACCTGGTTTATGTAACTGGATTTGCTATTCCTTACCAGCCTCTCCTTTCCTCTATTATATTTCTTCCCTTTTCTTTCAGCAAGAAGCAATAAACTCTCTTAAAGTGACAAAGGTGCCAGAGTTAGTTTGCAAGAGGCTCACCAAAGATTGACAAATATGTTCAGCCTTCTCCTCCCTTGTCCAGTGCATCAGTGAATTTACACTATCAATTGCCTAGGGCCCCAGACTGATAGCAGGTATCTAATCCAAAAGAAATGCTCCTCTGAAATATTTCTGACAGCACATAACAACACAGAACCATACAAGTGATAGAATAGATCTTTAGAGCTGGTCATCTAGTCCATCGCTCTTGCAGTGAGAGATTGCTATACACTGCATGCTTTCCAGCCACTTGTCCGCTCCGATTTTAAACGTCCCAAGTTATTGGGCTTGAACTACTTCTCCTGGGAAACTATTCTGCATCTCCCCTTTACAAAATCTTCCTGATATTCAGCCTATTTCTTTCGTTTATTTTCTTTTCCTCAGTCTTACCTGCCCTTGTGCAGTTACACATCCTCAAGGAGTTACATCTTTCAAATACTTAAGCTGCAATCATGCAACACACAGTGAGAAAGGCAGGGAGGTGTCATGGCATATCATAGCATCTTTGTAAGAATTCACTCCTGTGCACAGTTCCAGCACGGGGCCAATATTCTATTTAAGTCCCCATCAATGCCTCAAATAAGACTTAAACGGCACATAGGTTTGTTTATAGGTAGTGAATTGCAGCCTTAGATGATAAGCATTTCAGGGAAGAAATCATCTTCATTTTTTCACCTTTTACTGTGCTGAGCCTATTGGGTCATAATTTCAGATGGCATAAATACACTGAGAGCTACACTGCTTTACATAAATTAAGTATTTTGTCCACTAAACAGAATAATAATGACATGTGTTCCTTACTGTTATTGATCTTCCACATCGCTAAAAATAGTTTTAGTCAATGACAAATCTGGCACAAGTTTTCATCCCATTGAAGGCGATGACAAAACTCCCACTAGAAGCTGACATGCCTAGAAGCTGAACGTGGCACACAATGGTTATCAGGAAACTTTGAGCTTTTCCAGGGTAAGTGATGGAAGCTCTTTGCCCTAGATCACTTACAGCGGGGATAGACAGTCCATTGGAAGATTTCCAAACAGCTCTCCTTAGCGCTATATGCTACATGTAAACTCATCTAGTTGAAAACATGTCTGTAAATGCATAGGTTATTTTAAATAACATTTTTAAAAATCACTATTTCCTCTTTCCTAATTCAGACAAACACATACATACCTTCATATACATGCATAAAAGGGTTAAATTCATTCATGACTTGGAGCCCAAAATTTACAACTTCTTACATGTTCAAAATCTAAGGCCTCATCTGGACTGGAAGAACATGCTAATTGCATGCATTTTTCAACCTGACTCAGTGCCTAATATAGACATAACTTAACAACTTTAAACATGTATCCTTCAGTTGTCATCAGTCATAGGAGGAGATTGGATATGTTTCTAAATATGTTATTCTGTGTTTATACTTGATATACTATGCTTAAACTATTTTAGCTAAGACATTTTCATGACCTGTTTTCCTAATCTCAATACACCTTGAGAGTTATGAAAGAAAATTAAAGTGCCCCTCATCCCTAAGGATTACAGTTTCTCTTTAGCCAAGTCTAACATCATACCAGGCAACTCATTTCTTTTAATTTGCCTAAGGAAGACAAAATTCTGATTAAGAAGCAGAGATGCAAGGCGCTTGCATCTGAAAAAGCCATGAGCCAAAACAGGACAATACCAATCACAACACAGCTCCCTAGCCTGGCTTGGGATGTGTAAATTAGTCTTTCTCCAGCTGACATTCTACAACCACCTGCAAAAGACTTTTAATCTTCCAATGAAAGGGTTATAGCTACACGCATGCATGTTATTGCATTTTAGCAAAGATCAAGGGCATTTACTGGAAGGGAGCTGTCCCTGATTTCCTGAAACTCCTCCAGTGACCTGTCCACTAGAGCAGTCTATAGCTATTCAAAGTACAAGGCATTGTAAATTGGTTTGAATATTCTTTGAAAGTATTGTTCAAGTGACATCTCTGCCAAAGAAACCAAAATCTTTTTGCATACCCCCAAATAAATGGAAGAGAATGGTAGACGGGAAAAATCCGAAGCCACATCAGAAAACTCACGGGATCCTGTCTTAAATCTCTTTCTTTGACAGACAGTGGATTAAACAGAAAATGAGTTACATCTCCCAGAACCATATAAATGTGAGTCCCACACTGCAGGGTAGCATGACAAATAGCTGCTGATATATAAGAATAAAAATAAACCGTGTCTGAGATCAGTGCAGGCATCACTGCTCCTATGTGCCATGAAAATCATTTCAAAACCTTTGGATAAGAATTTGAAGTGCATGGCTTCATTGACATAAAAAGTGTGAAACACCAAGAAAGAAAGGGGATAAAATGAATATACGGTGCATGGAAAATAGTTGCTGAATCTGGCTCTGCTAGACAAGTGGCTAAAGAAAAGAAGGTCAAACTGGGTGGTTCTAGAGCAGATTTTTTCAGGAAACATATTAAAAATTAGAAGAGTTGTAGAGGTGCAACTGATATGCATTTGGGTGAAGGTATTTCTGAAAGAAAGCCTGAGCTGCATTAAATTAGTCTAGACATGTGCACCCTATACATACTAAATAATTCAGAAAGACGGATGCATTATTTTGTTTTACAGTTACCAAAATGATTAAATGTAGAAATTCAGTTTTAATTAATATCAGGAAGTGCATATACAGTAATTTTCATCTATACATTTTAAAACACTTTCAAAGGAAAGAAGTATTATTATCTGTATTTTACTACTTACAAAACTGAGGAACAAGGAAATGAAGGGACTTGGTCATGGTCACCCAGCAGGCCAATGACAGATTCAGTCTTCTGAGTGGTAACTGCATCGTTTATGTATGCCCATCTTTGGAGCATGAATGAAAACACGTGTGATCTAGTGTTAATTGAGTGACACAGGTCATGATTTGCTTATCCACAGAGGACAGGAGTCTGTTACAATGCCAGCAAGGGAGCTGTGACACTTGCACAAACTAAAGCAGCTCATGATCATTGCTCTGGGGGATGTTGGCAAAAATTACAGGCAGCATACTTGCTTTCTGAACTGACCGCTCTTCAGGATTCTAAAGACCCTTCCCTCCCAAGGTCTGAATCTGAGATGAAAGGTATTTTAGTGGTAAAGGCTATAAAAGACTATATTGAGACTGAGAACTTGCCTTGCTGTGGAAAGCATCACTTAGAACCTGACGTTTAGAGATGAAGCTTCCATCGCAACAAGTGATGTGGAGATTCAGCCTATCTTAAGGATCCCATCATGCTTTTTTATCTTGCCACTTCTCAGTATTACTTTCTCCATTTCTAATGGGTAGTTTCACCTCTTTCATACTCTTTTCTCCAATATTCCTCTCTACTTACTCCTCTTTCCTTCTATATTTTTCCTTTTGTGATAGATCCTAATAAATTCTCCACTCAAATAAGGATTGTGCCTGCCTAAGCTATCCATGGCTAACATGTAATAGCTAGCTTGCCACTGCTATCATTTCTTTGCAGATGTTAGCCAACTAATTCCGTGTAGACTCAAGGGCCAGGTCCAGACAAGCATGAATGTTTGGTGCCCCAAGGACAAGTAGCAACTGTGCAAGGTGACTTTCCTGGGGGTCTCTTACTTTACCTGGGGTCCTCAGGGCCTCCCAGGGCTGCAGCAGCAGCGATTCTGCTGCATGGACCTTGGCCGGCACCCAAAGCATGGCTTTGGATCGCCCGGCTCCACTTCTAAGCAGTGCGTGCTGCCTATGCATGCGCTGCTCCGCTTTTTTTCCCATGGTTTTTTTTTTTACGCCTGGATATCCAGGAGTCAAAAAAAACCCATGGGGAAAAAAAGGTGGAGCAGCACATGCATGGGCAGTGAACCCTTGAATCATGGAGAACATCTAAATGTGCAGTATGTAGCACCACAGACATGTTTGCAGTGCCACATACTGCACGGCTTCGCTCCTCTCGATGTGGCCAAGGGGTGCATATACACATACTAACTTTCTGACAGTCAAGCTGACTTAACTTTTTTAAGTTGACTTAACAGTCAGAACATACACGTAATATGTGGAGTAGAGTCGACCTAATTGCAGCACAAGATAATAACCCACCAAGGTATATTATCTTGAGTTGCATTAGTTAAGTCAATGTAGCTCACAAGATGGCTGCCACCCTGTCAAGGAGCTGAACATGCATATGGTCCGTCATGGCTTGCCTTAAATCAACTTAGTTAAGACACCTTATTTTAAGTCCGCATAGTACATGTGTACACACCAAGGAGTCAAATTCTGAAAAAAATTTCAATATCCTTCTATCTCCTCTTACCAGGACTGAAGGAGGAATCAAATGGGGCATGGGCTTTGCCCTGACCCTCTGAACAGAGGGGTCAGGTTCACACTTAAAAGTATCATCAATCACCACACTCTGAGAATCTTCTAGCTCCCCTTCTTCCTGGAGCCTAAATAAGAAGCCTCTGAGGCTATGCTCTTAGAGTACAAAACCAAGATTTGGGGCCCTGGGACACAGAGTTCCTGCCCTGAAGAGCTCTTATTCTAAGTAGACGAGGGAGACAAAAAATTTGAGAGACAACAGGCATAAAGGAAGGTGAGTGATTTGCCTACACTTGTATGACTGGTTGTAAAGCTGGAATAAAACCCAAGTTTCCTCTGTTCCAACTTTAGGACATGGCTCCTCCACTTGTTAGCTAAATCTATACTGACATGTAGCACTATAAACTTCAACAATGAGCTCAGCCAATATTTTCCAAAAACACTAATGATTTTGACTGCCCAAATTAAGCCATTTTAAAGGTGCCTAATTCTGACCAAATGGTGAGCCCCCAACCTCTAAAAGTTAGGTTGACAGCATCTCAAGTTGGACACCCAAATTACACATTGTTTGAGAAAACTCTGCCCTTTAAACCTAGACATTTTCTCTGAGGCACACATGACAATTGCTTTCAAAACTTACCAGCAACACATACAGTTTTACTTTTCCTGTCACTGCTTTTTACTAAGAAGTCAGGTTTCAGGTGCAGAAAGCCATTTGAAATACCATTCAGTGGCACAGCGGGTTTTATCACTGTTTTGGGCCACTAGAAATCTTCTTTTTCTTAACTCCATGTCATCTTCCTACTCCTAATCTTTTCTGACAGGTGCTAGCCAAATGCAAGAACAAGCCGGGCGAGTTTTCACTCTTGGAAAGATCCATCACAAATATTCTCAGTCTTCCAGCAGTGTGACTTTTCACACTCTGTTTGCAGTCACTCTATGCCTTACTCCTGAGCTTCTGGGATCCAAAGGTGCAAGGTCCTAGGTATTTTCAACTCTCACTGACTTTGTGAGGTGCTGAACACCAACCTCCTGCCACATTCATGGAATAAGATTGTGCTCAAAACCTTGCATGCTGCATTTTGACACTTGGTAGGATCTGACCCATGAAGTCACACTGTTGAGGTCACATCCAAGTGCTGTATCTCTTTTGCTCAGACATTTCTAACACATTAGAACTTAAGCAATACTGTCCGCCTATGTGGTTTTCTACACAACACATTGGTATAGACATGTGTTCAGAGCAATGGTCTCTGCATTGCAGGCTGAGAAAGTTTCTAACTCCCTGGGGTATTTGGGGGGCATTTACTACTTATGCAAATTAATCCGTATATAGTTTCATTAGTATTAGAGCTAGGGATAGAACCCAGCTCTAGCAGTCAATCCCCTAATCACATGCACATCCTGCAGCTGGTATCTGTGTTTCTCACTCTAAATTAATCTCAAACCTAAAAATGCTCAACCCTTGGAAGGTATCCTGCAATGGTGGTAACCCCATCATAGTCCCCAGGGTATGTACCACACTGCTAAATGGTACATTTTGGAGGGGTTTAAGCTTCCCCTCAATAATTACAGTTTTTCTACTGCCAATGGAAGGATTCAGGACTTAGAGAGACAACAGCTGACACATTGGCCATGTCCAGATGTGCAGGAGCGTACGCTTCCGATGGCAAAAATAGTAGCTGCACAAATTTGTGCTGCTACTTTTTGCTGCAGTGCATGCCCCAGCACATGTGCTTCCATGAGGGATAAATTGTCCCACTTTGAGCAAACTGCCCTTGCCTGGCTCTGCCTGGCATGCTGGAGGAGCCAGAGGACAACTGCAGGAGTAGAGACGCTCCCTGGAAAACTGAGCCTCCGTGTCTTCTGGTGCATGCTCCTGTTGCATGCATCACACCAATTCTTTTCCCCGGCACTTTTTTTCACTCCTGTGGTTTCCTGGTAGCAAATTTTGGCCCCACACTGCAAATCTGAAACATGGGGCACGTTTTAACATTCCTCATTTGCAGTTTGTGATTTTATGGCACCACAAACCACACATGCCGGCATCTCTGGATGTGGTCATTGTGGCAAATCCTCTGCATTTGGGAATTCTGCTATGTAGAAAACATCATGACAGTTCTTTGGCCCTGAATCCTATGAAATGTTACCTAAGAGATGTTGAGTAAGTTTAAGGAATGACAGGATTTTGTATTATTATGTACAGACTGGGATTTTCAAAGATTTCTTAGGGATTTCAGTGCTCAGAGGCCATTTAATGGCAATGGGAAGTGAGTGCTGAAATCTTTCAGGTTCCTTAAACAATCCCAGCAATGTTTTTGACTACCATTTCATCCAGAAAAAAAGGAAAGTCTTGTGGTATAGCCCCTGAAGTAAGGCTAAGGACTTGGTTAGCTGATATTTGAATGTCTGGGGAGGAGAGTGGGGAGGGAAGCGGCAGTTCAAATTTTATACCAATGCATCCAAGTGCAGATTTGTCTCTCAAGGCATATCTGACTTTTATTACTTACTCAAAACAAAGACAAGGTTCCATTGCAGAAGGACCAAGACAACTTCAATCTTGAGTTTACTCCCTGGAAATGCAAAATTAATTCCTACAATTCTTTTTGGCCAAATTCTACACCCATTTAGATTGATGTCCACTTTCACTGACTTCAGTTGCAGTGCTTTCTATTAGGAGCAGATGTTGAACCTCAATGCCAAGCTTTAGTACAGAGCAAGTAACTGGTAACAGACAAGTTGTGCATGCCTGGAAATAATAGAATAAGTCCTGTCACTTCCATAGGGCTGGCCTGAGGGATTCTGCTGCCCTGGGCATGCCAGGAAATATTTACTTTTAGCAGTTCGCAGCCACTAACATAAACAATTACTCTGCATTTTTTCCACTCCGAATATTTAGCTGCCTTGGGCTAGTGTTTGTCCTGTTTTGTGTGCTAGAGATGTGCCTGGATTTCAAACTGATCTGTCTATGCTCTCCACAAATTCTCATGTGTTGAAGGAAGAAAAGACATTCTAAAGACATTCATTGTTAGCCCTAAATCTTTGTGGGGAAAAACTAAAAGTTTTAAAGGGCTGTCTGTATAATGTTTAAGTTTCTCACTTTTTTATACTTGCATTATCATCAGCAACCAAGAGTGATGACTTAATTTGCTTATAACACTTTATTCAGGAATTAGAAACTTATACAATCATAGAGAAGTATGGCTGGATGCAGGGTTAGGGACAGAAATTACACATAAACTGGTACAGTTCAAGTCTATAATACGACAGAAGTTCAGTGCACGTAAACTGATTTCAAAATGGCCAAAAATTGATTTAAGATAAACCTGGATGGATATAGCATCAGACTTAACTGATTTAGGTTAAATCAGTTTACTGAACTTCTGTCCCAGATCCCCTCCAGATTCAAGGTAACTCACAGTCTCCTAGCATCCTAGGATGCCTTGCACTTCCCCTGCAAACCCCACTAGCAGGGTGGGCTAGCCTTGCCCCAAACTGTGTGCAGGGAGGCACACACTAATATCCCTTGGCTTCTGGCCTGGGTCATTGCAGACATGTGGCTGCATTTCCAGATTCAAAAGTGAATGCCTGTTCACTTGCTTATTGGTTCAATCTATGTGGCTTAGAGTAACCAGCAAAGATTAAATTGATTCAGACTCAGACTTTTTGATTGTCTGTACTTAGCCTAGAGGTCTAGCCCAACCCTCTACTCAAGTCACAATCATCCCTGAATAAACCATTCTACACTTTTAAAAGTCTAAACTAGAAAATTGGTTAAAGGCAGCTCAGAGAGCAGCAGAGCTTCCTAGGTAAGGGAAGAATGCCAAGCTCTGATTTTCATAAGGCACCAGTGTTAATTATGGAGAAGTGCTTTCCCAAGGGAGATACCAGTTCCCTAAGGCAAACTACTTGGGGGAGGCATTATTTTCCACCTCATTTATTAAATTTAGAAGTTAGGGTGGCTGCACCTGTGAGGACACTGTGACAACCTGCTTAAGCAAGCACACATGTATTACACTGTTATCTTTTCTCCCTTGCTTCCTCTTTCTCTGTTTATCCACGTTTGCATATTGTCTAATTCCAAACTGATTCTTTTTTATTACAATGCCTAGATGATCCAGCCAAGTTCAGGGTCCCATTGCAAACAACCTATGAAAAGACGGTTCCCGCCTCAAAGATCTGTACAGTTTAAATAGACAAGGCAGATGGGAAACTAAAGCCCAGAGAGGTGAAGAGTCTTGCCAAAGACCTTGCAGATAGCTGGGGTAAAGCCAGGCAGACAATCCATGTCTCTTGGGTTTCAGGGAAGTGTCCAGTCCATTAGGTCATGACAACTGTTAAGACTGTGAGCCCCCTAGGGTACAGATCGTCCCTCATTGTGTATGAGTATGTTTGCACGCATGTGCCGCAACACATAGCACATAACCAGAAATGATTTTTTGATTTCAGTGTGGGCTTTAGGTACCAACTTAGTGAATGAATTACAGAGTGGGTTGAATCCCTAATCTACCTTTAGGCTTCGGTATTCCTTCAGTAAATAGGAGCAGGCTGCCATCACCAGAGTCAGATATTCCATCCAACAGCACTGATGTCAGGTTCATCTATCTTCACATGTGATACCTCAGGTATGGTGTACCTAGCTGTTCAGGGTGCATCAGACCTCAGTAGGGGCTATTCCAAGGCCCAACAGAAACATTGGGGTACCCCACCATTTATCCTGGTCATTAAATTTAGTTCTTCTTTAAAAGGAGATTTTTTTTTTAATGTGGAACAGCTACGCCCAACAGCTTTCCACACAGACAGTGTTCAAGCTTTAGTCCATTTATTTATCAGACAGCATACCACCCAGAATACTGTACAGAAACAACTAATGGCTGGAAAAAAGGGTTACAGCTTGATATAACATTACACCCTTGATTTCAGTGGGCTTTGGATTGGATCATGTCTTAATGATGTTTGACTCCTCAGTCCCAATCTTCTCTCTTTTGTGTGTTTAAAGTAGGCCCTTCCACGTTACTTTAACAAAGTTTTATGTGTTTTAATTTTCTTTTATTACTTTGAAGCCAATTTCCAACTGCTTCACAAGACAAGACAATGAGGCAAAGCTCCTAATAAACCTACATTCATCAATGCCTTGTTTACTCTCTTTCATCCCTAACTACTATCCAATCACTTGGACAACTGATGCTTCTGAGCTTGCAATTAGACCCATGCTTTCTGCTGCTGATGAAGGGAGATTAATTAAATCAATGCTCTTAGAGGTGGAATAAACTCAGAAACATCTCAGGCAATTTTCTCTCCTTCTTTTAAACCTGCAGTCCATTAATTCAATACACCTGGCATGAAACTAAACATTTTGCCCTGATGGAAAACAATGAGCTGAGATTTATATCCTAGTTCCTTATTATTATTGTTAATGGAACGCTTTTCTTTCAAATGCAAATGAAGAAATAAAACAACAGCATGAGATCAGAGATTAATTCTATAACCCCATCCAAAGAATGAGAAAAGTTTGTATTATGGCACACTTTGATTTCTGATTATTCCCTTAGAGACAGGACTACCCCTAGGTAAGACAGGCCAGCATGGAGCTATACAAGTGGAAATGTTAATTATTCATACTACTGTAAAGGTCCCAGTGGTGATGAGGGCCCCACTGTGCTGGGTGATGTATATGCACACAGTGAAAGATCCAGCCTCAAAGAATGTACAGGCTAAACAGACAAAGCAAGCAAAAGGCAAGAGGAAGGAATGGGTTTCTTATTTTATAGGTGGCACTGTAGAGGAAACAGAGGTTCCAGAGAGCAAGACTAAGGGGCAGCAACCAGTGTCACAGCACTATCAAAAGGATGGGACTGGTGAGGCAACAGCCTGCAAAAGGAGAAGAGAGAGAACTGGTGCTCCCTATAACTCACGCGTTCAGCACATTAGGCAGCTCAGAAATGAACTGCAAATGATTTGTCCATAGTAAAAACTGGACCTGAACACACAGCTTTTCAGTCTGAAACACAAGGGCATCTTTCTTTGAGATTGGTTTCACCTAGAGAGAAGATGCTTCCAGTTTAGTTCTATCTACTGCCAGTGCCTGATTTTGAGCATGTCTTTCACATGGGGCTTTTGAATTAGGGCATTTTTGATGGTTACTCATAAGAGAGGCTAGAGCTGTTTAATATGATGTACTTCTGAAAGACATTTTTTTTTTCTGAGCAAAAAGAGGAGGATCTATTGATCTTTTTACAGTCTGTTTGCTTAAAGAAATGTCACATAGAGATAACAAAAGACCAATTATTTTTTACATTGGCTGCACCATACTGCTGCTGAGAGAAAGCTTCCAGACAACGCAATTAGACTGTGATATGTATTCTCTGTTTACTAGTTATTATATATAATATATATTTAAAATTCTTGGTTCGATTTTATTTTTCCCAAGGCAAAACTGCTGATAGAGTCAAAGACAGCTGAATTCCTTTGCAACAGCTATTACTATGGATTCAGTAAGTATCTACATCATAACAGGAAAAGCAGCAGCAGCATCTAGCCAGGAAAAGTCATTTTGTGGATAAGGCATTTCATTGTGACTCAGGAAATCTGGTTTCAATTCTCAGCTCTGGCACAGACTTCTAATATCTGTACTGTAGTGTATTCTTCCTTTCTTTCTTTCATTCATTTTTTTCGTCTATCTAGTCAATGTAAATAATAATAAGCTCTTCAAAAGTCTCTGTGTATCTGCAGTGCCTATTACAATCTGGCCTGCAGGCACAAAATGATCTAAAGGGTAAGATTTAACATGAGCTTAATAATAACTGTCTCCCCCAAAGGGGTGACATAAGGCTTCATCACCTCTGGGGGGAACACTTTGCAATCCACAGATGGAAAGTTTTAGAAGTGCAAGCAATTGTTATTACAAGGGACCATGGTAACTTATTTTTTATATTTTCCCTTAAATATTTAAATAGTTTTTAATATATTGATGATGAGAGATTTTCAGCTCTATTTTAGAGCAGGGAAGCAAAAAGCATTAGTTGTCGTGACTGAACAGAAATGCTTGAAAAAATGAATTTTCCCTCCCTAGCCTTTACAAGATGTTTTCTCTCTCTCATTCATCTCTATCTTTCTATTCTCTATCTAATCGCAAATGACTTCATGAATGGGAAAACAGAGCCAAGTTCACTCAAAAAGCCAGTGGAAGAACCTGCAATAAAGCCCAAGTGAACCAAGTTCTAGTCCACTATTCTACCCCTTAGCCCATATTGCTCTCCCTCCCTTTCCATTCAACGACCCATAAATGAAGACAAACAAAAACAACTTAACATTTAAAATCAATCTCACAATTTCAAATTGAGTCGCATGATTTTGGTAGGGACCTGATGTGATTTTTTTTATGGGTCATGATGATACCAGTGTATGGGACTGTAAATGATCAGTTTGCACTAGCAATGAAAGGAAGTTTCACCCTTATAGGTAGCATCTTTTGTATTTCACCATCTTCCATCTATCTCATGTAAAAAGACTTTGGAATCACAAGTGGTGGTGTATCTTGGGGGAGATATGGGGAGATGTTTGGAATAGAAACAGAGTTCCTTCTGCTTCAGCTTCATGTAGCACCAACTGCAGCCAAATATATTAGAGTACCAGTCAGGGATCCACTTGGACATAATAAGAAAAAAAAAACTTGGTTCATATCTATAAAAGTAAAATACCACTTACATGTTTGAGACAAGACCCTTTAAGTCTATTAGGAACTGACAGGCTAAGTTGTTCATTTTCAGCAAATTTACCAAAGGTGCCTAGTCTACCTTAAATCTAGTGTTTACTTAATATGGGCCTTTTTATTCCTCTAAATAGAGTGTGGACAACTGGAGATTATTTTACTTAGGGCACAGTCCTGCTGTTCTTTTTCAACCTGAACACCACTGGATTTGGATGGAGTTTTGCCTAGTAGAAACATGCTCTTGGCAATGAGTTCAGCCAAGATGAATATTTTGAAAGCTGATTTGGAGGATTTAGCATTGAAATTAGTGGTTAAATGCAATAGTCACCTTTGAAAAGCTGAACTGTGGTGAACAAAAATGACTGCATAGAGAGTTCATTTCTAGCTGGCCTTGAAAAAAAATCTTAGCTCTAAATGTTCTTGAAAATGATCTGAGGTTTTTTTTTAAACTCTCTTGCTCTCTACCTTTTTTTCCCTTTGTGCCTCACCGTTCTATGGATTAATTCCAGGTTTTAAAAAATCAGCTTCCCAAGGAGAGAAATATTCACCATTCCTGTATCCCTAGTTCATTAAAACTTCCCATTCTGCTGGTAATCTGCAGTGATATAAAGAAAACCACAAATATAGGCATCAGAAGGGAGAAGAGCCAGAAGGGAAAAGAGCCAATCTTCAACACCAAGGTATATAGTTCTGCTACTTGTACTAAAGAGAAGCTTCCTTAATAAGTAGCAGAAATAAGCTTGTATCTTCTTTGCTAACTATTCAAGGGCAGTCAGGGCAGGTATGCAACTTTTTATACTTCTATGGAGTTTAAAAATTACTGTTAAGATATTGTAGTTAGAGCTCTGTGTGAAATATTCACAACATAAAATGACAGAAAAACTTAACAGTTTTGCATTAATTCAAAATTCAGATTCATTTTTTAAGATGCATGAGTTAGCCCATCAGAGTCCAAAACTGGAATGATTTTTGGTTTTGCATTGAAACATGGCTAATGTTTGACCAAACCTCACTGAAACAGGAGCACAAAGCTTGTGTGAAAAGATCTCAGAGTAAGTTTGATGGCCATGTGCAATATTTTGCAATATTTGAAGAAACGGGTGATTTAAAAGAAATATCTAAGTGTTATGGGGAGAAAATCATATTTCAGTATTACAAATTGTGAATGTTAAACCAGCGACTTACAGGACATGGTTTGCTCAGGAGATTCCCTTTCTCCAGAATGGGCACTAGGTTTGCAGATGGAAGTAAAGCCCATCTTCAAAGGAAAAATTATTATTGTGGCATTTTTTTATTCAAGGTGGATCACTTTGAGTCTGTGCCAAAATGTTATAAAACTCCTCATCTCAATTATTTCACATTTCATTGAAAATATTTCACCATCTGTGTAAAGGAATGAAACTATTCACTGTCTTTCTGCTGCTTAATGGTGGCTTACACAAAATGAACTGGGGTTCTGGATGAGAAAAAATTGCCTTCTGGAATAAGGCACTGGGCTGGGACATGTAATATTTGGACTCAGTTCCTAGCTCTGTCATAAACCCCCTCTGTGACCTTGTGCAGGGTGCTCTTGTCTCTCAACTGCTCCTCTGTTAAATAACAGTAAATTCCCTTTTCCCCTATTTCTCAATATTTCATGTCAATTTAGCTTGTGAGGTCTTTTTCTGTGCACCTTACACAAGGCAGCTCCAGCATCAGTAGATGCTAGTCTAATGTAAATGGCCCATTTGGAGTAAACAGGACACAAATGCTCCCATCCAATTGCTTTTCCCATTCTAACCAGCACTAACTGACTTTAGCAGTCATAGATCAAGGCAAATGTTTTACAGGGCTTTGAGGTTGGCTTTTTTCATTCCAGCTAGTGAGGCCTTCACTCTGACGTGTGGAGGCTTGCCTTTGTTGCCCTGTTATATATCTCTTCTGTGGTCTATAGAAGAATTCACTCTCCAGAACTATTAATCCAGCATGAAATTCACATTAAAAAGTACGCTTGCTTCACAGAACCTGGAGCCATGGGGTATTAGCCCTATAATTGTGCAGGTGAGACTCATGCTAGAGTTTAATAGCACTTTAAATCTGTCTTGCTCTGATGCTGAAATATTAACTTTAATGGAGCTCTTTCAGTCTTTCAATTCTTTATTCGGCAAAGTGCAAAGATGGTTCTGTCTTAATGAACTGGGGTGCCTAGTGTCCCAAAAACATCAAAACTCATGCTGGTTTAGAAAGAAAGGTCCCAGCCCTGTAATTCTAAATATAAGCCTCCCTTTTATTATACTTAATTTTTATGAATTAAAGAGCAATTAGGGAAATTGTGTTTATGTGGATAATAATTAATGCATTTATTTAAAAACTAATTACCAGTTTTCTTTAGACTTCCAAAAAAAATAAAACACCAACCCAAACTCTCATCTACAAAAACTGTTTCCTAGGAGATTTCCTTCTGTTGCAAAAATATTTACTTGTAATCAGAAGACATTTCTTTCTAGTAGGAGAACAAAAATCATTTTCTCTAGGGCCTAATAGGCAAAGACATATGTTTTTAATTAGCATGTGGAATGATTTCCCCCCACCCTCACAGAGAGAGCAAGAACATGTCAGTCAGCACCCTGGAGCCCCATGTTCGGTGTGAATATCCACTGCTCTGCCTTTTATTCAAGTGAACAGTCTGAGCTGTGCTCTCCATCCAGTAAAGGCACCTGCTTAATTAGATGGCATTGGCTTACATTGGACTACCATGTTCACAAAGGTAAGCCTGCGTGCAAGTGTTCCCAAGATGAAGGCTTCAAGTGAGTCAAGGCTTCTGCATAGGGTTGAAAGCAAGAAGCTGAGCATTGGCCTTGCAGTTCTGTGAATCTTTGGCAATTGTCTGGAGATCAAAGGGAGTTGCAGCAGTCCATTCATTGCACAAGCTCTGGAGCTAAGTCTCGTCTTTCTGATGATGTTATCAGCCCTATTGGTGGAAACCAAGGTCTCCGAATTAGCCCTTGGTTACCCAAGACCAGAGGTTCTCAACCCATGGCCCGCGGGCTGCCTGCAGCCCAATCAGCACACTGCTGAAGCCCATGTGACATCCTATTAAAACATTATTTAAATAGATACATAGGAAGTAAGGTGCATGAGTGTGGCCCCCATAACACACTGAGATCCACAAGTGTGGCCCACTATGGCAAATAGGTTGAGAACCACTGTCCTGAAGGAACCCAGCTATGACAGTTATGTCCTAAATTATAACTGTGAATGCTTGATGTTCTTCAATGAGGGCTCTGGACTTCTTCCATAGAACCCATTTTTTTCATTGCAAGAGTCTCGAGGGGTCATTCCAAGATAACGGCTTTGCAAAGATGTTCGTGTCAAAAGGAACTGTTTCACCAGTCCTAGTGACCAATCCTCATTTACAATGATAGTCAATGAGCCAGAAAGACATGCAGGGCACTCTTCTAGAACTGCACTAGCTCTCCTCCAGTCAGATGGGAAAAGTAACATTTCCCCCACTCCTTGGACTGCTGCTTATCTCATCTCTCATTCATATAGCATTTGCCATTTTCTGCTTTTTTTTTTTTTTTTTTGGTATGATGGCGTTTCAAATTCCTGAAGTACATAGAAAGACAATGTTAACAAGTATCCTCAACTTCACTCTTTTGTTGAATTCACTAGGTACCATACTGAATACAACCAGGGAGAAGAGGTGAGAAGGTTTTTTGGAGGGTTTTTTTGCTTTGGGGGGTTTGTTTTTTTTACAAATCTGTCTTCAAAGTTGTTGTTTTTTTTAAATTAAACCACGGACCAGCATCACATTGGCCTTGGCACTCTTGATGGATGTAACTGTGGGACTTGTTAGTGATCTATAACCAGATGGAAACATAACAGTTTGAGCAGCAGCTGGGATTAACTGTTGAGAACTTGCTGTATCTTTCTTTCTGCATTCTTTTTATTCAAAGAACCATATCCTTATTAGCAATGAAGTTTTTATACTTACAGTCAGCTCAGCCAGGTCATGATGTGTTATAAATCTCTGATGAGTCTAGGACTCCTTCTTGCAGGGCACAGTATATGCTCAGCCCCATTAAGAATAATAGCACAAATAACCATAAGCCATTAATTTTGACGAGATCAGGCTCGTATCACCTTAAAAAGAGTGTGTCGATGCTATGGGGAGACATTCAGCTGCTTCTGCTGTTCACTCCCTTAATGAATAAAAATATGAAAGCACTTGCAGTTTGCCTGACAGAAAGCACCCGGAGCCCACAAAAAAAGTTCACTCTATCAGCTTGCATGAGGGAAAAGTGCTGAGAAATTATTACATTAGCTTGGTAAGGCCCTAACGGTGTAAAGTGGCATGAAATGCCGAAGGAACCTTGTCTGCCTATGAAATGCACCCTACATTTGTGAACCTGGAGTCTGGGAAAGGCCTTTTGTAGGATGAGCAATTTTTCTTCCTGAAAATGCAGTAATATGGAACAAATAGCCCAGTACTCTCATTTACGGCCAGCCAAAGACAAATCCATCAAGATTCCCAAGTTTTCTTAGTCATTGTACACAGATCCATTTAGGAAGAGTGCTACCAGCATCTTTCCAATCTCTTAAAAGAACATCATAGAAACACCATTATATTTTCCTCTCTCTCCCTCATTACAATCCAAATTAAATTATGTTTTCTTTGAACTAGGCATGATGTTTGCCAGGCTCCAGTATTTAATTGCGTGCCTGTATTTGGGTGTGTGCAAGTGTCTTTTAGATTCATCTCAGAATGAGTTCCCCCTCGACCCTTACTTCTCCAGGAATAGAAAGACCTGCTGCAATTTTATTTTCTGACTTTCAAGGTGCAGAGAGAACTGACAATTTTTGCCCGATCTCGCTGCAGAAAGTAGTTTATAGCTGTGACCAAACACAAGTGCACGGCTGCAAACAGCTTTAAAAATAGCCAGTTGGGTGAAAATCTGACCCCTCATTGCATGAGGTGCCAGATAAAATACTACAAAATGTAGTGTCTTTTGTAACTTGTGTCTGTAGAGCTCACAGTCTGTTGCTATATTCAAAATGGGATGGGGGGAAACGGAGTGGAGGGAGTTCTGTCTGGGGTTTTTTAAAGCCCTCCTGGAGGGTGGGGAAGGCGTATTGCAGTTGCCACCCCTTCCCAAGTAGGGGAGCTCCAATTTATCAATCCTACCCTTCAGCACCAGCTGGGGAGCCCCAAGAATGAGCTCCCTCCATTGCCTTTCCCCCCTCCCATTCTGAAAATAGTGAGCACTGGCAGAGAGCCATGGGAACCTGGCTGCAGGCTCCCAGCCCACAGCTAGATTCCCCTCTCTCCTGGAACAAACAGTGAACTTCTGTTTGGTCCTGGGTTACTAACTCAGAATGCTTTGCAAAAATCATTCCAAGTTATAACTGGGAGCTGCGCTTCTGTCTGCACCCTCAAGTGCACTAAGTGCAAATGAAAAAGGGAAAGTCATCAGTCAGTCCCAGATGTAGACATCATTCTTTGCAGGGCTTTCTTTGTTGTTATTGGCATTGAAAGCAAAGCATTTGGAGCTAAAAGCAGTGCATCTCCTCATTATTTTAAATATCTCTGTTCAAACTGCCTATGTACTCATGGGATACATCTAGTTCTACATCAAAGGAAACATTGTTGCACTGGCACTAAGAGAAATGATGGGCAATTAGGTGTCTATCTCATCCCCTTTCTGCTCACTGCCAGCACTTTTAGGGGATCTGCAATGGAAATAAAGTGGTGACATGAGAGACTTTGTGTGTACAGTACTTGGCACTGTGAGCTCTCAATCATAACTAGGACCTGTGGGTTTTGCTCTAACACACAGAGAAGTTGGCCTTCAGATGGGCTCTGATGCTGAGCCATTCTTATGACATCAGCACCCTCTGCAAATTCCATCAAATCACTCAGACTGCGTGATGACATCTTAAGCAAAGATGGGTGGAAGTTGGCAAAGATCAAACATGTCTTTCAGAACTCTTCCAAACTCGCCATCATCACACAGGATACAGGAACACACCTATCACAAAAATAGAAAGCCGGAAAGGAGCCTGTTACCAGGGTGGCTGTTTTTGCTTGCTGTGTAGGAAGAAAGAGACAAATGTCCAAATATTTGTGGTGTGAGTCATTCTTTGTGCAGACTAGTCATTTTTCCCATGGACGGAGCTTCTCATATTTTTATAAGCCCATCTGTCCAACACGGGGGAGTCATTTTTTCTCCATTCAGTAATCCATGCAGATCATAGTAATAACATTTTGAAGAACAAGCTTATTGGATGTTTTTTTCAGGGATAAGGAATTTTTTTCACAGCTTTAGAGATCTAGCCTTGTTACTAATGGGGACTGAATGAGTAAGAGAACTGGTAAAGGGAAGGAAAAAAGCTAGTTGCCTTCAAGTGCAGCATAATTGCCATATAGTCACGTGCAATGTGGTTTTGCTTCTCTCTTTGATTCCTGTCCATGGCTCAGAAGCAGTGATGAAGTTGAATAGTCTGTCCACTCATTTGGTTTCTGTGATCTGGTATTTACCGATGGTTTGACCACAAACTGCATGACTTGCATATACAACATCCAGAATGTCTCCCATCCAAGTAATACTCAGGCCCAGGAGTTTTTAGCTTCTGAGATTGGTTGACATCAGCTGCATTCAGCCTGTCATGATTGTCAGCCAAGCTTGTGTACTTTTCACAAATTCATATAATTGGATTATTAATTACATGAATGATTTACTGTTCTCCCCTTTGATCATGTTCTTAATGGATGTATTAACTGTACTGAATTCACACAATTCAGTGAACTTTCTGATTAGATAGTTAGTGTTGACTCTAGTTGCCAAAAAACATAACATATAGTGTAATTGCACTCCTCAACTGGTCTTGTGCTGAGGTTGAGACTTGTAGTTAGGTCCATACTTAATCTAGAGTCTGGCAAGTAGCCACAAGGAGGGATCAAGAGTGGATCATTTGATGCTTTGCACAACATAGTGGAGAAGCCCCTTGAGAGGCTCAATCATTTGCTGCCCCTTCAATCCCTGCAGCATCCCACTCATAAGCTGCTCTCTCCTCAGGTCATCTCTCCTGTACCTACATTTTCTGCATATTTGCTAAGTGACAGTGAGGTTGAACAGCTCCCTCAGGGAGTCACTTTGGAATTATACTTTCCAATTTCACACTTCCATTGAACTAAACATCCAACTAAATATTGCCACAGTTTACACCTATACAGAATACACCTACATACATGGCCTTGTGCTTGCACACCTCTTCATTTGCAAGCCAGAAAAGTCAAGCAATCAACCAGGCTCAATGTGTACACTGTTTTGACAGCATGGTTTCTTAGGCCCCATGAATACAGGGTGACTACAAAACTAAAAGTATCACACCATGTTGGCTTAAATTGTAGGAATAGACTTGGGCTCATCAGTAACCCAGTGCACATGCTGAGTCTGGAGTTGAGAAAACATGATGATAATCAGAACAGAATTTTTCTCAGTTGTCGGAGGAAAATTTACACTATCCTCCCCTCAACAAGAGATATAAAAAACAATACACTGACTTCTGTTCAAGCAACACCTGTATAAAATATTGTTCAGGAGACCTATAAAGGTTACCTGGATTGAGGAATAATGTCTGCAGCTTTTGGTTTTGTATCCCTTTAGGCTATCCTTTAACATTGCATCAAAGTGTGGGAGGAATGGATGTGTGATAGGCACGGGGGTCTAGGCTGCTTAATTTCTGTCCCTGATTCCACCATTTAACACCTAAGGCAGCCGTTGGCAAGGTCCATGATTTTCCTGTGCTTTAGATCTGGCATTCTCCGCTGTGGAGTTAATAAAAATGTGCTACTAGCCGAAGTTTGAAGGCCTGGTATAAAGTCTGTTGAAGCCAATGGGAGTTCCTTCCATTGGCATCCACAAGCTCTGGAATCTGTCCTGACTGATTAGAGTTTATAAACTGCTTTGAAGTAATCCAATATTTATCATAAGCATTAGCCATCTTTTGGCGTTATATCACACTCCTGGCAGTATGTCACCAATATGCCACTCTTAGTAATAATGCTGCAAGCTTTTTCTAAACAAGGCACACAATAACCATGTGAAACAGCATTATTACAATGTTCTCGTCTAGGTGTGCAAACCAAGGAACATAGATGGATTAGCGTTCCCAAGGTCACAGGCGAAACTAAAACGAGAATTATCAGATCATGCTTGTACATGCAAAATATTTATACCAGTGTGCTCAGCATTTTTGCAAGGGTGAACAAGAAGCAGGTACAAGATGTAAATCCATCTGGTGGTGTGATGTACTTGTATCTGGATAAATCAGGGGTAAAATTACCCCAGTATAAGTTACACTTCTGGTTCATATGTCTACTTCCATCCAGAGGTAGCCATTTTCTATAGGAAATCTACTGCATCTTTCACCACCCAGCTATGGAGCAGCTGGATGTCTGTTTGCTCCAGTGCCCAGTGTAGTTTGCAGTGGTGTACGAAGCCTGTGCAAATTACACCCGGTTAAATTTGTTGTGTATCTTGGTCCTGAATCAGAGCTGTGGTCTATGCAGTCCGCTTCAGACAATGTCCACCACTAGAGAAAGATCTAACTTGAAATTGGTAGTTATGATCACAGACAAAGTTTTCTAATCCCCATTTATTACCAGTTCATTTATTACCAGTTTATTACCAGTTCATTTATGCCCTGAAGCAAGACAATGTTTGGGCCTTCTAAAACTCTTAATAATGTTTCAGTCCTTGCTATAATGGCTCTGCATGTCTGGGCTAGGGATAGATCTCAGGACTCTGGTTCTGTAACATTTGAAACCACTAGACCAGGCCTCTCATTTTCTACAGGTCACATAAATTGCATTTAAACTCCAGGTTTCCTAAGGAAATCTCATACTCCGTGATTTCTGACTCAAGCTCATGTCAGAAATCATGCATTTAATATGGAGATATTAAATGCATACATTCTGCTCCTAAACTCTGTTCAGGCACTAAAAAAGAAGGAGTCTTGTGAATAATTGATGTCACAAACAAAGATTTACATTGGAGTCTGCTGGCTTACCTTTGCATAGCTACAAGGTCAGATTCATTACTCATGAGTATAGACTACAGCGACCCCACCCCTTACATACCTCAGATGTTCACAAACACTGGGTCCCAGACTCCCAAGATTAAACATCTTTCTTGCTGCTTTAAGCAATTTCTCTTTGCAGAGATCACAGCAGAGGGGCAGCCTGATTTTTTATTCATGTGTGGGTCTTCAGAGGAATAATATTCACCACAGAACATAAAATCAGGCTCAAGGTTAGGAGTGGGAGGAGCAAGGATGCAGGGACATATGCCACATGTTCGTTAAACAGGTCTCTTCAGTATTTGGTGTTGGTGAAGAATTGTGCCTATGTCAAGTCCCACCCCCTCTCACGAGACAGGCTGGATCAGGCAGGTCAGTATATACAATTCTAGTGGGAAACAAACTGATGCAGGAAGTATCATGCGTGGAATTTTTCTTCTCTTATCTAGCCTGTCATCCACCACAATGTGTTTCAGCCTGTAGATCTGATGTAAAGTTAAGATCCCCAAAGATCTTTGCAAGGATGAGCAGGTGCTCCTCATATTGCAGCCCATGGAATACTTGCAGGAGTCCCATGGACAGCTAGCATAGTAAATGAACCCCTATTCGGCAAAGCATTTAAGTTCTGGCTTCCTTATAAGCATGTATTTAACTGTACAAATGAACTGCATTGGACTGACGAGCTCAAGCTATTGTGCTGCCTCCTGGCATCTCTCCAAGTGACCAAATCTTGCGGTTTTATCAGTCAAACCAGGGAACTAGATTCTAGAGGAAATTAATGTAAGATGAGCACACAACTGACTGGAGAACAATCCTCAAAGAATAGCTATACAGGTCACCTATACATGAGTAGCAAGGCTGCTCCAATACGCTGCAATTACAGCACATTGGAGCAGGCTCAATTAATCAAGTCTGCTGAAGCATGGTAATTACCACAGTGCAGCAGACTCCAGTGTCTCGTGTATCAACATCCCTGTGCTAAAAAATGGTGGCAAGGGTTCTTTAACTAAAGCTCATCGAACCAGCTTTATTTAAATTGACCCTGCCACCATTTTTAAGCGCAGGGACGCTGATAGACGAGACTCTACGGGTACTTTAATTAGAGCAGCTCTTGAATACACTTTAATTAAAGCACCACCCCCTCCCCCTCCCAGAGCACATATATAAATCCCCTAAGAGCTTGCTGTGAAACAGGAAGGACTCATCAAGTAAGGTCCAGAAGAGAGTCAAGTCTTAGATTAATGAATACTTTCATTAATGACTTGGATGATGGGAGTGAGAGAATCCTGTCAAAATTTTCAGATGACACCAAGCTAGGAGGAAGGACAGGAATGCAATTCAAGGGGGGTTTGATAAACTGGAGAAATAGCCTGATATTGATAAGATTTAATTTAAAGTTAAAAGGGCAGGTAAACACTGGAATAGACTACCAAGAGCAGCAGCTGAATCCCTGTCATTAGAAATAGGCAAACATGGATCAGGGATGATCTAGGTATTTTTATTCTGCTTCAGAGCAAGATGGCCTAAATGACCCCTGGAGGTCCCTTCCAGGCCTACATTCTCTTGATTTTAAATTATGTGATCACCCACATAAGAAAAAGTAAGTGTACAAGACAGCAATTCCACTAAGAAGCTGTCCACACAGTGAAAAAAAATGAAAAAACCCCTGCATTGCCTTGTAGCATTAGCATTTAATAGCACCAGGGGGGTGTGATCACAAGACACTGAAAAACACTGCCAATCAAACTAGTTGATTTGTTCTCTGTGTGAGATTATCTCTTTCTTATTTCTAATCAACACAAATGACAGTAAGAAAAGTAATTAAACATCTCAAAGATGCCAGAGACTGCATTTAAAGTGTAACAGCCACAAAAGAAACCCTTGAAAGAGAAAGACTCCCATCAGAAGACAATAATCAAGTTCAGCTCTGACAGGATGCTAATTGGAAGTTATCTTGACCTTTAGTTCCTGTAACGACAGGGACATGGTCTTGAAGGCTAGGTACAGACATCCAAAAAGCTCAAGGCAGAATCTATCTAAGTCAGGGGTGGGCAATTATTTGGGCCCAGGGGCCCCATAGGGAGTTTTGATGAGTTGTTGCAAGCTGGGTCAGCACCACCCCCCACGCGCTGGAACATCTTACCAAAACTCTCTATGTGGGATGGGTGGAGAGCAGTGTTCAGGGGTGGGATGGGTGGGCAAGGCCAGGATCCTGGGCCAGGGCTGCAGGGTGGTGACAGTGCAGGGCTGGGGCAGAGCTGCAATCCACTGCCTGCTTGCTCCTGTCCTGGGGGGGTGTGGAGGGTGTTCAGGGCGGTGGGTGAATAGGGCTGTGTGGGAAGGGCATGTGCATTTTTGTATGGGGCAGGGCGCTGCCTGGGTGCTAGGTCCCAGGAGGTGGCTGGGGGTGAAGGGAGAAAGGAGGGAGCAGCAGAACTTCCCCCAGTGGTGCAGTCCACAGCTGCCCCTGCAGCACTCTGCATGGGGCTGAGCCTCACCTGCTCCTGCCTGGGGCAGCCCATACCAGGCTCCCCCACACAGCTTACTGGTGGGGCTGCTCCCAGTGTGGCTGCAGTCACCCAGGTACTGCTCAACTCCCCTTGCCTCCAGCTACTGCTCCTCCTCCTGGTCCTGCTGCACCACTCTGGGCAGGAAGGAAGCCTGCCCCAGTGTGTGAGGCTCCAGATTCAGCTCCTGTCTGCCTTCCACTCACTCAGCCACCCGCACCAGGCAGGTGGAGTGGGTGGAAGGCAGCTGGGAGCTGGAGCCCTGTGCACTGGGGCAGGAGCTGCCCAGCTAAAGCTTGCTTCCCACCTGGAGTGGCAGGAACAGGAGAAGGAGCTGCCACTGGAAGCGTGGTGAGATGATCAGCACCCGGGAAGTTGCATCCGTACTTGGAGCAGCCCTGCCAGAAGCGACCAGGACTGGCAGGTGCAGGCAGGAACATGGCGCTGTCTGCCCCCAACAGAGCTCAGCCCCATGCGGAGACCCAGGAGCAGCCACAGGCCAGGTCCAACCAACTGGCCGGTACCCCCTGCTGGCTGGATCCAATCAGTTGGCAAGCCGGACCCAGACCACAGGCTGTATTTTTCATACCCCTGATCTAAGTTATGCAGTTTCCTGTAAACAGTGTAGTTTAGATCGGTAGCAAACAGAACACACATTAGCCCTTTAGTGTGGATGGGGGAACAAGTCTTAGACCAGGTTCTACCATTTTTAAACCAGTCTATGTGAGCCAAACTTCTGTTCTGTTATGGGTATAGACCAGTTTTGTGTGCTGAACTTCTCTGCTGTTATGGGTATAGACCATTTTCCTATCACTTATACCAAGTAAAGGGTAATGTCTGTACCTGGCCTAACTGTTCACCCTACTTGTCTTTGCTACATTCCCTTTGGTATGCCATCACTGTAACATGCCTACCTTGCCCTGTGCATTTCAGATGCTAAACTCTCTAGGTGAAATGCAGGTTCTGTAGACACCAGTGGGAGTGCCACCACCAACTTCAGTGAAGCCAAGATTTCACCTACTGTTTTGTAACAGCATGCTCTAAATTAGTTCTGAGTATAAACATAACAAATGCATTACATGTTTTAATTAACATGCATATTAACACATATGCAATATGAACATTACATTTTTCTATATGACCCTATCCTTATCTTATTAAAAAGAACCAATTGTACCATTTGTCACTATCTACTAGATGTGGGGAAGCTTCCATTAAACTACAAGAAAACATCTGAACAACCCCACAAAGATAGAAATTGCACTTCTTCTAACTGACCAGCTCTATAAATAGCTGAGCATCCTCAACTCCTAGTGATTTCATCATTTAGGATGTTCTCGTGATATTCTACACCCAAGCCCAAGCTTGTGAATGGTGTAGTCAGGTGGCTATTTCCTGGCTGTGTCACTTGCTCACTCTCTGTTGGCCCAATAATTTAATCTCAAGTTTATGATTCTACATCTATGCATAGGAATAATAGTCCTTCTCTATCCCACAGGGACATGAGGAGGTCAAAGTCACTAATGTCCATGAGGAATCTGAGCTGGTCAAATACTGATAAAATTATTAATAAGAACTACAGCCTCTCTTATATTACTATTTGGCTCCAAGGAAATATGGTCTAAAGGAAAGGATGTTCATTTGTTATGCACAGGAACTTATACAAAAGTATCTGCAGCAGCCCAATAATTCCAGCATCTAGGTCTTCTTTTGCAAAGTTAGGCAGACCATTTTTAGTGTATTTTACTTAGATTTATGTCCTGCTGCTGTCCCCTGATGACAGATCACATCTTCCTCTGATACCTGTGGTGTGTAAGTGCCATCTAGCGGTGAATTGTATTAAAAAAAACGTGTTAAAAAAAAAAGTTTTATCAAGAAAAACTTAGTAAAATGGGGGAAGGAGGGTGATCGGTCATTTCAAACTTCTCTATTTTCAGAAGAAGAGTGTTTCCTGTTGGATCTTATTAAATATGCCATGTGCAGTGATCCCACTGCAAGTGAAAAAGGCACAAAATTAGACCAAAATCCATAAAGTCAAACACCTCAGTGACAACTACAGTCATTAGGGTTCCACCAGATGACACTATCAGAAAGCTTTGTTAGAAACTTTCTCTTTTTGTTCTTGAAAAATGGTTATCAGATGGGAAGCAGGTTATAATGTGCCATAAATCCAATGCCTATATTTAGTCCATGATTTTGTAGCAAAACCCCCAGTCTTTCTCTCTTTTTTTTTTAAATACATTCCCTCCCTTTCCCCAACCATTTCTGACTTTTTCTCTTCCTCTCTATTCCCTATAGATAAGTATAAGTGAGCTAAGACATAGAATAAGCTTCAGCATTTTATTTTGGTAGCAAGTTGTATTTGTTTTGTTTTTTTCTCTTTTTGTATAATTATTATGTTTATATTGATTTTTACTGTTCTGTATTACTGTTTTACTGATACTATATGACTTAGACCTACATATGTAAGTTAGCATAAGTCATGTCAAGTTTCCATTTTGTTTGTCAAGTGTCTATCTTGTCCCCATGCCCTGTTATGTAACCTATAACTCACACCTACCTCTCCTATGTAACTTGGTTCCTGAATGAATGGGGATGAATGCGGGTGCTTGAGAGACACTGGCAGTAGGTCTAAAATAGCTCCCTCTGAATGACTCAACCATCAAAGCCAATACCTGGACCAATGACCCAGTCCTTGGAACCACCCTCAGCATTCAAGAAACAAAAGATGAGGCAACCCACCATTGCGCCAAGGCTGCACATGCTCAGTAAAAACACCTGGAGCCCTCTGGGACAGGACTGACCTTGCCTGGACAGGCCCTCCCCTTAGGAGATCAGAGGTAGTCTGACCCATAAAAAGAGCTAGTGAAGACTGACTCCTTGGGATGCCCTCTCCATCTGGACCAGCACCATGCCACACCACCTATCCACCCAGAGGCCCTGCTGGTGACCCCCCTCTGGACAACACCTACTAGACAAGGACACCTTTCCAGCCTGGATAGGTAGCTATCACCCCCACCCTCTCTTCAACCAAGGACTTGGACTCTGTTCCTCTTCCCTACCTGGACTCCAACCCTTCCACTGAGTCTCTTTCTCCTGCTACTATTGTGTGTGTGTGTGTGTGTGTGTGTGTGTGTGTGTGTGTGTGTGTGTGTGTGTGTTGGGGGGTGCAGAACCAATAGCTTCATGGGGCTGTGTAGTATGTTGTCTGTTTAATAAACCTGTTATTTTAAAACCCCAAGTTGGGTTTTTTGTCTGTTTTCTGACTGTTTCCTCCTTGCCACCACTCATCTGCCCCCCCAAACTCCCAGCTGTCTGCCTCACTTTCCAGCCCCAAGCTCATAGCTTTCTGGTTCAGTTTCCAACCCCAAACTCCCAGCTTTCAGCTTTAGTTTCCAGCCCCAAGCTCCCATGTTTCTGGTTCAGTTTCTTTCCTGGCTGTCTCCTCCTTGCTACCGGGCTTTTTCCCTTGCACCAGTGACCTCAAGTAACCCTGGGGCCACTTGACCTTAAGTAACCCTAAGCCTCAGTTCCTCAGCCCAGTTTCTCTCTAATCTACCGGTTCTAATCCCCGTTCCAGCAACTTTCACTCCTTACACTTTCTCTATCACCTTAATCTTCCCTCAGGTATCCCAAGTACCCCAAATAGACACATACATACCATACCATCCAAGCTAGTAACTCACCTGTGTGTATGTGTAGGTGGGTGGTATGTGTGTGAACTGGTGAATACACATACATGTATATGTCATCATGTGTGTGAAATACGAATTAGTGATCCGTATATGTGTACGAAGCATGTGCGTATTGACAACTGATTATTGTCTAATTTTTGGTGCTTGAATTGGTAATAGGTATGTATGTGCCTAGGCTGGTTTGGATGTGTATGTGCCTGAGTTGGTAGTGTGTATGTATGCACCTAGTTGATTTGTGTGTTTGCATATGTGCAATTGTGTCACACCCTCCTGTCTAACAGCGCAATATTGAGATCCTGAGAGTTGACCTGACCTCACAAAGCAACAACTTTTTGTATCCAGTAGATAGATGAAGTGAAGTTCATAGGCTGACAAGAGGTTTTGGGATGGATTTGATGAAACTTGATGGAAAATACATCGGAGAAAGCAAACAACAACTGCGTGCCAGACTGAACACACACCAGAAATCTATCAAAGACCAAAATAACCAATTATCTGTGGGTGCACACTTCTCACAAGACAACCACTCTCTCTCCAAACTCAGTTCTAATCCTCAAAGGGAATTTCCAAAGCACTTTTTGTAGATGAGCCTATGAACTTCACTTCATCAGTCTACTGGATACTAGGGCTGTGCAAAATTTTGCTGGGTGTTTCATTTTGACACTGTTTTGACTTGTTTCGAGCTCAAAACAGCAAAATTAAAATGAAACAAAAGGCTTCAAAACAGCCTCAAAATAAAACAAGGCACTCGAAACATTTTGAAAGTTTTGAGTTTTGAAGCTGAACTTGCTTGCAGAGAAACAGAAAGTAAGGAGGAGGAGGGAGAAGAGGGGGGAAGGAGTGCTCTCATATTGACTGTGTAGCTGGTCAGTGACTGTGAACCTTCCCTGAGGTCCCTTCCAATCCAAGTGCTCTGGGGGAGGGATGGAAAAACAGCTGCACCTTAACACACACACACAGTCACACGTCACAAGTTTTGCTTGTCAGCAGCTTGAGGTGCAGTTTCCCAGAAACCCCTGCACCTATCTCCTTAAAACTTAGCAGACTTTGTGGCCTCAGCAGGGGCTATCATGCCTGCAGTTTTCACCCTGCTATGCCTTCACACACACATAACACAACATCTGCTTTCAAGAATTTGAGATACAGTTTCCCAGAAACCCCCGCACCTATCTCCTTGAAACATTGCAGGCTTCATGGTCAGAAAAGGGGCTACCATGCCTGCAAGTATCATCTGAATCAGGCAAGAAATTACAAAGGTATAGGCAGTTTCATGCTTCCCTATTATAGCCTATGGGCAAAACAGCGAAATAGGTCGACAAAACAAAACGGAACAGTGCTTTCGAAACAAAACGAAACAGAACAAAACTCAAAATGAAACACTGTCCTGGCAAAATGGAAGTCAAAACAAAACAGTGCTGTTTTGCACAGCCCTAGGGGTTCATAAAATCATGGTCCAAATATAGACATTGGATTAATTGGCTCGTTATATCCTGCCTACTATCTGATAACCCCAGGTAACCTGTATGCATTTTACCAGCTACATTTAATCACCAGTCCAACTTTCGTGTCACCCTCCCCACCCCCCACTATTGTCTCCCATTCTCTCTGATCCTCACTGCCACACATTTGCGTTTTCACAGACCTGTATTTTGCATATTGACATCCATTCTATCCAGGAGAGCACACAAAACACCAACACTCTCCCTATGTCTGAAGAAGGGTGTTTGTTCCCAAAAGCTTGCAAAGAACATTTTTCCCAACTACTTAGTTGATCTAATAAAAGATATTACATGTACCCAAAGAACTTTGTCTGCCTATGTAGCTTCTTTGGTAGATTGCTCTTGCCCGTGGTGAATTGCACCCTTGAGCAAATATAGAAAGCTTATATAAGTATAGCTTATGTAAGTAATAAGTTAATGGGGATACTGCTAAGGGAGATGTTGCCCAAGCTGAATGAGTAGCAGGCAGAAGCTCCTAAGAATTTGCAATATGTTTCTGATACAGAACATTTTGTCCTGCCTCATCTCTGTAAACATATATTGGACCTTTTTCTGAAAAAAACAAAAAAGAGCCAAATTTTCAAGTGTTCAGCACTAAGGATTTGTAGAAAAGGGGAATGGCATTTGCAGAAAAATATTGCAGTTTTCACATTCTTTACTGTTAATGTAGTTTCAGCTCAAAACAAAACCAAGGCCTTCCAAAAAACATTGAAGGATATAGGAGAAAGAGGACAGGCCAGCCAAAAGGGGCCAGTAGCATAGATAGACCATACAGAGTAACAGTTGGGATGTAGAAGAACCAACTCCAAATCTCTGCTCTGGCTCATTCAGAGCTTTGCTAATGAACCCAAAAGTATAGTAGTATTTGTTCGTCTGCTGGGGCTGTTGTACTTCGTAGAAATAATGAAATGCACATTGGCCTAGTGAGAGACAAACTCCCAGTGCTCCATAGCACTGTACTCCCCTACAGTATCACAGGTTGGTGTACTGAAGTTCCTCTAATACCCCTTCGGAGCAGGGTCTTGGACTTGGGTCCCCCACATCCCAAGTGAATATTTGACACACAACAATTTATGTGCTGTGGATCATTCTGGGATAGTTATTCTGGGAGTTTCTCTCCCTTTGACCAAAAATATTATCTTTTGCCTCAAAAATAAGCTGCCCACATGAACTCAGCCTATATACATAGCTGCAAGGAAGTGTTTTCCAGAACACTGCCTTGGTGTTGGAGACCAGAAAGGAAAAAGTTTCCACACTTTCCTGTTTCCCATGGAACTTAACTGTCCCTGCAGAATAGCCTTCTTCAGGCACGGAGGTTGAACATCTCTCTCATTTTTTCTTCTGTTAGGACATAACCTTAGTACCATTAAATAAAGCAACAGATTTCCTTGGACCTCACTAAGACCTAGGAAAGTATTTTGGGGACAGCAGTTTTGACATTCTGGTTATAGTAGTGTAAGAGTGAAGTTGTAGCTGTGATGGTTCAGAAATTATGCAATAAACTGATCCCATTTGGAATAGGTTAGGTGAAGAAGATGGTCAGTTTTGCCAAAACTTCAGTTTCTGATCTTGGCCTGCTACCTTGGTCCTTCCCATTGCTTTCAGCTCTTGACTTCTTGGGCTCTTTTCCTTGGCCTGGTTTCCCACCCTCCACTAAGGCAGGTATTTCTAGTACAGTTAGAGATGTACACTGTATAGAGTGCTAATAAAGCCTTCTCTAAATTACTATGTACAATCTGGACATCCATGTTCAAGGAAGGTTTGTTCAAATGGGAGCAGTGAAGAGGGAATAGAGAGTTCATCCTATGAGACAAGACAACAAAAATTGGCTTATCTGGCCTAGCAAAATCAAGGCAAAGAAGTGACAAGATTGATCGGTTTAAATCCCTCAAGGAGCCTAAACACCAGGGGTGTGTCCACACAGCAAAAATTCATGCTCTTACACAATTAAAACAAAAGACCACTATATGTGTGTGTATGTATGTATATATGTGTGTATATATATATATATATAGAGAGAGAGAGAGAGAGAGAGAGAGATCAGTTGGGCAATGTTTTATTGATATATTTACAGTGTTAAAGCAAGTTGGAAGCCTACCAGTGACTCTATCATCATAATAAAATGAATTCTAAATACCTATATGTTTTGCTGTTTGCCTTTGGTTATCTTACCATAGAGCAGTTAGAGCTCCCCATGACCCCTGCACTAACCAGGATGTGGGGACAGCTGCCCCTGCAGCCACAGCTCCTGCCAGCAGGTCTCATCCTGTCTGGCAGTGGGGCACGAGTGCATGATGGGGGGATGTGGGGTTTGCAGGAGGGGGATGGGAAAAGGTGTGGGGGGATGTGGGTGAGTGTGTGGGTAGGTGTGGAGGGACGTGGGGGAGCATGGGGTATGTGGGTATGTGTGAGGGGATTGCGGGGGGACTATGGGTGCAGGGGGGGTGCTGCTCAGGACAGCTGGATCCCCTGCCTCCCCTACAGTGACTGCCTGTAATGCCAGGCCAGATCCTGTGTGCACAGGGTCTCAGGGGACAGCCCAAGTGGCCCGAAGCTGCCCAAAGGTGCATAGCACCATGCCAAGCCAGGTGGGGCCCACGTGATATAACACAGGCAGCACTATGTGCCAGGTGGCTGGGGCCAAGCCATGCTGCCCTGTGCCACATAGGGGGAATGTGCCTGGAGGCCCCAAGCATCCTAATGGCCACTGCTGCTGCCATTGAGCTATGGGCTATGGGGGGGGGGGGGGGCCATGCAGGGGGTGGGTGGGGAACTCACCCCTCCTGAAATAAGCCCCCCCCCCGAGTCCCTCGCACCATCACAGCTCCCCTCCCCTCCAACCCCTCCCACCCTCTACTTACCTGAAACAGAGCCCAGGTCCAGGTCACTGCAGTCTGCATCGCTGTTTGCCCAGCATGGGCAGGCACTGTGCTGCAGCACTGGGGCAAGAGGCAGGCATAGAGACACTCTGGCTGGCTACCAGAGCATCTCTGTGGAGGACCTGAGCCTCTGGTTGCCTCCAGGCACAGTCCTGGACTATGCACTGCCCCTCTTTTTTTCTTGGGGGATTTTTTGATACCCAGATATCCAGGTATCAAATTTTGAGCCCGCGCTAGAAATATGCAGCACAGGGAATGTTTTTTTGTTCCCAGTATGCCTCTTGTTTCATCTCAAACTGCTTTGAGACATGGCAAGAGGCACAGGTGGGCTCATCTGGATGCACCCTAGGAGGTAGAAAAGCCATTTAAGATGAAGGAAAACTTGGCTAAAGAACAAATGGGAATAAACTGACCATAAATACATTTAGGTTGGAAATGATAAAAGGTTTCTACCTATCAAGGAAGAGAGGTCCTGAAACAGCCTTGTACTATGAATAAAGCAAAAAACCTAACTAGTTTGATGAAAGTGTTGGATAAGGGATTATATGACGCACTGTTCTGACAGGAGGGGATTGGACTCCCTGATCCAAGAGGTGGATTTCAGATCTATGTTCTTATTAGAGAACAGATAAACCTAGTAAACCCAAAAGCTTTAAATACTAGTGCCACAATATTAGGGTTGAGAAATAGATGTTATATCAGCAGTGTTACATCTAAATGCAAGAAGGTGAATTATATTACTAGCAGCATAACTGAGAATGGAAAAAGATAGATTTGTACCTATTTTATATGCCAGCTGCAATTTGACCTGATATTTCACCAAGTTTTCTGTGAGGCATCATTTACTTTTTAATTAAATGTAAAGCATTGCCTTTCTGTGTTGTTTCCTTTCAAACAAAACAAATGGACAATATTTACCCCTTCTTAGAGGCATATATTTTGCTGGACTCATTAAACCTATATAATATTCTCTCTGTGTCATTAATTTGGAAAATTTTCATATGAATGTTAATAATCTACTTTGTTCCCTATGAGATCCTGCAGCTAAATTAGCTATTTTCTTTCTTTAACTTGGGCATTTAAAGTCATGGAGTTTAATCTTCCTGAAAATTAATGAGCCCTAGTTAAAGGGATTACCACAAAGGTCCAGAGACCAGCTTTTTACTAATCCATTTATTCTGTACCTGCTTGGCAGTAAGACTGTCATTAAAGCAAGTTTTAGTATTCATGCCCAATTGTGATAAGGGTTGTTGGTTGTTCCTGTGTTGGTCTAAGGATATAGGCAGACAAGGTTCTTTGGGTAGATGTGATCTTTTTTATTAGACCAACCAAATAGTTGGAAAAACTGTTCTTTGCAAGCTTTCTGGCACAAATACCCTTCTCCAGGCACAGAGAGAGCCTGCTGGTGTTGTGTGTGCTCCAGGAGACCACAAAACACCAAAGACTCTCCCTATCCCTGGAGAAGGGTGTTTGTGCCCAAAAGCTTGCGAAGAACAATTTTTTCCAACTATTTAGTTGGTCTAATAAAAGAGATCACATCTACCCAAAGAACCCTGTCTGCCATTTGTGTTAATACACTTTTATTAACAGGATCTTATTGTGGCGGACTTGCCTGCTTGAACCCCGGTGCATCCCAGGCTTGAGAATTCTCAATTCTGATTGGCGGCACCCATCCACCAATCAGGGGGCAGCGGGGAGAAACTGGTGCTGCCCCTTTCCCAAAAGGATGGGGTGAGGAGCTCCCAGACAAGTTTGGACCTGCAAGCTGCTGGGTATAAAAGGAGCAGCGCAAGCCGCACGAGGAGAGGTGGCAAGGGACATTGGAGAGGAAGGAGCCTGAGGAGGGCCTCCACCAGGATCCCTTCTTCACCCCAGCGGTACACAGGTTGGTGCACAGGGCTCAGGCTCTGGGAGCCACATCAAGGTGGCTTGAGCCTGCATCCCCAGCAGGAGACCAGACAGAGCAGTGTGCAGACTGGCACACGGAGAGCCGGCTCTGGGAGCAGCTCAAGGCTGCTCAGGTTAGCCCCGGCTTAGGCCGGATACCCAGAGCCCCGCAGTGTGGCCCAGCCAATGAACTAAAAGAGCCCCAGAGCCTAGAGCAGGGCCCGGGAAAGAGAAGGCCCAGGCATAAGGCTGGGTAAACCCCGCCAGGAGCAGGAAGAACCCTTAGGGCCCAAAGCGGGGCACAGGGCCAGGAAGAGAGGTCTTGGCATGAGGCAGACAGAACTGGGGGCCTCTGACTGAGCTGAGGGCCCTGAGGCCCAGTCAACGGCTTCTCAGAGAGGACGGTGAGTTGCTGGCAGAATTGGGTCCTGCATGGGAGGCATTTCTGAAATAAGCCCTCCCTCCCCTCAAGGGAAGCCCCAGGAGAAAGGTTTCCTCCCGGCTAGACCCGTAGGAAGGGAGGTACCCCTTGCTGAGTGTAGGCATTAGGGGTAGACAAGGGTAGACACACCTTATATTGCGTAAAGCTGTGCCTTATATTTTGTAAGACTGTTATCCTGATTGTGGATATGGTGTACAATATGTGATGGGATTGGTTTAGTATTATATAATGGGTTCCTCATTGCTGTGCTGCCTACTCACACCTTTTCTCCATCCCTTCTCCTTCCCTTTTTATCCAGTTGCACTCTGCCAAGGGTTCCTCTGGGTTCCCTGTACACTACCCATTGACCCTAACTTACCTGGCTCACCCATCTGGGTATCCGCCCCTCCTCCTTGCACAGGCATCCTGAGGACTCACCAGTTGTGCCAGGCCTCTGTAGGGTGCAGGGTTGAGAAGGCCATCCCCAAGGTGGGTTGCCCATTAGGACAAGCATTCCCAGGAGGGGGTTCCTAATATTGTAAATACTTATCTGTATACCCTTAGTGCTGTTGAATGATATCTTTGGAAATACTTACTGGAAGTTTTGCTTTATTTGTAGGGTGATAGCTACTGTAGATGGCTACCTGTATATAATGGATAAGGATAGTATGTATATTGTAATTCAATAAACTGTATATAGTTAACAGCATTGGCATGGAGCTGACTCTATAGAGGAAAGAGGGACCCAAACCCAAATCACAGGTGTCCCTCTCACAGCACTGTCACCTTCCAATTGAGGACGGGCACACCCTTGGGTGTTCCCATGTTACATTATCGTAGGTACATTGCCCTCAGACCTGGTCCCTTGAAATCACATGTTCACCCGACATCCTGTGGCCTTCCTTCTCTGTTATCCATGTTTGCAGTTTAGCTCTTGATAACGTATGGCCCATTGCAGCTAATTGCACTATGATTTATGCATGTTCAGGCTCCTCTTTTGGACTAGAATTCCGCACACACCAACTGCTGAAACTTCCTTAGCCTGACGAAGGGTTTTTGAACTCGAAAGCTTGCTTAATAACTACTCTCCAACTATTTGGGTTGGTCTAATAAAAGATATCAAATTCACCCAAGGAACCTTGTCTGCCTATGTCCTTAGACCAACACGGCTACAACCTACACCCCTGCAACATGGAAGATATCGAATCCAGCCATCTGAAATGGAAACTGTACAACATGAAAAAGAAAGAAGCCAAACTCAACAGCGACATATATTTTCTAAGCCTTTGCAAAAAACACAACTTAATTCCCCGAAGACTAAACATCTACAATCCCCTGACTACTACACACAACTCCAAATATGCTTCACAGCTATGCAGAAGAACTTCCGAGAAAATTAGAAATCATCTACTTCACCTACTCTGCTCCAAAAGAGACCACCTCAGGAAGGAAATCACCATATACTACAACAACTTAAAAGACAGAAATCCATGCATGTTCCCTGACAATATACAGTGGATACAAGGAGACTACAAAAAACTTTCTACAGCATTCATCCTACATAAAAAGAAGAAATGGAACAAATTACTCCAAGAACAAGCTCCCCAGCCACAAAACAACCATCAGAGGAACAACACCAACACCTTACAACATTCCAACCTCAGACTTGATAAAACTGAAAGCAGCAACCAACCCACAAATATTATCAATCTCTCCACACACACGCTTACCAAAACTGAAAAATCTGTCCTTTCTAAAGGCCTACATTTCTGTCCAGAAAAATACCCTAAATAAAATACTTCAATGTGGAGAACTAGAAGAATTCTTCCAACGCCTGCACCTCAAAGAATATTTCCACAACCAAACTGAACCCACTCCCAACAACAACTCATCCTATGACAACATTCAGGAAAGGATCAATGCCAAAAAGCCCCCAAAAAATCAGATTGGACACCTCACAGTGGACAAAACCCTAACCTTGATGGCTACATTGACTGCTTCAGGGAAAGAATGAACAATGAAATAATCAGCAACACACGCCACCACAACAACCTCTCTCTACCAGAGAAAAAGGCCATAGAATCTCTAAGATCTAACCACCAAATAGTAATAAAACCAGCAGATAAAGGAGGAGCCATAGTCATCCTAAACCGTTAGGATTACATAAAGGAAGCCAAGAGACAGCTCTCTGACACCACCTACTACAAAGAAATACAAGAAGATCCTACTCTTCTTTTCACCAGAAAACTCAACAATACCATCAAATCATTTCCATCAAGACTACAAGAAAAACTACAGACCTTGATCCCCCCGCTACCTAATCCGGGGACTTTTTACATGCTCCCTAAAATCCACAAACAAGGGAACCCTGGCCGACCTATCATATCCAACCATAGGACCCTAGCTGAGGAAATATCAGGTTTCGTTGAATCAATCCTAAAACCGCTTGTCACCCACAGAGCAAGTTTTGTACAAGACACTACAGACTTTCTACGGAAACTTAAAAACGTAGACCACATTCCCAGCAACACACTCTTAGCCACCATGGACGTTACCAGCCTATATACCAACATCCCACACCAGGATGGCATCCAAGCCTGCCTTACATATCTACAGGAACAAGATTACAACTCAGAATACAGGCCCAAAGATATTACTGACCTTATACACTTCATCCTCACACACAACAATTTCACTTTTAATAATCAACACTTCCTCCAGATGATGGGAACAGCTATGGGCACTAAAATGGCCCCACAGTATGCCAACCTTTTTATGAGCCACCTGGAAGAAGACTTCCTCAAGAACTGCACCATCAAACCCTTGCTATACTTAAGATACATCTATGACATCTTCATCATTTGGACTGAGAACCTGCAATCTCTGATGGAGTTCCATCAGAAATTCAACAGCCACCATCCCTCCATCCGACTTTCTTTAGAATACTCCAGCACCGACATCTCCTTTTTAGACCCAATGATCAGTATCCAGAAGGGTAAAATACAGACCACAGTATACAAGAAACCCACAGACCAACATACATATCTTCACAGAACCAGCAATCACCCTAAACACACCAAAAAAGCTGTGATATACAGCCACGCCCTCAGATACCACCGCATTTGTACTGAAGAGAACACCCGGGATCGTCACCTCACCAATCTTAAAACGGCTTTCACCCAGCAAGGACACTCATCCAGAGAGGTAGATGGCACATTTGAAAGAGCCACCCAGATACCACGTGAAGAACTGCTGCAGTACAGAAGAAAACTCCTCACAAATCGCACACCGCTGGTTATGATGTATCACCCCTCCCTTGAACCTGTACAGAAAATCCTCAAAAAATTGCAACCCATACTAGAAAGAGACCCTATTCTTAAAAAGATCTTCCCAGAGCCACCCATCCTAGCCTTCAAACAAGCACCGAACCTCACCAACCTCATCACCAGAAGCAAACTTCCTCAAGCCAGAACACACCAAAAGGATCCAGACCATGCCATGACAAGAAATGCAAAACCTGCCCCCACATCTCCACCACCCCCACAATTACTACACCCCACAACAGAGCCATCAGCATCCCAGGATCTTACAGCTGCACCTCCAGAAATGTAATATACCTCATCCAATGCACCAAATGCCCTGATGGAAAACATGTAGGAGAGACCAGACAACAACTGCACACCAGAATGAATGCACACTGGAAATCCATCAAAGACAGAAATCCCCAGTTATCGGTGGGGGCACATTTCTCACAGGAGGGCCACTCTCTCTCCAATCTCTCAGTCCTGATCCTCAAGGGAAACTTACACAATACTTCCCAGAGACGAGCCTATGAGCTCCATTTCATCGACCTCCTGGATACTAGAGATCATGGACTAAACATAGACATTGGATTTTTGATACATTATAATCTGCCTGGCAACTGACTCCCCAGCCCAGCCCCTGGCTTCTTTACTTTTCATTCCATCCAGGAAGAGCACACACCAACTGCTGACACTTCCTGAGCCTGACGAAGGGTTTTTGAACTCGAAAACTTGCTTAATAACTATTCTCCAACTATTTGGGTTGGTCTAATAAAAGATATCAAATTTACCCAATGAACCTTGTCTGCCTATGTTGGAGGAAATGCATTCATACCCAATGATCCTTGGAGTTTTGTTCTGGTTTGGCTTCTGTTTTACACTGTCAGTCTTCCTGAGACAGCACAGTTGGGTAGGGCAACTACTGGAAATAACTCTCCTGCATGAAACAGCCTTCATGCATTTAGCCACCTACTGCACTACAGGATGGCTTCCCACCACCATTATGTCTAAATACTTTCCATGTCAGTGAGATTGGCCCAGCAAGGCTGATAGTGAACTTCATGGAGTGGTCTATTCTTCTCACCTCCCTAGTTACAGAAGACTTGTCTTGGAGTATTTTGGATCTTTTTCAGAAGAGGAGATATAAAAGTAACTGTGAAAGCAGGGAATGTCAAGAAAGGAATATTAACTGAATGGTTTTAGGCTTCAGAAAACATTACATCAGGGGAACTGATCCAAGCAAAAGAGACTGCTACTTTGTATGTGGATCCCTGTATGCAGAAGAGAAAGAGAGAGAGAGAGAGAGAGAGATTTTTACTGTGCAAAGTGGTTTGACTGCTCTCAATTCTCTTTATTATTTTCATTTAGATACTTATTGAAGCAACACTCCGTGCAGTTTTTTGCTCAAGACTCCTGCTGCTCCAGACAGAAAAGATCTCATGCCCCGGTTGAATACCCTACTGTGACCAGCTTGGTGAGAACCCAAGCAGGAGGCCCATATAGATGGATTTGTTGTGAGAGCATTTTTTCAGTTGTTGGGCATTTAGAAGCGTGTGTTAGAGGAATCGGTTTTAGAGGAAATCATAAATATCTAAAGGCAGTAAGATGAAAAACTCTAATACTATGGACAACAAACTGTCTGAAATGACATATCTGTTGCATGTACTGAGTATGAAAGACTCATTTCTAAATTCTTGTGTAATTACTGGAATATTTAATACAAAGCCCCAACCCCCTGGACAGACACTGTACACCTCCCTGTATCCCTGGTTCAAATTCAGCAGGAAAGATTCAGCCCTTCATGTTCCTATGGCAGATGAGTAGAGTTGACTTGAGGTGCTATCTCTGAATAGTCTTTTTGGAGAGTCTTTGCAAACCTAGAAATCAGATTTACAAATGTGCTTAAATGGCCAGAACTGCCAGTGAAATGAACAGATACAAATTCAGTGGAGTTAAACTGGAATAAAACCAAAGGAACAAAGAAGAAAATCAGTCCCAATAACTTTGAAGGGCTGGAAGGTGCTCTTCACCTCTACAAATCAGGCCATAAAATCCTATCTTCTCTGCATGAGTAGTCAAGATCCTGACACAGTACAGCAGGTTTCTTTAGTGGTGGTATATCAAAGCAAAATAGCTACGTTAAGGCAATATTTGGGCAGCATATTTTAAATTAACCAGCATGACAGGAATTATAAAAGCTAAGACTCTAACCAGAGTTCTGACAGTTGCCTGTTCTTTACATTTTACAATATGATGTTTACAATATACATAGCAATACATTAAGCTACAACTTTTAACCAGAAAAACACAAGCAGCATTGCTGTACATAAGCTTGGCAGCAACATTAAGTTACACAAAGAACCATTATTCTTTGAGCCATGAAAGAAGCCAGAGCCATTTCCTACAGAATTGCTGACAGAGAACAAATTGAGAGCCAGATGCCATATTTCGGGGAGCCGAATAAAATCTTATTCCATCAGAAGACCATACAAGTGGCACATAAGCCTAATACTGCCAGCAGCACACGGTGATCTCCACCATAAGCAAAAGTAGCAGACTGGTCACCAAGTTTGAAGCACTGAATGACTCCCTCTTAACCTAGACCTTCAACTGCCTTCATTGGAGCCACACTGATATACCCAAGCTAAGAATTCAGCCCAGAAGTTGAACATAGGTCTGTCGAATCCCCAACTACTATCTTAATCCATACAAGAATTAGGGTGGAGATTTTTCAAAAACTCAGACAGGCACCCACGCAACGCTCATGGAAAGTCAACCAAATTGGGCTCCTTCCTCTTCAGTGTGTCTTTGAAAATGTTCCCTTTCGATTTTAAGTTCCAGGGCCCTTGTATCATGCAGTGCTCACTCTCTTTATTTATCCCTTCACCGAACAGAATGAAAAAGCCCACTGAACAGCCCATGCATATTTTATGAATTGAGCATAAATGTCCCATCGTTATGAATTCCTGAGATTGTCATGGCAGACGGACTGATCATTAAGTGAATTCATTTCGTATTCTAGTGGATGTCACATGCAGTTCTATAGGTATTTCATTGTATTTTGACATTAATTGATGGACACTTAAACTCTTCATAACTCTGTGGCATGTTGGAACAGGAGAAATTAGAAAGATGAATGTCCAGGAGATGAACCCATTGAGAGGAGATGTGACTGCAAATTCATTACTATCAAGTGAGATGATAGCTATGACAGTCATGTAAGGAGAACAGCAGAGAGCTATTGCACATGAGGATGCCTCAATGGAAGTAGGAATACATTGGCTTTCTCAGGAGAGTTTCACCATCTGAAGCCAAAACTGCAGACATGAAGTGTGTCCAATCAAATGCCAATTCTATCTATACAATAATATCATCAGTTTGATTACACTACATTACACTGTTCGCATGAAACCAGTGTGAGAAAAGAGGTTGTTTAGTCAAAACTGTTCAACACCTGGTAGAATCAGGCCTTATCTTAATCTTGCTCATCAATGTGAAGTAAGAGTAGGCCTGTCAAATTATATAAAGGTAAGACCAGCATAAATAAGATCAGGAGTCAGACCCAATGTATCCTTTATGAGAGATTTCACTTACTAGAGATACAGTGTGAATGTAAAATCCAGATTCAGGACTGGATTTCCAGATCATTACGACATGGAGTTTGATTCAGAGGGATTTCCTTAATTGACTTAGTACTCCAGGCATGGCACCCAGCCCAGAGGATCTCCAGAGAAAAGAGTGCAACTGTCTCAGGTTTCTGGGGGAGGTTTTTGGAAACCTAAATTCCTTATCACAACAGGCCTATGCTGAAGCTGCTTGTGTGCTTAATTTTTGGGACTAGCATTTCAGAAGAATAGTTATTGTACCGTTTCAGGACAATAGGTTCACTCTCATGAAAAAAATTGGACCCAAATTGTCTAAGACACTTCAACAACAGATGATGGCCTGGCCCTGACTAAATTTACCACTATAAATGCAAGTTTATAAGATGTCTGTCAGTAAATAAAGAATGTTTTGCTCAGGCCTCAGTACTGTACATCCTTCTGACTTCCCGACACAATGCCATAGAAGCTGGTTTCATCTTCAGCCTCAAAACAGTATGTGTCAGAAAATCAATTTTCAACATGGCATAGACATTTTTCTTGCCCAGTTGGTTTTGCGGGCTTTCAGACTTCATGACTGACCAATTTTACAAACCTTTTCACCTAGGCCCAATTTCATCTCCATGTTAGATCCCCAGGGCCTTCCCAAGTACAAACAGGCTTTCCCATCATTGTGACCAAGTGTCTCCAGAGAAACAAAGCATGGGTTTTCCTTCCAGTTGCTTTGAGCTAATGTGTCCTTTATAAGTGTGTACAAAACCTCACACAATACCTCCTTGATCCTATGGAGGAGTGGGGGAAGGGTGTTTGAGGTAAAGAAGTAGAAGTTTGAGGTTGCAGTCTAGAGGACTCTACTGTAGAAGGAAAAATAAATAATACATTTTGGGGAAAGATGGAAATTTAGACTCCCTTTGTGGCCACAGTTTTCAAACTAAGATTCAAGACCCCTGGGTTCTAATCTCAGCTCAGCCCTGCATGTAAATTTGGGCAAGGCATTTCATTTCTCTGCTATTTGGTTTCTCCTTTAATCAGTTTTCTGTTTGAACTGGAAGCTTTTTGGAGCAGGGTCTATTTATTTCCATTTATCTATCCAGCTCCCCATTCAAATTTCTGCCTTAACTCTGTACTCCCTAGGAATTCATTCCTTCTTGCCTGAGAAAATGTTTCCATGGAAGGCACCCTCTGGCTTATGGCTTTTTTTTGCATTGCTGGAGCAATAATGTCAAGAAAACATGGGACTGAGAGATCTTTCAGAATGAAATCTCAAAACAAGACATTTATGTGTAGACCCAGTAAATTACAATACAGCAAAGCCAAATATTCAGCAACATGCTCGAGTTAAGTGCACTGTATTTGTAAGTCTCTAACTGGCATAATGTGTAGGTTTTTTCCTCTCTTTCCTCCTACTTCCCAACGAAGTAATTATAGTTATTATGCTTTCTGCTCACCTGCTCTCTGATTTCACATTTTGTATCTCCATTTCTAAGTAATAGCTGCCTAGAGGTTTTAATTAGCTTTTAATGAAATATTGCTCATTAATAAAACCCCAGGACAGTAAAACATATGCCAATTAGTTCAGGAAAAATACAATACATGCCGCTTTCAAATATGGATGCTCTTTATTTTTAGTTCAGTGTGCATAGTGTTTAATGAGACGTTTGTCATTCAAATGACAACGGTTTCTGTAGGATGGGGTCTCATTTCAGGCATTCTCTCCACATTTCACTAAGATTTGAGATTTAAAATACAGAGCAGGAAACTCTTTCTCTACCTGATGTCTGCTTGTAGTTGTGCCTGATTGTGATGACCTGTGCAAAGTGAATGCAAGGTCAAATGCTAAAATGCTACCATATCAGCATGGTAGTGATTTAGACTCACATTATCAAGCTATGAAATGGGATGTGTGTTGTGTTAAGAACTAGGAGCTCCAGCTATAGACCAGGATATCATTATGCTTGGTGCTGTTTAAATCACTCAATGGACAATCAGACCCTCAGTGAACATTTGTCACTACTGCTGGAGACAGCTACAGGAAGTCCCTGGCTGTAATCCGGGATCTGACACTGATTCATTGCATAACCTAGAAAAAAATTAGGTCTTAGATTCTATGATTGGATTTTCCATGAACTTCCTAGGGGGGAAAAAGACTTCTAGGTGGCTCCCTACTCTGCCCCTCTTAAAAATTAATTAAAAAACAATTATTATGTTACTGATCACTAAGGAGCATAAAGGATTTTGGAAAAGCAATAAGGGGTATGACTTGGTATATATGCTGGACAGATCTACATACAGAAAAGACAAATCCATCTGCCTCCTTTCCCTCCTACAGGTACTTTTGTCCAGGGGTTTAGCCTCACTGCAGACACAGCTCACCCTTCCCATTGGCCATTTCATTTGCAGTAATTAATGCAGCAGGCAGACAGAGATCCAGAAACAGGGCTTTGCCTCCAGTCTCAGAGGCTGGAGTTATATGCCAAAGCTCTGACATTTCTCTGCTACCTGAGGTTCCCACTATTGCTAGCCACTCCAAAAATCATGCATTTCACACCCAGAAGTCCAAGACTGTTCCTGTCATCATTATGTCTAGTGCTAGAGCAAGTGCTTTACTGCAGAGTACTGAAATGCTGTAGTTCACAACCTGGCTTAGAATCATAGAAGTTTAGGCTTGGAAGGGACCTGAGGAGGTCCTCTAGTCTAGGTCAAGGTAGGACCATCCCCAACTAGATCATGTCTCACTGTCTTAAAAACCTCCAAGGATGGAGAGTCCACAGCCTCTCTCAGTAACCTGTTCCATTGCTTTACTACCCACACAGGGAGATATTCTTCCTAATATCTAACCTAAACTTCCCTTGCTGCAACTTGAGCCCATTGCTCCTTGTTGTGTCATCTGCCACCACTGAGAACAGTCCAGCTCCATCCTCTTTGGAACCACCCTTCAGGGAGCTGAAGGCTGCTATTAAATCCCTTCTCAGTCCCTAGACTAAATAAGCCCAGTTCCTCAGACTCTCCTCAGAAGTCATGTGCTCCAGCCCCTGAACCATTTTCACTGCCCTCTGCTGGACTCTCTCCAATTCATCCACATCCTTTCTGTAGTGGGGGCCCAAAACTGAGCACAATACTCCAGATGTGCTGAATAGAGGGGAATAATCACTTCCCATGACCAATGGCAATACTCCTACCAATACAGCCCAGTATGCCGTTAGCCTTCTTGGCAACAAGGGCACACTGCTGGCTCATATTCAGCTTATTGTCCATGGTAACCCCCAGGTCCTTTTCTGCAGAGCTTCTGCCCAGCCAGTCAGCCCCCAGCCTGTACCGGTGCATGGGATTTTTCTGTCCTAAGTGCGGGACTTAGCACTTGTCCTTTATAAACCTCATGAGATTTCTTTTTGCCCAATCCTCCAATTTGTCTAGGTCACTCTGAATCCAGCCCTACCCTCCAGCATATCTACTACTCCCCCTAGCTTGGTGACACCTGCAAACTTGCTGAGTGTATACTCTGTGCCATCTTCCAGGATGTTGATGAAGATAACAAAGAAAACCAGCCCCAGGACTGACCCCTGGGGCACTGCACTTGACAACGGCTGCCAGCTAGACATCAAGCCATTGATTACTATCCTCTGAGCCGGATGCTCCAGCCAGCTTTATATCCACCTTACAGTCTATTCATCCCACCCATACTTACTTAGTTTGCCTGAGAGAATGTTGTAGGAGACCATATCAAAAGCCTTGCTAAAATCAAGGTATACCACATCATCTGGTCTCCTCTCATCCATAGAGCAAGCAAGTCATCTCATCATAGAAGGCAATCAGGTTGGTCAGGCATGACTTGCCCTTGGTGAATCTATGCTGATTGTTCCTAATCACCTTTTCCTCCTTCAAGTGCTTAGAAATGGATTCCTTGAGGATCTGCTCCACGATTTTTCCAGGAACTGAGGTGATGCTGACTGGTCTTTAGTTCCCTGGATCCTCCCTTTTTCCCTTTCTTAAATACAGGCACTGTATTTGCCCTTTTCCAATCTTCAGGGACCTCTCCCAATCACCATGCGTTCTCAAAGATGATGGCCAGTGGCTCTGCAATCACATCAGCCAACTCCCTCAGCACCCTCGGGTGCATCCCAATTGGCCCCATGGACTTGTATACGTCCAGCTTTTGTAAATAGTCCCAAACCTGTTTTTTTGCCACTATTGGCTGCTCACCTCCTCCCCAAACTGTGCTGCCAAGGGCAGTAGTCTGGGAACTGACCTTGCCAGTGAAGACCGAGGTGAAAAAGGCATTGAGCACTTCAGCCTTTTCTGCATCCTCTTGTCACAAGGTTGCCTCCCCCATTCAGTAAGGGACCCACACTTTTTCTGATCCTCCTCTCCTCTGGCAGTATCATTGGTGCTCACATAAATGATCATCATGGGACTGGATGGGTCTCAGTAATCCCTCTCTGTCAGAGGGCTGGATGAGGCTTTATAATTCCCCTGTGACATCTTGGATTCAAGTCTGCAAGCAGCAGACTTCTAGAGACAACAGGTCAAGTCAGCAGATGGATCCCTCCATCCCCCGCAGAAGGGTCTCCAATCACTACCATCCTTCACTTCTTGGTGGCAGTGGTCTTGATCCTTCCCAACTTTGGGAGGCCTGGACTCTCCTCCTCCACCAATGGAATGTGCTCCTTGCTCTCTGCAAGGGCTCCATATCTCTTCTCCAGATGAACTGCTGAAGGTGGAGATAAAGATTTCTGCTTGCTACTAGAGGTCACAAGCTTCCAGCTAGTCCATGTCCTCTCCCTTTTCTAATGCTGCTTCTGGCAGTTCTTCCTCCACAGTCCCAGAGGTCTCCTCTAGAATCAATCGATGAAAAGGAATTCATCACTCCTGGATGCAGAGCCTCACCACCTTTTCCTGTAGCTCTCTTGCTTGTACCCTGAGAGACACCACCAGAAGGCACCGCTGACACTGCAGGCACTCCCCGATCTGGCCATCACTGGAAGGAACCTGCAAGCTGCAGTCCCCATAGTGACAAACTTTGGCGAGGGCGATGCCGACGGTCCTCGGTGGCAAAGCCTCTACTCGGAGCTCATCCTGAGGGCCACCGGGGACCTAGGCTGGCAGCTCCTTCACGGGACCATTGCAACGGGCGTGTATCTGGCGCAGATTGACACGGTCTCTGACGAGTGCACCTTTTGTCATCAGAGGGAGACCCTGGCACACATGGTCATCAACTGCACCAGGCTGCAGCCCCTGCACCTCCTCCTCCAGAACTTGTTGCTCAAGTTCTGGCTGCACTACTCCCCGCACCTTTTGATTTATGCACACCCCATCTGCCGCCTCACCAAGGCCCGGGACCTCCTGGTCAACCTCCTCCTGGCTCTGGCCAAGCTTGTCATCTGGCTATCCAGGCAGGAGGCTCTGGCCGGGAAGGCCCCCGGAGACCTCGAGGCGTTTTTCCTTGGTGTCCTCTGCGCATGTCTCCGGACGGAGTACCACTGGGCAGTAGCCGCTAGCGAGCTCCCTCAGTTTGTGAGCCAGTGGGCGCTGTCTGGGGTGCTCTGCTCGGTGTCCCCTGGGGGAGCACTTGTTTTGGCCCTTTGACCTTCACGTGCACACCCTGTTTTCTCTTTAGTTGTCCCAAGGAATCAGTTAATTTTTTTTATGGCACCCAGCTGCCCAAACATACGTGGCAGCCCCTAAGGTGCAACCTGTGGACCATTAAAGAAGTGTCTGGACCTGCGTAGCAGAGCCAGATGCCCTGGAAGACCGCTGGCCACCCATCCATCGGTGGCACTAAGAACTGACGCGGCAGTCCACAGTGACAAAGACATCAAATAGACCCCATAGTGACAAACCTGGACCTGGGTAGAAGCTTTGATGGTGAGCAGTCCTGCCTGGACAGAAACCTCACAGGTGCAAGCAGAGGCAGTAGCAGTGGCTCTGGCACTGCAATGTCCTCCAGCCATTTCCCTGGGTCTCTTAATCTGCCTCTTCTCTTTTAGTGCCCTTCTTCCAAGCATACCTGCCCTAGCAAACTCTCCTGAAAACTGGCCTGTTTACTGTTCCTTGGTCCCAAAGGGTTCCTTTTCCCTGCTTCCTCACACCAAGTTGAAAGGCTCTCCCCTCAGAGGGGAGACAAACTGGCCTGAGAACTGACCAGCAAACTCTGTGCAAACTGCTTGCCCTGTTTACTGCCCCCTTTGGCTCACTCCCTGGTTGTTTGGGGAATCTCATTTTATACCTTGCTGGGCCTGAACTGGCTCCACCCCCTCATTAGGGTTTCCATGGGGCACAGGCAGCAATTACTCAGCAATCAGCAATAACCCAGCTAGCAACACTCCCAGCTTCTCAGCGCACACACCCCAAACACGCACAGATCACCAAACAAACTCAGCAAGCCAAAGGCGCAGGCAGCTCTGGATCACTTACCTTCCCTGGCTAGGATCTAGTGCCTGGTTTCTCTTCCTCTTCCTCCTCTTGCTCCCAGCAAACTGCTTTCAAATTGCTTGCCCTGTTTGCTTCCCCCGTTCAGCTTGCTTCATGGTAACTTGTTCACATGACCCCATACCCAAATGCAATACAAGTACACTGAGGGGGAGTTTAGCTGAAGTAATGAGCCTCAGGAGTGGACCTAACATGGTGAATAAGAAATCTCAGGATAATTTAACTCAAATACACCTGTAAAGAGGAAAATGCACATATGTCCCCAGGAATGGCCTGAAAAGAAAACAGAAAAGCTGGAAGGGAGACAGTCATAAATTCTGGCTGCAAATACTAGAGCTTGCACTAGAGGGAGTGTGGAAACCATCTTCCAGTAAACAACAACCACTGCTATGACACAAAGAAGTTAGAGATGGAAAAGAGTGTTGAGCCTGGCTTGTCTAGTGCCTCCAATCTTTTCCATGCTATAGTAAAAAAGGAGAAAAAAGTTTCATACCCCTTTGTCAGTTATGAAACACATTGCAATGCAGCCACAAATCTTTCATAATTATCTAAAACCACACAGTTTCAGATTTAAAACAGTTTCTCACTCACCTTTCTCAAGCAGAAGATATTGATGATTAGATTATGTATCTTATATACTCGTCTACGTTGTTATTTTTGTATTATAACAAAAAATTGTAGGGGCAACAAATAAAACCACATTTTTTTTTTATTAAAAATATGTTTATTCTTAGATTAAGTCTCTGAACTTTCCAAACAATAGACATCAGAAGGAAGAACTGTTTTTTTGTCTATTAACTCCGGTTTTACTCGGGTATTACTTCTAGAGTTGCTTGGGAAATAAAATCCTAAAATATGTTTATTACCATTTCCTTTTGGTTGAAAAATATTCCTATAAAATGTTTTAATAAGAATTTTAATCAATTATAATAAGTTCATTACCATCAGAGGACTTACTCCAGATTTATGCTACTGGGTGCATCTACACATGCAGTCATTTAGTACTTTCTTAACCAGTTGCCACACAGTTATTTTTAGATGCTACTGCGCAGTAGCAATGAGCTACTGCGCAGTAGGGCTGTGCGAAGCTTGGGTAAAGATTCAATTCAGAGGAGATTCGGCCTGATTCAGTGGCCAAGTCCAAATTGAATCAGGGGACCAATAAAAAGGTCTGAATTGATTCAAAGCTCTTCAAATCTTTGGAAAAGATTCGGAGAGCTTCGATGATCCGGGCAGTCCCCGCCCACTACAGCAGGGAGCTGGAGCTGGACTTGGAGCTGGTAAGTGGGGAGGGGGTTGGAGGAGGGGGGAGGGCACCATGGGGGGATCCCTGCCAGGCCCCATCCCCTGCCTGCTGCCCCTGCCCATGACTACCCTGCCTACCCCAGCTTCCAGTGCATTAAAAAAAAGCCTCCACTCACCAGATGTTGCTGGGCAGGGGGCAATCCCCACTGCCCCCCACTGTCCCATGCCATGTGGGGGCCCTGCAGGAGGTCCCTGACCCCCACCCACTCTCCCAGGCCCCCCCCCCGGCCATGGCTGCCCTGCCTGCCCCAGCTCCGGCCCTTTAAGGAAAAAAAAAAACAGAAAAAACTCTGCACTCACCAGCTCCTACAGCAGCCTCAGGCCTTCAGAGGGCTCATGGAAGAGCCCCCTACATGGCATAGGGCAGCAGGGATCACCCCCCAACAGGCAGAAAGGAACAGTGAGACCGGAGTTTTAGGGGGGGGTCCTTAAAGGGCCAGAACTGGGGTGGGTGGGGCAGCCATTGGAGGGGGGGGCTCACGGCAGAGCCCTCCATGCAGCATGGGGCAGTGGGGGGCAGCAGGGATCACCCTCCCACACCCAGCAGTACCTGGTGAGTCGGGGCTTTTTTTCCCAAAGAGTGGGAAGCTGGGGTGGGCAGGGAATCCATTACCAGGGCTAGGAGAGCAGGCAGGGGATGGGCCTGTGTGATTCAGCTGAATGGATTTTGGACACTGATTCAAATCACCGAATTGAATCACTGTCCCCCGAATCAGAAGAAACCAAATCTGAAGTGAATACTAGCTGCTTCGCACAGGCCTACTGAACAGTAGAGTTTCTGTCATGGGTCATGCCCGGCAACGCTAAGGTGCTGTAGCAATGAACTACTGTGCCATAGAGTCTCATGTAGATGTGCCCACTTTGAATGAGATCAAGTTGATTATGATGAGATACTGGGTACATCTACACATGCATTAATGTGTCTTTTCTAATGCACGTTAAATTTAATACCACCAATGTAAGGTACTAAATAAAAGCTCATTAGTTTGTAGTTTGTGCTAATGCACAGTAACACATTTGCATGCTTTTTTAGTGATGCTTAATGTGCAGCAGACTATTTTACTGTGCATTAGCATAATGTCATGGTTATTTACGTGACACTTTAAAATGCAGTAAAATAGTCTCCTGCATATTAAGGCACACATGTAGATGCTCCCACTATCTATTAATGTCATTCCATTTTCTGTTTTAAAAAAATGAAAAAACTCAGAGAACCCATGGTGCTTCACTGAGTTGCATCAAGTAAAGAGTTGGCCCTTAAAGTTCAAATTTCACCCTTTACACAGAATTACTAGCAGGAATTCCTGAAGCATTTTAAAATACTACTGAATATCAGAATTGCTGTGCTGAAACAGAGCAAAGTCTATTTAGTTCTGACAGTGTTGCACCAACAAAGTATCAAGGCTTTGATTTACATTCATACAAATCTCAAGAGACTGATTCAATTTGCTTTCAGAATAGCTCATGGAAATTTCAAGTCAGTTGTGAACCATTTCTACACTGCTGCAAAAACTAATGGACACATCTACACACAATGTTTACTGCACTGTTGACTATTTATGTGTGCAGTAAATATCTCAGTATCTACACGTGCTCCCCTATTAGGGTGCATGAAACTAATAAACTCCACAGCACGTTAGTTATTCTAACGTGTAGAGACTGCCCCAGCTGGTGCCTCAGCCAGCCCCTCCACAACACGTGGAGCAGCCCTTGTCCAGCTGCTCTGACAAGGCTCCATGTGCTGCAGAGCATCTGGTTGGGGCATGAGGGTGCTTCAGCATGGGGGCTGCCTGCCAGCTAGCCCTACGTTAAAGCATCCTCGTGTCTCAACCAGCTCCCTCCACAATACATGGAGCCCCACTGGAGCAGCCATGGGGTGGCAGGCAGATTCCACGCCCCGACCCCACCCCTCTCCAGGTCCCCTACAGCCTGGGCTGCTCCAATGCAGGTCCACCTGCTGTGCACAAATAAACTCTGAAGCAATATGCTTCAGAGTTTTTTGTTCCCAGGAGCACATTCAAACGGCATGCCCAGGGCCAATAAGTTCCAGAGTTTATTTGTGTGCATTAGTCACAAGTGTAGGTTCACCCAATAAGTATCAGCTTATACTGGCTAAGGCAAAAACCAAAACCCCAAAGCTGAGAACTTGGAATAAAAGAGGCTCTCAATCTGTACTTCAAAGCTGGTTGCTTTGTCCCATAATGGAAAAATCAAATGCCTGAATCCAAGAACTTCCGAACTTACAGTTTGGAACCAGAGCCAGCTGGAAAGCACTGCACATGTTACCTTGTGGCCATGATAGGTTCCAAGGAGGAATTAGGCTTTAGAGACAGATAAAAAGACAGAGAAAGATTTAGAAATTCTCTTACTCAGATACTACACTGCTTTTGTGCAATACCAAGTTGATGCAGTATGGCCAACCTCAGGCATACACAAAAAGGGTCAGTTGCACCCTTTCCCCCAAGTCATTTTTAAATTTAAAAACTATCATTTTTAAATGATGTTGAACCTTCCCCCATATTCAGATGGTTCTAGAAATAGCAACTAAAATCACAAGAGGGGGTAACATCGTTCATGGTCTTCTTAATAAAGACACACTGACTCCTGAAATTTCATTCATCTTTAATAATATCTCATTTGTTTTGCAGCAGAGACCAACTTTTTGTTTTGTGCTTGCACAGCACCAAATACAAAGAGGTCCTGATAACTGTGGTTCCAAGGCACTATTCAATACAAATAACAGATTAGGAATAATAGTAAATAATACTTAAGCTACAAGACAAAACACCTGCTCTACTGAAGTCATTAACTAAATTCCCAAAATGGGACCAGGATTTCATCCCCAATGTACTATGCCAGATTCTTCAGACCTTAAAAACTCTAAATGCTGTGAAATTTCAAATCCAGATATGTACTTTGTGGTTTGACCCCATCCTTGTAATGTTACCTTCTAACTGTGGTTCTAAGGAAGAAGCTTCCCATGGAAACAGGCTCTCTATAAAGTTCCTACTTTGGATTTTTTTTGTTCTTGGCACCCTTAAGTGACAGGGTACCAAACTAGATGCACCAGCCGTGTGACTCAGCATGGCAGTTCCTACATTTCTGAGATGTATTTGCCTTAAAACCCATGCACTGAAAACTCACTGATATTTTAGCACTGCTTGAAAACAATTTGCAACAAGACTTCCAGAAAAGAGAGGTAGAATTAAACTTCAGGATGGCCAACTGGGGAAATTATTTGGAGACATTAGGCAGAAGAGAGAAGGAATACATGAAACTATTTTTAGCTTATCCTATTCAGAGATTCATGAGTCATTCCTTTTAACTTGTCACAAAAACATCTTGTTGACTCTGCAATGAGCTTAGTGCAATCAATCACCTTTTTAAAACAATGATAATGGAACTAATAGATGAAATGAAGGGTCAAGCACAGCTATGCAAATTTGCTGCCTGTTACTCTGAAGTTTCTGAATGCTGCATACAAAATTCAGGTAGTGAAATATTGCTATATCTTCAAAAGTGACAAAAATCAATGCATCCTTCACACATGGGGACCTGTGAAATCACAATTCTTGAATATGCAGCTCAGGTGAATCCAACTGCAAACTGGTATTTCTAAATAAAAAATGGATCATGATTTGCCTTTTCCAACCCATTCGAAAACATCCAGCCTTACAATAAAGGGACCTTAACTTTGTCATTGCAACTTCTTTTTCACAGTTTCCCATCTGTGAAATGAAGATAACAGTGTTATATACCTCCCAAGAATGCAGTGATGGGAACTTTGTTAACATGGGTGACTGACTATTGTGGGGGGGAGGAACTCCTTCACTAATGAGAGTATCCTTCTGGGGCCTGACCATGCTCCCCCTCAGCTCAGCTCGGTGGAAAGGAAGGGAGGGCTATTCTAGCGCCTCCACCCCCCGGGCGTCTAGTCTGAGCCACTGCAGGCATGTGCCTGCATTTCTGGAATGAAAAGGGAATGTCTATCCACCTCCAAATCAGCTCCAATCAATCAATTCCAGCTCCAGCTTTTTGAATGTCTGTTCCTAACCTAAAGCTGATGTGCAGAGCTGTGGTATAGAAATCTAGAGCTTGGAAACACAACTGTTCATAGTGGCACCTGTGAACTGGACCCTGAAGGCCATAACTTTCAAGCCTAGATGCCAGAGTTAGCCTCCTTAAAATGATGCAGGTACTTGAATAAAAGTGGCCTGATTGTCAAAAGTGTCAAACATCTGTCAGTGCCACTGACTCAACACAGACCTCTAGGGATCGGGTCCTTGCTTGGCAAGCTTCTTTGGATAGATGTGATATCTTTTATTAGACCAACTGAGTAATTAGAAAAAAGTTCCTTGCAAGCCTTTGGGCACAAGCACCCTTCTTCAAGCATAGGAAGTATCAGCTGTTGCATCTGGGTTCTAAACGACTGCATCTTTTTTTCTTCAGTACACTTCCTATAAAATAGTTTCCATTTTATTTCCTCTTGTTAAAGGTATAGCTTTGAAAAAATAGTAGGCAATCCTACTATTTTTTCAAAGCCATACCTTTAACAAGAGGAAATCAAATGGAAACTATTTTATCTGGACCCAAGAAGGCAATTTGTGTACCCACTGCCATATCCTTCAGTAAAAACGAAAACCTCGCTCCTCTACACATGGATTCTGCACACACGTTCTTGAGACTCGAGGCCATATTCTCAGTGGATATAAATTGGCATAGTCAATACTGATTTGCACCAGCTGAAGATCTACTCCTTGATTTTTAACTTAACACAAGTGCACCCAAATATTTACAGATGCAAACTGACTTTCTCATGGGAAGAATATTAATTTAGATTTGTTTTGTTTTCCAATTACATCTTTGATTTCCTGTAGTGCTCTTGAATCCTTGAAGGCAAAAACCCTGCAATGATCCCTGAACTAGAATAACTCAGCCATCCTGCCACCAATTTAAAAACCATGAAACTAGATAACCCCTTCAGAGTTAAGCCTGGACATCTTAGGTAAGAGATCAGAATTCAAAGCTGATACTTCCAATGGGAAACCAGTTAGAGATGGGAGGGACACAGAAAGCGTTGCCCAGCAAGAGAGCAAACAACTGAGGTTCTGGAGTGTTTTATTAAATATCATCCACTTTCTTAACAATAAATATGGTATGCAGAGTTCTAGGTCCTGAACAACATCCCTAGAAAAGTGGGGCAGGCATGCTCAACCCCTGGCCCACAGAGCCACATCATCTGGCCCATGGGACTCTCTACAGGTCTGGAAATTTGCCAGCATGGGAGTGGTGGGAATTTAACATTGCCACACTCCCCAGCCACCAAATTTCCAAGCCCCACACAGTGATCAGCCCCAGCCATGCCAGCCCCATGCAGAGGGCTCAGACCCCAGCCCTGTACAGATGGATTAGGCCCCAGTCAGGCCAGCCCTGCACAGCTGGATCAGGCCCACAAACCATATCCAGTCCATGGACCAACTTGGCACCATTCATCCAGCCCAAGCGTTAGGCACCAACGATCTAGTGGAGTGCTTTGATCAGAGTATCCTGCTTCCTGTACTGCTTACATTTTAACATTGAAACTTAAATACCATACATTCAATTAGTCTGCTATTTGCTAATGCAAGTATTGGTCCATAAAAACCCCTGAAGTGCGGATGGCCCCGAGATAAATGTTTCCAATAGGATTCAAGTTCCATTTTTAAACATGACCTAGGTGTCTAAACATCTTTAAGGCCCTACACCTAAGTCCCACTGAAACCAAAATGTGAGCAACAGCCCTTTCATTTGAGTATGAATGGGGGTGCCGTGCTTTGTTAATGAAAACTTGTACCCATGCTTTCCAGAAACTAATGTACAAGTGAAATAATGCATATATAATTAAGAACAGGTATCTAAACAATGACGGGTATCCAAAAGATATGTGCCAGATTTTGTTTTATTATAGGTAGTACCTCTCGACTCACATAAGCCATAGAATAAATGTAAAAGAGTCGCTGGACTTTTTAGCAGAAGTGCAAGAACCCAGCAGTCTTCATCTTGCCCCGGATTGTTCCAAGTAATCATTTGCTTTTTATTTCCATCTGCCATAATGTGTTGCAATTTATTGTTATCTAACTTTGAGAGCTGAATTATCCAGGTAATTCAGTGAAACAATTCTTTCTTTTTCTAATGTCCAGCCCAGTACATAGGATTACTGTTTGTTACAACAACATGGTGATACCATGTACCTCAAAACAATGCAACAAAAATATTTCATCATGTAAAGGAATATATTTGTGGCATCTAAAATCAGGAATTATTGAGAACACCACTGTATTAGTGTTCAGATTATATATAACATATAACAACACAGAGCATAACTATTGTATCTCTCAGTTTTTTGGTAGCATTATCAGAACAATAGTGGTCTCCTTTCCAAAACATGAGGCCCAGGCAATGTAACAACAATAAATTACATAAGTCTGCTGAAGGTAGGAAATGTGTATATTTTAGCAGGTTTAAAATGTCAGCGCAACATGTAACATATTTTTCATCATTTTAAAAAAAAAAAAAAAGGAAAAAGGACAAGGAATGTCACTAGTATTGTATGTTTATATGTACATATCTGAAAAGTCAAAGTTTTGAGGGAAAAAATATCAAATTTTTAATGACAAAGAAAAAAACCCTATTGTGCAAAAACTTTCTGTGGCTCTAATAATTTGGACTGGACCCAAAGCTTGCTGAAGTCAATGAGACATTCCCATTGCTTAAACACTGTAAAAGATAAACCAAAAAGCTGATCTTTTAGGGTGACAAGGTTCTTTGGGTGAATCTGATATCTTTTATTAGACCAACTTAAATAGTTGGAAAACAATTATTAAGCGAGCTTTCGGGTTCAAAAACCCTTTGTCAGGCTAAGGCTAATGATCTTTTAGGGTGAAAATCATCCATGTGACCACCAGAATGCACTCCTTAAATTTACAAAATAAGGCTTAATTGGAATTTAAGAGTGCAGAAGCTTTATGCTGGCTTCAGCTTCAAGGGTCGAATTCCACCCTTAATGAAATTACCCTGTGGAAACAGCTCATTCAAGGCACGTAATCAGTTCTTTGCACAAAATGTCCTTTTTCCTTTGTGTGTGCAAGGACAGCTTGATAGCTCCTGTAATTGTTCATGTAGCTTCTCCTCACTTTTTGTAAGAAACACAGATACATTAAAGTCAATAGACTCACCGATTTATAGCAGCAGGAGAAGATGCAGGTTGTCCAGGAATTGTTCTTGTAGACAGCATATTTTGCTTGGCTTTTGAAGAAGCACTGTGGGAAAATAAGGATAAAACATCAATGCCGAAATAATTACTTTATTATTAATTTTATTATTTGTACTAAACTGAGCTTGTGTGGGAGGCAGGACATTTCTGAGTAAATACATTGCCATTATGCAAATATTAGAATAGAAATTAACATTTAAAATACAATGGGCCTCCTTAGGCAGCTGAATTAGTTTCTTCTTCATTAACTGAATTAACTGTATTAGAGAAGCAGAATCACAATGGTATTATAGAGACACACAAATGAAAGAAACCTTGGTACTACTTTTTACATATGGCTCAACAGTTTTAAAAGGGTTATTGTCATGGGCTTTGTGATTTCAAAAGTACATGGATTTGTGCTCAGACTACAACTAGGACACTGAAAAAATAGTTCATGCCCATTGCAATCTGCAGTTCCATCAAAACTGAAAACACTTGGCACAGCTGGATTACTTTTACTAGAATTTTATTTTGGAAGACAGGGGGGAAATACAATTCTGTCAAGTACAAAATGTCCTGTTTTTGATGTTGGCAGAAGGTTTCAGAATGAAACATTTTAGTTTTTCAGCTTGAAATTATTTTTATGCTATTTTTTACTGCATATGATAATTGTGTACAAAATAAAGTATTTCAAAAGTTCAATGACTGGAAATGGCGGGGGGGGGGGGGAATGTCAGAATTCCTCTTTGTGGAAACCATAGTCATTTGTCAATTTTATCTCTATTTGGAACAAAGACAAGTTTCAAAATCTTGAAATCCTTTGTGAAACTGAATTCCTGTCCCGCAGAGAGCTGTAGTTGCTAGTGGGAGACCTGAGTAAAACTTGGAGATGACTTAATAGAAGTTTGAGTTCATGAAGTGCTGAACTTCCACTACGGATAAAGACTTTGTAAGGTGCCTCCTGCCGTTGCCAAACTAGGACACCTTTCACTTCCCAAGATCTTGTTTCCCATCCCTCCCTGCAAACACAGGGGTTGTTCTCTAGTACTGGATACAGAGTTTTCCCATGTAGTGCTTGGTTGGAGGGAATTTGTACAGATGCTGCCATTCTCTATGACAGCTGGAACAGCAGCTGTTAGGGGTGTCATGAAGGACCTGACCAAGGGTTAGGGGTATAATATTTTGCACTGTTGCCAACTCTTTCAGTTCTATCACAGCTTGCACAAGATCTTGGGGGGAAAGGGTTACCCTTAAAGTGTCAGACATGGACGTCAATTTTCAGTAGAAACGGTGTTTCATGTATAACTGCTTTTTCTAACCTCAGTGATTGCAGAAAAATGAGATCACCCATATATAGTGGTTCATATATGAACCACATGATTTCAGATAGCCATGATCATGTGGTTCAGATATGAACCACATGATTTCTAAGACAATGTTTCAGGCTGCAGGGACCAAGATTTTCTGATACTCTGGGTTGGCAATACTGGCTTGGGATCCTCCTGTTTACTGTACAGCTGATTTATTAAGCAGCATACATGACCCGTGTCACTTCTGCAATGTGAAGATAAAATGTAAGCTAGTAACCTCTTGACAATCAACACTATACAAGAAAATGCTACCTGAATATGAAGTATTCATGATTATTACTGTATAAAACTGGAGCTCTCTTTTTAAAAGAAGCATTTTCTTCTATCTGCATAATGTCCATTATATGCCCTGAACGTGATATTTTTCAGATGATTTACTTATACTTATGGCTCCCTTTATGCAGGGAAAGCTAGTGAATGGCTATTCATCATGCTTTTCCTAGGATTTGTAAAGCTATCTCCTATATGGTATATTTAAAACGACGTTAATTTATAGGCTCTCAATACTATAGGAGTAAAGGAATAGACTTTCCATCCTGCTGGAGGGAGGAGGCTGTTCCAGAAAATTTAAAACAGTTGGTTCCTTTAATGCAAAGCCAATTTAAATCACTCTTGGGCTCTTGGCTGGCTAAAAGTACACCTAAGTGCCCATTACACCTCTCTTGAACCCATCAGAATTCTGGCCCTACTGCTTATCTTTATGCGTAATAAGTAATTGCACCAGTAAACCCATCATTAAGCACAGTGTCGTATTTTGCAGCCTATGGCAGGAGGGTGAAAAATCAGGGTCCTTGTTTGATGTCAAATGCACTTTACGTCTTGCATCTTAAAATAACATTTTTCAAGAAAATCATTTCCTTCCCTTGGCAATCTGCCTGATCTGTGGAGGGCAAAAAAAAATACAAGCACAGTGGGAAAATGAGTTGTGCCATCTCTAAAATGATGGAATGCAACTATAAGCTTGTGTTCAATTCCAGCCCATCTCCTCCCACCACCTCCAACTGTGTTGCATGAAGTATATATAAAGAAAAAAATAATAGGAAACACAAAGACAGGCAGGCAATAAATAATTAAAGGACTTCTTTACTTGTTTTGGGGTGTCCTGCAAGCTCTCTCAGAGTTCTTGCATCATCTGACCTTTGTAGATCATAGGAAGTGCTTAATGGGAGTTGGAGCAACACTAAAATATAACTCTAAGGCTAGGGACAGAAATTACACACAAATCCATATAAGTGATCAGACACCAGTTCAAATCTGTAACACAACAGGTAAGGGTTTTTAACCTGTGAGGTCCATAGCCTGTGAGACGAGACATCCAAATAGAAAATTATCAGGGTTCCTTCTGATCTTAAAACCTAAAACCATGAGTGAACAGGTTTCAGTCCCCCTTTCCTCTATGCATAGATGGAGAAAGGGTTCCAACAGCTGCAGTGACCAGAGATCACAAGTGAATCTATTCAAAAGTCAGCCAGCTAGCACGTAGTGACTAATTAACTCTTGGAGGTAATTAGCCGTGTCAGTATGAAGTCAGAAGGCATCATAGATGTGCACCTTGCAGCCTACCCGAACAAGACTAACTACATAAGAAAGCTTATGTTTTCTATAGGCAGACAAGGTTCTTTGGATGAATCTGATATCTTTTATTAGACCAGTTTAAATAGCTGGAAAAAAAAATTTTAAGCAAGCTTTCAGGTTCAAAAACCCTTCATCAGGCTGAGGAAGTTTCAGCAGTTGGGGTGTGCTCTTCTTGGATGGAATGAGAAGTAAAGAAGCCAGAGGCTGGTCTGCATACAAGACAGGCAGCCAGTGAAGATGTAGATTGAGGAGTCAATGGGCAAGAGATAGGCTGGGTAGGGGGGTCTTTGTTTTCTATAGATCTTAGGTAGTCTATGAAGTTCCTATCTATCCTACCTTCTGATCGATTCACTGTATCAGTACATTTCCTTCATCTTGTACTCTGTACTTGCCCTGCTTTGCACAGTTTCTAGATCTCTGTACACCTTCTATTACTCCTTTCCCTAACCATCAACTTCTGTTTTAATTACCTTTTTTGTAGCCTTTTGCTTTCACTCTTGCTCCTCTCTCACATTTAAACTGGCTCCTGACCACAAAGAAGGCATCAGATCAGATTCTGTTGTTATACTTAAGCCACACTGTGGAGTCCGAAACTTTTTAAGTACACTCCAGTCAAAATGTTCTCTCTTTGCTTAGGCTGTGGCAGGGGTCATGAAACAGAAGGACCTGGATGGTCTATACCAACAGCTAGAGTAGAAGTACAAAACCCAGAAGCCAAAGACCAGAACCAAAATACAAACAGAGAGGCTTGGAGAAGCAGCCTTCAAACAAATGTGGGTGCTGCCCTATAAATCAGCACACAGCAACCCACTCACCACAGCTAATCCCACAGGGTGAGCCCACCCATGGCTACAAAGACTAGTTGAAAGGGCTTGCTCATCATCATCAGGCAACTCCTTACTGGCCTCATCTGGGGAGAATTCCAGACCTACCTGGCTGCTAATTAGCTCTTCAACCCTTATCATGGGATCAGAATTTGTCCCTGTTGACATACATGACTAAACTATGCTTATTCTTGTGTAGTATTCACAGTCTACTCTCATACGCATCCAAGGAAGTTAGGAAAAGTTGAAGTGACTGGGCTCAGTGCTATGGGAGCCAGAGGAATATAAGAATGAAATCCTGAGTTTATTCCACTGATTGCATTTATCCCTAAGCCTGTACATGACAAAACAACTATAAAAGGAGGGGGGAGGGGACCAAAAACAAATGGGATGTAAATGAGGCCAAAAACAGAGCTATACATACTTCTCCAATGAGTGATCTCTGCTGAGTGTCACAGTGCAAAGAAGAGTCCTGAGGATCAATTATGCAGAGGTGAAATTTCACTTGCATCAATCTCACCTTGTCCTTAACTTTTCTCCCTCTCATTTAAACAATGATCCCAAGAGACCAGCACCTGGGGAAGACTAAACTTCATATAGCAAATAGATTTGAAATAACTGCAAGGCCAAAAATCAGTCTGACCACACAAAGCAAGCAAGCACCTTGACAAGTGGGAAATCTGCACTGTGCAACTTACCAAAATTTTTTTTTTCCTCACAGAAGGAAAGGTGGACTTTTATCATATGTTTGCCAACTTGCTGATCTGCTACCTAGACTACAACTCACTGAAGATGTATTTCCCATCTTTATTTCATGTATCCACACATCATGAGACAGTGACAATCTTAACAAGCTGTCTACATGCATCTTTAGTTTCCAGTTAAACTATAAAATGTGTCTAATAAATGTATTTCAGAAGATAGGATGAAATCAAAAGTTCTAATTAAGCATTCACATGTTCCATTTTCATCTCATATCATTTCAGTGTCCCTAAATCACACTATTTTATTGAAAGTCTCATGGTATTAATTTTTTAAGCTCCTGCTCCTGAAATTATTGTGTGACAATTTCAGGCTTATTCTAAAAGAAGGGTAACTGTCACAGTTGTATAGAAAAACTTGCAAATGTGAACTCTAGAAGCTCAGAAATCAGAAGGCAAATAACAGTCCAGCACTTACTAATGCTTAGACTTTTTTTTTTATTTGGCTCATTGTTTGTTCTTAAAACTTGGGATTTAAATCTTTGAATCGTGTTCCCAAGGATTTTCTAGTGGTGGATTTAAAAACTTGACATTTCACAACCAAAAAGAAATTTGAAAAAATAACTCAACAAAAATGGTTGAGTATTTTTTTAGGCAGCTCTAACTAAAGACCCACAATCCTGCTGTATAAATGACATTATGGGCAGATGTATCCTATCCCAGGATTCTAAGATTCTTGTTTCTGGTCCTGGCTGTATATATGATTTTTCTTTTGTTCATCATTGTCATTGTTACCTAGCTATCATATTCCTCCCCATAGGTGTCTGCATTTCAGAACTTGGTTTAGTGACTTCTACATCTATTCCAGAGAAGTATTTTGTGACAGCAGTCTCTTCACAGCATCTAACAAAGTAAGCCCACTGCTTACATGAGCTTATGCTATGCATCTCTGATTTAGATAGTCTGCGGTGCAAATCTATTCAGCCTTCTGCCCGACTTCAGATTAACACACCTAACTACCTCTTTCTTGAGAATCTTTGTTATAAAAGGAATGATGTATCAGTAGATAGCCCAGTGGTAATGCTTATAAAAATATTTTAAGGGGGCAGACCTTGAGCACATATTACTGCTAAGATTTCTAGATGTCTTGTGTCTAGTTGTTAATGGCCAAAAGTGACAATATCATGATGAATTATCTGGATTTGAATATCCTGTTGTAGTAACCCTCATTTAGTCAGTCCAGCCCTGTGATATAGCGTAAAAATCCAAAACTGAAACAAACTAGAAACAAAGTGAAACTGACTAGTGGTTTCTTTGTCAACGAACATGAAAAGGTAAGTAAATACCATTTGTAGTGGGGAGAAAGTTAAATAAAAAATTATTTCCATTTTAAATAAGTCCACAGTATTGGAAAACCGCAACTGAATTTTATTTAGATTTAGATGATACACATGGTACCCCCACACACACATGTATATGCATATATGGTCTGATACCTTTTCAACTGAGAGGATTGCTTTCACTGAAATACCATATTGCTAAACAAATGTATATTGTTTACTAGGGTTAGTCTCCACATGAGAGTGCTGTAATCCCATGGGAGATGATTACTGGGAAGGATAGTAAGGATTCAGGTTTATAAAACATAATTATGTGGGAAACGTTTTCAATGCAATGTTCCCACAAGGAGATGAGCAGAGATTATACGTACATTTGTTATTTATCTTTAATTTCCCCCAATACCAGGCTTATTAACTGCATATGCAATTTCCTGCTATCTATATATTTGCCATTTTTAGTACAACTGAGAAAACAGAGAGGTCATTTGCTTCTGTTCCAGGAGATACTGGAAATGTCCTAGCTATTAAGTAGAATCCTGTGTATTTTCTTGCTGAGACTAATTGAAATAGACTTAGGCTTAACCTGCAAATAGTCACAAATGAAAGCAAAAAAGAAGCATAAATTTATAGCAGTTAGACTGACAGTCTAAATTGTTTCCTCTAATGCGTAATTAGTACAGTTCATACATTCCACATATGTGCTCTCTAACCTCCTTACCAGTAGCCTTGTCAACCACTGTATATTAACTTCACTTACTTTCAGGCTGCAGTGAGGCATTGTATACCCATATCTATGCCAGCATTCCTATAGCTTAACAAGCCAAACTGCAGATCCAGCCGACATGTAAAAACTGGTTTCAGAGGAACATTGCTATATTTTTACACTGGAATTTTGTCCAAGTTATCCTCACACAACCCTCAGCCTGCTTATCCTTCAATTGCCCCTCATTTCAGTTCCAAAGTTAACTTCATTGCCCACAAATATGGTGTCCCTCATTTTTCTTACTGAAAATTAAGCAGGAAAAAGAAAGAATTGTGAAACAGAGGTCATAGAAAGTTGCTCGTGTTGTAGGGGAGATTTTTAAAAGAGCTCAGGGGCAGATTTTTCAAGCACTCAGCACCCACGTGCTAAGCCTGACCCTGCAAAAGAGCCTGATCCTGCAAACAGTAAGATGGGAAGCGTTAATTGTACACTACAGTGGCTTTTGTATAAGCAGATGTTCCAAATTGTTCATCACAAGTTAACATACACTCAGGGACAGGTCTAAAGTATCACAGGATGATGCTAACTGGATGTATCTACACATGTCCCTAAGGCACCATTGTTACTGCACTGTCATTTACTACTTCCTTTGGGAAGTACTAAATGATGGTGCAGTAACAGCCCATACTACACCATGCTGGTGGTGCATAGTTATTTTTAGCCCCTACGTCGCCTACAAGGGAGCACATTGCTACGGCAATGTAGCTGCATCATCATGGTTTGTGTCCACAGATGTTATGTCACCATAGTGCATTGTTACTGCAATGTAGCATCACATGTAAATGCACCCAGAGGAGTTCTTTTGCAACCCCTGCCATACCCAGTACATATTAGAATCTAAGGATATGAGCCAGGGTCTCTGTAGATCCAGATTTGAATGAACTAGTCATTTCAGGGGCTTCTGACTCCACTATAATACCTAGACAACTACAAAGCCTTAGGCAGCTCAGAATCCTTTGTACCATAGTACAGATTTATAACAGTTTTTGTATTTCTATACAAGACTCTCTGAGAGTATCTCAAAGACCTTCACAAAGGGCATGTCTACACAAGAGAGTTAAGGCGCAGAAGATTAATTCCACTGCGCATTAGTGTGGCAGGCAAAGCCCATGCTAATATGCTAATGTGCAGTAGATTCAGCCTAATGCGCAATAGCGTCACAAGAAAACATTCCTCTGCACTAATGCGCAGTAGCACCAATTACGGTGCATTAAGTTAGTACCTGTCATTACAGGTACTAAACTTAATATGCCATAATTATGGTGCATTAGTGAATGTGTAAACACACACAAAGATCCATTAATTCTGCTTATGCTCTTATAGTTACACTAAGGCCCCTGATACATATTACATGATCCTGGGATTCCCCTGCACTAGCAATAAAGTGCAATGGGGTCTGATGCTGAATCCCACAGTCATACCTCCTGCCCTGCACATGTGACATGACAGGAAGTACCATTGTGGGGATCCCATATCAGATCCCATCACACCTTTACTTGCATGTTTGCCAGGGTCCTAAGTGACTCATCTGTTATGAAAACACAGTGAAGCACAACATGCACATATCTAATGTTAAGAAAACTTAAACCAACAAGGTGATCATTGCACTTGAAGAGCCTGATCCTGCAAACAGTAAGATGAGAAAAGTTAATTGTGTACTTCAGTGTCTTTTGTACTGGATCCTAAAAACAATTGTTGGCTTATTAGCATAGAAGCTTGTGGCAGGGCACTGTGTGTGCCTGCCACTTTAAGGGCCTGGAGCTGGCAGCCGGCAGGTGCCTGATGAGGGCGGCCATTTTGGATCTGGGACTGCACATATAAACAAGGCAGCTCTGCTGCTAAGGGCTAGTCAACAGTGCTGTGTGGCTGTTGGTATCACCTGATGGTAAGGGAGGAGCTGTAGGGGGTGGTTTGGAGGCTCCTGGTCCTGGGCATGACCTAAAACTGCACCCTGCTGGGAGTGGGTGGCCTGGTGGGACTCCCAGTGGTGTGGGAGACCCCAGGAAATGCCAGGCCAGTGACCACCCCGGTGAAAGGTGGGTTGGGGCACCTTAACCCCTAGCCCCCACAACTGGGTGGGTTACCCCTTTGTTGGAGGGTTGGGAAGGTGGACCCCATGGAAAAGAGTAAGGGCCATTGACTCAGGGCCTGTCTGAACTTCCCCTGACTGGCCCATGCTGGGGTCAGGACCAGAAGGGCTGGGGGCCCACCGTGAGGAATGCCCAAGAGCTGAGGGCCTGGGGTCCCGACTGGCCTGGAGGTGAGGCCAGGGCTAGTAGCTGAAGGTCCTGGTGTGGGGATCGCACCTAAAGGGGAAGCAGTTCAGGGAGCTATGCTGCCCGGTATGATTGCGGAAGAGTCCACCTGAGGGGAGGAATCCAGGTGGGGTTCAATAGTAGGATTCTGGGGCCCAGGGCAAGGGGCCAGTGATTATGAGAACATAGATGCCATCTGTGAAGCTTGGGCTGTGGTGTAGGGGAGGAAAGGAGCTGCAGATAGTGCCTCCTGGCATTGGGGCAGGAAATGGGCAGCCTCTCGCTTAATTACCATTTATTAAATAATTAACATCAAGGCATGGCGGGCGAGAATGCGGGTGGTTGGCCCAGGAACAGGTGGGCAGGCCACTCTGAGAATGGCCCCGAGCAGGGCCCCTGTTACAAAGCTGTAAACAGTATTTATTACAGTTAAAGCACTGTAGCAGGGTTGGGGAGCTCTCGGTTCAGTTACCAGTTCTGCTGTAGACTTCCTAGCTGACCTCGGGCAATTCTCTCTGTGCCAAAGTGGGGCTTATTCTATACTACTTTTCCCAGTCCTTTGTCTTGTCTGTCTTGTCTACTTAAACTTTCAGTTCTTCAAGGATCAACTGCCTTCCACCATGCATTTTATAAAGCACATAGCACACTGGGACCCTGATCTTGGGTGGGTCAACAAGATGCTACTGTGTCGCAGGGCACCTCGGTACCCCTGCTCCTAAGAGAGGAGAAACTGCCAGGGAGAGAGCCCTGGCAGAACCAAGTGAGCACAGCTGCGGGTTGCCGGAGCAACTAAGCGGAGCCAGCTGCCTGTAGGGGGCAGGGCCTGGCCCTTATAAAGCTCAGGGCTGAGGCCAGGCTGGCGATTCTCTGCCAGCAGCCTGGGAGGTAGGAGCTCTGAGAGTGAGGATGTGGCAAGTACAGCTCATGATAGCCCTGGAGGCTTGAGCTATGATGAGGAGTTATGGCCAGGCGGCTTGCATTTGTGTTACAGCCTAGGGGCTTGTGGTTTTGCTTTGTGTTTGTATTATTACACCCGGAGGCTTGGGCGAGGCTGTAGGGGTTGGAGGAGGCCTCAATCACAGGGACCCCAGAGAGTGTGGGGTGCCCTAGCGCCAGGAGGGCGCATTATTGTTCATAGCGCCAGGGAAGGCGCAGCTCGCACGCCAGTGTATGAGCAGCTGGCGGCGAGGAGCGCGGCCAGTAGGTCGCGGGCACAACCTGTAGGTTGCAGACGGGGACCTAGACCCCGGATTGTGTGTGGGGGAACATAGCCCCTGTATAGCGCCAGGAAAGGCGCAGCTCGCACGCCACTGCGCGAGCAGCGGGCGACGAGGAGCGCGGCCAGTGGGTCGCGGGCGCAGCCCGTAGGTTGCGAACGGGGACCGAGACCCCGGATTGCGTGTGGGGGAACATAGCCCCCGGCCCCAGGAAAGGGGCGGTATTACTGAGGAGCCCAGTGTGGGCGCGGCGAGCCCCCAGAGAGGGGGAACGCCCTTGTACGTTATTGAGTAGCCCAGTGTGGGCGCACGGGCATAGCGAGCCCGGCCTCAGGCTGGTGCGGCAATCCCCCTCAGACCGAGGCAGGGCGCTGCGGTTGCCCCTGAGAAGACAGGGAGTAGCAGCGCGTGGAGCCAGAGTCAGGGAGGGTGTCCGTGCAGTTGGCCCATAGGACCGGAGGCCCGCTAGAGAGTCCCGAAGCGGAACCACACCGGCAGGGGAGGCCAAGAGTGGGCCAGACGAGAGTCCCAGCAAGAGGCTGGGCATGAGAGAGGGAGCCCAGGGTGGGCCACAGTAGAGAGACAGACCAGACAAGGTCCTTTACATCTGCGCGGCTTGGGGCGTGGTATTAGGGGCTGGTAGGAGCCACGCATAGCCCATAAGGCTGGGGCACTTGGGTAGCGCCATTGTACGGGGAGACCCACGAGGGGTCCAGGAGCTGACAGGCCCGAGGAAACACAAGGCAGCCTCCCTACTACATATTCGATCAAGACGTGGCGGGCGAGAACGGAGGGTGCCCTCGGGCCGGAGTAGCGCGGTGAGAGGGCCTCAAGGAGATCACGGCCCTCCGCGAGGACCCCGCCGTGACATACTGTAATACACATAAATAACAGCAAGCCATTTTAATTTTGTTAGTTCTTCATTTGTTAAATTGGACCATAATACTGGGAAAAAATATAAAAAATCCAATTTGCTGCTTACATATCCATGAAGAAGTTATTTCCATTGCAAAAGAGCACTTACAGCATGGCAGTACATTTACTGCTGACTTCTAATCACTTTCCGTAGGCAACATCTTCAGAGAGAGCTTGTCACTTCTTCAGTTAGCGAGTTCAAAAGGTATACTGGATTAAAATATACACCATTCTTCCCTTTATGTACATATTTAATTTAAGGTTGGATTTGTAGAGCACACTCCCAGTACTTCAATATAGTTATAATACAGCAAAAATCTCTTTTCTATAGAATTTTTAAACCAACCTAGAAAATTGTGCAGCAGGTGTAGGAGTCTCTATGAAATTGTGCTGGACAAGTTTGAAAACCTTGTGCTAAGGAGTTCACTCTGCAGGGTTTCGGAGCAATTTCTAGAGAACCCTCTTAAGTCACAGAAAAGCACAGTGTGTATATCTTCTCTGGACTGTGAACATACAGTGGCTGCTGTCTCTGTAGATAGGCAGAAATGCAAAGGCAGTGGCATTTCATAGCTGCATACCCCACCTCAAAGATCCAAGAAACCTGTCACTAATGAAATTTTCCTCTTAAACAAAACCCCTCCATTTCTGCAGCCAAACAGGCGGCATGATGATGTGCCCAAAATTAGTGGTTTGACAGATTATGCAACTTTTTATGCCTCAAGTGTTCTACTAAAAGTAATTTTTGTTCTCTTTTGATGAACATCTGTATTCATTTTCCAGCATTCCTCAAACTCAGCCTGCTCCAGTCATTTCTACTGATTTCTTTACAGATTGTTCTATGCCATCGGCATCTCTAAAATGAGTCAGGTTAACATCTGGTAAATGGCTTTAACCTTTGCCTTTATTCTGGTTTCTCATGAGATATTAGTGAGGAAAAGAAATGCAATTCAGCTATATGATGCAAGGTAAGATGATGTTAATATCTATTTGTTCATGAAGAGTTTTCAGTGGTTAATAACACCTAGGCTCCAATTAGTAGATTGGGATCACAACATGCTAGCCAGCATAAATCCTTGTAACAGGGAGACATTTCCTATACTGAGGAGTTTATTAATTGTAGGTATCTGTGGTGTAGAATGTGGCAAGTTTTTAAGAGCAGGCTGCAAAACCATATGACTAGATCCTTACAGATAAGTCACCACATCTCCATTGATTTGAAGTATACTGACTGATGAACGGGGATCCTGGTTTTCTCTGATTTTTTTTAAAAAATCCCCAATTTTCCGTTTAAAAAAAAAAAGTAACCCCAAATCCACATTTCTAACTGAAAATTGGAGATTTCTTTTAAATCAGAGAAAACCAGGCTTCCTGCTGATGCAATTCAACAATCTAGTGCCATATGATTACAGCAAGAAACAAAGTGTACACAAGTGATTTAGACTTACTTAAGGGTTTAGGCTTATAGAATGCTATTTGAGATGGAATTTATCCAGAAGCAGGTTAACACCTAAAGCACTGCATGCAGTTATCTCCATAATCGATTTTAAAATAGGATCCCCACATTTAAGAAATATGATGGAGATCCAGCAAAGAGAATATCGGAGGGCTGCACTAAAGCCCTGGCACAACCATACTGCTCAGTGTACTTCGGCTCAAGCTCACTATATCCACTACAGACACAGCCATGATTGGGGGCCATGACTGTGTATCCCAACACAATATTACACCATTGTAAGTGATTTTTGTGTGGCTCTCTGAATCAATACATTCTGCATTTCCCTTTTCACATTCCTGGATCCTTGAAAGATCCCAGCTGTAAACCAATATAACAAAGTCCTGATATAAATAGCGCATTTCCTGCTGCTATTTTAACCCTTTGCATAGTAATAAATCTTCTCATCTAGCTTCTATCCCTGCGCTATCTCCATTCTCATTCCACCTCTCAAATTACCTGTTTCCCCCCTGAGTCTTCTCTGGCCAGATACTGTTCTGTTACTAAACAGCTTTGACCTACATCACCTCCCCCTGGGGCAGTTGGCACAGTTGCTACTGCTAAAATTGCTCTTGCTATACATTTCTTAACTGCAGCAATCCCAGCTGCTCATGAGGGTTCCCTTTGTCCACCCCCTCCTCTCACTGCTGCAGTCCTGCTTACCTACAATGGCACCCCTAGTACCACTTGGCCTTCTAGGCCTGTTTGTTGAAACCATGGAAGAAACCATGCCTTTGCATGAGGATGAGCAGGATAAGAGCTCCAGTGAGACTCCAGACTCCATTAGAGTCACAGGAGGTACCTAGATTTGGCTCAAGAGCCATCAGTTGCATGTCACTGATATTGAGAACTCACCTTCTGCACTGGGGAACCCCTCTTGGTCCTGCCATTTATTCATTCTTCCCCACCCCCCTTCTGTTGAAGTCAGTGAACAGCTAGGGCCCAACAAATGCAGAATCAACTCAGCCACACTCTGAAGCAAGAGGCTGGGAACAGAGCCATCCCCCTCCTTACTGCACAACAGCACCAAGCTCCTTGAGTTACTCAGCCACTTGGCTGCTCTCTGAGGCAGAAATAGAAATCCATTTGTATTATTTGTCTGCAAATCAAAAATCCTTATAATCCCATTCCGAATTATTCTTCTGGATGACACATCCTGAGAGTCAAATCAGGTAAACTGAAGCCAAAAAAGCCCATCAGGAACATTTGTCCACATGTGTTTTCATTCCCACGCTAAAGAAAGCTCAGTCAATTTCCTGATGCACTTTCTGTTTCTTCTCAATGTGACTGAAAATGAAATTAGTCACTTTATTCCACTGCAAATATGTGATCCAGTTACGGTATGGACTGGTGTTTACTTTAGCAAGTGAATCAGAGCAACAGCCTAATCCTTTAGTACCTCCATCAATATTTTTCATGTCAGAGCAAAGAATGATTCCATAGACTATTTTTTACCTCTGCATGAGTAAATATAAGTGCACATGACGTCCTGTTCCAATCAGGTCAGAGCCACATGACTCTGAGATATAATATTGCTCCTTTGAGTAGACCCTGTTCCAATTTTATCCTAAGAAAAATGAAAGAAATGTTCAAAAGAGAAAATGATGATAGTTTTTATTATTTGTATGACAGTAACATATGGAGGCTCCAGTCCTGGTTATACTTAACTCTAAGCATCCACTTGAGCTTTTTCTAATCAAGACTGCATTTATGCATGTGATCGATTTCCATATGCTTAATACACCTAAATCTTTATCTGATTGGGGGTTTATAATGGACAGGTTTGAAGTGATCAAAAAAAAGTCACGGCATTCTCAATTTTCCCTCTTTTTCTATTCTCCCTATTCTCTATTTTCCTATTTTTTAAATATTTGTTGTTGATCCTCTCTCTGAAGATGAATGAGAAGTCATTGCACCCTGAACAAACAGATTTCTTCATTCTGAAAATGTCAAAACAAACCATTCTGACAATTTTTGCTAAAAAAATTCCCAACTAAGAAATTTTCCAAAATTCTTACTTTCCTGCAAATAGTTTCAATTTTCACAAAATGGCATTTTAGTTCTGTGTAATATATATATAAAATAAGACCAGTTCAACTCTCCATTTGGTTAAAGGGAATCATTGCAAACATTTCTCAAAATCAGGGGGAATTATTGGCCACCATATCTGTTCTTTATCTAATCCATTCTTTCAACAATGAAAAACAAGGTGAAACTCATTTTTGCTACTGCATATATTGACTTTTAAGCTTCAATGTATTAATTGAGGTACCAAAAATTACACAAGAAAACAACGTCACCAAGGCTGGAAATTCAGTTTAATCTATGGGGCAGTCTCTGTTGCTTTTCAAGTCAGTAGAAATTTTGGCACAAAGTTAAATCTTTGTAGATCAGACATGACATTTAAATGAAGTTCATTTAATTTAGATGAAGGGTCTTTTCCCTTATACCAAAGGAACATATTTTTTTTTTTAGTACTGATGTACCAAATTCAACCCTGAAAATAAGCCAGATAATTTTGCTTCCCCATATTCTTTCCTATCTTTCTCAGCAGTCACCCAATTAGCTACAAAAAAAGGAAGCAGTATCTGCCTATAGTATGACTTTTGTACATGGTTTATATCCAGGAGTACTGTTGTTAATCTCTGTGGAACAGACCCTGGGACTGTTACGTATGTTGTTATCCCATTAATAGACCCCATTGCTGTCAATAAGATTATTTGTGGAGTGAGCTACTATTCACTGTGAATATAGAAAGCAGAATCAAGCCCTATATGTGTGTGCAGGGAGAAAAGATAGTACAAGTTGTCAGCAAAGAACAGCAAAAGCAAAACAGTATCTCCTCCATTTCTAAGGTAATTTCTTTACAGCTGCATCTGGAAGGAAAGGAAAGGTTTGTAACTTAAGAGACCTTTGGCAGCCCAGGAGAGAAAATACTGCAGACTGGTAACAATAGGTTCCCCAAAAGCATCTATATAGTGGGCCCAATTCTGCTGTTAGTCATACCCCTATTACCTCTACACTTTTTTCAAGTCAGTGGAGAGACACACACACACACATATATATATACACACCCATTTCAACAAACAGGAATTTCATGTTCATAATGCAGGGAGACTTTTTCCCACCCCAGAATAGCTGTTAGCCTTAAAGTCGCGTGAGAGGCAGCAGATCATAGTTGAAATCCTGTTCCACAGAACGAGTAATTATTTCTACAGAGCAGAATGGCTCCAACGGGCAATGGCTGGAGCCCTATCCTGGGAATAACCAGTAGTCCAGCCACTGGGGGCTCTATGTAGGATCTGAGAGATTCTGTTTCAAGTTCTTGTCTGAATCAAAAAAACTTTCTCCATGGCCATCTCTACTTGGAACCTCTTCCCATCACTTCATCTCTTTGTTGCTCTGTCTGTTCACAAATCCCACCAAACAGTAGAGCTGTGTGAAATGGCACTGTTCCATTTTGACTTGTGTTTCGATGGAACAGCACTTTGTTTTGAATTTTGTTTTGATTCGAAACCGCTGTTCCATTTTGTTTTGTCTAAGCAGGTTTGCTGTTTCGACGGTTTTGACATTTCACCCATAGGCTATAATGGGGAAGCTCAAAACAGCCTATAACTTTGTCATTTCTGGCCTGATTTGGATGAAACATGCAAGAATGATGGCCCCTTCTGAGGGCATGAAGCCTGGCAAGTTTCAAGAAGATAGGTGCAGGGGTTTCAGGGAAACTGCACCTCAACATTTTGAAAGCAAAAAACTCACGTCATGTGTATGTGTTAATCCACAGTGGGATCAAACCTGCAGGGATGCTAGCCCCTGCTGAGGCCACAAAGCCTGCCATGTTTCAAGGAGATAAGTGCAGGGGTTTGGGGAAAACTGCACCTCAAGCTGTGGACAAGTGGAACTCGTGACATGGGCGACACTGTGTGTGTTAATGTGCAGCAGGGTGAAAGCTGCAGGGATGGTGGCCCCTGCTGAGGCCACAAAGCCTGCCAGCTGTCAAGGAGATTGGTGCAGGGGGGTTCTGGAGCCCTGCACCTCTGGCTGCTGACGGGCAACACTCATGACATGGGTGCTTGTGCAATGACTGTCTTGGGACACATGGGGGTGAAAACTGCAGGCCTCCTAGGCCCTGCTGCAGCCACGAAGCCTGCCAGCTGTCAAGGAGATAGGTGCAGGGGGAGTCTGGGTTCTGGGGCCCTGCACTGCTAGCTGCTGGCAGGCAACACTCATGACATCGGTGGGTGACAATATGTGTGTGTGTGTGTGTGTGTGTGTGTGTGTGTGTGTGTGTGTGTGTGTGTGTGTGTGTGTGTGTGTTGAGGTGCGCTCTCACTCAACTGACACCAAGGCAGAAAGTAGGGCAGTTCAAACAATGCTGCCTTTTCTGCAGTTTTTCCATCCCTCCCCCAGAGCACTGAGATTGGAAGGGACCTCAGGGAAGTATGACAGTCACTGGCCAGCTACACAGCTAATAATGAGAGTGCTCCTTCCCCACCCTTCCCCCTCTTCCCCTCCCCTCTCCTTACTTTAGTTTCTGTTTCCCTGAAGGCAAGCCCAGCTTGTCCTTCAAAACTCAAAATATTTTGAAAATTTCGAAACATTTCCACTTGCCTCGTTTTGTTTCGAGGCTGTTTCAAAGCTCTCTCTTTCGTTTCTATTTCACTGTTTCAAGCTTCGAACAGCGTCAAAAGGAAACTGCTGGTGAAATTTCGCACAGCCCTATCAAACAGTTCATTTCATCTCTCTCTGTGTTTAGTCGTGTGTGAAATGGGGATACCACCACCTACCTGCATCAAAGAAGCCACATTCATTTTCATAAGATGCTTCAAAATTTTCCAGCGTAGAAACTGAGTAGTGTTCCACTAACTTCAGCAGAGCTCTGCTGATTTACTTCACCTAAAGATCTGTGCCTTGGTGTTTTGCAGTGGTAAATCAAATAGCTACAGTACAACTCCCTTTCTTTTGTAAGTCTCTCTTTCTACCTACTCATGACATTTCATGTCATGCTCTTTTTCACTAATTGAAGCCCAAAAATAAATAAATCTGGGAAAGCCAAGGTCACTAGCATTAACACAGATTTGCTACCAGAATTTATCTTACTCTTATTTCACCTTTAATTTTAATATCTATGTGTTTAAGTTCTTCTACTGAACCTATGATTCTGGTATGTGGAAACCTAACGTTGAAAAAAGCGCTATGGTTTTTTTAAATGACAGTTTTTCAGAACCAGGATTCATCTAGTTCTTGCAGGGAAGGTTAGCTGCTCCACTTCCTTTAACAGCAGACTGGAGAATTAGCACCTTTGTTTCTCAGGACAAAGGTCCATTAAATAATATATAGACCATCTGCAGGACTCAGATTTCCCCAAGACATCTCAGCTCCCACAATTGACTTTCATGTGATCTTATTTACATGATCACAGCTGGGAATTTCCAAGAAGCCTGAGCGGATTAGGTAGCCAGTTCCCACTGCAGGCCTAACTCCCTTAGCTTCCACTGAAAACTCACAGCCCACCATAAAAAATGACTTCATGACAAATCAAAAGTATGGATGAGATAAAAGAGAAGCCAGTGGATGAGTGTGTTCGAAAGGCAATTCTTCTGAAATACCAGAAGCTGCCCACTGAGTGATTTCAGCACATGTACAAATGCACAATGATACAGAGGTTAAGCAGAAACAAGACTTTTACTGAGTAACATGAGGATACACATGACAGTTCTTACTCAGGTGACCCAGTGAGTAATTTTAGAAAGGCATTAAAAAGTGACACTATTGTGTAATTTTCAAAATTACCTGTTTTGAGGAATACTCACAGCTCAGGAAAAGGCCATTTGGTGGTAAAGCTCCCCAAGGTTTTAAAAAATAGCACAACTTGTTCACAAACACAGTTCCTGGTGCATTCACATGCTGATTAACCATCTGATTTGTTAGACATTTAATTCTGACAGCTGCTTTGCAAAATGTAAATGTGCACATTAAAAACTCGTAAAAACATTTATGGACATTATTACACATCACATACTGTATGCAACAGGGGAAAAACCCAACAGTATAAGATTGTTACTGTCTCCAAGTAAAAAGTATTATTAGAACAACTGGAACATTTCCAGTTCTCCAGACGATTCAGTTCCCACTACTAGCAGGATCTCACTCCTTTTAGAATCAAGAAGGAAACATGCATACCACAATAACAGAAGAATACACACGCCTAAATGCTACGAGGTTGGTTTTGCTATCCAGAAATTGGATAACAAAAATCAGCAGGATCAACTAAGTCTTCATCCTACCTGTATAAATACAGTTTAATGCAGTTTTTTTGTTTAGGGGTCTTTAAAATGGTGATAGTGTCCACCTTGCTCTGCATGCATACAAGTTGCCATAACAGTTCTAAGAGCAGTGTTTAACTATAATGCCCTTGGGCAGATTTCACCCAGACTCACTCTCCATGACTTTTCTGTGTCCTTCAATGCCAGACCTTGTTAGGGAGGTGTACAAAGAGTAAAGGAATCTCCTTTCTGTTATTATATATTTCATGCATCAAAGCAAAACAGCTGTAAAATACCACTATTAGACTCCCTTTTTGCAGTCACATTGCCCAGGAGTAAATGACTACACCAAGTGACAGGCAATAAAGAACTAAGCCCAGTAGTGTTTTAAGTAAAGCATAGGAGTCACCATCATTTAGTGCTTTCATATTCTCCCAGTTGCAATGGTTCACCTCACATCACTGATTGACTGTAATGGTATCTGCGATCTCATGGACACAGAGTCACCCTAGCCTTCGATGCAGAATGGCTGGTCCCGGGTGTTTCACATCATAGACCAATTATCTAATTTTGCATAGTCACTGCTGGGTGGTTTCTTTTGCAGTGAATGATCAATCCTTTTTGTCTTGATCTACTCAAGATCAGGATGACAAGCTTATTGCAATCTTGCAAACAACAGAGGTTAACATATCCTGCTGGGCATATTTAATGCTGCTTCTTCCACTGTGGTCACAAGTGATTAGTTTGCTGTAATATCTGGATCCACCCAACATTGTCCACAGTTTGTCATTGTCTTTAGCTTTCATAAATTAATGGTTTACATTGCGCAAAGATCTGTTAATATAAGAAAAAGTCTAAGTTATAGTTTTACTAAACAAGGACCGAGTAAAACGGGCAGGGGAATCCCAATATGCTTTCAATGAACATTGATTTTCACATTTTTGATCTTTTCTTCTTCCTTTCTTATCCTACATAAGAATCAACCTAAGGATGTCATTCATCCTGAGACATAACAAGAATTTAAGGGATGATACTGAGAGTCTGTCATTTTCTTATATATTAAAATAAAGCCTGAAAGACGCAACTGAGGTCAAGAAGCCATTGTGCTGATCACTTTACAGATGCATAGTAAGAGGTAGGTTTAAGGCCCCATTGTTCTGGGCACAGTTTAAATACAATTGCCCTCTTATTAAAATAGTCACTGAGTATGCTTCTTTTCTGTATCCAGTATTATCCAGCACTCACTCTCTATGCAGCACTATCACATTTTAAAGAACCCCTAAACAAAAAACTGCATTAAAGTGTATATGAGTAGATTGAAGACTTCTTAGTTGTTCCTGCTGATTTTTGCTATCCAACATCTGGATAGAGATTCAGATTTTGTTTCCTCTTAGGGCACCATTTTTTTACCATTTGCAGTGATCCAGATTTTCCAAGTTGGGGCTATGAAGTTGACCTTCAACAAAGTGAGGGCTTTAAAAAAATACTACACCCTACACTGCATCCAAGAGTCAGTTAAAACAATGTCAGGTAGCTCAGATAGAGATAAAAAACTGCTATTGCTGTGAGAATACCCATCTCCTTTTTCTCACGTCCTCTGATTTTATCTCACGACCAAAAATCACAAGTCGTTCAAGAAACAACGCACTTAGCTGTGCCCATCTCTTGTGATGACATTGCACTACAAAGCTAATAAAATACAGTCCTAAAATGTGCGAGATCATATTTCAAAGGACCAATGCCCCTGTTCCTCACACCTGTTATTCACGTGAAGCCAGATCCTAGGACTCTAATTCAGTTATTACTCAATGTCAGTGAGAGATGAAGCAAATGGTCTTTTGCCTCAGCAATGCAGAGTAATGATGGCATCTGCCCTGTTGGGCTCACTGTTTTAAAATTCCCAAGGGCCAGATACTTGAGAATGAGGCAAAGCCTGACTACATGGGATTGCTGCAGGGAAGCCAGGCTGGATTTGGGAGTGGGGGGAGAATTGTTCACTCTAATACTCAACAAGGTGTCAGACTCCTATGTACCACTGGGAGCACAAGGTTTACCTGAGTTCCCAGGCACTGATGTACTAGAACACAGCAGCATTAATAAAGCCAAATTCCCTCTCTCTAACTTTCCCTCGCTCTTAACATTTAAATTCTGTTCTCAATATCCCAAGACTACGTGCACGGAGAGCAGAAAGATGGAAGAGCTGATGCAATTAAGTGACCAGCATCACTGTTTTCATGAAAATGCCAAAGAAAGCTTTGCCTCCGGGGCTTAACTCTCCTTCCTAATTTGTTATGTACTTTGTACTGGCAAAGAGGAAAAAAACTATTAAAATGGACACTACTAAGCCCAGGTTTTGTTTGTTGATTCAGCATGTAGTACCATTCCTCTTCTAAAAAACAGAAAAGTAACTCATCGAGGCCACACAGGAGTGCAATGGATAAATATATTTTTAAAATGTGAGGTGCTTGGGTGCCACGTGCCTGAGATCTAGAATGGTAGATAAAACCACAAAATGTTGCCATTGGTGTGAGTAAAAAAACAGGATCTGATATCATTGTAAATGACAAGAGAGTGGAATATCATTCTTGTCATACAGTGCAGTTTCTTCGTCTGCACTGTCAGATAACAGGCAGTGCCCAGCAAGTTTGGGGACTGGGGATTGCATTGTCCAAAATTATAACTCTATATTCTTGTATCCCAGAGAATGTAAATAACTCTCAAGCTACGTGTCCAATGTCTCTCTTAAGCCATTCAGAAATGTCATATTCATCCCTTTTCACACGTGATTAAGGTCCAAATGATGAATGCTTAGTTGGCTGCTGAAACTAGGAAACTAAAAACATCCCCAGTAGTAAAATGAACTTGGGTGTTCTGCCCTTCTCTACCACCTCGTGATCAGTAGTCAGCTTAATTTTTCCCTTTATTATGTGATTCTGCACATAATCCCCAAACTTAGAAGCTGAAGCATAAAACAACATGAATCACACCAGCAGAATTACAATCAGATCTGCACCAGGAGGGATTTGAGAACTCTATTTATGAGGTGGCAGATGCTGTCAGCTGATGATCTGGGATTGCTGGAACAGACATCTGTCTGTTTGTCCACAAAGCAGATCAGCTCTGGCATGCAGACAACACAATGCAAATGTTCTCATTTCAGTAGACAACCACACTATGTCTTACCCCATAGAAAATAATAGTTTTGCCATTGACTTCAGTGTGACCAGGGTGCCATCTATGTCCTCCAAACCATAATTCTGGGCTCCACCTTCAGTGAAGAGAAAGTTCATCAGTGTTAGCGTTCTGTAGAGTTCTTTATTTAATAAGGCAAGCCCAGCCAAATGTTTATGATGATTTTGCAAAGGCAATTGCATAAACTACTCCTCTGTGGCCTAGGCAGAATCTGCCAAACTATCATTCTTAATTAATCAACTCAATTTAAGCCAAATTCCGCTTCCCTTTAAGTCAGTTGCAAAACACTGATAGCATTCACTGTCTAGTGTCTTAACTTTTTTAAATTTGTATTTTTTCTATTGCTACTCTGTCCATCACTTTGGGTTCATTAAGACTGTTTGCTCTTCCAGCAGCTTTATTTTCTCATATTTTATTTTTACTTTAAAAAACTTCTTTGACTCGGTTGTGAGTGTTTGACATAATGGCACATCATGATTTGTCTCAGCTTCTTATACAGGAAACCTGTGACAGTAACAACATCTGAACACAGCTTTCCTGAATACCTGCATAGTGCCTTATCTGCATGACATTTCTTCTTTGTGCCTTTGCCACATGGTGATAAACCATGGATTTTTGCTTTATAAAAGGTAAGTCAAGTGCTGAGATAAGCTAATGTGACTTGAAATCCCAAATCCTGTCACCTGCAGTATTTGGTAGGAATTGGACTGCCTCCACCTTTTTGGTATTTTTTTAAACATTAAAGATCTAAATTATGATGTCTGTAGTGCAGGTGACAGGACCCCGTGCCTGAAGCCCCTTGGCTGCCCAAAGGGCTGCTATAGAAGAAGAAGGGCTTCTGTACTCAAAAATCAGGGATATCATAGAAGGGAGGATCATAGAACAGTTTTAGAGGCTAGTATAGTCCTAGGCATGAGTTCAACTGTATCCTGGCAGCCTCTGGATCAATAAGGCATATGGCTTCCCCTGTCACTTTGTGCAGTGAAGGAAAGAACCCCCCACTGTGTCTGCACTCGCCTCATACAAATATAACACCCAAATCACTGCCAATAAACTGTGCATCTCCCCTTTCCATCCTGGTCCATCCCATGCTGCTCTCCTTTAAAACACCTTATGCATGCAGTGACTGAGAGAGCTCCCTCTTGTGTATGCAACTTTATAATTTTAGCCCAAACTATTTTGTTTAAAAGAACTTGTCAAAGAGTTTTAATCTCGTCTCTGTGCACTTGGAGTAAAGGAGAGGGGACAGGATGGTTCTTTAGCACTCAGTTCCTGCCAAATCTCCCTTGGTAATATTTGTCATGAACCCAGACACAAAAAACCCTCCTTGTTTCATTACTCACACACCCTGTCTAACTCCCAAACTGAATGCTGCCAGTTGGATTACGTCTGTATTATTTGAGTTATAAATATTCCATTGGGACTGGCCTGTTCTGCTTTCTAGCTGAGTTTTAGTGGGCTTGATTGGCATTCTTCATAAACAGTGAACACCACTCATTCTGCCAGTCCCTTTCATTCTGCTTTTCTAGCTGATTCTTTGGTGCGTTAGAGAATGTAGTCACTCCAAAATGAATAGCACATATCTGATTTTATTCCCTTTCTGCTGTAGAAGTTCAAGGCTGCCTCCTTATTCAGCTCTCAGCTGTAAGAGCTCCATCAAGAAGAGCTGTTTCAGTGGCACAGATGTGATTTACATCTTAATGATTTGATGTGAGCACCTGGGCTGTGTTTGTGTGCCCATGGAAAACTATTATAATTGCTTTCTGAGAGACAGTGAGAATATCTCACATTACTGCTATGAATTAGAGGATGCATTAACTTTGCACTGACCCTTGACCAAGTGCAGCCTTTTTCTTGAGGACAGCTTATCTGGGAGAGAGTGCACTGGAATATGAAGTAGATTCCATTTCATTCCTTGCCCTGGAACTAACATGCAGGGAAACTCTCAGCAAGTCACCTCCTTTTTCAAATCTTAAGTGCTTTGGGGAGCAACCTCCTCTGGAAAAGGAAGAATAGTCCAGTAGTTTGATATACTAGCTTTGAGTCCAAAAGACCCAAGTTTTACCCCAGACATATTGTGTGACTTTGGATATATTCGTTTGGGCCTCAGTTTTCTGTCTCTAAAAAGGTAACAATAGTGCTTCCTTGCCTTATCTCCTGAGAACAAATATGTCAGTGATTGTGAATTGTTCATATTCTATGACAGTGAGAGTCACTGAAGTTTTAAGACAAATTTTACAAATTAAACAAGGTAAAATAGGCTAATTTTTCCTCCCCCAACACATGGATGAATAAGCAAGAATAATACTGTTGTATATTTTATATTGTGGGAGTATAAGGAGGGAGCCTTTCATTAGGCTCTCTACTGAACAAATGTGTATAGATGTATAAATTACTTATAGTAATATTGGATGCATCTACATATGCCCCCAACTGCGCACAGGTTGTTTCTGACCCTACTGCACAGTAGCAACAAACACACTGCAGTAGCATTGGCATTACGGTTTGTACCCACTGATACTACGGCAACGTAGTGTCTCATGTAGATGCACCACTGATGCCGAAAGCCCCAATCACGATGAGGACCTTATTGTCCTAGGTACTAAAGGTATTGCCCATATAAAGTAATTGGGTCATATTCATTCTTAGGGTAACCTCTCTGAATTTAGCAGGGTTAATCTGGCCCATTTATTCCAGCGGGCTTTCACAACATACCAGTCAGGACAGAATCAGACTCAGGCCACCTACAGCTTGCTATGAGAAGACACAGGCAGATTAAAAATCATGTAGCAAGTAAGAAGGGTTCATGCTGGAATGCAATAAATTGCTTCAGAACCAAATACTTAGGCCCCAATGCAGCAAAATAATTCAGCACTTACTTAATTTTAAGCGTATTCTTATCTACATCTGTGCACTGGTATATGCAGAAAGCTAAGTGCTTTGCTCAATCAAGGAAGACAAGGTTATCTGGGTAAATGTGATATCTTTTAGCAGACTAACTGAATAGCTGGAAAAAAACAACTATCTTGAATCAACTTTGGGAATATCAACTATGCTAAATCAAGGCATCAACACTTTTACTATACTTATTGACCAGGTACCCTCCAGATCAGGACTGAAGGAATCTGGAAAGACATTGTGGAAGGAAATGTCCCACTAATACCATTCATACTATATGTGTTCTGTTGAAACACAGGAGATTTTAGACTCCAGATGCTGCCCGCGTGGCCCTTTTCAGCAAAGCTAAACACACAGAAAATGAAATAGCAAACAAAAAGATAAATGAGAAAATAATAGACTTGTTTGAAAACTTTTTCCAAGATAAACATTAAACATGTCAGTTTAAGTTAAGGGTGTTTTTGAGACATGGAAAATCTAGGAGGACAGTGTGTTTGTATTCTTGGGCAGTTTTCAGTTCTGACATCATGGCACGTCTAATCAGCCCAGGCACACACAAACCATCTGATCAGAATTAAACCCAGTGATGCTGTGGAAGTCGTCAGCCAAAGTATGGATGCATAGTTCCAGGATGAAATTCAAACCAAGATGTGCTCATTTCCCATCCTCTGCGTGCTGTCCTGCCCTGTGTTCCCTCAAGTGAAATTTGCCCTCCATGAAGAGGAACTATACTCAGGTAAGTCCATCTACAGACCCATGTAGAAGATTATAGTAGTTCAGAGCTTTGGCCAGTTATATGCACTGTAGCAAGATTTGCCTAAAACACAAACAAAAGAATGTAGGAATTGTCCTACTAATCAGGTCAGCGCTCTCCCTGATCCAAATTCCTCTTCACCAGTGATGGTGCAAACACTTTAGAGGAGGATGAAAGAAACCCTGCAGTAGACTGCTGTGGATAACCTATGTCCAGAGAAAAGTCTTCCACGACTGAGAAGTTGGAACATGCCCCAAAGCCCTAGGATTAAATCTTTTCCTACACCTTTGGGATTTGGTTTTTCATGTTGTTTGTTTTTAAAAAGCCCCACTCTGAACAGTCTAGTTATTTGTCTAGATGTCTAGTCTTTTTTTCAGTCCTGTTAAGCACTTCGGCTCAATGGCATCTTGCAACTGAGTATAACACTGTGAAGCCCCCGAATTGTTCATAAACATTTTTCTTGCTCTTAGCCTAGCAATAAATATTATGTTCTAAATAACTCTCCTAGTGCGGCTCTTAGAGAAAGTAGATATTCCAACTAGCAAGGTGGGGGGAGGTGGTGTTATATCAACTTAACTAAACAATTGTACATGTAAATATAGCCTGCCTCTGCTTTATCAATTGTCTTTCCTCCATACCAGTATTTATGATTAGGGACCTACTCAAAACATGATTTTGCAGGTTTCGTGGAAATAGCAAAATCAGGCAATCTCTGTGAAACCCGGGGAACCTTACCAAAAATAAAATGCTGGTTCTGCAGTGGGAACCAGCTGTCCTCTAAGCCATGCAGTCTGGCACAAATGGGGCTGGTGACACAAGCAAGCAAGAAGGCTGACACCCCCACCCCTCACTGCTGATTGGTGGAGAGGGCTGCCTGTCATACAGCTCCACCCCTTTCCACCAATCAGCAGTGATGGATAGGGCCATATGATGGGCAGCCCTCTCCACAGATTAGCAGTTGGGGCAGGGTCACTGGGTCCTGTCAGCCAATCAAAGGAATGAGGGGTGCCATCACAATAATCCCACAAAAGTGGTGGCTGGCCCCTCAATCTGCCTGTTTATGATTTTAAACAAAAGCACAGCGGACACTTCAGTATTTCTTTCACATCTAATCATTTTTATTCTTTGTTTGATTTCTCATTTCACCACTGAAAGCCTCATTAGAAAGATATAAATTGGCTTATTTGTCTACAAATGAGGGTTCAGAGAATGAGAGAGGCAACCCAGTGACAGACAACGAGGAAAAGGCTGAAGTGCTCAATGTCTTTTTTACCTCGGTCTTCCCAGGCAAGGTCAGCTCCCAGACTACTGCACCAGGCAGCACAGTTTGGGGAGAAGGTCAGCAACCCTCAGTGGTGAAAGAACAGGTTTGGGACTATTTAGACAAGCTGAACATGTGCATTGTGCAAGTCCATGGAGCCAGATGTAATGCATCCAAGGGACTGAGAGAGTATGAACAGTAGGATGATCACAGAGAAACCAATCAACAATGCCCAGAAATTAAGAGTCATCAGAGGGGAGAAAGAATACAAAAGGAAGGATTTCAGAGCAGCAAAGGGTCCCCAAGAGGGGAACCTGAGGCCACCATGGACAGAGGGCATACCACCAGCCTGTCTCACCTACCCCACTTGGGGAGAGGGGGTGAGTCTCAACCTTCGACTTCCAGGCTGCTGACATCTGACATTCAAGAAAGAACCTCAAGGTGAAGCTCATGTACTGGTCAGACATAACTTGACTCTGTGACAGCTGTAGGACTAGTAGATATAAAATGTTTGCATTATTCTTATCTGTTATCAGTGCGTACCAATAAAATTTGCCTATTATCTAATAGAGAAGTCATGGTCAGTCTGAAGGTTTGGATACACCCAGAACAAGATATCTAGATCATAAATCCAGTGCCAACAATTACCTGAAACTCTTCTATGTGTCAAAGTGGATAACAAACTTTTCACAAATAGAGTTTGCATTCTCGCCTGCATTGCTCTGTGAGTTATTTAAAATTCTCCGCATTTGATAGTTGCTTTTCAAGGTTCTCTCTCTCTCTCTGAACCTTAAAATTCTAAATTACTGCTGACTGAAAAATAAAGCAGTAATAAAGCAACAACATAATGCAAGAATTTGAACAGTGACTGTAGTACACCTATGTGGTTTAGTACACCCCTGACTTAGATCCTTTCCACTTAGTGCTCCCCTCAGTTCTTAGATGATAGTTAGATGATGGTTTTTTGTTTGTCTTAAAACTACAAATCTGTCTCCTTGTTGTAAGAGTAATTGGTATAGGACTTCAATGAACAACATCCAACATTGAGCAACAGTCAATATGTGTGTCACTATAGTCACACTCCTGTCAAGGAAAAGGGAGTCACCACGTGCACTTCTGTAGCTTGCTCAAAGATGGATGAACGACCTTGCTAAATTTTTATTGCTAAATCACCCGGTCCATAATAGAATGTGCACTGATATCCCTTCCATTCACATGAGATAACTAAATGGGTTTATTCCTATATGGTACTTACCCTGACCACTTTCACTCTTAAAAATAAAATGGACCCACTCTGCATGAGTTGGTTTGAAACGAGATGCATTTCAGCTGCACCCTGAAGACGTTCTTGGTAAGTGAGTTCACAGTGTGAATTAGGGTAGGATGAGAGCAGCAATATTGCTTAGCATCTGTATTTCTTAAGAGTGTTACTCAATTTCCACCATGAAGGGACTGATCTAAATCCCATAAAAGTTCCTGGCAGGCTTCTATCACCTGAAAACCAGGCTGCACATTTAAAAGGATAGTTTTTAGTTACCTGCTTCTGTCTCCCCTCTTCCTTTACCAGTATCACTCATGATCTTCCAAAGCTCTCCTAACATAGTCATCAAAAGCAGAACCCCAATTTTATGGTATTAGTGTAATGGTGGGGGTGGTTTAATTATTAGGCCTGTGCAAAGTGGCTAGTATTCACTTCGGATTTGGCCAATTCGGGGGACAGTGATTCGATTCGGTGATTCGCTGCTGCTGAATCTCCAAATCTCCAAATCACACAGGCCCCATCCCCTGCCTACTGTCCCAGTTCCAGCAATGGCTGCCCTGCCTGCCCCAGCTCCCGGCACTTTGAAAAAAAATCACCAGCTCACCGGGTGCTGCCCAGCAGGGGGCCATCCCCACTGCCCACCACTGCCCCACGCTGCATGGGGGGCTCTGCCATGAGCTCCCCCACCCATGGCTGCCCCTGCCGCCCCAGCTCCAGCCCTTTAGGAAAAAAAAATCTCACCAGTTCCTGTCCAGCAGAGGGGCAATCCCCACTGCTCCCTGCTGCCCCATGCCTTTTGGGGGGCTCTTCCATGAGCCCCTCAAAGCCCTGAGACCACTGCAGGAGCTGGTGAGTCTGGGGGTTTTTGGGGAGAGGTTCTTAAAGGGCTGGAGCTGGGCAGGGCAGGGCAGCCATGGGGGGCACTGGAGGAGCAGACAGGGGTCAGGGGACTCATGGCAGAGCCCTCCATGCAGTGTGGGGCAGTGGGGGGCAGCAGGGATTGCCCCCCCTGCCAGGCAGCACCTGGTGAGTAGGGGCTTTTTTTTTAAAGCACCAGGAGATGGAGCAGGCAGGACATGGGGGGGGGGGGGGGCCGGGGGAGCAGCTGGGTGTCAGAGGGGCTGAGGGAGCAAGCAGGGGATGGGGCCTGGCAGGGGTCCCCCCATGGTCCCCTCCCCCCTCCTCCAGCCCCCCCCTTCCCTGCCCCCTACTTACCAGCTCCGAGTCTGGCTCCAGCTCCCTGCTACAGCAGGCAGGGACTGCACGAATCATTGAGCCACTCCAAATCTTTTCCAAATCAATTTGGAGAGCTTTGAATTGATTCAGACCTTTTTATTTGTCCCCTGATTCAATTCGGATTTGGAGATTCAGCCACCAAATTGAGCCAAATCTCCTCCAAATTGAATCAGTACCCAAAGCTTCACGCAGCCCTATTAATTATCTATATTACAGCAGAATCTAAAAGTTCCAGGCTAGATCAGATCCCACTGCACTAGGTGCAGTACAAACACATAGTAAGATGCCATCTCTGACTCAGAATTTCTAAGCCAAATGTCTCAAATTATAGAAACATGCATTGCCACCATTACACTGATGTTGCTATAACAATAGGAGCCAGGGAGCCAGTGATAATGGCTCTTTGTGAAGTGAACACCAACATGCAAGACTATTCCAACATTTGCCATCTTCAATATCTTTGCACTCGAATCACATTGAGCTCTTTTGCACTCTTTATGTATGTGTGTATTTCAATATACTTGTGTTGTATTGTAAACATGTTCAGGAGATTTCATAATATATTTGTTATACTTTATTCTTGCTATTACAGTGATACCTAGAATACTAAATGAAATCAGGACCCCATGGATTCCCTGATGGCTGCCAGAATCAGCAGATGAAACAAAACTCTACTCATCTGTTATTGTCATCCATGAAGGAAGTTTCCCACAGGTACAAGGGGTGAGTGGACAGAAGAGATTCCCATAATGTATTCAAATGTATCTGAATAATATTCATTGAGATTTGAACACCATAGTCAAAATCTTGTCCATGTGTATTTTCAGGTCAAAGCCAAGAGTTAGCTCACAGCGGACATGTCTACACAAGGCTTTAATGCACAGTTGCCTATTCTACTGAACATTAAAGTGGTGCTTAAAAAACCATGCTAATATGTTAATGCGCAGTAGAATAGGCTACTGCACATTAAGAGTCCCCTAAAAATTGTTCACTTGTGCATTAGCTCTGTCTAAAGTACATTTATTTAGTACCTCATATTGGATGACACTTTTACACAGGCTCTGGGGTGGAACTTTAATTAGAGTGGCTCCAAGAGCTGCTCTAATTAAAGCCCCACTGCATCTCATGTATCAACATCCCCTCACTTAAAAATGGCAGCAGAGGCACTTGAATTAAAGCGTGTTCAACAAAATTTAGTCCAAGCACCCCTTCCGCCATTTTTACGTATAGGGAACCTGATACATGAGACGCGAGAGGATGCTGGAGCATGGCTGTTGCCACGCTCCAGCAGACTCAATTAATCGAGTCTGCTCTGATGCACTAGAATTCCAATGCATTGGAGCAGCCTCTGCACTCACGTATAGGTACCCCGAGGTACTAAATTTAATGCACATGAGAAAAAGTGCAGTAATGCATGTGTAGACGCACCCAATTTTAAAAAGCCAGGAGGAACAAGAATAAAAGCCTTTCAAGTTATTTTCCTGTGATTTAAAGGAAATCCTTCTTTCTGCATGTTTGCAAGGTAAGTGCTTGTGAACAGCATTGGGGTGACAACCCTGGAACCTGACAGCCTGTGTTCATCCACAGGACCAGGACAACACCAAATTCAGCAAAGCAAGTTTCTCCCCCAGTACACTGTCTATTTGACTCCCCACTGATTTGGAGGGACCCTGGATTCTAGGAGATACAGCCATTTCTTGGCCTCTTTAGTATAATAACTATTAAGGGCCTAATCCTTTTTCTTTATTCTGCTACCAATGCCTGCTAGAGTAAAATGCAGAGAGCCCTGGTGTGTGTGCATCAGTACGGCACATATCATAGAGGCTTTGGTCTCTGCTGGAATGCCAGGTACCACTGTGAAATGAATTAATATCCTAGACGCAATCCACTTCAAACAATGGAGTGCCACAACTCTGGACTTGTCAGATCATCACTACCCCATTTCAAGATTCCCCCATCTTACAATACATCAGTGTGATTTCCTTACTCATTCTGAGTAATGCTTTACTCTGAGCAGTGCCACTGAAATCGGTGACTTGACATAAGTAATGGAGTCGCAGCCTTGCACATAGGAAGAGGTATGTAATAGGGAATCAGTTCTTTTTATAAGAAATGCATAATTACTTAGAAAATAATTTGCAGCTCACAGCTCACAAAACATACTTTTCCCCCAATAATTTATTTGTTTACCTACTAATATTTCATATACATTCAATTTTGTTCAAGAAAATGACCAGCATGACTATTCAAACATGTCACATAATAAACAATGTGTCTATAAAAACAGCATATAGAAAATTCCATAACATTGAAATACCATAATCAAAAAACGCAGCGCCCATTCCGAGAACGTGAAACATATTAAAAAACATCAGCCGTCCACCTTGTACAGTGAGAATGCAAAATGCTGCATGTGGCTCAAGGAAAACGAACACATTTCTGCAACCAAAAATGGGGCAAGCATTAGAAAGCACACCAGCCTGCATATAATTCCAGCTGTCATCATCACATATAAAGTACAATTGAACGGCCAGCAATATTCAGCAAAGATATTTATTGATCCACAAAATATAATGGCACTACGATCATTAGCTGAGATATCACAAGTCATTGGGTAAGCTCCTTCATGTGGAAAATTGTAGAAATGCTGGTGGGTTTTGTGAGCACTGCCTTGCTTCAGAAAACTGGCTTACAAAGACCAGGTTTTACAGGAGAAATATGGATCAATAAGACAGCACTTTGCTATTCAATGTGAAACACTGAGTACTGTGATTTTTTTGTTGTTGTTGTTAATGTAAGCATTTGACCATTCTTGAATGTGTTGAAAGAGCTGATAAGATCCCATGGTGTTAAAGCCAGTGATTTTTTTCAGTGTGAATTTGATTTTAATATTACAGAAAGATGCTAATCCATATTAATCAGAACTTTCTGTGTGTCATAATGTTAAAAGACACATTATTTTCTCCATCAGTGGCTGATTACAATCCATAGCTCTTCTTTCTATATTTTCATTTTCCTCATAGCTCATCCTTTCCATTTTCTCTCTTCCTCTGCCAGTATGAATAATATGCTATGTCCTCTGTATATAAAGCATGACATTTTACTTGAACTTTTAATACAAATGTTTAATCTCCTTTTGGGAAATGCTGTGATTCAATTACATTTATCAAGCTGGGTAGATTTTTATTTTAATACGCTATAAACTCTCTCTGAGTGCCTAGGATTTTCATAATACTGTCTTGTAAAGTACAAGATCCACCTCTGAAAATCCTTCCCAAGCAGTTGATTATGTTTATGGATTAGCTGCATCTTATAGATACAGAAGCTTTAGTTTACTTACATGCAATGATAAGAAATAAATGGATTACCCTGGCAAGATAGTCTACCTTCCCCCTTGAGTTTACGAAGTCTCATTTTAATTAGGCAAGAAACAGAACGGTGCAAATACTGAATGTGAGCTCATAGGAGACATTCTTTGGGCTTGGTGGGAAAAACAAATGAAAAGTTAAAATGCCAGTTAAATTAAAAGGATTTGGTGTAGAATGATGACTGGAAATAGAACGTGACTAATGCAGTTAACAATAACAGACAGTAGTGCTATAAATGATGCTGCGTCATTGCAACGGTTCTCTTGCTAGCTATTAAACTCTCCCATCCCTCTCGCTGCTTGGCAAACAGTTACACATTATTGTTGAGTACCTACAGATGTTTTGTGCTTAGCACAGCTTCTTGAAGACCAGCCATTTTTTGCAATGCTGATGTAAGCAATCAACCAGAAAGAATTAGTGTCATCAACTGCAGCCTGTCCTAATGAGCTGCTTTTCAATGTTGATATTTCCTCATCCAAACAATTTTAGGCCATAAAAGAGAGGGGGGTGGGGCCGTGGAAAAGATTAATTTATGATTAGGACACAAGATTTTCTGTCAAACAACCAAAGTGCTATACCCTTGGCAGTCAAAATCTAGCATGGGTAAGTTGTTGAAGTATGTTGTGCCTCCATTTCCATGGGTATCGTATGTATTTATCCCACAGAAGCATTAGGAGAATTCGTGAATATGTTTAGCATGCTCAACAACCATGATGAGAAGCATCACACTGATGCCAAGAATGAAATAAATCCAGTTCCCAACACGTTGACAGGAATGCTGCTGTTGACTCTGAGGAGTGTACAATTACACCCCTAAAATGCTCTAATTCTGAAGCTGTTCCTTTTCACAGAATCAATCAAGACAGGGATATTTTACTTTCACACAAAGACTGGTGGTACTGGAAGAAATGTGTTTGTCTCTGTTTTAGTTTGGCAGCTAAAGATTCAAGAAACAGCTCTAATTAAATAAAGTACATAAAATGACAGAAAAAAATCTTATGCAAGAAAATACTGTTTTACACTGTACATAATTAACCCCCTGAATTAACTGGATAATATCAAAATCAGGGGTTTGGCAAGATTCAAACAAAGATCAGATATTTATTTAAATAATGGGAAAATCTGCAGTTACTGTACATTAGATTTTAAAAAGGTTTTAGGGGATATAAATCTAGAATATTAAAAGAAAATGTTCGTATGAATGGATGAAGGCTGATCTAACTGCTTTTCAGGGAAGATTTTTTTCTGTACTGTTAAAGTCATTTCCACATCCACCATTTTTCTATTTCAATAACTCTTTGGCCCTCTTTCATTATGTGCATGTACAGCTCCTGGCACAGTGGAGTCCCAGTCTCATCTAGGTCCTGTTGTAACCCATGTAGTAATAACTGGCAGGGTAGTGAGGGAATCTTGCACTGCTAGTGTTTGTTCAGTGGATAAACAGAGACCTTCAGTCTCCGTGGTAGTCAATCCTTTACCAGTGCAGAATTCACTTTAAAAAAGAGAGAGAGAAAGAAAGAAGAAAACATATGAGTTGGTTAATTCTGCAGTCACTTGATTTTTTCCAGTGTTCCTTAAAATGCTTGTGGCACTGTCGATCCAAACAGACACTCATCAACTCTAAGGACACGTTGTTGCACACACCAAGGTGCCAGGCCAGTTTCCAAAAGAGATTCCCAGTTGAATGAGCAAAGCGAACTGCCTGCATTTATTTTTGCAGATGAAGGTAGCAGCTGTGATAGTATGAGCAGAGAAGTAGCTAGTGGCACAATGGCCACTAGCTAGCTTGACTGGTTTGAGAGCTGTTTGAGAGAAGAGAAATTCCATCACCTTCTCTCAGTGGGAGATAAATGCTGCATGTTTTGGGGCAAGAGACAGAGCATCATTTTTTCTGGTATAGGGGAACTTGGAGGCAGCCTGTCTCTTTGCAAAGAGGCTGACAGAATGGGATGGCACCCAGCAATTGTGACTAAAAGGGTGGTGATCCTCCAAATGATCCTTTCAGCAGAAGAAGACTCTAAGCCAAGCCAGGCAGACCAGTAGCAATCTAGTTATACTGCCATAGCGGGAATCTATGCCCAACTTCTAAGCTCGAGTATCTCAACCTCACACACAAACAAGGGCTGGCAATACCGCTAGAAAGACACACCCTCTCTATCAATTGCTAATGATCACCTGTCATGGATGATTTGGGGAGTTTTATCCCAGAAAATTCTCTTCTCTCTCATTCCTGGGGCATAGTACATTGTGAGAGGTGACTATGAAAGAAGGCACCCAGCAGTTAAATGCCTGGTAGCTACATGAGAGGTAATTCTCAGTGTTGTAAAAAGGACAAAAATGAGCTTCTTTTAGTGTAAAACCCTTCTCCATTCTGGCCCTCAACATCCCCAATCTAGGAGCACTTTGATCAAAAGGTGACCCTGGCCACTTGTCTATCCATATGCCACCCAACTGTTTTGACATTGTTATGATAACATCACAGGTTTGAAACATATTATTATTATAGGATTACCATCCCACTTGCTCCAACCTATATATAGATATAGAATAATCCTCTCAGTCTTGCAGCTTTAAATATTAAAAATACAGTTTTCTAGAAGCCAAGACTACAGCCATTCTCTCAAAAGGACTATGGGATGAGTGACAGACAATGATTTGTCCATTCAAGGATTTTACTGTTACTATTTACATGATGCAGAATCTGACTGAGCACAAGCGCGGAAGATGTGACATCCTGGCTAGTAGGGCCGTGCGAAGCTTTGGGTGCTGATTCGATTCGGAGGAGATTTGGGCCAGTTCAGTGGCTGAATCTCCAAATCCAAATTGAATCGGGGACCAATAAAAAGGTCTGAATCAATTCAAAGCTCTCCGAATCGATTCGGAAAAGATTCAGAGAGCTTTGATAATTCGGGCAGTCCCTGCCCGCTGCAGCAGGGAGCTGGAGCCGGACTCGGAGCTGGTAAGTAGGGGGCAGGGCAGGGGGGCTGCAGAAGGGGGGAGGGGACCATGGGAGGACCCCAGCCAGGCCCCATCCTCTGCCTGCTCCCCCAGCCCCCCCAGCCCCTGCTTTCTGTCCCAGCTCCCCCTGCCATGGCTGTCCCACCTGCCCCAGCTCCCAGTGCTTTAAAAAAAAGTCCCCACTCACTAGGTGCTGCCCAGCGGGGGGGAAATCCCCAATGCCCCCCACTTCCCCTCACTGCATGGGGGGCTCTGCCATAAGCCCCGTGACCCCTGCCCGCTCCCCCAGTGCCCCCTAGCTCCCCTACCCACTCCAACTCCAGTCCTTTAAGAAAAAAAAATCCCAAACTCACCAGCTCCTGCAGTGGCCTCAGGGCTTTGGTAGGCTCATGCAGAGCCCCCCACGTGGTGCGGAGCAGTGGGGGGCAGTGGAGATCACCCCCTACCAGGCAGCAGGAATCGCCCCCTACAGGCAGGAACCAGTGAGTCTGGGTTGGGGGGGGGTTTCCTTAAAGGGCCGGAGCTGGGGTGGATGGGGCAGCCATGGGGCAGGGGCTGGGACAGCAGGGAGGGTTGGGGGACTCATGCAGAGCCCCCCATGCAGCGTGGGGCAGTGGGGGGCAGCAGGGATCATCCCTCCCCCCTGCCAGGCAGCACTCAGTGAATTAGGGCTTTTTTTTTTCAAAGTGCCAGGAGCTGGGGCGGGCAGGGCAGCCGTTGCTGGGCTGGGAGAGCAGATGGATGGGCCTGTGTGATTTGGAGATTCGGCAGCAGCTGAATCTCCAAATCAGATTCCGCCAAATCAATTCAGGACAGTGATTTGAATCACCGAAACGAATCCCTGTCCCCCAAATTGGCCGAATCTGAAGCGAATACTGGCCACTTCACACAGGCCTACTTGCTAGTAATGTTCTCATTATGAAAACATGACAATCACTTTCAAAGTATTTCAGAGTTCAGATTTAGTTCAGATGAGAATCCAAAGTATTTGAAGTCTATAGGGCTGCAGAACTTAGCTTGGACTTTTGAAAGAACAAGATTTGTGTATGATATTTGCAGCTCTTCCCCTTCTGGTCTGGCTTGAAATACCATGAAAATAAACTTTGTACGACATTTCAATACATCTGAGTTTAAAATCCTGGAGATCACTTCAGAATCTTAGAAAAGGTTCAAAACAGCTCTAAAGAAGGTTGGTTTTCTTCCACTGCAGATGGACACTGCCAAAAATCAGGGCTAAATGCTTTTTTGAAGTTGAGGTATGGTCAAGGTCCAGGGTGTTGATTCAACCCTATTCTAATATTAAACTATATCAGACATTCTGTAGTTTTCTAATACAGTATTCATCTGGGAAAACTGAAAAAAATGACTGTGTCTACTTAATCCAATCAACTAAGTGGGATCTCTCATAGCAAGGAAAGCTATAAAGTATAGTTTACTGACCTGTGGAATGCAACAAAGTTTTGATGACCTGGAAAGCTGGAAAACTGGAAAGGAACTGGGAGAACATCTGTTCACCAGGGCACTCCAAGGGAAGACCAGGTCTAATGATCACAAACTGCTGGAAGACCACTTTAGACTGGACATAAGGAAAAACTTCTTTACCATCCGAGTCTCCAGAGTCTGAAATATACTCCCCACAGAAGTGGTGCAAGCACCTACTCTGGATATCTTTAAGAAATGCTTGGAAGTTTATCTTTCTGGGGTGATCTAACCCCAGCTGCCTTCCTGCTATTTGAGCAGGGTGCAGGATCCAATGATTTCACAAGATGCCTTCCAGCCCTAATGTCTATGAAATCTATTAAATCTACAGCATTGCCTTCCCTTACAACCTAATTTGGCTGTAATGCAGGGCAACTCACATATACAGTCAACCTCTATTTATAGGCAGTATCTGTATAGGTGGAATGGAAATGAATTCATGTCTACAAGACTAATAACTATACCGCTAAGTCAAATGATAGAAGGACTAAATAGCAGCATTAATCATGCTTGGTGACCCTGGTTTACACTTTTCCAAAGCACATATATTCCTAATCACGTTAGAACATACCGGGTGGCATTCATTGTACTGTTGTCCCAGGCTGGAGAGAGTAGCATGCTTGCTTAGTTGGGGTCAGTAATTTCTACCCAAGTGGCTGATCCACAGAGAACAGGAGCCATAAGGAGTCAGGGGGTGCACCAGCGCTCTCAGGGGATGCACGTGCACCCCCTACGCGTTGCCACTGGACGTGGCTTTACAAAGCCTTGGCTAGGATTACGTAGTTAACTGGTCCTGTTTTGAGCAGAGGATTGGACTAGATGTGACCTCCTGAGGTCCCTTCCAACCCTCATTTTCTACGATTCTATGAACTGGACTTATTTTGTCTGGAGAAGAGAAAACTGAGGGGGAATTTGATAGCAGCCTTCAACTCCCTGCAAGGTAGTTCCAAAGAGGATGGAACTAGATGGTTCAGTGATAGCGGATGACAGAAAAAGGAAAAATGGTCTCAAGTTGCAGCAAAGGAAGTTTGGGCTAGATATCCAGAAGAACTTTCTCACTAGGAGGGTGATGAAGCACTGGAATGGGTTACGTAGAGAGGTGGTGGAATCTCCATCCTTGGAGGTTTTTAAGGCCTGGCTTGACAAAGCCCTGGCTAAAATGATCTAGTTAGGGATGGTCCTGCTTTGAGCAGGGAGTTGGACAAGATGTGACCTCCTGAGGTCCCTTCCAACCTTAATTTTCTATGAGTCTATGAAAGCAGACACCATCAGGCTGTATGGGTTCACCCCTAAAAGTCAGCTGCCACATTGCAAACCCAATTTGCTGTGAACAGATTTTATTCTTACAGCACCTGAAAAAACACACATAAAACATGTATTTGAGGTAACAGGTGGAAGAAAAATGGCAGGAACATAAAGGGCGCATCTACATGTCGCCCTATGGCAACATTACTCCTGCACCGTGTACACGGTGCACAATTAGTTTTAGCCACAACATCGTCACAGGGACACACTAAAACAGGGGAGCACACCACTACGGCAAAGTAGCTCATGTAGACTCACATGATCGCTGCATCGCCGTAGCGCTTCATATGGCGACTTAGCATGTCACTACAGTGACGTAGGGTGATATGTAGATGCACCCAAAGAGTATCTGAAGTGCTCTTGATCAGTAGAGCAGAAAGAAACTGACAGTGTTATGAGATCATTCATGCCTCTTAGGTCTTGAGAAATCTTTGAATTATACTCATGTTCTCTGAATTGACACCAGCTATTTAGTGCACTCAGAGTACAGCTGCATGGAAATGGAGTGTGAAATTTTGTTGGCCAGTTTAGCTTCTGTTTATAAACTGTCTACAAAGATTACACTTTTTCCTACATTCATCATTAAAGATTGGCTAGTGATACATGGTCTGTGGATTCTTTTTGACCAGGCTAATTGAGAGATCTTTGACAGCTAAGACAACAATAACCAGATTTCCAAAGGAACTGAAGTATCTCAAGATGCAGCTGCGTACTTTACTAAATGCTGCTACCTACTGAACAAGGTTAGGCACTTACCTCCCACTGAAAATTAGGAGATAATTCTAACTCCCTTAAATACTCCTATTGACCTTACTGGGCATCTATCTGCATCTTTAGCTGCCTAAATGCCTGCTGTAAGTCTCATCCCCAAATCTGATAATACTTTGCCTGGGAGTTTCTTGAACTGAAAATGTTCTTCTATATTTTGTTCTTACCTGTGGAACCTGATGCTTATTTACACTAAGTCTGCTTTACTCCTTCCTGGCCATATAAGAAAGCCTCAGCATGGACATTACATCTACATTCATTTTTCAGTAGCTTTACTGAGAGTCAGAATTCTAAAGCAACCTGAGTGTATTTGAGAATCAAGCCCTTTAAATGCTAATTTTGCAGTGTTTCACAGATAAACTGACAAGGTCCAAATGATGCCATGCATTTGCAGAAGGAAACAGTCTAGGATGTGCATAAATGAAAGACATTGGAGAATCAAACACCATCAATATGAGGACTAATTACTGCATGGAAGATGAATAAATAGTAATTCCTCATCAGTGATGTCCAGGTCCCTTTTCAAAGCCTTACCCTGCAAAACTCCCAGTCGCTCCTTTAGAGGCTGAGAAGTCTCCATCCACATTCAGATCAATGGGTATCATCTAGCACCTCACAGGATTGACACATGAGCACCAGGAAAGCTTTGTGCTTTGTGACAAGAAAGCTGCTTTATTACTTGGCAGGCTCAGTAGGTAATTATGTTATGAGCTGCTTATTCCTAATGCTGTACAGATAATTCCTCCCACCATCACTTCCAGGTGCAGACCTGTTTATTTGTTTGAATAACTAAGGTAAAATATAATCACTCCAATTGTTTTCCTTCAGCATTCACAGTCAAGGGCAGGAGGAGAAGGGGACAATTTTATCTCATATAGGTTTAACTTCCATTGATCTGAACAGAAATAAGGGGCCAAATTCTGAGGTGGGAGTCTCCAGGACCTTACTTTGGGAGCATCAAGGGAAGAATGCAGTAAAGATCTGCAGCAGAGCAGCAGTAAAACATCTGAATATCTTCCAATTATTGCAATACATCAACATGCCACAACCTGGCTACTGCAACTACCTGGAAGTGGAGGGGTTTAATATGTCAATAGCCCTTTGGAGGCCTTACCATGACTAAGAAAATAAAACGGTGCAAAAAAATCACCCTCAAGTGCATAAATCTCACCCAGATACAGGTATTTTTACAATATAACTAAGGTGCAAAATCCTTTTAAATGAACCTGGAAGGACTGAGTTCACATTTTGTTTGTTTTTAATTTTTTTTTTTAAGGAGGAAACTGGCAGATTTCTTTTTTCTTTAAATGAGGTGCAATGCAACTCTTTTGATCATGTTTTGCTTTGGGATGGAGTTTACTGGAATCCAGAATACAAAGTGGGACTTAAGGCAGTGCTGCCAAGCAGGGCAAAAGCTGAGGGGATGTTTCCACTAAATCTGCAAGCTGAACTCACCAAAACTTCAACATCGTTGAGGTCAGGCCAGGGAATGCTGTCCAAGGCAGGAAGCTACACCCTCCACTGGTATTGCTCACCATCACTCCATTGACAGCAAAGTGAATGGTGCTACACAGATCTGCACCAGTGGAGGAAATGACCCAGTGTGTTGTCAACTCCCTGTTTTCTTCAATAGCCTGGGATGCTCAGTACCTCACAGGATTGGGACTGGAACTGAACAGAGGCACAAAACAGTTGAAAAGCCATCACACATCCCTACTGAATACCCCTGTTGAAGGACACTCCAAGATATGTAACATTCTGTGCAAAGCTTTCCCTTCCCCAGGCCCTCAGCTTGAACTGCACTAAATCAACAAGTTCAGCCTAAAAAAAAATAAATAAATAAAAAGAGATCATAAAATGGCTCTAAAATTAGAGCCCTTTGAAAGCATCCATGCCAAAAATCACTACAATATTTTATGGTACTCATTGGGACTTCCCCCCCCCCCCCCCTCTGTTTTCATTGAGCTTCAAAACCAGAAGGGTTGGAGCTGTAAAATAAAAGGTTACAGTGAAAAAATAAGGCCATTAAGCAGCAAGGAAACATTGCTATAATCATTCCAAGTGGCCAGATGACTATCGTGTCTGCAATGCCCATTGAACTCAATTGTAAGATTGCCAGTGACTTCACTGGACTTTGGATCAGACCCACCACCCACTGAAGTTAACTTCAGTTCCCCACACATCTCGAGCTGCTTTTCAAAGTTAAGCTGTCGACCTCTGTGATCGCCATACTGCAACCCCTACCCTGAATTCCTATTAAGAAAAGCAACCTCCCACTAGCAGTGCCACCAGGTTGCCAGAGCTGAAAAATCACGTCAAGATTCCTCCATGACCCTTCCTGCTAGAGCTCTCAATCCCTTCTTTAGACCTCCTCCCCATTCTCACTGAGGGAGATGGTGTGTATTTTAATTGTGGGCACTTTACGGTTCTCCCGGACAGTATTCCCTGATGTGCCAGTACAGCAGCATGCCCTTAAGAACCCTTTGCTCTTTACTTTGGCAACTGTGCAGCTTGACTGGTCCTTAGAAATTGCACTTTTTGCAGACATGCTTTGCATGGTGGAGAACATCTTCCACTCGCAGACCCCATCGGATTTGGAAATCTTATAGAAGGTTTCCCCAGAGCCGACAGGGATACGGACCACGTCCTTGCCACTTTCCATGGCCGGGCTACTTGGATGATTGAGGTTAAAGCCAAAGGATTGCTTCTTAGTAGATTGCTTCCTCAAGGGGCACTGAACTCTTAGGATGTTCTGGAATGCTTTTTTAAACTCTTGACTTGAGCACGGGTAGATGATGGGATTGATGCAGCTGTTTAAATATCCAAGCCAAAATGTTATTTTAAAAACTGTGTCCGGGGGCTTGATTGCAGGAAAGAAAGAACCTGGAATGGAAAAGATGTGGAGCATTAAGGCAAAGCCAGCAAGACACTGTAGATAATCAACTGAAAAAAAAAAAATAAAGCACAGGAAAATAAAATTCAAGGCTGTTTGGTTGCTCTGACAACAAGTAACTCACAAAACCTCTGCTCTCTGTGAAAGAGAGCATCTTAGTGTGCATGGTGTTGAACAGTCATATGGATGGTATCTAACTGTTCCCAAGGGCAGGTTCTACATATCTGCTCAATTAGGAAGGCAGCCGTAATTTCATATGTCGGTTCTGCAGAGTCCTAAGGCAAGCAGCTGCAAGTGTTGACAAGAAGTGACTTAGGGGAAATTACTTTCTCCCTAGAGATGTAGCACCAGACTGCTCAGCTAAATAACAGGAATACTCAGGAGATAATGGAGTGGGATTTGATATGCAAAGGGAATCACCACTTCAGGGATCAGATCAAATACAAAAGGAGAATCAGTCAGCGGCTCACTTTCTGGCTGATGTTTCTGAATGTTCCTGAAGGAACTGGATACTTGATTCCCTCAGGAACTTCTGAACATCCTTAAGATATTATTGTATCATGGGACTAATCCATTAAGTTCCCCTCTACTTCGGTGAGCAATGGATCAAGCCCCATGAACTGTAACTATATAAACGTGATGATACAATTTGCTTGCCTGTAATAGGAGAGCACTGTACTTGATGGCCCTGGAGATCCCTTCCAGTCCTAAGTCCCCATGAAATCTATAAGCAGTTTCTAAAGGTCTTTAATTGACCTGCATAGGGAGTGCCTAGAAACTTAACAGGAGCTGCTAGTGAACTGTAAGGATGTTTCCCACTTAAGTAGCTTAAGGAGAAAAAGCAAAGTCTTGCATTGCACCTCTATCAGCAGATATCAAAGCATTTTCCAAAGACAAACAGTATTATGCTCTCTATTTGACAGATAGGGAAACGGAGGTACTGAGGGAGAAATGACTTGCCAAAGGTTACCCTCCAGATCAGTGGCAGAACTAGAAATTAGAACCAAGGCTCTATTTTGTAGGCAACACTATCTTTCTTTGTTGAACTATAACCAGCAACAGGGAACACACTGATTGAGAAATACACTTCAACTCTGCTTTCACTTCCAAAGGAAACCCAGTTGGGAGTTGAGAGGGTGACAAGGACACAGTTACAACAACAGCGGGATCCAGCTGTATATGATGGGAGAGAATGTGCAGATGTGCATATGGCAGGCACACTGACCTGACAGCCCACTCCTTAATTAATAACTTAATAAAAATGCAATTGTTCCCATGAATATGATTTATTCATTATTTACTTCAAAAATTCTTCCATAAAAGAAAGCAGCCAGCAATTCAGGATATGATGTCTCCTGGGATCTATGAAACCCACAGACCACAGCTACAATTTGTATGTGGCCAGCAACAGGGCACAGAACTACAGAAACTAGATCAAACCAGGGGCTCATCTAGTACAAGCGTGCTATTTCTGACAGCAATCAGCACCAACAGCTTCATCAGAAAGAATGGCATCAGTAAAAAGCTATAATAGCCCAAGAAGGGCTTTCTCCCTGATATCCATTAATACAAACTCTCTCTATGCTGTATTTTTTTAGACCATAAGCAGAACTAACTGCATATCAGATATTCACAACTGTCCTCAGCTCCATTGATTACCAGTACAAGGTTAAATGTAGTTGGTTTATTACATCCCTCCTGGGTTGCAGTAGACTTTCCCTTCTCTGAGCCAAACTTCTACATTCAGGTGGGCCCCTTTATTTTTGGTACACAATATGAAAGGAGGGAAGATTAGATTTTTAGAAAAATCACTCTCATAACCAGGGATCCTGTTTTTTTGTTCACTGCAGGAAAACGCAGGAAAACACAGATTTTCTCATTTTAAGGAGAAAACCACAGGTTTTTTTCCTTTCATGGAGAAAAGCAGGGAACAGCAGGTTTCCCCTTGCAGGCTAGCAGAGTTCCAGCCTGCAAGGGGCTGGGGGGAATGGGAGGAGGGCAATCAGGCAGGGGGTGTCACATGCATATACATGCACACACAGGCACGTAGCAGCCAGGCACATGAAGAGCAGCTCCTGGAGCAACCTGTAGGTTAGTCTGGAGTGGGACAGATTAAGATCCCCATAGTGAGGGAGGGAGGAAGTTGGACAGGGCTGGAGGCACTGCCCACCTGGGGCAGTGTGCGGGGCCAGGGATTTGGGGGCCAGGGCCAAGGTAAGAATGCATGGCCATAGGGTCCGAGCAGGGAGCAGGATGGAGCTGCAGCCAGTTCTTCTGGGGGTTGGCAGGGGGGCTGGCTCCCCACCATTGCACACACTCCTGGGGGGAAGGGGGGACACATGCTCCCCAGATAACCAGGGGCAGATGCAGACTGCCCACTGCAGGCTCAGGACTCCCCTTCCTACTGCCCGCCCCCTGGGGCCCAGCAGAACCTGGCATGGCAGGGAAGAGCGGGGTGAGGAGGCTCAGTGCCACCACTGGGAGTCCTGCACTGCCATGGCAGCAGTGGGTGTGGCGGCACAGAGTTGTGCCCCCTGCTGCTACTGGGCAGGCAAGGAGCACCTCACCATGGCAGCGTGGGGTTCCCAGCGGTGGCACCAACCATCCCCACCCTGCTCTGCCCTTCCCTGCCATGCCAGGGGGAAGGCAGAAGGGCAGGGAGCCCCGAGCCAACAGCGGGCAGCCCGTATCTGCCCTCCCCCACAGGCTTCACTCCAACCATGCTGCCTGTGGGGGAGGGGGATCCAGGCTCCATGCTCCACTTCAGCCGCAGCAGCCACCACCTCCCACAGATGGCAGCTGGGGCTCGGACACTGCTGGGGGGAGCAGGGGCTCAGGACCTGGGTCCCTGGCCCTGTAGCCCTGGCAGCCGGAGGGGGGGGCAGCTATGGGTGTGGAGTGAGAGGCACCGGCAGGACTGGGGGGCTGTACATTGGGAGTGAGGGGCAATGGCATGGGCAGGGCACTGGCATATCAGGGCTGTTCAGTCCACATAGTAATGGGGGATGGGAGGTGGGGGGGAACAGCCGCAGCGGGACCCACATCCTGGTAAACAAAGGGGGCAGGGGGAGCTCTGGTTTTCCATGATAAAAAACCCAAAATCAAATGCCAAAATGTATTGGTATTTAGAATTTATTTTATTATAGTGATTGAGGTACTGGTAGGCTTCCAAACTGCTTTAAATATGTAAATATATCAATAAAACATTGTGTTCAACTGATACCTATATAGATAGTGGTGTTTCATTTTAATCGTGGAAAACGTGGATTTGGGGTTTTTTAATTAGAGAATCTGAGAGGGGAGGTTGAGATTTTTAAACAGAGAAAACCAGGATCCCTGCCCATAACCACATTTTCTGTTCATTGTACTTGGAAACTGATGTCTAGTTTCCATCTTGGGGTTAAATAGTTATTATTTCGGAAAAATACTGAACATTTGTCATCACTGCTGTATATATTAAATGAGTTGCCTTGTGCAGATACCTGCCTTCTATCTTTTTTCCCATGTGGAACATGGACTGTGCATGTGTCATAAACCCTGTTCGGCTTTTTAAACTAGAAAGTATTTGTTAGCTCAACCAGGTAAGAGCGGCACTTTTAGATCAAGATAGGAGTCTGAGTCAACTAGTTGCTATTTAGTTCTTCATGAGGAAGGACAGCTGTGTGTCCCCTTATTGATCACAGAATATTTTCCATGCATTTTACTATATATTTCCAGTCTTTGGCTGAACCCAGACATTTTGCCATGGAAGGAGAGTATACAGTGAACAGACATACTAAAAGGAAATTTTATTCTACAAAGAGCAGAAAAATTAATCTGAATGACTTCCATGTAATGAGAGATATTAATGATTTTTTTAAATTTCATCAACTATTCAAACATCCACAGAAACTCCCCAAAATAAAAGTCATGCTTTTACCCAGTTTTCTTGTCCAGCTATAGAACAGCAGAACTTTTTGTTTTAAAAAAGTTGCTTTGAAATATTTTTTTTTAAATTGTTAACGTTCTTAAGTCATTGATTTCTTTTACTGTTTTGGACCAGCTGCAAATAAATATTGGTGTCTTTTACACAGATATATGACATGTTCTGCCATTATCTGTAGCCTCCCTTACGCATAACAATGCTAAAAAATCTCATACAGAGTAAAACTGACCCCTGGTCAAAGGCCCAACATATTATCTATTCACTATTTACATCACACTTCAGCCAAACGACTAAAAGCATTGTTAGAATGTGCTCCAGGGCTTAAATAGTGGATAGGTCTCAGGTTGGCTCTCTCCAGGGAAATGCATTTCACCTATAAATTTAATTGTAACAAAAAAGTTTTCCAACCATTATTCAAATAACAGCTTTGATAAAAAAAAGAGAGAGTATGAAAGCAGAAGAGAAAGCAACACAGGCCTCGATTTGAAAGATGAATAGACTGATAGGGCACATCCAGACAAGCATGCACTACGTTTCCCCAGGGACAACCAGCAGCGGCACGTAGTTGAACCGCTGCTAGCTATCCCTGGGGAATCCCTCTGCACACATGCCCTGGTGGGGGGCAAATTGCCCTAGATGAGGTAGAGGAGGCTGTGGCCAGTACCTGAGCTGACCCCAGCAGCTTTCCCTGGGGTCCTGGGGGCCTCCTGGGGCTGCAGTGACGGCATTCTGCATGTGCAGGGCCTAGCTGGCAGCCGGGGCATGGCTCTGGCCAGTCAGGCTCTGGTTTTGGGCAGCACATGCTGCTGCCATGTGCACCATGCCACTTCTTTTTGGCGTGCTTTTTTTTTTTTTTATACCAGGATTTTCCTGAAAATATGCAGCATGGAGAATCAAATCATGTGCATAGGGTGCATTTTGCATGGGGTACACAGGGTGCATTTTGCAGCACCTCAAAAGCCTTTGAGGCACAGCAAAGAGCACATGCGCACTTGTGTGAACACGCCCATATTGTCCTCAATTCAGATCAAAACGTAAGTAGGTACTTAATGTTAAATAGTCTAAACCGGACTCAGCACATGCTCAAGGGATTTACTGAGCTGGCGGCCCATAATTATCAAATATGTGTAGGCCCCCAAAGATGCTGACAGAGAGTTGTTTATAAGGTTTCTTTCTGAATGACCGTGGAAACTAGCCATTTTAACAAGATTCTCCCCAGCCCAGAAGTTCTTGTTTCTTGGAAATTAAAATAATATTCTGGATATGGAATTATTCTAGACTGCCAAAATAATGGTTGCTCTGGGAATCTGTGAGTAACAGTAAAGCCAATAGGACCTATTTCTGTTATAGTCCACCATCACAAAAAAAAAATTCCTAGCATGTTTCCAAGGGAAAGGTTATTATTCTTAGTATTATTATTATTATTATGCTCCCAGATTATTGGCCACTTCAATAACATGAGCAAAGAATCCCAAAGTCAGTAACTAGTTTGGACAACACATCCTGAACACAAGCACAACTTCCCAGAAAACATGATTTGCTTGTTTTGGTTGTTACAGACAAGTTTTAATAAGTAGGCCTTTTAGCACTGAGAGGTGCTTCCTTTCTCGTCCAAGAAAACATAAGCATGTTCAGATTGGAAGAGAAATTGGGGCAGATTATGCAATTTGTAAGGTTTCCCAGCAAACAAGTATTTGTCAAGATCATTCTGCAAGATCACATACACCAATGCTGCTAGAGAAATGCATTAAACCAAGACAAAATATTTCACATCATAACTGAGGTTTGTGAGGGTCAATTTAACCCCCAAATTTTGTCTGCCTGTCATGTCCATTCTTTGCCCAACCAAACCTGCAGAATTTAACACTTCCAACCACTTAAGAAGTTTGACAGTGAATCCTAACTTCAGTGCACTAGTCTTTCCCTCCTCATTAACTATGGCAACAAGCAGTTCCTCTACTTTACAAGTCTCAGGAGAGCCTAAAAATGGATCTGAAAGTATGGACAAGATAAACAATTTATATGTGGTTAAAAGGGAGAAATGTTTACGTGCATCAGCTAATCTGCTTTAACTGTTGTATGTCTGTCCATCCTTTGATAAGTGGAAGCTAAACCACAGGTAAGCTGTATCAATGTACCATCCATTTACTATGGGATAGGAGCAGGCATGAAACAGCTCCTGTGGATTAGCTGACACGGTATGTGCCCTCCCCCTTTAATTTTGTATGGCACATTTAGCTGTCCATACCTTCTGCATCTTCAGAGCGTCTGATTCTATCATCTTCTGGATACATGTTGAAACTGAACCCTAGAAAACTAAGAAAAGATTTCTGAGCTGCATATAGTGAAGGGGAACTCTCTTGATAAATCTATGCATGAGAGAAAGAGAATCAAAGTCTTGTCAGAATAGTGCAAAATGATCAATGGCTTTCTTTCTCTTACTCCTCTTCTGCTGAATGCGGTCCCCCCTCAAGCCCAAAGTAATTTCTTCCTGCTATAACACCAATCCTCACTCTCTGAACTGAGTTGATGAGGGAAGGGGGCACACTGCAGTCCAGGAAAAAATGGAAGGTGTGGCAGAGCGAGCAGTAGCTAGCTAATAAAGGATCCCTTCAAAAACAGAGCCACCGGGTGCAACTTAAAGCAGCTAAGGCTGTTCAGAGATTCACTAGGATTGAGGACCAGAGGTCTATAACTGATGCCTTGACAGCTCTGCTGAGCATAGAGAATTTTGTCCTTCGTTTTCCAACAGCTATACATACAACCGCGCGGCACAGTTATTCCTAGGGCACTGAGCATTATTCTACATTGATGTTCCTAGTACAGTTAAAACATTTCAGATCACATGTACTATTAGACAAATTTAATCCTTAACCAAATGGATCTCCCAAACTTTTGTGCAGAAGAAAGCAGATCAATCTTTCTATGCAGTGTTCAATTGCAAAAGAACCTGGAGTGAGCCCTGTGCCCAGATGGCCATTAACTGTCTCCTTTTTCTAATGACTCTCACCTCAGCATAGCCATTGCTTTCCCATTTAATTTCAGTGTAAAAGATAAGAGAAAACCAAGCCCAGAAAGTGCTTTATTAAGTTAGTGTAGCAATGAGTGAAAAAAAAAACAACAATTTCTGTTCACTATGACTTTTGGCTTACTTTAAACAGAATGCTAATGGCCTGCCAAAGTCTGTTAAAAATAGAAAACAGCCATGTCAAACTCAGTCTCCTGCTCTTTTGGGGGGCTAGGTTATTAATATAGCCTTTTTGGTTGATCAGTGTAGGGACTTCCTATCTTGGAGTGACACAGTGTAAATGCAGCGTACATGCAAATAGTGTGAACAGTAAGCAAATATTGGTGGCTGTAGAAGCTTCTAGCCCCTATTTTTAATTCATCCATTCCCATGGTAGATGCAACTCAAACTTTGAAACTAAAATGTTGTTTTCATTTCCATGCACTGGACCAGAAGTCAATGACACATTGTAATTTTGGAGTGAGGTGAAGGAAGCCCTAGCCTGTTTACTTCATTATTGTTGTATAAGTATCCAGAGACTGGGTAAGAGTTATGTGAGGATTGTAAAGGAATGTCACTTGTTGTGTCGATTTAAGGGGAATGAGAACTGGCTTTTTAATCCGAAGGCTAAAACCACAAAATAATGTATATCAGTGCAAAATGAGTGCCAGCTGCCTAGCATCAAAACAGAAGCATTTCACATTCCCTTTATACCAGCACTAATCACTTGCAGCAGATCTTAAGAAACAGTGCATCACACCTATTCCAAGTCCTTGAGAAATTATGTAGTGAAATCTAAATAGCTTCTCATCTGTATACATGTAGTACTTGTCAGTACAGGGTTGACAGGGGGCATTCTTGAATGAGTGTTTGTATCTTGTGTTGCAGAAATACTGCGTTGGTCCTTGTTAATATCAAGAAAGGGTTATATCGCAGAGCTAGCATCTGGACAATTTACCCACCCCAAAGCTTTGGGTATGATGTTTTGATCGTAAGTATTGGATAGTCCCATTACCAAGATCTAGATAAACATCCATTTCTGGGGTTGTGAATCAGACGTTTCCACTGTTACTATCATTATGCACATCTTTTACAACTAAAAGACACTGCTGCCAATTAAACTAGACTCCAAGGGAATGCATGGCTATTTTTCCCACATCTTCACAAAACAGATGGACATTTCATTTGCCTGCCATCTACAAGCACTTTCCTTACAGATCCTATATTCTCTGGGGAGATTTTACCCATTCCTAAATCTCCTGCTGGATTACACCCTCCTGATAGGGAAACAGGAAGGAATATGCCAAGTGTGATGGACTTCCATCCTTTGCACTTTAACATGCTTAATGCAGCAAAGGGTAATGGAGCATAAAAAACAGGGTAATTTTGATTCTGTAGCAAGTGAAGTCTTGATAAGATTAATTCAATCTCCTGCCATGATTTCCCTGTCCTGCCTGTCCTTGAATAAGGGAATCAAAATAACATTTTTAGCAGAAGCTAGATACAAACCCTACAGAACTAGAAACTAGTATGACTGACTACCTACATACAATGCCTACTGGTAAATATAATGCCCTACTCCTCTCTCCAAATGTAAGCCCATAAATCAGTGAAGTGAGCTAACACAAGCTGTGTCTACACAGCAAATTTATCATGCCATGCATGGGACAGACTAACAGTTGCTGATACTCAGCAATGCTAATTAATCCACCTGAAGCAACCAATTTATGAGGCAGCCTGTGTGGAGTAGCACAGCATTTAAAGGTGCCAGTGCCTGGCACAGTATATTTGACTCACTCCATCTGCATGGCAGCACCATAGCCTCCCTGGTTCTTATTTCTGTATATGATGTTGTATTGAAAAAATCTGACTGCAAATATATAACAACTTGGTTTCAATTTGCTAGGTCATGAGTTCCAAAAGTCTTTCATATAATGTAACCTTTCCATGACTATAGGTTCCCTTCCTACCCATATTGGAAAGACAGACAGAGTTCCATGAGCTCCTGAAACTGCAGACATTACCAGGCTGAGAATTCACAGAACCCATGGGGCTTTCTTGCAGGCTGGATTCAAACAGCTAAGTTTTAGTAAGAGTTATTAGCACAACTCAATCCATCAAAAGAAATAAATACACATTATTATAAGCCTTGTCAGTTAATTTGCCAGTTAAACTTTTGTCATTCCTTGACCCCAGAATGGGAGGATTTAGGTTTTTTCCCCTCATTTTAAGCTTGCGTTCCTATATTTATGCCTTTGACTTTAGCTTGTGGGACATGTGGGAGGAGCCAACAGCTCTGTTTTCCATGCATGTTCTGCAGATTTAGTATTAATTCAATCATGAAGAAGTAATCTTACTTCCCTGCAAACCAATCAGAAGTTACGAAGTTGCTTGCTTATGGCTTATTCAAAAATCAGTACTGATATCAAGTGTGGATGCATTGATGGAAAAAGCACAATGGCATATATTGAACCTAATCTTCTCAGTCGTTTAATACAGTAGTAGCCCATCCACTATCATAAGAAGTAGCGTGAGATTTAGGAGCTCTTAAGTTTGCTTTCTCAGGGCTTCATATTACTTAAATCCAGCCCTGTTGTCAAGTGCTCTAGGGGTGGTTACTAGGACTGGTGTGCTGTTGTCTGTGATTGAGCACCCAGAGAAGATCGACACAGCAGAAAAAAAATCACCAAATATAGTCTTTTCCTTTGCCCTCAAGCTTAGAGAATTTTCACTGAACTTTATTCTGAGAGCGCTCTCTATACTGACTTTCAGGTCACATAGAAAATATGCCATGGAAGACAGTGTGTGTGTGTGTGTGTGTGGTTATTATTATGGCTTTGAATGGATCACAGCTGTGATCTGTACTTTTAATGTCCCCAGCACATCTCACCCAGCTCTATCCTTATGGAAAGTCTCTTGCGTGGGAACAAATATATGATCAAAGCAGCATGGAAAAGTAGGAAACACTTCAGCTTTTTGTACCATGAAATCAGTGTAACACATACAGAAGAGCAAGCTATTGCTTGGGCAGAATGGGCATCTGAAACTGCACCTTTTCAAGGGTGTTTGGATAAGTTGGGTGGAAGTGAAAATGCAGCTGAAACTGGAAATGCCACCAGAGTCTGAGGGTCTGAACAGGCAACATTAACACTGTTAAGTTACACTGGCTTTGTAAAATTAGGATCCGGAGTGAACACACAAACTGCACACAGCCACCATTTGCTTATCATTTCTACTTGTTTTTAACGAAGACATAAAGACTGGTTATAATGGTATAAACATGTGTTCTAACCAGATCCTGAATTCTGAGATTGGAGCATACAGTGGGACTCGTGTTTCGCTGAGGTGAAATTGAGACTGTGTGGGAAGTTGGGTTGGATACTGGTGTTAGAACCAGGAAGGCCCTCTTTGTTCAGATCTACAAAGATGCCTCGTGTCTGGGTTTGGATTTCCTCTGAAGTGCTATCATCCGTCCAATTCTCTAAAATGCTGGCATTGTACATCAACATATTAAATATGTCCTAAGCAAGCCAGTTAGTTTTAGATTTACTGCCCAGATTTGCAGACTCAAAATGTTCAGAGAAACACCTGGAGCCAAAGTCAGCTTGCATCGATAGCAATATAAATCTGAAGTGACACAACTGACTTACAAATCAATTCCATGTAGCCCCTGCTGCCCATGATTACAGCAGAATTGCTCTCAGTCGTACTGTTGCAACTCTTATAATTTTATTACAATAGTTGCTGTTCTTCCTAAAGCCCCAATTTCTGAAGTCATCAGATTGTGACAGAATCCGGATTTGCATTTCTTTTTAAGCAAGCTTCCTGCCCTAGTGTTTTCAAAGAAAAGCTTGAAGGCTTGACACCTAAAAGCCTCAGAATACAATCAGCTCATTTTTTAAAATAATCCCATTACTTCTAAGCCAAATCTCATACTTTTTTCTGGAACTTGGAGGTCTGACTCAGAATAGCTCAACATCTGGGATTGACAACACTGGCATTTATACCCCTGGAGGAGTTATTAAGATTTGTCCCTTCAACTTCTGAACTAAACTAAAATTCTGAAGCTCTTTGTGACTGGTACATCACAACTTCTGTACTGCATAATGCTTTCTGAAAAGCACTCTGACATTTGAGACAGTCAGAGGAGAAAGATGTTCCTCTTGGCTCATGCCCTCTTGAGGTATGAGTGTGGTGACTCAGTCATCCATATACAAGATAAGAATATTTTAGTGGTAAAGATATGCCTTCTGTTTGACAGGTGAATTGTATAGGAAACCCAGAGGGACAGAGCTTAGGTCACTCCTACATAAGATGCAGAAGTTGTTTAAAAATTTCCTCCCCCATTTTTGGGTCAAAATGTTACTACTAGGATCCGCTCTACAATTTGTTTTGTAGGTTTCCTGATTCAGTGGGATGTAAAGATTTAAGTTTAAACCTCAGGGGTGAAATCTTGGTCCCTTTTATGTCCAAGGGCATTTTTCCATTAACTTAAATGTGGCCAAGATTTCATCCCAACACCAAGGACACATTTGCAAACCACGCTTAAGGAAAAAGATTCCCCTTGTGATTAAGGAACATGCCAAGAAAATAGTCCAGCTGTCATCCTTTCCAGCATATTTTCTATTGCTATTCAATAGCTACACAGAGACACAATAAAGTGAAGGGCATACATGCTTTCCCTTTACTGACCTCCTGCCATGCAACTCTGCAGGAGCAATTTGGTTTCTTTGTCATTAAGGGAACATGTTGAGATGCTAATATGGAGGAACTGAGCTCTGAATGCTGCCCTCGTGTCTAGAATCCAAAATATTCTGATATGAAAACCGTGTAGGGCTGGATTGTTGAAACCATTATCTGGCTGAGAGGGAAAATAACAGGGAGGAAGCTCTCTTTCTTACTCTTTTAAAACAGCCCTTCTCAGGGAAAAGCCTGGGCCTGCTATTCCCTGCCCCGTTCATGGCAGAAGGTGGGAGAGGGAGAGAGTGAAAGCTCCACTGTGCTCCTTTTTGAGATTGCCAGATTATGTAGGAGAGGGGAGGAGATTGGAAAATAATTTACTGCCTCCCCAAAGGAGAGTGAGAGCAGAGCTGAAAGTACTGTAAGTGTTATTTCTGACTTCCTTATGGGCTCTTGCAGCTATCTGCCACCCTGGAGAGCAAAATGGAAAGCTGCTTTCACCCAGCCCACCACAAATAAATAAATAAATACGTCTCCATTGACGTATGGAGACCTCACTGTCCTTTGTTCTAGCACCTGACCCTTGCTCAAACTTCCCACTCTATCCTTGTCAACCAACAAAATAAGTTATTCCGTGGCAAAAAAAAGCAAAAAACAACTCCCTCCCTCACAAAAAAAACAACCAGTTTGTATCACCAAGATAGTCAGAAAAGCCCTGACAAGAGCTATGATAATGAAGCTTATAAAGCCAAAAAAAGAAAAGGTTTTTTTGGCTGGTATAGTTTGAACCAGTTTTCTGAACAGAACTCAGATAGGACTATATAATTGTATCTATACTGCAGCTTTTGTTGGTATAACTATGTAAAATTTGCCACACCACGAGCCAGTATTTCCATGCAGAGCCACATCTTTTGTTCAAGGGGATGAGGTCTGTGACAATGCATCCTTACACCAAAAGTAATTCTCAAGAGTTAAAAGCCCTAATAGCTGGACTTTGATATGCTCATTAAACACATTTTTTTATTAAGCTGCTAAATGCCACAAAAAGGATATTATAACCCAGTCTTCATTGGCTGCTTTTTACTGAGAAAAGGTTTCATGACATCACTGGGTAGTTTTCATGCAACAGAGAAGACAACTTCTGGAGAACATTATGCAAGAGAAATAAAACACAAAGTAAATGTGGAAGTCACCGATAGCAGTTATTTTATGGTTTCGCGTAAGCTTTGGCAGTAATACTTTTACTATAGGTTGAGTTCATGTTGTTAAATATGTAGCATCCTGACAACCAACATAAATTTCAGAAAGGAACCTGACTTGCTTTTTCATAGCATGGGACATTTCATGGCATGACATGGGAACAGGATTAGAGCCACAGCTGTGTGAAACTCTCTCATAATGAAACCTCATGGTTTGCTTTGTCCTGCTACATTAAGTTTGGGATGTGGTTCCCATAAAGCTGCTGTTCAGTTTAAGGGATTTGGGTGACTTCAAACCAGACAATATTCAGAATTTTCAGTTGGGTTTCACTTTGAGGGCAACTCCACAAAAGCAAGCCTCTGTAATGGGGAATGAGACACCAGGCTCACCCTCCTCACCTATAAAGATTTTATGTCTCCACTCATGTTTGAACCAGGTATTAATCAATCAAGCTAGAGTCAGCTATAAACAGACAAGCCCCTTGCCTCTAGAAATCACAAAGCATTTTTCAAAGGACAGGGCTAATCTTGCTTTACCTGCCTCTTGGGAACCCTTAAGGCTACGGACAGACATTACACATAAACCAGTTTAAGCAATCAGAAACTGGTTTAAACCTGTAACAAAACAAATGTTCAGTGCACATAAATCAGTTTGAGAATGGCTGAAACTGGTTAGAGATACACCTGGTTGAATGTAGTATCAGACTTAACTGATTTGGCTCAAACCAGCTTATGCAATGTCTGTCCCAGACCCCTTGGTGAGTCCCTCAGCACCCCAGCATGTTCTCTGGGCTGGGTGAAGCTCTCAGCTCCACAGCAGGGTTGGTCTCTCCCCTCTGCTCCCCGGCCAGAGCTCCGGCAGAGTCTTGTAGCTACAGTAGGGTCTGCTGGCTTCCCCTGCCCCCTCACCACTCGCTGATTAAGCAGGGATCCCTTCCTCTTCTCTCTCACATCACGGGCCATAGCCAGCATGTGGTATGCTAGCTAATGCTGTGTCAGGCTCCAGCAGAGACTGCAGACACAGCAGGGTCTGCCTGGCTTCCCCCTGCCCTACCCCCCCCCCCCCACACACACACACACTGCTCAAGCAGGAAATCCCCTCCCTCCCATCTCCCACAGCATGTACCCTAGGCCCACGGACCCTAGGCATGTAGTAGCTAATGCCAAAAGGTGTCTGTGTGTGTCTATCTCCAATTTCACCGAGGCAGGAAGACAAAACAGTGACTGCTTAGAGCTGTTTGGAGCTAATCAACAAGTCAGCCAGTAAGCTGTTTAAGAAGGAACCTCAGAGTCATAATTGACTCCAAAATGAACATGAGTCACCAATGTGATGAGGTAATAAGTAAAGCTAACCGCACTCTTTCTTGCATAAGTAGGTGCAACACAAACAGGTCTAGGGAGGTGATACTTCCCCTCTGTGCGGCATTGGTCAGGCCGCAGCTGAAGTACTACGTCCAGTTTTAGTTACCACACTTCAGGAGGGACGTGGATAACCTGGAAAGGGTTCAGAGGAGGGCCACCCGTCTGGTTAAAGGCCTACAGAAAAAACCCTATGTGAACCATTTGGAAGACCTGAACCTCTTTAGCCTCCACAAGAGGAGGCTGAGAGGTGATCTTGTGGCTGCCTACAAACACACTGGGGGGGGTCAGCAGGAAGTGGGGAATACAATGTTTACCAGGGTGACAATCGGGGTAACTAGAAACAATGGACATACATTAAAAGAGAGCAAATTCAGGCTGGACATCAAGAAAAAGTTCTTTACAGTGAAGGTCATCAAAATATGGAATAGGCTTCCAAGGGAGGTGGTGTTGTCCCTTTCCTTGGAAATATTCAAAAGGAGATTGGACAGACACCTGGCTGGGGTCATCTGACCCCAGCACTCTTTCCTGCCTAGGGCAGGGGGTCAGACTCAATGATCTAATAGGTCTCTTCTGACCCTAAAAACTATGAAACTATAAGTCTGAAGTAATTGAGAGATACCATTGTTTTGCTAATCAGGTGATAAAGACTGTTATCACTGTCAGCCCCCAGCTGGCTTGCTTGCCTGTCAGTTTGCTACAGACAGTATGATGAAGCAGGGAGGGAGATTGAAAAGCTCCGTATCATCAACAGATGCATGCACTGCACACACACCCCTGCCTCAGAGTGCTAGCCCGGGGCTGGGAGCTGGCAACAGTCCCACCCCTTTAGCAGCCAGGAAAAGCCTGATACCATGCAGGCAGACCTCCCTAATGAGAGAGTGCTGCCGGGGCCTAGCCACACCCCGCTCAGCTCAGCCCTGTGGAAGTGAAGAGAGGGCTGTTCTAGTATCTCCCGACTTTTAACCTGAGCCACTGCAGGCATGTGCCTGAATTTCCTCAGTCCAGAGAAAATGTCTGACTGTTTTCAAACCAGTTCAGTCTAGCCAGGTTAGGCTAATCTGCAAAGATTGAATCAATTCAGGCTCAGGCTTTTTGAATGTCTGTCCCTAGCTCAAATATCACATCTACATTTTCCCTTTGATGGGCTGCATTGTTCTGAAATGGCACCCTCATACTCCACCTATTGGGACACTGATGCCCACATGGACTCAGTGGATCGGGAGCAGAGGTGCCAAGTACATGTGGGGGCCAAAGGCCCTGGCTCCCCTTGGGAAGAGGGCTGCCACCCAAAATGCATAAAAATTTCTACATGTCCATCATACTAGTTCCCCCTGCCCTAGCATAAATAGAAGTTGGGACCTATGACCAGGAGCATGACTAATGAAAGAGATGTAGTGTAGGTTGCAAGACAGCAGGACATGTTAACACTGTCCTGGTTTATCAATGCCTTCAGACTATCGTGTTGGCCCCCATGAGACAGGACAAGCAGCATGGGCATGAAGTAGACCAGAAACAGGAGGCAGAATTAACCAGATTGTACACTTCAGAGATCATCCAGAATTCCTAGAAGCCAACAAAAAAGCATTCCTCCCATAGACAAGCTCCCATATTCCTGTTCAAAGTAAACAGTTAATGAGTCTTCATTTCTATAACCTGTGTCAAGCTCCAGTATTTCCTTTCCAGGTTTCAGCAGAGACAAGAAGCAGGAAGAGGAACCCGTTCAGAGGCATGACGAATCACAAGCAGAAATTCCATCAGGAAGTCAGCTCATCCTTGAGACTTCTAGGTAAGCACCCAAATGGCTGTACTCCTACAAACCATTCTCTAAAAGCATTAGACCTACCCACTATAATCAGATGGGGACTGGTCAGCTTTCGTGACAGGTCATTAAAGTAACAAAAAGGTATCAGCATGGATTTGGAATTGCATAGCATTTTTCAAGCACAGATCTCAAAGCACATTAAGAAGCATGAAGCCTCTGCAAGGTTAGGAAATAGGCCCATTTTACAGATGAGGCAATTCAGAGGGAGGTAGGTTAAGAAATTTGCCCAAGTTCATTTTTTAAGGAAGTGCATGGCAGAAGTGAGAATGGAAGAATTCAGGTCTCCTAACCATCAGTCCCATGCTGTAGCTCTAGAAACATCCTTCCTTAAATGAGTCTTTGCATCTCTATTTATGTAAATTAAGGCGCACTCCATGATTCCCTGCTAATTATACACCACTTGCCTGCCTCATGTCCATGTCAATGGAATGCTTCAGTGCTGTTGCATCACTGGAACACCAATCACCGACTAGCCACAGCATGCAGAGGGATACGAAAGGTTTTTTAAATGGTTATCAGCAGCCAACAGGACTGGCAGGGAAGTAAACAAATGCAGAGAAGCTAAGGCAGAACCAACTGGTGCAACACACGAAACTGAAGTGACTAGCTGTGAGATATATGAATGTGCATACGAGGAATCTAAAGTTACTTTCATTTAATCTGTTTACGTAAAGCTACGCATGCATTTTCAGTGTGTTTACAATATATTCCGTACATGCCAGCCTGGCAGCCCTCTTTCCATACTTGTGGTTGGAGTCATTTTATTTCAGCATACCTTTGGACAAATACAAAAAGCTGTAAGGTATGGGGTGTTAAATTGTGGAAGAAGAGATAACTGTCAGGGTGAGAAGACAGTCCACCAGGCCAAGGTTTACGCTAAGGGAGAGAAGGCACTGAGACACCTGGCATGGAGAAAGGGCATGTGAGAGTGGTGGGACCCAAGTGGATAGGAATAGCTTCTTTCCAACCACCTCCTGAGGACTGAATCATAACTAGGAGTAGGCTGTTCTCATGGCGTAGTTATGAGCAGGCTTCAGCCTGTGCCAAGAGCAAGGCAAGCGGTGAAAATATTTTAGGGTTTCTAAGCAGCAAAGCAATCCATTCAAAGGGCTAACTTGTCCACACTCTACCTGCAAAAAGTGCCCCAAGAGAAAGATGGGTGCATGGGAATCATGATCAACTTGTCTAGTTTTCCTTTGCAGGATCTAGGGAATGTCCAAGGCTAGGAGCTATGGCTCCATCTCCCTTGGGCATTTCCAGGCTCAAACAATGGTTTGCTATGAAATTTTTTCAAGAAAGTTCTGCATAAACAATGCAGCATTTCTGCAAGCACCAACATCTTAAATGTTTTGTCTGCATGAAGTGCTGTGTCCAATCAAATGCAGTCCCTTGAATTCAGAAAATTGATATCAAGACAAAAAAAAAAAATCCTGCCCAGCTATTCTGGAAACACTAGCAAAGAAACCTGAATATCCTTGACACTGAAGCAGAACAGTTTCCATCCAGCATGTCCCTGAGAGCCCAAGTCCTGTGATTTGAAGTCTCTTGCCTGTCACCTCCTTCTGTCAAGGCCCTTAGGTCTCTCTCACAAGGCTAAGTCTACATTCAACACAGGCCCCTACAGGCCTGCTTGTTTACAACAAAAGCTATACCATTAAACATTACCTAAGTTTCCCCATAGGTTATGAATGTTCTTTGATTGCACTGCTGCTCCCTATTGTACCAACAAAAGCAATCTGGAATATAAGCAAAAACACAGCGATCCATACCCACTCACTATGGACCAAGAAATACATCTATTCTATGGCTAGCTTGACAAGCCAGCATCCCAGCCAAGTCAGAGAAGTTTATGATCTATTCTGCACCCTGTATCATAAGCAGAAACCATCTAAAACTGCCTGGAGCAAAACAGGTCCTCACAGCAGGCCTTATATAAATCTACCCCCTCCTAACAGGACCCTCTCAGCTTAGGTGTTTTCTATTTCTTGTGGGATCCTCTCCATTCAGAGATGAATCAGATGGCTCTCTTCCTCCTGGAAGAGCTGAGACAACACAGAGCAACCTGTGGCTGATTATTACTAACTATCTAGCTGAAGCTGATAAGAAAAGGTTTCCTTAGCTGACTGGACAGGTTTAAATTTTTGCAGACTCTGAACTGGTGAGTGGAACGTGTGCTCTGGTTCTGTTTCTCTCTTCCACTCCCTGCAGTGATAACTGATCCAGCTACCCATTATGAACACACTAGTTACTAAGGCAGCAAAAAGAAAGCTTCTTCCTGGCACCCTCACCCATCGTCCTTCATCCCCTTACAGCATGTTTTGAGCGGGCCAAATGCCTTTCTAGTTATACTCCTGAGTCCCAGCCTTGATTTCCAGCTTACCTGGTTATGACTTGACTTGCCTGAACCAGGCAGATATCAGAAACCCAGGTGTTGAGTGCAATATTAAGTATGCCCCAGGGCAGACTTACCACTTCATTTCCAGGATTGGCATACAGTGGAACAAGAGCAGGTGGACAGTACACATTTCTACAGCAGCCTAACTGAGCAATGTGCTGCATCCCATGTAGTTCAAACCCTTTGCTCTTGGGGCTCGGAAAGGCAGCAAGCCTTAAGGGTTGATAGTGCTAGTAAGTACCTGGTACCTCTGAGCTCCCTTCTGATAGAAACTTAGCTTTCCTCCAGTTCTAGAGAACTTACCTGGCCACTTAAAGAGATTTCCTGGTGCTTGCAAAGCCACATCTTGTAGAAACTTGATTTTTCTAATACATGCAAGTTCTGGGAATTTTTGAAAGCTCACTTCATCAGTACAGGCCTAACCAGAAAAGTAGCGACCGATATTCAGTAGAGAGTGCCTGGAGTGCTGTCCACACATTCTCAACACAACAATACTAGTATTTTCCAGTGGCAAATACCATTTTTTTTTAAAGTAATCTTTTTATGGAAAAGAATCTGATGTAATTAAACTGACTTTAGGAAGACAGCTCAGGTCCAGGATGGATTCAAAGAAAACACTGTGCAGCAAGAGCCCAGTGATTAGTGTGCCCATCTGGGATGTTGGATACAAAGCCCACAGTCTAGCCGCTGCTCTGAATGAGGCAGGCCAGAGAGAACTGAACCTGCAACTCCTACACCCCAGACTTGACTCTGGCTCAAGGCAGAATAAAAACAAATGCCAAAGCCATGCAAGTTTTCATGGAACAGGATTCTTGTTTTCTGGCCAACTCCAAGAGCCACAGAATTCCCATCAACTCCAGCTGGGTGTGCAAACTCACGGCATATCTGAAAACCAGGCCCCAGAGTTTCATGCCTGCCTCTGCTGCTAATCTGCTTTGTGAAACCAGGCAGGTCACTTCCCCTCATTTCACCTGAGTTTCCCCATCTGCAAAGTAGAAAATAATTATGTTTATTTGCCTTTGGAAAAGGCTCTGTGGTCCATGGATGAAAACCCCCATACAAATTCATCTATGGAGGGGCTTGTGATAAAAAACCGGTAGGAAAGTTCTGTCTGGATTGAGACGTGCCTGTGGTTTTCCATGAGATAAGTTACTCTGTGTTGCATTTCTATTTAGCCTTTTTTTTTCTTCTAACAAAGGGGGCAAACAGGTTTTGAGAAGACATACTATGTGATTTTAAAATAACACAGAAGCCACATAAAGATAGGCAGACTAACCTTAGGAAACTTCCCTTATAAGGGATCAAAGATACAGAGACAGGTTTCCTAACGCTAAAGCAAATGAATCGACAAGAGCAGCTCTATTTGGGCAATGACTCTTGGGGATGAAATAAAACTTGTGCGTAATGCAGTCTCTTGAACCCTTTTTGGGTATGTTTAGGACATCTTGGCAACCAGCATTCCAACATAATGACACCCAGGGCAGCCTGTCCTCTCAGGGACTCTCCTTATGAAATCTTTTACTCAAATGCTTTCCCAATAGTGGCAGACATCTCCCAAGTCAAAATTAGAAAGATTCTGAACCCGTTGACATTTATGTAGCAGCAAAAGCTAACATAGCTAGTGATAGTTAATTTAGAATCTAGAATTTGGTTAATCTACAATGTAAGTAATAGTTATATTCCCACTCAAGAATTCAATAGGAGAACATCAAAAAAGCTATAGAAAGGAGATCATGTTCCATTTCATCCTGTCAATTTTTAGGGTAATTTCCATAAGATTCTGTTAAATCTTTCTTTAAAAATGTCTACAGAACCCTCTTGATGTCTTGCTTCTTATAGAATATAGCTTTTCCACAAGGAAAGCAATGGAGACTAAACCATTCAAGGGTAATATTTAATTTTCTAGAATATCAAAACTGAAGGTTAGGTAACAATTTGGAAGCCATGCAAAATCAGTTTGAAAACACATTTTCAATAGGGCTGTGCAAAACGGCACTGTTCCATTTTGACTTGTGTTTCAATGGAACAGCATTTCAATTCAAATTTCATTTAGATTTCAAATTGCTGTTCTGTTTCGTTTCGTTGAAACAGTTTTGCTGTTTCGACATTTTGCCCATAAGATATAATAGGGAACCTCAAAACAGCCTATAACTTTGTCATTTCTGGCCTGATTTGAATAAAACTTGCAGAATTGGTAGCCCCTTCTGAGGGCATGAAGCCTGCCAGGTTTCAAGGAGATAGGTGCAGGGGTTTTAAGGAAACTTCACCTCAAAATCTTGAAAGCAAAAAATTCATGTCACATGTATGTGTTAAGCCATAGCAGGGTCAAAACTACAGGAATGATAGCCCCTGCTGAGACCATGAAGCCTGCCAGCTGTCAAGGAGATTGGTGCAAGGGGAGTCTGGGTTCTGGGGCTCTGCATCTCTAGCTGCTGACAGGCAAAACTGGAACACACAGCTCAATAAGTGACACCAAGGCAGAAAGCAGGGCAGTGCAAGCACTGCTGCCTTTTATGCAGTTTGTCCATCCCTCCCCCAGAGCACTGGGATTGGAAGAGACCTCAGGGAAGGATGACAGTCACTGGCCAGCTACACAGTCAATAATGAGAGCTAGGGCTGTGTGAAATTTTGCTGGCCATTTTGTTTTGACACTGTTTCGACTCATTTCGAGCTCAAAACAATTAAATCAAAATGAAATGAAGGGCTTTGAAATAGCCTCAAAACAAAACAAGGCTAGTTGAAACATTTCAAAACTTTCAAAACGTTTTGAAGCAGCCAGCAGCTAGGTGGTAGGAGACAGGGGAGAACCAGGGCTGTGCTCCCAGCAGCTCCAGGCTCCGCCAGGCGGGAAGCACAATCCTGATTCTCCCCGCCTCCCGTGGCTGGGGTGGGAAGCCGATCACAGCACAGGGGAAGGGAACTGAGCCCTGGCTCAGTTCCCCTCCCCAGCGCTGCAATTGGGCTTGAGAAAGGAACTGAGCCAGATCACTCAGTTTCCCTCCCCAGCCCTACATTCAGGCAGGGAAGGCAACTCAGCCCAGTTGGGCTGAATTTCCAACCCCAGCATGACCATCACGCTGGGGAAATGAACTCAGCCCAGCTGAACTTCAGCCAAGTTCAGCCCAGTTGAAACGAACTCAGCCAGACAGCTGGGCTGAGTTCATTTCCCCAGCACGATGGTTGCACTGGGGTTGGGAACTCAGCCCAGCTGGGCTGACTTCCCATCCCCAGCCCGATCTAGCACTGAGGAGGAGAACTGAGATATCAGGCTCAGTTCCCTTCCCCAGTCCCAGGCAGTAGCACCAGCTTCTCTCCCTCACCTGGCAGGCAGATCAGGGGCCCTCAGCCCCATGAGGACTGACACAGCCCCAGCAGCCCTCCTGGGGTTGGGCCTTGATCTGCCTGCCAGATGAGAGAAGCTGTTTCGAGCTTCCCCATTGTAGCAAATGGGTGAAACAGCGAAACAGCATCGAAACAGCCTCACTGTTTCAACGATGTCAAACAGAACAGCTGTTTCAACTCAAAATGAAATTCAAAACAAAATGCTGTTCCATTGAAACCTCGAAACTCTAGTCGAAACAGAACAGAGCCGTTTTGCACAGCCCTACTGAGAGCACTCCTTCCCCCTCCTTCCCCCTCCCTCTCCTTACTTTAGTTTCTGTTTGCCTGCAGGCAAGCCCAGCTTGAGCTTCGAAACTCAAAACTTTTCAAAATTTTCAAAATGTTTCAACTTGCCTCGTTTCATTTCGATGCTGTTTCAAAGTTTTCTGTTTCATTTCAATTTTGCTGTTTCAAGTTCGAAACGAGTTGAAACAGCGTCTGAACAAAACTGCCGGCAAAATTTTGCACAGCCCTAATTTTCAATGCTTTGTTGCACACTAACAGAATAATACTCTGCAAAGGCTGGAGAACAGCATTTAGCAAGTTTGTTTCAGGTTTTTTGTTTTGTTTTGTTTTATTTTAATTAATTGCAGTTTGCAATCACCCAGTAAGAACTAGTCATGATAAATCAGTTGAATTCTTCATAGTAAGTACCACACCTCAAAATTCTTGTTTAACCCTTTTGAGGCAAAAATTGGGCTTTACATATCACCAGACAGGGGAAGAAAAGCACTGTAGTATACTAGTCAGTAATTTATAGCGTATTCAGGATCTTATTTTTCTGGAGGGCAATTCATTGCTATTAAATAATGATTTTCTCTAAATTAAACTTCGATGACTGATGAATTGAACTTACAATTTTAGAAGTTAACAACCAAAAAAAAAATCAATTTATACATGCCTACTTTGCTCTTGGATCCCAAAGACTAGAATAAATATAACCATGACCATAATCTTCCAGGAATAAAGTGGTTTGCTCTTTTTCCCTTTTGCTATACTATGTTGGAATCTTGTGCTGCTTTATGAGGTCTCTTAAATTAAGATTCATTTCTTAAAAGTTATACCATAACATTTTGGAGCCATTTGTCATTTTAGCATTTGCAAATAGCAAACAATTAGTAACACTTTGGGGTTTTTTTTAAACTGGCGGGGGAGGATTGTACTCATTCCTTAGTTTTAAAAAAAAGATCACATTTGACAACAAAATAAAGAAAAGATAAAATACTATTTTTATGATGGTTTAAGTTACATGCCATTCAAGTCAATGGCAGCCTTTCTATTTATGGCTGTGGGGTTTTTATTAAGCCCTTTCAAAAGCTCAACTCCTATTTACAAAATTTACAGCAACAAAATAAGGGGCCAGATTTCCATTAGGTCTCACTAACACTGGATGCACATGAAATATTCAGCTCTTGAAAAGTGGCATAATAGAAGCTGCTGCCTGGCAAAGATATAGGAAAAACTGTACCCAATATGAGTGCTGAGTAACTAAAAATGTAAAGCTTTTAGCTCCTCTGAGAATCTAGTCTTGAAATAAACTGAGTTTGCCTATCTGGACTATAAACATCAAGGAGCACATCTGTGACAGACCAGCAGCAGAGATGATGCTCAAGGGCAACCAGCATGGGTTCATTAGGGGCAGATCCTGTCAGACCAACCTGATAGCCTTCTACGATCAGGTCACAAAAGCATTGGATGCAGGGGTTGCGGTGGATGTAGTCTTTCTGGACTTCAGCAAGGCCTCTGACACTGTCTCCCACCCCATTCTCATCAAAAAACTAGGTGACTGTGGCATTGATGCCTACACAGTCAGATGGATTGCGAACTGGCTGAAGGATCATGCTCAGGTGGTGGATGGGTCTTTTTCGACTTGGAGGGAAGTGGGCAGTGGAGTCCCCCAGGCTCAGTCCTTGGGCCCGCACTGTTCAATTTCTTTATTAGTGACTTGGACAACAGGGTGAAAAGCAGCCTGTTTAAATTTACTGATGATACCAAGATTTGGGGTGAGGTGGGCACGCTAGTAGGGAAGGACAGGTTACAGCAGGACCTGGACAGGTTACAGGGGTGGGCTAACGAAAATAGGATGGGTTTCAATACTGACAAGTGCAGGGTGCTGCACTTGGGCAGTAAGACCAGCAGCACACTTATAAGCTGGGAAACTCCCTTCTCAGGAGCACAGTGGCAGAAAGACATCTTGGGGTCATTATTGACTCCAAGATGAACATGGGCCGACAATGCAAGGTCACGGTCAGCAGGGCTAACCGGACCTTATCGTGCATCCACAGGTGCATCTCAAGTAGGGCCAAGGAGGTGATCCTCCCCCTCTATGCGACACTGGTCAGGCCGCAGCTGGACTACTGTGTTCAGTTCTGGGCGCCGCACTTCAGGGGGGATGTGGACAACATGGAGAGGGTCCCGAGGAGGGCCACCCTCATGATCCAGGGACAGCAGGGCAGACCCTACAAAGAGAGGCTACGGGACCTGAACCTGTTCAGCCTTTGCAAGCAAAGGCTGAGGGGGGGACCTGGTGGCCATCTGTAAGCTCACCAGTGGGGACCAGCAGGGTTTGGGAGAGACCCTGTTCCCCCTAGCACCAACCGGGGTAACAAGGACTAATGGCCACAAATTGTTAGAGAGTAGGTTTAAACTAGACATCCGAAGGCACTACTTCACAGTCAGGGCGGCTAGGATCTGGAACCAACTTTCAAGGGAGGTGGTGATGGCTCCTACCCTGGGGGTCTTTAAGAGGAGGCTTGATGTCTACCTGTCTGGGGTCATTTCTCTCCTGCCCAGGGCAGGGGGTCAGACTTGACGATCTACAAGGTCCCTTCCAACCCTACTTCTACGAATCTATGAAACTATGAAGCACAGGTACACACATACGCAAACACAACTACACCTCTCTGTCTAGAGTTGAGCCTGCCCTGAGGTCAAGATTTCTATCTAACAAAGGATTTCAACATTTGCCTTTGCTTTCAATCAGTGTGAAGCTAGACAATTTGGGGATTATTTGCTGATGAAAATGGGGAAAAACAAATCATTTAGATACAAATTTTCACAAGGCCAAAATGGAGTGAAACATTTTGTGTTACATACCCCAATATACATTTTTTTTAACTGTAATAAACCTTTTATTCTGACATCAGAATTTCAGAATTGTTTTTTGAGAATTTTTGGACAGAAGTTTGGTGAAACAAATACTATTTTGTGACGGGTTTGGATTTTCATACAACTGCCATTTCCAGCTGTAAGTAATGGTAAGGGCACAAATATCTCCCTACCTTTGGAGAAATTGTTATAAAAAGCAGGAGGTTTTGCTTCACTTACCAATAGGCATGACTAGAAAGAAAGGAAGCCAGCACAGTATGAAGCATCCCACCACTATCCCCAGCGTCTTGGCTGCTTTCTTTTCCCTGGAGAACTTAAGGAGACGCACAGAGAAGTGGTGTTTCATCTTGGAACAGGATGGGGTTCCACTCACTTCTGGGGTGTTTCTGCGATGTATTCGGAGAGTCACTTCTTCAGAATGAGACTTTTCAGTCTTCAAGCCAGAAGTCAGGCCTTTGCTTTCCCTTTTGGCCACCACATATACTCGACAATACATCACCAAGATGATGGTCAGTGGGAGGTAGAAGGAGCCAAGAGCAGAGAACAGCACATAGCCAGGCTCTTCAGTGATTTGACAGATGGTCTCATCTTCTGGAGCTGGTTGCTTCCAGCCAAAGAGAGGTCCAATGGATATCACAACGGACAAAGCCCAAATGCACAACAAAGCCATGAGTCCCCTCTTTTCTGTCATTATACTTGGATATCTCAGTGGGTAGCTCACCCCAACGTATCTGTCTATAGAGATGATACACAGACTCATGATGGAAGCAGTGCAGCATAAGACATCAACAGCTGCCCAGATGTTGCAAAAGATCCTCCCAAAGACCCAGTAACCCAAAATCTCAAAGGTAGCTGAAAAGGGCAGGACAGTGGAAGTCAAGAGAAGGTCAGCCACAGCCAGGTTAATTATATAGTAATGAGTTACACTCTGAAGGTGTCTATGACAGGCTACTGATAATATAACTAGAATATTACCCAAGACACCAAAAATAATCAGCCCTCCCAAAATAACCCCTAATAATATCGCTTTAGAAATGCTCACTGTGCCCACAGCATGGGTGCAATTTGAACAGTTAGAGGAGTTTCCAGGGAGGAAAACCATTGTTGCTCACAGATAATGTTTATCTGATTGCTGTGTGCCTTACTCTCCTTTCAGGTGCTAGAAGTGCCAAGATCAGTTTTTTCTGAAGATTTTGCAGGCAGCATTTGCCAACTCTTTTAGGAAACCCATTTATAATAAGGTTGTAGAAACAGAGACACTGAAATGAAACACAAAAACATATTAGAAAACTTGCATTTTTCTCTAAGCTTCTACTGTTCTCTGCATTCCTGGGCAGCTAGTTAGCAACAGAGCAACCGTTCTGAAGACTTTCTAAGACTGGCTTTCTTTGCATTCTTCTTGGGATGCAAAAATCTCCACTGTGCAGGGTATAGTGGGGGCATAGATGATGGCATTTCTCCTATTTTGGGGATAATTCTAAGAGAAGTAATTGAGTTGTAGTGCTAATTCATTACTGCTTTATGGAGAAAGGTTCAGTTTGCTGGAGTGATAGGATAATGAAAAAGATCCAAGTATCTTAATTTAGATTTCTCCCCAAAGGTAGTTAGTGATGCTTTTAACTGCTGTGCTCTGTGTCCAAATTCTGTTTCACACTTGGCTTTGCAGAAAGCTTTACAAAAGATAGCAATGATGCTCCATCAACTCAGTAATGCGCCTCTAACTAAAGGATGCTAAATCTACAGTAGGCTTCAGAGTCTCGACGTGCTGATCAAAATGTTTGCAATTGTCGGAAAAGTTCAGCTCTACACACCTGGTCTCCTGGGCTAAGGATCCAGGTTTATAAACGCCAACTTGTTGTAAGCTCAGAAGAGGAGAGTAAGGTTTCCCTTGCCAGAGTCCTTGATGTCGTGCTCTTCCCAGACATGATGCCCCCTACAGCAGGCAAAGAGACATGGAAAATGTGACTCTCAGAACCTGGAGTAATATTTTCCTAGGTAGGAGCATTTTTCAGAGCCTGAAAATCTATTTTTATGCTGCTTCCCCATCCCATTCCCTTCCAGCCTGTAGAAACCACTTCTGCCTGGTTGATATTGCTCCAGAAAACAAACAACAAATGCGCATTTTGTTACTTAATCAATGTCCCTGACCTCTTCCCAGAAGAAGAGAGACAATATTACAAGTTGAGCGGAAGCTTGTTTCCCACTGACCTTGGGCTAAATCAAATCAAACCTGATTGTTAATTTTCTTACACAGACCATGGGATAAAAATCAGGACTGCAACCTGACTGTGACCAAAATCTGCAAGTTCAGAATCCTCTCACTGTAATATAAGTGACAACCTCAGAGGTCCAACAACTTCTCACTAGCCTAGACAAACAGCACATCTTAAAAAGCTATCCAGATATAAGCCATTTTTTTACCTGCTGCAGAAAAATATGTTTTTACTAAATGGCATAGCAGTTCAGTATATCTGGCAGCCAAACTCAGTGTCCTCTGACTAAATATGGAAAAGGTATATCTCATGGAAATGTAAGTTAAAGCTAGGCATTAGAAGCAAAAAAAAAGGCCATGAAATAAAGCTACAAGGGCCAGCTGATTATGTCTTATAAAAACAAAGTCCAAATGTCCTATCTGAGGCCACTACTCAGACATTTGAAAAGCCACAACTAACAACACAGATCTGAGCTCCCAAATAAGATGGCTATCGGTTGATTCTTATTAACAAAAAAAAAAATGCAGTCTCTTAATAGATTATGGAAGGAAAAAAATATTCCCCTGCCACAAATCACCATATATCTGTGTAATTTTAATTACCATCCCTGTATAAAAGTAATATTCTTATTTTAAAACCTGTTGATACCCAAATTAATATGCAGGAAGGATGAACAGGTGAAAAGGTGTCCTTTCCATTAAAGGAACTTGCCTTCCTTCTAGTGCTAGGAAACTGGAGCTTTACATTTTGTTTGTCCACAGGAGAGAACAAGACCAAGGAAAATGCAGGTTTTAATGAGCACATCAATTAAAAATTCAGCCCCCATCCGCAGATTATTGAAATTATGGTTATTATTATTGTAAAGCAGAGGGTAGAACATGAAATTAAATGATCTGACTTCATTTCTAAGTGCAGGAAACAAAACTTCTCAGCAAGTCAGGGAAAAGGTGATGCAGGAAAAAAGGTGAGGGAGGTGGGAAGTACAGGGAGTATGGGATATTCAAAATGACTAAACACCTAACAACCAATCTGCTGGGAAAGTCAGAACCAGAGTGAGACCCTATTCCGGATCCCTGCCTCTGCCCCACGTCCACACTCACCTCCTGAGTATCGGGAAGGCTGCACAGCTCCTCTGGCTGAGCATCTGGAAAGGAAATTCAAAGCCAGTCCATAGCACAGCAAAGCACAGCAAGCTCCTCTCTCCATGCAGGAACAGGACTCTCTGCCTGAAAATTCATTGCCTTTCACCACTTCTTTACCCACTAATATTTTGATGACTCACAATTGCACTAATTCCCTGTATCCCAATGGCTGTGAGGGGCTTGGTGCCAGCTTCCCTGAACCCACCCCCCGCCCCCTTGCAGTGTTCAGCTCCACACTGTCAAGAAGCAGCAGTAACTTTACTGCTCTGCTGATGCAGCAGCCAGTATCCCCTACCATTACCGTAATCTCTTGTCACTCCCGTATTGCTCAGAAACAAAGAGCACAAATCTAATGCCAACATGTCTCAGCAAACAGCAGCATTTGTGCCTGGCAAAAACGCAAGATACTGGAAAGTGCTTCTCCCCTTTGTCCCCCACCTCCAAGTTTGAAGATAGTTAGTTGGCAAAAATGTCAGTTACACACAATTTATGGATTGATAATTAACCCTAAAATTAATGGGCAAATATCATCTGAAAATTGCATGAAAATAGTTCCCATGCCACTCACACAGCTCTCCTATAATACAGAAAATGAAATGCCTGCCAGAAAAAAAAATTAGAAAAAAAGCATACAGACACACCTGTCATATACACACACCTGTTATATTGGAATAGTAGGCAAGGCTAGCATGGCAAACTACCATAGATCCTGCATGCTTTTCTCAGCTGCTCTGCTAAAGTCTATATTGGGTGAACATTGCAAGATCCTGCTCTTTTTCAAGATTCTTCCCAGAGGAGCGAGCAACAGTGCTTGGAAAACATTAAAAGCCTGGGGAGCTGAGAGAAGAAAGTGTGTCCAGATTTAAGCAGAAGTCAGGGAGATTAAACATGACAAGGGTAGGTAATAACCATGTGTTGTTCCATTTCATTTTTGTGCAGAGAGTAGGACAGGTGCCTTATAAATACCAATCCATAAGTAAACAGTAAAATACTAAATGCTGTGACAAATTAGGGTCAACTTAAAAGCTTCACCTTTAAAAGTAATTCCAGTAGGCACAGGATATTGGATTGGATGAGCCACACCAGCATGGTTAGTGTTCCCTCAGTCTCTTACAAGGATGTGAGCAGGGACCACAGTTTCACAGGTCTCAAAAGAGGAGGCAACACAAGCCACCCAATCACTTGGATGCTAGCTGAGCATCCAGAGTATCACTTAACCCATCCTGTTCACTTCAACAAAATTAAAATCAGAACAGATGGCTGAAAATAGAGCTGGCTGAAAATCTGCCAAATTTTGGTCTGTTTTCAATTCATAAGTCAGTCTGCAAGTGCAAAGGTAGCTCCCTCACGCAGGGAAGTCTTGTGCAGTGGCAAAAGTCTGTGTCTGGAAGTCAGGCAGCATGGGCTCCAATCCTGACTAGCACTTCTCACATTTCTCCTCTTTGTGACTATTATCTGCCTAGGTGAAAGGAGGGGCAATGGGATGCTGTGACTAATTCATTCATGTTTGCAAACTGCTTCAAAAGGTGCTAAGGGAGTGTAAAGAATTATTAACACTCCTCCTGAAATAAAATGCCTTGCTGGACAAATCTACAAGTTTCAATCAGACAGATACAGATGGGGGAAAGAGAGGGGAGATGTATAGCTGTATGGACAAGCAACTGATAGAAACCACCTCACAGCAAAAAAATCACCAGATGATTGTATTTCACTGAATGCACTTTGCAAGAAATCACTGAAATCAACTCACAGCATGTGGAAAATCTCACCTGTCAATCAAACCTTTAGAAAAAGCAGCTTGAACAAAGGGCTAAAAAGGCATTTTTCTTCTTGAGTTTAAAAAAGAGGGTAGAGATTGCAATTTTGGCTGCCCAGAATATTGTTGGCTATTTTAATTATTTACAAGAAAATTGAATGTCAAAGCAAGACTAAAAAATAACAACTTGCATCAAAAATAATTTCTGTATACATGTAGGTAGAAGTTGGACAAGACGCAATTGTTCCAGGAAAATCAAGTCATTCTTGCTGGAAAAAAAGGATTGTGCATAAATATTGTTTATACAGAAACTCTAGTTGAAACAATTGCACTACCCCCCATTCATAGTGGTCTACATTTTCAGTTTTTATTTCAAATAAAAATTATAGGAATTTTTCAGGGTTTATCTTCCAAACATAAAAACCGGGGTGAAATCGGGATAAAAGAAAGAAAATTAAAAAATCAGTTTAAATCAGGGTAAATAATAATATATTCTTGCAGTGGTGAGGGAGGGACTGGAGTAAAGCTGGGACTAGTGGGGGGTGGGGCAGCCCATCAGCCACTCCCAGGGCTGCAGCAAAGCGGGGAGAGCTGTCAGTGGCGTGGGGAGGGGCGGGGGCCGTGTCTCTTGCTGCTATGTGCCCCCCAGGAGGGCTGCAGACTGGGGAGCTGCGCTGAGCTCTTCCCAGGGGGCACCTGCCCCTAGACCTGCACACGGGACAAGAGCAGACTGATGCCTGCCACAAGTACCAGGAAGAGCCTGGTCGGTGGTGACACTGTCAGCCCCAGCCAGCAGTGACAACCTGCTCTCATCCCACACACAGATTCAGGGTCATGCACCCCCCAGGAAGACCCCGGCGCATCTCCCAAAAGTCCCCAGCCTGCAGCCCTCCCAGGGGGCACATAGCAGGAAAAGCGTGCCCCTCCGCCCCACCCCATGCCCCGCACCTACTGACAGCTTCCCCTGCTTTGCTCCCTGCTGCAGCCCCGGGAGCAGCTGACAGACTGCAACATGCCTCTTCCCCCTGCTGCAGCAGCCTGCTACCAGGCTGTCCTGGCACTTAGAGGAAGAGGGAGTGGTGTGCAGCTAGACGCGGAGCAGGGGGGACTCGACCCCACCACCGGCACCAGCCCCTCCTGCCCTGCCCAGGGTCAGAGCTGGGACCCCTGCACCCCCAGGCAGCGGCTCCAGCCCCGCAGAGCTGTGTGGGCTGGCCAAGTGCAGTGCTTGCTGCAGGGAGTGGGCCTGGGCTCTCCTGCCTGCCCCCCCCGGCTGGGCTCGCAGCTCCCAGTACCTGGGGCAGGGCCGCAGCCAGAGCCGCTGGGTGCAGCTGGGATCCACCCACCCTAGAAGCAATTTCCGCGGCCCCTCCTGCCCTGCCCAGGGTCAGAGCTGGGAGCCATATGCCCCCAGGCAGTGCTTCCAGCCACCCTTCCCCAACCTCCACATGGCCACCATCACTCCCCTCACCCCCTACTCTGCGTGCAACTGCCACCACCACCCAGCCCCTCCGATCAGTTTGTAATGATTTTCACTGAAAAATGAGTGTAAATCAGTAAAAACCAAATAACTTCAATAAAAAAAAATCCAGTAATTTACCAGTGGAATTCAGTAAAAACTGAAAATGTGGAACATTACCCATTCACTATGATTGTGCTCAAAGACAATCAGTGACACTATTCCTTATATGACACTTTGCTTTGCTATTATTTCCTTCCCTTCTCGCATGTTTATTTCAACTACCTGTTTCTTCTTCTAATCTCTTTGGGGGTGATAATGTCTTTTGGCCAGGCAACCATACAATGCCTGATATAAAGTGGTCCTTGAATAATGTCCTTTATGCTCTATCACAATATGACTAATCCCACTACTGATTCAGAAATGCTTTATACTGGCCAGAAAGGAACAAAGGCACTGAAGCAGTGGCTAAGGCATCTCCCGGAAGTCCAAAATACAAGACAAAGTCGAGCAAAGGAACCCATGTTTGTGACACAATAAAATTTACTCCCCTCAAACAAAAATAGCCATAGATTTACATTGGCAGAAAGAAAAACTGTACTTTTGCTCTGGATTATTTTTCCACTTTCTGAGACTGTCATACCTGCAGCTAAATAGGTAATCATGATTATCAAATTCATGTTTCCTATACATGATATGCCCTATATAATCATGTCTAACAACAGGCTGCACTTTACTGGACATGAGTTTAGTCAGACTGCACTAAATTAGATATTGCCGGTTTAGACATTAAATTGTCAGTCTTGATTATCCTCAAATCTAATACATTTGTGGAAAACCATGTGAAAAAATTAAGCATCTACTAAAAATGCATGCAGAGTCTGACTCTGATCCATATTTAGCATTCTTAAATGACAGACTGGCACTAACAAAGCCTGGGTTGTCATCTGATGACGCTGCGTTCAACAGAAAACGGAAAACAGTAATGCTTGCACTGGAAAAATCTCATCAGTCACTGGAGACTTAGAAATGTATAAAGAGAAAGAGAAGGCAAAACAAGAAAGCCACAATATTTTTTGGGTCCTGAGAGCAGATTCACTATGTGAAAACAATGCTGTTCATACCTATGGTGGGAAAAAATGGTCCCCAGCAGCAATGGTGTCACAAGAGATAGCCCTGTGGTCATATGATGTCTTACACTCACATGTTGAATGGGAACTGACCCGATCTTCAACTCTGACAGGAAGGAGATAAGGACACTGAGTCAGCCATTTCACCCACGGTCTCAGACAAACAACGATCACAGCACATTGAAATGATAAGCTGAGCCCTGGGACATGACACAACTGGAACTAATGGCTTTAGTGTTGCCTAAAAATAGTACTGCTTTGATGTCTCAGGGGTGACCTCCATGGCTAAGTACAGACATTCAAAAAGCCCGAGCCTGAATTGAGTCCATCTTTGCAGGTTAGTCTAATGGATGGAACAGACAAGCAAGTGACTAGACATTCACTTTTGATTCTGGAAATGCAGCCATATGCCTGCAGTGGCTCAGGCTAGAAGCTGGGGGGCGCTAAAGCAAGCCCTCCCTTCCCTTCTGCAGTGGCCGAAAGGCTGGAGGTAAGCTGAGCTGGGGGGGACATTGCGAGGCCCTGGCAGGTGGCTGAGTATGGTTGGGGAGGGGTTTAAACCCCCACCCCAGCCTGCAGGGGCCCCAGCCTGGGTGTGCCTGGAGGAGGAAGGGGGAAAAGGGGGAAGCAGCCCTTGCCAGGATTTTCCCCAAGCAGTGGGGCATGTGGCCAGCCCGTGGCCCAGGCAGCGCCTTAGGAGAAGGTAGAAGGAAGGGACGGGGATTAAACCCCCCTGCCTCCCCTCTCCCACCGGTTTTCCCCCTCTGCTCACAACTCAGCACATCCCGGGACCCCCCAGAACCGCCCTCCCAGCCAGGGGTAATCCCTTTGAGCCTTCCCAGCTGCTAAGTTGGGGGTTTCACTTGGGGCAGCCCAGGAGCAAAACTGGTTTATGTGCATTTTGAAACTGGTTTATGTGCACTGAATTTATGTTCTCTCGCAGGTTTAAACCAGTTTCTGATCACTTAAACAAGTTCATGTATAACTTCTGTCCTGAGCCCACATGTACACGATAGCATAGGGAAATTCAGAGACTAACTGAACACTATGAGTGTGTTTCATTAACAGAGGCAGACAAGGTTCCTTGGGTGAATTTGATATCTTTTATTAGACCAACCCAAATAGTTGGAGAATAGTTCATTAACAGAACAGTTAGAAGTATTTTAAGGCAGTCTTGTATTGAATTTGATTGATGCTAGTTGTTTTTTGTAATGTTTGGCTGGGAAAAGGAAAAGTGGAGACACTGTACCTTCAAGAGGACTGGGCATGAGCTGGCTAGAGCAGGTTATGTTATGCACAGACTTAGGATAGATAGGGCTGATCAGTTAGAACAGAGACACAGAATTGAAGCAGGCTTCTGTCAGAGGACTTGGCTCTGCTTGATTACTGAACAGCATGCATCTATGGCCACCAGTGCTGAACACCTTAATTAGCAAAAACTATTTTTTCAGTGCAGCCCACAACACTAGAGAGTAAAAAACTTGCCCATGATCACACAGGAAGTTTGCATTGGAGCAAGGAACCAAATCCAAAATTCTCCTGATTTTGAAGCTAACATTCTTATCTCTGGGCACCCAATCTCATGAGATTTGGACTGAATTTGGTAAAAATAACATGAAAAATTCATATACCTGGCAAGGATCCCCTCTTCTCTGGTGGGGCTTCAGAGCTGAACTTCAAATCATTTCCAGAATCTGACCCAACTATGAACACTGCCTCAACCATTCATCTATAGATTCACAAAAGGGTTGTGAGCCCTACTGCAAACTTAGCCTGGGTATTGACTATATAGTGACAGCAGAACTAAACCAGCAATGAGGCATTTTCGGTGAACATTACTCACAGAGTTGTGCAAAATTTCCCCAGAGAGGATACACAGATCTCATTGCCTTTCTAAAGGGGTGAAAACATTATATAAAAGTTATGATGTAAAAGGCAAAGCATATCTGAATTTTCCCAGACATCACTCAGCCTGCAGGGGATTGGGGCAACCATCAAAAAGAAAAGCGCACCTTTCAAGCTCTAACATCAAAAATGTGCAAGGTCCATTACAGACCAGACTGCCACATGGTGTAAATCAGCATAGCTCCATTAACTTCCCTAGATGATGGCCTGGCCCTCTATATACCTTAAAGGCATTATTACGCATCTCACTGCTCCTTCTACAAAGGATCCGATCAGTGTGCATTCTTTGAAGGGGCTTAAGCATTATGCAGAGATATATGGTACTGGTGGAATTGCTAGGACACACGTATAGGAAACAGATGTGATAACACAGATAGCAATGGGCATTAGTACAGCAGCGATCCTAAAGTCCTTTTGCAAACATTATCTCTAAGTCTTACAACAGCCAAGTAAAGTCATGACTATTTTGGGGAGTAATGTTGGCTTTAAAGACCAATGAAATGATGATGAGTTGTGAAAAAAAAATCAATCAACTAGACTCCTGCTCATTATGTCATGATAAATTTGTATGGAACACTAAATTATTGGGAAAGCTCTTCCAAATTGAAAAAGACACACCTGCCAGGCACACACTTGTGGATCAGAACAAGCTTTTTTCCTATCTGTGCAAATTAAATGGTAACATCCCCTTTCACATGGCTGGCTAAGGTACTCTCAGTTCACGTGGTGCAGAAAACCAGCATCAAACCTATGCAGCAGGGTCTGCTTTAGGAGCTTCAGTTCAACTTGATTGGTCCACAGATCTTGGGCTTGCCTTGTGACTGGTGTGAAATGTTCCTCTGAACCACTGGCTTCATCCCTCTGGCTGATGAAGGAAGCTGAAATAATCTACCTGTAGACTAGAGGAGCTAAGGAAACTGGAAACAGTGATAGTGGGACCAACATGAGAGGGGCAACGAGTCTTGAAGAAAAAGCTGATTTCCAGCATTTGCTCTCTGTCCAAATACAGGGTACATAGAAATGAATCTCACATCTCCACTCCTTAACTGTACAATTAAAAAGAAATTTAGATTCATGGCTACAGTTATCAATGCTGAGCTCAGGAATCATCGCCTCATTTAAGATGAATGTCCTTGTCAGAGGACATGTTTCTGCTTCACTCTTTTTCAGAACCAGACTGCTGCAGCTCTTTCTAGCACCACCTGCTCCTATTCCTCTCCACTCCCCACAAAATGCTAGCAGATGGGTGAATAATGGTTTTTACACATAATTCAAATAACTGAGTGCAGATGAACTGAGGCAGATTCCAGCAGGTTTGCAGAAGGCAGAGGGTCACAGCAAATCTGTGTTCAATTGTTTCTCCCACGTTTCTGTGTGAACCTGGGTAGTCCTTTAAACCCACTGTACCTCACTTTCCCACCTGGAAAATGGTGGCAATATTATTGTTCTCAAAGATATGCTACACTAAAGTCTAGGGTGACTGCAGATCACATAAACTGTAATTAGTACCCAAGCTAGCTAGTTTTAACTGCTGCAGCGTGGAGACTAGCACAGCAAGTAAAACCTGCAGGGACCCTGAGATTATACTTAGGTAGGTTTTGCAGCCTGTGCTGAGCTTTATAGCGTCACAGTGTCAACAGTAACAGGGCATTCTGGTTTAGAAAGACCTTGGGAATACGAGTTTCAATCACATCTTTGAGTGAAGTCATCTTAACATCCCACTGTAGGTTTTCCTACCTGCAGGTATAATTGCTTTGGGCCTGGATTCTTGTTTTCACTAAGGACATTTTCCATCCTTCTAAAAGGGTAAAAAAGGTCCTTAAAATAGTCATAAATTGAGCACACATGTCCAGTTTAAGACTCCTTAAGCTATCAGGAGTAGTGTCAAGCAACCTTAGTGCAAATTCAGGGCTTTCTGTAAATAGAGCTTTTTTTATTGCAAGGCGTGGGGCAGAAATCACAGCTGCAGCTAGAAACAGGATTTTTTTGCAAAATTAACTGAAAAAGGAGCCTTGGTACTGTACAAGAACACTAAACATTTTAACCTTTGGTTAAGATGGAAGCTCTGTGGAATGGCCACCAAGGAGGCTTGCTTTAAGGGCGGGGGGGGAGAAAAAGTGATAAAAATATTACTTTGAAAAATCAAATGGAACTTTAGCGAAGTTTCAGATCATATATGGATATGAGGAAAAACCCATCCACGAACAAGCTATATTAAATGTTGTTTACTAAACCTTCCCCCTTCCCATCACCTATTCAGCAAGAACACTTTTTCCCCATTTCACAGAAGAAAAGAACCTAAGTCTCAGACCGACAGCCATGCTGGAGAGAAATTGCAACCCTGGAGGATTTTTTTTTTTTTAATCCACCCATCAGCATTGCTAGTGGGCTGGAGTTCTCACGCACTAAATATGATCAGTTTGCATTGAGAACGTGGACTTGGGAGGATGCTGCTGCCTGTGATCTGCAGCTTGGAACCACATCATGTACATTTACCACAGACAGTTTTTTTTTTTTCCTACATGCCTTGTTTGTTTAAATAGTTGTGTTTTGACTCTGTCAGCAAGATGAAGAGATTTGGTTATGATGGATATCGGCAGTCAAATGGAGCTACTCACTCCCCTTGGACAGCTTTAATTTACCAATATGAAAACTAACAGATTGTTTTTTAAATACGTCTCTCTGACTACAGACAAAGGCTACAATATTCGACACAGCCTGGATCTGAATGCCTGATTCACAGTCATTTGAAGGGAATGAGACATCCAAAAGCTTCAAGGAACTTCAAAAATCTCAGCCTCGAAACTTAGTGTGGCATTTTCCAACGTTCCTAAATTCACTTAGGAATAACATCTGACTACAAATCTACGGGACTTGGGTTTCTTAAAAGCCCCACACTAAAAGAATTTACAGCCAGCCCTGAAATTCAACATCCTCCCCAAGTGAGAAAGTTTGAGCCGTTCTCCAAACTCAAACCATTTCAAAAGAAAATACAGCATGCTTCCCTCATGACCACCTTCCAAAAAAGCTAGTTGGTTCAGCAAAATACTCCTTCTTTTGTCAGCATTAGTAAGGCAGTGAGCCACTAATACCAATACCAGGTTGGAGAAGATGCATGTATAGATGGAGAGCCAGCTAGCAGGCTGGCATAAATTAACATAAACCCATTATTTCAAGTGAGCTATATCAGTTTACACTCGGTAAGGATGTCTGGCCCAGAGGAAGTTGGATGACAGTTGTGGGCTGGCTACTAGGTACCGATCGATCCTTGGAAATTTTTATTTGCATGCAACTCACAAAGAATGACTAATGAATTCCCGGCACGACTTATTTCTCAGGTGATCTGGTAACACCCAGCCACAGAGAGATCCATGTCACTTTCTAGCCCTGGGAAGATTGATTTTTACCTACTGCTGAAGTCAAATCTATCAGAAAATGAGAATCTGCTTCAATGTCACTCCCTCCTACCAGGTTCCTGTTTACCTCCTATGTCCAAGTTAAGATTTCCAGGCTGAAGCTCCTGTAATATTAATGCTGCTTTCTCCAAAACCTCCTTTGATGGTAAAGAGGGGATTTTGTGCTACCTTCTCTGTTCTAGCTTGAATTTAGCCTTCAGTATGTAAAGCACTTTACATACTCCTGAAATTAGAACCAAGAACATCATTTTGCATACATACAAGCACACACACACACACACAAACACACACAGAGAAAGGGTGCCACAGATATATTATGGGCACCTACTTCTGACAAGTCATGTTTCCCAGTGGAGAGAGTACTAGCTCAAAAGTCAGGAGATTTAGATTTTATTATCACCTCCAACTTGCTTTGTGATCTTAAGCAAGTTACTTCATTGCTACTTCCTCTCCTACCCCTTCTCTATCTAAACTGAAATCACTTTGAGGCAAGGGCCTTATGTGCATGTACAGTACAAACCAGAATAAAGCTCTGATGTCATTTGGGGCACCCAAGCCTGGTAACCCACAGGGGTTAGCATAACTAATGCACTCTAGAGAGTGATGGGCCTAGCATCACATCCAGCTCTGACTCTCCCACCCAAATGACCAGGGACCCATTTACACCTGGATTAACTATGGATGCTTCCTGAACAAACCTGAGAAAAGACTCAAACCCATGCCTGAGGAGCTGCCACAAAGTACCTTAACAGCTCTGCCACCACGTCCCTATCATGCAAATGTATTGCTCATTAATTCTTTGTCAACTCAGTACTAGCTTTAAACTTGTGGTTGTGTAATAGCAGCTCATTATTAGCTTGTGACATTCCTTTTCTATCCAAAGCACACAATCCCCTTACTTCTGTAGTCTCACGGCTTAGAAAATGTGAAATTCTCTTCCATTTATTCCACCCCCATTTTTTGCATAGGGCTGAAATTCACTTAGTCTATTTATCCTCCCATGTCATTGTGATTGCTGGGCTCATCATTTCAGAGCCAGGGTTTCTTGTCCTGCCATCCTGGATTTTTGTTGCTCTGTGACTTACTTTATTATTCTGTCATCTCTTATAAGCCACCATCTCCCTATTGTGTTTGAACAGCAACTTTTGTCTGACTCTCCTCCTAAGCAGTTTAGGGCATAACAATAACTTACATTTGATATATGGCCCCTTTCATCAAGAAGCTGCCCTCGGTACTTTGTAGACCGAAAATGCAGAGCTCATTTTATCCACTGCCACCTCCAGGCAGTTACTGTCTGCCAGCAACATCATTACACAACAGTGTTTAGGAGGGGATGGAGAAAGGATGTATGGAGTTACAGAAGAACCAGGCTTTTTGCAGAAGTCTGTTTTTCCATTACTTTCTGATCATATATCTTGTGCTAAATCTCCTTGAAGTAGAGAGGACCCAAGCAGATGCCAATGAAAGTCAGCAGCTTTAAAAGCTAAATGACAAAAGTAAGTAATTTTGGTGGTGTATTAGAGCACATAGCACTTGAACAACGGCATCATCTTTTTGGATGGAACTGCTGGCCAGGGGGCACAGTCTGAGGCCCTCTGAAGTCCCTAGCTAGAACTTCAGAAATGTGTTTACTGAGCACACCGGCCTCTTTATTACACCTAGAAATTGCCTTTGCTGAATAAATCAATGCTGCATATAAATTCATTTTCCTGTCACAGAGTGGCCAGCACTAGATGTTCCAGAGGAAGAAATTAAAGCAATGACTGCACTATAATGTACAGATAGACCAATGTCACACCAATGGAAGAATAGTGCTGCATTTGGGATAAACAAATGAGGCATGACACTTTTTTCTTAAAAACCCAAAGCGTCTACAATGCAGGCAGAGCACATGGATGCTGCTTTGCTCTGTTCTCGAGATGACTGCAGACTCTGTTAGCACAAAGCACTTGTGTTACATATGTTCCCCTATTTGCTATTCAACAGGTCACAGCAGTCAGCATTTTGTAACTGGTCTCTCAGTATTCAGAGCCCTGAAACATTCTTTCTACAGCTGATACCAAGAATCACCCAGCTGTTGAGCTCTTTGCCTAGTTAAATAGTGATCATGCGGTTTTTCTCTACCGCTTCCTTATGGTAATCCTCTACACAGCATCTGTGACATGTAGTATTGGCTCCCAGGTTCCTGCTCTAACCACTAGATAGTTTTCTGAGGATTTCAATGTGTATTTTCAGATCTGCTCTCTGCACTTCTACAGCACCTCGATATGTGATATCATACAGAATGAATGCACAATGCTTAGAAAAGATTCTGCTCCAGTTACTAGACAACACCGACTCGATGCAATTTTAAAGGAACTTCTCTTTAGCCCAACAAGAAAGAATATTCTTAACAGTCTTTGCTTTATCCTCTATCAAATCCTTCCTTCAGGTTCACCTTCATAAAAACCCATGCTAATTAGTATGGCTGGACAGCTGGTGAGCTATGACTGATCTTACTTGGGTAAAACTCATTTCCTTCTCCTGACATATCTGGTTGCATCTTTATCTACCTGTTGCATTTTGTTATGAGTCAAGCAAATGTGATAAGTGCTGCCCTCATACTGGTAGGTTAGGGTATCTAAATACCATTATAATACAAATAATAAGAGTAGTTTCCTCTCTTCCCCTCCTTATGGTCTTTCCATGAAATGATCACATTTCACAAATGCAGCTTCCATTTGTGAGAGCTGTACAAAACCACCACCCTCAGTACTGCTGGCTTCTTGTTTTAATTCCTCCAATTTACTGTAATTAATTCTGCCTATAAAAAACATGTGTTTGATTTCCATCTCAATGGCAGGCTTGTGGATGTAGGTGTTTGAGGAATCTTTTATGCAGATCTCTCACTCCCTTAAAGCAAGGAAGTTGGAGTTTCTTTCTAAAGACGTGAGTATTTTAGTAATGTATTCTCTTTCCTTAGGTTTTCTGTCTCTCTAATCATTATTACTCAAATGCACACACCAATAACTCCCTTCCTCAGAGCCAGACTCCTAAGCCAGTATAATACAATTACCGCAAATTAGCATTTCATGAAAAACAAAAGAGCAAAAACAAAACAAAAACCCCTTCCCAATTGACTGATATTTAAATACTCTACTTAAAGCACCAGCAGGCAAAATGTTAATTAGATTTGCAGAGGCACAATGTTTTGACATGGTGAGGACTTTGCAGCAGTAGTGCTGTATATTTTCCTTAGGCTTAGAGTACATCTCCCAAGAAGATTTGCAGAGCAAAAATACTGAGTCTATTACAAAAGATAAGAGGTAATGCTGTAGGTAAAACAAAGACAGCCAAGACACATAGTGACCTGAAGTACCACCTCAGACAGCATTAATGAGGAGACAAGTGCAATTGCTTTTATCTTACTGCCTCTCTCCTGAAGACAAGACAGCCCTGAATGTTAGGAAGGGGCATTGCTGAGCATCTAAACCTGGATCCATCAAATACATTGTCTGTAACTGGAGTCTCAACCTGTGCACCTTTGAACTTTGGGGTGTGGAGTGAGGAGATAGCCTGAAAATCTTGATATGACATACCTCAAATTTGCAGCTGGAATTCATGTCTTAATTCAACTCAGAGAAATGCCAGTGGGGGTGTGCATGCAGAAAGGCATTGGTAAAATAAAAATTTGCAAATCTAGTAAGCTTCTACACAGAACATGTCCAGGTCTTACATTTGACATTGTGAGAGCTTGTGTCAGAGCTGCCAAACACTTGATCTGTGAAATGCTCATGCGTTGTTAAAAAAAAAGTCATATGGATGAAAACAGGGCACAAGACAAAGATGCTAATCCGCATAGAACCTACAACCTGCAAATCTGGTGGAGCCGAACCTTTAATAGCTGTGATTTCTAGACATCTTTGAAAATGCAAGCCCTGCTACTCATTTCCCTGGCTAGACAATGTACAGTTATAGTCCCCTATGTTCAAGACTGGTGCAGAGAAGGAGTAGTAAGAGGATCAAGAGAAAGCAAGAGAGTATCACATGACAGAAGACTACAAAAACTTGGCTTCTTTAGTCTAGTAACATGAAGGCTGAGCAGAGAGATGACTGCTGTCTCTATAAAAAACTGGAAAGAGAAAACAGCTGGAGGACAATGCTGGAACAAGGACAAGTGGGTACAGACTAAATTCAGCTAAAATTAAAAGGAAGGCTCTTAACTATTTAAGCCTGGGTGGAGGGAAGTAACTATTCTTAAGATGGAGTACAGTAAATTCTGAAGGGGGTTGCTATGATGCACTGCCCCCAAAAGCAGGGACCTGGATTTAATGGTCCAGGAGGCCTCTTCCAAGTCCCTATACACCCAATGTTGTGTTTATGCCAAATGACAGTTCAGGAGAGCAGAAACACATTTATGAAAACTTGTACAGTACCAAGCTTTGCTAAGCAGTTTTCATTTGAAACTGCATAATCCTTACGTTAAACAGTGTGAAGAGAAATGGGTAGTTTATTACAGTCAAGAGCCATTATGTTTCAGGGAAAGGAATGATGTATCGTGTCACTTATTACACTCCAGACTCAACCATAACTACAAACAGCTGGTTATCCAAGAGAGTAAGGGCACAGTTTAAAAGGAAATATGAATTCAGTTACTCTGTCAAGAGAAGAGTGTTTGATTTACAGTTAACTGCTCGTTGATTCTCCCCAAGGAATAATTCTGTGAGATCAAGCCCCAATTAGAAGGAAATAAAAGGAATAATTGAGAGGAATAAAGGACCCTTCTCTTTGCTTCTGCTTGCATCCTACTTTCCATCACAGTGTTTAAGAGGTACGAAGTATGTTATGGTTAGAGTGGGAGAATAGGGGTCTGATGAACTTTATATGAGTGCAAAGTGGAAACACTGAGCATGCTCATGTGTAACTCTGCAAAGTGTACAGAAGTTGGGAGTGCTGGGTTTTACTCCCAGGCCTTGAACTAACTGGGGGCTTTCAGGCTAAAAACCATGTTGGATTCACATTACTAAGCTTCAGGAAATCCATCCCAAAGTCTTTGGGTTCATTACGAACTCTGTCTCAGTTCTTAACTGTGCTGTGTCTGTGTGAGAACATTAAGTAAAACCTGCCTTTGCTGTTAGGAATCACTATAAAATCCTAGGGAACTGATGAAAGGGAGAACAGTCGATAAAAGATTTGGAAAAAGTATATGGGTAGACAGGGGGTTTCTTCCAGATTGTCTTTTGATTTACTAAAGCAAAGCTCTGCATGTAAGAGAGAGTCAGTCCTTATTGCCAGTGCTCTAGCTTAAGTCACGCAGGCGGAAAACAACCATAATTGAGGTTCTTGCATCTTGGGGCACAGTATTATTGACCCTTGTGCTAAATTCACTACCGCCCTACTGTGCCTTAAACTCTGACTCATTTTATTGAGGAGGAAGAGTAGGGGTTAGGAGGAGGAAGAAGAGGGATTTAATGAGAAAAGCTGTGTTATTAATTTATCGGCCAAAAAGCCAATAATAATGTCTTGCATGGGTTTTTTTAGAATTTTCTCTCTTTCAAAACCAACACACAAGAGAATAAAAGCAACCATCATGCTGTCTTCCTGGATTTAAACAATGACCAAGCAGCATTTCCCAATAGCATGTTTGAAGCTCATGTTAAATAATCATCTCTCAAACATTTTGTGGTTCAGCTAACTCTTCTTCTTGGTAATATTATTTAAAGTTAATTGCTTCCTGCAAGTCCTTTGTATTCACTTGCAATAAAAATGCAATCACCTTGTGTATTAGTTATGAAAGTCATATATTCTTTTACATTATAAGAACTATGCAACTCCTTTTTTCCCACTGCAAGAAGTGGTAGATGATACACTAATACCCACTGGTCTATAAAAATGTTTAGACAGTGCAGAAGCCAAAAATAAGTTGTTGCTCCTTACAATGCCCCTACCCTAGGCACCCCCACCCCCCACCTTGATTCTACTTTTTGTAGAATTTTTCTATCAGAAAATTAACATCAGAAAAGGTTTAATATATTGTACATATGGCCCAAGCTCTGAAGGGGACATCAAAAGGCTTCATGTTTCCTGCCTGATCCAGATAGTGGATCTTGGGGTTACTTGAGAGATCAGGCAGAAAAGGTTCTCCTTGGAACAGGAGTTTGTTGAAATGGGAGTTTGAAGAATATAGACTAACTGGGATAATTTGAATTATGCTGTTCCAGAGAGAAGTGGTCTAAGCAAAAGCACCTACTTGACAAAAACAAGCACAGCTCTTCACATTGCTGCAGCTTCAGAATAATTTCATTTATTTGAAAATGCTCCGATCAACTCTAATTTGCACATTGCTTGCTTATTCTCGTCCAGTACATTCTGCCCTGCACAGTGAATAGTATAGACTCAAAAAACTAGTGCCAAGCAGATGGTTCTGATTTTACTTAGGCTCTTTTTGCCAGCAACCATGTTTTCATGCCATGAGGATATTCAGCCACATTGGAAAATATTCTCCTTTTACTTCTATACAAGGCAAACCTAAGCATTTTTGCTTGTAGCACTTTTTCACTAGACTCTGAAGCCACAATGAATGTTTTCAATCAACCGTCCACTGCTCTCTCCAAAGGTCATGTGCTAACCATTGCCAAGTGTTTGTGTCATCTCTCATTGTGTAGCTCATTTATTTGAATCAAGTAATTTTTCCTATTTGTTGGCATTTATTTTATTATTTATGTACAGTGATACTGGGCTGTTCCCAGCAACCTGTACTGTAAGTCTGGAAAGCACTGAACACATTGTGGGTAGTAAAGTGGCAAAAATATGTAGACTATAGCTGAATTGCCACCACCTCCATCTTGGAAAAACAGATGCTTAACAGTACATAGCAAGACCAAACTAGTTTCAGACAAACAGTGAAGACTGTCATGATCTAAGTGAAATATCAGGAGGAATTTCAGGTAGTTAAAAGCAGAATTTGCACAGGGCTCCAGCATTGCACGCCTCTTCTCATGCAGAAAGCAGCTTGGGTTTTTTTAATGATGCCTCACTTGAAAAAGGGTACATTTGGTAGGCGATATCTCTAAACAGCATGCTGCAGCGTTGTTTCTCTGTTTGGTTTAAACGAAAGAATCACATAGCACCTAGAGGTCTTCTATCAAAGCACAGACTGGCTTGACTTGGCAGAGTTTGTAGCATCCCATTTTGCCCAAAATAGGGCCAATTGAGTCCTAGAGACTTGTCTGCTTTCTAATGTGCTGAAAGTTTTTCTGAAAAAAATGTAGACACGTAGTTGTACAAGAAGGGACCGATCCAAAGCCCACTACTACAATTAATGGAACCCTCCACATTGATCAGGCTTTTGATGTCAGAGCACTCATATGCGGCGCTGAATTTCTCCCTCCATGATAAGCCTTACTGAAAGCACACCCAGGCTGGTTATTAACATGCTACGCCTTTACAGGCCTGCATTAAAAACACAGCATGCTCCATTAGCTAATCCATTTCTTGAGCCATTCAGTCCTGTCCTGTATGCAATTGTCTCTACCCTGTGACATTTCTCCTTTAAATCACTGTCTCTATCTTTGACACATCTACCCATATTTCACATGCTACCATGCTTTCCCATCAGTGTCCCCCTTTTCTTTTCCCTTTGAATTCTGGAACACAATCCATTGAGGACACATCTGCTGTGTCACTGTCTAATTATTTTAATTTTCTAACCCACTGCGGCATGATCATTAAAAAAAAATCACTTTCTTAACCCAGCAAAATGCATCCTATTCTTTAAGCAATGACCTTCAGTTAGTGCTGTGAACACTAAAGCAAAAATAATTTGAGTTTATTTAATGTCTTACTCACTGGTCACCTGCCCTTCATATGTTTGTTCTCTGCTACCCTTGGTGTCTTTCAGGATTGCTTTTTCCCTTAAAAGGATGGGGAGCACCTGGAATAAACCAGAATCTTGGAAACAACTGAGTTATAAACAGGAACTGACCATAGAATAAAGGACCCCTGGCACGCGGGTCGAGGAATGCAGGCCAACAGACTAGAATTAGGCACAGACGCGTAGCGGTTGATTAAAGATTATTTTATTTACACCGTAGATGGTCACGGTGCAGGCAGGAAAAACTTGCTTGCGTTGCAGTTACAGACAGACACGTGGAGTTTTCTAGGCTCCACAACATGAACTCGAACAAGACCCGCAGAAAACTCGAGCCTCTTGAAATAACTCGGACAAAGCTCTGGATACACACACACACAAAGCTTGCTAGGCTCCGTGGAACAAGCGCGCAGGGAAGGGGTTTGTCGAGGGATCGCGCTCAGCAACGGGGAGAGGCCAGAGGTTGATCAGACCCCTATAGCCTTCTTAAGGCGCACGCTGGGTCCGTTAGGCTCCGCAGCACTTAGAGTTCTTCACGAGACGTGAAGTTCTCCTCCTCCTGATAGTTGTGGAGTCCTCCAACTTGGGCGGAAACCGCTCAAGCCTCTTATACGGCTAGCAAGCCAATCACTAGCCGCCACGTGGGAATAATTTAGAACTGGCCAATAGTGGGACACAAATTTGCATGCAGGTGGCGGGAACTCCTTTGCACCGGGGTTTTCTCTTTGCAACTGAGAAATGCACCCTGCAAAGAAAGCTCCTCGTGGCGGGAAATAATTTAGCAGTGCCGAAGCGCGCGCACAAAATCACACCCTTGGGTTGTGACATCCTCCAAATCAGCCGAATCCAAATCGAATACTTCCCTGTTTGCATAGGCCTAGTGGCTACCTTATTTTGAGGAACTGATTTGTACAAATCTGGGCCAAGCAGTCAGGGCATGCTCTGCAGCAGCTCTCTGCACACGTTGCAACCCCTCAATGACTTCATCCAGCAGCAAAGAACAGACCCCAGACTCCCAAGCCTTGTGCTTTATTCTCATGGCCATGCTTTAGTCTTCAGTCAATTTGTAAATAGATCCAGGTCCACAACCACAACTATCTTCAACAGTTTTGAAGGCATTCTCAGTGATGCCTAGGACAGATGGTTTATATAAATAGAAGTCTTCTCTTCAGCCACAGGTTAGCATATCATCCACCAGTAATTAAAGCCTCTTGGACAAACACCAACTTTTGAGGGTCCAGGTGAAAACCAGTCTAGCATTATACGAAGAAAAACAGCCTTATATCTCAGGCACGGACTGGAAATTAGAAAGTCATTATTCTCAGGTCTGCAACAATATATTTATATCAAGCAGGTCTCTGACCTTTCATTTTATCATCTGTACCATCATGTTTTTAACAGGAATGTTCCAAAGCTAAGTTACATGCTTGTGAAATGTGCACCGAAGCCAAACATTAACTACTCAAAGCACACAATAGGACATGAACTTCTACATAGCATTTTCTTTACAATTATGTCAGACTCAAGGATCCTCCAAATCTCTTTATTTGCTGCTTCATCCCCCTGTGCTTCAACATCCGGTTTTATAGCAGTAATTCAGCAGTTTCTGTCTACATCTCTCAAGTTATGCAGTCACAAGGTGCATAGTGTAATTGGTGTAATTATTTAGTAACTCTAATTCAGGCTTTTAAATCTGTAAAGACGGGTGAGGGCAGGACGCAAAAAGTGCTGTAATTATGGTCTTTAGATGTTTATATTCTTAACAAGCAGTTCTGACATGCAAAAAGTTCTGGTCTCGTACATCCAGCAAAGGGAAATCACTTTGACAGAAATACCTTCTGTGAATCCATTAGCTTTAACTGATTCTTGGCTATCTCAAGAGTTTATCATTGATGGGAAGTTGTCCATTTTGGTTGCTCAACCTATCACTGTAGGCCCATTTAAAAACAGTAACCACCAAAAGCATTAAGGTGTTTCTAATGCTTTGAAAGGGAAAGCAGTGCAAACATAGGCGCCAAGTTTTATTTTTGGTGGAGGGGACCTAAGATGGTGGACATGTGGAAAGTTTTACACATTTCAAGTGACAGCCCTCTTCCCAACTGGGGGGGGAGGGGAGGACCCATGTACTCGGCTCCTCAGACTGCAAATGTAAGTTGTGCCCTACTCATTCAGGTTCAGACATTCATATATAAACAAGTAAAACTCATTCCTGGAAGCATTTTCTCAAGCCTTTAGGGATTCAGAGATTCTCATCTCTCTAGTTGCTATGATTTAACTTCATCCTACTAAATGGCAGCATACAGGAAAGATTATTTGCTCCACATTTGTCATTCCTTTGGTTTCCTGGTGCAAGCTTCACTTTGGGAAACAGCTTAAATGATGTCCACCAAGGACATATGAGATGAACATATGAATCAGTTTTTCAGATCTCATGACTCAACTGCAGCTTAAACCAAGGCCCTCTTCCCTCATGCTCTTAGGCACCACTATCTCTGGGAAGTGTTAAGGTTTAGATAGTGGGCAGTCAGGTGCAGTAGGCAGCTAAAATCTGCCTGGTTGGGAAGGTAGGCATCGTTTACAACCATAATTCCTTTCTGTACATTGTACATTAGAGTTACTTCTTACCACCAATTCAACTGACTCAGGATGGACAAATCACTAGCATTTCAAATACTGACCTCAGATAAGCACATAACCATCTAAGATGCTCCCCAAGACTTCTTGGCTAGGAAAAACTGGACCAGGACACTCACAGAAAAGAAAGGCAGCTTGCCAATGAAATGAGGCCCATTTATGCCAGTTGAATGTCTGGTTCAAGAGAATTTCTTGTGGAGTATGGTTGGTGCTTCCAGAGACAGTTGTGCCTGGTGAAAGCAGAAGAGTCATAGCCAAAATTTGGACAGTCGTATTCAACCATTTGCAAACCTATTAGAATACCAGACATTTAATTCAGATTTTAACAGTAAGGGCCTGATTCTCTGTTACATTAGACCCTTTTACATAACTAACACTGTGAAATGAGGCGTTAGAAAAGTGATGTACATCTACTCTCATTTCAAGGCTACCTTTATATTGCCAAACCCTCGTAAAAGGATCTTAGCATGTAAATCAGGACCTATGAATCTGCTCAATAACTGACATAAATCATATACAGCATAAATCATATACAGCAGCACGGGCAGCCTGCCAGAGCCCCCACCCTAGCCTGGCACCCCTGGTGACAAGTCACAGGGGAGGGTCCCTCGGGTGCCGAGCGGCCCATCCCGCCCAGCTCTCCAGCTCCAGTTTCCACCAGCAACTCAGGAAGCCCTGGCTAGCACCTGCCTTGCCATCTCCACAGCCCCATGAGGCACGACTAGCCATGAAACCACCCAGTATCAAGTGAAGTGCCCCAGGGGTCGGTCCTGGGGCCGATTTTGTTCAATGTCTTCATCAATGACCTGGAAGATGGCATAGAGTGCACCCTCAGCAAGTTTGCAGAAGATGGCAAGCTGTGGGGAGTAGTAGATATGCTGGAGGGTAGGGTGAGGATTCAGAGTGACTTTGACAAATTGGAGGATTGGGCCAATAGGAATCTCATGAAGCTGCACTTAGGACTGAATAATCCCATGCACCAGTACAGACTGGGGGTGACGCCTGGGCAGCAGCTCTGCAGAAAAGGACCTGGTGGTTGTAGTGGGCAATAAGCTGAATATGAGCCAGCAGTGTGCCCTTGTTGCCAAGAAGGCTAACGGCATACTGGGTTGTATTGGTAGGTGTGTTGCCAGTAGGTCAAGGGAAGCAATTATTCCCCTCTATTCAGCACTGGTGAGGCTACATCTGGAGTCCTGTGTTCAGTTTTGAGCCCCCCACTACAGAAAGGATGTGGACAAATTGGAGAGAGTCCAACAGAGGGCAACAGAAATGGTGAGGGGGCTGGGGCACATGACTTAGGAGGAGAGGCTGAGGGAACTGGGCTTATTTAGTCTAGAGAAGAGAAGACTGAGAGGGGATTTAATAGCAGCCCTCCACTACCAGAAGCAGAGTTTGAAAGAGGATGGAGCTGGACTGTTCTCAGTGGTGAGAGATGACAGAACGAGGAGCAATGGGCTCAAGTTGCAGCCAGGGAAGTTTAGGTTAGATATTAGGAAGAATTTTCTCACTAGGAGTATAGTAAGACACTGGAACAGGTTACCCAGGAAGGTTGTAGAATCTCCATCCTTGGAGGTTTTCAAGACTCGGCTAGACAAAACTTTGGCATGTATAGACGCCCGCCCAAAAGCACTTAACACCAGAGACTCTTACATCAGAGTAAACTTAGGCTGGAACAAATGTATGTGTAGACATGCCCAGTAATTACTCTGAGAGTAATTAAAAAATTCAAACATCCCTAAAATTGGAATTTGGCTCCTGATGGTTCCAAAAATAGAGATTAGGAAAATTTTGTCTATTGATTCAGGTTTTAAAATCACCACAGTGGATGATCTAGGTTCACACTTGCAGCATGATCACAGAGTCCTGGTGCTCCACAGGGACTAGAAGACAATATTGGGAGACATTAACAAAGATTAAAGATCTTCCAGAGGGGAGCCAGATTACACCCACATTATAACTGCATCTCTCTCTCTTACATTACAAAACCAATCGTTGTTCTACTCATAACAAAAAGGGCTGTTACAATATGTTCAACTGCAAATAAACCGAGATTTAATGCCAATGGAAACCTTTTTTTTTTTAAAAGCATTGCTGGCTAAAATATTCTCTCAATCATTTTTTGTTCTGCCAGATTCTATATAACTAAGGATCCTACTTATATTTGAATTGATTTGCAGTTAAAATGTACTGCAGCTTCAATGATGCTTAGCTTTTGTTCTGTGCAAAATAATTTCTATGTTTCTCTGCCAACCAAACCAGTTTGCTATTCAGTACAGAAAGTAGCAGTTCATTTTTCTTCCAAAAAATATAAAAAAATAAACCAATAGAAACAGAAAGGTGAAAACTGTGTGCTTAGAATTAGGTACAGGCACAAACCAAAACGCAAGTCAGAACTTGTGAGTGTACAGTTGTCTGCTAGCTATCAGTACTCATCTGCACCCCCCATCATCTGAGTGCCTAATAATCTTTGATGGATTTATCCTCACACCCTACTCTGAGTTAAGGAATTACACTCATTTTACAGGCTTGCTGGATCCATCTATCATTCTTAAATGCAACTGAACTGGATTGTTTGTTCTGTTTTTTTATTATAAGCCATTTGGGGAAGGTTCATCTTTGTTCTGCATATTCTGTACAGCACTTGGCACACTGGAGTTCAAGTCCATGACTGGGGCTCCTAGGCAGTACTGCAATCCAAAAATGTAACCAAAACAGCTTTATTCAGTTTCACAGGGAGGAAAGAAATTAATTCTAATCTGAAATCTCATATTCCCAAATTCAAGAAATCACTACTCATTAAAAAAGCCAGTTGCCCTGCAATGAGCTCTCTTAGAATAGAGAAACCAGCAGTGTGGACCTATATTAGCTGATATTTTCCTTTACGTGTGTGGATAGGAAAGATGTACTGAATTATTTATACCTGGCGTTGGTGGATAATGGGTGATCACACATAGATAACAAAGAAAAAAGTGTTTCATTAGATGTGTGAAGCAAACATGCACATAAGGTCTCAAACCTAGAGAGGTAGGAACTGAGCAATACCTAGAATTGGTGAGAATCCTATTATTATCCGATCTTTGAGGTACTTAAAGTTAGACTGGGCAGCTCACACTGACAGGATCAGAAGGATGGCAAGGTGAAGAAGTAGGTTGTCTAATTTCTTTGAAATATAAAACTACCTGATAAACTAGGTCACCTTCAGAAAAGCTCTTAAGCTTAAGTCAATGGACCAAATACATGCACTCTTTTCAATAAGATGCTTTTCTGCACAGAAGTCAGATTGGCAATTCCTTGAACCAAGGAACAGGAACCTGCCAAATAAATGGCAAATCTCCCAGTCACATCAGTGCTAAAGAACTGGGCATTATAGCACTGATTTTCCATCATTTTTACAAGCAATTCCTGTGACTTCTAAAGGACATTTGTGGGCTGTTCGTGTCCTGCCCTCTTTATTACCCTCTTCTACTCTGCAGGCTACCACCAACCAATAGTGACAGCCTTCATTACCCATACACAAGCTCCGGGGTAGAGGGGCAGACGTTTTAATTAGAGCGACTTCAAGAGCTGCTCTAGTTAAAGTGCCCACAGCATCACGTGTATTCAGCATCCTACACTTCAAAATGGCAGCAGGGGCACTTGAACTTAATCTTGTTCAACTAGCTTTAGTTCAAGTGCCCCCGTTGCCATTTTGAAATGTGGAGATGCTGAATAGATGTGACATGGAGGCTGCTGCAGCATGTTAATCGAGTCTGCTCCTATCTGTGCTAATTAGCACAAATCGGAGCACATGTCCAACACATGTATAGGTACCCTGTAACTCTAATAACTGGACACTTACACATTTTACTCATTTCTGTATGCATAATATTAAAACCATGCAAGCAAAGTTAGACTACAAAATCAGAACTTTTCACATCTGGAATTGTGAAGGTTTCAACCATTAACCCTGAAGTAAAAGACTTTGGTCCCATTACTAATGAAGCAGAGAGCCCCCCACAAATACTGTCAAAGTGGTCTTGATGTTTTCTTTAATGCGTGTTGTGGCTCAAGTAAAACATGCCAGTGATGGAAGAGAACAAGTTCTACATGACATTTAATTCTACTTAGGTTGGCTTTGCGTTTTGCAGAGTACAGAATGTCATCATTCAGTTCTGATTCAGAGTTTTAATTAATGATAAATTTTGGAAGGGATATTAAAAATGATGCTTCAGGATTTAAACTGACCTATTAGATCGAACAGACCTATTCAGGAAGCGAATTATACCAAATTTCTAATGATTTTGTGTGTCATTAGACCTATACCATTAGAAAATGAAACAAAAGAGCTATTTTTCTTTCAGACTCTCGCCATCAATAGATACTAATCACTTAGCAAAGCCAGGCCTTTCAGCTGCAAAGGTCTTTGACTAAAATTTCACTTGGCCACCGCTCAGATTAGATATTTTAGCATCACCATGAACTACCTAGGTCCAAAATAGTCTTATAAAACTGAAGGTCCTCAGAAAATCTCACAACTGTATGGAAAATGAGTTGAAACAAGACGACAGAAAACTTGAAGGAGGGATCAAAAATTATGGATTAAGTACTCCAGGGGTTTGTTTTAAGATACTAGAACATGTTTGGAATCAGGTCACAATGTAAGAGGAAGTCTGGGGTCTGTTCAGGACTGGGGCAAAGTTATACCTTCTCTTTTAAACCAGAGCCAGTTTTCCTATTTCTAACCATTTGAAAGTTTCTTTATTTTGCAAGAAACTACCCATTGCTATTTTTATAATGGAAACAGAGCCCTTTAAAAATAGCATCGCTGGCTGTATAGAGCAATCCAGCCTGGGGTCTATTTCTGCCCCCTGCTTAGTTAATATATTAATTAGCAATCAACCTTCTGGAAAAATCTAATCAGCAACATTGATTACACTTTGATGAACTGAGTACTGTTTCCATGAGTTTGCTAACTAAATGCTTATTTATGCATACTTTGTCATGGGGCACCAGAAAGGAAAGAAACACAAATGCTGAAGAATTTGCAATTTACTATGTTCGTTAATAACCCAACCTGCATTCTGTCACCTATCTGCTTTCTTTCATAAATGCTTTAACATCAACCTGACCTCTGGATAATTAGAGTTCAAATCCCCTGGTTTAATTGTCAAGCCCTTAGGATTTGATGGTGTCAGAAGAGGGGAAAGGGGACCAGCATAACCAATGAAGGACACAAAAGAAATGCCACATGACTACATAGGACCTGTGACCACTCTCAATGAATGGAAGTTGCAACTAAATATTCAACACAAACTGCCACTCAGAAGCATTACTGGAGAAAATGCTTTAGTCAAGCACAAGTTAGTAAACTCAGTAGAAAGATAACTGGATGAAATTTAATGGAAAGTAACATAAAGGAAGACACACTAGATCTTTTAATGGATCCTGACCTGAGAAGCTAAGTGAACTTCAACTGTTCTAATACTGTGTGTATAAAATGATTCACCATCAGAAAAGGCTTAAATCCATTTGCGTTAATGTTGTTGTAATATTGCAGCCATGATGGTCCAGGAAAATACCACCCACAAAAATCCTTAAATTCATCTGATCATTTGTCCTCTGTGAATAAGCTGATTAATTCTGTTGCTAACAGAGATACAGACAATAGTGGAGGGAGGAGAAAGCGGGGAAAAGTGGGGAGGGAAAAAATCAAGGATGGATTTCAAATACTGGTATGCTTCACATTACAATAATTCAGCTGGCAAACATTATGCCCACTCTCCATATTATTGAGAGAGATAGCCACATTGTCTAAAAATCTAGTCATGTTCAAATGCAGCGTGGGCCCTAACCATGCAGCATCTGACTCCCCTACAGCAAAAGCAAAAACACCCATCTCAAACAAACTTCATTTCAGTCCCACTCCCCAAGACTTTCTTTCAAACCAAACTTACCCAGTTAGTGGAGGAAAGGAATCCCTTTACAGTATCGCTGTCACTGTAGCAGCACCTGTCGTGCTAGCCGACTGTGACAATATGTAGTGAGATGCTGAACTCTCAAAGTGCATTTTTATATGCACTTTCCTCAAAACTCCTCTCTCCTCCAGTTGTTGTCTGGATGAGGCTTTTAAAGAAGACAGTGAGACAAAGACAGGGAGAGAGAAAAAAAACCCATAACCCTGCAGTAATAAAAGGGAACTACTGTAGCACCACTGTCTCTAGCAACAGATTTAAAGTCCCACGGTTTAGATATTTTCCCCACAGACAAAGCAAGGGTAATTAAGCAAAGGAGCTATTTTCTCCCACCTGAAAGGACCCCTTCTGACCTCAATTAGTGTATTTTGGGGGAGACATTTCTGGCCTTTGATTCAATCACATTTCCCTGCCTGAGCCCTTTTCTTCAAAGTCAGAGATCAAATTTAAACATAGGTATTAAATCTCCATCTATGAATAATGAAAATAAGAATACATCTGAAAAGGTTACAAACGTGATGCTTTGGTCCTCTTAAGAAACAAAGTTATATTTCAGAGACCCAAGTTCCTACTATTTGCACTAACTGACAGCATCAGTAGAGATGCGCCAGATAGCAGAGATCATCTCTCTCGGAGAGTAACATGGTTGAGACACACATCAGTGAAGCAGATGAGCAGTAGGGGAGAAGATGAGACCCCAGCCATTATCTGTTCTGTGGCTAATGAGGATTTTGGAAATTGTGATGGCTAAACCTGAACTAGTATGGAAATGGATACCTGTTAACTTTGGAGTCTTTTTTCTCTACAAGAATCCAAGCTGGATGGATTCTAAATGCATAAACCATACAATTCGCTGACTAACCCCATGCTCCTAAAACACAGCGGGCATGGGTTTGGGCATGGCTTTTTTCCTTCATTATATTCAAGTTATTGGGGGGAAAAAAGAACCAGGAAATTGCCTGGTTACCTCAGGTGAGCTTTGCAAGTGTAAGTTATTAAATCTTTTCCCATAGGTCCTAAAAATAACACTAGCCTAATGGAAAACGTCTGGCTGATGTAACTAAATAATTCAGACAGCAAGATGGATTTATTTAGCAAATTGGAAATGAAAAGCTTAGGCAACTATAGACTTGAAAGCAAGACATTTTCTTTTCTCAGCACACTTTTTAAACACTGGATTCCATTGCTTTTTATATTATTATTGTTTAATGCACTTCTCATACATTTCAATTTATATTATTACCTGCCACAAGGAATATATGAATTTTCTAGTGCAGGGTTATACCAGTCATTCTCTAAAGGATGGGCAACCTATTTAGGCTCCAGCTGATGTACAAAGTCAAGCAGATAATTTCCCTCCATAAAAAAAAGTGAGTGAGGGGGTTGAGACTGGAAATCTATGAGTGACTAGAATTTAAAGGCAGAAGGATTTATTAGATCATCTTGTTTGACTTCCTGCATAACAGGAATCAAAATGTTCATAGTGGGAGCAGAGCAGAGGGCGTTGGTGTTCTGGGGTCTGTTAGTAACTCCAGCACTTTCTTGAAAGCTAACTGGGGAAAACACTGAAGTGCATTTCTGACAACACATAATAGTAGTCATCCTTCTTAAAGCAAGCATTTCCTGAACTGCAACCTTATTGTGTGACTCTAGGCCAAGTCACTTCACCTTTGAGCGCTCTGCCTGCTGTACTGTGTTATGCAGATCGTTCTGGTCTTCTCGTTATTCCTAATGGAATCTCTCTCATCAAAAAAGAAAGAGTAAAAGAAACAGGATGAAAGAGGCAAAAATTATGCAGCAACATCTTCCAATGGAGTAAAGTTAAACAAGCGTTTGATCTGAGTATTGGAACCTGCTCAGGGACCTTTATTCTTCCGCATTTGTACTGCACCAAAGACAAGCCCCTTGGATCATGAATGCAGCCACATAGCCCCAAAATGCAAAAATGCATCAAATTCCAGATTCAGTCATCTGTGTAAATCAGCACAACTCCACTGACTTACTGGAGCTGTACTGAAAACCTGGTCAGAGATTTTTTTGCTCTCTCCTGGACACAGTTACGTGAAATTCACACACACGATACCTTTATTTTTCCTTCAACCGCTATTGAAAACTAGTTACCAAAAAATGATATTTAGCCCAACCTAGCATACCAGAAACAAGTGAGCTTTTGTAAATTAAAAGGATCAGAGACATACAAATCAAAACAACTCATTGATTTAGTTTTCCATTTTGAGACTTCAACTGTCATTTCACTCTATTAATGAGCTCATTAGTAGTACCAGAGCACACTGAAAGTTATGGCCAGTTGGACTAATCCATCAGACACACACCTGCTGCTGTCACCACAAAATGGTATTATACCATCAGAATACGTTATTAAAATACCGCTATTATGGAAAGTGCCACATGGGTCAGCATTCTATTATGCATGGTAAACTATATTTGAGATTCAATACAGCTACAGTACATTGACTCATATGTACAAGATATACATATTAATAGCTCAGTTCCTACCTAATAACCAAGCTTGACGTTGGTTTTCAGACATCTGTATCTTTGTAATTATTCTTGGTTGATGAGGCATCAGTGTATATTAGTGTAAAGTTATGATGCGTCATTCTTATCTTGGAAGGTTTTATAATTTTATGCAAACGCACACAAAGAGTAAAAAGAAAGTTGATGTTGACAAAAAAAACCCTATTGTCTGCATTAGATCATCTAAGATTGCTCCACGTTAGCTAGCAATGGGTGGTATGTTCCAGAGAACGGTTGTACCTTCCACACTTTTCATAATGCACAACTAGATATTGTAAAACATCACAGAAAGATTATACAGAGTCTATTTCAGGGTGATGGCATGGTCAGGTCAGCCCCAAGGCCGCTGCAACCATTGAGGCACCTTAGATGCTGTAACAACTCTCCTCCACTCTACCCTGTGTTCAGCTAGCTTTGTGCACTCTGCCAGTTGAAGCCCCATCAAGTCCTTAATATTGGTTCCCCAGCTCTTCTTGGGTCTACCTCTTTCTCTTTCCCTCCACTGCAACCTGTATTATGGTGTTGGCAAGGATATCTGGCCTTCTTCTGATGCTTTGTCACCCAACCTCCAACAACAGTTCGTAGTTTCCAATTTCTTGACTGATTTGCTGCTTGACAGACTCATTGGTCAGGTGCTCAATTTATGAGACATGCAGTAGTTGCCTAAAGCAGCGCATTTCAAATGCCTCAATTATTCTCTAACTTCTTATTAAGTGTCCTTGCCTTGCAGCCATAAAGCATGACATAAATAACCACAACACGCAGCAACGTAACTTTACCTTCAGCATAATATTGCTGCTTGTCCAGACTGTCTTTAGCTTTGTTGATTGGCTGGTGGCAATGGCTATTCTGGTCTTGACTTCCCTTTCACACGTTAAGTCTTCTGTGATGGTGGCTTCCAGATATTTAAAACTTGTTACTCTTTATAGTTTGTCACGGTTCATCTTCACATCAACATTATGGCCAAATAAAATATTATGCCATGGGACAAATAATAAATATGTGCAGGACATGCTACCTCTACTATGTTAGCTTGGTTGTTTTATCTGGATATCACACAGTATGTATTGTGTAGTTATACGAAAGAGTGAAGCACTCAATTAGGCAAGACTTGGTACTAAATGGCATTTGAGGGTTCTCAGGTGTCCAGTTAGAGGATGATGCCTGCAAGTCAAATCTGGCTTTTCTAAAAACAAGGAGACAAGTTACACACTCCAAATAGGTAATAAGTTAGTTTTCAGGCTCAACAGTAAAGAGCCCCCACGTATGTGATATTTCTCCAGCTATTAAAGTCATAAAGGTTCAGGATAACTGGATCTAATTTTTTTTATAAACAATATGGTATATTAACATAATTAATACTTTGAGGATATAGAGTTTTGCTCCTAGTTCTGCACTGCTTTAGTTCTTAATCCTCAACAAATTTATATATAACCATTGACACAGAGCTTTGAGATCCCCGTGAAATAGGCATCCTGATAACCCCCTTCATTTCCCTTACAAGGGTGATGATACAAGGATAAAATTGAGATATTTGGATGCGCTAATGCTCTAAAGAGCATTATATAGAACTGCAGAAGATTTTTTTTTTAAACCTGTACATGAATTTAAGGCCTGAAGTTAATGCAGCTTAAGTATATTCTTTCCCTAGTTTATGCAACTCCCAGCACTGAGCTATCTAGCTCATTTTTTCTGATGGGCACATTTCAGGGAAAGTTCAGACCCAAGAGCTTCATTTGGGTCTTTCCCTACATTTGGTCACCAAGCCAAGGCAAGCATCACTGATCACTACCCTGCAAAACCCAGTTTGACCAGAAATTAACTGAAAAGTAGATTTCAGCGCAAAGGCACAAGCTTCAGGGAGAGGTGGGAGATTAGAATATCAACCACAAGAGCATAAAGATACAAACCCCACTATATAAGTCTGCAGTAAAAAACTAAACAGTAGAAGGATGTCTATACCTCTGGACATCTCCAAGAAAGATGATCTTTTCAGGGTCAGTGCTTTCTGTAATCACACTGGCTGGAATCAGCAAGAGATGAATCTCACCTATGGTATTTTCCCTGGCTTATTTATCAGCCCAGGGAGAAAGATATTACTATTGGGCAGACAGTCAGTATCTTTAACAATTCTCCCTCTGGGTTTTAATGATTAAACTCATTCAGCTGAATGCTGAAATGAACTCACTGCACCACTGAGATGGAAATGATTTCAAAATGTAGATTTAATGTTGTTTGATTAAAATTGTCTCTTCAGCAGAGTAATGCATACAGCAGCCAAGACTTGACTAAAGCTTTTTAAAAGCCTTGGCCAAACTCTGTAGTATGTCTCCACTGAAAATCCTGCACTTTATGAATGAAGAATATGAGACATGTTGTAGAATTCACTTCTGCTAAATCCCACCCTGAAGCAAATGCTAAACATGAGCTTTGCTAGCATTGTTACATGACTTAAGAGGAGATTTTTTTTCAGCATAATTTATGGGTAAAAGCCACAATTGCCCACTGAACTGGGATAAGCTATGTTGGCAAAACCCCACATTTATGGCAGTATCCATACATCTACATGAGGCAAATTTTGATTGGAAAGCTATCTTGGCAAATCTTTGGAGTCTAGGTTTGGCCTACAAGCAGCCATGAAATGCTCTGTGTTAAGCATTATTTCATGTCTCAGTAAATGTGTGCATCAGTCACAGTGAACTGAAAGCAATGCCTGCACCAGTTTTGCATGGATCTTTCCGATTCACGCTATGTTGGTGAAACAAAGATTGTGGAATAAAGAAACACCATGCAGAAGCAAAAGCCATATAGTTTTGCTTCCTGATGTTTTTTTCAGTTTCATTTCAAGGCTTGCACAGTGCCTTTACAACCACAGAATAAGTTGGCTGTTCACCCACCGTGAAATGATTTTTTTCAAATTTGTATCCATTATCTGGCTAGGAAGAGGCATTGCTTTCCTGTTTATTGTGCTAGCAAAAGGGCCTCCAGTAACTCAAAGAGTATTGAAAAAGGATTCTGAACTACTACTTGAATTACTGACTCCATCAGCTTAGCTGGCAATGTCCATACCAAGTTGCTTTTGTAAGAAAACCTGGTAGCTCCATCTTTCTGAAACTAATCAGGCTACATAATGAAGTTGTCTGCAGGATCAGATAAGAGACTCCTTTTGCTGATGGTTGACATTCAATTTAATTCTATACTCTTTAATCAGCAAAACTTAAGAAAGTATTAAAAAGCAAGTTTGTTTTCCTTTTTTTCCCTGATTCATCTCAACATTTATTAAAGTGACCATCTACAGGATTTCCTCCAAGAACATCATATCTGAAATAAAAGCAGACAGACAATATGCATTTTATGTACACATACACACACAGATTTACAGAACTTTGATCAAAGTTTATTTCTTCTGGTGCCGTATATTGGGGCCCATATTTTATAATCATGTCACTGTCATTCCATTTAAGAAATATGAGAAATGTCTTAGTATATCCCAATCATGGGGTAATACTGATATGCATCATAATGACAGTATTTCTATTACAGACTACTGCCTACTGGGAATATTCACACAGCATTTAGCTATTGGCATGGCACGCTAACAACACCTACTTGTATATTTTTATCCTTTACTGGATGATTGGCTGAACAGACCTCTAAAAACAATTTTAAAATATTGAGTCTAAGTTTCATGGTATATGACACTAATTAATTTAGCACTGCCTGTGTTTATTATTTTTTTTAAGTAAATGGTATGAAATCTTTTTAGGGCAGAGAGGCAAACCATCAGACAAAAGATACATTCATTGATATTAGAGGATTCGAAATCTGAACAACAGGGGACAACATTTCACAATGCTGAAACTCATTCAGGAGAAATGGAAAGTGAAGGTGACTAAAAACAAAAAGATTCCTTTGGTATAATTGTCTGAGCAGAGTACAAGTCCGCCAGTAAAAAATATTTACAGAAACTATTCACATTCTTTTTTATTTGACATACACAGAAGTTGAGAACAAGGTATTTGGCCTTTTATATACTTTGTTAATATTTCTAAGCAATTAATTATATTCTTTTCTGCTACTTTGAAGATACAAAGAATGTAAAGCTCTTTTATTCTTAGCATTTACTACTGCATTTGAAAAATTGGCCTCCAGTTTTGCCATGTACACTGCACAGCTTTTAAAAGGTTCTGTATATAAATCCTAGAAACGTCAGTCAGCACAGCAGCTGTATTAAATATTGTATTCCTTTATCATTTTAAATACAAAAAAAAATTGAGAATGAGCATAATGGCAAAATTACACACACATAATATAAATAAAGTAATTGTTTAATATTAACTTGATCTGATTTATTGGTGAAATTATGCTGTTCTAAACCAAGTGCTGCATTTTAATACTTGCATATCAAGTATATACATGCAATCTATTATATATGATTTATAACTATCGGGCTCCCATCACTAAATCTACAGATACTGAATAGCAAGTTTGCACACTGAAGTAGTTTTTTGAGTCCAGCTACATACTGCTTGGAGCAGAATCACATGCCAAGTATAAGCATGGGAAGAAGGGAAGGTGGATGTTCAGCCATTGCTAATCAGAATGATAGAGGCTGATGACTGAGATGCCAAATAGGTAATATGAATATGGTAGAGCAGGAAAAACAGCCAAATTGCCTGAGCAATTCAAAATACAAACCTGCTCTGCTCTAGCACCTTCAACCCAAAGATCACAAAAGACTTTTCAAACATTAGCAAGTAAAAATCTAAATTCCTTACCCTTGGAGTTTTTGTATTATCTACACCGAGTATCACTTCTCCTGTTTTACAGGTGGGAGAATTAAGAGGTGAACTACCTTTCCACAATCTCAGGTTGCTTCTAACAGAGCAATAGAAAAACAAAAAGCAAATCAACTCACCTTATTTCACCCCCAGTGCCATACTACTCCTACAGCCTTACCAATACCCGTTGCTGCATTACAAGCTTGCAGGGAGCTTCCAGTAATTTTTCTTTAATGACAAGCTTGTTCTACGTAGAAGGAGAAGACAAAGTAGGTTTGCACCTTTAGTTTAACTTAATCAATACATCAGTTTTTGTAAACAGTAGGCTTAACTTTATCAGATATTGTCTACTACATGAAAGGAGCCATTTGTTCATTTTGCTGCAGTTAATGTTGTTGAGGCATAGCAATGATGGCTTTTTAATTCATAGAAAAAGCTTTGACAATAATTTGTATGGGACCATCCAATTCCTTCACTACCAACTTGTATAGCTCAATATTGATCAGCTAAGACCACATGATGAACAGCTTGCTCTGACAAATTAGACGTGTGACTTGCAAGGGTTAGATTAGCTAGAAGATGCATTGCACAACCAGCGAGATCAAGTGATTCATATCCGCTGAGCTTCCACAGAACAAATGCACACTGAGAATATGTAGAGCCAACAAAGAGGTACTCTTTACAAACAAAAAGATACCCATTGTTATCAATGTGTAACCCAGACACAGTTCATAGTATTCATGCCTCTTACTGCACCACTTTACAGGGCATGTTGCCCTATCTAGTGCCAGGTTTACCTTTGCCTATGCCTGGTGCTTTCCAGTTGTTCATGTCACAAGCATAAACTGTAGAACTCAGATTGCAGCAGGATCCCTGTCCTTGCTACCACCCACTTTCTAAAAGTCCCCCTGTCCCTATTCTGCCTCCTATCATTTTTTGGCATTGAAATTTACAGTCCAATAAGAGACAGGATCTGCAATCCCATGCAAAGCTCACCCCACCTTATCTTGCTCTCTACAGTAGGTTATTTTGTCATAGGAGCATGGGTCTCTAGATTAGTCACAGTTCACCCTCTCTCATAATCACATAGTTTTACAGCCAGAAAGATGTTACATCATCTAGCCTGTCCTTCTGCATAACACCAGCCATAGAATTTCATCCAGTCAACCCTAGAGCCAGATAGCTTGCACATTTGTCACCTTCCAAAATAGCTTGCATGTTTGTCATCTTGCAGGTACCTCATCTTCCAGAAAGACTTGTACTTTCATTTTAAGAGCTGTAGGAGATTAAATGTCCACCTCTTCCCTCATTAACAACCTTCCTTGTTAAAAAAATTGTAACCAAAGTCTAGTTTGAATGAGTCTAGCTCACTTCCCCATGAGTTGTCCCTCAATTATACCATGGTCTGTTAGATTGAAGTCCTTTACTGCAGGGATTAGTGCAGATTAGTCTTTAGTGCAGATTAGGGATTAGTCTTTAGTGTAGATTGAAGTCCTTTAGTCTTTTCTCCCTGGAAAAGTGCTCATGCAGTGTAATCAGTGATCACCCACCTCTTGATCTTCTTTTTGAAGAGACAAATAGACTGTGGTGTCACTTTTGCTATGTTATTTCCAAGGCTTATTGAATGTTTGCCATCCAAACAACATGATTGTGAAAATCATCTATTTAAAGTTTAAGAGAGCATTAGAATGTGTTTGTCCTAATGCAGCAATATAATGAAGCTTGGATTTTTAAAATATGGATTTTATTAATTTAAATGCTTTTTTAACGGATTTGCCTATCACTATAATAGCAAAGAGCTTCCATATAAGTAAAGTTGTTACCTTCTGTAGACCCTGTACATTTGCACTGAACCAAGCTAAAATACATATAATAAGAGGACATAAAAACCTCTAATGATAATAGAGGTTTTTATAATAATGATTATCATAGGTATTACAGTAGCAGCTAGAGGCCCTGACCAAAATTAGTACTCAGTGTTGCTTGTACACAGAGAAAGAGATACTCCCTGCCACTCTATCTAAAATCTAAATAGGCAAGATAAACCAGGAAAAGGGAATCAAAAGCAAGGCTTTTTCAATACAGCTCGCACAACATTCTTGCTGGCAAGCTAATGGAGTATGGGTTGGAGGAACGGACTGTAAGGTGGACAGAAAACTGGCTGGATCACCAGGCTCAGAAGGTAGTCAATGGCTCGATGTCTAGCTGGCAGCCAGTATCAAGTGGAGTGCCCCAGGGGTTGGTCCTGGAGCCAGTTTGGTTCAATATCTTCATCAATGATCTGGAAGATGGCATAGAGTGCACCCTCAGAAAGTTTGCAGGTGACACCAAGCAGAGGGGAGCAGTAGGTATGCTGGCGGGTAGGGCTAGGATTCAGAGAGACCTTAGCAAATTGAAGGATTGGACCAAAAGAAACCTCATTTAATTCAATAAGGACAAGTGCAAAGACCTGCACTTAGGACAAAACAATCCCATGCACAGTACAGGCTGGGGACCTGGGGGTTATAGTGGACAATAAGTTGTATATTAGTCAACACTGTGCCCTTGTTGCCAAGAAGGCTAACAGCATAGTGGGCTGCATTGGTAGGAGCATCGCCAGCAGCAGATGGGCCTCCCACTACACAAAGGTTGTGGACAAGTTGAAGAGAGTCCAGTGGAGGGCAATGAAAACAGTCAGGGGTTGGGACACATGACTTCTTAGGAGAGGCTGAGGGTTCTGGGCTTATTGAGTCTGGAGAAGAGAAGACTGAGGCGGGATTTAATAGCAGCCGTCAACTACCTGCAGGGTGGTTCCAAAGAGGATGGAGCTGGACTGTTCTCAGTGGCGGCAGATGATAAAACAAGCAGCTATGGTCTCAAGTTGCAGCAAGTTTAGGCTAGATATTAAGAAGTTTTTTCTCACTAGGAGAGTAGTAAAATGCTGGAACAGGTTACCCAGAGAGGTTGTGGACTCTCCATCCTTGGAGCTTAAGACCCAGGTAGACAAAGCCTTGGCTCAGATGATCTAGTTGGGGATGGTCCTTCTCAGAGCAGGCAGTTGAACTAGATTACCTCCCGAGGTCCCTTCCAATCCTAATTTTCTTTGACTGATAATCAGAGGCAGCAACATCCACAAAACAGCACTCCTATCTCCTGACTACCAAGGCACTGCACTAGAGGATCTAACCACATCCACTTCATTCATACCTCTGTTGAGTCTATATAACACTTGAGTCATTTGCTTCTTTCCCCTCTAGAATATGTTCAGGTTTACTCCCTACAGCCCATTTACTAATCCTTTGTCTAGTCTGGCTGGATACATCTTGCAAGATGCAGCCTTGATCATTTCCCTTGAGATATTACCCTGCAGCCCAACAGATCTGCTCTATAGTAGTGAGATGCAAAGGTTTCAAGAGCCAAGGATAAAACCAATTAGTTAATAAATTATTCCCACTGATTCTTGTAGACTGCAGCTTCTGAAGAAATGTACTATCTCATGCACAAAAAAAATTTTTAAATGGCAGGGAATTGTGGCTTACTAGTGAGAAACAATCAGCAACTAGTTTATTACAAAAGCTTCTGGAGAAATTAATCAGAACATTAAACAACGGGTTGCCAGCTCATTTTGTTCTCCCAACCACAGCCCTTCAAAGGGATTTCTGCCTTACTTGAATGCAATCTTTTGATGGCAGTCTTTAAACACAGTCTTTCTAGATGTGAAAACATGACATTTAAAGTTCTCCCCTCACCACAAATACACCTCCACTTTGTGGCTGGCATGAAGCAGAAAGCATCAATCTCTTCCAATGCTATTTGAGGAGGCCCATGTTTGTGGCAAAGCAATTTCAAGGCATCAGGAAAGATAATCACAGGAGCTATTTACATCTCCAACGTTGAGGTTTCACAATCGACAGCACAGCATGAACCATTAACATAACTAAACTATGAAGTGTTATTTGAATTCTTCATGCTCTGTTAGCTAAATAATAACCTCACTGCTGTACAGCCCAAAAATGTTATTCTAGTTATTTTTATTATCACTGAAAGGGAATTGGGGACATTTAAGATGATATAGGTGGCTTGATCACACTCTTCTCCACAGCATAAGTGTGAACACCTTCCAGGAAAGCCTACCTCTTTATCTTCAGCTTCCTGTATGGGTGGTTTAAAAATGCCTCAATGTGGTGTATGCATCAATCAACCCCTAGAAAAAGGTCTGAATAAACTCTCTTTCTTCATGCCAACAGCTCCAGTCCTACTGCCTTTTAGAACAAAAAGCAAGAATCCTTAGTAACAGAAAAAAATGAAAACCAACTGACCTTTATTTATACAGAGCCCAAAGTCCCACCACTCTCTCAGCCACCTCTTCTCCAGGTCCCTGCCCTTAATTCAGGAAGTAAACCCACAGCTTTCACAAAACAAGCAGTAGCTGATTCTCCATTCACAGAGTTTTTTCCTACCCAAGCCTCCAGAGGAACATTTAACCTTTTGTGAGTCTCCTGGTACTAACAAAGGATGAAAAGGGCTCAAGCTAAATTCCCTGCAAGAAATTCATAGGCCCACCCTCTCCTTGTCCCAGCAAACATTAGACACATTTTGAAGGAAAAAAGTGACTTGTCATCAGATATTACTTTCATGGAGTTAATTTAGCTAAAACCAATAAATACAGCTGGCAAAATGCTACTGAAAAGTGACAGAGTTATTTCCTGGTTGCAAAAAGGAACACTGCATTTTTCTCAAAATGCAAAATATTAATTACAAATTGCTTTCCATTGACATTTAATCTAATTCATCTAATTAATTTCAAAATTAAATGTAAATATATATTTTATATATATGCATATACACCTGCATATATTTATGTATACATAATATAAATATATTTATTATATATTTATATATACACACACATATGAGTATGTGATATAGGATTTTTATTGTAATATTTAGTACATACTATAGTATATAAATCAATGGTATCCTCTTTTCCAGCCTTCTATATATGTGCACCTGCTCCTTATCACGACAATATTCCCTGGCAGGTAGAGCTTTAGACTTGGAATCAGGAAACCTGACTTCTTTTCAAATTCTACCATATCCCAGGAGCAAACCACTGACAGTGGTTAACACTCCTGACTGGGACCAGACTTCAAAAGAACTGAAGCCTTCATGCAAGCACCTGAGGCAGGGGTCAGGAGTTTTCAAAATACTTAGAACCAAAGGTCTCCCATATAAACCTGCTTTAAAATCTGGCTACCTAATGTTTATGCTTGATTATTCATTGTTATGCATCAAATACATGGGATTTTCACACTTCTTTTGGAATTATGCATCAGTATACACAAATATGCATTGGTATGCACAATCACGCATCTTTATTAGGCCTGCGAAAAGCAGCTAGCATTCGCTTTGGATTCAGATTCAGCCAATTCGGGGGACAGCGATTCGATTCGGTGATTCGAATCATTGTCCTGAATTGGTTTGGCCAAATCTGATTCAGAGATTTGGCCACCGCCGAATGAGCTGAATCTCTGAATTGGCCCTTTCCCCTGCCCGCTCTTCCAGCCCCATCAATGGCTGCCCCGCCTGGCCCCAGCTCCCAGGTCTTTGGAAAAAAAGCCCCAAATTCACTGGCTGCTGCCAGGAGGGGGGGCAATCCCTGCTGCCCCCCACTGCCCCACACTGTGTCGGGGACTCTGTCATGAGCCCCCATCTCCCACCTACTCTCCCGATCTCAGCTCCTGGCTCTTTAAAAAAAGCTCACACTCAACGGTTGCTGCCAGATGGGGGGGTGATCCTTGCTGCCCCCCACTGCCCTGCGCTGCATGGGGGACTCTGCCATGAGCCTCAGAAGCCCCAAGGCCACTGCAGCAACCAGTGAGTGGGGGCTTTTTTTTTTTTTAAAGTGGGGGAGACAGGGTAGCCATGGGGGAGGGGGGCTGAGACAGTGAGAGGGGGTCAGGTAGCACTCAGGAGACCTGGGGGAGCAGGCAGGGGATGGGTCCTGGCAGGGGTCCCCCCCATGGTCCCCTTCTCCCTCCTCCAGCCCCCCCTTCCCTACCTCCTGCTTACCAGCACAGGCCCATGTCCAGCTCCCTGCTGCAGCGAGCGAGGACTGCCCAAATCGCTGAAGCTCTCCAAATCTTTTCCGAATGTATTCAGAGAGCTTTGAATCGATTCAGATCTTTTAATTGGTCTCCTGATTCGATCTGGATTCAGAGATTCGGCCACCAAATCGTGCTGAATCTCCTCTGAAACGAATCACCACCCGAAGCTTCGCACAGCCCTAAACTTTATATTATTATGCATTGGTATGTACAATTATGCTTTGTTATGCATTATGTGTCACTATGCAGACTTATGTATCATTATGTACCACATGCATCGTTATGCACACTTATGTATCATTATTTGCAATTATTCAAGTTTTTCATGATTTGGGGCATTTTTTTAGAATCATTCTCCATTTTTTTTTGTGGGTGCTCACCAGCAACTTAGCATTATGCATTGGCATGCATAAGTAACCATTCTTAGTCATCATCATGCATGCCTATGCATCATTATGCAGCATTATGAGCAATAATGCAATATTGTATGCAATTTGGGGGATTTTTGCAGTTCTTTGGCCTTTTCTCAGGATCAACAGGTATTTTTAATGTTTTTTCATCAGGCTTCCTTGTTCTGCATAATTATGCACACTTATTTGTTCCTTACCTGCAATTATTCATTGTTATTCATCATTATTTGTGATTATTCTGGATGTTTTGCAATTCTTTGGCATTTTTTTCCAATCATCCGTTGTTTTCCCTAGTTACTTGCAATATATCATCATTATTTGTCACTATGCCTGGTTGCTCTTTGTTATTTTTGTTTATTCCTCATTATGTCCAATTACTCTGCATTTTTGTAATTATTTGACAGGAGCCCCTATCTCTCTGTGCTGCAGCTCAGAAGGGCGTTATCTGCCTGTCATCCCTGAAAGTGGCTAGTTCAGGGTACCAACTGAGCATTATGCAAGCTGGAAACCTCATTTTGGGAAAAGTCTTTTGGTAGGCCATGGCCATTCCAGCCCCTCCACCTAAAAGCAGTCAGAGTTAGGAGGAAGATTTGACCCAGCACCTGTCTCCTGCCTCAAAAGCAAAGAGTCAGCCCTCAACCCACTGCACTACTTAAGTACAAAGCTTATTGGGTTTGCTTGGTTGGGAGCCAAGAATGGTGGCTGGAGGTGGTCCAAAGCCTAGCTCCCGAAGGACTGGTCCAATAGCTGAGATTCTTGGAGGAGCAGAGCATTGCCAGAGTGTAGAGAATAAGGGGCTTGTTCAAAGGGTCCAGGCTGCCAGCAACAAAGGTCTTACCCCACAATAGCCCAACAGTCAGAACACTTGCTTGGAAGGGGTGAGGATCTGGATTGAAGTCAGCGCTGCAGACTGGGGGTGAGGCTCTCTGGGGTGCCCTGTTTTTCCCTGGGGAGTCATATGCTTCTGGGGCTGCCTCCCCGCTTACAGAGGCAGGCACACCTGACATAGGGCCGTTCTAGAGGCACGGGCATCTGCCTGATTCCCTCCTCCCGTCCTATCTTCAGCTGATTTGTAAATGGGACTTTTGGAATAGTGCCTCCTTCCCCCACCCCTTGCAAACCCTCTTCCCTCATAAGAACAGGGTACCAGGGTCATCCTTGCTGGCTCAGTCTAGCTCTACTTTTGCCTAAGTTCTCCCTAGTCCAAGGTAGCAGCAAAGACAGCAGTAGTGAATGAGTCTACTCTCATGGTCTACTGGATTTCCCCCTGGCATTGGGTTTCACCTTCAGGCTGCAGGGACAGTGTGACAGAGGACAGGAGCTTAGACTTGCCCACACATCTCTAGACCTTGCTCTGTTTTTAGGCAGATTTTATGGAAAAGATTCTGCCTGGTGCTTGCTGGAACTGCTGCCGGTCGACCCCCAGCAAAGGGGGTGGTGGCAGCAATCATGCGCATGTGGGTGCATGTTCAAGTGTGAATCCATGCAGGTAAATACACCTATATAAATTATAACATTAAAAGGGTAGCACTAGAACTGTGCTAATATCATTGACTCCCAGCCTGGGCCATTACAGCACCCAGCAGAACCCATCTTTCACCAGCTCCCTGAGAAATGTTCAGCCTTGTCTCCCTCATGTCTCATCCTTTCTGGTCAGACCCAGGCTGCTGCAAGCTTGACACACTTAAACTTTCACACCAGTCGCAAGGAGCCTAAGGGTGCAATAGTTGCTTACCCTTGCTTAGGCCCTTGAAAGGGGAACAAGAAGTGGATCAAGACCCATCATACCTTTTTTCCAGTATTGGGAAGAAAAGTATTATATGGTGCACTGATTTTAAGAACAAAAAGAAAATTAAAAACCCTTTTGTTTCCCTTGTTGGAACATTCCCAGACTAAGAAGAAAGTCAGTGCAGGAAGTCACTTGAGCTAGAGTATCCTTGCAAAACCCTCCTCCACTCCCAGAGGGCAAATAGGCTGAGAGCAGCTCCACCCTTTCAGGGTGAGGTTCCACTGCCTAGCCAGACCCCCAAGAGGGCCAAAAAGGAAAGGACCTGAACCACGTTTACAGAGATGTCCTCCAGACCAGCCAAGAAGGCAACACACATCTCAGAAACCCAGTGAGAGAGACCTAAGACCCTGGACATAAACGGCTTTTCTGATGATCAGGAATGAAACTATGAGATGCTTCTTGTTGAGGTCACATCTAAAAGTATTTTCCTTTGATGGTTTTCTTTTAAAAAAAGATCACCACAGCTTTTTACCTTTTTTTGTTTGGTTGGGGGTCTCCCCCTTCTTTTCCATACTCGTACTACTATTACATGGAAATCAGAGCATTAGGAAATATTTCATTCTTCTAATGTATATACCTGTCTTCACCTGGAAACGTTTAGGAGGAATCAGATAAGAAACAGATAAACTGGGATTAAAGCCATCTGAGCCTACAGTAATATAACACTTAGCTTTTCTGTAGTGCTTATCTTCAATAGAAACATTTTGTTGTCATTGTAAGGCACACAATTGAATTCAGATCTCCCTGCATGTAATTCATGTAATGCTATGGTTAATCCTCAGTAATAATTACTAGTAATTATGCTTCACTTTTGCATGGAACAGTATCAAAGGACATGCCAATGGAAAGTAAATATGCTTGTCCCGATTTTATGAGTAGGTAAAGAACAGATAGTAGATACCTATGATCACCTTATTTGCAGTTTGTCTGGTATCTTCTTCACAGAAACAATGCTGAGACCTTTATGAAGATGGAGTCACGATCCTTGTTCTGCTGGTTGCTTCTAAACACCTATGGTACCACTTTCTGATAGTGCATCTAGTGGGTGTTACACTCGTGCAACTTGGCTGACTTTAAGTGAGAGGTGAATCAGGTACTCTGCGCCAATAGCATAATGAGCCGTGAGCAAAACTGTATATTTTAATAAGCTCTCGCCCCACAAGCTGCCTTTCAAAACTGCTCTTGAAGTGCATAATCGAACTGCCCAAGTATAGCATGCTGTAGGGCATGTTACACATCATGCTGCAAAGTAATGTTCCACATCCCTCCCTGGAGGTGGGGAAACAAACAATCTGTCAAACCAACAAACAACAACAAAAGTCAAATTACCCAGAGTGTGGCAGCAAACAAACAGGGATGGTTTCAAACGTTTGTGAATAATCATATATTTGTTCTTTTTCAACACATCAAGTTGGAATACAAGCAGCCATGATTACTATGTTGGTCAAGGATCAGACAGCTGAAACACATGTTTTGCTTTTTGTGTGTGATTACAAACAAAGACATGAAGGGCAGAAGCTGTCAGGGACTTTTTTTCCCCTGCTCATGATCATAGAGAAAGTTGGTGTGCTATACAGTTGTCTCTTCTGGGGATGCAGACCTGACCCCTAAGTCTCTCCGTCTTCACACAGTAGTTAATCAGGACTAAAACCACTGAAATCCATGAGGTTACTTTGATGCAATTGGCACCATAATTGGGCCTAGAACGTGAGTGAAGCAGGTACAACCTTAACCTAAGGACCCCGGGTCCCAGCTTATACATGTGTAAAAGCCACTGAAGACAAAGAATTAGGACTAAAACCTACGATCTCTTGTATATGTATGTCTCAATCCTGAGGACTAAAAACAAGAAAAATCAAAAACCCACTTGAGCATTTGTCAATACCCACTCCTGCAAGTGCAAAACATATGTAAATCACCCATATTTAATAGTGTTTATTTTACTCCTACTTTGCATCTGTATTTAATTGCATGAGGCAAACAGCTATGAAGAATCCAGCCCACTCGGTAGCTGACACTGTTACAAGTAGTTCAGTATTCCACTGCCGGCAATAAGCTAGAAATCCCACAGAAGAAACTGCCTGGGTTCCAATTGCTTTATACGCACAGGTACTTCTTCCTCCATCTCTTTTCATAATCTTAAGTGAAATCTGTGAAGCTGAAACAACCCGGGACCAATCTTACTATATACATGCTATTCACTATAATTCTTTCTTTGCGCATGTGGTTTGTTTCTTTCCCTTAAGGCCCAACATAAAACCTTTTGCTAATTCCTAAATGCTAAAGTCTGACTTCATGTACTGTAGAAACTTTGCCAAGGGCTTTAGCAGTTGTCTCTGGTTTGGGATTCATTTGTTAATGCCAGAACAGAACATTTTTACATTTCTTGAGAGTATCGGGTTTTAGGGTTGTTGTTTTTTTATTTTCAAAAACACTCTTAAAGGAGAATGATGGTTTAAAGTTTTGGGCACTAGCCTTGGTTTGGGGAGACTTGGATTGAATTACTTGCTGATTTCCTGACTTAACTTTACTTCTGATTTCCTGTTTGACCTTGGCCAAATCAATTAGCCTCTCTGGACCCCAGTTCCCTGCACCTCTGACATGTGGTCAATAGTACCTGCTTCACTGTGATGCCCAAAAGATAAATGCATTACAGACTATGAGACTGGAGGCTTGGTTGTAACTGTGTTGCTCAAAGGACATCGCAGACAAGGTTCTTTGGGTAAATGTGATATCTTTTATTAGACCAACTCAATATAAATATTATAAATATAAATTTATATGCTAAATAGTATGAATATAAAAAGATACATTTATATATAAATACAATTTTATATTATTAATATATAGTGTAAACCAACTAAATTTAGTTGGTCTAATAAAAGATATCACATTTACCCAAAGAATCTTGTCTGCAGACTATGAGACTGATACTCTGATGATACAGTAAGGTACTTCACTTACCTAGATTATATCATCTTAGCTGCATAATTTTGTAAATCAATATACTTGTACAGAAATGCACATAGACCAGCCTCTAGTAAAAGAGGAGAGTAAGTTAATACTACAGACAATGGAGGGGAGAAAGAAGGCAACAATTAGCCTGGAACCAATAATGTTCACATTTAATTTTAGAGATGTCCAACCCCTTAGAAATCAATAGAAGTGCTTAGAAATTTAAAGTTCAGCAGATGCCAAAATGCTTGGAAAAGTATGGCTACCTGTTCACGTGATTAGATGAGATTGGTTACACTCATTTTAAAATATGAAACTCTTCTAAACATACCTTCAGTTTGTAGCTAAGCTTCTAGTGGGCTTATACTTAAGGTTGTAAGTTTTTATGGGGATCTCATTAGAGCTACTTGTTAACAATGGTACTTTTGCTAACATTTCAACCAGAATAAAATTAGCAAAATATGAAATTTGGATTAATATTTTCATTGGAATTTAGAAACACAAAATGTTCCAGACCTCTACAAACTGGTTTAAAAATAGGTACAAACATTCCCAACATTAACATTGTCCATGCAGCTCTTAACAGTATATATTACAGTATTAACTAGTATAACCCACTTCAGAATATGTGACATTTTCCCATCTGTGCCTGATATAATGAAGATATGAATCTTCCACAGTTGCCACCTAGCAGACTGAATGTGTTGGCACAAGCAGTGAAGACATACGGTTTTAGTACTAGAGATGCCAAGTTCATTCCCCTAGTGAAAACCAAGATGATGGTTGTAATACTAACAGCCAGTTTTACAGGTCTTACCATTTACTCTTTCTTCGGGACTCTTGTGGGAAAGTTTGAATGGAGCTCATTCTTGCAAGTGAGTGATTCTTTATAACAATAATAAATCAGAGATCACGTTGCATTTCAGGAAGTATGCAGATTAGAATCGCTTCAGCACGTTTGAATTGCAAGTTTTTCTATGACCTTACTGTTGCATTAAGTGCCACCACTTTATAAGGTGAATTCATTCGTCATTTATGTCATTTCAGAGGAAGGTAACTACGGAGGGAAGCAGCAAGGTTTTAGATGCATTATTCATTTGCTCTTCTCCAATGATAAAAGGCCCCTGGCTGTGTCCTCTTTCCCTCTTATTCACATTGCCCTAGATTTGGGGTTATTGGGTAAACTGAAAGTCTTTGAAAGTTTTTTATTGACTTGAGTGAGATCAGGATCTCACTCCATGTATTTTATCCAGAGAGGGATGAGTATGCATCTCAGCATTTTACACAGAGTACATCAGAGGAGGAGAAGCAACTCACATTGTTCCATGTAGATAGAAAGGCTTGCCCTCAAGAAATGAAATCCAAGGGGTAGTGGCCAAGTGAAAAGACCTGGAGCTGGATAAAATAGAAAGGCTCTTGAGAATAACTCATTCTTTGGAACAATGGAACATCACCAGGAGAAGACAACCAAGTCCCTTAGCCACTACCCAGAGGCAGGTGCCCTGACTCTGTAGGTGATGAACTGGGTAAGAGAGTATCTGTATGCTCTCTCCTAACATTACTGAAGTGCAAAGGATCCTCCAAGGTCTAAAACTAAACAGAATCCCCCTTTTCAGGACCCCAAGACCACTCACCAGCCATTATTCCAGTCTTGACGCTACAGTAGCATCTGCAGTATGGCCTGGTTCATTTGCTGCTGCTCTTGGGGCGCATCTACATGAGACACTTTACTCAAGATTAGAGCGAGTTACTGCACAGTAAGCATCACCGTCTACATGTGCAGACTGTTACTGGGCACATCTACAAGAGACGCTTAATGCATAGTAGCCCAAAAATACTGTGAAGTAGTGTGCCAGGCAAAAAGCCATGCTATTACGCTACTGCACAGTAGTATTAGGCTACTGCACGGTAATCATCACTAAATACCTGTGTGCTGGTCCTACTGCACAGTAACTGTAGTTACTGCACATTTACTTAGTACTTCATTAAACAAGTACTAAACTAAATGCACAGTAACTACTGCACATTAATGAACGTGTAGACATGCCCACTGTGCAGCAATTTGCTCTACTCTGGAGTAAATTTGCTACCTGTAAATAAGTAGCAAATTTACTCAGGAGTAATTACTGTGCAGTGTGGCAAATTTGCTCCCGGTCAGCTGGGCAGCAGGGAGCAGAAGATTGCTCCTTGTCCCCAGGAGCTGCCTACTGCCGGGGCGGGCTTTACCACCAGAGCCTTGGGGGGGACAATGTCTCCCTGCCCCGGCAGCAGGGAGCTCCCAGCCCCCATTCCACCATCATGATAACAGAGCAGGGGCTGGGAGTTCCCTACTGCTGGGGTAGGGGGACATTGTCCCCTCCCAGGCTCTGGTGGTGGAGCCCGCGCCAGCAGCAGGCAGTTCCCAGAGACAGCGAGCAATCTCCCAGCCCCCGCAAGGAGACAGCTGTCTCCTGGCCCTGTGCTCCCTCCTACCCCCTGGGCTAACATCCAGCGAGAGCCTAGAGCTCCCCCTGGCTGCTGCAGGGTGCCAGCTGCTGGTGGATGCAGGAGCAGACTGCTGCCATGAGCAACAAATCTGCTCCCGCTTCCCCACATGTATAGATGGGTGGGTTTACTCTAGAGTAAATTATGCTAAAGTAAACCCATCCCAGAGCATTTGCACATGTAGACGTGCCCCTGGACTAATACGCCCTGCTTCTAAGCAGAGGTAGTTAGCCCAAGCACAGTACCATGCTAATACAGTTGTACTGCTTCCACTTCCAGAGGTAGCCTGGCTGCCTCTACATAGATAGCATTGCCCCATGCCAAAGTGACATGCTGTATTCACAGATAGATTCTTCTAAAAGGGCTGGAAACTGAACACAGTCTGCCACCTTTTCCTATGCCCTGGCCACAAAGCCACACTTCCTTCAAGGAAGTTTCCCATTCTTAGTTTTATAGAGGAGGCTGTTTGTTATACAAACCACATTGGTTTCCAAAATTAAGTTCAGTTAAATAACCGTATTTGAGTCAATGAATGGCACAATCAGTTCTACTGTAGAGTTTGCTATTGGGTGAACTATTGTTTAGTTTCAAATCAAGGCTTTTTAGCTGTAAACACAACTGCACTGTAACTCTGTGATTTATTAAGCTAGTATGTGGGATATAAATCATCCCTGGCAGTTGTTTCTCCAAGAATAAAATAACCACGTTACTTGTAACAAATGTGCATGCTTGGAACTGATCAAAAAACAATGGGTGGCAGCTGCTACGCAGAAGAATGATATATCCTTGGTAATAAATAATTATGTTAATCATGAATGATATTTTTGCTAATCAGGGGTCTGGTTTCTCTCAAACTACTGAACAGAATAACTGAATGGAATACATGGGGTGGGAGCATAATGGGGAGGGGCATGTGAAAAGATGAAAGACTGGAAAATGTATTTCCTTACCTTAAAGAATGGAACAGTGAGCCACTGAACAGTTCAGGCCCTGATTCTCAGTTACACCAACGTCCTTTGACAGTGTGCAGTGTAAATATAGCGTACATGCACCTTACAGTCCTTTTACGTTGCAATCCTGGAGTAAACAGATCCTGAGAACCTGGGCTTTTGGGACACAATCATTGCCTCAGATTTGTCTTACTGACATCATCTTCATAGGTATTAATATAAGATTCTGGACAGATAGATAAAGAGTATGTACAGGGGTATCTATCTATAGGCCTGATACAAAGCATATTGAAGCCAGTGAGAGCCTTTTCATTGACTTCAGTGGCTGATGGATGAGTTGCTAAATTCCTTTAGATCAGGTGATTGTGATCTCACTTACGCTGATTGTTACACTGCATAACTTCATCGACTTCTTTGGAATTCCTCTGGTTTACGCTAATATAAATAACTACTGGACTAGGCTTTCAGTAACAAATGAAAAATAAAAATAACAGATGTGTATGTCAAAATTGATTAAAATTAGGCAAACTGATTCTCACAAGAAACAAAAACAAGCAATATGCCGCTAGCTGTCACCTCAGTGCACAAGGGTAGCTGTTAGAGACGGGCATGAGTGTGCATGGGTAACTGTAACTCCATAGGTACCAAAAAAAACACAAAAAATACTTTTTAAAAAATTATTTAGCCAAACCTAATCATGATCCTTTAGCCAGGGTCCAAATTATTTCTGGAATCTATCTACTCTTTATTGCACCATCAGGTAGTTTTGTTTATTCACACAGGCTCTGTGCAAGCAGCTTGAATGCTCAGCTGATCAGTAGATATTCTCCAGGGAAGTTAATGACTCAAGCAGCAGCAGCAGAGGTCTGTGGAGCAGCAGGAGCATAAAAGCAGCATGCTCTTCCCATGTTCTCTTGGTGGTTCTGATGACAACTCTTTGGCAAATAGGTTGCTTGTTGAAGCCAAGAGACCTTGGTCTGATTTCACTTGCTGCTATTTTAGCTGGGGTCATATTATTTGCCCAGCTTGTGCACCTTATTTATTTGTTTGGGTACCCACTGCAGAAAAAAAACCAAACAGTGGCCACATCTACACAACCAGTGGATTGCTCAGTTGTTATTGCACAGTCATTTAGTACTTGCTTATGCAAGTAACCGGTGTTACTACGCAGTACCGTCACCGCATGTATTTTTTTCAATGCTACTGTGCAGTAGCAACAAACTACTGCATAGCTTTGCCACATGGTTAGTGCCTGACAACGCTACTGTGAGGTAGCAACAAGCTACTGCGCAGTAACTCATTGCTACTGCACAGTAGCTCTTATGTAGATGCACCCAGTGAGAAATAATCATACTAATGCTTAGTACATGATTAATAACCAACCTGATCAACATCACTAACTGAATCCCAGATCATGCTTGGGAGGTAGGTTGTTATCCTCACTTTAAAGAGGACAGACTTGATTTAGGTCATGTCATGAGTGTCTAAGCTGGAAACCAGCTCAGGGCACCCTGATTTCCAGCCCAGACACTAGATGACAGCTCTTATTATCCAGGACTTGTCTACTCTGCCTCCATGCCATGGCCAGGAAAGCTGCCATAAAACACATTCCACCCACTTGTTCCCACTCCCAGCAATGGGGACCCACAGCTGCCTTAGAAAGCAGGCTTGAGCATGCAGCAATAAGCACACCCAGGATAGAGAGTATGAGAGCAGGCTGGGACTGGCACTAGACAGGATGGGCTGGGCAGGGGATGCTTCCTAGTGATGCTTTAGGACGCAGTGGGCACATCCACACAAGACGCTTAATGCACAGTAGCCTAAACACTGCACAGTAGCATACCAAGCAAAAACCATGCTAATATGCTACTGAGCAGTAAGCATCACAAAAAAACATGCACCAGCACTACTGTGCAGTAACTGTAGTTACTCCACATTTAGTTATTATTTGCCTTTGACACTGTCTCTCACCCCATTCTCATTAATAAATTGAGTGACTGTGGCATTGTTGCCTACACAGTTGGATGGGTCAGAAATTGGCTGATGGGGCGCACACAGAGAGTGGTGGTGGACGGGTCATACTCGACCTGGTGGGATGTGAATAGTGGGGTCCCCCAGATGCATCTCAAGCCGGTCCAGAGAGGTGATACTCCCCCTCTATACGACATTGGTCCAGCCTCAATTGGAGTGCTGTGTCCAGTTCTGGGCACCACACTTTAAGAAGGACATGGTCTGCCTTGAGAGGGTCCAGAGGAGGGCCACCCACTTGGTTGGAGGGCAATAGGGCAGACCCTATGAGGAGAGGCTAAGGGACCTGAACCTGTTCAGCCTCAGCAAATGGAAGCTGAGGGGGGATTTGGTGGCTGCCTACAAACTCATTAGGGGAGATCAGCAGCAAATAGGAAGGGTCCTATTCCCCCCAGCAGCACCTGGGGTGACAAGGAACAATGGCCAGAAGCTGCTGGAGAATAGGTTCAGGTTAAAGATTAGGAGGCACTATTTCACTGTTAGGGTGGCTAGGATCTGGAACCAACTTCCTAGAGAAGTGGTCCCCCTCCTACCTTGGGTAAATTCAAAAGGAGGTTGGATGAACACCAGTCTGGGGTCGTGTGATCCCAGCGTGTGCTCCGGCCAGTGGTGGGGGGTCAGACTAGATGATCTATTTAGGTCCCTTCCGGCCAGTGGTGGGGGGTCAGACTAGATGATCTATTTAGGTCCCTTCTTACCCCTAACTACTATGAAACTATTACTGCATTAAGCAAGTATTAAACTAAATGCACAGTAACTACTGATAAACAAAGCTCTTGGGTCAGAGGCAATATCTTTTATGAGCCTAAATTTAGTTGATCTAATAAAAGATATCGCCTCTGACCCAAGAGCTTTGTGTATCTCTATTTATTAGACCAACGTGGCTATAATATATATCCCATTAACTACTGTGCATTAATGAATATGTAGATGTGCCTAATGTATAGAGGCAGTGCAGCCATACCCTGAGAGAGAATCACAAATCAAAGCTTACACATTGTTTGATATGGGAAAAGTATTTAGTAATGGAGCGAAGGGTGGGAAGACACTACTCTTCAGGAGTGGCCCAGAGTTAGGGAAGCAGGGAGGACACAGAAAGAGGAGTGTAGCTTATCAGAGCTTCAGGCAGTGAGTATACACTAATGATTGGCCCCATGTGAAAATACTACTGTAAAACACCTGATCACAGACAAACACAATATGTGGAGATAGCAGCCCAGAGAAGAACATTTAGAGGATGCTGTCAGTTGAAAGACAGATGCCCTGTGACACAGGAGGGTTTTGTGAAGAAATGAACAGAAGAAGAGACTGAAAGCCAAGGAGAGGAAAGCATTTGCAAATGGGAAGATGAATTTAAAAGTCTATGAAGGCAATACCTCCTGAATATTAATTGCAGGATGGTTGCAAGGGACTGGAGTGATTCTGAAGAGTGTTATTCTCATTTAGCCATTATTGCGTAATAGTGTCTAAGGACCTGATGTCCCCACGATTCCGGGTGCTTGTACATGCACGTAGCAAGTCAGAAGCCCTGCTACAAACAGCACCATGTGACGTGCGCTGGGTAAATGAATCACTGAAAGGCTGCAGAGCTAAAAAGAAACACATGCCAGGTTTATTCATTCAGCAAGACAGAGATCCCAAGTAACCGACCGCCCGAGCAAAGCAGAGGTCATTCATCTGGAGTTTCTCAAGCTCATCAGCAGAGTACATCCAAAACAAATCACAGGTGGGTTGTCCATCTGATAAATAACTACCCAAGACGTGTGTAACTAAGTGGGAATAACTCCAGGCTTCAATACTTAAAACAGTTAAAATTAATTGCTGTGCAAGTGCCAGCTCAAGATCTGTACATTATTCCACTAGTATTTAAAGGAGATATTCAGACAGATGGCTTGTAAATTAAGTGTCTGATAAAGCCATGTTAGCACCATCTATGTTATGATGGAGCCTGGTGAATGAGGCCTCATGATGCTAGGAGCTATATGGGCACATACCAAGGAAAAATGTCTAGGCAGACGCACTTAGTACACAGATGTCTTACCCGGATGTATTACATCTCATATGCCATTTTACTTTTTAAGGAAGTTGCAAACTATATTGAAGTTCCAAATGCTCCCTGTTTCTTAAAAAAGACCACAGCCTGGCTTTCCTAGACACTGGAAGATCACAGAAGCCTGGACAATTCACTTTGACACAGCCAAGTTCTGCGCCAAACCAACTCCCACAGCCTGCTAGTATCCCTCTTGGAACCGAGTTCTCTGTACGTAATCACATGCGTGATGCCTTATTATTCTACGCTCTGTACTGTAAGATCCTAAAACCATTCAGGAAGCCATTTGTATGGCTTTTAATTTATTTTTTTCATGTGTTTGGTTCTAGACTGAGAGCTCTGGAAACTGAAGCTGTCTTTTTAATCACAGAGGTTGAAACTCACTGGCCATGTCGACATGAGACACTGACTACACAGTAGCTTGTATACAGGAAGTGTGACATGGCACTACTGCACAGCAGTAGCGAGCTACTGCGCAGTCAGAATCAACCAAAAGCTGTTTGGCGATGCTTCTGCGCAATAACTCTGGTTAGTGTGCAGTCATTTAGTACTTGCTTACACTGTCATGGTAATGACCGCGCAGTCAGCATCTCATGTAGAGGCAGCCAACGTTGTGCAAAAAGTGAATGTACCACTAAAACCTACGTAAGCCTTATTTCAAGTGGGACTTAATTGATGCATGATTTTTTAATGCTTCTTTGCACAGCAGTGGATTTCAGCAAGAAGAGTCGCAGCCCAAGCAATGCCAGATTTTGCTTTTCCATGAATGTCCCCCATCAGTGCCCTTCCGAGAGGCACCATTAAGCACTGAATTCAGTTGGTTTTTATGATAAAGATGGGAGATTTATCCTAGCAAATTGAATGCAAACAAGTTTTCAAGAGGAGGAAAATACAGTCTTCAAGGAAGCCTTTTTCAAGCCCTGTAAGAAAGACATTCCACCTGAGAGAGAATTTTTCTCTGCCTGCTTTTCATCTAGGCAGTAACCAGAGTTTTCTCTGGGGAGTGCATCTAAAATGTTTGCTCAGTAACTTCTAAGCCCTCTTCCTGAGTGTTTATGCCTTCAGGGTGTCTAGTGCAGGAAGTTAGACTTGAGCTGCAAAATTAAAATTAGGATGTGGAGTGCCATGGACTTTGCAGCAGCATCCTTTCCTGCTGATGGTAGTAACCAGGTAGGCAAGGTTCTTTGGGTGGATGTGATATTTTATTAGACCAACTAAATAGTTGGAAAAATTGTTCTTAGCAAGCTTTTGGGCACAAACACCTTTCTTCAGGCACAGGGAGAGTCTGCTATTGTTTTGTGTTTTCCAGAATGGAATAGAAGCCAATATGCAAAATGCAGGTCTGTGAAAATGCAAATGCATGGCAGTGAGGATCAGAGGCAATGAGAGACAATAGGTGTGAGGCAGGTAGGAAGGTGGGGAAAGGGGAATGTTGACCTGGTGACAGAATGTAGCTGGTAAAATGCAGAGAGGTTACCTGGAGTTATTGGATGGGAAGCAGGTTCTAATGTGTCATAAATTCAATGTCTATATTTAGTCCATGATTTATTGTATCCAGTAGATTGATGCAGTGAAGTTCATAGGCTTGTCTACAAAACGTGTTTTGTAAATTCCCTTTGAGGATTGGAACTGAGAGATTGGAGAGAGAGCGGTTGTCTTGTGAGAAGTGCCCACCCACAGGTAATTAGGTATTTTGGTCTTTGACAGATTTTCATGTGCATTCATTCTGGTACGCAGTTGTTGTTTGGTTTCTCCTACATATTTTCCAACAGGGCATTTACTGCACTGGAGAAGATATGTACTTTTCTGGAGGTGCAGGTGTAAGATTCAGGAGTGGTGATGGCTCTGTTATGGGGTGTAGTTATTGTGAGGGTGGAGATGTGTTGGCAGGTTTTACATTTCTTGTCCTGGCATGGTCTGGATCCATTCGGTGTGTTCTGGGCCTTAGGGAGTTCGCTCCTTGTGATGAGGTTGGCAAGGTTTGGTGCTTGTTTAAAGGCTAGCACCGGGGGGTTCTGGGAAGATCTCTCTAAGAATTGGGTCTTCTTCCAGTATGGGTTGCAATTGTTTGAGGATTTTCCATATAGGTTCCCAGAAAGGATGGTATGGCATAACTAATGGTGTGTGATTTGTGGGGATTTTCTTTTTGTACCACAGCAATTCTTCACATAGTAGCTCTTTCAAAGGTGCAATCTATCTTTCTGGAGGAGTGTCCTTGTTGAGTGAAAGCCTTTTTGAGATTTGCAAGGTGACAATCGTGAGTGTTCTCCTCAGTGCAAATCTGGTGATATCAGAGAGCTTGGCTGTATGTTACAGATTTCTTGGTGTCTTTAGGGTGATTGCTGGTTCTGTGTAGATATGTATGTTGGTCCGTGGGTATCTTGTTTATGGTGGTTTGTACTTTATTATTTTCCTATTTCTAATAGTACCCAGCACTAGTGCAGCACTTTTTCATCAGCCAGTCATAGGCCAGGTCAGTAGAAATAGCCCCTTTCTACAAGGACAGGAGCTGTGACACATTCAATTCCCCTCAGCAAGCCCTTAGCATGTCCAGAACCAGAACCCAGATCTTCTCACTTTACCCAATTCTCTCCTCACTGCCCCTGCACACTTAGACTAGGAGATTTTGCTCACAAGCACATGCTAATCGACTGCAATTTATTCAGCTTTGCTTTAAACAAAAGCTTCACTGGAATCAATTTTGTCTCAGTGTGCTCCACAGTAATTAAAAAGATAATCCCTGCATCAGCAACCTAGATCACTTTCTGGTGCCAGAACTCTGCATGGCCCTGGCAGGAAGTGTAACGGTGAGGCCAGCCAAGAGGGGAGACCAATGTGCATAAGGAGAGCAGACAAGCAAACAGCATGGTACACCCACAGCCCTAGCCAAACACCCACTAGGCTGCCCAACAAGGCATCACACACTGAGGTTGCATACTGTTTCTTAGTTTCATAGTTGTAGGGTCGGAAGGGACCTGAGCAGATCATCAAGTCTGACCCCCTGCCGTGGCAGGAAAGAGTACTGGGGTCAAACAACCCCAGCGAAGGTGTTCATCCAGCCTCCTCTTAAAGACTCCCAGGGTAGGAGCCAGCACCACTTCTCTTGGAAGTTGGTTCCAGGTCCTAGCCACCCTGACAGTGAAGTAGCGCCTTCTAATGTCTAGTCTGAATCTACCCTCTGCCAGCTTGTGACTGTTATTTCTAGTCACTCCTGGTAGTGCTCGGGGGAACAGGGACTCCCCCAATGCCTGCTGGTCCCCTCTGACTAGTTTGTAACAGGCCACTAGATCCCCCCTCAGCCTTCTCTTGTGGAGGCTGAACAGGTTCACGTCCCTCAGCCTCTCCTCGAAGGGCCTGCCCTGCTGCCTCCTGATCATGCGGGTGGCCCTCCTCTGGACCCTCTCGATGCTGGCCACATCCCTCCTGAAGTGCAGTGCCCAGAACTGGATGCAGTACTCCAACTGCGGCCTGACCAATGTCGCATAGAGGGGGAGGATCACCTCCTTGGCCCTGCTCATGATGCATCTGTGGATGCATGACAAGGTACGGTTGGCCTTCCTGACTGCGTCCCCACACTGTTGGCCCATGTTCATCTTGGCATCAATAATGATTCCGAGATCCTTCTCTTCCTCCGCGCTGACAAGAAGGGAGTTCCCCAGCCTGTAGGTATGCTGCTGTTTCTTCGCCCCCAAGTGCAGCACCTTGCACTTGTCAGTGTTGAAACCCATCCTGTTCTCATCCGCCCACCCCTGTAACCTGTCTAGGTCCAACTGCAGCCTATTCCTCCCTTCTAGCGTGCCCACATCCCCCCACATCTTAGTGTTGTCTGCAAATTTGAACAGGGTGTTTTTTACCCCCTCGTCCAAGTCGCTGATGAAGATGTCACTCAAACAGTACGGGCCTGAGGACTGAGCTCTGGGGGACCCCCACTGCCCACATCCCTCCAGGTCGAATAAGACACGTCCACCACCACTCTCTGGGTGCGGCCCTCCATCCAGTTAGTGACCCATTTGACTGTGTAGGTGTCGACGCCACAATCCCCTAGGTTTTTAATGAGAATGGGGTGAGAGACAGTGTCGAAGGCCTTCCTAAAGTCCAGAAAGACTACGTCCACTGCTACCCCTGCGTCTAAGGTTTTTGTGACCTGGTCATAGAAGGCCACCAGGCTGGTCTGACAGGACCTGCCTCGAAAGAACCCATGTTGGTTGCCCCTAACTATAATCTCCCCTGCTGGCCCCTCGCGGACATGCGCCAGGATAATTCTCTCAAAAAACTTACCCAGGATCGAGGTAAGACTAACTGACCTATAGTTCCCTGGGTCCTCCTTCCTCCCTTTTTTGAAAATGGGGACCACATTGGCCCTTTTCCAGTCCTCTGGCACCACACCAGAGCACCACGAGTGCTCGTAAAGCCATGCCAGGGGTCCCGCAATGACCCCTGCTAATTCCCTCAGCACTTGGGGTGGAGGTCGTCAGGACCTGCTGATTTAAACACGTCCAGTCCCTCCAGAAGTTCCCTGACTAGGTCCTCACTGACCCTAGGCCTGTTGAGCTTACCTAGGATGAAGCAGGCTGCAGAACTGGTTCTTTCCATATCCTCTCTAGCATATGTCCCAGTATACCCTGTCTGTCTACTATCCATCATGAAAATGGGGCCCTGCAGCCCGGCTACCTTAAGAACAATGCTGACCCCTCAGACTTTGTGGTAGCTTCAGCTTGCTGGTTAACAGGTCCTTCATGCTTTAGGGAGGAGTAAACAGATACCCCAAGCTTTGTCAGCTTCACAACTAAAATGCAGTTTTCAGCCTGACATCAAATGGAGAGCTCATAGTCTGAAACAAAATCCATATACTGCACAGAGATTCCCTGCCCTGTCACAGTCAGTATCTGGCAAAAAATCCACCAAAATCGAAGCAATATAATGCTGTTCCAGACATCTGAATCCCAGCTCAGGCAAGACTCTGTGGCATGCATCTTGTTGTATGACTTGATTTACTTAGATTCATAGATGCTGGGCCTGTTTGTTTAATTTAATGTATTTATATGGCTCCATTTAGTTACAGACAGAGAACAGATGTGCAGAGAAATTAAATGATTTGCCCAAGGCCGCACAGGGAGTCTGTGGCAGAGCTGAGAATTCATCCCATCATCCTCCTCTGATCTCATTACTACAGGATCCACCCCAGTGATCCATTAATCAAACAGTATAAGGGACTTGGTTCAACCCTTTTCATGTAGTGATGAATGCCCTCACCCATTAGAGCTGTCAGTCTAGCACCAAGTGATTTGGAAGTGAAGTCCAGGTAGCTTTTTCAGCCTTTATGAATTTAAACTTGCCCATAAGATACAGGATCAAGCTAAGAGAGGACTCCACGTGACAATCTGAAATTCCACGCTGAAGACTCTTAAAAATAAATAACCTTGGTCACGAATCAGAATGAGATTGGATTATTTTTGGATGACAAGCAAAAAGAAAAAAATAATTTGCACTTTCTCTTCCTATTATATACTTTTTTCCCTTCACATTCATTTCTATCACAAAAGTCCAAGAGACAAATGAAAGGCAAGAAGAAACCCTCAATTAGTGCTTCTTTGGAGAAATAAAACAGGAAAACTTTCTTTTTAGGTGCAGTTTTCCTTTGGTGTCAGTCAAATGCTCAGTAGATGAGATTTTTTTTTCCTTTGGTTCTGCTCAGCTTCAGCGCAGAAAACCTGGCTCCACTGAAGTCAAAGGGAGTCATCATTTAAGTCACTGGAGTCAGGATTTCAACTGTCAGGTAGAAATCTACAGGAATACTTGTGGAATCAAGGCATGTGATATCCAACAGTTTTTCATCCAATACCAGGATTAACATTCAAAATCCCCATAATTTCACAGACTCAAAATCTAACCCACCCCAAAACTAGTAAAGGTAAATCATTATAATTAATGCCATTCAAATATCTATGATTACAAAATCATTTAATTAGATGCATTTGAAATATGCTTGATGAGCTTCAAATTTCAAAGAAAGAAGCTCTCCCCACAAAAAAAAAACAGTTTTGATAACTAGACATCCAATGACAAAAGAAAACAAAAAAAAATTAAGAAATTACAATGAGCTCTAATTCACAGATTTACCTTTTCTACTTGATAGTATTTAGGACTCTCAAAGACATAGGTGGTTCCCTGGGCTTTATCCTACATGGTACACCCAGCAGAAAGCACCATAATTAAGCCTGAGAGCATGCTGTATTATTTTCATTTATGTTCCTTTTGTGACCCGTTTGGAGCTGCAGTACACCTTTTGTTAAATCTTTTTTCACTGGCTTCCTGAGTCTGCTGGAATATTTCATTTCTCAGCGGGGCCAGACTAAATTCTTGTGAAGATGCATGTCACTAGTCTTTGCTATAAAAACAAGAACAAAAAGATATCTAAAGCCCTTGAAAATGCCAAGACTGATTGGCATCTAGGGAGATGTATGTTAATTATGAGTCCTGTTGTTTGCTTGACAGCAAAATCCTCAAGAATTATCTTCTTCAGTAGATTGCTAAAACGTACCAATAATTCAGTGCAATCTAGGAATAGCTTGGCATCACAATGGGAGATTTAATAACTATTCTCTGCACTCAGCTCCTCTTGGGTCCATGAGTGAAAAAGTGCGTGATAAACATTAAGGGATAGATTTTTGCAGAAGAGATCAGTAGGCCTGGTGCATACTAGTCTTAAGGGCCACAGTGGGAAAAGCTGGAGGCAGAATGCTCAGATAAACTGTTCCTTATTTTAGATGCCTATGGGAATGTCTGTCCAAAAGGTACAACAACTGAGTGCACCCCAAATGGGATAGCTTGTGTCCTAGATGCAATAGCACCACAGTTCTGCCTAGGCTAACACACCCTGAGTGCATCTGCATGAGACACTTACTGTGGAGTTGCCCAATTAGCTCCACAGTAAAGCATCACCATCAACATGAGCAGTGCTACTAGGCCGGACTAAACTAATTAACTCCACCATAGTGGCTCCCAACCTTTTTTTGCTATAACCCTAAATCCAGGTCACAACCCCCACTCCCAAATCACTCAGGCCTGGCAGCACCAGTAGAGCATAGACCAGGCTGAGATTGCAGAGGGCAGTGGCAGCGAGAGCTGTGCAGACCATGTGCCTGGAGAGCCCCGCAGGCGGCAGGGGCAGAGTGAGGGGCGGACCCCCCATGACCCTGATTTGGGTCGCGACCCGAAGTTGGGAGCCAGTGGGATAGTACTTCCCAACACAAGTACTACTCTATGGCAAAGTTATTTACTGGGATCCTGGTTTTCTATGTTTAGAAATCACAAATTTCTAAATTTGTGGGGCCAGGGGTCAGACTCGATGATTGGGGTCGGACTCGATGATCTATTGAGGTCCCTTCTGACCCTAGCATCTATGAAATTCTCTGATTAAAAAAAAAAAAAAAAAAAAGCACATGCAAATTCTTTGATTAAAACCCCCCAAATCTGTGATTAAAATGAAACACCACTCTATATATAGATATCAACTGAAGACAAGGTTTTATTGATATATTTACAATGTTAAAGCAATGTGGATGCCTACCAGTGCCTCAATGGTGATAATAAAATAAATTCTAAGTACCTACAAATTTAGACATTTGATTTTGGAGTTTTTATCATGGAAAATCAGATCTCCCCCTGCCCCTTTGCTCACCAGGATGCAGGTCCAGGCCCCTCACTGAAAAGCCACAGCCCCTTGGCCCTGCTGGTGCCCCTCACTCCCCACCCACAGCCCCCCACCCCTCCAATCTTGGCAGAGGAGGGTCTCAGCTGCCAGAGCTGTGGGGCCAGGGACCCGGGTCCACAGCCCCCTCTCCCCTGCAGCAGCACCTGAGCCCCAGCTACCCCCTGCAGGAGGCAGCAGCTGCTGCAGCGGAGCAGAGTGCAGAGCCCAGCTCCCTCTCCGCCAGGGACAGCACGGCCAAAGCGGAGCCCATGCAAGGGGACAGGGGCAGGGACGGGCTGCCCACTGTGGGCTCCACACACTGCTGCCCTCCCCACAGGGCCTCCACAGCCCAACAGGTGGGACCTAGTACAGCAGAGTAGAGCAGGGCCGGATGGGGAAGCTCCTTGCCACTGCAAGCCCTGCACCACCCTAGTGAGGCACTCTCTGCCTGCCCAGCAGCATCAAGGGGCACAACTCTGCACCGCACCTTACGAGGGCAGCACAGGGCTTGCAGCAGCAAGGAGCTTCCCTGCCCAGCCCCTCTCTGCCCTGCTGCACTGGGTCGCACCCGCTGGGCCATGGAGGCCCTGGAAGAAGGGCAGCAGGGCAGGTAGTCTGAGCCTGCAGCAGGCAGCCCGCACCTGTCCCCACTGTGCACATATCTGGGGGGCACGTGCCCCCCATCCCCCTTCTAGGAAAGCACGCAGAGGCAGGGAGCCAGTCCCACCTCTCCACCCCCTGAATGAGCCACCCGTGGCTCTGTGATGCTCCCCACTAGGGCCCTGTGGCTACGCATTCTGGCCCCGAGCTCCAAATCCCACACACCACCCCAGCCTGGCAGCAGCCCCAGCCCTGCCCAACTCACTCCCGCCATCCCTTCCAATGGGGACTTCAACCCCCCTCCCCCTGCCAGACTTACCAGGCTGCCTAGAAGCCATGTGCATGTGTGAATGCGCACATATACATGGTGCCCCCTGCCCGACCACCCTTCTCCCGCTCACCTCTGCCCCTTGCAGACTGGAACTCTGGCAGTCTGTGAGAGCCCTTTGAAAAAGTGGAAAATCCGTGCTTCTCTATTAAAATAAAAAATCCTTGTTTTTCTCAGTCAAAAGGGAAAATCCACCTTTTTTTTCCATTTTTCTGTAGGAAACAGAAAACCCGGATCCCTGGTTATTTACTCCACTGCAATATATGTGTAGATGGTGACCAGGGCTGGCACAAGGGTGCTACAGTGTGGGGCTGCCTGCCACCTAGCTCCACTCTGTAGCACCCTCATGCCCCAGCCAGCCCTGCTGCAGCATGCTGAGCTGAGCAGAGGCAGCCCGAGGCTGGCAGGCTGACCCCCCAGGCGCCCTGCCAGCTGGGGCTGTGCCGCCCCAGCTCAACGTTCTGCAGTCCTGGGCTTGTGTAAACACCGTGCCTGGGAGCAATAAACTCCAGCACAAATTGCACCAGAGTTTATTGTGTCAGATTAACATAGATGCACCCCTTGTCTCTCAGCAAGGTGCTTTATCCCAGATGGGCCTCCATGCAGCTGTTTTCACTATCCAGCTACCTCCCTCAGAGATAGCCTGGGTATCTCTGCCTAGCATTGCACTGTGTCATGTAGACACACCCTAAATGGGAACTTAAAGCTAGATTGATAAAGGTATTTGAGCACCTGAAAATTAGACAGCCATAAAGGAGTTAGACACCCCACTCCCATTGAAAACCCTACCTTTAAAAAACTATTACATACTTAGCTGCGTCTTGAAACAAAATACCTTTAAAAATCCAGTCCCAAGTTCTTTTGTAAATATGGTTCTGCCTAATTTCCCTCTCTGTACTCTTCTATGTATGTGATTTTCATCTGTAAGTGTCTTCCACATACCGTTGGCCCTCCTGTCTAAACGTAAGTTAGCAAACTGAGTAATGTGTACATTGAAGTAAATGACTAAATGAATATTAATTCAAATTAAGAAGTTCAGCCTTGGCAAACCCTTTTAATTACTTTGCAAACACATTTGTAGAAGCAGATTTTTTCACAAAAAAGAGATTGCAAAAAGGGAAAAGACAGTGTTGAACATAAAGCCTTCCCAACACAAGAGTTGACTCACACAAGCTAAAAGCTGATCGTGAGAGAGGATCATCCAGTCAGGGACCAGAAACAGTGTACGCAGACTTATAAGGTGAATCATATAATAAGAATAGAAAAGTCTTGAAGCAACAGTCACAGCAAATAGTATGAGCAGTTGTTAGGCTGACTCGTGTTGTCATAAACCATTCTTTGAATAATTTCAAACACTTGCATTCCTAAAAATAAAAGTCTGCTCGTAGCTAACTTGCAAACAGAAAAGCCACTTAAACCTAACAAATACAGAACGTGGTGTGGCTACCTCAAAAGGGCAGACTCAGCCCTTTTGAAAAAAAACCTGCTGAAAAGCCATTTGGGTAACTAAATTAATTCAGATAAGTGCAGTAGCTTGTGAAGAATTACAAATGATGCATAGTGCAAAATCATACCAAAAGTAATAGCAAAGATATTTTAAAAAGTTAAAGCTTAAGAAAACATTTTACGATCCCACCGTTACAAATTATGGTATCAAACTTAAGGGTAGAGCCACAGTACTGTAATAAATACAGATGAAAAAGAGAACAGTTTGTTTTAAAATACCAACAGCTTTCACTGGATAACTTAAGTTATCAGAGGATGTACTGTAGTTCTCTGTAAACAGGTCCACCTTCTCGCAGGGCATGTACTGTTCTATCTTTTTTTAATAGATTGGTAAATTGAGGGAAAACAAGATGGAGGACAGGAAACACCACGAAGGAGGAGTATACTGCACTGGTCCGCACCTGCAGGGAGTGAACTAGAAAAGCCAAGGCTGCAACTGAACTCCATCTGGCTACATGAATCAAGGACAATAAAAAGTCCTTCTTCAGGTATGTGGGGAGTTGAAAGAAAAACAAAGGCATCATTGAATCCCTGCTAAACCAACTGGGGCAGCTGACTACCGACACCCAGGAAAAAACCAATCTGCTTAATGATTACTTTGCGTCAGTTTTTCACCAGCCCAAAGGGACCACCCTGCCGAACATGATGTGGGACAACCAGGGTGAGGTTGAATATATGCCCACCATTGGCGTGGATCATGTGGGGGAGCATCTTGAGACGCTGGACACCCATAAGTCAGCTGGTCCAGATAGAGTGCACCCAAGAGCGCTAAAGGAACTGGCAGACATCATAGCGCAGCCACTGGTGAGGATATTTGAGAACTCGTGGTGCTCAGGCGAAGTACCTGAAAATTGGAAGAGGGTCAATGTGGTGCCCATCTTCAAGAAAGAGAGGAAAGAAGACCCAGGAAACTACAGGCTAATCCTGGGAAGATTTTGGAAATGTTATCAAAGAAACCATTCTTGACAGGCTCACAGAAGGCAACGTTCTGAGGGATAGCCAGTACGGGTTTGTTGCAAGTAGGTCTTGCTTGACCAATCTTATTTCCTTCTATGACCAGGTGACCTATCACCTGGACAAAAGGAAAGAGGTTGATATTATATATTTCAACTCTAAAAAAGCCTTTGACCTAGTGTTCCATCATGTCCTCATGGAAAAATTGGGCAACTGCAGCCTCAACTACTCCACAGTCCAATGACTGGGGAACTGGCTTCGAGGTTGAACCCAGAGAGTGGTTGTTGACGGAACTGAATCAACATGGCACTTGGTGACCAGTGGTGTCCCCCCAAGGCTCCGTTCTCAGACCTGTACTCTTTAATATCTTCATAAACGATCTGGACACTGGTGTCAAAAGTGGACTGGCTAAGTTCGCTGACAACACCGAACTTTGGGGAAAAGTCTCCACACCTGGGGATAGGCTGGTGATCTAGGCCAACCTCGATAGGCTTGCAAGGTGGGCGGATGAAAACCTGATGGCATTCACTATGGAGAAATGTAAAGTGCTCCACCTTGGGAATAAAAACCTCCATCACACTTATAGGCTCGGCAATGTTACACTTGCTAGTACCATGACCAAAAGAGACTCGGGGGTCATGATTGACCACAAGATGAATATGAGCCACCAATGCAATACCACAGCTGGCAAAGCAAACAAGACTCTGGCTTGTATCTACCGATGCATCTTGAGCAAGACCCAGGATGTCATCCTCCCACTGTACTTGGCCTTGGTGTGGCCGCAGCTGGAGTACTGCATCCAATTCTGGGCTCCACAATTTAGGAAGGACGTGGAGAAGCTTGAAAGAGTCCAGAGGAGAGCCACGCACATGATCAGAGGGCATGAGAACAGGCCTTATGAAGAGAGGCTGTGAGCTATGGGACTCCTCAGCCTGGAGAAGCTCAGGCTCAGGGGTGACTTGGTGGCAGCCTGGAAGTACACAAGGGGTGTGCATCAGGATCTGGGGGAACACCTGTTCACCAGAGCACCCCAGGGGATGACAAGGTCCGATGGTCACAAACTCCTGCAAGACCGTTTTAGGCTGGACATAAGGAAAAACTTTTTCACTGTCCGAGCCCCCAACGCCTGAAATAGACTCCCCCCAGAGGTGGTGCAAGCACCTATTCTGGACACTTCTAAGAAATATTTGGATGCTTATTTTGCTGGGATCCTTTGACCCCAGCTGACTTCCTGCCCCTCAGGCAGGGGGCTGGACCTGATGATCTTACGAGGTCCCTTCCAGCCCTAATGTCTATGAGTTCTATGAAATCTATTAAATTAAACACTAGTCCTGGGGAGGCAAGAATTCCTGTGGGTGATATCTTTTATTGGACCAAACACATGATTGGGGTACACATAGACAAACTTTCAAATATCACAGTACCCTTCCTCAGTCCTCTGTGAGAGAAAAAGACACAGCAGATGGAACAAAAGCTTGTGTAAAACTTCATAAAACACCCAAGTCACGCAACAAGGCAGCTGCAGTGTCAAGAACAGTGTAGGAGTTCTGTCTCATGTCCCCACAACACACTCTGGATGCCCATCAGCGCTGCTGCAGTCTGTTGCCAGATATTTAAAATGAGCATTTAAACAATATGGAGGTATTCGCACAAAACTCCAAGCCATTCATAAAGAAGAATATCTAGGATAAGTCCACATTTCTCAGTAGAAAATGAAGGCAGATTCTGCAATAGTATGAAATGTTGCAGCTCTACTGAAGTCAATGGAGCTATGCCAATTTAGAGCAGCTAAGAATCTGACTCCAAAGACCTATTATGGTATTAAGTCTATCTCTGCCAGTGCAGTAAATTCTCCAGTTCAGTTTAAATGACGCAAGTGATAGGATTCTTTAATTCTGTGAAAAAAGATATTAGGAGTAAATGGCCTGCAGACAACCTCATCACTTCATGTTATGGGAAAGTTCCATAACTCTTTTTACATTTGTAACATGTTAAGCCAAAGTGTACTGTTGGTACGTGAGGTCAAACTATGCACCTTTGGGTCTCAAAACACAAGCTCCTGAGCTACAATATACAGATATTCATTCAAAGGCTGTAGCAGGCTCATAAAACCATCTGTTGCTAGAGAGAGACAGTCACCGTATAAACACAGGCTACCCACTTATCAGGGTTCTTGATAATGGCTTGGGTCCTGACACTTAATACCACTATGCTAGCCAAAGGTTGTGAACAATTTCCACATAATTTGCTGATTAAAAGATTTTGTTGACAACATCGAATCGAACTGTTGATCAATGACAGTGAGAGATCTCATCTCTGCCTGGGAAAGCAATTTACATAATTATACGTGTCAATGAAATGAGATAAGTGAATAAATCAGTGTCATTGCACTTAACCACAGCCCATCTTATCCACCTGCATGAGGTGCAGGCACCTTCTTGTATGAACATCAGTTATTTTTATTTCTCTTGGTATTTTTCCAAAGGTGTTGAAATCTTTCCCTGTGTCCATGGAGTCTTAACGATTTTGGTTTCTCTGAAGCAACAGTTCTCCATCAATTAACAGAAAATTCCCCTTCTGCCCTGGTGGAGGTGTGGCTGCTTAATCCATTTTCCCATGATTCACAATTCCCAGGGTTGTGATTTTATCATTAATGTAGCAAAAATGAGTAGTTTTGTATTAAATGTCCCACTCCTGGAATCCTGTGATTTTGCGAGAACCTCACACATTTGATTTAAAGTAAGCCCTCATATCTGCAGAGAGAAACCTCTGAAAAAGACAATGCAGCTGTTTTCAAAAGGCTCAGAAAGTGGAAGGCAAATAGCAATAACCCTGAATGTATTATTTTGCAGCCTGGGTACACCCAGGAGCGTGCCCTGTCTGCAAATGGAAGGGATGAGTGGTCAGGTGGTGATGCTGTGAGAGGGATCGCGTCATCTTTGTACCAGTTCCTATATAGAGCCAGGCCAGGATAAAATGGCTTAACTATTTACAAATTTATTGACTTGTGTATATACACACACACATATATACATATACCCACACATTAGGGCTGCGCGAAGATTCGGTCTCCAATTTGATTCGGCGGAGATTCGGCCCGATTCAGTGGCTGAAGCTCCGAATCCGAATCGAATCAGCAATCTCTGCACCATACCCTGGCCACCTGTCAGAGGTTGCCTTGAGCAGCTCCCAGGGCCTGAGCTCCGTGCAGAAATCTCTGCACCGCACCCTGAAATGTTCCACCAATCAGAAGTGCCCTTCTCCAAGCCTGGTGTGCCGAGCAAAAGTGGGGAGCCCGCCACAATTTAAATAATAATAAATAAATCTTTAAGCCACTCATGTGCCTGGATGTCCTTTAGGTTGTTATGAGATAGAAGGGGTATGCGAAGCATAGCTCTGTTATGCCCATTTATCCAATGTTATGTTTTCACTGCGGGACTTTAAACCACAGGCATAAGCTGGAAATGCAAAGAACATATGTTACCTACACATAGACATACACATATACCCATACCAGAAGAAAGATTATGCAAGCTGGAAATCTGATGCCTTTAATCAAATCCCTGGTGGCAATGGAAATGATAGGTGGCAAAATTGCAATTAGAGATGATCATTTTTTCTCCAAAAATGTCTTTGGTTTGACCAAGTGCTCCCTGGTCAGACTGTGCTGGTCTTGAATCAGCCCAGCTGTACATGTCCCTGTGCCATGGGCTTGTTGCAAAACCATCACCGAGTCCTAAAGGAGCCCAACTCTGACTTCAAATCCAGGAATGCCATACTGCAGTGACTCCCCCCACGCCCAAAGGAACTGCAGGAGATGCATGCCAAGATATAGTAGCACAGAACCTCTACCTAAATCTTTCTGTATCATTAACTCTTTGCCCTGCTTGCCAGCTGTTTTTCCCACTGCTGTACTGTCTCCAGCTTTACAATATCCTTCTTCTGAGCCAAATTGTGCTCAGCATCACAAGTAAAACCTAATCGATCCCTAATGCCAAGTCAGGATGCTTTCTTCTGTTTTATATTAAATCCATTTCCAAATCCCAGTTTCTTGTGATTTTTTAACCCTAGTTAAACTCTACAGACTATCATAATTACAAAATCCAAAACACTGTTCATACAGCATACTTCATCCAAGTATCTCAAAGTGCTTGTTAGAAGCATTTTCTAATTAATTTTTCCAGTAAGTAAATTACATTAGCCATTTCCCTTGGAAGGAACCCAAGCTATTTCCTCAAGTTAAACTGGTGCCACAAACTATACCCATGGGTAAAATCCATCCTCCACTAAAAGGCAGCCACCTCTGGCAGAAAATGAACCAGCTGTTTAACAGCTTGCACATAGCTCGGATCAGGACATAAATATTTCCTTATCCAATTAAAACTTCAGAGGAAACATAGATGGCAAAATATCATTGCCTGAATCACAAAGTGGCCAGGGTACCCAGTTCAGCACCACAGCATTCTCAGTCTGACAGAGAATGCAGTATTTAATGGCCATATACAATGGTAATGCCAATACTGTGAGCCATTCGCTCTTCCAAAGACACCAGCGTGATTTCTGCTTATACTCGAGAGAACTATCGATTCTAATTTACACAGTTCAGACCCTGCAGGGAGTTTTAATAGAGTTTTAATCCAAGTCCATTGCAGAATCTTTATAATCAACAGACATGACAGCTACCTGGTTCCCCAAGGAAAAGGGAGTCACTTTGATTAAAGAGGAAAAGCACCCTGGAAATGCATGGCCTCGATGCTACAGATCCTGCACAGCCACTCATCTGACTGCTTTCTAAGTTCAAAACATTCCCCGGCTTTACTGGGGTTCAAACACTTTTGCAACAATAAGTGACACTGCATTTACAAACCTCAGAAGCAGTGAGTAGCAAGTGTTAGTGAAACATAAAATTACTCTTATCAGACAGATATGTTGTTGGCCTAATGTAATGGCAGTCTTTATGGTTCGATTGTTTCTTTGGTAAGTAACTCAAATATGTAGCCCATTAGGTCCCCTAATGGATTTACAATCTACCAACCTATGTCAGTACACTGATGAATTGAAAGAAGTCCTGAGAACTGCAGTTCTTTCCTGTTTTATGTGGTACATCTGGCCGACACTCTGCAGAGCTGCCCAGGATCTGGCTTTAGCATGCAACTGATAGCAGCTTTTCTATAAAGCAATGTATTTGTGCAACTGTGTAAACACCTACTGAGCCAGCTTACTGAGAGGTTTGAGTGAGCTCTCTACACAGAAACTGCCAAATTGAATCAGAGTGAGGGTCATCTTGCCCAGCTTCCCATTTCCAACAGTGGCCAGCACCTGATGTTTCATGAGACATAACTAAGCCTGCCACAGGCAGAAGTGGAATAGGCTGTCTCTATAAGATCTCTGCTCAACAGAGGCAGAAAAAGTGGCACTTTTGTATCTGATTTTCAGCCTATGATAGGGACAAATAGAAGATAATTATTTTTTCATCCATACTGGTCCATTTATCTGAACTGTTGTTTTCTTTTTAGTAAAGTTATCCAGTTACGTTTAACTATTGGGTGTCTCAAAAATTTAGAATGACAGCTGTGTCACAAACTGTAATTCATCCTTTTCTTTGGTATGGCTGGCAGAATGAAACTGGCTCAGACCCAAGTTTATATATACAGGCAGACCCTGGCCTAACCTTAAAATGAGCCCACATTCCACAGCTTCCTGCCCAGCTTCTTCTCTAAGTGATTTTGCAGTTCAGATGTACCAATGCACTTGAAAAATGTAGGATGTAGTGAAGATAACTGATTGGCTGAGTTAAACATTTATTTAAAGATTTAAGCCTTACCCGAGGTTCTTTTTCAAATGGAAAAACATGACCTGTCCTGCACTTGTTTATCCAAAGTCCAGCACTTGTATCTGCTTCTGTAAGTCCCAAGCTTGGCTCTACAGCCCTATACATTCATGTTCCTTCTGTTCCTTGCAGCTTGTACATAGCTGCCTATTTCCTGGGAATGTTATGCTGTATACCTTTCACCTCCTAAGCTTGACTTTCCACATACCAAATAACATTTGTATTTACCACTGACAGAGTTGGTCACCTATGTTAAATATTCAACAGTATTGCCATCTTCAAGTTCATTCAATCTTCAGCAGTATTGCCAACATATTCAACAGTATTGCCAACTTCAAGAACTTGTAAATCATGAGTCAGACCCCAAAAATATGAGGCTCTTGTAAAAACTGCGAGATTATTTCAAAACAAGAAATCAGGTGATCCCTTTGCCTTGTAGTTTTGAAAGCATCAGAGTTTTCAAGCTTTTCTTGGCAAACGTATGCTTTTTTGATTACTTTTCTATAGAAAACTGAGGCTGTCCCATAATCACATGATTCTAGGTGGTAGATATTTTAGGGAAACATCATATATTATTAGACTTGTGATCAAATAGATGGAAATTTCCTGAACCACTGGACCTCCAACAGTATATTGTCTTCTAATGTGGTGTTACAGATTGACTCTTTCATTTGGTACCAAACCAGAGAATCACAGAGAAGCAGGGTTGGAAGGGACCTCAGGATGTCACATCTAGTTCAATCCCCTGCTCAAGGTAGGATCATCCCGGTCTAAACCATCCTAGAAAAATGTCACCTTCTAAGAAACTACCAGTACAACTGCCACACTACTTGGAGGTCCCCAGAGATCATTGGCAGCAAAGTCCCTGCCCTAGCTTAGACTATATGGAGTGCCACAGGCTAATTGCTTGTGTGGGGAAGTAGGGAACAGTTGCACCTGTTGTTTTAAATTGACTGCTTTTCAGTTTTGCTATATGCTGCCAGTCACTGGCAGCTTGCGAACACTTGCATTCGCATCACATGACAAATAACGCAACAATGCAACTGCTACATGACCCCACAGTGTCTTTACTGGTGGTTTAAACACAGCTTTGCAGGGTCCCTAGAATAATCCCACCTGCAGAAGTTTCGGTTAACAGCACAACATACATTTATTACAGGAGCTGGGCACAGAGGCAGCTCCCCTCTCACTGGCTGATGCCCTTCATAGCGTTTCCCTCACTCCCCAAGGCAGGAAACATAATCTTCACAACTACCTGTACCAGATGCTTCTTGAGCCACAGCTCCTTACCATCTGGAGAAAGCCAGTTGTTTTAGGGGCTATTTATGATCCAACCCACACATATACCCACCCTGACTAGCAACATATTACACTAGTGCCATCATTCTTTCTGCTCTTTTCAGAAATTCCTTTCCAGGCAGCCCTCTCCTTTCAAACATGCTTGGTCTTTAAAAAATGAAACTCAACAAATGATCTTAGACATGCCAGCATTGTAAGCTTTTGGTATAAAGTTTGAAAAAACTTCCTTGCATCTACTAGAGGAAGTGGGTGAAAAGAACATCCTTTCCTTGATTTAAGGTTTGTTTTGAGGCTAACTATATTAAAAAATTGTGAGGCACTATAGTTATGGGGCCATCCATGTACCTAAAATGGATTGTATAGAACAAACTAAAACCTACCCAATTTGAAATGTTTTAGGGGATGTCTCCCAAATGGTTAATTTCCAGCATGTCTATTTCTGAGAGATACCAGGCCAAATTCTACTTTGTCCCTATAAATCTGATAACTTTTCTCCTTATTACATGTCCAATGCAAACATATTTCAGCATCTTTAAATCCTCAGAGTGTTAGCACCTTGGAAATGAATAAAGTCATTTCAGAATGAATTTGTGCTAGTGTAACTTAATGAGCACGGTTTTGCCAAAATGCTAAAAGTTATTGTTTGAATGACCGGACTTTCTGCAGCACAATATCTGGGGCTGCACCTGCAACGTGACTACAGGAATGGCATCCTGCAAAATTCACAAAGCTCAGACTCAGTGCCATCTCCAAAGTCATAACCACAGATCTTAGCAACACTGAGATGGCCTCTGGATTTACCTCACATGAAGAGTCAACTTGTACTGAGCTGATACAATCAATACAGAGAATTGGCTATAAAAATAAATCTAGCAAATAACATGCAATAATGTTGATGAACGCCAAAGCAATACCAATCTCGTATTCCAGCTAAACTTCATGGGTAACAGTCATTTAGGGGAGAGAAATACAAACAGACATGCCAATAGAATTGCTTCTAGGTAGCATAGCATATGTGCAAAATTTTCCAGCCCATATCTGTGGATATTTAATCACACTGAGCTAGAACCTCAGCTGGTACAGCTTAGTGTAATGCCATCTTCTTGCGTAGGTCTTACCCCAACAGAAGGTCTGTTCTGCTGTTTATAAAGTGACATTGATTGAACTAGATTTTCAAAACATGCACTTCCTTTTACATTGCGTGTTGGGATGCACATAAAACTGAATAGTTCGAGCAGTTTTTCCAGCACTTGCTCTTTCCCTGTTGTATTTGATGATACAGAAGCAATATGCAAGCAAATGCCAACATAGAAGAGAAGAGAAGTTACATTTTATTAACACAATCTACCTGCCACAGTGATGCTTTTATATGCTCATCTGGTTGCTTGGAATCCCAGCTAGCTAGTTTGCCATGAAATATTTTACTGTTTATTAGTCAATCAAGTAACAGTATCGATGTTTATTGGCCCCATGCCTCCTAACCCAAATGTCCCAGATGTTGCCAACTCTCATGATTTATCCTTGAGAGAGGTTCAGTAATGTAAACTCTTGTGCAGGGAGTCTAAAATGCTACTCTGGTTTCAGGAATGTTCCAAGTTTCCCTAGAGAACTGTAACATTTAAAGCTGATGGTGCTATATCTGGAGCTGGAGGGGAGAGCAGGATCATAGCTCCAGTGATTTTAATTTTAAAATAAGAATTCTGTTTTTTCTTTATCACATGTAAAGGGGCAATTGGCACCACTGCTCTTTACAGAGCATGGTGTGTGCACCAATGAGTTCTTTGATGGCTGCTCAGTTCAATGTGTGAGCGACAGTCCTGCCCACAGGTAGGGCACACCCATGCACTAGCAATGCTCTGAATCCGATCAGCAGATTTTTCTCCTCCTCTGACACCAGTCATCACAAAACTTAATCCAGTCTGCCCCACAGCACCTCACTCCATCTGCAAGCAGACTCCGCCAACCAGAGCACCAGTCTGCACTCCTTTCCCAATCATCCACAGAGATGCCAAATGATGCTAAGCCGCCTTTGCAAGCAGCCTAAAATCTATGCAGCAGTCTGCCTCTCTTTCTAGACCCTTCAGGAGCTTCAGGGTACAGCACATTCTTCAGGATCCTGTGATCCAGTATTTGCTTGACATGACCAAGCCACATGAGTCTTTTACTAATCAAAATTCCCAGGAATGACATACCAGCATGATTTAACACTTCCACATTTGTCACCCTGTCTTACCATCTTATTTGAAGAATTTTGCACAGGCATCTGATATGAAAGCTGTTTAATCTTTTGATATGTTTGGCGTACTCACCCATGTTTCAGAGCCATGAGCAGAGTAGATAAAACACATCTCATAAATATGGATTTTCACTTTAGTTGACAGGTTGTTGTTGTTCCAGGATCTGTCTTGCAAAAGACCAAAGTTTCTGGCTGCTTTGCTGATTCTACTAGTGAGCTCAGCATCAAGATCTACATTGCTGATAACTGCAAAGTCAAGGCAGAAAAATTGGTCAACAACATCCAGACAAGTACCATCTAGGGTGATATCTGGAACTGGTTCTGAAGAGCCTTGATGCATGATAACAGTCTTCTTCAAGCTTATTGCTAGCCCAAAGGTTTTGTATGAGTCAAAGAACTTGATAATGAAATGTTGTAGGGTATCAACACTGTGAGCCAGAAGGGCTGCATCATCTGCAAACAACAGGTCCCTTATGATGGTCTCCTTTTCCTTCATCTTAGCTCTGAACCTTGCAATGTTAAACAGTCCTCCATCATGTCTAGGGCTCAGATAGACACCCTCTCAAACATCATCAAATACAAGTTGAAGGAGGAATAAGTAAATGTTAAACAGTGCAGGAGCCAGTACACAGCCCTGCTTCACTTCATTGTTTATGTTAAATGAGTCAGACTCTTGGTTTTCATACATTACAATTGCCTTCGTGCCATCATGTAAGGATTTCACAAGGTTTAGCAATATAGCTGGACAACCAAGCTTCTTCAAAACAATGTAAAGCTCTGACAGACTAACAGAGTCAAAAGCTTTTGTTAAAGCTATCGAAACCATGTACAGTGAGTTACACGTCTCTCTGCACGTTTCCTGCTGTTGTCTTACAGAGAAGATCATATCTATGGTGCACCTTTCCAAGCAGAAGCCACACTGGCTCTCAGGATAGATTCTCTCAGGTAATGTAAAAGAATGCAGCTTAAGATTTTTCCCATGATGTTGAAAAGAGATAAACCTCTGTGATTATTACAGTCACTTCTGTCTCCTTTGTTTTTATAGACTTGGACGAAACAAGCATCCTTGAAATCTTGCAGAAAAGTTTCTTCCTTCCAGTAAAGTAACAATACCTCATGCAATCTCTACAGCAAGTCTTTGGTTGCACATTTTTTAATTTCCACAGGTAAACAGTCATATCCTGAAGATTTGTTATTGGAAATCTTTTTGATGCAATGTTTAAGTTCCTTTAGTGTAGGTTTGGCATCCAACAAAGTTGTAACTCAAACCAGGCAATTCGTCTAGCACATGTTGGTCTACTACAGACTCCCTTGAGTATATCATTCCATAGTGCTCAATCCAACTCTCCAGGTGCTTCCCCTTTTCAGTTATAATATTACCATCCAAGAACTGTCTTGTACTTCGTTGGCCCAATGGCTTTTCTAATACCCTCATACAACTGTCTGCCACCTGCATCAGCTGTGTGTTGAATGCTGTCGCAAAGACTCAGCCAAAATTCTTAAACGCACCTCCTGGAAGCTGTTTGAACAGCCTTACGAGCTTCTCTAAGGTTGTTGAGCTAATCAGTAGTAGGAGTAGACTTGTAGGTGAATAGGGCAGTTCTTTTTCTCTTAATGAGTGGCAGCAGTACCTCTGAATGGTCTGCAAACCAATCAACATGTTTCTTTGTACTCTTTCTAAAACTTTTGGTTGCTGCATTGTGCATACTTGTCTTCAGGACTTCCCATGTACCTGATGCAGTTTCATTCATTCTGGCTGACTTTGCTACTTCATTGAAAAGCCGTTTCTTGACAGGATCATTGATTTGGCGCAAGTCAATAAGCAGTTGTCTGGCATGTTTATTGAGGTGGATCTTCTTAGCTTGAAATTTCACTTTGCAGCAGATAAGGGAATGGTCTGTGTTGCAATGTGTCCTCTGAAAGGATTGTGTATGCAGGATATCTTTCAAGTGTGTACGTCTTGTCAGTACCAAGTCGAGCTGATGCCAGTGCTTAAACCTCAGATGTCTCAATTACGTTCTTCTTCTGATGTTACCAGCAAAGAAGGTGTTGATCACTGATAAGCCTTGACTGGCACAGAGCTCAAGAACCCTCTGACCATTGCCGTTCATAGGTCCAATGCCATGCCTACCCAGAATTCCAGGCCAGATCTCAGCATTGGACCCAAGTCTTGCATTGAAGTCTCCAAGGCCTAGGAAGGGGTCCTTCCATGGAATCCTGCCGATCAGTTCTTCCAGCTGTTGATAGTTCTTCCAGCTTCTCATCACTGGCCTGCTGAGTCGGAGCATAGACACTGCCAAGGTTGATGAATCCCTTCTGTAGTCTAACTCAAAGTGTCATGATATATATGGACACTCGGAGCTTCACAAAATGACATAAGTTAATTTCTGATGGCACAACCTACACCCAGAGACGACCCGACCAGGGTGCAGGGCCTGGGGCAAATCAACCTGTGCGGGGCCCAGCCCCCAAAAGGAAGGAAGCCGGAGATGGATTCAGTGGTGGGGGGGTGCTGAGAAGCCAGACATGAAGGTGGCAGCAGCACGGAGCTGCTGCGACTGCTCTGCCAGGCTCCGCAGGGCTCCCCAAAGCGTGGAGCCTGGGGCAGTTGCCCCAATTCAGGGTCCCCCACCCCCACCAGGACAGTCCTGCCTACACTATGCTCTCTCCTTACCCCTTCAGGTTTGCCATGCCAGTAAATGCCAGGCTAGTAGTCCTCCTTTACAAAGCCTGTATCTGAGAGCCAAGTTTCCAAAAGAGCTGAAACGTGCAAGCTCATTACTCAACACAGCCATTTTCGTCAGATCTGAATCCAGGTCCAAGTCATACCCAGGGGCCAAAGTCCATATATTCCAGCAAGCAATTCTGTTTATAAAATCAGTTGAGCCAGGAAGTAAGTAGTGCGGTAAGGCTTGTTTGACCCACCTTTTCTAGGGTCACCCTCATGTGAGGCAAGCAGGCCATCCCTTAACAGGGCCACTTGGAAATCTCAGTAGCTGCCTCAGGCCCTTATGCCTCCCTCAGAATCCTGCTACCATCCTGCCAAGACCTTCAGTATATATGCCTAGGCAGACTTCTGGAGAAGCAGAGGCTGCCATATACTTGTCGTCCCCCCTTTAGACCACTAAGACAAAATCCAAGGACCAGAACGAGTCTAGACGTTCAGTGATACAGAGGTTGTATCTTTGCCAGAGAACAACCTGAATAGAGCTGCTAACTGCCTGTTGCTTCAGTGTGAGTGCCTACTCTGTTGGAGTCAGGTCCCTTAGCCTTTCTTCAACCAAGAAGTGTCCACAAGGCAGTGGAGGATGCAGTTTAACTTCATGCCCAGGACATATGAATTCTATTTTTTCTTTATCGCATGTAAAGGGTGAGGAGATCTAAATATATCAAACACTTTATTGACTGTACTGCTAATACACACCACTTAAAAATCATTTGCCTGCCCCCCCACCTGCCCAAAATATAAGATCAGCTTTACAATTTAAAAAAAAAATATTTTGGGGTTTTACTGTTTCTTGTGCATTGAGGTCGCTTTTACAGAGGAATGATTCGTTTGATATTAATGGTCTATTTAAATGGCAGTTACTCATCAGTCTATATCCCAGCCAAAAGTTCATCTAGAGACCAAAATATGACCCAGAAGATCTGATAAATTGTCACTTGGCACATAGACAGTCTTATTATCTGAAACTCTAAACTACCAAGTTCAAGGGGGGTTATGTCATCTCCATGGCTGTATCTCATCTTCCTGCTTTCAGTTTGCCTTCTCACATGAGTCTCTAAATAAAAATTTAGTAACTAATGGAATTTGCAGAGACCAACTTTTATGTCACCCATTAAGTATGCAGTATTTAAGCAAATCTGTAAGAAAATGGCCTATATTAAACTTGCTGAGGGCCCAGTGTTGTATACTCAGACTTTGTTCCCTCTCAAAACTTAGATTCCTCCAGAAACTGAGCGCTACCAATAATCATAGGTCTTAATCATATCATAATACAGCCATAGCTATTGACTACTGGCATTATAAGGCAGTATGTAATCAGTGGGTACATCTACACATGCGTTAATGTGCTTTTCCTAATGCACATTAAATTTAGTACCTCCAATGTGAGGTAAAAAATTAATGTGTATTAGGCTGCAATAATGCACAGTAACACAAGAGCATGCTTTTTAGATGTAGCCTATTTTACTGTGCATTAAAGTGTCACATAAAAACTGCAAAAACACTAATGTGCAGTAAAATAGACTACTGCAAATTATGCCTCACTAAAAAAGTGTGTGCTTTCACTACCGCACATTAGCGCACCCTAACAGACATTTAGTACCTCAGGGCACCTATACATGAGTGCAGAGACTGCTCTGATATGCTGGAATTCCAGTGGATCAGAACAGACTTGATTAATTGAGTCTGCCGGAGCATGGTAATTACTGAGCTCTAGCAACCTCCCGTGTCTCATGTATCACAGTACCCCCACACTTCAAAATGGTGGTGATGGTGCTCAAACTAAAGCTCATTGAATGTGCTTTAGTTCAAGTGCCTCTGCCACCATTTTGAAGCATGGGGACAATGATACATGAGACACAGCAGTGCTTAATTAGACCAGCTCTCAGCGCCACTCTAATTAAAACACTGCCCCCCCATCCCCGGAGCATGTGTAAAACTGCCCTCACATTGAAGGTACTAAATTTAATGTGCGTTAGGAAAAACGCATTCATGCACATGTAGACATCTCTGTGAGTTGCAATAATTCCCCCCAACTTGTGCATTTGTGGCTGTGCCTTTCCACTTCTTCTATACTGATATAAGAGCTGTTATTTGGATACTTAAAAAAATCCAGTGATTTCTGATGTTGTCAAGAGCAGGAAGTTCAGCAGGAAATGCAACAAAACAAAACATGCACTTGCTAGATCTCATTTGTCACTGTTTATTTTACAGAAAATTATGCTCAGGAAGCTATACTAACCCAACTGTCCCCTTTCATGGACCCATCTGATCTGCTGGCTGCTACTTTGGCATCTTGACATCATGGCTCTTTTGACCAAGGTATCCCTAATCCCCATGAATTCTGCAGGAAAATGCAGTGAAAAGCAAGACAGGAGTTCTGTCACAAGGATAACTGGGAAACTATTTTAGCCGGCTCACTTAAAAAATATATATGCCAATAAGGCAGACAATGTTCTTTGGGTAAATGTGATATCTTTTATTAGACCAACTAAATAGTTGGAAATATTGTTCTTTGCAAGCTTTCAGGCACAAACACCCTTCTTCAGGCATAGGGAGAGTCTGCTGTTATTTTGTGGTCTCCTGGATGGAAAAGAAACCAATATGCAAAATGCAGGTCTGTGAAAATGCAAATGCATAGCAGTGAGGATCACAACCCATGGGAGACAATAAGTGTGAGACAGGTAGGTGGGGGGAAAAAGAGCGGGGCAGGGAAAATGTTGACCTTGTGATTAAATGTAGCTGGTAAAATGTAGAGAGGTTACCTGGGGTTACCAGATGGCAGGCAGATTATAATGTGCCATAAATCCATTGTCTATATTTAATCCATGATTTTTTGTATCCAGTAGATTTATGAAGTGAAGTTCATAGGCTCATCAATAAGTAGCCAATAAGGAGCATTTGTATTCTCAGCTGCAACAGGAGTAGCTATTTGAGAAATCAAGGCATAGATAAGAGTAAGCAGCCAAAAACCCAATGAAAAGCGGAAAAGGGCACATACTTATTTGTGAACATTAAGTCCAGATCCATAAATTGTCTCTGCCCTTGCCAAAAGACTACATTTCATGTGTTCATTAGCAGGCTATTTTGAGAGAGGTTTATGCTGTCCACTATTTTGCTGTACTCTGAGGAGTAGTTGCCTAATTCTTAATGCATGACACATACCCCAAAAGAAGCAGTCAAATTAAATTACAAGACTTGGTTTGCTTGTTGTTTCATTTATAGCATGCCTCAAGTGTCTACTAGCTACGCTGGGGAATACTTGGCTATAAATCTCATCATAAACTGTATTTACATATGGATCTAGAGGTATTAAAGGGTACTAAAGGATTCATAACAATCCCATTCCAAATCCTGATGCTCCTTTCTGGGGCTGTGAAGGGATGATGCTTTAAATACATGATTCAAAAGGTTCACAGAAGGCATGTTAGTTAGCAATGACACATTTTGCTGTGCCTGAAGATATGGGTAATAATACAATCCAGGGTTTGCCTAGGTAGGGGGCAGAGGCCTAACTGAAGACAGTTAATTTAGACAGTATCTCACCCTAACCCAGCCCACAACACTGTCCATGATGGTCTTTGTCATAAGGCATAACTCCCTTCTTAGCCATGCTGCCTTGATGTCTGCTGAGAGGAGCAAGGGGTAGAAAGGAAGAGAAAAGACACAGAAGCAGAAAGGAGGACAGAAAGGGGAATAAGAGAAAAGAGAGGTGCATACCTGCCTGAATCAAATTTTAGCTCTTGGTGATACAAAAAAAAAAGACAGAGGGAGAGAAGAAGAGTCTGGTTGTGTTCCCCCATCAGTTTTACACTTGTGTGTGACTCAGTTTCCTCATGTTGCTGCCTGAATCCAATCTTGCTCCTGAGAAGTGGCAGCTCCTTCAACTCTGCAATCGAAAGGAATCTATTTTCCAATTGCTTTCTGCAAATAAGGGCCAAAGGAGACAATTACAAATGCACACATGCATTAAGGAGAGGCTATACCTGCTTTAAATGTAAATAATGCCTGCCCACTCTGCTGTGTTTATGAGGGACAAGAAAAAGATTTAAAGGGTATTAGAAACTTTTATCAAGAACCAATTGCTGTTGGCAGCCATAAGCTGTGAGCTAACAAGTGCCCAGATGCAGCCTTGGGGACATGTTTGCTCAGTTCTGTCACAACCCAAGGGTGTGATTTTTGTTTGTGTGTGCTTCGGCACTGCTAAATTATTTCCCACCACTCGTAGCTTTCTTTGCAGGGTGCATTTCTAGGTTGCACAAGAGAAATGCACAGTGCAAAGAGTTCCCGCCCTTCGTATGCAGATTTGTGTCCTGCTATTGGCCAGTTCTAAATTATTCCCACGTGGCTGCTAGTGATTGGCATGCTAGCCATATAAGAGGCTTGAGCGGTTTCTGCCCAAGTTGGAGGACTCCACGACTATCAGGAGGAGGAGAACTTCACGTCTCATGAAGATCTCTAAGCGCTGCGGAGCCTATTGGACCCAGCGTGTATATCAAGAAGGCTACAGGGGTCTGATCAGCCTCTCGCCTCTCTCCGTCACCGCCTAATCCCTCGACGTACCCTTCCCTGCGCGCAAGTTCCACGAAGCCTAGCAAACTTCGTGTGAGTGTATCCAGAGCTCTGTCCAAGTCGAGTGAAACTGCAACGTAAGCAAAGTTTTCCTGGAAGTTTTCCAGCCTGCACCACAACCATCTTCGGTGTAAGTAAACAATCTTAAATCAACCGCTAAGCTTCCATGCCTAATTCTAGTCTGCCAGCCTGCATTCCCCGACCCGCGTGCCAGGGCTGCTGGCCACAGCCCGCTGCACGCCCCCGAGAACCTGGGACCGCTCCCGGCCCGCACAAGTTCATGTTTGAGGTTGCTTCTTTTGTGCTTGCTGCTTTCAAAGTCATTCAGGCAACGCTTTTGTTTTCCTAACTTGCTAAGATTATGAGGTAATGGTAAGGATTGTAGCAGCTGGCTCTAAGCCCACATTAATCAGCAGAGCTGTACTAATTAAGTTATGCCAATTTATAGTATATGAGAACCAGAGATCTTGCACTATCCATGCACAGAAAAGTATGACACTCTTGGGCTAAGTACAGACAGTCAAAAAGCCCAAGGTTGAATCGATTCAATCTTCCCAGATTAGTCTAAACTACATAGATTGAGCCAATAATTGAACAGACATTCACTTTCCGGAAATGCAGCCACATGCCTGCATTGAGCCAGGTCAGAAGTCAGGGGGTGCTAATGCAAGCTTCCCTGCTCCATTGAAGCAGACAGCTTGGGCCAAGGCTAGCCCACTCACTCTGCAAGAAGTGGGAGGGTTTTTGGGTGAGGTCCAAAGCATCCTGGGATACTAGGGAACTATGAGTTAACTTGAATCTGGAGGGAATCTGGGACAGAAGTTCAATAGATTTAACCTAAATAAGCTATGTTCTAAGCTACATTTAACCTAACTATATTACATTGATCTAGGTTTATCTTAAACCAGTTCCAGCCATTTTGAAAGCACTCTATGTACACTGAACTTCTGTTGTGTTACAAATTTGAACGGGCTCCCGATCACTTATACCGGTTTATGTGTAATTTCTGTCCCTAGCCAAGATGTCTAATAGGCCTGCACAAAGCAGCTAGTATTCACTTCGGATTCGGCAGATCTGGGGGACAGTGATTCAATTTGGTGATTCAAATCACTGTCCCAAATCGATTTAGCTGAATCTGATTCGGAGATTCAGCTGCCGCCAAATCTCTGAATCACGCAGGCCCAGCCCCCACCCGCTCTTCCAGCCCCAGCAAAATGGCTGCCCCACCCACCCGAGCTCCTGGCACTTTGGAAAAAAAAGCCCCAAGTCACCGGGTGCTGCTGGGTGGGGGGGGGCGATCCCTGCTGCCCCCCACTGTCCCAAACTACATGGGGGGCTCTGCATGAGCTCCTCAACCCCCTCCCTGCTCTCCAAGCCCCTCCCCTGCATGACTGCCCCACCCACCCCAGCTCCAGGCCTTTTAAGAAAAAAAAAAAATGCTGCACTCGCTAGTTCCTGCCCAGCAGGATTCCCAGTTCCCTGCACCATGTGGGAGGCTCTGCACAATCCCCCTGAAGCCCCGAGGCCACTGCAGGAGCTGGTGAGTCCAGGGAGGGTTTCAGGTTTCTTTTTCTTAAAGGGTCGGGGCCAGAGCCGGGCAGGGCAGCCATGGGAGGTGGGCTGGGACAGTGGGCAGGGGGTCAGGGGGCTCATGGCAGAGCCCTCCCCATGTAGCATGGGACAGTGGAGGCAGCGAGGATCACCCTTCCACCCAGTAGCACCAAGTGAGTGGGGCTTTTTTTTAAAGCACTGGGAGCAGGGGTGGGCAGCCATGGGTGGGGCTGGGGAAGTGGGCAGGGCCAAATCTCCTCTGAATAGAATCAGCATGCAAAGCTTCGCACAGCCCTAATGTCTAACTCACAGCAAGTTCCTACTATCCATCAGCAAGAGCACATAGATTTGCTCAGGTCTGCTGTCTAGTTGTAAGAACAAGATAAGTGTTGCATTGTTCTCTCTGGCTAGGGACAAACATTCAAAAAGTCTGAGCCTGAATTGATTCAATTTTTGCAGGTTAGTCTAACCTGACTAGGCTAAATCACTTTGTAACTGAACAAACATCCCAGAAATGCCAGTACATGCTTGCAGTGGCTCAGGCTAGAAGCTGGGGGGGGGGGCACTAGAGCATCCCTCCCTTCCCTTGTACAGTACTGAGCTGGGAGGCTCATGGCAAGTCCCTACAGGAAGCTCTGATTAGCCCAGCAGGGAACTGATAACAGTGTTTATCACCCCTAACTCAGTGTTTACCACCCCATTAAGAAAACAACAGAGGGACATTACCAGCTACCTGTTGATTCAACCTGTCAATTTAGCACCGACTATAACCAGAATGTGGTCTGCTAGCTAATACACAGACACCTTTCCACAAGACAGAGGGGAGCGGGGAATTCCTGCTTAGCAGGGAGTGGTGAGAGGGAGTGGGGGGAGCAGCCCGCAGTTTTGCTGGAGCTGTATCCAGGGAGCAGAGGGGAGTGGCCAACCCTGCTGTGAAGCAGAGAGCATGCCGGGATGCTGGGGGAATCTGATTTATCTTAAACCAGCAAGGGGTCCAGGACAGGCATTGCATAAACCAGTTTGACCCAAATCAGTTAAGTCTGACTACATTCAACCAGGTTTATCTCAAATGGGTTTCAGCCATTTTCAAACTGTTTTAGGTGCACTGAACATCTGTTACAGGTTTAGGGCTGTCAGGAACTGAAATCTTAATGGGAAGATTTTGGCCTGAGCAAGAATCTGAGGAGAAGGTCTGTGAAAATGTTTTGGCAGCATCCTGTCCCCCTGTGGGCCCCATGGGAAGATTCCCTACGGGTGCAAACCATGCTGAAAGCTCTGGCAATTTACAGTAGCTGAAGATGTGCCCTTCTGTATAGCAAGGGACATAAAATCTCACCTACACTACAATCACATTTTCATTTGGCTGAGTGCAGACCACGAGCATCCACACAGGGCCTTATTTTGGAATAGCTGCTGCACATCTACTCACTCCTGCAGGCTTTCAAGGCCTGACCCATTAAAATACCTGAGACACATCACAGGCTGTTAATTGAAATAGATTTATTCAAGGTCAGAGGCATCCAGGGGTGAAGCAACTTTAAGTCCATGAACGTATACTGGCCTCTTTAATTCAAGGTGCTTCCATTCAGACTCTTACAAAGCTCCAGTTAATAGCTGTTAATTCTTTTCAGCATTGTTAATCAACCTAAAATTGTGTCTTTTTAATCTGTATTATGGAAAAAAAATAATTATTTAAAAAAAAGAGGCTATATCTTTGTTTAATGTAGCTACCTCTGCCTTCTAAACCAGCTATTTTATTTTAAACAATGGATGATAGCTGTAATTTCCTTCCAGACTTGGAAAATTTACATCCAACTATTCTTAACCTAAGAGACATTAACACTTTAAAATAGAAAAAAAAAAGCTAATAACATCCTAAACTAAATTTAGACGAGAGACCTTTTGTGTAAATGGCAAAGCTGGAATTATTGAAACCTAGGTTACAAACTACTGGAGGAATCGACCGAAGAAAATTAAAATTCATTTTACATAGAAAACAGATACAAAGTGTCAGAACTGATTAGTTGAGTGCCTCGGTACAGTGGAACTTTCTAGCACAAGGCACGGTGAGACAGGGGAATTCCAGGCACAGTAGAGAACCCCGGCGTGGGAAAGTTCCCGCCGCTCATATGCAAACGTGCATACTCTAATTGGCCGGTTTCAAATTATTCCTACGTGGTGGCTGGCAATTGGCTCGCTAGCCATATAAAGGGTTGGAGTCATTTCTGCCCAGGTTGGAGAACTCCATGCTCGTCTCGGAGTGGAACCTCGCGGTCTGATCACTCACCGACGACTCCCCATCAACGACCCCCCCAACATACCCCCATGTCCTGCATGCTCGAGTTCAGACCCAGTTTAAAGATATCTCGTCTTAGAAGAGCTCCACGGTTTGATTGTAACAGAAGTTGGAGTTTGAAGTTAACTTTCTTCCTACGCTGTACATCTCGACAATGTAAGTAAAGCCATCTTTGTTTGAACCAGTACACGTTTGTGACTAATTCTACTCCAGCAGTCGCAAGTACCCATCTGTACGTGCCGGGTTTGTGGCTACAACCCAGCCGACCCCTTCCCGGATCCCAAGCTCGGTCACCCACATGGCATCACGAACAGGTTCAGGGTTAACAGGATCAGGATTAACAGGATCGGGATCGGAATCGGGATTTGGGGAAGACCCGATGGAATTAGAATTAGTTAGAAGCTGTCCCTGGCGTAGTGGGAGACGCCATGTGTCGAACGCCGTGGAGCTAGGCGCCCACATCGCCTATCACCAGGCAGGCGGAATAGGTGAGAGGTTTGTCAGTGGCTATCTTTTGCTGAAAGGGGAAGAAGAAGACTCAGAAGAATGGAAAGCACATCTGCACCCCGAAGCGTTCGGGTGTGTGATGGGCAACGAGCGGGTCTTGTTCAGGCCCCGTACCCTTCGCCATTTTGAGCCAAGCGAAGTAAGCCCAACCCTCAGCCAGGAGTTTGCCCGCTGCATGCGACTCACGCGGGAGGGTGAAGAACCAACAACGACCGACCGGTTCAGTCCCCCACTGGCGTTTGGGTTGAGGGGCCGCGCTGAGACAGGCCCAAGAGACAAGGGGAAAATGTTAAATGTGCTGTTCCGCGCCGTAACAACTCTGCTGCGGAATAATGCAGATTTGGAAGCCCGACTGCTCGCGGCCGTGCAGGAGGGTAAAGAAGCGGCAGCGGAGAAAAGCCCTGAGTCAATGCCACTCCAAGATGGTGCCAAGGAAGGAGCGAGCTGCCCGGAGAAACTGGAAGTGAAGGGCGGAGCTTTGGGAGAACCGGTGGGAATCTACCCAGGAACCCCGCCTACCAAAATGACATCGCTCCTGGCAGCCCCGCCTCCTTACCATGGGGAAGGGGCATCGAGTGAAGGGTTACATCTGCCCCTCCCATTAGATGCAGCAGCAGCCTCAACAGCAGCATGTCCTGCAGCAGCAAGCAGCCGAGTGATTAATGTGCAGGATGCAGTCTGCACCACCTATTGCACCCATACTTGGACTGAGCTACAGGAATTGTGTAGAGGGTCGAAGATAAAGCCTGATGAGACCTTGGCTATATGGCTAGGACGTCTGGTCGTGGAATTCGGATCCGACCTGCTAGATTTGGAAGAGGCTGGTTTCCTAACCCGACAAGCCTCGTGGAGTGGAGGACACGCCACCAATGTGGACCTAGTGACGTGCACTGTTCACTGGCCCATTCCTCTTCCAGTGCTTGTCGTGGGTCAGGTCGATTTCAAATCCCACGTATGGCACAACGGTCGCCCGTCGAGGATCAACGCAGAACAGATTCTACTGGCGATAATAGGAAGCTCATATGGTTCCTCGAACTCCCGAGCGCATGCACTGGGACTAACACTGCCCCAGCAGCAAGGACCGTGGCCTCACTGCCACCTGCAAAACCCCGGGACTGTTCCAGTGACTTTCAATGGCGTAGAAGCCTGTGTTGAGGTTTATGGAGGAAGGAACGCCACCATCCTTCGAATCCTCCTCAACCCGCTAGCTGGTCAACCTGCATGTAATCTTCTACGACAGCTTCCGCGGTTATAGGCTCTCATGAAGTTGGACACAGGGACTTCAAGCAACTCGGAGCGAGTATGGCAACCACCACAAAGAACGCCAGAGGAAAGGATCATGTTTGGATTCCTTCTACAACATTCTAGGCTCTCGAAGCGACAGCTACGGATCCTGGGAGACGAGGGCCAATGGCAACTGGCCTATGAACTAGGTTTCCAGTGTCCGGGGGAGCCAGACGAGGAGTCTGGAACGCCCTCATCTCACTGAGCATGGGCAAGATCACGCAGCATCCGCGTGTGGATCGTCATCCATGATGGTGCATCTGCGGGTGCGTGAGAATCATCCAGAGCTGAATCATGTCCAAGCACTTGTGTCGTGTGCTTGGGAGAGAGTGGGAAGCCGCAAAGGGGATTTGATTAGCTGTCCCATTACGCACGCGACTCCATATAGATAGTGTAATATAAGTTAATTAATTGTTCAAAGAATTCTTTCTTTGCAGTTTTTTTTTGTCCGAGGTTCGAGATACGTGTCAGAGGCAGACCCAGAGAGAGGAAGAGAAGACGCAGAGGTCTGATGTGTGACTTCGCCATGACGCCTATTGAACTCTTCGTGATTGAACTTTTTGTAACCAATGTACTTGTGTGTGTTTGTGTTTGTATTGGTTACTATTTGATTCGATCCATTGAGGACGAACTTTTTTCATTGTATGTTTTTGTATATAGTCGGTTACCCCTTGAGAGGAGTGATGAGTTAAACGGCGTGCATGTGCTTCAAATTCCAGGTGTACCGTCGGCAAGGGGGCATGTCAGAACTGATTAGTTGAGTGCCTCGGTACAGTGGAACTTTCTAGCACAAGGCACGGTGAGACAGGGGAATTCTCGGCACGGTGGAGAACCCCTGTATGGGAAAGTTCCCGCCACTCATATGCAAATGTGCATACTCTAATTGGCCGGTTTCAAATTATTCCTACGTGGTGGCTGGCAATTGGCTCGCTAGCTGTATAAAGGGTTGGAGTTGTTTCCGCCCAGGTTGGAGAACTCCGTGCTCATCTCAGAGTGGAACCTGGCAGTCTGATCACCCGCCAACGACTCCCCATCGACGACCCCCCCAACGTACCCCCGTGTCCTGCATGCTCGAGTTCAGACCTGGTTTAAAGATATCTCATCTTATAAGAGCTCCTCGGTTTGATTGTAACAGAAGTTGGAGTTTGAAGTTAACTTTCTTCCTACGCTGTATATCTCGACAGTGTAAGTAAAGCCATCTTTGTTTGAACCAGTACGCGTTTGTGCCTAATTCTACTCCAGCAGTTGCAAGTACCCATCTGTACGTGCCGGGTTTGTGGCTACAACCCAGCCGACCCCTTCCCAGATCCCAAGCTCGGTCACCCACACAAAGCATTCCACCAGATTTCCTTTTCTATATTACTGGGAGCTACAATGCCATGCTGCTTCCAAGCCAGCATCTCCATAGCAAATTAGTACAAATAACATAACTCTTTGGTAGAATTTCTATTCTCTGTGAAATCTCTAGTAAGATTTCACCAAAGGAACTAAGAACGGTTCTTTTCCTCTTTTTTTTTTAATGTGCACCAGTGGCTGGAAATAATTGCCAGCATAGCTCAAATGAGAAATGAGAAGCAAATGTTTAACCATGATGTTAATTAACCAGCAGAACTGATTACCAACGGAGTGAGAAATTCTTCATTACTAAAACTCTTAAATAAGACTTATTCTTCAAATAGGAAGAAATGCCATCGTAAAATGTGTCCTGTATTTTCATCCTAAGTGTCAGGCTTGATGTTGGAATTGCTGGATGGGTTTTTATGGGCTGAGTTACAGTAGGAGTAAAACATTTAAAAGTGCCCCCAGACAACATTTTGAGAAGTGAGTTGGTATCCTGAGCCTCTAAAGGCTTGTCTACCTAGAGAAAGAGCCCAGAACAGCTGTTGCAGACGAGCTATTCTTCATAAAGGCACTCTTAACCTATGGTTATGCAGTCAAATGTGGGGGTGATGGTAGCATAGGTATCTAGCAGTGAAGATGCAGCACTACAAGCTGCCACATCTTCACTGCTGTTGGTACCTGTGCTAGCTAGGGTTATACTTACCTGTGCTGCAAAAATAGTTTCATTTGGTGTCCACACAGGGCCTTATTTTGGAATAGCTGCTACACATTACATTCATATTGTAGCTTACTCCACAGTAACTTCCCCATACATGCAGCTCACAGTCACTTAGGCATCCTTGCATATTTTTCCCCTGGGTAAGTATAGTGGCCCCTTCCAACATTAAAGCCTATCACTCAGGCCTAGATCTGTTTTCTGTTAGATATCCAGTTACGTAGGCCTTTTTTCAGATCAAAGGAACAAGCACACTTCTTTTAGTAAGTCCTAAATTCAAAGACTGCTATGGACAGAATAGCAGCAACCAAAAAATGCGCCTGGTAATAACACAAAAATTCTCTACTTGTAATGACCCAACAAAATACATCTGTGGAAGAAACACAGGGCAAAGAAGTTGCCGTCCCAGTAAGTAATTTTTTCTGCTTTGAAACTGGCCTTGCTGTCTTCATTGTTTCCAGGGAAGATTCTCAGATAACTATACCATTTAGCACCTTCATTATGACATTCAAGCAGGACATGCTTTCTGAGCTTCAGAAGGCACATCTACACATGCCTATTAATGCACAGCAATAAGCTCCAGAGCTTATCACTCCAGAGCTTATTGCAGCGGGGCACATGTCTGCGTGTGTGCCCGGTATCACAGCATGTAGGGGGATCAGCCTGTCAGCACAGAGCTGCTCCCTCTGTCTCAACGTGCTGCAGAGGGGCTGGCTGGAGCACAAAGGTGCTTCAGTGTGGGACTCATCGGCAGGCAGCCTTTGCACTTAAGTTTCCTCGTGCCCCAGCCAGCCTCTCCAATGTCTACATGTGCACTGACGTGGAGTTTTTACTTCAGTGGGATAGTACTTGTATTTCCAAATACTATCCTGCTGCAGAGTAAATTTATCTACTCCAACCTTATAGAGCTGTACGTGTAGATACTGAGATGTTTAAACATCTCGTGTAGACATGACCAGAATGTTGCATCTTTTCCCTTTGATGTCAGATTGAGTCAAACACTTCTACACCAGCGTTTGTCTCAGGGAAAGTTTGCCTGCAAAAGAAAAACAGTATGCGGCTAATCTTGGGAGCACTGTGGACAGAGATATATGGCTATGGCATCTGCAGTTTTCCTTATTTCTAAATCAAACTCCTAGACTCGACTTGGTGCCAAAAGGCTATTCCCAAAATAGGAGTTTCCACTCCCTTAATATCAGACAGCAAGCTGCACTTCCAAACTGGGAGACTTGCTAATATTATCAATGATCATTTCAGATGTTTTTGAGCATTCTCCTGTGTTGCTTTGCTTTTTAAATGAATTATTTTTAGTGTTAGTGAGGGGTTTGACAATCTCCCACAGCCCAAGCCCATCAATCCACAAAACAGACACAGCTGTGAACATATAGGGTAACCTGGGCACTTCAGAGGTCTCCTGGAGTGGCCACCACCTCTGGAGTTGACAGGGTAGTGTGGAGGGGAAGGAGGGATGACCATGTGGATATGGCACTAGGATGGCTATCATAGAGGACATTCCGGTTTTCTGCTACTCTGTCCTCTGTTGATACAAAACCAGATGCCTTTATGTCCCCTATTTTTCTCTTTAAAACAAAAATAGAGGATGTAAAGGTGTCCAGTTTCGTACCAAGAGGACAGAGGACAACTGGACTGTCCTCTATGATGGCCACACAACATGGCACTGAACTCAGAAGCTTTGTGTTCATTTTATCCATTCCAGCATAGACTTCAGTGCGCAGCTTAATATCCTTCAGCCTTACTTTCCTATCTGCAAAATGAAGGTGCTTCACCTGCATAGACTGTAAAATCTTCATGGCAGAGCCTCTATCTCAGTACATATATGTATAATGCTTTGCACGAGGGGCCTATCACAGCATAAATTTTGAACAATCCCAATAAAAAGTCCAGCCTTGGGGGCCCATTCAATCTCTGGCACGTGGTGAACCCATCTATTAGGGAACAAGTTGTGATGGCACATTTAAAGGGCATAAACACTTCTTTATTCCCAAGAGGATACACCAGCAGATTGTGTTCAGCTGGTCATCGTTACTAATCAACCTTATCATGGTACTGCCTAAAGACCAATTAGACTGGGGTCCATTGTGCTGGGTGCTGTATAGACACACAGTAGTCGATAGTCCAGGTCCAGAAAGGCTAGTAAATTGAACTAACAAGCCAGATGAAATATAAGCTACAGAAAATAAAGGACATGCAGAATAATGACTTGGGCTTTCCTATTAACAACCTGCAGTAAACCTGAACTAGTAATCCAGAAGTACAGGTTAACCACGATTCGGGTTTCTCATCCAGGTTGGCCCCACAGTTTACGTGGATGACAATTCTTCAGCCCTGCTTATTGTCAGACATCCTTAACGGAAGCACTACAACAAGGCAAGCAAAACACTGACAGTCCTTTCTCCACACACCTGTGACCTGTATCTGCAGTGATAACTTTCCCATGAACCACTTTCTGGAACTTCAAATACCAGTTTTAAGAACTAGGGTGTGAGGAAAGATGTGAAAAGTCTAAGGTTTTTGTGTGTATTTTAAGTCCAATGTTTCTGCCAGCAGTAATACTGAAGGAGGCAGATTGTATTTTAAACACCGTCAGGCTAAGGAAAGAGGTAATTACGTGAGTTTATCTTTTCTCAGTACACCATATTACTCAAAAGGGTAAGATATTTGCCTAGAAACCATGCAATACGAGTGAAGAAAAATTTCCAGCAAATACCAGGCACTTTTATAGCATTTTTCATCAGAGGTTCTGATGCCAGGGCTTTATAAATATTAAGGGTGGGATTCTTAAAAGTGCTCATCACTGGTCTTATATCACATCTCTCTACAGTATTCTTACAAGCCCATGTACCTGGCTCCCCACTCAAAGTGTTTTTGTGGGACCTTACCATCCACATGCATTGTAGTGTCAAAGCACCTAAATGTCAAGCATTACAGGGCTTAAGTACATTTGCAGATATAACTTGAAGGCCCTGATCCTGCATCTCAAGCCTACAGCTGCCTATCCTCTGTCTTGTTCATTTAAATAGTCAGTTAAAGCTTCTGTTCAGGGACCAGAACTATACTTCATAAAGAGATCCATGTTAATTGCTCATATTGCAGGATTTCAATGTGAGGCTCTACTGATTTAATTCTTTGGTCAAAACGGGGATCATACTTTAGTACTTCCCAAAATTAAGGCCTAAAGCAATGTTTGTCTAGTAGAGGAAAGCCAGTATTCATGACCAGTGACCTCATTCAAATAGAATCCACAGACAACTTTACAAAGAAGAATTAAAACAAGAATTACAGGTTCTTGGATGACATCCTCTCCATTTCTATAGTTTCTTTTTTAAAGGGCCATTTAAAAATCCATGTGACAAGTTCTAACCAAAATCTTAGCTGTAGAAAGGTCAGGTATATGCTGTTTACAAAACTTTGTTTCTAAGCTTAAATAATTCATCCCAGTGAATTCTCTTTCTTCCTAGAAGACTGTTAGCACCCAATCCTAACTCACTGAAATCAAAAGAAATGGTCCCATTGACTTCGGGCAGCTTCAGATCAGAACCTCATCTCTGCATAGCCGCAGAATTCTTCCATGCAGTACCGAGGAATACTGACCTCTGGTGGTTACTGCTCATATCAGGTGTAGCATTGAAAATGGGTAATAGTTGGATTAGAAAAGATATTTCAGATTTTGTTATGGAGCTGGGAGAATGAACCCTCCAGCAATACATAATGAAGGCATGATTCTTAACACAAAAGTCAAGTAACCCACAAGATTAGCAAAGGCAAAGTAATACGTTCTGGGTTTTTTCCCCCTCTGATGTCTCCAGGTTTTGATCAATTTGGCTGCATAAAGGATTTTGATTTGGGGGTTTGTTTTGCTTTGTTCCTTTCAAAGCCATGTAAATGAGAGCCTGATGATGATCCAACCATCCATGAATGTCCGATAAGGATAATACTTCAGTACACCCTATAGCACACCCATGCACACTGTTCATAGAATCATAGAAAATGAGGGCTGGCAAGGACCTCAGGAGGTCAGATCTAGTCCAACCCCCTGCTCAAAGCAGGACCACCTCCAACTAGATCATCCCAGCCAAGGCTCTGTCAAGCCGGATCTTAAAAACCTCCAAGGATGGAGATTCCATCACTTTTCTGGGTAACCCATTCCAGTGCTTCACTACCCTCCTAGTGAGAAAGTTTTTCCTAATATCCAACCTAAACCTCCCTTGCTGCAACTTGAGACCAGTGCTCCTTGTTGTGTCATCTGTCACCACTGAGAACAGTCCAGCTCCATCCTCTTTTGACCCCCCCTTCAGGTAGTTGACGGCTGCTCTGGGATTTTTCCAGGGACTGAGAAGATGACTGGTCTGTAGTTCCCTGGATCCTCCTCCTTCCCTTTTTAAAGATGTGTTCTATATGTGCCCTTTTCCAGTTGTCCAGAACTTCTCCCAATCACCATGAGTTTTCAAAGATAATAGCCAGTGACTCCACAATCACATCGATCAACTCCCACAGCACCCTCGGGTGCATCACACATAGCCCCATGGACTCGTCCACATCCAGATTTCCTAAATAATCCCTAACCTGCTCTTTTGCTGCTGTTGGCTGCTCACCTCATCCCAAAACTGTTGCCAGGTGCACTAGTCTGGGAGCTGACCTTGCCTGTGTACACTGAGGTAAAAAGGCATTGAGTACTTCAGCCTTTTCTGCATCCTCTATCACTAAGTCGCCTCCCCCTTCAGTAAAAGGACCCACACTTTCCCTGATCCTCCTCTTGTAGTTGACATACTTGTAGAAACCCTTCTTGTTACCCTTCATGTCCCTTGCTAGCTGCAACTCTAACTGCACTTTGGTCTTCCTGATTCCTGCCTGTCCAAGCAATACCCTTATACTCCTCCCTAGTTGTTTGCCCAAGTGTCCACTTCTTATAAGCTTCCTTATTTTGTTTTAGCTCACTGAAGAGTCCCCTGATAAACCAAGCTGGTCTTCTACCATACTCCCTAGTCTTCCTGCACAATGGGATGGTTCATTCCTGCCCCCTAAGTAAAGGTTTCTTTAAAATACAACCAACTCTCCTGGACTCCCTTCCCCTTCAGACTCGCCTCCCAGGGGATCCTGCCCAGGAGTTCCCTGAGTGAGTTGAAGTCTGCTTTGCTGAAGTCCAGGGTCTTTACTATGCTGCTCTCCATCCTGCTTTTCCTCAGGATCCTGAACTCAACCCTCTCATGGTCACTGCTGCCCAAGTTGCCTCCACTTCTGCATCCTCCATCAATTCTTCTCTATTCAGTCAATAAACTCTAATAGCCAGTACAACACAAAGCCTGCTCCCCAAAAGGTAGAGCTAGTGTCCTACTAGGGCTCCTCCCACTGGGAGATTTTAGATCAGATTTGAGGGTTTATTAGTATTTCTCCTGGGATACAGCCAGGATGAGGGGCCACCATGCAGTATGAGTATCCATAGAAAGGTTAATGAAGGGCACTGTGGCTCAATTAAAAGTGCAATTTTTATTGTGGAATGTGACACGAGGATGTTAGCAAAAATGGGTAGCTGTTGTCAGATTCTGAACCCTGACTCTCTTCACCATATGAGGGTTTCACGCCCTAAAAGTATTTTAACAAAATGGAAGATGGACAGTGGGATGTGGAATCCAGTAGGACTGTGTGAGGCTTCGGACAGAGCTTCGGATCCAGAGAAGCTTTGGATGCTTCGGGGTCTGAAGCAACACATCCGGGTCGAAGCGCTGGCCTTCTTAGGCTTCCCGATGTGGTTCGGAGCTGCCTCAGAGATCCGGCCATGGATTATAACGGAGAAACAATAAAATATCTATAACTTTGTTGGTTTTTGTCTGATTTGGATTAAACTTACAGGGATGGTAGCCTCTGCCAAGTGTCAAGAAGATCAGTGCAGGGGTTTGGGGGGAACTGTACCCCAAATTCTTGAAAGCAAAACTCATGTCATGTCTAGGCGTTACGACATAGGGGGGTGAAAACTGTAGGGGTGGTAGCTCTTACTGAGGCCACAAATCCTGCCAAGTTTCAAGGAGATAGATGCAGGGGTCTGGGGGGAACTGTCCCTCAAGCTATGGACAAGCAATACTCGTGCCATGGGTGACCCTGTGTGTGTTAAGGCGCAGCGGGGTGACAGCTGCAGGGATGGTGGCCCCTGCTGTGGCCACGATGCCTGCCAGCTGTTGAGGAGATTGGTGCAGGGGGGTTCTGGGGCCCTGCACCCCTAGCTGCTGACAGGTAAAACTCGTGCCATGGGTGCTTGTGGGGCTGACTGTCTCCATCTTGGGGGTGGGAGACACTACTGCAGGCCTGGCTGCTAAGCTACTGTGTTACCAGTTACTAATCAAACATGATTCACTCAGGGACCAGCTCAATACACAGGACCTAGCTAATGTAGCCAGTTAATTGCCCTCAATTAGCACCCACAAAACCAGGCTAAGGAGAGGAAAGAATCAATACAGACAATCAACTGCCCCAAGACAGACACAGTCAGTCCCACAAGCACCCATGGCACGAGTTTTGTCCATCAGCAGCTAGGGGTGCAGGGCCCCACAACCCCCTGCACCGATCTCCTCCACAGCTGGCAGGCATCATGGCTGCAGCAGGGGCCACCATCCCTGCAGCTGTCACCCCGCTGCGCCTTAACACACACAGGGTCACCCATGTCACGAGTTTTGCTTGTCCGCAGCTTGAGGGGCAGTTCTCCCCAAAACCCTGCACTGATCTTCTTGAAACCTGTCAGGCTTTGTGACCTCAGTAAGAGCTACCACCCCTGCAGTTTTGACCCCCCCTGTGGTGTAACACATAAACGTGACAGGAGTTTTGCTTGCAAGAATGTGGGGTACAGTTCCCCCCAAGCCCCTGCACTGATCTTCTTGAAACTTGGCAGGCTCCATGGCCTGATCAGGATCCAGCACCCCTGCAGTTTTCACCCCCCCTGTGGTGTAACATACAGCCGTGACATGAGTTTGGCTTTCAAGAATTTGGGGTACAGTATCCCCCAAACCTCTGCACCAATCTTCTTGAAACATAGCAGGCTTCATGCTCCCAGCAAAGTCTACTATCCCTGCAAGTTTCATCCAAATTGAACAAAAAACAACAAAGTTGTAGATATTTCATTGATTCCACATTATACCCTATGGCCGGATCTCCGAGGCGGCTCTGAAACTTCGGAGCTGCTTTGGCCACATCAAGGTGGAAACCCGGTCTGGAGCTCCAGATAGAATCACTGCCATCCAAAGTGGCCAGATCCAAAGCCGGATCAGATCGCTGCCGACTCACACAGGCCTAAAATCCAGGTCTCTTTGGTTCCAGAAGAGGTTTAGGTGTTCTGTTCTCCAAACTCCTTCCCCTCGAGACAGAAAGTTGCTGGGCCAAACGTCAGTACAAGATAATGGGTGACAAAAAATTATTCTCCAAGGTAGAACATAAAGTCATTTCACAGGAGCTTTTTTAAATCAGTGCAGGCACAAAAATGCATTTATTATACCTAAGCGAGCCAGACTTGTAGCTGTAATATGGAGCAAATTAAAATATAGCTGCCATAATTACAAGTTGATCCTTCCATTTTGGGATGTAGTTTCTGCATTGACCTGAAGCTCTGCCCTGTCAAGGCCCACTTCTGAAAGCATATTTGTGCCTCAGATCCTTATAAATAGAGCACCTTCCACTTAAAGCTGGTCTTGAAAGATGACAGACTGCAAGGAGCTCTCATATTTATTCATAGCCACTTCCTTTTTCACACCTGCGGGGCTGAGTGGTCATGAATAATACTTGCTCCCTTGCCTGTATGACTCACTAATGTTGGACAGAGAGGGTAATGCTCTGAGTGTTAAAGGAGAGAACAAATGCATTGTAGAGGAGTTAAGTGATGCTTTTAGCAGGAAAAGAAACACCATTATTCATGGGGATGTTGCTCTCAGCTCCGTCTAACTGAAAAACAAACAGTTTAGAAATATTTTGGGATAATTTGTTCTTGTCAAAGTTTTCCTTCACAGAATTATTTAGTAAGAGCCAGGGAAAACAGCCAAAAGCAGGGCTTTCTTTTCAATTACAATGGTGTGAATCTGGGTCTAATTGTGTTAAAGCCGTTTGGGGTTGAGACGAGATCCTTACTAATCCTAATGTGTCAAGAAACAATGAGGCATAGATTCATCATGGTTTGCAAAAAGAAATAATCTGGGGCCAAATTAACACTTTACAGTTTAAAGAGTGCAGGAGTGACAAGTTACTAGCACAAAGATCCCTGCCCTGAGGAGCTGACAGACTGCTGCAAGGCCTACACTCCTTTCCCTCAGGAGTTTATAGGCCCACGGTCCAGCCCTGTGAAGGACAGAATAGCTCCTGTAAGAGTCCAAGTACCCTCTACCTCATCCCCACTGACTTCAAGAGGAGTTAGGAAGACTCAGTGTGTTTGCAACACCAGTCCTTGCCTTATCGTATAAGCCACATGAACCCAGCATGGGTCTTTGTTGCTCTTTAATGGCTGGGACACCTGCTTATAACAGACCTGGGTCCTTAATTCAACTGGCAGAGAATCAAGCTTTTGGATCCAGATGTCCCTGGGTCCAAACCGTACTAAAGACCCAGGCTGAGGCAATGGAAACAGCGTGAACCACTTGAGGAAGTGAAAATGGGCAAGACTCCAGGAGAAACAATGCTGAACCCATTGGACTGTCAACTGCTCAAGAATAATAATGAATAGCAGAAAATAAAAAGATTTCAAATAGAGGTAATTGAGTCTGTACTGAGGCTGAGCAGATAATTCAATATTTACATGGAGTTTCAACAGCAGAAGTACGCTGTTATGCCTTTCAGGAGACAAGATCCAAGCAGCTCCAAGACCTCTTTCTTGGCAACATATTTGTCAAAATAGGTGCTGACTTGGGGATTCTCTGACAGAGCAAATGCCTCCCCAGGCACAATGCCAGCCTCCCGCCTGTCCCCTTCTGTGCCAGGCTGCTGATTCGTAACTTTTACCTTGTGCTCAATAAATGAGATCCATGGCTAGGCGAAGGCTGAGGATCCAGCCCTAAATATTATAGGCAGTCCTCCCTGAGCATCTCCTGTGACAGCACAATTGAACTGTTCCAGAGTTGAGCCAAAAAAGTTTGAGAAAAAGAATTATCTTGTGCTCAAGACAAGGGACTTGGGATATCTGGGTTCATTCTAAGCTGCCATAGCAGCTCTTTTATAACCTCAGGCAAGTCATTTCATCCCTCTGGGTCTCTGTCCTGTCTTGGGAGGAAGGAACCCACACAGTAAAATAGCACGTCCTCCATCTGTCTTCTCTGTTTTCACTCTAAGCTCAGAGTAGGTCGTATCTCACTGTCAGTACAGTATGAGCATGATGGGCCCCTGATATAGCTTGTGTGCTGTATACCCCAAGTAAGTAATCCTTATAACCTAGACTTACACAATGGCCTGTCTGTACTTATTTTATCCTATTAGAGCTACTGTCACTGGGTCTTTCTTTATTCCAGGCCTTGAAGCCAACAGAGTTACACAAAATCTGCAGTAAAAAGAGATGTATGACAGGCCTCTGAAATCCATGCTTAAACTTCCATTGTTCTTGCAAAGGTGTTTACGGCATAAAAGCTATTAAGGGGTATTAATCATCAGACAAAGCCACAGAAATCAGAGAAGCAATTAGAACAGGTTCCTAGCCTGACGCAGAGAGTTTAGTCCTTCTTCTGGTCCTGCCATTGACCCAGTACAAAATCACTGTGTTGCTGCACAGATATTTATAACAGACCTGGAGCTTTCATAGATTTCATAGACATTAGGGCTGGAAGGGACCTCGGAAGATCATCGAGTCCAGCCCCCCGCCCAAAGGGCAGGACGTCAGCTGGGGTCATAGGATCCCAGCAAGATAAGCATCCAGTTTCATCTTGAAGGTGTTCAATGAAGGCGCTTGAACAACCTCCGGCGGCAGGCTGTTCCAGACCTTGGGGGCTCGGACAGTAAAGAAATTCTTCCTTATGTCCAGCCTGAATCGATCTTGTAGTAGTTTGTGACCATTCATCCTCGTCATCCCTTGGGGCGCTCTGGTGAACAAACGTTCCCCCAGATACTGGTGATCACCCCTGATAAACTTGTAGGTGGCCATCAGATCACCCCTGAGCCTGCGCTTTTCCAGGCTAAAGAGCCCCAGGGCTCTCAGCCTGTCATCGTAGGGTCTGCTTTCCTGACCTCTCTGACCATGCGCGTGGCTCTTCTCTGGACTCTCTCAAGCTTCTCCACATCCTTTTTGAATTGTGGAGCCCAAAACTGGACGCAGTACTCCAGCTGCGGCCTCACTAAGGCCGAGTACAGGGGGAGAATGACGTCCCGGGATTTGCTTGAGAAGCATCTATGGATGCAAGCCAGCGTTTTGGTCGCTTTACTAGCCGCAGCATCGCATTGCAGGCTCATGTTCATCTTGTGGTCAATGATGACCCCCAAGTCTCTTTCTTCCATAGTGCTAACCAACATAGCACTGCCGAGCCTATAAGGATGCTGCGGGTTTTTTTTCCCAAGGTGGAGAACCTTGCATTTATCGGCGTTGAACACCATCAGATTCTCATCCGCCCACTTGCTGAGCCTGTCCAGGTCAGCCTGGATCACCCGCCTATCTTCTGGCGTGGATGCTTTGCCCCAAAGTTTGGTGTCATCGGTGAACTTGGCCAGTCCGCTTCTGACTCCAGTGTCCACATCGTTAATGAAGATGTTGAACAGTATGGGTCCAAGGACAGAGCCCTGAGGGACCCCACTGGTCACAGGACACCACGATGAGTGACTTCCATCAATTACTACCCTCTGGGTCCGACCCCGGAGCCAGTTTTCCAGCCAGTGGATCGTGGGGGACCCAAGGCGACAATTGGCCAGTTTCTCCAAGAGACGATCATGGGACAATTTTTAATTTAAGATGTAGAGAATCAAGCTCATTCCCATTCCTTTGTTTGTTTAGATGATGAACTCCACCAGCACAGGCTCTTTCTTATTATGCAGTTATAGAGAAGTAGGGCTGGACAGGATCTCAGGAGGTCATCCACTCCAGCCCTCTGCTCAAGAGCCCTATCTAAACCAAACCAGGCCTGGGATTATCTAACCTTCCCGTGACAGATTGCACAGCCCCTCCAGGCAATCTATTCCAGTGCTTCACCACCCTTGTGGTTAGAAAATGCTGCCTAATTCCATATCTAAATCCATTTTCTTCCAAGTTAAACCTGTGACTTCTGGTCCCATCCCTTGCAGACACAGAGAATAAATGTGTCCACCTTTTTATAACAATCTTTTTTGTTGTTTGACTTGTATCAAATTTTCACCCCAGTTCTCCTTGCTCTAAGCTGGAGCTTGTAGACACTACTATGAAAAATAATTAAACCCTAAGACTTTCCAGACACAAAACAGCTGCAACTCCTCTCTAAACATTTATTACACCCTTCTCCTTTTCCAAGCTGCTTCTTGATCAGCTGTGCTTATCCCATGGTATTTTGCCTCCTAGTCCCCTACCACCCAAGCTGGAATTTTAACAAGAAACAACAGACGTACATAAGATGCCATTTCCATAGCTACCGATGAAGAATCGACAGTGAGAGGTGATGAACAGGCTCTTACCCAGATGCAGCAGTCATTAACATTCACAGTTATAGCCTTCCTTGAAAAGAGGGGCCTACAAAGCAGTGAGAGTACTTGGGCTGTAAATCCTTGATAAGGGCTCTCTTTTGTCAAGAGGAACAAAACCCTTTTGGTTGACATCAGGTCAGACTTTTAATCTGCAGGTAAATTGTTTTTATATAGGGCATTGTTTCAAAATTAGAAGGGGACATGTTGTACTCCATGTGATTGCCATACATATGTCTCTAATAAGTCAGCAAGCATCCTGGAGCAATCACAGAGGCTAAGTACAGACAGTTAAAAAGACTGAAGCTGAATTGATTCAGCCTTTGCAGGTTAGTCTGCAAAGATTGAACCAATAAGCAAATGAACAGACATTCACTTTTGATTCAGGAAATGCAGCCACATGCCTGCTGTAGCTCAAGCCATAAGTTGAGGGGTGCTAGAGCATGGCTCTCTGGCATGTAGCCAGAATGGGCTGTGTGGTCACTTCCTCTTCCTGCTGCCCCTAAGATCTCTGGGATTTGCAGTCCAGAATCACAACAGCAGGACTTTGCAGGGTTGCTCATTGCTTCCTCTTCCTGCTTCCAGGTGCCTCTGGGATTTGTAATCCAGTCACAGCGAGCACTAAGCAAGCAGGGCAGGGCAGCTCCGTACTTGGTAGAAGGGAAGTATAACCCCCCCTCCCTAGGGCTGGCTCACTGGCCCCAGATAGGGAGCCAGTCCTCACTGTTCCATGTAGAGAGTAGAGGGGCAGGGCCAGCCCTCCTCTCTGGAGCAGACAGCACAGACCAGGGCTGCAAAATGCTAGGGGGACTCTGATTTAACTTGAACCAGGAAGGGAGGCTGGGACAGAAATTTCATAAACTGATTTGACCTAAGCCAGTTAAGTCTGATACTACATTCAACCAGGTTTATCTTAAACCAGTTTCAGCCATTTTGAAACTGGGTTATATGCTTCTATGAACTTCTATTCTGTCACAGGTTTAAACCAGTTTCTGATCACTTAAGCCGGTTTGTGTGTAACGTCTGTCCCTAGCCGGAGAGAGAAGTACCCTTTCTGGTGTTTCTGAAAATTACTATAGAGATTCCCAACCACATCTATTCTTTAATCTGATAACTATTATAGACATTCTTAACCACATCTCTTATTCTCAGCCACATCTCTTCCTTCCCCAAGCACCTATACTTCTAGATCAAGCAGGGGTAACACATAAGGCATTCAGTTTGTTGCCAGAACATTTTATTTCTATTTCTGATATTCCACTGACCTGCCCAGTGACTCCTCTGTGCTTCAGTTTCCCTTGCTTTGTCCACCTTTATTTAGATTTTAAGGAGAGCTAAGCAGGACCCAAGCTATGTTTCATGGGAAACTCCATGAATGTGGGTTTTTTGTTCGTTCCAGAACAGGACAGCAACAAAACTATGTTTAAAAACCACTGTTTCACGCTGATCAAAACGTTTCAATACAGTTAAAACCCTCTGTTCCAATTTTGACATTAACCTTTTCTAAGATGGGGTATTTAATACTGTCCAAATGCTGCATCTGTACAAGGGTGACTTGTATTTGGTCAAAATGGATGCATTTAATAGACATTTTGATCTTGTTGTAAATGGAATTTTTATCCAAAACTTGTTCCAATCAGTTTCATAGATTTCATAGACATTAGGGCTGGAAGGGACCTTGGGAGATGATCGAGTCCAGCCCCCTGCCCAAAGGGCAGGAAGTCAGCAGGGGTCATAGGATCCCAGCAAGATAGACATCCAAATGTCTCTTGAAGGTGTGCAAAGAAGGTACTTAAACCACCTCCGGTGGCAGTCTATTCCAAACCTTGGGGGCTCAGACAGTAAAGAAGTTCTTCATTATGTCCAGCCCGAAATGGTCATGGAGGAGTTTGTTCCCATTTGATCTTGTCATCCCTTGGGGCGCTCTGGTGAACAGACATTCCCTCAGATCCTGATGAGCACTCCTGATAAACTTGTAGGTGGCCATCAGATCACCCCTGAGCCTGCGCTTCTCCAGGCTGAAGAGTCCCATGGCTCTCAGCCTCTCATCGTAAGGTCTGTTTTCCTGACCTCTGATCATGTGCGTGGCTCTCCTCTGGACTCTCTCAAGCTTCTTCACGTCCTTTTTGAATTGTGGAGCCCGAAACTGGATGTAGTACTCCAGCTGTGGCCTCACCAAAGCCAAGTACAACAGGAGAATTACATCCTGGGATTTGCTCAAGAAGCATCTATGAATGCAAGCCAGCGTTTTGGTTGCTTTACTAGCTGCAGCATCACATTGAAGGCTCATGTTCATCTTGTGGTCAATCACGACCCCCAAGTCTCTTTCGTCCAAAGTGCTAGCCAGTGCAGCACTGCCGAGCCTATAAGGATGCTGTGGGTTTTTCCTCCCAAGGTGGAGAACCTTGCATTTTTCAGCATTAAATGAAATCAGGTTCTCATCTGCCCATTTCTTGAGCCTCTTGAGGTCAACCTGGATCACCCTCCTGTCTCAGGTGTGGACGCTTTACCCCAAAGTTTGGTATCATCCGCAAACTTGGCCAGTCTGCTTCTGATGCCAGTGTCCACATCATTAATGAAGATGTTGAACAATATAGGCCCAAGGACAGAGGCCCAATGATTTCCAAGCAGAGTGAAGTGTATTTCTTACTGTGCATTTGCATAGTACATGGCACTCTTCTCTTACTGTAAGCTGCCCTGAGTCTTTATTGGAAAAAGCAGCATTTACAAGAATCAAATAAATAAATAGAGGCCCTTGATCTTAGTAACCTAGGACTGGAAAGGTAAGGAACCTCCTCCAAGGAAGAGCTATTCAGTAACACTAGAGCTGAACTTTGTTATTGGATTGGTGATTTTTTTTAAAATAAAAATATCAAACTGAAGGACAGGGGAGTAATTAACTCTATAGAGAGCATATAAGCATTTTTAGACTGGGTTACAGAAGGCACTGAGATCATCACAGAGGGGTACCTGAAGGATGACAAGGATTAACAGAAGAAGAAAAAAACAAAGAGTGAGAGAGAAATGGTGGGGGCAGAGAGGAAGAAAACTACAAATACAGAGAAAAAGTAGGGAAAAAAGAAAATGAATGCTATTAGTTTTCAGTAGTATTTCTAGGCACAAGCCAACATCAGGAAGATTGGTGATAGCAACAGAAATAGAAATATCTGGCTTCTAGTATCAGGGCTAACTGGTTGTGTAAAAGGTACATGCACTGCTTTCTGCCCCCACCTCCCATCCATGTACCAGACCTCACCTGCACCTGTTTAGGACTAGAGCTCAGGAGCAGCTTTCACTCAGCCTTGCAATCTGCCCTCTTCTCATGAGGTCAGGCAAAAACCACTCAGATACTGACAGTGCTGCAGTGCACTCCCACCGCTCCTTCTTCACACCCAGATTAACCACTTCTTCCACAGTTCACTGGGAATTCATCTTCCTTTCTAGCCAGGAAACCTAGCCATACTGCCAGGTGAGGGCAGCACCAGGAAGCTTTGCAGTGTGGCTTAAACTAATTACTGATCACCCTGCAGTGTACATATCTCCTCAGTACCCTGTCTACCAGATCAGACTGCCTCTAAAGGCTATGCCTTTCTTTCCAGAAGGTGCAGCTCATGATTCTCACTGCTTGAAATCCTGAAACACTGATACAGATCTAATAAATAAAGAAATACCTACACAAGCTATGATAACAACAATAGGGAACAATCAACTCTCATACTCCAAGACTTCTGCAGATCTCCTGAAGGGGTCAAGGATATCACTCAAAAAAAGCCCAAAAGAGGGGCAAATTTAGGAAATGTTTCTCCCCCAGAATGTACGTGCATGCATACATACTTACACAAAACCTTAAGGGAAGGTCATAACATATTCTATATTCTATATTATATTATATATTATATACATACACACACAACTTGCAGGGAAGGTAATAACATGTTATATATCATACATTACACACACACACAAAAGTAACCTAAAAAGCTTTGAGAAGGCTTCTTGTCAGGTAACTCATTCAGCCATTTTATCATTTTGATTTTTTTGATTCCAGATGTCAAAAAAGTCAGCCATAGACCTCACAATGTCAGATTCCTAACAAGGCTCAGCCTGTTGCAGGCTGAGCAATTTAGAACATCTGGGCAGAAGCAACCCAAGGGGACCTGCTGGGTGCTAATCCTTTCTGCACATCTGGCCCTTAATTAGGCACTACATAGTAGCTGAGCAGTTTTGACAATCTGGCCCTAAATGTGAACAGAACTTGGAGGCGGCATTGAGGAAGGAGCAGTGGAAGGGCACTTGCATCCTTAGATTAATTCAGAGACTTAAGACTGGGGTGTGACTTAACAGGTGAAAAAATCACCTGTGTGAAGGGCCAGCACAAGGCCTATTGCATCACTTCAGTGATTTCCTTTCCTCTCCCCAAGCTTCAGCCCAGAAGTGCACAGCAAAGAAGCCGAGACACACCACTAAATCTGGAAAGGAAAGCAACCAACTCTTGGAGTAATTTATGAGACACATTTATAGCTGTGTTATTTATAGGGATCTGTGGGGGATTCATATTGTTCTCTAGCACCTGACATTATTTGGCACTTTACTGGGGCATGAAAGAAAACACACACGCACATTTTTGATTAATGCTCTTGAAAGTTAAGGGTGTCAGTAAGCCCTCCAAAAGACTGTCCCTACTGTCTAACAATCAATTTTGTCTTAAAGGAACCTGGTGCTGATTAAAGACTCTCATCCTGGTAAAATAATGATGCCTCTAGGTAGAGGGGGGTAACTATTTTCCCCCCTTTCAAAACAGAAGCATAACCATGTTGTGTTTTCCTGGCATTCAGATTTGCGTAGAGAGAGAGAGAGACAAGAAATCCAGGATGATCATTAGGCGGCCTGGAGAGGAGGCTTGCTTTGTCCTTGCAAAATGGAAAATTTACTTGTGTGTGTATGCCTTTCACTTATTTTTAGAGACTAATGAATTCAGGTGCAGTAAAACAGTCTTCTGCCAGCAGCTGAATTCCCTCATCACATACTGGAAGGATAAAGAATACCAAGCAGAAGTACAAGTGAGATTATATTAACTAAACAAATAAAATGACCACGTGCTCATCTGCATTTATAGTAGCTATTTTGGGGAGTGTTTATCTCCAACATCCCAACCTGTCAGCAGATGTTAATCCTGCTGGAGAAGTTTGCGCAGGTTCTGCTGATTCAGTGGGTCAGGTGACTCATCTAGAAACAAGGGAGATGAGTAGCAATCTCCATAATGAGAATTCAAGGCCTAGTTAGGACTTTGGATGGGCACAAAGGCTTGCCTGTGGGGTTGTCATTACTGACAGTTGAATGAAGTGATAGAGGGAGATTTAACACTTGTTCTTCTATGGATAGTGACATGTGTAACATATGAACCATTCCCAAATGTCACTGTTTGAGAAAAGGTTTGCAATTATGTGAAGTGTGGTAGCTCAGACACCAAGGGACAGGAGCGAACACCCAGTCCAGCCTATCTTCTGTGCAGGGGAATGCTTGCATCCATGCTTTGGAGGTGCCAGGGTGTGGGTGACCTGACTAGGGACATTTGTCACTTTTTTACCTAACCATGAGCTCAATAAACTTCAATAGCCTGCAAATGATAGAAGTTTGCCAAACACTTGCCCAAGTTGTAGAGGGAGGGGGAAGTTCTTGGATCCACGCTTCGGAGTTCCCTGGGGATAAGCAGGGCAGGATGGGGGGTAGACCATGGTCTAGCAGGAAGTGAAGACACAGGCAGCTGTTAGGAGGGTAGTCTTTATTGGACAAAGAGTGCAAAGAGAAAGATAGCTTTTACTGACTAGCAGAGCCAAGAAGGATCATTTTTATTGGACAACCAGAGCAAAGGAACTCATAGAGAAATCATGCCAGCAAAAGGGAAAAACAAAAAAGCAGGGGCAGTGAAATTCTGCTGTGTACCAGAGTGGCCAGTTGCAGTGGTTGTGACTGGAGGACTGACTAGACTGATGCCACAGAACACTTGGTGTCCACATACAACACTGAACCTGTTCATGGTGAACAGGTTCAAAATAGTACTTTATTTTCCACTACCACTTTTGAACCCTTGAACCAATTAACAGGATTGTACATCTGTCTGCTTCAGTTTTAAACTGCTTTTAAACCATTCAAAATGTTTCATAGATTTCATAGACATTAGGGCTGGAAGGGACCTCGGAAGATCATCGAGTCCAGCCCCCCGCCCAAAGGGCAGGACGTCAGCTGGGGTCATAGGATCCCAGCAAGATAAGCATCCAGTTTCATCTTGAAGGTGTTCAATGAAGGCGCTTGAACAACCTCCGGTGGCAGGCTGTTCCAGACCTTGGGGGCTCGGACAGTAAAGAAATTCTTCCTTATGTCCAGCCTGAAACGATCTTGTAGTAGTTTGTGACCATTCGACCTCGTCATCCCTTGGGGCACTCTGGTGAACAAACGTTCCCCCAGATACTGGTGGTCACCCCTGACAAACTTGTAGGTGGCCATCAGATCACCCCTGAGCCTGCGCTTTTCCAGGCTAAAGAGCCCCAGGGCTCTCAGCCTGTCATCGTAGGGTCTGCTTCCCTGACCTCTGATCATGCGCGTGGCTCTTCTCTGGACTCTCTCAAGCTTCGCCACATCCTTTTTGAATTGTGGAGCCCAAAACTGGACGCAGTACTCCAGCTACGGCCTCACTAAGCGCAAGTACAGGGGGAGAATGACGTCCCGGGATTTGCTTGAGAAGCATCTATGGATGCAAGCCAGCGTTTTGGTCGCTTTACTAGCCACAGCATCGCATTGTTATGTGCGCCTGCGCCCTAGATGTGTACAGATCAGATAAAAGAGTGAGGAATGGGTGTTTTCTCCATGTACAACATTGCCCTGGAGAGAAGGTGTGCTTTATGTAGCTTTTCCACCCTCCTTTCTAGAGCTGGCAATGCCTGCCATTGCAACCCACTTGTACCCATATCTTGCAATAATCTATGCTTACATGGCAGAAAAGTCCTATGAGAATTAATAGGCCTGAAATGGATAGCCCTCTCTAGAAATCACTCTGTGTAGATATAGGATCTAATTAAGGACTATAGCCAAGCTTCATAATGGTAGAGATCTGTTTAAGAGTTCCACAGAAGATAACTCATTCCCTTGTCAATTCTGCAGGAGTTTCCAACAGGGGACCCAGGCTGTTTCAGCTGCATTTGATCTAGAGCCCAAATAACAGGAGCCTGACGTACAACAAGAATAGAAGCACGGGGATCCTGTGTTGAAAAGTTCTCTTCAGACTTCTGCTACAGGAAGGGGTCAGAGCTACATCTCTGTTTGAGTATATAATTGCCAACTCCTGATTATTTTACTCTTGTAAGTAGTTCCACAGATGCCAGCAGGGCTGCTACTGTATGGTTAAAATATGCCTCCAGAAAAGTATGCCTGTGTGTCCAACTTAACCAATGTGGTAATGGTGCCATCTTGTGAGGAAACATCATACTTCAGCTTTGGAAAAAAACTATTCAAGAGGTTCCAGCGTGTAGTAAGGTCTTTGTGGCAGAGAACTTTTTGTTCTGCTTGTACAGCACCTCACACAAAGGAGCCCTGGGTCCTAAGTGGGGTCTTGGATCCCATCCTAGTATCAGTAATAATATTTGCAAACACCGGCATCTGGTCTTCTGTATCAATAGAGAACATATAGCAGGAAATAGAAGTTTGGCTTAAATACCCTTGTCTATCTGGTACTGAAGTTTGAACAAAAACAAAAAAGCAGTATATATAACAATTGTCATGCTATGGAGCTGTAATTTGGTTGGGGGTGGGGGTTCTGCAAGGAGATGAAAGCAATTTACACTGTCATTTGGTATCACATCAGAAAGTACTGCAGTTATGTCTAGAATAACAATACAAATTTGATTTAGCTACTCTGTCCTTACACTTTTCACTTTACACATTAACAGTGTCATGCAAACAAAAATATTATATACAAATGCCCATCTGCCTAAGTGAGATAGTTGTGAGCCCATCTGATTCTATGTTGTCATTTCAATCATCAAAATGCTTTTGTGCAAATTGTAACAAGCTTGCAATTTGCAAGAAGCAGGGGAAAACAAATAATTTAATACTTTGTTTTTCCTCATTTAATTTTTTTAAATTCATACTGAACTACTCCCCATTGGAATTAGAGTTTCCCTCTGCTAAAAATACAGTATAATCCACCCATATGCCAAACAAAGCATTTCATTTTCCCTGCACATTTCTACAGGTGTCAGCGGAGGCTGCCATACCCCCAATTAAAAATTAAAAGTGATTCAGGACAATCACACTCTGACGCTGCAGCACAAGAAGCTCCTGTCTTCAGCAATTCAGGAATTATTAATTGCATTTGTTTGCTGGAATTCAGACATGCTCAGCTGGGGGAACAGGGAATGGATCACCTGATACATCAGGGTATCAGTTTGAATGTTGGTGTTGACTTGAACCAGAATCTCAGAGGCACTAGTGCAAAGCCCTCTGGATCAAAGCCAGAGTCAATATTCCCATGACCCCCCTACAAATCAAAACCATTGAGACCCACAGACTTATCATAGGAGCTGGTGTTAAGGACTGAGATCTGGGAGCCCTGTAAAATTGATCTTTCTTCTTGGGGTAAGAAGAGGCTATTGATAGCAACCTAACCTTCCCTCTTTCATTGCACCCACCAACCTGCCATGTAGATGGAGCAAAAAACACATTTTTCTCACTTTTTCTGCTTTGATTTTTAATCCACTGCACCCAGTGATCCAAGATAAATCAAAGAGAGCTACCAAGGAGTTAGCAGCTCAAAAACCAATCCCCAGTGACACTGGCTGTATCTCTTCTGCCAATCTCCTCATCGCCCCAGGGCTGCCAAAGAGACCCTTGTATATTAAACCAGCCTCTCATCAATCCTGCCTAGCGTCACTGTAAAACTCAAAGAGATGAACAGCATGGGGTTAGCAAAAAGAGTTGCAGCCTTCATCAAAGCACACAGACAAAGCTTATAAATATTCAATGCAATTTTGGTTGCAGACCTACCTCTATCATCACACAGTGTGATGCACATCCTCTCTTTGCAGTAGGAGGTGGCAGAGGATGGAGTAGAATAAACCCAGACCCTTTCCTTTTGTTCTGGGGCAACCACTTTTCATTGGATGCAGATTGCTTCAGCTTCAGAACTAAAGCCAGCTGCTAAAAAAGGGCTTTAATTAAGCACAGAAAGGCACCACCAGAACGGATGCCTGGGAAGAAAAGCCAGCTGTGTAACTTTGGAACAGAACACAATTTTTTTTATCCACTGAGTGTGATAGAACTTGAATTCTCCATTTCTTTAATGTCTTCAAATCAAGATGTGCCATCTGTTGCAATGATACCAAGTCAGGAACATCCAGCATACCTGTGCCTCCTTAAATAGATACAGGGAAGGGAATGGCTGGAGCACTGGACTCATCTGTAATCAGTGGTTATACCACGGTGCAAGAAGCCTTGCCTAACCCAAGCATAAGTGACTCGGGCTCAGTGCAGACACACAGGATGACATTCTCTGGCCTATGTCATTTCAGAAAATTAATTCTCTGTGAAACTGCTGTCCATTCAAACCCAGGTTAGATTTGCTCCTAAAAAACAAACCCCTTTTAAAACAAAACTCTTTTCTATACCTAGACTGACTGCCTATCTGTATTTTTTGACAGGAGGACTTGTCTTCCTTTAATTATAGTGAAACACACAAGGATAATTCATGTCTCTTCACACTGTTAAATAATATAATAGGAGAGTAATACCAGAGATATGATGGATTATTTATGTATTCACATGTTCCCTGTATGTCAAGTAATGAGCTGTGTGCATGCTCCTGCATTTATTATGTCCTACTTCACAGAGAGTCTTAAAATGATACATATAGCCCAAGAGACTACAGATTTTCTATTTTGTGTCTTGCTGCCATCTAGCGGTACCAGATGGGCCTTCATTTGCATACAAAAAATCCTGAGCTACAGCTAGCATGACTATAAAACAGCTAAAAAGTATTCAGATATTAAGGTTATAATAAAAATAAATGGAAAGTCTGACAATTGAAAATAAAGGTAGTAAAAATAAATGTAAAATAAAAGAAGCCTTTGCTGCCCAAAGATGATACATTGTATAGCATACATGGTACAGAAAGCAGCACGTATGGAAGCGTATTGGTGATATATGGCACTTATCTATGAACACATTCAAGAAAACCCTTAAGCATGTGCTTATTTACTGCAAATCATCAGCAGATATTAGACTTGTGCTTAAGTGCTTTGCTGGATCATGCCTATAGTTCATTAAGAGCTGTCTTGTTTGACCAGATTGTAGGTTAGATAGGAAGATGGATACAATGAACATTGGTGTTAACGTCAACCAGAATCTCAGCCAAAGTCAGTATTCCCATGACCTAGTATAAGCCCTGGACATACACAGAGAAGGGTACAGCCAGATGTCTATTGCTGCCAGCAGGAAGCTGAATAGGAGGAGGGTGTGTGAGCTGTGGGACATGAAACCATGGTATTGAACTACTTGTGGAAAGCTGAAATCCTGCAATTCCAAAGCTGTAGTTATCCAGCAGCATCTTGCTTGGGATGGGTGCGGGGTGGGAAATTTTAGAGCCAAGGTCCAAATTTTTAATACTTGGGTACCAAGTAGAAGTTTTGAAAGCACCAGCATACATGGAAACTTACACTGAAATCAATGGGAATTAAGAACAGAAGTCAGCTAGGCCCAGATCCTCAGGGGTATTTGGGAATCAGAATTCCTTGGCAGTTTTGAAACGCTCACTTTATACCTTGATTTTACTGATGGTACCCAAGGATGTGTGAGAAATGTGGCTTGGGTGACAGAGATTAACTGTGGAGACTGCAGCTGGTGGTCCATCTGGGGAAAGTAGCCCGGGGCAGGGTTCCCTCATCGGTGGTAAAAGAGGATACTCAACAAGCAAGAATTTCTACCACCCCCCCCCCCGCCTCCTCTTTCTCTAGTAGGCAAGCAAAGAAGCCAAACAACAGACTCTCACCTTTGGCAGGCTGCAAACAGAATGTCATCTAAGCAAGGTACAAGCCAGACCATCCAGTTTTCCCAGTGGTTAAGATGAGCATGCCTCTTACCAACCATACTTCCTTTTTCCTTCTCTTTGTAGCTAGGAGACGTGGAGATTTTTAAGAGCTTTACCTACTTTTTATTGGGCCTTACATGGCTGACTGTAGGTCAGCCCATGGGAGGTCTCCATGAAACAGGACAGGCACATAAATACCAAACTATAACACAAATCAGCATAGCTCCACTGACTCCCATAAATCTGTTCTTGTAGCTCTGCCCACTGATTTCTTCTTAGGACTTGCAAAAACAATCAAAAACATTTTGGCACCTTAGAGCTGCCGGAAGAGTTGATTTTGTTATTAACCCACACAGCGATAGTTTAAAAGTATCACCATGTCACCTAACACTGTTTGAGCACTGCAGTCTCCCCATTTAACAACCTGAATTAATCAATTAGCATCCTATTATAACCAGCAACTGCATTGTTCAGCTCTAGTTGGGAAGTGTGGGAAGCATGGGATTTTCTCTACAAACAAGCTGGCCTCTGCCATAGCACAAGCCCAAATGGGTTTCAACTGGCTGGAAACAGGAAGGTTTCTAACCCCCCTATCAGTGAGGTTATGGAGTAGCCCTCTGCTAAGAGCAGTAGAGCCTAATTAGTTATAAAGTAGAGCTTGATAAATGGATGGATTTTAATGACCTGCTGGTCTGAACTAGTGAAGGAGAAGATTCAGCTTGAAGATCCAGGCTGCCCCTTCCAATCCTATGTTCATAAATTAACAGCTGCACCCTTGTTTCCTGGGATTTCCTTAAAACAGGGTACTGAGACACATGCACATTATTGATCAAACCAGCAGGCAGCAAACTCCCAGCTGCCTGTTGCAGCCTGCACTGAGCTCATTACACCAGCTCCCAGGGAGAGCCTTTTTAGTGTTTTAGAGACAAAGGAATGAGCAAACCACTAAAATAAGTAGCAGTTCCACAGCCCTGTTATAAATAAATGCTAATGTGTGGGGCTAACCTCCTATTTCATTCCAATATTATTCTATAAGCATGTCTGCACCTTAAACACTGAACTTGTCTAGAGTTAGCTTAATGTAAATCCATTTCCCCTAGAATTGTCTCCCACATACACTACTGTCCACTTTAAGGCTGTAGGACCAAATGATTGCATTTCAGTGGGAACTGATAGGAAAACGGCAGCTAATCAGCCAAGGGCATGCCCCAGGTAGGGGGTCTTTCCCTTCTTACTGTAGCTTTTGAAATAGCAATGCTTGGCATAACATTTTGATGGTTTAGTTGGCAGCAGTCCCCCCCCCCCCCCCCCCCAGATTTGAAAGCCAGTAAATCAAGGCTCTGACAAGACTTGGGGTGAAGTCCCAGCCCCACTGAGGTCAGCAGCACTCAATTGCCTACAGCTATTACCCAGCCTCTTACTACTGCTGCAGTAGAGGCTTGCTGCACTATTCAGGATGCTACTGCAGGGTCAACCCACTCCAGGGAAAGTTAAAATGGCCTTGGCATTTTCCAAGAAGAGTAGCAAAAAAGACAGAGAATCTGTACCAGCCTACAGCTGGACAGACGCATCACATTACTCAGAGCTTAATGGAGCCAGGTAGTTTTGCTGCACAGTCATCAAATATTTTGAAAGCTGTTTTCAATCAGACATGGAACAAAACCCTAAAATCGTTCAAAATTCTCCATAAAAGGAAAAAGCCCAGGGGCCTGGGCACCATAGTAAGGAACATGGCTGCCTGCCCTGGACACTTGGAAGCCCTGAGCTGCTACAACACCAGGTTTGCCAAGAGTCAGGAAGCCTGCCTGTTGGAAACTGGGCCAGAGGCAAAATCTGCCTGGAAGCAAGGAAGCCTTCCTGCATTCTACTGCAGCTCTGTGCAACTTGCGCTACCTCTGCAAAATGATTCCTTTAGACCATTTGGCCAATGCAATGGTGGGGGGAAGAACTGGCATTCCCTTCTCCCTTAGTTATTGCCATGTTCTACTGGAATCCACTCTCCCACCACTACAAAGGTCCAGGTGGGCAACACACGGGATGTTTGAAAGCTATGCCAACAGCTTTAGTTTCTCTGGCTTCCCTGCAATCAAAGTGCACTGCTTAAGCTGATGCTGGGCCACTGCTGTCTTCAGATAAACCCGTGCTTTGCCAGATGCCACCTCTTTCAGACAATTGCCTTGAAAAGAATCTCTTCCAAAACCCTGTGCAATGAACTGCCTATGAAAGAGAAAAATGGAAAGCTCCAGGGACAAACAGCCTCAAGTTACCCAGAGCTGCTCATCATCACAGAACAGCCCAGGAGGTAGCAGTACAAACTGTCCCATGGCAACGTGCCTCTTAAGAGTACATCTAGAAGGCAATCAAAGGCGATTGCAGGTATCGGGTACCAACAGCACTGCAGCCACATTAGCAGGGTGCTCAGGCCCAAGCTGTCCAGGGTTATGGGCCAGTCTGTGCAGTTGCAATTAGGCTGCTACTGGTACCTAAAGTAGCTCAGGTACGCCTGCTGCAAAAACACCTCAATCTGCAGTTCAGCTCTACAACCAGGTCTGTCTCCACCATCCATTCGATCATGGCTTTTTTACCTGTGTTTAGAAAAATGAATGGTAGCATGATGGGTTTGTCCGGTGATTCATGTCAGCTAAGAATCCAGCTCATCAGCTCCTGTCAGTGTGACAAATATCTTCCAAGACAAATCAACTCCAGGGCAGATCCAGCACTGTAAATCAACACAGATTTCAGAGCTATACCCATTTACAACAGCTGAGCATCTGGCCACAGGCAAATGGTCATAAAAAGCACCCATCACTTCAAGACACAGATACGCCTAGTGAAACAACAACATTTTGTCTTTATTAGGAGTTCCCATGGTAATATAACACAGAGTTCTTAAGGAATAAAACACAAGACTTGGGAAGAGGTGGGGAGGGGATCGTTGCCATTGAGACAATGGTCAAATATCAGTACTTCTTCTTGTCTAACACACATGATCAGCTTTAGCACTTACAGCTCCTTCACTCATGAGTCACAACCACAAATCCAAGGGTTAAATCCAGCTAGTATTAAATCCTACTTTTTTTTTCTTTTTTTTTTTTTAGAGCTTCAAGTCACTGCGGTTAATTAAGTCGTCATTTTTTTTTCTTTAAGCATTTACATATGACATTCATTAAACAGACACAAAGCGAACGAGCTCCCACAGGAAAAGAACATGCTTACAAGCCTGCAAAAATCTTTTTTTTTGTGATTTTTTTTGTTTTTTTTTTCCTTTTAAAGAACAAATGGAAAAAAAAAAAGTCATCATGGATCAGTGAAGGGAACAAGGAAGACTTAAGTGAATACTGAAGAGCTGCAAACTTTTCACAGAATTGAAATGAATTTGTGGTTTTCTTTCTCCCCAACTTGTTCAAATGCATTTCAAAGCACAGGTGGGATAAAATGAAATACAGCTGCAAAACGTGTGTGCGCGCGCGAGCGCATACACGTGTTTATGGATCAGTTCCACACAACACTGAACGTCCTTACCCAAAAGACCCCAGAGTTAAACCAAAATGGAAAATGCTTGGATGGATGAATAGTCTGATTTTGTTTTTCAGGCTGCTTTTTCAAAGGAACCTAAAGGAGTTAAGTGCTGCAATCCAGTGGGATTTAGATGCCCAAACGGTTTCAAGATCCTTTGAAAATCCCAGCACTGAGTTTGCTGTAACAGCAGAGTTGGGATTTATTCTGAAAAGCCTGCATATATCTATTTTCCTTACAAGAACCTGTAAACAACATATTAAAAATGCATGCAAACACAAAGTTAATGCATGTGCTAAAACACAGAGACAAGGAAGCAGATGGTGCAGACAAGGGCCAGGGGACAAAGGCAGTGGAAATAATGCTGTTAGCTGTGGGTAGCAATAACCTCTATGTAAACAACCAGCCCAAGGCTTCTGCACCACTACAGCCTTCAAGACAGGCTTTATGTAGGACATAAATAGAGCCCATGTAACAGTCTCCATCTGTAGGGATTGAGCCCTCTGGCTCTTACAAAATTGATTTCTTGAGGTTAATAAGTAGAGCCCACCTCCTGGAATGGGTTTCAATGCCTACCACCTATCAGATCCAAACGGTCCTTTTTCCTTAGTTCACAGGCAGCAAGCAGATACGGCCCCAGTAAGGACAAAGAACTCCAGTGAGCTATGATGGGTAATACGCAGGCCTCTGCCAGTACCTGCATGAGAGTAAATTCCTGAAGGAATGTTACATGTATAACCAATTTGTAAACGATTGGCAACAGAGCTACACTGAACTCACAAGTGATGCCCAGTACCGCTGACTCTATGATTGCAGCTGCCATTGATAAAGAATTTCTTATGTGTTTTAATGATGGGCTTTCAGATGACAGCAAAAGACAAGACTCTTCAAAATGACTGCTCTTCCGCATCCTGTTTTCCTGATTATCAGGGTGATGGGTAGCTACTCAATTAAATTGGGTTCGTTTGGCAGCATGGCAGTAACTGACTAAAGCCCCAAGTTACCGACTTTCTCCTCCAGGAGTGACAAGTTAATTGTGTAGAGGTTTTCTAGAGACTCCTTTACAGATCCTCTGAGGGTGTCCATCAGCTGACTTAGCCCAAATGAAGATCTGGTACATCTTGATGGAGATCATAGCTCATGAGCATCTTGTCAGGGATTCATAAACAAGTAAAACTAACCTAAGCACCAAGTGCTGGCTGAAATGGTGAAGTGCTCTGAACTCCTACAGCAAACTATCACAATGGCAGTGGTGCTGTTGAGAACCTGCAGCTGAAAGGAGGGGACAAGGAGGACAGGACAGGAATTCTCAACGCTGAGATAAGGCTTTGTAAACACAATGGTACAAAAACATTAAAAAAAATAAAAACACGAACAGAGTTTTTTAAAAAAATAAAAGGAAGGATCCTCAAGGACCTGATTTGCAGCAAAATCTGGAAGGAAAAGAAACAATAAAAGTAGCTCAACCCACCAACATGGTAATGATGCCTGTTGTCAATCTCTAGGGACCAATTCAAGTGGCAGAGACACAGCTGTTCTGTGAGCTCACAAGGGTAGTGGTGAGAGAAGGCAGACCTATGGTTTAGACCTGTGTCCCCCTCTGCTGCTGTGCTGCAGGTCAGGACCACAAGAGTTATCCAGTTTCACCCCATGAATTTTCTAGCCTGCTCAACATTCAATAAAAGCTTTTTTTTTTTTCTTTTTTTTTTTCTTTTTTTAATAAAGGCAGCTCCTGGGAAATTCACTTTCTCCTTCCTTTGCCAAAAGAAAGATGTTGAATGGGAACAGAGGCCACATGTGGCAAACATCCTCTTTCCATTTATTTTTGCATGTCAGAGGTGTCAAAAAACAGGGCTGGGGTTGTCTCTTTAGATGTTCAGGGACAGGAGGGGAAGTAAGTGGGTGCAGTGAGGATGAGGAGGGCAGGGGGTTGAGAGGGAACAGAAAGTGGCGCCTTACTTGACCCCACCCATTGGTTGCCCGCAGTAACTGTCACAGGCTCTAAAAGAATCACAAGGGTCTCCAGGTGCCCCGCGCCCCCTTCCCTGGGTCCGCTAGGCGGCCACAGAAGGGTTTGTTTCTTAGCCCAAGCTGGTGATGTTGGCACGTCCGCCGGGTGGGGCCACGATGCGCTGCGTAGTGCGGCGGGGGATGTTATCGTCGATCTGTGCGCCTGGAGGGAGACAAGAGACATACCCCATGAGTGCTGGAGTCGCAAACACTGCAGCCAGTACCCAGGGCAGAGGTGCCATCTGTGGACCAAAAGAACATGACTTTGCTGAAACTGCCTGCATCCTGTTTGGCCAGGGCTGAATTAAGCCCTCAACTTTTGACTTCTGAGGGAGGCAACCTCTGCAGGAAAGGTTATTTCCCATTTATCCACCCAGCAAGCTGCTTCTCTGCAAGGGGAGGAACCCAGACTGAGGGGAATAACCTCAGCACATCTTGCCTTTTCCACTAGGTCAGAGAGGAGCACTGCATTGATCGCTACTGTTCAGCTGATAAAGGTTCTTTATCTTCATAAAGGCTAGAAGAGACTACGAAGGAACTGGGGCCATGGAAGAAGTCAACTGGCGAAGAGAGATGAGTGGAGAAGTTTCTGTTGGTCTTTTCTTGCCTTGGGACTAACTCAGCCCAACTCAGTGAGAAAATTTTTCAGGCTTAGCTTCTGTTGAGGTGTGCCACCCTGTCTACTCCCCTTTTATCAGACCCTTGAGCCACCCAGTGCACCCATTTGCATCACGATCTCAGTTAAAGACCTTACTATAAAACAAGGAAGAATAACTATGACCATGGTGAACCTTGCCACTGAAGAAGGGTGTGTGACCCTTCCATGTGCTATCAGGTATCCAGGTTGTAGCTGTATTGGTCTATGGGGACAACCAATCTGGGCTCATGGTGGAGGTGATATATTTTATTAGATCAACATGATTTTTTTTTTAAATGTTTTTAATTACAAGCTTTCGGGCCCAAAAGCTTGTAATTAAAGACTTTTTTTTTTTTTTTACAAAAGTCTTGTTGGTTTAATAAAAGCTATCCCCTCCACCATGAGCCCAGACTACTTTTTCCCATATGCTGAGAACCCCACGCTCAGGGTGCTAGGTTGTTCCTCTGGGTCTACAGGTAAGTGCTGGAATGAGAGTTTCTAATACCCGTTTTCTTCTATTGGGGGATATGCTCGTGGCTGTATACCCCCATCCATTCCTGCTCTTTCCTCCTGCCTCCACAGAACATGCAGCATAAGAAAAAAAATAGCCAAGATAATCAGTGTAATTATGTAGCCCATGTAAATGAGTACATACCAGACAAGCTAAATCCAGACTGGTGCAGGTTTCTGACAGGTGGGGCCTGCTGTTTGGCTGGAGATGTCTTAGCAGAGGATGCTGGTGTGACAGTCTTTGGTGTCACTGATACTTCACAGACAGGACCATCATACAGTCCACGTGGGACACCTCTCAGCTCAGCCAGCTGGAAAAAACATAAGCAACAAGGCTTTAAGGAGAGCCAAAGATATCTTTGTAGAAGATCTGAAGAGGGATTGGATGTTATTAAGCTGAAGAGGATCATTTGAAGAGTTATCGTTACCACCACAGTGCTAAACCAGTTATTTATTTACTGTTGAGCTCAGTCCTGATCATTGGCGATGCATAGGGGGTGCACAAGCACCCCCCCGAGCATGGCAGTGCACCCCTGAAAAAAGGTGCTGCCGACACTCGCTCACCACCGCCAAGCTCCTGCAGCCAACAGCGCCGCTGCCACCTGCTGGATCTTGCCGTGCCCCCCCCCCCAGCCTCCGAGGGGACCCGGTGTTCATGGCCCTGATGTTGACAGAACCAGAGCTACACAAATGGAAGTGAAATTAGTTTTTCTTCATCAGATGCAACACCTTATTTTATGCCAAATGTAACTGAAATCTAGTTAAGAGAAGGTTGACCAGAGCAGTTATTCAGTGGGAGATATGAAACCCACTATTTCTGCTGCATTTTTTGTTCTACATTAATCCCCACAGATTGAGTTCTCTGTTAGCATGAATATAATGGCTCCAAAATTTGCAAGTTGGCCACGTTTCATCAACATTTAAAAATATGCTTAAGCTGTTAATAAGGAAAATCATTTGAAACAAATACTAATGACCAGACAGAACTATCACAAGAACTAAAAACAGCTCTGTGGTTTTATCCAGCAGAGGGCAAAGTTTCAGGTGTTTCTGAAATAGTCATTTCCTTCTCTTTAGAGGTCTTTGACAAGTTAGCCAATCTCTGCATTATAGTATCATTGTACAGGAAGCCTCCGCTTAATGTGGTTTCACTTAGCGCTATTTCGCTATAGCGCTCATTTAAAATTCATACCTGATTTCACTTAGTGCTGAGCTAGTTTCATTATAGCGCTCAGCAAAGCAGCAGCGGCACAGTGAGAAATGGTGAGTGGCAGCGAGTGGGCAGGCGGGAAAGAGAGCGGGGCCCGCACTGGTGCCAGAGGGCCAGGGCCAGCAGAAGTGGGGGCCCAGGCTGGCACAGTGGTGGGGTGAAGCAGCAGCGGCAAGAAGCAGCAAGTGAGGGGGCAGCTTCTCACCACTGCCACCTCTACCCACCCCTCTGCCTGCCTGCCGGCTGCTCTGGCCCTACGTGCTAACATATACCCCGCACTCCTGCCACGTCGCCCTGGTCCCCCACTGGCCCTGGTCCCAGGCACTGGCAGACTCCCTGCAAAGGAAGAAGTGGCAATAACCAATTATCTCTATTTATATTCATTCCTATGGAGAAATGGGTTTCACTTAGCGCACCTCCACTTAATGCTCATTTTTTCCGGAACCACTTAAGAGCGTTAAGCGGGGGTTGCCTGTATTTGGAAACAAAATCTCTAAAGGTCAAATGCTCAACTTTACTGAAATCAGCACAGCTATGGAGATTTCAACACAGTTTAGGCTATTATCCACCAGCTGAGGATTTCACCATAGGAAATCCTCTGTTTGTGGTTTGGATTCACCTCTTTATAGGAGACCTTTTCCCAATCGTTTTCTACTTACAAACAGAAATGTTCCCATTATTTGAGTGACTGGATTTAAACCTTTCCCTATGATAAATGCAAACTAACCACACCTGTGAAAGAATCAAGTACTACTTTCTTGAAAAAAAGTGAATGGGACCAGGTTAGTTTCACTGTTGGAAGACAAAAGAAATGCAAAAGAAAAGGTCACCAACATGGTGTAAATTTAGATTAAGAGATAAAGGTAAAGGTCTAAATTTTTGCTGAAAGACCCGGGTATAAAAATAGTATTATATTCACGGTAGTGTAAGAGTAACGTTGCAGCTATGCTGGTCCAGAAATTATGCAAGAGGCAAGGATTTCTTACGGCGATATATTTATTTGGACCAACAAGTGCAGTTAGGATAAAGCTAGACCAGCTTTTGCATGCAAGACATTCTTTGTCTCTGATCACAAAAGTAGTATTACATGGTCTCTGATCACATGGACCTGAATGTCTTGCATCAAAATCTTGTCTAACTTTACCCCAAGTACACTGTTGGTCCAATACAAGATATCACCCTAAGAAATCCTTGCTTCTCATTGTGGCAGGTGCCTTGGTGCTCCTACCTCTTTAAGAGCAGGCAGGATCTGGTGAAAATAGCCTTCAGGTGGGGCCAGGGCTGATTGGGGAATCATATGACCCTGGAGGAGAGCTCAGCTGGGAAAGGATATAAGCTGGTAGTAAGGCCTGGAGGCTGGTAAGGGAATATTGCCCAGCAGGAGGGCTGCAGCTGTGGAATACCAACTTGGAGAATAAAGCCAGAAAAAAAAAACTGGAGGCTTGGGGAGGAGCGAAGGGGAGGAGAAAATTTCTAGGGACCCAGGGAGGGGTCCGGAGCCCAGATTGAGGGTGTGGGATCAGAGTGGGTCCAGGAGCCTATTGAGGGGTTGAGATGGTAGGACCAGAGAGGGTCCAGCAGCCCAGAGGAGGGACTAAGTGGAAGGTAACATTAGTGAGTGATGACACCTGTGGGGCATGGGGCATGCTGTAGGGATGGATTGGAGCCATGCAATTATCCCATTAGGTAGTGACTGCAGACACCTGGCAGTCATTAGAGAGAGCAATTTGGGAAGCCCTGGAGCAGACTCCTTCATTACAAAGGTAAAATGCATCAAGGCGTGCTGGGTGAAAGGAGAAGTGATTGCCCACAGAGAGAGAGAGCTAACGGGACTCGAGGGGCTTTGTGGCCACCCCTGGAGAGGCACCCTGCTACACTTAGATTATGTTCATGTGACATTACTATGACAGGATGCTAGAACCCTGTGCAGATCTGCAGAGCTAGTTTGCTGACTCACCCCAACTTCCAGAGCAGGTGATTATTAGTTCTTCAGTCTTATCCGTTTCTTTTTGAAAGAGAACTTAAAGCAGCAACAGCCAAGTTTAGGCCAAGGGCTATGCTCATAATGAAACAAACCCAAGAAAAGAGGTAAATTTGGACAATAACCAAGATGCATTCATTAAAAAAAAAAGATGTGTAAATGTCCCTTATTTACAAGTCTCTTGAACAAAAGAGTTCCAACAGCAGAACAAGTTTGCATTGCTGTACATACTCACCCTGCTCCTGGCCTTGATGCGCTTGTAAACAAAGTCAGGGAACGGTTTCCTAGGGATATATCTTCCAGAACCCTCAGTTACATGGAGGTTCCCATCCTCCAGCACAATCTTTCCCTGGCTGATAACCACCAGCGGAGACCCACGACACTCCATGCCTTCAAAGATGTTGTACTCCAGAGCCTAGAGCAACAAGAAACAAAAGATATCAGGCCAATCCGTTAGTCCCACCACAAGCTGTTACTTTGGAGGCCATGGCCAAGCAAAATCCCATAAGGTATATGCTGAATTTTTTCAGTCAACTGTCCATGACGACTCCTGAATGTAGACATTTAGGCAAGCCTCAGTGTTTTCTTCTAATACACATACAGTGTTGTATAACATCAATCCCTGCTTTTACAATTAAGCTATACTCTTAATTCCTTAAGCCGTTTTCATTCGTGCCTCCTATTGAGGTTAAGTGTCACTGTACGTATTTATTATAAATCTTCATTCACCCTTATTTGTCACCCCATCCTTTCCGAATTCGCCCAAGATAAAAGTTTTATCCAGTCTACCAGACTTCTTGATATCCCCCAGATTTCTACATGCTTAACTGGATATTGTTAACTAGGGTACCAGTGTCGGAGGAGCTTTAGGGCTCAAGCAAATAATAAACACTTGGTAAATCATTCCCATTAAACTGCTCCCAAACAAATTCTTTTATCTCCAAATTCTGACAGATATCATGTAACTGAGAATCATGTTTAGAGAAACCAAGTGGTACAGCCTGCTGTGCTTTATCATCTCTGAATACTGCAGGCACAATTACTATCTTAATTCCAACAATCCCCAGCTGAGATCAGGGCCTCACTGAGCCAGTCACAGCATGTACACCTAGTGAGAGAGAGTCCCTGACCAGGAAGAGTTCTGGGAACCCACTGCTAATTGCAGTGAATCAGAGTTTGGAGTTAAAAGAACAAAAAAATGTCTGTTTTGCATCAAGGTTTGGGTTGATAGGTCAGGACCAAGGACAATCCTGCTTTACCTTACAGAATTGCACATCCTCAATAAACAGGTTTGGACATATTGGTCTATGAAACAAGAGTTCTAAAAGCAATGCTGCCATGAAGCGGTTACAGTGGTTAAGAACAGTCCCTCTTCTGGCCACCTCTGGGAGAAATACCAACTTGAACCAGGTCTTTTGTGCAGAACTCGTGTTACAATCTGTTCTTTCGGCAAGCTCCATCCGAGAGGCTTTCACTGCAGCTTTACAATTAGTTAGAATGGTGGTTTAACTGAAAGTATTTGGGGTCCGAAATGAAAAGGGTTGTGGTGGCAGAGAAGGCGGCTTGGCTAGATGCACAGGAATCAGGCAAGTTCCAAGAACAGCAGAGTTTGCTTCTCTAGCATCTGACGTTTCCTTGCCACAGTGGCACTGTGATGGGAATTCCTGGGAAATGTGCGTGCACCGCTCTAGCATTTAAAAATGCAGCAGAAGAATTTGGTGCCTCTGGTTCAGCAACTACAACGTCTCCTCCAGAGTTTCAAAAGGGCTTTGGTTTTATCTGTAATTGAATGTGAATGCCTTGATTTTAAGGCAGCTGCTAGTTCTCTGCTGGCACCATTTTGCTGGGAAGGCACAATAACTAACGGACGCTATGCAAAACAGGTCCTCGCCCCAGAACACTTGCAGGCTCACATGAAGGCACAAGAAGTGGGTGAGATAAACAGAGGGAAGAGGAAGATAAAGTCAATGTTCTGTGCACAGAAGTCAGAGTTCACCCTTGCATTTTGCTTAATTTATCTAGCACCTAGTGCAATGGGGCCCCACTCCATGACTGGGAACCTTCTATGTCTTATTTCTTCCCCTCTACTCTGAAAACTCTTCTCTGGATGCTTGCTTGCCTGAAAAGGAAAAACTGACTGTATAGGAATTATTAGCCTTTGCTGCTTCAACTGAAAGTACCCCTTTCCTTTCTGTATGGGTTTAAACATAGTAATTGAGCTGGGCTATATTACCAATCCCATTCAGCTCCTACACGCTCTCTGTTATGAAGGGTCTCCTCCACATCATAGCACAATGAAGGGCACAGTTACCAGATCAAGCACAAAGCTAGGACACAGGGAAAATGAAGCAAATATCTAAAAAAAAAAAAAAAAATTCCTTTGTTCCTGTGCCCAAGGATCCATGTGTGCAGGGATATTTTGCTTTTTCAGCACTGGAGTGAATGAAAGCATTCATGGAAAAAACCAAAACAAAACAAGGAGCTTTTTCCAAGGAAATATGCCCTAGGGTTTTAGCCAGCAGCTAAACAAGTTGTAAACAGACCCACACAGTGGCTGTTTTCTCTCCTTAGTGCTGTGAGGTCATGGGGAACTTGAACCAGTCTCTCCCAGTGACAGTTCTGTATTCCCAGTGACAGCTTTGTATATAAGGGAGTTCTTTATTCTCCATTAGAACAGGAGGTATCCACTTACACAACTGCTGGAGCATGTGATACAGGGGCTGGACTCTATTGGTTGCAAGAGAGCTAGATTCTCAGTTGGTATACATCGGTGTAGCCACATCAACTATCAGAAAGCTACAGTGGTGAAGATCCAAATCAACAGACTGTAAGGCCAGGGGGATTGCTCCCTATCATCTACTCTACTCACCCTGACCTCACAATACTAGCAACTGACCCTGCAAACAATCCTGATCCATAGTAGCACACAACTCCCAGGCAGGCTCTCGCTAACACTGTGTATGGTAGTACTTATACCTGTGCGCAGAACAGCCTGCCAGAGCACAGATCTGGATCAGAGTCCTGTGCATGCACTGAAAGAGGATCAATTTTGTAGAGAGAGAGTGCCCAAGAGACTAGGGAGGAAACGAGGCCAGGATGCTCACCATGCCTAGTTCTCGGACACAGAACTTAGTGCTAAGAGCCCCTGGCAGACAAGCCAGCAGGACTTAGCTGCAGAAGGTACTTACTATGTTATGAGTCTTGGCAGAGATCGTCTTGACGCTGTCAGGGTCCCAGATAACCAAGTCAGCATCAGAACCCACTGCAATGCGTCCCTTCCGAGGATACAGATTGAAAATCTTAGCTGCATTTGTGCTAGTCACCGCCACAAACTGGTTCTCATCCATCTTACCAGTCACCTGGTGAAGGAGCAAAGGAGCCAGCAGGTTAGCAGAATGCAAGCAACCACAAAAAAGCAAATGGCTAGTGACAACCCACCGACAGCAGATACTGAATGCTCCTTTTGGAGGAGAGAGGCCCATATATGAAAAAGGGGTTCAGGACTGAACAAGAAAGTGGTGCCAAGAAGTCAGACATGGCAACTCCAGGACTGCTCTATCTGACACCACTCCTGGTTCAGCCCACCCTTTGGGAACTGTCGAGGTGGGCAGTTCACTCCGAGACAGAAGTAAAACAACATACATGAGCCCTTCTTTTTAGCGAAAAGAAAAAGATGTAAACCACATGGATGGCCAGCTTCCTCAGTGCACATGTAAGCACAAATCTGAGTCCTCCCTGTGACGTACCACAGCCTTATCCCAGATGATGGACATTCTTTCTTCGGTCCCATTGGTCCCTTCAGGGATCAGGGTAAAGTTATCCTTTCCAACAGCTTTCTGGGCAGTGTTGAAGGTGCAGTGGGCACTGCCAGTTACTTGAAGGTCTCCACTGAAATCCAGAGATGGGTGACAATTACTTCAGATATTTTGTTTTCATTGCAAATTTATAATTCAAATCAATACTGGACACCAAGAACTCAAGATCTTGAGTGTAACAGAGCAGCTGAAGCACCTAACTTTGTAAAATGGTAGCAGTAGCAGGTTGTTATCCTCAGTGACCATGTGACATGCTTAAATAGGGTGTTATAGGAACATGCAGCCTCTTGTACTCACCAAGACAGCAGCGAGTTGAGAAAGTCAGGAGTGGTTGGGTCAGGACTCAGTGGGGGGGAAGTGACAAAGGCTGCTGCCTTGGCCCAGTTCTTACTCCAGTAATGAGATCCATCAGTCCCCAGGCTGGCTGTGATGGGTTCGCCATATACCACAGTGCCTACAGGAGAGGAAGACATCAGCAGGAAAACTGTAAGCACCACAATGACCTTATACCAACTTGAATTTCTGACTCTGTTTCAGGGCATACATCCTTCTACGCAGAAGATGACAAGAAGATAATTTTCCTGTGGGAAGGTTATCCCACCACTGCCTATGTGGATAAACTGAAAAAGTCCACAGGAGAGCAATAATATTGATAAGGGGTCATATATTCTAGATATGCGAGGGACTGTTGAAGAACAAGGATTATTTAGTCTGGCAAAGAAAGGACTGAGGGTGGAGTTCACAACAGGCTTCAAATAAAGATGGTGACTGATTGTTTACAATGGGTAAGACAAGCAGTAATGGGCTTACATTGCAACAAGGGAAATGTAGGTTGGGGGTTAGAAAGAACTTTCTAACTATAAGGGGGGTTCATTTCTGAAATAGGTTCCCTGGAGAAGGGGTAGCATTTCTATTGCTCAAAGTTTTTAAGTGTAGATCAGAAAACATCTGTCTGGATTGGTTTGGAGGATGATCCTGCCTTGAGCAGAGGACAAAACTAAGTGACCTCCTGGGTTCCCTTCCAGCCCTGCTTTTCTCTGATCCTATGATTCTGCTGCAGGGTTTCTTTGTCCTTTTCTCTGAAGCTTGCAGTAATGGCTACTGTTAGAGACAAAACACTACAGCAAATAAACTCCTGGCTTAAATCACTTTGACGATGGCTATATTCCTTCCTGTGGAAATCTGATGTCATAAAAAAAAGACATGCAACGGTAGCACTGAGGCCCCGAATGATACTGGCACTAGGCTCTGTACATACAGAGAACTCTTAACCCAGGAAAGGCTGCAGTCTGATAGAAAGTCGAACCAAGAGAGGGAGAAATGATGAACCCTCTGCCCCATTTCATGGATTGTGATTTTGTCAAAGTCATACAATAAGTCTGGGGGAAAACCAGGAAATGAAATCAGATCTCCTGACTCAGTCCAATGCTCAACCACAAGACTATCCTTCTTCCTCCTTCTATTAGTTCTTAACCACATTAAGGGACATGCCATGATTCCTTACAGGGGTGGAATGCACCACGAGCATCTGTACGCAAAGCAGATGCAAGAGCAACTTCAAAAGCCCCAACAGTTGCAAGGATCCCCAAACGAAAAAGCTCTCCCCTGCGACCTAGATAAAACACTTGCCAGCACAGAACTCGAGCACTGGTCCTCATGACATCCCTACTTGTGTTTAAATGGGGCAAGTGCTGCACTGTGGATACTCAGACACGAAGAACTCTGACTAGCCTAAAAAGTGTGGGAAAGGTCATTGAAAAGATCACTTTCCTACAGCATGAGAGCCCAGAAGGTGGCCACAGGTCCAAGGATAGACCATATAGTCCTCCTCTTCCACGAGATTGCTGGAACGATTTCTAAAGGGATTCTCCAGCAGAGGAAGAACTAGGCACATGTTCCCACTGCAAACAGGAGTATGACATTAGAAAAAGGCTGCTTATTAACAGGAAGCTTGTTTATGGCCCGTGCATTGATAGAATTGTTCTGCAGCAAGCAGTACTTTGCCCCACAGGACTGCCATGTCTGCAGGGAACTTCTGCCATGCAAATATCACCATCAATGAAATGCTCTCTTTTTCATTTAGCTATCAATTATCTTGTGTTCCTTGGTTTGGATGTTCTTCTGTTATGTTCTTTCAGCTCCTCGAAGGGCTCAGGGGTACAGGACATGACCCTGCCCACATTAGCCATTGATGGTACGCAAGTGCCATCTGCCCTAGAGCTGTACATAACTCCATCTGGTAGCTACAGTGAGGAAAATGGATAGATTAAAGAGTTAATAATAGCCACACAACTTTCCACAGGTCGCTTGACATCTGGCCCAGTCCAGCGGTGACTAAAAGAATATTCAAGGATAAAATTGGTGTTTCCAGTCCCCATCATAAAACCCACCACTGCTACTGGCTCCTCTTGTGGTGGCCTCACTAGAGAAGAGCCAAAGGAAGGAGGATGCTGATGCTTTCATAGCTAGGGCACCTGCAGAGGGCCCAAGAGTTCAAGGTTCAATTCTTGCCTCAATCACAAGCTCCCTGTGTGACCTTGGGTAACTCCCTTAAATCTCTCTTGTGGTTCCCATCTTTGAATTACGAATACTTGCCCAGTTCAGCAGACTTTGTTGCAAGGGCAAAGGGATTGTTGGTGAGGTAATACAGCCTTCCCATCCATGATTTTACTGATACTAGTCGGTATCAATCAGCATTTTAATAAATCTCATTTCCACGTGATCTCTCTCGGTACTATGCAGGGCCCTATAGAGGAAGATATGCCCTGACACCACCTGCACCAGCCCTGCTGTCAGTCCTTTACAGTCCATCAGTCCCTCCCACCAGCTCTGAATCTACTTCCTGAAGGTTAAACGTTCATGCGCTAGGGTCAGCATATCTTGAATGCATGCACCAAAACCAGCACACAACCAGACCAACTAGCTCTTGCCACTGAAAACCCAGATGGAAACCAATGTCATTTCTTTATCTGTCCTGATTTATTTAGACAGAACTCAAATTGAGTCCAACCTTTGTAGGCAAAAGAGTCTGGCAGCCTCCTTGCTTTCCTGCCTGCCCTTGGATGCTTTAAACAGAAGTTAATAAGGTTTTGGGAGCGGAATACAAGGAGGAAATAGAAGCTGTCTGTGCTCTGTAACCATGATTTCACCAAAGCTGGAAAGCAGCAGCAGGGCATGTGGTATACAGGAAGAGCTCATGCTCTGCCAGACAGCAGCACAGGCTTATGGCTCAGGGAGAAATGTGCTAACAGGGCTACACAACACAGTAAGGCAATGCCAGGGCAGCAATTCAGAGTAGAGATGGCAGGAAGGTCCTGCCTAGCATGCTGGGACCACTGCTGGGTACAGGAGGGAGTTTGGAGGGAGGTTGCAAAGAAAGATTGAGCTGGAAGGAAGACTGAGGAAGAAAGGGGACTTAGTAACTGCATGGGAGGGATTTTACTGAGGGCATCTAGAGGCAAGGGGGTTATGGGATGAATATTATAAGAGAACACCTGGGCTGAGGGTCAGGAACACTTCCTGGCAGCCTGCTAGAGGATGGAATATTCTCCCATGGGAAGTTAGATAGAACCAATTGTTTGGGACCTTTAAAACTCAGACTGGACAGAAACACTAGAAATGCCTCTTGCAGCGAGTGATCCCATGTTGGCCCGGAGACGGCTGGATGTTCTCACAGGACTTTTCCATTGCTAATGGCCATGAATAACTTACCCTTTTTCCTGGCCTGAGCAATAACATCTGCGGCGCTTTTGCTCATCACCTTGGTAATGTAGAGGGGGCAGTTGGTTTGGTTGGCAATGGTGATTGCCCGATTCACAGCCTCAGCTTCCACCTAAAAAACAAAGTCAGCCAGTTCAGGAAAGCATGTTCATGTATCCAGTTCTTCTGACCCACCCTATTAACACCTTTGCTTTCATAAGCACATCGGGGACACATGGCTTGAGAAGACTGGGTGGCCTTTACATGACTTCCATGCCTCCACACCCTCCTACCATGCTCCGTCTGCTGGGGCTCAAGTCCTGCACTAGGAGAATCCTCCCCAACCTGTATGAGGGACTTACAGCCTTTATGCCACTCCAGCATATTTAACAGGGGTTGAGGGGAACAAGGATGAGGATTTTTCCATGCCAAGACAGCTCATGTACCTACCAGTATCATGATTTCTTGAGTGCTGGGAGCATGCTCACACAGCACAGAGATGGGCCCTGTCCCCAGCAGGGAAACATCTACCACTAAGTTCTTTTTTTCAGCCTCTCAGATGAGGCCCCTGAGAGGAGTAAGTCCCCGCCATACATCTTCCATCAGCTGTGAAATGCTGCACCTTGTATGAAGAAAATTTCGACTTGAGACTGCCAGGCTGTGCACCCTGAAGCAGGGGATGTGCTTTCCTTGACCACATCTAACTGTGCATTTTAATTGGTTTATTTATTCAATCATTGGCTATTGCCCTTGTGCAGAGAACCAGCACGGTATCTATATGCACCACTAACATTCACCCGTATTGTTCCTAGCCATTATGAGTCAGCACATTCCTATACCACACAAAAAGTAACTGAATGTTGGCTCAGTAAAACCATCCATGTCACCGAGGGGAGATGCAGATCATCAAACTGGCTACATCTTGCTTGCTCCCCACCCCCCAGTATCCGAGTGGGGAGCACAGTGCACAGCTGCACAAACCCGCACCCTTTTTGCCCATGTAAGTAGAGGCCCTTGTAAATTCAGGAGAGCAACTGAATAAGCTGCTTTAAAAACCCAGCCCTAATATTAATCCAGCCATGGTACAAGACCTTCACAGATGCTTGGATGCCTTAATGAAGAATTTGTTCAACCCAGCCCTCAAATCTAAAAATAACATAATAATAATATTACCTCACACTCTCTGGGCCTGATCCTCCATTCCTTGCATTCCTAAGTCCTGACTCTCAACTGAAGTCACACTAGGACAGCTCTGGAGACATGCCATAAAGAATGAGGGCCCCAATGTCCCAGGTCTCAAAGCACAACTCTCTCCTAACAAGTGTGAACCTACTAAAAGACTCAAGCTGCTATCCCAGCCTTCTTGACTTCACCTGTGTGCATACATGAAATCCAAGTGGGAGCTCTAGGTTTCCTAAGGGCTGCACAGTTGCATCTCGCAGCTCCAGGTGAAGTAGCTATGTCAACATGTGGGTTCCTTGCCTTTATACAAAGAGGGAAAGAAACACACAGTTCAACTGCCTGATCTCTCCACAGCAATAAGCTGACTGCAGCTCCTGTTGACACGAGTGGGTTTTGTATCTGCACAACAGTTCTGAAATGCCAGTCCTCTGGTTTGTGCAAACCTAAACGCAACGAGTCATTTGGGGCATGTCTGTACAATGCCCCCTCTAACCCTAGAGCCACCGCCAACAAAATAACCCCAGGCACGCATTCCCACTTACATGGGTCACAGACTAGCAGTCAGGCTAAGGAACTCTTTAGCAACCTGGAGGTAGCTGATTAAGGAAGGCAGCTGTGACTTTTAAAAAACAGCCTGAGTTCTGGCACAGAAAGGGTTAAAATGCTAGGCAATGCTGGTGACTAACTCTGCCCTAGGAAAGGGCTATGAGAGCTGCCAGCTACTTAAAAAAAAAAAAAATGATATTTTAGGGCCAGGCTGGCCCACCCAAATGGAAAAGGCGATAAAAATGTTTTTCCTACAGTTTTCTCTGTGCTAAGACCAGCACTCGCAGCTGGTGGCAAGAGCCAAAGGATACCAAAACAAATCCTCTTCCTAGTTATAAGGACACAAAAAATGGATGCTGTTCTCTCGCCAACCTATACAGGCAATAGCAGCAGGTCAGCACCCACCCACTCTGGCCCCCAACTCCATGGTCTCCGTCCATTGACTTCAACGAACTGTATATACTAAAACTATCTGCTCACTCTCCCCAACTCGCATGCTCATCACCCTACACCAAGCAGAAGCTGGGAGAGGCCTGGTGAATGGCAGGTGGGCAGAGATGGTGCACTAGGAGCTCATTAAGAACATCAGGGTGGGAATCCCAGGACTCTATTACTGGATTTCCTGCTAGTGACTGGAGAACCTTGGCCTAACTTTGAACATCTGGCAAAACGGAAGAGCCAGGACTTAACTGTGGACAAGCCACTTGCAGAAAATAAATGAAGTTCTCACCTGCTCTACATCCACCTCTCTCACCGACTCACTGTAGATCCCTAGTTAGGCAGTCTCCCTCTCTCCCTCAGTTGCCCCACCCATAAAATGGGGCTAATAGTCTTCATTCATCCTTGTCAGTGTGAGAAGACAATTCTAGAGCTGATGGCCCTGCCCTTACAAGATGCCAAGTGCCTTCAGTTCCCAGTGCAGTCTGTGAGAATTGCAGCAGGTTTTAACTGCATTCAAGTTCATGTATCTGCTGCAAACAGTGGAAAGGTAGACGTAAAGCAACTAAACAAAGGGGACAGCTCATACAGAATTAAAGGCCCTTCTTCTCTGTAGGACAAACTTTTAAACAGCTGGATAGTCCTAGAGTATTTTAAGGCTTCACTTCTCTGCAGTACCGAGCACCCTCATCTTCCAAGGAACCCAACAAGAGCTAAGGGTGGTCAGGAGTGTGAACTGCAAGTGTCACAGATCCCCCCCCACTGCCAACATCTGTTACTGTTCTCCTTTGGCAAGCAGAGAAATATGTAAAGAAACAGAGAGGTGGGTGGGAAATCTGGATGCAAACGTTTGCCTACAACTTCCAGGAAACAATCCCAACCTCCAGAGCCAACTTTAACAGGGAAAAAATGAGAGGATTCATGTTCCAATTGAGCTGGGCATTGTTTCCCTCAGTCCACAGCAACATTTACTCTGAAAGATTTATGTCCAACAGTGAAATGTCTTTGGATGCTGCTTGACTGAACTGAATGGAAGAAAAATAAAGGGGGCGGAACATGTGAGAATGATCTCACCCACCAGACTTTCAGCAGGACCGCATATGGCAACATTAGCAAATCCCTAATACCTTGGAGGAACAATAACAACAACTTCAACATAATGGATGGACTTCCCAGAGCCAAACCTCCAAGGAATGACGTCTAACCTGGAGATACTGAGAGGAGCACATTACAGTGGAAAAACTCACCAAACCCTGGGACTCTTAGGCTGGGATTTTCAAAGGACTCCAAGAAAGCTAAATGCCCAACTCCTGCTGAATTTGGGCACTGAACCCCAGAGCACTTAAGCCTGGGAGGCTCCAGTGATGAAGGCCCAGGGACTTTTGAGACTTCCGAGTCATTTCCCTGCGCTGCCATATGCCTCGTGTGATCTTGAAAAAGTTACTTAGCTGTTCTGGGCCACCTTTCCTCAGTATAGAAACCAACTGGAAAAATGCTCTGAGCAATCAATTGCACAAATATGAGTGGGGGATGACTGGTTGCAAAAAAAAAAATAAAAAAATAAAATAAAAAAAGCCAAGTGCATACTAAGCTGCATTAATAGAAGTACTGCCTTGTTCAAGTCAAGGGAAATGATTCATCTACTCTAGCCAACACTAAAGGGGTCTCATCAGGAGTACTGTGTCCAATTTTGAATCCTGCACTTAAAGATGTAAAAAAATTGGAAAGAGTCCAGCAGAGTGCAAATAATTGACTGGAGGCTTAGAAAACTTGATTTACAAAGAAAGGTTGGACCATCTGGGATTATTTCATCCAGAGATGAAAAGACTGAACGGGGCTTTTGATAACAGTCTTCAAATATCTGAAGGGTGGTTACACAGAAGATGGTGACAGACTATTAACTTTAGCTGCAGGGGATGGGACAAGGAGTAATGGTCTTAAACTGCAACAAGGGAAATTCAAGCTGTGTAACAAAAGAAAAAAAAAAAACTTTCTAACTCAATCTTGCTGGAAGTTTTCAAGAGAAGGCTGAAGAGACAATTGACTGGGATGGTTTAGTCAGGAATGAACCCACCTTGACTGGGGGGCTGGACTAGGTCAGTGTTTCTTAACCAGTGGGTTGCAAGACTATTTGAAAGGGTTGAGCAAGTCCCAGAAAAATGCATGAAAGGGACTGCTTGGGACGACTGGAGGCAGCAGGCGCGTGTGCATCTGCACGTGCAGCCACACGTGGCCAGCATACAGTGAAGCCGGGTCATGGAAGCAGCCCCAGCTGCTAAATGCAGGTAAGTGTATAGGGAGCAGGGGCTGGAGGTCCAGGGGACTGTCTGGAGGGGTGTGTGTGGCACAGGGCTGGTGCCCATACACTCAAGGGCCCCCACTCGCTGCTCGAGGGAGAGTCAGGGGCAACACTCACTGCTCGCACTCTGGCCCAAGTGGGATGGGGGCAGCTGGGGGCAGGAGGACTGTGGGTCAGGCACCAACAGGACCAGTGGGGTGTGGGTCAGGACAAGCCATTGAACTTGGCAAATGGGTCCTGGTAGGAAAAAGGTTGAGAACCACTGGACTAGGTGACCTTGTGAGGCCCTTTCCAGCCCTACATTCCTATGATCCTATGAACTCTGAGACTGATGTACAGGTTCCCTTACAGGCTACCATGACAATTCTAGACAGCGCAGTACAGTAGTTGAAGCACAAGTGCTAAGTCAGACAACCTTGGCTCTGTCACAGTCCTTACTGTGGAATAGTAGGGACGTATCTTCAGCCAAAATTTTCAGAGATGTCCCTTAATTTGGGACTCCCACTTTGAGATATCAAAGGCCTCATTGCCAGAGGGGTGAACACCCAGAAGTCCCACTGGCTTGAGTGCTCATGGAGAGCTCTGCTAATGAGGCTTCAAGGCCTTGAACCTCTGGGCCATCCAAAACAAGCAGGTGCTTTTGAAACTGTGGACTATACCTTTTCTATTTCCTAGTTTTCAAAGCTGCAAGACACAGCTACTACTACTATTAAGGATCTTCATCCTGAGATCTTTGGATGGGGTGAGCTGGGAAGACAGTTTTGTCATAATCTATTATTTATAGTCAGGTGGCATACTGAACTGACTACTGCTCCCAACAGTAAATGCCCCTGCCCATCACCCCTTCTGTTTGTGAAACCCGGTGTCTCTTAGAGCATAAGAAGCAAGTGTATTTTGGCCACATGAAGCTAGGCATGAGGCTCTTACTGGCACAATGCAAAACATGACTGGAGAAATCAATAAAAACAGGAAGTTTCTCACCTCCTCAGGTCTGCTCAATACATGCCCTTCAGGGCCTGTGATCCCCAGTTCCAGAATCCTCTGCTGCTCCTAAGACAAAAAAAAAAAAAAAAGCAGGAAGAAGGCTTAAAACAACATCAACTCTGATTCTAGTAGCTAGAGGTATTTGGAAAAAGCAGATACAAGACATCTGTGCTTGCTAAAGATCACTTGGTCCTTTCCCCAAGAGTATTACAGCTGGCACCCTACATACTTCTAGAGTAACCCGACCTCTGCACAACCTTCCTGTTTCCATCACAGGTGATCACATAAACCTGTCACTTGATTTTTTTCTTCACCCCTCAGGTTTCACTCTGAGTTTGGGGCTTGAAAGTGATTAAATTATGAGGCTGCATGCTGAAAGCCTCTGAAACTTCAGGCTCTGCCTGGTTTGGCTGTGCTGTGTACAAGAAGTGACAAAGGTCAGAGACAGGCCCCAAAATATTATGGTTTTAACACTTCTACTGCAAGTCTGGCTAAAAGTCAACCAGGCATAATAAGCCCCTTTGTTCTAGGTGCTGTACAGACTTAATGTCTCTTTACTACCTCTCCTAACTGGATATGTGATATCATTACATACAGTGCCCACTTCATTATATTACTGAGTTACATCTCTGCTTTGTACATGGCACGGACTGTGCTGATGGATACAGAACCTTTATAGGCTTTAGTAATTTCATGCAGTGAGTGTGAAGAGAGGGATTTGTAATTTAAACACCAGCAGCTAATATTCTGCAGAACAAAGGGATGAGATACCTCAGCAATGATGTCACCGTTCTCAGCATGGACTTGAGCAATGGCACCAATATCACGGATTACACTCAGGACCTCATATATCTAGGAGTAAAAAAAGAGACATTTTGTTACATTGCACTCTACTGGTCTTGTAGCCATTCCTACTAGTTTGAAGCATCCTGCAAAACACAGAGAGATAGAAAATGACTGAGGTAGAAAGACCTTCAGGTGTCAGCTTCATAGCAGCACTAGAATATACTAGAATGCAACACACAGGAGATCTGGGATCAAATGTCTGGCCTCCTTGGTAAAGAGCTTTGAGAGTCACAGGTGGGAAATACTTTATAAAGACCTGGCTACTGTTCTATTACGATGTAGAGAGCAACACTGACAATCTGGCAACAGGTGTCTCAGGCTGAGAAATCTGCAAGTGAGGAACCTAAGACAGTGGTCACTTATTTTGACCACATAATGAATACAAATAGCTTCTTATTTGATTTCAAGTGATGTCCACACACTCCACCCTCTCCTTTTTGGAAGCAAAAGCCTCCTCTAACCTGTACAGCTCCATACTGAAACCTGCCCAATGACTGATGCGTGTCAGGAGAAACTGTATGGGAAATTTCTACTGGTCCCAGTGATTTCAATGGTAAAACCCTAAAGTGCTTGTTCAACTAAAAATCCATACAAAATAAAAACCTGCAGCTCCTTACACTGAGTTTTAAGTTCTAGTGTAACACATGCAGCACATACCAAGGCCATGGATGAGGACATTTGCAACGCTAACTTCAATAGGTTTTTTACACAGGTGTAAGTTTTTACAAGACCCAGAGTGAACAGGTGAGTTCCTATTCTGTGATAGCTATTCATGCTGTGCCCTACTACAAATTCTGGCCACTAGATAGCAAGGGAGCAGATAACAGCCTGTTTCCATTGAGGAAATAGCAAACCTGGGATGGAAGCAGACAGATGACACACATCCCAGTGTAACTTATACCAGTGTAATTTGACTCCTGATTTTCCTGAAGTAATTGTACACTGGTCTTAAAGACATTACCCCGTCCACCCACTCCTTATTTACAGTGGTGTGAACCCTGGCAGAGCTAGTGTAAATGTTAACCACTTATGCTCTTAGATCCAAAGGTTAATGGTTCAGTCCCTCTGATTACACTACTGGGGTGGTATTACACATGCAGAGACCACAGATTAATGAAGCTTCAGGCCAGAGGGGATCATTAGATCATGAAGCTTAACTTGCTACATAGCAAACACAGGCCATTAATTATAACCCCTGTACTGAGCCCAGGAACTTGTGTCTAGCCAAAATATAGTTTGAGATGACTGAACTGTAACATGTGAACATCAAGTTTTCCTACCTGTGAGTCAGTGAGCTGAAAGCGATCTTTGAAGGCCATGTAAACCAAGAAAGAGTTCACACCTAGTAGGAACAAAACAAAAGACATTAGCTAACTACTGAACACCCCCAGGAAAATAAAAAGCAGCTCAAAACACTTGGCAGTGAGAAGAAATGGTAGATAAAAATAAATAAATAAATTGCACTCTGTTGCCAACTACACATACACTTAAACAGATCACAATGTGAAGCCAGCATCATCTTAACCATGTGGCATTTATTAACTCAGCTGATGAAAATGATGGAGCCTGCAGCGTAGGAGAGGGGACAGCTAAGCCCTTAGGGCTCCACTTAACATTGAAAAGGAATAAATCTTTGCATTCGGCTCAGTGGGAGGTTGACCTAAAAAAAAAACCAAAAAAAAAAAAAAAACCCACCCCAACAACCCCTCCTCAAGCAGCAGACTCCCTCAAGCAGCTGTGAGACCTGGCTGCCTGCAAGAAGGCTGGGAAATTTTTAACTGAAAGCAAGTCCTCCTATAAAAGCACAGTGCAAACCAAAACAGGGAGAGACCAGTGGGCCTCCCCTTCCTGCATTTTCCAGCACACAGTATGGTAAAAATCCTGAACCACCTTGTGTGGGAAAACCAACCTTAGGCTATAAAAGGGTTTTCTGGGGTTTTCTGTTTTGTTTTGTTTTGTTACCACAAACAGGATGGAAAACTTTCCAAGCCTGGGGATGAAACATCAAGGAAATGAGAGATAGGAAAAAACAATGAAGTCATCCTGCTTGCTCCCCACCTTCACGTACCAACACAGGATTGATGCTCCTGTAGCCAATTCTTCACTCGCTCACAGGAGTTGAACTCTGGGGACTTCCTGGCTGACTGTGCCCCTGCATTTCCCCTGCATAATTCACCATAGGAGTGAGTTTATACTACATGAGGCCAGTAGGTCTTGTCCCGACTAACATGAGAAGCAGCAGCCCACAGCAACCAGGGACAAGACCACCATACTCATCTCCTATCCCCTAAGCAGAGTCCTTAGTGCTTACCTGCCTAGATGTAGAATAGCACCACTGGTTTCCCACTCCTGCCTTTTACAATACACTCGCTTCATGTTGTCCCCTACAAGTCTACCTCCTGACATCCCATGTGCAAACTGAAACCAGGCACCATTCTGATCTACCATTACTTTACCCCAAGCATATTTATTTTAAAGGTAAAATAAAATCACTGGCAATGGGTAGTTTAAAAAAAATGGGGGTTGTCTCCCCACTCCCTTGACACTTATTTTTTTCTTTAATTCTCCCAAACTTACCATGGTCTTTCACGAGGGCTTCCATCTCCTCCTGAACACCTTTATGCCACTCTGTGATATCCACGTGGAGGGAGTAGTCGCAGCAGGATTTGCTATCCGCCCATTCTCGCCACTGGTCAAACGCGGTGAGCAGGCTGGACCCTGGCTCTGGAATTACGTGATCAACTGAAAAGCAAACAAGCATGTGCAGTAGTAAGTGTGTGTGACAAAAAGGTTTCAATAGCCATCTAAGGTGCAGATCACACTTTCCACTGGCTACTGAAATACAAACTTCTTATCCCATTCTAGAGCAAATGCAAGCTTGAAGACGCTACATTTTCCCACTCTACAATTTGATTCCAAGCAAAATCAGGAGGAAAGAGCTGAATTACTACAGATGGCTTCACTGCCATATTATGGGAATGAGTCAAACAATTCCTAGTTCAAAGCCCATGCAGGGAACTCGAACTGTTGCAGAGAACTGCGTAAACATTGCTTCCCTATTACCTATTAGGCTGAGAAATGAACAATGGGATGGGTAATAACCCCTGAAGCATCTCTCAGTCACTTTCAATAACCAAACAGCAATTTATGGAAATGGGAGACTCCTCCCTAGCTTGCTCCTGTGGCCATACGGCTGAGGGCAAGTGAAACTCAGAGGCAACCAAACCTCAAGCCTCTGGGCTTGGGCCTGCATGTAGGATCCCCACCTAAGGATTTTGAAGCATCTGAAGCTCCAGGCAGGGGTGGAAGATTCTTGCTGGTAGCAGGGCAACATATGGTTCCTGAATGACTCATAAATTTGGAATTGGATTTGGCTGATTTGACTTAAAACATGAAAAAAATGTTCTTAAAAATAAAAAAACAAAAACAACCCGGTGCCCTCTGAGAAGCTGGGGAAGGTACCCTAGTAAGTTCCAAATATCTCCTTTATCACATGCCATACTAGCCAGTAGCTCCAACAGTGGGTCAGGAGATTGGGCTAAGCATTATACAAACAGGGGGAACAAGTTCCTAGGATATTTGCTGAGCATGTGCAATGACAGGACCCAGTTTGAATGCCTCTCTATAGATACTATTGAGACGTATCCTGTGCAATCCCTCCAGGCAACCAGGTCCAGAGCTAATAAAGTCTTTATAAACCAGAAGCCCAGGATCACAGTTACAAACTACATGCGTTAATGATGAGCAGCCTGGACTAGAAGGCAGGAGATCTTGAAGTCTATTCCTAGATCTACCTGTGGCAAGGCACCTCTTCTCTATGCTTCATTTTTTCTTCCACATCCCAACAACTCTGGAATGGGATCACAATGCAGGAAGCTAAAAGAAAGTAAGGAAAGTACACAGCATCTCAGGGCTGCACAGGTCTCCAACTGAGCTAACCTAGGGTGTGAGGAGGGAACTGAAGCAGGTGAGGGGAGGACTTGGCAGATTTTACTTCAGGCCAAGGGGAAAAAAAAGAAACCTGCTCAGTTACTAGCTGAGAAATTGAGCAGTTTATTTTTAACATTATTGTTTGGGATCGGGGCTGCAATCAGTTCAGCAATAAGCTTTAAATTAGGGTTAAGTGGAAAAGCTGAAATAAAAAACAGCATTCCTCTGGTTCTGTTAGCTTTTGTTGGATCACAAAACTCTGGTGAAGTGGCCAAGGAAGCCTAGATTTACATGTGGGGAGGTTATCAAGCCACTGCAAAGACACCATCACTTCTAAATGACTTATTTGCTGCAGTCATCTAAATATACAACAGTGTCCTCAAACTATCTGAGGAGCAGATGCTCCAAGAGGGAAAGAGGACTGTAAAAAAGCAACCATTCTTACTGCACAAATTAAAAACCTAGGCTGGCTCCTCTGCTCCTGGGGTATGTGACTAACTGAATAGTGTTTTGGTTAAAGGAGCTGTGCTGCAGCCAAATGCATGGAGCAGGCCTACAAAGAGTGGGATGCAAGGCCTCCCTTGGTCAGAGAGAACACTCAGCTTGGACCTCTTTGTGGTCTGGGTGGTCGCTGGGCACCAACCCCTTGTCCTTATATACCTGCAGGAACCCTACAAAAGGGTCCAGGCAGCCCTGGCTCCCGGGCTGGCCAACCTGGATTTGTGGCCTAGCTCCTGGAACCCTCTACTTCTGCATCATGAGTAGAATCACAGCTTAGATCAGCAGTGGCCATGCACTATCTAACCATTGGCTACTTCAAATGCTGAGGGGACAAGAGCCAGACCAAAGGCAGGGAAAGGAGAAGGGGTATAGGGGCAGGATTAGGATCCAATAAGAGAGTGAGGGGCCTAGAGGCCTGTGGGGAGGGTAAGGAAGAAACTGAGAATGGCAAGGCAAGACTGGAAGCCCAGTGGTGGTGACCAGGACTGACTGCTGGGGGGTGAATAAGAGGACTGGGAATCAGTGGGCCAGGGAGACTGGGGAAGGAAGAGGACTGGCAGGAGCTGGACAAAGTCAGACTGAGAAAATGAACCAGGGAGATGGAAGACTTAGAAAGATGCTAAAGAGACTGTACAGGTGGCCTAGCAGACAAGTGGCCAAGAAAAATAGACTATGACTCTGCAAGAACCAGAAACCACAGGGAAGGCATGCCTGGACATGGCAAAAGAGCCTCACTGGATAAGGAGCTGAAAAAGGCATAACTGGAACTGACTGGGCAAGGAGACTGGCACAGGGATGAGAATCCAGCCACAAGCAAGACAGAAGTCTGGGACAGACACTTTGCCTAACTCTGTCCCCACTAAAGCCAGCTCTTCAGATCATGCTTTTTTGTTACCTAAAGATGACCTCTGTTGATTGAGGTGGCAACAATGTCCAGAAAGCATAATGCAAGTCTAGAGTGCTACTGCCACTCACACTGGACCCACTGTGCCCGTGATGGTGATCAACACAGCCTATGCATATCCACAATGTCTTCAAGACTGTCAAACCATTCTCTGTCCTGCCGCAGATTCGCTACAATTTCTGCTGGATCAAACACTGTAACATGCTACTAAAGCATGGTTAGAGAGAAAGTGTGTATTAAAGCCTTTCAGGTATGAGTGGGACAGCAGAAACCTTGAGTAGATCCTTTACAAAGAAACACAGAGGAGTTTTTTTCACCCAGATCACAGACAGCAGCAATAAACCAGACTCCTGTATCAGAGTTCAGGGCTTTACCCATCCTTCCTCTGACTCTAAGCTGTAATTAGGCAGGGGAATCTCCTTTTTAGGCACACAGGTTTGAAAACGCAGGCCAAGAGTCCTTCTGCACTGCAGGTCTGCCCACTAATATAAAGGGCACCAATAACAGTATGAAGTTGGAAGGCTGGGCTGCTGCACATTCAGCTGAAATGCTGCATGCAAGTGCAAAGCATTAGTAACAGTATACACCAGGAAATGCTGCTCAGGGCACCAAGGGGTTAACACCATGCAGCTCCAGATTCCAGCACAAAGCCCCCAGGAATGACTCTGGTGTCCAGAATCAGAACTTTATCACCATCTTATTTCATGTGCTGCCCAACTATGAGTAATAGTAGTGGGGGTAGGGGAGAGGAGGAGCACTATCTGATCTCTGGCAAAGTCCAACCACAGCTGGTTATAATAAGGATAAGAAAATGGAGGTAGCAGTGCACATGTGAGAGAAAGTCTACTCCAGGGATTAGGAACATCTTGCAAGGAAGCAGAGCTGCTCACACATCATATGGCACTTCCCTCTAATTCTCTGCCAGTGCATGGTTACACGGACTCGTGGTACTGGCTTACTCAAACCTAGGAACAGCCATCAATTGACTGTCATCGTAAAAATAATATAACACTATGAAAAAGTCACCTCAGCAGTTCTTTGCAAGCCAAAAGATGTTCACCTCTGTGCTGATTTTGATTGTGCCTAAGGACAACCCAGTGACAGAGTCCCATTGTGCTGAGCTCTGTACAAACGGGAAATAGTAGATGCTCCCAGCCCCAAGGCACTTGCAATGTAAGATGACCAGACAGCCCACAGCAGGAGATGGTGGACCATGTACTGCAGCATGCAGAGACTCTGATAACAGGTACATTAGAAACACAGGACAGATGTAGGTTAGGCAGCACTTCCAGACCAGACATGTTTACAACCAGCACTGTACTATATTGGTCATTATGATCTGGCTCCAGTGACAGAAGAACATTGATCAGACAGACCCTTTGGCTTTTAATTTGTTACATTTTAATGCAGTGCAAAATTAACTTGTGGAACTTATTACCACAGGAGGCTGTATAGGGGCAGATAGTAGAGCCAGGTTCAAGAAGGGACTGGACAGATTCATGGGGGATAGATCCATTAATAGCTATTAAACAGAACAGTCAGTGATGTCAGAAACAGGATACTGGGCAAGATGGATCAGTCTGACCCAGTGCGGTACTGCTTATGTTCTTATATATTCTCTGGTTCAGTTCTCAATTAAATAGTGTTGGCTGAAACAACAACATCAAGGGAATAAATCATGGCTGAAACTGGGACCTAGGACAAAACCAGAACATTCAGCGAACTCCTCAAAGGGCAGGACAAGACCAGATTGGGCCTAGGCCTGGTTTTGCACTGATGAACTATTCTGATTAAGGATGTGTTTTTACTAACTTAGTTAAGACAGTATCACCCTACCACAGACTCTGATACCATTATAAAGGGACCAGTTTGGTATACTGCCCTCATGGCATCTTCATGTCAGTGCAAATAATAAAACATTAGAGTGGTTCACATCAGTATATTTAAAACAGCATAATCTTTGTGTCTAGGCAAGACCTATGAACCAAGGCAATGGTATTTTCCAGGTGTCATTCACATGCAGATGAAATCTTGGTATTTCAGCCCAAGAAGAGCTTTAGAAACACCCAATATAAACCGAAAGCATTAGCCTAGAGCTACTCCAGATTCAAATGCTACTTCAACTGTCCCATCTCCAGCCACAGCAAGGAAGGACCAGCACATTTTATGCTTTGGGAAGATAGCAAGATAAAAGCAGGATGTACATAGTCCTCTCTCAGATCCCAAAACTGAAAAGGGTCCTTAGAGAAGTGATGCTTTTAGGACTCAAGGCACTCCTCATTAGACTTGAGGCATCCCTTGGAAAATGCCAGCTCTTAGTTTTCATTCATTTTTTGACTACAGAAAAATAATGGATGAATTTTTCCAATGTAAAATCTCACCAAGACCACAGCAGATCAGAATGTTTTTAACACTGTGGATTCCTATTTGAAATCTCTGGGCTCATCTTGTTAATCATGTTTGCTATGGCACCCTGGTCAAGAATCACTGTCTCAGAGGTTTCTTCAAACTTGTTAAGACAACAATAAAAGTCCCATATAAATTGTGTGTAGAGCCACCGAAATCTCTTCAGTAGCAGTTAGCCATGCTAGTTAAATAAGACTGGCTCCTTCACCTTGAAATTAAGGACCAGGTAGCATACCTTGAATAAAGAGCTGCTCTCGCTACTTGTGGTATAAGCCCCACTTCTATTACTGCTGATGGGAGGTGTGCCCATACTCAAAAAAGGAGATTACTTTGAGGCTTCAATGGAGCTTGCTGGCTCCAGAAAGAACAAAGGCTCTCTCTTTCATATTGCTCCACTTCGGACATTTCGAGACATTTATGAAAACCGGCCTGCCTTCTTTCCCACAGCCTGAGCTTCCTCCGATGACCTTTGGGCATTATCTGCTCAAGGACCTCAGATTCAAGGTCTGCTGACTCAGTAGGACGTTAAGAAATCCAGCCGTGGGGCTCACCCCAGAGGCTTCCCACGTGAAAAGCAGTGTCCCATCTCGATCCCACTGACGAATCTGTCTCCAGGGAGCCCTGCTGTTCGTGCTGTTTTTAGTTTCTCTCCTTTGTTTTGGAAGCAAGGAATGTTCAGCTCCTGAAGCAGCCTGCGGCGCAGCCACTTCAGATACATTCAAGAGAAACTCAACAGATGCCATTACTAGCACTACTTTGCATTTATTTGTTGCTGTGATTTTTCTCTGCATCCACACTCAGCTGTTTTCCTCTTGGCATCTATTTATGCTGCACAAGTGATGCAAACTTGAATTTTTTTTTTAAGAGGAGACTGTCAATGCAGTCTGAGTGCAACATTTTTTTTTTTTTTTAAAGAATGAATGGTGATAAAGCCATAACACCCCAAGATAAAACCCTCCCTTGTGCAGCAGTTCAGTGCCCATCAAGCACCTCATGCCTTCTGGAACAGGTCGCAGCCCCTCATCTGGAATCCTAATCCTGAAGATCTTGTTCATGTGCTATTCAGGCCTTATTTAGATGCTGTCTGCAAGCAAAATAGAGAAACCCAAAGCAAGGACCTCAGCATTTCAACCATAATAAACAGAAATTGTCCCTAGGAGTTAGGTATAGCCTTCTCAGATCCAGAATTCAGCACCCATCATGCAACAGAAATACTAGGAGGAAACTAACTATACTGAAAAGGAAACTGTTACCATGGCCCCAAAGCAGGAAAAATATAAACCCCACTGCACAGTTGAAAAAGAGGACTAGTTTTAATTCTGAATCATCAGGGTTAGGTACTGCAAGAAGCACTATTTTGCTTAGTAAATACAACTTCTTTTAAAATCAATGTGGATACCATGTTAACAACACAAGGCACCAGATTTTAAGTTTAAGGGTTTAAATGTGTGCCCAAATACCTGCTTAAAGCACCAATAGATTTATTAGGCTGCTTGAAACATCCCAGCCCCAATCCTCAAGACCTTCCCTCTGATTCTCCTATTACAGGCCCTGCGTCGTTTCATGACGCTCTGCTTACAAGGTGCATCTGTTCTTACTCCCAAACATCCCAGCCTCCGCCCCTTTCACCCACATATCCATTGCCGTCTTTCCGTCTCTCTAATGCTCCCTCTCTCCCTCCTTGTACAATTTAATCAGCTCAAGATTAAAACCAGACAATAAGCCAAAGTGAGACAACAACGCAAACCACTGTTAGCTTATCTGTGTGGCTTTAACGTGCCAGAGCTGGCATCGAGCCATACTGAAATGTTACGTGTCCTATGAGCATCAATAGTTGAATGCCGTGTGGGGGAGAGATAACAGCCATTAGTGCATCGGGAAGTATAAAGCAATAACAAGGCTCTGTGCTAAATAAAGAGGGAAAAGTGCAGGAGAGGAGTGGATCTGAAGGGAACCTTTCAAGCAGAACCATCTACAAGGGGGAAAAAAACTAAGGAAAATATAACAACGCTTGTTTAACATGAGCATGAAAATCCAAGTAGGCTGAGTGCAGTGGTAGCAAACATGCCATTTTGCAAAGTGCTGTTGTATATTATGTACTTATTAAAGCATAGTAGCTAAAAAAGCAGCCTTATAAAACTTTACCAGGTTGCATTATTCCTCCCCCATCCACAAACCATACCCAAATTTTAAAAATGTGTGTATTATAAAATGGCATTATAGCATTTGAAGAGTATGGGCACAGCTTTTAAAACCGTCACTTCATAAACTGCATCACATACTTCCTGGTTTCTCTTACTGGCTCTGACAGCCCTTCTGTGGTTTTAGTGGTCCCTTTGGGGATTTTCTATAGTGCTCAAGCTCAGAAGAAGTGGCCAGATTTTTGAGAGAGCACAGCCTGCTGCTTGCATACTCAGTGCTCGGGTGTTATTTAAAACCTAGTCCCTGCAAGACGTGTCTGAGAATTCAGGCCTAGTTTGTCTGCTAGCCACAGATCTCCAAGTGTTCAATAAAACGATGTATGAACTAACTCCAAGCGTTCAATAAAACGATGTATGAACTAACTCAGAATGCCCTCTGGCATTATCCCCCATTTACAGCTAGAAAAAATAAAATCATGAGGCATACAAAAATTAAAGGCCTTATTTTTTAATGCAATCTATAATTTGGGGTAAATCATCTTGAGGCCAGAGGCAATGTTTGCAGAAGTACCTACATCCTACTAAGAGCCAACAGGATTTAGGCTCCTAATGCTATAGTATTTGATCCCCTCACCACCTTTAATAAATTGACTCTCCTAGGACTCCTATGGGATAAGGCAGTGCTATAATCCCCAGCACTGGAAGCCCAGAGGGACTAATGCCAGTCTACCAGCCTCCATATCATGCCTGGGAAAGGTGCCAAGCAGGCACAGCGTGGCAGTGGGGCAAGTGCCCACAGCCGCTCTCAAGCTGACCGTGCCGCTTCACTTCCAGGACTGGGTGTGCTCCGAGCCGGGTGGGTGGGACACAATACTTGACAGCAGGGCCGGACCGGGCTGTGTGCACAAACTGTAAGTAAGCTGCCTACGTCACACTGGAAGCCTGTGTAGGACTGCCAAGCCTTACCCTAGCACCTGAACACTATGCCATCTTTCCTCTGCAGACCCAGGCTCAGCTGGTTACAAGAAGCCGCTCAACACAGCTAAAAGTATCAACAGGAAAGGAGCGTGGAGCCTGGCCAGCATTCACAGAGCACTTCAAACAACAAAGCTACATTATAGGTCTACAAGGCACTTGGATGTCCTCACAGAAAAAGCAGCAGAACAGCCGTATCATTTTTCCCCCCCCACTGCCATAAATTAGCTCATGAGCAACTCCACTGCCTTTCCAGTCCTTGGTGTGCTTGACAGTTCGATTCTTTCAACCACTGCTTTTTCATCAACAACGTTTTTTGGATGGATCTTGTGCTGGGTGGGGAATAATGGCTTTATAGTTTCCTGCTATTGTGGCGCAATAATTTTTTTTCTCTTTAGCATCCTGCTTCGTTTTCAAGAGACCTCGATTTGCCTAACAACCTTTTCCTGACATGTCTATTAATAGCATTCCATTCTCATTTCCACCCAGAAGTGCTTTTCAACTGGACTAATCGGCTGTCATCTAAAACACATGTGAAATTCTCCTCCACACCCATGTTCGGCTGGTGAACAAATAATGACAGAAGAAGCATAAAAAGTATTTGATGTGTAAAGTATAAAAGCCAATTAGAACCTCCAATTAGGAACCGTGTCAAATTTTTTGCACATTACAACACCATGCGTCTAAGCTTCTACCTCCCATATAAAATATCTTCCCCCGTACAGGCCAGATCAAAGCTCCCACTAACTTTATACATGCTTATTATTTAAGAGGAGTTAATAAAGTGCACCTCCTTAAAAGGAATAAGTTGCATCACTAGCAGGAATATTTCCTCAAGTCACAAACATTAAACAGTGGCCTGATTATTATAAACACATCTACATTTTAAGAATTGATAATGCTACTTAATCTTCACAGCAAAGGTTGCTGCTGCCTCTGATCAAGTTTATTGGCTTGATGGAGTTGCACAGTTCTTTCATTAAGCTCCTTCAATGGCAAGTGTAATTAAAGCCAGTTCCACTAATTGCCTGATTCCATGTAGGAATCAGGAGGTGCTGCTACCCCCAGAGTGACATTCATCTGACTCAGCAGTTTCTCTCTGGTTAATAGAATCACACCAAGGAAAAGGAAGGCAAAAAATCAAGCAGCCCAACGACTCCTTTCTAGAAGGATTAGTGGTTCAAGTGCCTCAGTTTGACACCCCTCAAAAAGGTCATAATTCAAGAAGCGCATCTGCCCTCCAAAAATCAAGCCCTAAAGAACTTCATGTTCAGCCCCCAAAATAACTATTCACTTCTGAGGATTTAAGTCAGGGTCATTTTCCACCTAATGAAAATCCTTTACACTTTTAAGGCCTAATTCTACCCTAAGATTCTCTCCCCCAATCCCCCACGAGCACTTTTTATCCAGGCTTCAAACTCTCTACTAAATAATCTTCATAACAGTCCTGTGAGGACTTCAGTTTGCAGCTCAAGAAACCGTACAGAGTAGTTCTTGTCCACAAACACAAGCTCGTGCAAAAGCCAAGAACACCAAGGCATTTGGACATTAAAGTCCCTTGTTATAACCTCTGCAACATGCCTCCCACACAATTTCTTAGCTACACAATCCCCAATACTAGGAACACAAAGGGATTATGTGATATGAAGCACGAGCAAGTGACAGAGAGAAACTATAAGACTCTTCCAAAGAGGGTCACAGAAAGCGAAGCAGGAGGATGCTTCTCAGAGACCTAAGGATTGTGGGCTAGGTCCTCAGCTGGTAATGACTTCACTAGAACAGTACTAGTTTATGCTCTTAATCCTGCAAAGAGATGTTTAGGCTCTGACCACAGAGCCAGCTTTTCCTCCTTTGTGCCTTTTTCCTAGTGTTTTAGACCCGAGGCAGAAAGGCACAAGTCTGAGATGAGTCTTGCAGTTCCCCTACAGCGTATATTTTGAACATGATGGAAGACCATTGGCACACGTGGCCGTGGGGAAGAAGAATCCACACAAAGAATGCTCTTAACATCCTGGATTTTAAACCTATTCACAGCAGTTGCATCACCCAGCCAGGAACATAGCACAAAACACCAGAGATTTGGTGACCTGCACCTTTCCCAAACATTAACTTTTTTAATGGAATTCAACTAGTTTCACAAGAGAAATAACAAAATGCTCTGCACAGGCCCAGTCACTGTGCAACGGTGATACAATTGCTTATTTGTATGCTTCTGCTAAACTTATCTGAGGGAAGGCAGAATTAATGAGGTTGCATGTTGTGCTGTCTCTGCCTAGATTTAAAAAAAATAAAATAAAAAAAATCAGGAACTGGACCAGATTCAGAAGAACATGAAATGTCTATGCTACAACAATTAGTCTTAGACTGCAATGCTCTTTTATTCCCCAACTGATGTCATGCTGGGTTGTGGATATTCCATTTGCTTGACTATATCCAAAATACATGAATAATAATGTCTTTTGGACTCGAATGTAAAGAACAATAGAGGGCCATATGTCCAAACAACAATTAATTACCCTCTTCTGCCACTGAAATATTAAATATCCAGATCACAGGAGAAATGAAAGCCCAGTTTCTTTATAGTATAAATTTATAGGGCCTCTGACCGGGATCTCGGGGGGTAATTGTGCTAAAAGAGGAATGGAGCTAAGTTCAAAAGGGATCTTTCAAGGGATTCAAAAGATTTTTTTTTTTTTTTTTACCACAGTTGAAGCCCATGAAAAAGTATACAATACTTCAAATGCCATATAAAACGGACTGAGACTCTTTGAGGGATGTTTATGAACAAGAGCAAGAGCATGTGAATCACTCTTTGGGGCCTTGGATTTTAAGCCAAGGTAAAATAAGATGAACAGTTTTCAAGGGGTAGAAGTGAATGTAAAAGCACTGGAGAACAAAGGGGCACCTGATGCAAGTCTGTTTAGCTCCTCTGAGGTCAGCCTAGTCCAGCTGTGCCAGATTTTTAACCAGCTGAGAGTCTAGCCCAGAGGCGGGCAATTATTTTGGGCAGAGGGTCACTTACTGAGTTTTGGCAAGCCATCGAGAGCCGCATGACAAGCAGCCAGGGGTAGATAAAAATTAATTTTCTGAATTTTTTAGGGGCCCCATGGGCCCCATAAAACGACCTGGTGGGCCGCATCCGGCCCACGGGCCACATTTTGCCCGCCCCGGTCTAGCCCAAGCTCTCCTCTCCACTAGTGAAGTGAGCCTGGGTTTATGTTAGCGTCCCTCAAAACAGAATGTGGCTTCCAAGCACCCTTTCCTCCCCTGGTGCGGGCTCCTGGGTTATCTGAACCTAGGAGGAACAGACCAGAAGAACAACCATGTCTACAATGGGAAATGACAATGGCTCTCACATAGTTCTCTAACTGCTCCAGGAATATGAAGAGCAAGATTATTTCCAAAATATAAACAAATACTGGGGAAGATCTGAGGAACATAGGGATTCACATTTTATTGGGTATGTCTACATGTACGCTGGACTGCGCAGTTGTTACTGCACAGTCACAGCGCCACATAGGTCATTTCTGATGGTACTGCACAGTAGCAGCCGCATCACAGTTTGTGCTCGCCAACGCTATGTCACCATAGCTCGCTGCTACAGCAAGATAGCATCTTGTGTAGACGTGCCCACTGACAACTTAGAGGATTGGAAAAAGGTTTCCTTACTGAAACATTCCTTTGCCTCTGTATAATCTCTATATAAATCTCCCCTCACTGAACGCAGACTACACAATTCCTCCTCTTGCAGCTTTGGGTAAGTGATCTCATACTCTGGGGAAGAGTTCTGGGGAAGTGTCAATACCCTTCTTTGCTACTGTGAATCAACTAAGGACACCGATTCTGTTCTCAGTTAAAAACTGCTGACTACAGCACAGATAACACTTGCCCAGTTGTGGGTGCAGGCAACTCACACTTTTTATACAGGGCACAGTTTTTAATCATGAATGCCTTAGGAAGAAAGTGTTTGATTCAGTGCTCGAGTACGGCATGCACCCATTTTCTGCACCTTTCAAGTATCTACTGGCCTCTTATTAGTTTTTGATGTATAAAGTCTTCACTGGCCTGGGACCTGGCACTTAAATTGCCTCTTCCACATGCTCTTTGTTTAAAACAATAACAAGTAAAATCTTTGCTAAAAATCTGTAATTGTGCTTATGCCTAAACTCATGATGGCTTCAATGGGGTGTGCAAAGAATGATCAGACACAAAAGGGCACACTCTGACCACTTCCAGGCATGATCATGCTAGATGGAAAAAGCTCATTTATATTCCTCAAACGTTTCTCCTTTGCCTTCTCTGTGGTGGGAAACATTAAAAAAAAAGAAAAAAAAAAAAGGAAATAAGCCTCAGAGAGAAGAGAGGGCTGTGTGAAGTTGAAGCAGCCATCCAAAGCAAGCTGGCTGGGAAAGGAGTGAAAAGCAACTGCCTCACATCAAGCAGATCCAGGCCTTAAAAATTCAATTTCCTATTGAAGATAGCACTGCTCGCAACCTAACAAAATCATCCAGCATTTGTCTGAACACATTTCCAAGTGAAAAGTACTGCATCTCCCACTAAATGTTATACGCTCACTTTCCCAGCAAGCAAAGATAATTCTGAACCAGGAAAGTTAGAAGCTGTCAGTCAACAAGGATAATTCTTGCCAAGTCAAGCTGACACGAAGGTGAAAGTAGTCAAAGGATGGAACATCAATAGCAAGGCAAATACTTCTGCCGAGAGGCACAATGCACCTAACAGTCCAGGCGCACTTCTCATTGTAAGGCTTTGTCTTAGGCTGGAAAGGCTGCAGACACTAATGGCATTAACATGCAGCCCCTAAATTCAGCACTAGGTAGAACAGGGTGATGCGGGGTGCATGACCAGTGCCTCTAGATGCCACTGCAGTAAACAAACTGCTTGATACCAGCTGAGGACCAGCTAAAAATTGGCTGGCTAGAAAACATGTCCTGGATAGTGCTGCTCCCGGTGTCATTCATGAGAAGAGGGGCACTGGCCAGAAGAGTGCAACAGAAATATTTGGCAACAGCTCTCTGAAGAAAGTAGCAGGAGCTACCTGCCTCCACCCAGTGGGAAAGAAGCTTTTATGCTCCAGACCATTCTGTGGAAGACGAGGGATTAAGTGCTATTTCATAAACACATGACATGGGTTACTTCTCTTGAGAGGCTGCCAAATCCCTCTTTTCCAATGCACGGAAAAATTTAGGTCAGCTCTCCACTTGCATCTTCAGCGTCAGTAACGCTGGCCTTTCAGGGTTCATCTGCTCCCAGCTCAAACAGTGCATCCAGCAACAGCACACATAGCACAGATTTCCCTCATTCTTTCCTATTCTTCTCTTCAGCAGCCAGAACTATGCCGGGGCCTGGACAAAAACAGGGCAAGTCAGACATTAACTGAGGTCAAATTGACCTGCTTTTGTTAATTGGTTACAAATTTGCTAAAGGTTTTCCAAAGAAACTTGGGAGTGGGGGCATGTTTCCAGGATAACAGTCTTAGGGGAGGAAGGAAATTAAGGGATGGAAGTGGCTTCTTTAGGAGCAAACCACACTCTGAGTCAGTGGTTTTGAAAGACTTGGACCCAAAACCAGATACTGCTGACTTCAGAGGTGTCCACCTTTGAGAGCTACAACAGGAGAATGACCCAGAGGCTATAGTGCTACTCTGGGACTCAGGAAGGTTGGGTCAACAACCTCCCTGATCCAGCACAGACTTCTGGATCATCCTCAGGCAAGTCACTTAGCTTCTCCATTCTTCTTCTGCGGTGGTAATAAACACTCCTTCCCTACAGCTCAGAGATGCAATGATACCTTAAAATTTGTGAGTTACCCACAGGTAAGTGCAGGGGGGTCAGATGCAAACCAAAATGTGGAGTGCTACTATCTCTGTGCAAAATGAGAAGCAACAGAGCCCTGGGAATCAAAGCCACCAGTCTTCAGGTTCTACTTATCCAGAGCTACCATCAATAAAGGTAATAGTTTCTGCTCCTTCCTCCTCCTTAAGAGCAAGTTGAATCAGACACAGTGAGCCCCTGCACATAACCTAATGACTGCCACAGTCTATTTTACATCACCAGCCTCCAAGTTCTTCCTTCTCAGAGAGCCCATTCCTTCGAGTGGCTGACGGACGAGAACAAAACAACCACTCCACATGGCCCAGTGCAAAAGAAATGCACTTAATATATGCTGGTGAATAAACAGCTGTTTCCTTCTGTGCTAATTGGCAAGAGCCACTAAGGGCTTTGTGGATTAGAGCTTTCACTTCCAAGAGGCCCCTATGGAATCACACCATTAGAGCAACACACAAAATTCGACTGAGTGGAAAATAACCGAAAAAATATCTGGAGGCATACAGAGTCACAGCAAAAGTTCTCTCATCTGCCCATTAGCTGCACTGCTCAAATGCAGTGCTACAGGCATAAGTCCCTGAGAGACCAAGAGGAGTTTAAAAGCTAGAGAAAAAAAGAGCTTCAATGGGGTGCACCCAGCTGTTTATGGACAAGCCTGATACCAAACAACTAGACACTGCTGCAAATGAAAGGACCAACTCTATCAGTGGGAAGCTGGAAGTTAAAAGTCACAGCAGCAAACAAGACTTAGCTTGATTCTATCCAGGGCCTCAACTAGGGGGGTAAACTACCAAGTGACCATGCTCCAGTCATCTACCCTGTGATCTTAATTATTTGCATGATTTAAGGAGCCCTGTCCAAGTGAGTCTCCATTTTAATCCTGAAATACTGCTCGACTGAAGGCAGCAGACATTTCCCTGATATTAAGAGGAAGAGAAACATTTGCAGCAAGGAAGCCAAAGGCAGCTACTAGCAAGGGAAACTGGTAGCAATGTGCAGCCTCGTGCATATTAAAAGCAGTTCTCCCTGCACAGCAAGTTCCTCTTTCATTTCTGGGAGTCTGCACACAGCAACATGTGACACACAGGCCTGGGTTCTACTTCCAGCTCTGCTACTTACCCATTTGTAATGCTGGGCAAATCACTTCCGTTCTCCAAGCCTCAGTTTCCCTACTCATCTTTTGCGTCTCTCATTGACTCAGATTGGATTGCTCTCCAAGGCAGGAACTGGCTCTCATTATATGTAGCTAGAGCCCAATCTGCATTGAGAGGAGTGGAGGGAGTCTAACCACTCCTGAACCTCTTTGGCCCTTCTGCTCTGGCAGCAGATAGCTCAGACATGATTCCAAACATGAATAATCCCTGAGCATCAATTAATATTGATCCTGCAACCCCTGCACTCACCCAAGCAACCTACATCTGTCCAGTAACCATCTATCTGGTTCTCCTAGCTCCAGTCCACTACCTTCCCCTATCCCATTCCTTCTGAGCAGCTCACCCTGTTAGGACATCAGAACCCAATTCTCCTTCTATTACTCCCAGTTTACACAGACAGAAGTGGGAGGAACACGAGACACAGACTGAAACTATTCCCTTGCCCCTGGTTAAATATTTGGACTGTAATTTTTGGAAGTCAAAGGAATTCAGGGCACTCAACTCCCTGAAGTTCAACAGGCACTGCCTACTGAACTTCTTTTGAAAATCCCAGCCCCAATAGACGCCAGCTCCTCAATTAATCATAGAGCACAGTATTAGAAAGAAGACTGCAAACCCTTTAGTGTCTCTTCATTTTATAAACCTCCTAAGGAAGCAGCAGCTCCTGTATCTAATGCATGTTCTCCACATTATTACAATAACTGGTAGTCAAGTTCAAAAGGCAGCTGGTTTCTAAGTCACCAAGCCATAAAGAGGTATAATTTCTACTCACTATACTTTCTCTGTATGATTATAACAGTGGTTGACTGAGTCAGTGCATGGAATGTCAGCAAATGCTTTCACCCAAGGACAGAAAAAATATAGAAGGAGGAGAGTCCACTTAAAAAAATAAAAAAATCACTGAAACTAGCATGGGAGCCGGCCTGGATGTGTTCAGTTCTTGTTAGGACAATACGCAAGCCAGCACCATCAGAAAGACAATACATTACATGTATTTCATTTTGATGGATCAGATTAGCATGGCAGTAAACAGAGAGGATGAAATTTTGCTCTGACTGGCTCAAAGGACTATGCTGCAGCCTAGTTTTCATCCACAGTAAACAATAGGAATTCAGGAACAGGAATTGCTTAGATGGATTTAAAATCATGTATAGACCAGAAGAGATCACCCCTGTTCTTAGCAAGTGGTACGTTACTCCATGAGTAGCCCAGAGACATTTAGGATTAAGGTACCATTCAAACTAAGAGGGGCACAATCAGCCCTAAAGAACTTTGCAAACAAGTTTCTTAGCTTCCCAAGTGTAAATCGAGAAGAAATCAAGTCAATTGCTTGACTTTGAGATTTGCACAGTAGAACTGAGATCAGAGCCTGATCTATTCTTTCAGTAAGCCCCACAACAATGCTGTGAGCTCAAAAAATATTAAATACACCTTGTACCTGGGGAAAACTGAGGCACCAAGTGTTGTTGCTCCACTGAAGTTGAGAGAGCTTGGACAATTGATGCCTGCTGATGATCCGACCCATTTGGCATTAATGATTTACACAGATGCTCGCAGCCCATGGTAGAGGTGGGCACAATCCTGACTCCTTCCTGTCACTACTAGGCCATACCAAACTCAGTCATTGAAACTAAAAGACAGATGAATAACATCTATGTTGCATTAAAAAAAATGAAAAGAACACTCCAAAGACTGATAATGGAAAAAACCAGAGGAGGAAGATTGTATTTTGCTTTTAAACTGAATGACCTGGGCCTGGGCTCAGGGAGAAGAACAGGTTACAGAGCCCCATAGAAGCATTTGTCCAGTCAGCCTTCAGCCAAGAAAAAAAAGGGGGGAGAAGAGTGGGGCAGGAGAGAGGAAGTGATTTGAGGATCACTGATACAACTCTTCTTCCTTTCAGCTGAGTACTGCATGTGCTGAGAAGCCCAGAGCCAAATCCCTAAAGCTGCATTGCTCAACTTAGGAAAAAGAAGCTGCACCAATTGAAGCCAGCTAAAGATTTGGTCACTAGTGCCTAAACACTCCTGTAATGGGTACACTTAGAAACAAGAACAGAAGTCAACGAGAACACAGTCCAGCCTGGAAACAATAGCTTGCATTCTTGAGCTTGTATATGCTCCCCTTGGATGTGCTTGATGCAAAAGTTAAAAGGACGCTATCAAATTCAATTTAAGCTTAAAATTGAGCTTAGTGAAACCAGATCAAACACACGGGGAGAATTCCTACACCTCCGAGGTCAACGCAGAACTTCCCAAAGGCTGAGATTTCATCTGTAATTATTACCCAAACAAAGACCAACAGAAACATTTCCAAGTTTTTTTTCCCTTTTAATTCCACTAGAAAAATGTACATAAAACAAACACTTTCCCACACTGTTTGCAACCCAAATGCTGCTGCCCTGGCCTTGCCAACTCAGCACAGTGGGATGGACAATGAACCGGCATACAACCTGGCTAGTCTGCCTTCTTGGCTGAGCCTAGCATAGAAGAGATAAACCACATCCACTGCAAACAGCAATTTAGTCCTCTCAATTTCCCTTCAAGTTTAAGTCATTTGGGATGTTCCTTATGACATAAGGAAGAGAAAGTGGATGCATTTGGATCCTAGGCATCTTGAAGCTGGGTTTTTCAAAGAAATCTAAAGGAGCTAGGCACCCAATCCTAGAAAATCCCATGGGAGCTGCAGGACTAATCTTCCTAGGCCATTCAGCGATAAAACACATTGATAAAACATGCTTGCACACTGCTGTCAGGCTACAATTTGTTTGTGGTGTTACAAGCCTAGGGCACTAACCGGGAAGCAGCTTTTTAAAAGAAAAAAGTTGAAATGAACAATGGCTCCCACCTGCTTTGGGAAAAAATAAAAGGCCACCCACTAAGAGCATGTCCATGAGAGCAGCCCTCTCTGCTTCCTCGTGGAGAAAACTTTATGCGAATGGTATAATTTTGCTGAGAAGAGAACAGCTGAGCTGAACCAGACCAACTCCTACAACGCTTTGAAGTCTGGTAAGATTATTCATCCCTTTTTCCACTGTGCAGCTCCAGTTGCTTAAGTCTGCCAATGAAAAATGTTCCCTTAGGCTTCCACAGTGTGAAAATACCCTTGTATTACTTCTATAGCTGCCAATTTTGCATGTGCAGCCACTGATTCTGGGGACCAAATACAAGATGCATAGGCAGGAAGGACAGCACAGTGGAAAGGTCACTGACCTGGAACTCAAGAGACCTGGTTTGAATTCCAGCTCAGATACAGACATCCTACATGACCTTAAGCAAGTCACATAATCTGCACCATGCCACAGTTTCCCACATGTAAAATGGGGTTAATACTTCCCTGTCTCACAAGGGTGTTTTAAATCTATTAGTAATTTCGAGGTGCTCAGATCCTACAGTAAAGATGGCTATAAATTAAAGTCATCAAATTTGAAACTGAAGAAGAAATAGCACTTTGATGCCAATAAAGTATTGCTGAGGTCAAAAATTTAACTCAATTTGGCCAAGATCTAATTATCTTCATGCAAAATTAGAACATCAACAACCGCAAGAGGGTGTGGAAAAAAGATCAAATTAAAAACAAGTTAGCAGGGTGCAAGCATATATCATGGAACAACTGATGCACAGTAAGGAAGAGAGAAATAGAAGCAACTTGTCCTGCTTCATTCAAGAGTAAGTTGCCCCACTTACCACAGCATAATTGCAGACATGCAGGCAGTTGCCATATATCAGCTGTCCCACAGCCAGTCCCTGCCTGGTGTTTATGCACTTCAATTTGGCTGTTTTTCCCTCAGATACCATTACAGATATACAAGCTATATACATTTAAAATTTCATACCATAAGCCACCAAGGGCTAGGAAGAAAATTCCCATGGTCAAGTTATTCCACAGTTGTTTCTTGCACAGGGTGACCATCTGTCCCAGGCAAACCTGAATACTCCCAGCTTCCAGTCTGGCCCCGGATGGCTGGTCAAAAGTCCTGGAGCAGAGTCTGGCGGGGATATGGTGCAGCATGGTGTACCAGGCAGGCACTGCTGCTGCTGGGCAGGAGCAAGGTGGGTAGACTGATCCCACATTATGCCAGGCCACTTTGAGGATCTATTTTAGACAACTGCATATTTTGTAGAAGGACCTGGCATATTGTCCCAATTGAGGCTTAATGGGAAAGGACATGACTGGGGCCCAAGGCTACATGCCTCCCAACCTGCACAACAATGACAGATTCTAGGAAAGAGACTGAAGAGCTTTTTCCAATGCCCACTGATGTTATTTTGTGATGTTGACACGTTTCCCTTCCTTCTGCCAGATAAGGATAATTATCTCTGTATATTACTCTCATAGTTAATAAAGAGCTCTGGATACCTGGGTTCTATTTCCAGCTCTTTTCTTCACCCACTGTATGGCCCAGGGGCAAATCACTCAGTGGGAGATGTTCAAAGGGCACTTAGGCATGCAACTCCTATTGAAAGCCACTAGCATTTGACCCTGACTTTTATTGAGTCTTTGAAAACCTCTTCCTCATCCAGAAGTAATGGATCTAACACTATTTAGCTACCCTAAAAGGGTGTGCTATTTGAGATACATATATGCCCCTTATCTTAGCATCCAAGCACTATGCAAATCCTTAATGCATTTATGTTCATAATACCCCTGTCAGACTTTTTTTTAAATGGTATTATCCCCTTTTTACAAGTGGGGACTGAGGTCCAGAGAAACTAAGCAACTTGCCCAAAGCTATACAGAAATCTGTGGCTGTGTGAAAACATGCATACAGGCCTTCCAAGCTATGGGCTAGTACTCTTCCCATTAGACAATCCTCCCTCCACTGTGAGTGTTAATAAGTAACACAAAAAAATGCCAAGTAAAAAAAAAAGAAGGTGATTCCTTACCTGTGTTACCAAGAGCCCTCAGGCAAACATGACTAAAAGAGCATTACACCTGCAATCTTGACACACGTTACCTTGGACAATAAAACTAAGATTAACAATGAAGAGCAGAACTTACCCTTGCAGAGCACTTGTCACCCAGAGAGCTCTCAATATTTTGTAGAAAGGCAACATTATCCTGCCCTGGCACAAGCACGGGAAACCGAGGAACACAGGAGAGGAGAGACTGGCCCCAGGTCACTCAGTGGGCTATTGGCAGAACTGGGAACAGAACCCCATGTCCTGGCCATATGCCACACAAGTGAAACGCAGCTAATTGATATTTCCAAGGAAAGTTTAAACAGCTGGTATGCTCTGACTGCTGCCCATTACACTGACCAGTGTCACCTAACTGTTACCTGGATCCCTTTTGGATCATTTGTGGGCTCCCCACACATTTTTCATCTCTCACTTGAAATGTACACTCTGCAGGAAAGGGCTTTTCTTCCTTGTCTCACCTTTGTGCAGCACCTAGCACATGTTTGGGGCCCTTCATTACTACTGCAGTGTAGACTAATAATAGTAATGGTCAGAATCACTTTCTGGTTTCCAAACAAACCCAGTGCTGTTAAGTCTGAGTTTCCAGCATAGCAGGGAAGGGTTTAATCCAAACAGAAGTGTGAAGCCAATAACTTTTTACAGGCCATGAAGGATACAGGCCCCAAGAAAGGTCTATACCCTGAACATGACATCACATGCTAAATATGACCTGCCCATGGTTTCTGTTCCCCTTCTCACTCACTCACATGCTCCTGTGGTTCATGACTACACCAAGAGATGAGTGCTAGTTTGCTATCACTGTTGATCCACATGGCGGGTGAGATGCTGCTGGGGGTGGATGTCGTGTTTGAGATGTAACCATACCCACTGCTGTCTTGCAGTTAGACAGCTTCTATAGTTGTCAGGCTGACACCATTATCCAGCTAAATTATTTTAAGAACACTTTCAGTAGAAAAGGAGAAGAGAACCCATAATCCTTATATAGGAAGGATAATCCAGGCTTGGGACCAAAAAACCTAGGTTCAATTCCTTGCTCTGCCACAGCTTTCCTATATGGACTTGAACAGGTCACATATACCCAAATCTTCAAAGGTGTTTATGAAGCTCACTCCTGCTGAAACGGAGTTAGGCATCCAATGCCTTTAAAAATGCTTGGGCCTTCAATCTTGCTGTACCTTAGATCCTCAGCTGTAAAACAAATGTAATGGGATGGCCTACCCTCAAACACTGGGAGGAAGATACTGTACTTCCTAGGTTGTGAGATGCTCAGATGCTATGTGCGTGAGAGCCATACAAGTCCCTAGAAGAGAGAATGTGTTCATCAGCCAGTATTTGATCCTCAACCCATAAGATCATAGAGGGTGCTGACTTCATCCATATATTTGGCAGCAGAATGCATTTCCCCTTTCTACAGAAATTGGTGTTGAGAGGCCATAACTTTCTAGTGAAATGTAATATGTGCTCTGGTGTGCACTGCCTAGCAGAGACAAGCCTACACATCAAAAGCTGCTCATCTCACATAAGAGACTGCAGGATGTCCCATAACAATTCACAGACCATCGGCTGAACTCAATTCAATTTCCCCTTTGGTCTTCATTTGAGCAATGACAACATGAGCGCTCCACTTCTGGAATCTCAGGCCCAGCTACTGAGGCACAGCTACCTCAAAACAAGTCCCGTCTAGACCAGCTAAGCCTTCTGCATAACATTACTCAGCCTCCCCTTTATTCTGAGACTGTTTCATTTCCTGATTCCCTCTCACTTCCAGATCAAACAGTGTGTACCATTTAAAAAGAAAAAAAATCTAGATTTTGTAAATGCCTAATTATGTCAAGCAAAATGTGAGACCCAATTCCCCCTCCCCCCAGCTTCAGTTGCCCAAAAAGTTAGATGCCTAACTGCATCTCTAGGCTCCTCACAAGGAAGCCTCACTTTCAGAAGTGCAGAGGGCATGCAACTGGCAGTGACTTTCTGTGCTGCAGCTGTGTGACCTACCTGTAACTTCCACAAGGACTAAAATATTCAGCCCACCCAAAATGCACCATGAAAAGTGAACCCCAGCCAACTTATACTGTACCTGGCACTCAGGAATAGCAAGGCCCTTTAGAAATAACATTGCACAAACACCCACAAAGATGAGAATGCTGTTTCCCTTGCACAATGATGGCATCTGAGGCACAGAAACGATGAGGAGCTGATCCTACAGCTGTGGAAACTTACAGCAAAATTCTCTCAGATTTCAAGGGGAGCAAGGCCCAGGCAAATTCTTTGTTACATCAGTGTGGCCTGTCCCCACCGAAGGCCATGACATACTAATTTGAAGGCTGTAGGCCCTGCCCTTATCATAGCTGGAAATAGAGTCCCAGACTCTTGTCTTCTGTCCCAGAGGAAAACTGCTCCCCAGAGCAAGGCATAGCACCTTGGAGCTCTCACTCCCAGCCCCCAGCTCTAATCAGCAGATTATATACACACAGAAGTAAATCCCACTGTATCTCCCACAGTTCAAATTCTCTGCCTTAGATGTAGTATTTTTTTTTTTTTTGGGGGGGGGGGGGGGGGGCAGGAAATCAAATGAAGCCTCCTCCCAACTCCCCATGAAACAAATGCATTTAAAAAATGTCTTACTGATCATGGTGGTGCCTCCAGCCAGGGAAGCTTTGGTTCCTTGGAAGAAGTCATCAGCAGAGGTCATTCCCTGTTCTGGCATCTGGAAGCGGGTATGGACATCTATTCCCCCAGGGATGACCATCCTTCCATGGGCTTCAATAGTTTTCACTCCACCTGGCACAATCAGATTCTCCCCTATTTGCCTGGGTAAACAAGGTTTCAATCAGCAAGTCAGTCACAAGTGCTGCGCTATGCCAATATAATCATCAACAGGTCTTGATGAACAACCTGTCGTACCACCATCACATAACATAACAAAAGCCATGCAACAGCCTGAATAATACTGCTGGGTAGCTGTCCTTCAGCATATCACATCCTGCTTTTCTGCCCAATCAAAAGTCTCATTGAAGGCAGTGGGAATCTTGCAGCTCTCTGCAGTGGGATCTGAACATGGCAACGCCACAGTTTATTCTGGGATGTAACAATGGCTTGGATTTTAACATCTTCTTGGAAAGGGCTGCAAAAATTTCTGTAAGGATCGCATCTATTTGGTTATGCACTAAAACGTATGTACAGCAAGCACAAAAATAAACCTGCACATATGCTTGTTACTAAATTCCTGAGGAGACCCAAAGGCCTCTCAGTCTGGCTATTGAAAGGATTTATTTTTAAACGTACAATTGTAGATGGCACGTTACAATTAATTAGGTGTCTTTCACTGGCTCCTCCAACCTGTTAGTTTGATTAAGAAAACAGATGTTCTGACTATAGCCAGAAACACAAAATTCCTCATTGGTAACCTTTGACTAGTTTATTTTTTGTTATGCGTGTTATTCCAGAGAGCTCTGTAATACAGTTCACTTGCCAGAACTGCATGTTTAAAGACTAAAAACACAAAGGTGTGCTTGAGAGGAGCCCTCTCAGTCAGTGAGAGTCTTTCCATTGACTCCAATGGCTTTTAGACTGGGCCCCAGGCCAGTGCACTATACCTTCAATTCATAATGTCTTAGGACGCAATTCAGCATAGTATCCAACACATGCCTGCCTTTAGGCATGAGGAATACTGCATGTGCTTAAAGATATGCATATGTTCAATTACCTTCCTTCAATTACTTTGTTATAAATAGAGAATTTCATGCTTTATTTATTCAAATATTTCGTTTTTGGCATTTCTCCCTGATCTATCAGGACATGCATTAAATATTAATTTTTCTTTGCTCCTCAAGGCTGAATGATCCCTCGCCTTTCTGCAAAGCATGACTTAAACATTTCTATTTGCAATCACACCACAGAATCAAGCAGCACTTACTTTATCAACCCATCTTCCATGTAAATATCTGCGTAGAAAGACTGGTCATCATTAACTATTTTACCACCCTTGATCAAAAGACGATCGCTCTGAAACAAAGAACCATGTAACAATATGTAAGTATTCTGCAAGAAAACTGACAGCTTGTGGCATCATTTTGAAGATGAAAGAGTAAGGAAAGCAGCCTCTGTATTATTCAATATGCATGTCACAAAATAAGTCAATTACTGTACTTTCAGCTGTAAAGATAAAATATTTTGTGTGACAGTCCTTTCATCATGCTAAAGATCCAAGACACCAATAAAGTATGTTATCTACTAAAAAGGAGTTTGGTTTCATAAGACTTGGTTGTTTTAACTGTACCTGCAACCAAGCCTCATCTTTCACCATTACCTATTTAAACAATATTTCAAAGGACAGACAGCAGTTCATCCACGTCCTTTTTCACCCCCTTGTAGGCAAAATTTCCTAAACACACCCACACACTGAAGTTGTTACTTGGCTAACTATGAGTCAATTGCTGTCAGGGAAGTTGACCAAAAGTCTGTTGCCATGGGTTACACAACACAAACAAGCTCATTTAATCCAACTATAGCAAGGATTCAATTTAGTGGATGCTTTTACCATGTTTCTATATAGCTACTGCATAATCAAATGAAAATAAGCATACATTAGCAAATGAAGTTCAAGAGAAGAATTTAAGGCATCATATTATTAAATTTCCCTCAAATTACAATGTAATTTGGTAGCAACAGAAAGGTAATTATAAAAAAGGCAGCTATTATACATTGCTTTTTGTAAATTAGCTTAGGTCACATAATGCCTTAGCAGCTATTTTAAGGTTTAAAAAAAATGCATCTTTACTGAGATTTATTCACAACACCAAAAACGTACTCTAAAGAGCTCAGAGTAAGAAGGGAAGTGGAATATTAACATTATGTTAATCCATTTTCCCCAAAAACTGAAGTGTGCAGGTAATTAATTCTAAGGGCCCTTGTATTACTGTAGTCATAATTCGATCGTCTTGGAAGACAGATAGATGCTTACTACTACCAACCTTTACAAGGTACCGCTTGCCTCCTAGATGTGTGTTCTGACACTATGAGAAGAAGCTGTTTATGCTATTCCCATTTTCTCTGTACGAAAACAATGCCATTTCATAACCCCAAGGCCTAACAGTACTGTCCTTATGTGAAATCCAAGGCTTTCCAAAGCTGATTCCAAGAAAGTTACCCTGTGACTTTTACACATGCCTGTATGAATATAAAATTTAAAATGATAATCACAGACACGGGCTATTTATCAGCTGCACTGCGCTCAGTTCTGTACAGACAGCCGGTAGGAAACAGCCCCTTCCCAAAGGAGCTAACATTCAAATTTAAGCTAATCAACCAGATTCTCAACTGAAATAAAGGCAGCATAGCTCTTGTGGAGTAAAAGGGGCTACAAAGATTGGCACCTGCTGAAGATGTGGCTCAAGGCCCTTACTCTATTTGATCTATTAATTGCTTAAAAATCCTAAGAGATGTTATTTTCTGGTCCTCCTTTTAGGCAAAGGGCAACAGAGAATTTGGCTTGAGGAAAGAGATCAAAATCAAGATTTTAAACTTAAGGCCTGCTGTGACAATAAGGTTTAATGAGCTGACCTGGGGCTCGAAAAGCCGGTTTGACTTTTGGCGCCAGACACTACAGCAACTTATGCTACATGTTCACCATTTCTAGAATCACCGCAGTGTTTATCCCCACCCAGCACATCCTCTGCGTGCCATTAAAGGGCCCGCTGCCATTGACATCAATGGGAGTTTTGTCACTGATGTCAAGGAGAGCAGGGGAAAGCCCTAAATACACTGAGCACCACTTAGGAAAGAATATACTAGCACCAACAAAAACAGGGCCTTGGACATTTTTATGCTGCTGTAAAAAGCTACTGCCAATAAACACCTCTCCTTCTGAATTAGTGGGAGTTTTTCCATTTGTTCCAATGGCCCTTTGGATCAGGCAGTGTGTGCAGTCTACACATAGCAGGAAAGGATGCTGTACTGCATTTATGCATAAGTACCATGCTGACAGGTAAAACATTTCTCTACCTGTGAAGCCCAGATCTGACCTCTTATACCGAGTAAGGTAACTCTGGATTTATACCTGAGTAAACTAGACCAGTACCTAACTCCTCTTCTATTCTTTGTCTTGTAAATGGTATTCTAGTCACCCCAACACAATTCATAATCAGAGTTCATTCACAGGAAAAATGCACTGGATTACTGCTGGACCACAGCAACAGTCAGTCCAGGAGCAATGTTCATCTAGACAAACCCTTCAGATGCTGGACTCTTTGTGAGAGGTCACTAATTTTGTCTATAAACCAAAAGTCCTATTTATCATATTCCAATCTGCAACATGCTTTGGGCTACACAAATGCTTTTTGAACAGTTGTCCAAATTAAATAGCTCCAACCCCAGTTCCACACTTAAAATCACCCATCCAGTACCACAGACCTCCCGCTTTTCCACCCTTAACGCTCAGGAACAAGAATTAAGATGGGTGTGTCCTCAGATCTGAGAGAGGAACGATGTTAAGCTGATAATGAGAACTCCTCAACCTTTATGTCAAAAAAATATATAACACTTATTTTTTTTTAAGGGAACAGCCTTGCTTCTGCAGCAGAAAGTTCATATGGTTGAACTGTGATACCTGTGCTGGGATCAGTTTCCAGAATAATGAAATAACACGGCCTTTTACATAACTGTTCCTTCCCTTTTCCCTCAGGGTTTCATTTAGGAGTGGACTAAATTGCGTTGCAAGAATATTCCTGAGGACAAGAAATTCTATTCCACCCATGAAGCTAATGTTAATAGTGCGGGGAGTTTCTCCTGTACCAGCACAGAAAACACAGTCCCTTTCTAATCATTGTTTTCACTGCACCAGGGAGGAGGATGGAAGATGAAAAGAACGAGCCCCATCTGCTCATCTCATCCAAGCAGCGCCATTACCTCCTGGAGAAACAGCACAAGCGCTGTCCCCAGCTCCTCACAATCACAGTCCTCTTTGTATGGGAAAAGCGGGGGGAAAAGCTGCTTCCATCACAACAGCAAAATACAAAAAGCCTCAGAGCCAAGCCAAAACCTCCCCCGTCCCCCCACCCAAAACCAGGAAGGTGGGAGACACTCCAAGCTGCACTGCCAGGCAGATATTTCTGTTCCTGACCCATATTTTCAAACTCGATTGCAGCCTCTGTTTTATTCTTATTTTAAACCTCTCCCTCACAACCCCTTTCAAAACCTAGCTTCTTCCGCTGCCCCCCACCCCACCCCTGCTGTCATTCTGCATCCAGGATCAAACGCCCACCCCTTTTCTCTCTATTCCCAGCAGAAAGAATTGCAACAAACACGACATGGATACATTTTTCCACCCATCTATTTTTCCCAGCGCTTAGGAAGCAGCCCCATCCAGATCATGCAGTTGGGAGACAGCTTCCTCAGACCTTTATTCCAGCCATGCATATTAAATTTGCCATCCATTTGCTGGGCTCCCAACAAGCTCAGGGTAGCAGCAGCAGCATCCCTGCCTTATGGCAATGCAAGGCTAGATCCGGTTTCGACTTTTATTAACTATGGCAACTTCCAAAAACCCATTGTTAGCCTCATCCCACCCTTTCCCCCAAGGCTTCAATCCCTGCTGCAGCAAAAGGAAGCCTTTGCAACAGCCCCTGATCTGATTACCTTGCTACAAAACCCCTGCAAGCTTCTCCCAAGCACACAAAGGGCTTAATCCCCACATCTGCTCCCTCCTCCCCCCCCCCCCAACTAAACTCACCGTGATCCGTGGGATATTTTTCTTCCCCTGATAAGACATCTTGGGAAACAGCCCCCACAATCAAAACTGGGGTCGATTTGTTCTTTTTTTTTTTTTTTCCTCCTAGTGGCAAATAGTTTTATTATTGAAAAATAAAAAGGAGAATTGCAGCTCAAAGCAAAAGGGAGCTCCTGGCTCTGCAGGCTTGGAAAAGTGCAATCGATGAGGCTTGTCCTGCTCTTTGCAAACCGCAGGAACGGGGAGAAGCAGCAACCCCTGCGAGTCTCCCTTTCTTCCCTCTGCTCCAAGCCCAGCCCCAGACTTAGACCAAAGGAGGGGGGGGGGGCAGGATCCTTTAGCAATAAAAGCCTGAGCACAAGGAGGCTGCAGCCGCGCATGCGCCCCCTGCCACTCCCTTTCCTCTGCCCTGCTTGGCGCTTGATTGGCTGAGATCCTAATGGTATGCAAATGAGCGCGGGCGCCGTGCAATGGGAGGAGAGGAAAGAGGTAACATGCAAAGTGGCGCAATGAAGGAGCCGGGCGCGGGCGCGGGCGGGGGCTGGCGGGGCGCTGCTGGGCGGCGGGGCCCGCGATGCGCCGGGCGGGCGGCTCCGGCTGCGATCCCCGCCGTGCAATGCACCACGCTGCGCCGGGGGAGGCGGCCCCACACCCACGGCGCGGCGCGGCACGGCACGGCACGGCACGGGGGGACTCCCCTCGGCGCGCCGGGCACCTGCAGCCCCGAGCGCTGCCCTGGGGAGCCGATGTGTCCCCTGGCATCTCCTTTGTCCCCTCTCGCAGCGCTGGGAGAGCCCCAAGCCATCCCCTTTCTCTCTACACGGCGGCCAAGCCATCACCTTTGTTTTCCACACTTGCCAGTGCTCTTTTTCTAGCCCAGGGCCTGTGCAGGGTACCACAGTGCCCCCCGCCACCGGGGCATCTGCACACAGCAGACATGGCACTTCGCCCGGAGGCCCTTCCCGGCTTTCAGAGATCTGCCAACTTCCACCCTTCAAAATGCTGCAAGCCAGGCCTTTCAAAACCACCCCCACTTGGCTTACAAAGCCTGAGCCTTACAATTTCTTTGCCAGCTGGTTTCTGAGCCGTTAAGTCACAGTCGTGTTTTCTAACTCCCCTCTGCATCCGGGACTAGGAATTATTTTTAATTAAATGGAAGCCACGCTTCTGACGTAACCACTAGACTCCAGAAGTCGGGGCCTGAAGAAAAAGCACTGTGAGAGCTGGGCACCTGAGGGGTTGTTTCTTCTTATCCAAGATACAAGGAAGACGATGGCTGTGGCCAGAGCAGTCTACAACATAGGGGCATAGATGGCATTATTCCAGATCACATTCTGCCCCATATCCCAGCGGTTCCCAGTCTCTGCTACATGTACCACCAGTGGTACACATTAACAGATTTATTATAACTTTATATGACAAAAATTTGCTGGTGGGACTTAAGGTTCTATCATTTTAAATTGATGATGCGCAATCTGTCAGAGTTTGGGAACTGGTGCCGTATCCCATTACCAGCAGTGGCCTTCAAGGAAGAAGCAAGAAACCCTTCAGTGGACAATGAACAGCCAAGACAAACCCAGCTGGTCTGTACAAACTCTTAACAGTAACACTGTTACTTTTCCCCTTTGGTCACAAGTGAATTATACCTGTTACATACAGTGCAACCCTATAAAACTCTCCAGGTCTGAGCCTGCAGGCTCGGTGTGAAAGCACCTTACTCACGTGCGTAATTCAATCCAGAGCCATTGGCATAAATAGGAGGCAGCAGTTATCAGGCCCTTAGGATCATAGAAACCCTGCACCACCATATCAGATTTAAAACTTCTTCAGCATTACTGCACTGCATCTTTAAAAAGAAAAGGCTGTTTAAGTAGACAGTTATCAGGACCCTGCATGTACAAGAAGTCTTGATGGAGCTGTAGGGGGAAGGCCAAAAAAAAAGATTGTCCTAGAGTGAAAAATGAAGCAGCATTTAACAAGCTGATGTTCAATCAGTAACAAATGGTAGTAAAGCAATTTCTTTTCCTTATAAATTTGTTAACATGCTGCTTAGAATATTTTACTAATGTAAAACATTACATGTGTTTTTCTACCCCTCTCTGTTGTACTGCACCAGAAGAAGTTATGACCTCTCAGCACATTTTTACTGGGGACCTGGAAGTAAAATGCTGGCATAAGCAAACAATGCCAAAAGCCATGGAGCTGTGAAGAAGAAAAAAAGCTTGTTAGTGGCTGCAAAGCAACAGGATTTTTTTTTATATTTTCTTGATATTAGTAGTGTTATTTTATTATTTATTAAGCCTGACAGCACTGAGTATATTGTAGAACACAGTTTATATCAGGTTGAGATAAGACCACTCCCAAAGTTCCCTGGGTTTTGTTTTTTTACCCAGGAATATAATTTTTCAAGTGTTTGACAGGCTCTACCTCTACTCTGCTAGGTGCTGTACACAGTAAGACAGGCACTGCCACCAAAGAGAGATTATAGGGGAAACCACCAAAGAGAGATTATAGGGGAAACCAGTGGAAAGGAAAACAAAAAACACAGAAAAGAGTTAAATCTTTGACTTGTTCTGCATCACAAGGTGAATCATCTGCCAATCCAAGGTAAGAATTGCGATCTCCTGATGCTCTCCTTATTGGACAACACTCTGCAATAAAGGTACACACAATGCTTATTTTAATCTGCACTTTTATATTTACATCATTTCTGAATTTGCTTGTCAAGCAGAGACTTCTTTTCCCCCTATTAAGAAGGAACTGCTGCCTAATGACTATTGAAGTCTTGGAGTCAGGGTATCCTGGAGATTTAATCAGGAAAGGTGTTGAGACCTGGTAACCATCATTAGTATTAGCACCCCCATATCAAGCCCCTGGATAAATCCACAGAGAGGGGAGTCAGGAGCTCCTAAATCTCTAATCGCAGCTCTGATACTAATCCCTCTCTCTGGCCTTGGACAAGGCTCTTTCCCTCTTCACACTGAGGCATCTGGCAAATAGGAATAATACTAGCCACCTGCCTCTCAAGGGAGTTGCAAGCATCATCTGCCCAGGGACAGCTTTTTGCTCTGCTCCAAGGGAAAGGGTGACTTAAAATACTTTTATAATGTTTATCCTTACTGCACATAGCTTATTGGCCTAAACCAGAGCACCAGCTCTGAACTTTCTTGAACTTCGAGCCAGTCCCTGGATCCATGTTCCATGACTTGAATCCAATTGTGCCTAAAGAAAAGAAAGAGAGAGAACTAAAGTTCTTCAGATACCATAGCTATGCTGAGATGGCCTTTCCAATTATCATATTAAAAGAACCTAAACAGTACAGAACGGAAAGAATTAAAGAGATTAGATATCCAGGCATCAGGCTGATCCACAACATAGCATCTATGTGGCACCAAAGTTTAGACACCAGATTGCCATTACCTCCAGAACCAAATTTCACAAGCCCATTTGTGATCCTCATGTGTAAGCATAAAGGCCCAGAAACTTGACTGTGTGAATCTATTACACCAGCTGAGAATTTGGCCTAATTTTTTTCCTTCAGACAAGTTCAAAGTCTTCAGAATGGAAATGATTTTTTAATTCTTAAACATAATAGTAATTTGTCTTATTTATGGCAAGACAAAGACTGAGGAGGGACAGGATTCCTCTGTGTAAACACAGTGAAGGAACAGGGGGTGAGCACTAGGAAGGGAGACTGTTGGAATTCAAGGACAAAAGAAGAAATGGATATAAACTGGTCATAAATAAATTTAGGCTGGAAACAGAAGGAGGTTTCTAACAACCAGAGGAGCAAGGTCCTGGAACGGCCTGCCAGGGGCAAACAGCAAAGTGATTTTAAGATGGAGCATAATTGTTTTGCCATGACTGCCTATGATAACAGGGAGCTGGACTGTGTTTCTATGCAAAATAAACCCAATTTACAGCATGATCATGCATTTGTGGTACTCCAAGCCTTTCTTCACAGTAAGTATCTTAAAACTTACTCCTGATGGATCACATTACCTGTCAAGGTACTAGAAGAGGACCTATATTTCCTGAAAGCTTTTTATAGTTTTTTTGTTTGTTTGTTTGCTAGACCTTAGTTTTGCCTAAATCCACAAGAATTAGATTAAGATAATTGAATCCCAATGCAGCAGTGAGTCACTGGGTTAGAATGAATGCATTTCAGACATTTGTTAAATCCTGGTGACTTGACACAGCCCAGATGGGATATAGTGAAAAACTCTCCATGCCAACGTACTGTGGGATGAAAGGAACACATCTAGTGTTGGGGAACAGAGGTGCATGCTATATTGATTGCTTTTGTGTTCTACAGGTGAAATCCTGTATGCAGCAAGCTGAGGTTAAAATTAGAAGGTACTGTATTGAACCAACACATTACCAGAGGTCTCTTGCCAAGTGTTCAGCAAGACGGAAAATGGGTAGTCAGCCCAAGTCCTCAGTAACACTCCTGCCTGCAAAAGAGAAGGACAATCAAGGTCACTGATGTCTCTCCCCTCATGGAACCTGCTTAGTGAAGAATGAAGGGAAGCTAAGATTCCCGCCCTGTTCCTGCCAGCATGTCCCTCCACTCCTCTGGTTGCAGTGACTCAGCAGAGGGTGCAGTGACTCCTTAGGGTACAGTGGCACCAATGCACAGACCCTGGACACTGAGGAAACCCCGCATCAAGAAGAAAATCCTTGGCTTGTGCACCCAGGTTGAAAACAAGGCACTTCTCCCCGAGATGTTGGACAACTGCCCCTGCTGAAGCTCTTTCCACAGATTGACTTACTGGCTTCTGAGGACTGAGAAGGACCAGTGTGAGACCTCAGCAGGTAAGAACAACTGCAACAGTTGCAGTGGAGAGGTGAAGTGGGGTGTCTCCTACCTTGCAGCAACCCCTTAGACTGCGCATTGGGAAGGAAGGTCCCCACCCCTTACAACTGAGAAGGCACAGTCCAGGCAGTACATCCTCCCCACACATACCTACGTGGCCTTGGAGAGGAAGGATTCTTCCTCAAGACCAGAGAGTGGCTGTACAGCTCACATGAAGGCTCCTCCAGGCCAGTGCCTGAAAGTCTCCTGGGGGCTCTTCTGAGAGTTGTGCTCTACGTAAGGCATACAGGCCTGTGCAGGTTCTCTGCATTGGCATGCATTTCATGCTAAAGGAACAGTATCCAGCAGACAGGCCCAGCATTTTAAGGAAATGCCCTGTATAGAGACCTTTAAGAGAGTAAAAACTCTGCCTGGCCAGGTGCTTTGCTGATGTAAATCAGTAGGCTACCATTGTCCCCAGTGGAGGCCCATCAGTTGAGTATCTGGCTCACTAGGTTTTTGGACCATCCTCTTCAATTTAGCAGAGAATTACATCCCCACTGTAGCTTCATATGAAGGAGGATTACAAAAAAAGTAGAAAGAATCTCTTTCCATTGAAGTCTACAGAGCAATTGCCATAGAATCCGACTGAATTTGTATGCTACCTGGTACATTTCACCAGTTAAATTTTTCCACAAGGGCATTTTGTTATGGCATCATAAAGCCTGATGTGAAATGAAATGGCTATTTTAAAATGCAGTGAAAAGAAGGGGTGGCTTTAAACAATTCCTGGTAGTACTGGAAATTCTAGCATAATGTTATCTGCATTAGTATGCTAGGAACAGAATGGTTTCACTCAACAAGCTTTACATTTTTCCCCAGGGATGTTAGGTGAAAAATGAGTACCAAGAATCCTCCCTTCCCATTGGCGAGCCCTATGCTCACTGAAGATCATGAAAATCTTGCCACTGCCTTCAGTGGAAGCAGGATTGGGCCGATAGACTTTTAATTTATCTACAGATAGAGCCTAGACCCAATAACATAATCTAGACATGTAGATTATTGCACAGAGCCTTGATGATGTGACTGGAGTTCCATATAGGTACAGCACTCTTATCTGAATGCTTTTAACTGCTAGCAGAGTTAGATGCAAGTCAGTAAATGTCCCTTTCACAAGATGATGACAGCAATGTCTGTCTTTAATGACACATTTAACTTGAGAGAGACACTTTTGTTGCTGGTGGGGTTTTTTGATTTTCTCAAGACAGCTACAAAGTATCACCACATAATGGGCACAAATGGAGGTCAAAGATGCTATGATGAAGGCAGTCTTGCATTTGAAAGCTTGTCTAACTCTGTCCCAACCATATAGTTGATCCAATAAATGATATCACCCTAAGAAATCCTTGCCTCTCGTATGATGCTTACATGCAGTCTTGGGTAGGGCTGTGAGAGGCTTCAGACCGTGCTTCAGATCTGGAGAAAATTCGGATGCTTTGGATGCCGAAGCAGCATGTCCAGATCAAAGCACTGGCTTCTTTAGGCTTTCTGAAGTGGTTCAGTGCTTCTGAACCGCTTTGGAAAAGCTTCAGAGCCACTTTGGAGATCTGGCCACAGGGTATAATGGGGAATCAATTAAATATCTATAAATTTCTTGGGGTTTTTTTTTTCTGATTTGGATGAAACTTGCAGGGGTGATAGCCTCTGCTGAGTGCACTAAGGTTGCCAAGTTTCAAGAAGACAGGTGCAGGGGTTTGGGGGGCACTGCACCTCAAATTCTTGAAAGCAAAACTCATGTCACATGTCTGTATTAAGCCACAGTGGGGTCAAAACTGCAGGGGTAGCAGCCCCTGCTGAAGCCACAAAGCCTGTCAAGTTTCAGGGTGATAGGTGCAGGGGTTTGGAGGGAACTGCACCTTTGACTGCTGACACGCAAAACTCGTGACATAGATGACCATGTGTGTGTTAAGGCGCAGAGGGCTGAAAACTGCAGGGGTGTTGGCCCCTGCTGAGGCCAGAAAGCCTGCCAAGTTTCAAGGAGATAAGTGCAGGGGTTTGGAGGAAACTGCACCTCAAGCTGCAGACAAGTGAAACTCGTGACATGGGTGACATTGTATGTGTTAAAGCGCAGCAGGGTGAAAGCTGCAGGCCTGCTAGCCCCTGCTGAGGCCACAAAGCCTGCCAGCTGTCAAGGTTAAATAAAGGTGCAGGGCTTCTGGGGCCCTGCACCTCTAGCTGCTGACAGGCAAAACTCGTGACATGGCTGCTTGTGCAACTGACTGTCTTTGTCTTGGGACAGCTGATTGTCTGTGTTGATTCTTTCCTCTCCTTAGTCTGTGGTTTTGTAGGTGTTAATCATTGCTAATTAAATCGTTAAACTAGTAGCTACTAGTAGCTATATATTGTGTATTGAGCTGGTCCCTGAGTGAATCATGATTGATTGGTAACTGGTAACACAGTAGCTTAGCAGCCAGGCCTGCAGTAGTACCTGTGCCCCCCCATGCCCCAAGACAGACACAGTTGCACAAGCACCCATGACACAAATTTTGCCTGTCAGCAGCTAGAGGTGCAGGGCCCCAGATCCCAGAAGCCCTGCACCTATCTCCTTGATAGCTGGCAGGCTTCGTGGCCTCCGCAGGGGTCACCACCCCTGCAGTTTTCAGCCCGCTGCGCCTTAACACACACAGGGTCATCTGTGTCATGAGTTCTGCCTGTCAGCAGCTTGAGGTGCAGGTCCCCCCAAACCCTATCACCCTGAAACTTGGCAGGCTTTGTGGCCTCACTGGGGGCCACCACCCCTGCAGTTTTCACCCCCCCCCCCCCCCGTAGTGTAACACATACACATGACATGAGTTTTGCTCTCAAGATTTGGGGTGTGGTTCCCCCCAAACCCCTGCACCTATCTTCTTGAATCTTGGCATGCTTCATGCTCTCAGCAGAGGCTACCACCCCTGCAAGTGTCATCGAAATCAGACAAAAAACAACAAAGGTATAGATATTTCATTGATTCCCCATTATACCCTACAGCCAGATCAAAGCGGGAAACTGATCTGGAGCTCTGGATCGGATCCCTGGCATCTGAAGCAGCTGGATCCAAAACCGGATCGAACAGCTGCCTATTTGCACAGGCCTAGTCTTAGGACCTTTTAGACAGACAGTATCTGTGGTCAAATATTTTAGGATAAACAGGATCTGAGACTTGGAGGGGGAGAATTTATTTTCCATTTGAACAAAACAAGGCAACGAAAGCATATATTTGACCTGCAAATCAGAGCTTCCATCTCAATCAATTTTCGGGGGGTATTTTTCCCTCAATATCCTGAGAAATCTGGAGAGATCAATTAAATGACCTCAGGTGAGGGCTGCTGTCAACCCCGTTTAAACCCATGACCTCCTGAGAGGTAAAGCCTGAATCTATGGAGCAAGAGCTACAGGACCAGAGTCAGGAAGCACATGTCCTAAGGGCTCCAAGTAGGAGCTGGGAGCCTGACTACCTTCCACCCCTCTGAAAATCTTGGCCTAAGCTTTGTTCCCATTTGAAAGGTTTCACAAACATGTTTTTTGAGCAGGCACAGAGTGCAATGCATAATGAGCACAGGGAATGGTTTCTGTACTCAGAATTTTTGGACAAAGGAACCTGGCCTGAGCATTTCAGACACCCCACTGTTCCTGGCAGGTCTCATCACACATAACAAACCCTACCTGTTATAACAGGTATGATTAGTAGCACTACCTCTTATAGCTTGTACTCAGGTAGTAGCCCCAAATGAGGATCAGATCTCTGTAAAAAGCTCACAGTCTAGCATTATTAAGTTGTTATCCTGGGCATCATGTGGCAGCTCTTGAAGAACTAAAGCATGAGCTAATATAGTTCGAGTGAAAAGACTAAATACCATTCCCATAAAGGTTTTCAGTTGTCTTACTCTTATTGAAATAAATGGGGTTTGAGGCACATAAACAAGAGTTGGGGACCTAAATCCTTTGAAGATCTGGCTCTAAATCCCCTTTGTGCAAGCTCTGTCTAGTTCATATCTCCCTGTAGAGCAAGAAGTCATTATACCAACACTCCTATATTTGAGAAAAATCAGACTCCATAGAATCACAGAAAACTAAGGCTGGAAGGTACCTGAGGAAGTCGCATTTGGTCCAACCCTTTGCACAAGCCAAGATCATCCATGTCCAAACCATCCCAGACAAATGCGCAACTAACCCGCACTTAGAAACTTCCAAGGATGAAGATTCCTGACGCTCTCATTTCCATAACTGGGGGGAAAAAGCCAACGCACAACAAGGAGCTGAAGAATCATGCACTATTTTTGCCATGAAATCTATCTTGTCTCTAAAGAATAGGAATCTCTTTTGTATTTGAATTTTAAAACAAAGGACTTTGATCTTAGATACACAAGTTCCTTGTACAACTTTCCTCCCAAATGGAGCTGCCTTTTAGGGATTCAAATGGGAAAAGAATTTATACAAAACAGAAATAGTACATTATTTTAACAGAATGTAGAGCTTCCTACCAAAATCATTCCTTAATTTTCTAAAAACCCTGCAGGAGATGCTATCACATTTAATATACAGCACAGATGACAGATGATATAAGGAGTCAGATGCAGCCCTGTCTGTAAGAGATTCAGGGCAGACTTGGAGGACTGCTTTGTGACTGATAAGTTAAATGTATGACCATATTATTTGTATGATGATGGCACCCAGTTGAGGATGATGCCCCATTTTGCAAGGTTTCATAATAACACAGGAAACAAAGTCTCTGTCCCATATGCTGACAAGTAGATCATAGTCCAGATCTTCAGCTGGTGTTGTCTGTTACTGTTCCACAATGAAGCAGCTGAGGATGTGATGCAGGGTATAAGTTACCCCTTTGAGCCCAGTCTCCTCAACCCAAATAGGATTTGTTAGCACCATACCAAAGACCTTGGCTCAGCCCTGTGTCAGAAGAAATGATGATTGAATGGTCCATTCCTGACAAGCAGTTAATAGAAAACTTTTTGATAGTCTCTTGGAATGCATGGCCACCTCTGGGTATCTGGATTGATAGCTTTGAGAGGGATCTAGGAAGCTAAAACAATGTCATGTTCAGTTTCTCAGTAGTCAGACAAATGATTATGACCCATTGAGAGAATATGCAAGTCATTTCTCTGGGTAATTATATTGCAAGCAGTGATTATTGAAATGATACTAGAGAAAATTAGTGGCATTACAATTAATTAAGCTTAGAACAGCATTTCCAGCTGTTTGGAACAGTCTCTTTGCTTTACACAACAACTTTTCCTAGTATCCCAAATTCTATTATTGATTTTTGCTCTGAACTATATCCCATGAGTCATTATTATTAGCAGTACTTCTTTTGACAGGAACAAGTAGCATGATCATGGGAGCTTTGAAGATTTTGCATTTGGATGGCTTCTAAAACTCTTTTTTGGAACCTCTTTCCCGCAAACATGGATTCCATTTTAAAATAAAAATGTTTTTCTTGTTTGGGTTCACTTTCAATTTTTGTTTGGTTTTGCTTAGAGCAGTGCAAAGGAGCCCCACAAAGGAGACACCAGGAGAAGGGAGTTCTACACAGCAAAACGAAAGTGTGACTGTCAGTTGGTGGGCACCCTCAAGCTGACTTTAATCTAGGAAAAAACACCTGAGTCCATGCCTTGCATGCTCCAAGGGTGTATACTTGGGTTCCTAGTCAGGTTTTCATTGCTTCACTATGCTAGGTAGATGAAGGGTCATGTACATATGCCTACCTCTGCTACAAGCAAACCAGCATCTTACTGTGTGGATGCACCTAAAGAGAAAATTGTGTGCCCTAAAGGGCTTAAAATCTAACTATGCAGGAGAGACAAAGGGAGTATTGTTCCCTGTTATACACATGGGAACCTGAGCCACGTAAGTCAACTGTTTTCAGTCACCCAGAAAGCCTGTATCAAAGCCAGGAAATGAAGAGATCTTTCAAGTCCTGATCTAGTGCATGTGGCACAAAAGACCTTCTCCCCCAGCTACAGAATCATAACAGCCCTAGAAATGTAGGGCTGAAAGGCCCTCAGGAAGTCATCCAGTCAGAAAGGATAACCAGGAGCCAGCGGGCTCTGTGATTAAGTCACATACCATGTCCTCACTTGCAGTAGCATCTGCAAATCCCCATTCAGTAAATGAGACCTGCAGATGCAAAGCAGCAAAGGTATATATTTTTTCCCCATTTTGTTTCTGCAAGTTTTCCCTCCTCCTCAGTCCTGGATTTCTTTCTCCTTTGTTTTCTCTCATTAACATGCCAGCCCAAGAATTTTCATGAGACAGACCATCTGTGTCATATGAAGTAAATCACTACCACTCCCTGTGGCCGTTTCCCCACCTGAATGATAGGGGTAAAAATACTGACCCTCCTTTGTAAAGTGCTTTGAGATCAAGAGATCAAAAGCTCTATGGAAGAACTACAGATCATTCTTATTCTGGAATACTGACAGTTACCCAAATTATTCTAAAAGGGGGTTCAATAAGACCACTGAATGTACATTCTGAAGCAGGCTCTGCCAACAGGCTTTTCTGTTAATAGTCAGTGCGTCTAGAACAGCATTTGTAGATAATTAATTATCTGAAGCCTCAATCTGCCTGATATGCACTCAGAATACCTTCAGGCAATTAAAGATGGAAAGAGTATCCTGCGTTAATATGCAGTGAACTAGAGGTGAATTTACAGTGCACTAACTCCCTGCATCAGTCTTAATGTGCACTAGATCCAAAGTACTCAAGTGAAGCAAAGAGCAGTGAGCAAGTTTGCCCAAAGAGTGCAATTATAAGAGTGCATTTAGTGCAAAGTAACTAATGTGCAGTGACTTCACTTTTCTATGGAGACAAGCCCTGGGTCTTTGCCCAATTGTAGCTTCTTCTGGCAGCCACAAAAACAAAGAAGAAACACCATTCATTTTCATTTGAATTAGAAACTTAATTAGCAGCAACACTCTCTTTTTAATAGTGCCCCAGTTCATAAAGTGCTTTGGTACCCTTGGATGAAGTGCAAATGTTGATCCGTATCCCTTATAATGCTTTCCAGTCCTTTTGAAATAGGGGGAAGTATTATCATTGCCTTCAGAAATGCAGAAACTGAAGCACAGAAAATTCAAGTGATCTAGCCCAGAAGAATCAGCATAGTCCAACGAGCAAGGCTCTTAAGTGAGAATCACAAGATCTAGCTCTACTCCTGACACTGACCTGTTTTATGACCTTGGCCAAGTCACCTCACCTTTCTGTTTTCCCTCCCACCCTTTGCATGCAGGTTCTTCCAGGCAGGGACTATTTGTTACTATTTGTAAAGCGCCCAGTAGGAGAGAGTCCCTGATGGGCCCATTACCTTTATTAGAATCGCTACAAGTTATTGCAATGCAAATGATAAACATACAGGCAGTTTTTCTGCAAAATACAACCACATGCATTTTTCTCATACTAGTAGCCTTCATTCCCAAAACAACTTCAAAATTGCTCTAATTTGGTTAGAGGAGTTTTACACAAGTGGTTGCTTTTCAAAGGACATGCTGGATAAATGTAAGCTTCACTCCTGAAGGTAAATCATGAGCCCTGGTGTGATTAAAATGGTTAACAGCAACAATGCCTTGCATTTTATCAAGCATCTTACTTCTGAGGCTTTCCCCATGCTCTGTGGAGACTGTAAAATCTCAACTATTTAATAATTAAACTTTCTCACTTCAAGAAGATCTCACTTACTTTTCCTCATTGTTGCTTGTTTCTATCCTCTGCACTATACTCAGGGCATAAAACTACAGTGATTCTTTTCACTCGTTGAGCTTCATCCTGCAGTCTTTATTCCAGCAGATCATCAGGACTCTTTGTGTTGGGATGGCTTTAATAATTTTAATGAATCAATTCTAGAGGCCCCAAGAGAGACTGGATCTTTATCATGCTAGGTGATACTCTTACATGTAGCACAAGTCCTTCCTTGCCCAAAAGGTAATAATTTAGGCAGACATAGACACACAAAGATATGGGGTAACTTCCCCAAGGCCCTGGAGCAGGTAAGTAGCCAAACCTGGCATAGAAGATCTCCTGAGACCTAGACTTGTTGATTGGTGCATGCTGCCTTTACAGGCTTGTTTTTGAGATGCTGTATAAAGCAAATTGGAAAGTCTTCCTAGTGTCTCCAGGAAATCATTTTAAATCTTGAACCATGAGGCAGCATGGCCCATAGACAATAAGATACAGCAGTGAAAGATGCCTATGGAATATTCTATAGACAGAGAGATGCAGAGAGATTTGATTACCCTTATCTTTGCCTGCAGAACTACTCTTGCCATTTAATGCAAGATAACTGAATTCCTTTTTTATCCCCTTGATAATTAAGACTTCAGGAAAATACAAGGTGAACTTGTCCATGTTGCCTTTCTAATGATGTCAGCTGAGAATAAGATAGAATCTTTTAACATATTGGAAGGAAAGACGACTGTCTTTTAACCTATTTTGGTCAGATTTTTGGCTACTGGGACTTAGCAAAGCACCACCAGCCCCAAAAAAGACAATTTTGGAACCACGGTGGAAACTGTCTGCCCATAACAACTCTTAGCCCCCAAGCTGAAGACAGAAAAATGTTAAAGATATCTTCACTATTATAAAGATAATATACATGTTTTCATAATTTCAGGACCCAATAAATTACTTCAGTGTTGTTTTATAAGTTTCACAAAAGTGTCATATGAAAATTATTCTTAGTTAAGTTGTGGGTTATTAAAACCTTGGTGTACAATTGATATATAAAAGTAACAGACCAGATTCAGCACATAGGTAAATGGATACAAATCTGTGGAAGCCAGTGGACTTCTACCCTTTTAATTCATATCTGCTATTATTCTAATAGCATAATGAGAATTTTTTTCTTCCTTACCTTCATACATTGAACCACAGCTGGTATAAATGAAGGCCTGTCCATTGCCTTCAGTGGAGTTATGCAAGTTTACACCATTTAAGAATTCATCCCATTGATTCCAAAGACAAATACAGTCACCTGGGAAACCATAAAGGCTACAACATTCCTGCTAAACAGTACCCATCCATCTTTTATCACAGAAGACTTCATAACACAGAGGAAAAATGTGGTGCCAATGTTATTCAAAGCCGATGGGACACAATTCAAAAATTCTAGTGGACCATGCCATTATTTTGTAAACTCCTAATTAATCTTCTCATGAAAATGTTTATAAATGCTGATTTCTAAACTGTTTATCAAACTGATAAAACACGTGACAATGTTTTTTAAATTCCATTAACAGTCTGTAAGATGTCTTATTGTTTCCTTCCAAATTAGTCGATTTTTATTATTTCCAATTAATACTCTCAATACTGCCCTTCTCACCAATCAATATTTTCACCTTTCAATTGTTATTATTTATATCACACATTTACTATGATCTTCTAGTGAAAAGCATCATGCAGTACAATTTATACAAAAAAATAACCACCTAAAATGAAGTTGTGTATTGGAAAACCTTTCTGTTGCCCCAAATCTCCAAATATTTATGCATATGTGTAATTTTACTCCTGAGTTAAATCTGAGTTCAATAAGACTAACGAATTGGGTAAAGTTACTTACACATAAAAGTGCTGGCAGGATCAAGTCTTAGGTTTCTGCAGGAGTAAATGGATGTAGGGTCTGATTTGCAGAGGTATGGAACCTCCATATCTCCTATTACATTTATGTTTTTTTCTGAAAATCAGGACCATACAGATAATCTCATGATAAACTCAGTAAAGTTTCTCACAAGTATAACTGCAGCAGGATCAAACCTTCAGTTTCTGCAACTGGAAATTCAGAGGTGCTGAGCACCCAGCGGCCCTAACAGATGCATAGTGCTAAGCATTTCTGAAAAATCATGGAAGTAGATATTATCAAACTCATTCAGATGCTTTGCCTTGAATACACCCTCCATGTCACTGGTGAACCAGCCTGGTTGCAGCCATTCACATGAATTTCTAGGGATGGGATGGTTCGATAAACACATTTGAGGTATACATGCTTGGCAGAACTCTGCTACTAGAAGTCTGTAAAATTCTTAGTTGATTGTGTCCTGTTTGGGGCCCCCTCTACAGAAAGGATGTGGACAAAGTCCAATGGAGGGCAACAAAAATGGTTAGGGGGCTGGGGAACATGACTTCTGAGGGAACTGGTCTTAGTCTGCAAGAGAGAAGACTGAGAGGGGATTTGATAGCAACCTTTAACTACAAAGAGGATGGAGCTAGTGGTAGCAGATGACAGAGCAAGGAGCACTGGTCTCAAGTTGCAGCAAGGGAGGTTTAGGTTGGATATTAAGAAAGACTCTCACTAGGAGGGTGGTAAAGCACTGGAATGGGTTACCTAGAGAGGTGGTGGAATCTCCGTTGAGGGGAGGGGGCGGGTTTAAGGCCTGGCTAGACAAAGCCTTGGCTGAGATGATCTAGTTGGGGATGGTCCTGCTTGGAGCAGGGGGTTGGACTAGATGTGACTTCCTGAGATCCCTTCCAAGCCTCATTTTCTATAATGCCTCAACCCTTCAAAGCTATACAGAGGAGCTAGCATTTGTCAGAGGAAAGCACAAGGAAGGACACTATTTTGGGGGTTCAAACTGCATAAAGCATGTTGTAGTTAATTTTACTGTACCCAAGAAAGAAATAGTCAAGCTAGAGCTCTGGCCAGAATCATTTGCTGTTGAGGAATAGGAGGTGTTTTATTATGGGCAGTTTTGCATAGCAATAGGTAAAAGAAGTCATGGGTCAGGACCCAGGGGGGCTATAGGGGCACAAGGGAGGCAAGTGGGTTTAAATGGGGACAAGTCTCTCATTTCTCTGAAAAGCCCAGCCCTAAATCCCTGCAGTCCTGCTGAAGCTTTATTCCCATTGAAATCAATGGGCCTAATCCCAAAATTCTCACTGGGGGCAAACTCCCACAGAGTTTAGCACGGGGCTGAGGTGGCTTTCAGGACTGTGCCCTGGAGAGTTTCCCTTGAGGAAGTCTGCAGGGATTTGGTCCTTAAGACTGCTCCCCACTGATGCTCTTTTGCTTCCAACCCACCACGTTATCCTGTTGGAAAGCTGTGTTCATCAGATGGGTGGGGCATGCTGCTACATGCAGCAGGGCTTGGGAAAAACTGCTTCTGAAACAAAAAGAGTCGGTCTCTCTCCTCCCAGATAAGAAAGGAAAGGAGGGGGGTGGGGGGGATTACCTCTCTCCAATACCTTCACCGTCCCCACCACAGGTAGGAAGGAGCAGGAAGCACGGCCTGAGGCTGCTGCTTCCCAGAGCTTTCCTACTGGGGAAGGGGCTGCAGAGGGGGGCCCAGAGCCCCCAGCCCAAGTCGAGTGCAAGTTGCATGTGCCCCCCCCGTCCCACCAGCTGAACCCACCTTGTCATTGAGGTTCTGCAGCGCCTCTTTGCCGGTGGCCGCTCGGATCTCCACCTTCCTCCCGAGTTCAACAGATGGTTCCCCTGCCTTCCTGCTCTGGCGCGAGTAGGGGGACGGCGAATCCGGGCCCAGCTGCGCCACGTCCCTCTGCTGGGCCACGATCTTGCTGGAGCCGCGGCCCACGGACAGCGAGTCGAAGTCGATGGTCTTGTTCTCCAGGGAGCCTTCCACCGGGCAGAACATGCCGCAGAATTTCTGCCGGGGCTTGGGGCTGCCCGAGCCCAGGTTCTTGAAGAAGGCCGGCACCTCCTCCTCCTCGCCCTGCCGCCCCGCTGCCTTCCTCTCGGCCATGGCTCCCTGCGAGGGGGAAACAACACGGATGAGAACAAATAGGAGCTGGAGCTGAAGCTGGAGCAGGAGTGGGTGTGTGGGGGGACTCGCCCTCGGTGCTACGGAGACGCCGGCGGCGGCTGCCAGGGGGCTGCGCCTGCCCGCATAGGGATGGAGCCGGGCGTGCTGCTTCACGCCAGGCAAAGTTGCGGGGAGGGGGCGGGCCGGGGGCTGCTTCTGCAATGGGGAGAGGAGGCTCCAAGTTCCCGGCAGCCAGATGAGGAGGGAGGGGAGAGGGGGGAGGTGGGGAAGCAACTCGCTCTGCAGCAGGGAGCGGGGCTGGCGCGGAAGTGATGCGCTGCCGCCTGGGCAGAGCCGGGCGAGCAGGTTGCAGCCCCCGCCCCCGCCCCCGGCCGGGGAAGCCCCGGCCCCAGCCCGGCCGCCCCCTCCCAGCCCGCCGGGCAGCGGGCCATTGTTCGGGGCCGCGGGGAGGAGCGCGGCGGGCCCGGCTCAGGAGCTGTCCCTTCAGCACCACGGCGCGGGGAGCCCCGGCCCCGGCGGCTGCAGCAGTGCAGAAGCCGCGGGGGAGCGACTCGCCCTGCTGGCGAGGGGGAGGCAGGAGCCGGCTCAGCCCCGTGTTACTGAAGGGCTCTCCCCACTGCCGGGCGAGGCAGGCCGCTGCCACAAGCACAAGCCCTGGAGCGGCTGCACCGGCACCTCCCGGCCGCGGACACAGCCGGGATAAAGCTCATCCGGCTGGTCCCAGGAACGTGCCTGTGCGCGGAGGGGAGCTGGGCAGCAGCACGACTGCCCGGGCCGCCCCGCGGAGGCTCTGCCGGGTTTCGCAGGCACGGCTAAGCCACCAAGCCAAAAAAAAAAGAAAAGAAAAACCCCACCCCTGCAGACTCCCTGCACCCGGAAGCAATGGCTGCGCCACTAGGAAGCAGCGAGGCTTGGCTCTGCCGGCAGGTATCCGACCTAAGCCACGCCGAAGTCTGTCTCTCGTCCGCGAAGACCCCTGGCAGCATCGGGGACACGAATTTGACAGGATTAGAAAAAACCTAATGCCCCCATCTGTAGCCCCCTGCCCCCGAAAGGAACCCCTGGAGGTTGGCTGATAAATGCACCTGATCCACTAATCTGGTAAAACCAATACCTTCTTCATGGAGGGCAGAGGAGCAGAGCCCACCCAGTGGTTCTCCGCACCTGGTTTTTGGAGAGCCAGGGCAGCAGAGATTTTCAAAGGGAAGATCCTGGTCTTTGGGCACCTGATTTCCTTGGGACCCTTTAAAGCCTCCCACTCTCTAGGGCTTATTTTTACCTTGGTTTCCTTTATAACCAGTGAAATCAACACAGTGTCTGGCTATCCGAAATGATCATTCACAGCCACTTAACTTAATTCTTTTTGCTGGCTTGGATTGAATTGCAGTGTCATTCCTTGAGACAACAAAAAAAAAAAAAAGAAAAAAAGAAAGAAAGAAAAACAAACCCTCACAGCTTTATTGCGACTTTTTTTCCTATAGAAAAAGTGCCGTTATACATGCCGTTATTTCTACCTGTTTACATTCTCACTGACATCCTGCCACACTTTTAGCTTCTCATTTCTTGGAGTCTCAGAACAGCATACTCCCTACGCCTGATGAAGGGTGACTGCACCCGAAAGCTTGCTAAGAACTTTTTTTCATGCTACTCAGTTGGTCTAATAAAAGATATCACCTCTACTCAAAGACCCTTGCCTGTTATAAATCCCAGACACTTTCATGTTAATTCACTACAGATCAGAGAGCTGTAAACTTAAACATCAGCAAATGAAAAGCTGGTTTCCTATTCATTTAGATGCTTGCAAAGAACAGTGCATGGAAAGCACTGGATGAGTAAGGCAAGGAATCTGAGAAAATCTTTCACGGAGCAAAGATCAGTCATGGCCCTTAGGGCTTTCACTATATTTCAGTTATGTATCAACTGTGCTTAATCTGAGTTACACAGATGAGCCTAAGCCAACACAGCTCAGGTCACCTACACTTGATACATTTGCACTTTACTGTCATGTCTCACAGCCATACTTGTACAGCACTCAATGGCACTAAGCACAATTGTTATCTGCTGGTGAGCAGATGACACATCTCCTCAGCAGCTAATTCCAAGTAGAGAATACAGATCCTGTATCACTTGTACTGCTACAACTAAGCACTTCAGCTCAACTCTACAGCATTGTTCTGAATGCCCCAGTTCAGCGTCCAGTGTTGGGCTACGGCAAAGACCATCACAAAGGTCAGGACTGTCTGGGGGACTTAGAATTCCCAGCCCTGGTATGATTTTGGACTTCTACACACAGAGATGTACAAACCCCCACATATTACACACGTTTACCTGAAAATATGATGGGCCCTGGGATCACACAACACTTTAAGCAAAAAGAGGCATCAAAGGAGTTCCCCACCTTAGAGCCCATGTAAGATCAGAATCAGGTGTTACTGTGTCTAGTGAGTGAATTTCTCCTCAACCAATCTTATGGTATTTAAAAGCACAGCTCCACTGGCTTACTCTAGGTCAGCATTTCACCTTTGCCCTTATACACTGTGACAGGCATTTTGACATTTTCTATATTCCATTATTAGCCTCTTACCCATATTTGTAGGATTCAGTTTACTGATAATAAGGACTTCCATAAAGATGATCATAAATTAAACTACCACAAGTGGAAATGTCAAGGCTTTTTATCATTCCCACTGTAGCATACATAAGACAATATGTTGTTATGCATACTCTAAATCCAATTCAAAGCAGATCCAAAACAAAACCATGTGAACCATGGCCCTTGCTGGCATTCATACCAAGAGGCTACACTTACAAACCAATGTACAGTATTATGCTCCTACACTGATCTGTTACAATACCCCATTAACCATGAAGGCAAAACTGGTGTTTCATCAACCAGCTTCAGTAATTAAGTAGAGATGGAAATAGATCTATTGTACATTCAAAAGAATGTGCCAAACCACCTCCCAGAGGAAATTCTTCTGGGTCAGTGTTCCCCTATGAATAAAATTGGCCCTATGAAAGCACTACAGTACGTATAACTGCTGCTGCAGAAAATAGCCAAATGAAACCACACATAACAAGAAACTCACCTAGGATTTTATATACATCCCCATGGATTTTGCATGCCTGCACTGTCAAAGCTATTGGTTTTGATAGGGGAATTTCTGTTCATCCCTGAAACTCAGATTCAGGCAAATCTATCTGACACAAAGTGAGGTGAACAGGTGGCAAAACCTAGAACCATGGAAAACCAGAGAGCTGGAGATCATCCCCAAATGTGGAATTCAAAAATTAATGGTGATTTCCTAAGGGACCATGACTTGACCGGGGGGAAGTTCAGAATGAGTGGTTGCTCCTCAAGGGAGTGATCCTGAAAACACAAGCAATGCCCATCCCATCTCTGAGGAAAGGTAGCAAAAGGGCACAGCAACCCCCTTGGCTCTGCAGGGAACTTGTGAACCACCTGCATCTAAAAAGAGAGACCTATAAAGGATGGAAGTCTGGAATTACCACAAAGGAGGAGTATTCTGTACTGGTCGAGACCTGTAAGAAGTGGATCAGGAAAGCCAAGACTGCAACCAAACCCCAACTGGCTACACATATCAAGGACAATAAAAAGTCCTTTTTTAGATATGTGGGGAGTTGGAAGAAAAGCAAGGGTAACATTGAACCCCTGCTAAACCAGATGGGACAACTGACAACCGACATCCAGGAAAAAGCCAACCTGCTTAATAGGTATTTTGCATTGGTTTTTCACCAACCCCAAGGGACCGCCCTGGTCAGCAGGGTGTGGGATGGCCAGGGCAAGGGTGAAATTTTACCTTGCATCACTGTAGACCATGTACAGGAACACCTTGAAAGGCTGGACACCTTCCAGTCAGCTGGTCGGGACAGTTTGCACCCCAGGGTACTTAAGGAGCTGGCAGGCATCATAGCTCAGCCACTGACAAAGATTTTCAAGAACTCGTGGCACTCAGGTGAAGTGTCCAAAGATTGGAAGAAAGCCAATGTGGTGCCTATCTTCAAGAAGGGAGGAAAGTAGATCTGGGGAACTACAGGCCTATCAGCCTGACCTCCAACCCTGGGAAGATCTTGGAAAAATTATCAAAGAGACCATTCTTGACAAATTGGCTGATAGCAACATCCTGAGGGACAGCCAGCACAGGTTTGTTGTGGGTCGATCTTGCCTGACCAATCTCATCTCCTTCTATGACCAGGTGACATATCACCTGGACAAGGGAGAAGAGATTGGCATCATATATCTGGACTTTAAAAAAGCCTTTGATCTGGTGTCCCATGACCTCGTCAGGGAAAAATTGGCCAACTGCGGCCTCGGCTACATCACAGTCCGATGGCTGGGGAACTGGCTCCGAGGTTGGACCCAGAGAGTGGTAATCGATGGAGCACAATGATGATTTGCCTTCCATGACCAGTGGTGTCCCCCAAGGCTCCATCCTTGGACCTATACTCTTTAACATCTTTATTAACTATGTGGACATTGGTATCAGAAGCGGACTGGCCTAGGTCACCGATGACACCAAACTTTGGGGTAAAGAGTCCACACCTGAGGATAGGCTAGTGATCCAGGCCGACTGTGACAGGTTCAGAAAATGGGCAGATAAAAACTTGATGACATTCAATACCGAAAAATGCAAGGTACTCCACCTTTTTTGGGGGGGGGAGGGGGGGGAGGACCCGCATCATGCTTATAGGCTCAGCAGTGCTACACTTGCTAGCACCATGGCCGAAAGGGACTTGGGGGTCATGATTGACCACAAGATGAACATGAGCCACCAAGGCAATGTTGCAGCTGGTAAAGTGAGCAAAACTCCAGCTTGCATCTATAGATGCTTCTCAAGCAAATCTCAGGATGTTGTCCTCCTGCTGTACTCGGCCTTGGTGAGGCCACAGCTGGAGTACTGCATCCAATTTTGGGCTCCACAAGTTAAAAAAGATGTGGAGAAGCTTGAGAGAGTCCAAAGGAGAGCCACGCGCATGGTCAGAGGGCAGGAGAACGGGCCTTATGATGATAGGCTGAGAGCCATGGGACTGGAGAAGTGCAGGCTCAGGGGAGACTTAGTGGCTGCCTATAAGTATATAAGGGGTGTACATCAGGATCTGGGGGAAAGCCTGTTCACCAGTGCGCCCCGCCCCAAGGGATGACAAGAACAAATGGTCACAAACTCCTCCAAGACCGTTTTAGACTGGATATAAGGAAAAACTTCTTTACTGTCTGAGCCCCTAAGGCCCGCAATAGACTGCCTCCAAAGGTGGTGCAAGCACCTACTCTGGGCTCTTTTAAGAAACATTTGGACACTTATCTTGCTGGGATCCTTTGACCCTAACTGACTTTCTGCCCCTGGGGCAGAGGGCTGGACTCAATAATCTTCTGAGGTCCCTTCCAGCCCTAATGTCTATGAAATGCATCATCTGAACTGCCCCAAAGGTGCGTGCTGCTCGCATTCCATGTGCACCACAGGGAGACTGCCAAACCACAGATTCTGGATTAAACTTCTTCAGAGCTCAACAGTGACTCAAAGTCATTCTCCAATTTGTGTCCATCTTATAGCTCAACATATTCAGACTTGACTCGTTTGGTGCCTTTTATCTTTGATACTATTTTACTTCTGTGCATTATTATTTATGAATGCTTATAAGGGAAAATATATGCAGGCTAACAATTAATAGTCTGGAATATTTAAAACAACTAATCAGTTTACCAGATGCAGGAGACAGAAGTCAGAAAAGTATGCATATTCAGAAAGCATTTCTGTGCACATTTAACTTTAAATATAAAGCATGTCCTACTAACAGATTTAACTCCTTTCTTCAACAGAATAACCTGTAAATTTGTGCTTAAAATTAACATGTAGCAGTAAAAATATCAAAAGTATTTAAATGATCAAGGACCCCAAGTCCCATTTTCAGAATGGGATTTAAACGCTCATGTCTTAGTGAAACTCAGTGCCCACGTCTCTCAATGAAACTCAATGACAGTAAGCATTTAAGTGCTTCTGAAATCGCACTATATATCTGTTTTCATCTTTAAAGTCCTTTGAAAAATCTTGTCCAGATTTTGATTTCATAGCCTTCCCATGTAATCCTCATGGAATCAGGAGTAATTCCATAGAAGTCAATGAACCAAATTTAGCCTTAAATGTCAGCAGATTAAACGGCTTTGAAGTCAATGGAGTTACACTAATAAAACATCCTCTGAGAAAAGACTGGGCCTGTCTGAGTTACACAGATACATAACTGATATAAGTGAGATTAGAATCACACTCTAATAGCCCTTAGTCTTTAAACAGCAGTTGCCATGCTCAAAGCATTTTACAAACATTAATTAGTCCCTGCAATACCCATGTGAGACAGGTACACAAAGCAACAGGAATAATTATTTGCAAATGCCTTATTTCATAAACTAATGTGGATACTTAATAGAATACAATATTCCAGTCATATTTGTCAGACAGCTAACCGAAGTGGTCAAATAACATGGAGCAGGACGGGAAGCTATTTACTATAATAAATGCAAAATAACCAAAATGCATCAGATACTTTTTGACAAATACTGTCAACTCTCTTTCAAAAGTATTATCTCTGTGTTGTAAATGGGGAAGCTGAGGTAGAGAGCTCAGGAGTTTGCCTACAGCTGCCAGAACAGCTGGTGAGAAAGCTAGGTTTATGTCTTTAGTACTACTACTACTACCATCACCACTTTCTTAGGCTAGTGGCTAAAAAACCCAACTGTAATGAGTTAATGAGTGTTCTAGATATTGCACAGGCACACACAGCTTCTGCCATTGAAAGCTTACATAGACACGACAAAAAATTGCTTGAATCCACAAGGAACCTCACTACTGCTATTGATTTTACATGGCAAGTACTTAGATACTATGGCAAAGGGCAGGTTAGTGGCACAGGCAGGCACAGAATCCAGATCTCCTGACTGCCAAGCTAGTCCCCTATCCACTACGCTACTGAGCCCTGATATAACTCAGGAATACAGGACATACAAACATGTTCTTGTTCCTTTACCCCATTTTGCTTCAGATAATTTGGAGATTTATAGAATTCAGGTCCTCCATTCCATTTGACCAAGACAACTTTACATGCATAAAATGATGAATGATGTATTATTAAATTTAATCTCCATAATTTACTACATGTGTATGTTCAGGCCGAATGATCAACCTTTATTTGAATTACTAATGTAATATATGCTTTAAATTACTTTGATCCCCTTGCAATCCTTAGGTTAGACCACTGCCCCAAATAAGTCATTTTGTTCCATGTTTAAGAACTCAGGCAGAAATTACAACAAACCACTCTTAAAAGGTGATGATTAAAAACAAATGACAGCCACTGCCATTATGATAAAAGCAACTTTTATTATTAAAACAGATTAATTATTCATATTTTAAGGGGTGTAAAATGTATCATTCACAGTAGGACTTCAGCTCTGTTGCAACACAGAAATAATGCAGACAAGCATCCACAAACCATACATTCTTCCTTGAATGTACGCAGTGGAGAGGAGGGCTAATATAACTTAATTATGACCAAACCACTTGTTGACATGGCAGTAGCTTTATTGACTTGAGTGAGGCTTTGCTGATTTGCACCAGCTGAGGATACTTCCAGATGATATTTCCAGATGTTCAAAAACGTCAGGGGTATAACTTGCTCAGAATCTGCACCTGTGACTAAACATACAAACTAGGAAGTTGTGCACACAAATGTTTGATTCATGCCTACATTCACAGCAACTGCAAGAACAAAAATTTACAAATTCATAAGTAGTTTGAGAGCAAGTTTCTTGGAGCTCTGGGGTGAAAACCTGCTGGCTGAAGTCAATGGCAACATTTCCATTGGACCATGTTTTCAAAGCTTGGGGTCTTCACTGAGATACAGAAACAGATTTCTCCTAAAGTATTAAGTCATCAAATTAAGCTTGTAGCATAGCAGCTCTTATCAAAAAAAAAGACTCCTTAACACACTTAGATAACTGTTTTTGTTAAATCTGTGGGGAAGGGGGAATGAGCTGAAGACTGAGATTTCATTGCCTGCAGCTTATGTACACAATCAAATAACATAATTTATAGAGGAGGCACAAAGCTTAGCTCTAAATCCAGACCCAGATGAAAATTCCCCTCATGTCTGAAGGTGATCAGGTTGAGGGCTTTGTTTCAAACCCATTTCTGCAAACATTATTGGTCATAAAAATCACAAAGCCCCTGGAAGTAACCAACATCAGCACATGACGCTGTAACAGCTTGTGCATTTCAACAGCTGACCACCTATTATCAGGAGAAATATTTCCTTTTATTGGTGGTTAATTTACCTACCACTGATTCTATCAACTGACCCATCGTTTTTGTGTTGTGGGGCACTGGGGCAGCATCACGAGGAGGTGAAGATTGGTTTTCGCTGGATAGCAGAATCTTACCGTAACATAAAGAACCAAACCAAACATTAAACCACTGGGTTAGATGGGAATTATTCTGGCATAACACAAAAACTGAAAGACCAAGTTGTATCCAGAAAAATCATTAACCAACTTCCCCTTGGGAGATGTTAATTGCTGAATTTGTTGACACTTTTTCCTGGCACAGAGGACTCCAAAAGATACATACTAATTTAAAAACATTAAAGACCAGAAGAAAGCCTTTTGACAAGTTAGTTAAGGCCATTCAAAAGCTCAGACAAAGCTAATTTGTTTCCAGGCTCCTAGTTCTTCTGCTTACTCCATCACCACTTTTTTTCCTTTATGCTTTTATCCTCAGCAACCTCAATTATTATAAACCAATCTTGGTGAACTGCTGCCATGCAGAGTTTGTTGCCAATGTGCTTCAGTCCATAAAATCAGATTACTTGAAAGGCAAATTTTGTCATCATGACCACAGCCAGGCATAAAAATATTTATTGTTTAGGTGGAGATTTCCCACCCAAAGGGCAAATGAAATGAATCATGTAGCTCTTTTCCATTTGCAATGGCAGCTGGAAGTCTAACTGCCCTTTGAAAAATCCTAAAAAATTCATTCCATAAAACATAAATTAAAACAAATGAAAATGGCCCCAGTGGCATCACTGGGATCTAAAGTCTTTTATCTCTCCCCAGTACAGAAAAGCATGGGCAGCAACAAGTCAAGCCCTTCATGCTACCTCTCCAAAGTGCCTCCGAAAACCACTTCCAGATGAGGCTCCCTGCATTTGATTTGTTAAATATCCGGTGACATTTTTGCAAGGGTAGGACAGTTAATTCCTGCTGTGCTGGTTGAAGTCTAATTAATGTGACTGTGCTATGCCAACATCAGATCTCCCTTGTTTACAGTATCCTTTCCTTTCTTTTTTGTCTGAAAAACTTTTGCTTTTTGGACACTGTCAGACATTACCAATGCTCTTCACCAGGAGGGGCTGTTCAGTTCTCAGGAAAGTAAGCCCCAGTTATAATCAGTAAATCAGTAAGTAAAAGCACACAGTCACAAAACATGTGCTTAAGTGCTTTGCTGAACTAAAGCCTAAATGTTGAATCCTCACCTAAAATGTTACTTTTATTCTTCTTTCTGTATACTTCCTCTACGTTCCTCCTGACTTCACTTCCCATTCTTCAGCTTCCATCCCAGGTTTAACCACAATGCCTCAATGCCAGCAACACTTTCTCATGGCTTGCACCATGAAAGCATTTTACATTTAACAATCTTGCTGTTGAAGAGTTTCACAAATTGCCACCTTCACTGCCCTGCAGCTTCCTGAATTTCCAAGACTGGAAAGGACTATACCTTTAACAAACACAAGTGCAGAACTATGCCCCAAGGGAATGAAAGTGTATCTCATTAGGCAGAAAGTGTGTGTGTGGTGCAGGGGCGAGGGGGGAGGCAAATCGCACAAATCTTTCCACCTAGAATGCTGCCTGCTCTCAGCATAATAAAGCTTCTCTGGGAATAGGTTGCTGTGCAGTACATTTTTATTAAACATGGGTTTTCTGTGGATGCTGAGTTCTTTGTCAATGACTGAAAATTGAATATTCAAAATTATTTTCTGTGATAGCTGAGACATTGGTTTGGATGAAGCTAAAACTCTGGGCTGGGCCAACTTTTCTTGTAAGTATTCATTTTTTTTCTCTGAAGAGAGTTCACAAGGCTGAAGGAACTGAAGGTGCTTTTGATCCCCACTATGTATATATGAAAGACACTCAGAAACCACAGAACAGAACTCCCAGCCTCAAGAATATAAGGAAGTAAACAAAAGACAGAAAAACAAGGAGATATTATACTCCAGATTCAAATACCTCTGAACTATAAAAATCTGGACTCTAAATGACAGGTGAATTGTTAGGGTTGTTGGTTGTAGTCTGTTGGTTGTAGCTTGTAGCCTATGTCTAAGGACATAGGTAGACAAACTTTTTTGGGTAAATGTGATATCTTTTATTAGACCAACTAAATAATTGGAAAATTTGTTCTTTGCAAGCTTTCAGGTACAAACACCCTTGTTCAGGCATAGGGAAAGACTGGTGGTGTTTTGTATGCTCTCCTGGGTAGAATTTTTAGTTTTTTCTAGGAACACTTGGGGTCATTAATACTATTTCAGAATTTAGGCTGGATCCCTCCACAAGAGTAGTTTCCTTCTGATCTTAAGAGAGTTACAGCTATTGATAACTTCATAAATGACTTGAGCTGTTACACTTGCTAGGGGCAGCATAATCCAGTGCGAAGTGAATATACATTTTATTAAGTGGCCTGTGGATTGATTATGCCCAAGTATCTGAACAGATTTCTCTCAGACAAGTCTCATTAAAAGAATCCATCAGTCGACCATAAAAAAGCATCATTAAATATTAATATTTCCTTCCAAACACCTCTCAGGAAAGGAAAACAAAAAAGTCTCAAAACTGGAATCCAAACCCCCCACCACACACACACACAGTTTGATAACCGAAATGTTTTGGCTAAAATTTGAGCTTAACTTGAAAAGCTGCAGAACAGAAAATGCTTCTTTTTAATCATTTGTCCCAGAAATCATCACTACCATTTTCCAATAAAGTCTAAAACAGGCAAATGAGTCAAATGAACAGGGAACCCATTCTGAACAGGAAGGAAAAAGTATTGATGTTTATTACTGTTTTTTCCCTTAAGGGTCAGGGTACTCAATATCTTGCAGGAGTAGACTCTTCCACTGCAGGATAACCTAAACAGGGGCTTTTCATCATGATGCACAGCACACCACAGACATTCATAGCAATATAAATAAGTAAAGACTAAGGTGAATGAAGCATTGTCAAGCTGCAGTTATACTGACTGCACCAGTTGCCCATTCTCCCAATAATTAGCTCATTAGATTGCTAAGGTAAGTTTGGCTGTCTTGAGTACAAAAAGGTGCTTTTTAAGACCTACATACCATTCCATTCCATTCCATGAGTACCCTCAGCTACATAAATGGCTTTATTAGGATACATCTTTCTCCTTCCCCTGCTCAACCTATGGAACACTGAGCCTTGCTTTTTCGTTGCAAGGACTGTTACTGTTAATACAATTGCAATGCTTGTTACATCCCAAATAGACTACTTGCAATTAATCTGAACTGAGGAAATACCTAAGATTTAGGTTACACAAATACCATAGTACCTCATCAACCTGACAGATGCACTTCCTTTACCTGCCTCTGCTCCCTCAACTTATCTGAAACTCACCTTCTGTCCATCAACAGTGCTCTGCTATAGATGGTACAAGAGCCTTTGCCTCTGTATCTCTGACCAAATGGAACAGCCTCCTTGCATCTCTCCCTCTCTCATCAATTTTCACGAGAAAAATTCTTTTTCCTGCATCAACAAGAAAGATTTTTTTTGCTCTCAGCAACAGAAATATTTAACAGTGCAAAGTATTCTGGGATCAGCTTTGACAGAAGACAGTATGGCACTGGACTTTTCATTTCATCTGTACTGGGAAATATTTATGCTGTGTTTATCACATTGTTCAGTGGCAAAGTGCCTGGTCAGAACAGAATATGAAAGCATCTTATCCTTAAGCTGCTTTAAGCAGCTTCACCTGAATAGCTGTGCCAAGAATGGCTTTGGAGACTATTATAAACTGGTCTGGAAAGTTATGAAACATTTAGAGCTAGAATATCCCACCTTTATTTATATAAGATGGGCACTTACAGAAATAGTTAATTCATCAATTCATGGTAGTATACTCATGCGAGTAACTGCTCACCAAACTTCTTCCTTCCTTAAAAACAAAGGCCTTAATCCTAATTCCTATTGCACCAGCAAGAGTTCAGTGGAGTTACATTCATGTAGAGTAAGTCCAATTGAGACAAAACCAGGCCTAAAAATTCCCATTATGTTTGGGTTTATTATTATTTGCTGCTTGTTAACTGAGTTTGGAACTTCACTGCACCAGGTGCTGCACAGATATATAAAGAAAGGCAGTCCCTGCCCCAAGGAGCTAGTAGCAATATTTTCAGAAGGGGCTATTGATTATAGATGCAAATCACTGATTCTTAGCTCTTTGGCAATTCTGAAAACTTTTTTTTTTTGGAATACTGTACACATTTTGACAAAACCAAAAATAACGCAACATGTTTGGGCATCATTAAATCTTCAGTTTTTGTCAGAAACCTTTCAAACAGGTAATTTTGCTGGACTCTACTAGTGACTTTGGGTGAAAATCTTGAAATATGTAGCAGAGGCTGATTTTAGCTGGGGGTGAGTGCTCGATCTAATCTAAAAATCAGTACTATGATGGTGCCTCATTCACAAGTCCACACTCCCTGGGAACCTGAAGTAGCCTGGGAAAGCCTGGGATATTAATATAGAAGGAAGACGCAGTTTTAAATAGTAAGCTGCACCTGGCAAATTGAGGGGGGTTGAAATATTATCCCTGAACCCTAAAATTCAGAAGGAAAAACTAAAAAAAAAAAATAGAAAAGCCATCGCAGTCTGTGTGCTACTTTGTAAAACCCATTAGCTCCAGATGCTTTCTGTAGCTGAAGCTAAAAGAAACCCATATCCTCAAATTGTGTTTATTGGATAAATCTAATCTCATTAAACTTCATTACAACCTTTTATTTCATAAATCTATGTTCCTCCCAGACCATTAGCTCATGAACATGCCACCAAATCCCTCCCTATGTTAGCACTGTGAGGAAAACTCCTATAGCACAAGGGATAGAATATTAATACCCCCCATGACCAGAACAGTCTCCTGATGCTTCATGCATATTATAAACCATAGGCTGAAAACAGCTCACTACTCAATAGCCATGCTACTTGGTAAAGGAAATCTTATGCCACAGTAAGAGAGGATCCCCACCTTGTAAATCAGGGAGACCTAACATCAAGGGAGAGTAAAATCTTCTGGTCAGGGATGTGGACTGCTGACAGACCATCTAGCCTGTTTGGTGCCACGTGTAACAAGCAAATGAAGGCATAATTGACTTCTGCAGCTTTGTGACAATTTTGAAAAAATCCCCCCCCCCCCAATCAATTTGGATCAACTCAATCTTTTAAAAAACAGTTTGGCAAATCAAAAGCCCCCCAAATTATTTCATTGGAATGAAATGTTTACTTAAAAAATGAGAGAGAATACTTAATTTTGGAATTGTTGGAATGAAATATTTCAAAATATTTTTCTCCTTTATGAAACAAACATTCTGACATAATTAGCAGTAAGTATCTAGAGTGGAGATGGATACTATTACAAACTCCAACATAACCAGTTTTCTTTTGGGAAGGTCTAATTAACACGGGGCCCAAGCACATTCTACTTATTAGATGTCTAAGTGACACTTAGGTTTGTATGTGTGCAAGTGTGATTCTATTCTACTTTGCTTGAGTCCCTAAAAACCTGTTAATGCATTTACTTTTGTAATGCACCTTTGTCTTAGCCTTAAGATTCAGTCACAAAAAGTGATGATGAGGAGGACAACCCACCCATCTTCTATGATTTTCCATGATCTTCTGAGGGACTTCAGCAGGGTGGAACAGGATCACGCTTAGACAATGTGATGCCTAATATGTAGACTAGAATCCCCAGGCCCTTTTGGAAGCTGTTTCTACACTGCCTGTGTTCTAGAAATTTTGGGTAGTTTCACAATACTGCTCATATCAAATTCTGATCGTGATGTTCTGAGCAAGAAGCCACTTTACTCTTCCAAAGCTTCCCTATGAAAACTGAAATGGTAAAGAAAATTGATCAAATCTGTCTCATCTTCCTAATTGATCTATGACTCTCTGCAAAACACCAGGCTGGACCCAGCAAAGTACTTAAGCCCATAAATGAATAGCTCAGTGAAATCAACGGGACTCCTGTGCTTAAAAATTAAGCATCTTCTTAAGTGGTTTGCTGAAGTCAGGGGTAGAGTGCTCCGCTTCTTGCAGGACTGAGTCTTGGAATGCAACAGTGATCCTCCCAGACTCACCTGCAAACTGTATACCATTTAGCTTCCTATACGAGTAGTTTTTATCCTACAAGACCTACAAGTCTCTTGTTAGTATTAAAGTGTGATGCATCACCTGCTCTGCAATTTTCTTACTTGTTTTGCTAATGTGTGCACATGTAACACAGACACAAGATAAAAATCTTTACGTCCCATTCATACAGGTAGTCCCTTTGAAAACAGCAGAAACATTTGAGTAAGGAGTGTTTATGAGCAATAATTTGCAAGGCTGAACTTGGGCATGTTTCTAAGCTCAGATCCTTTTCCCTTCCAACCCCACTGACAGCATCTAAACATAATAAGAAGGAACACTGTCAGTTGATAGGGCAGGGAAATGAGAATCAGGATTCCTGGCTTCTATTCTTGATTCTGCTATTGATTCTCTTTGCAATCTTTAGCAAGGCAATTCACCTGTCCATGCCTCAGTTTTTCTATCTGCTAATGCAGATGATACTAATTACTACTTGGGGGCGATTCCTTCATTCATTAATGATTGTAAAATGCTTGAGAGGATGGGATTAAAAGAATATGAAAAATTCAATGAGAGGAAATAACCTGAAGCTATGTTGCATTATACAGGAATAAAATTACCATCCTTTTGAAAACCAGCTTTCAGGAGCATTATTGCTAAGGTAAGCAGTCATTCTTAAAATCCAACTATTTGAGTTGATCTAATAAAAGATATCAAATTTACCCAAAGAACCTTGTCATTCTTAAAATCTAACACTTGTCTTAGTCTCTGAGGTATGTGAAGCATTCCTCAAATGAATGAAAAACAAGTCTATTCTGTATTTTATCAGAAGATTGTGCTTCTGGAACGTAAGTGCTTTGTCACTGTTACAGATAAGACAGAGTCAGCACTGAGGATCTAAGCCTGTAAAGTGCTGAGCACACTTGACTCCCATTGACACTGAACTGCAGCATCACAGCCCAATTCCTCCTGTAGTACCCAGGCATTTGCTTGTAAGGAAAATGGGCCCCATTCACCAGCGCAGGAATGCAGTGTGTGCGCGCAATACAGCTGAATGCACAAAACAAGATTTAAATCAGAGCACGCACGCATAGACACAAATGCAGTTGCCCCCAGCTAGAAAATGCAGTTCCCTCAAGGGTTAAAAAGCAAGCAATCCTCAAGCAGGCTGGGTGTCAGGCTGAGCCTGCACACAGGCTTTTACCATTGCCATTCATAACAAAATCAGAAGGCAGCAAGTTGCTATAGCAATGGCAACAGAATGTGGTATGGCTGCTCTTCAGAGGGCACAAAACTCCACCTTCTTAAAGAAACCATGGACTGGTTCTCTTTACACGGAGGGGGTGTCTACCCCCACATCTGCTCTGCTTCAGGACCAACTGACTTCATTTTAGGATTAATTTATGACATCTTAGATTATTGACCTAAACTAGAATGAAATGAGCCTTGCTTAAGGCAAAAATAAATAAATAAAAAGAATAGCTAAACAACCCTTTGCATCTGTTTAAGAGTCTGGGCACACATTTTCACCAGCATAATCAAGAAACAAATGCATGCTGTAAAGCCCTACACCAGTGTAACTATTAGAATCTAGTCTACAATTACTCCAGTAAAAATCTATATTGGTAAAATTATACCTGCACAGGTATCATATATCTGCTTCTGTTTCTTGGGATAGCTGTTTGCTCAATGCTAGGATTGATGTAGGAGGGATGTATTTGGTAGTCGTGTTGGTCTGAGACAGAGAAATCCAAGAGTTCCAGAGTTTTGTTTCAGAGATGATACCTTTTATTAGACCAACTAAGAAATTGCAAAAAAATTATCTTTTTCTGCAAGCTTTTGGGGGCACACACCCTTCCTCAGGCTCAGGGAATTAAAGATGGTAAAAGTTCACATAGGTAGCAAATAAACTTCATTTTGCACAGAGGAAGCTGAAGGTGGATCAGCTGAAGGTGGATCCTCTGGGTCCATGAGAGTTTATTGATGTATTACACACACTGCCCTTCCAAATCAGGATATAGTGAGCGACTTTTCTGCTGCATTGCTGCTTTTCTGTCATTGATTCAATGATGCAGTCCCAGGACAACTGTTTGGATGCATTTCATGATGTCCCAAGACACACTGTTAGCACTTCTTATCCCATTAATCGTTTCAAGGTTTGTCCCAGGACAACTGAAATCAACCTCTGAATGAGTGCACCTTGTCCCAGGATAAAACGGTTTGTCCCACAACAAATGTCTGTTTGTAGCTATGGCCACTTTACACTGAGGCATTGCAATAATGGCTACTGTGACAGTTACCTGGAGAGAACTGGTCATTTGTCTGCTTGGGACACCAGCATAACTTGAATTACAAATAAAAATCAAACCCAGTTACCCTAGGGAGCTACTTTTGTACCCCTCCATCTTAGTCCAAAGTGAAATTTTCCTAACAGCAAAGTCCTTGGGCTGGACTCCACTTTCAGCTATAACAGTGCACATTTGGAGCTCTTCCATGAATTTACACAGGAGTCAATGAGAACAGGATGTCTCCCATTTTAAACTTCCATGAGAACTAGCTTCACAGCATCAAAAATTAATTAGCTGCATCAAACCATTTAACCATATGCTGGTTAACTATCAAACCACTAGCTAACTCTGGCCCCTCCTCTCCGAGGTAACTGCTTTAATTTAGTCAGTTGGGTGGCAGTCAGTTCCGACAGTCCTGTCTGATGGCCTGTCTTGCCAAACAGAGCTTACCTTGCTGTCTCTAATTTTTAATGCTGACCAGCTCTCTGCACAAAATGGGGAGCTGTAACAAGCAATTATTTCAAAGGAGGCCCTGTTGTCTTGGTTACCAGTCATCAAGCCTGGGCTTTCGCAAGCTCTGTCATGATCAGCCTGCTCCGTTTAGTCCTGCTTTTTCATATTACTGAAAGGTTTTTGCTCTCAGGCGGCCAGCCAGGCTAAGAATGAGCAAAGGCCTTTGTATGAAGGTTATTCAGGGGTCCTGTGTAAAGGTCAGGGAGAAATAAGCTACAGAAGGGAAATGCCATGGTTAGCCTGTCCGGGAAGATTCTGCAAGTTGTAATCACAGGAAAACATGTTCAGCCGAGGTTCTGTATTATTACTGTTTAAGTACCAGAAAGCCATGGCTGAAATCAAGTTTCTCAGACCTAGATGCAGCATACACACAAAGTACAAGCCAAACCCTGCCCCAAATAGCTTAACTCTAAATAAATAACACAGAGAATGGAAGAAAAGGAAGAATTATTATTATTTACTGAAATATATGAGACAACCTTACCCCAATAATTAGATTCTATATATGTAAAATTGATACATGTGTTTTAACTTTTCAGGCAGAAAAATCTAATCATTGAAGGTTTGCCTTCAATTTGTCCCCCTCTCAGAGAAAATAAATCTAAGGGGGGTCAGGTAGCCCCCTTACCCTCTACCCCCTAAACTTCTTCCTCCTGCAACCCTTTCCCTCCATACTTACTGTCAGAGGCTGGTCTTCCTAAGCACCTGAAAGTAAAGTGCATATTTGAAAATACTGACCTTGAAATAAAACATACTGGTAGTAATTTGCATATAGGAAAATTATTACAGGTACCCATAAACTTACCTCACCCAGAATTGATCCAGTTTACCCTTTTTTTTGAAACTGCTACAAGTTTTAGTACAGGTACTCCATAAATACAGTTTTAAGTAGCACTTTAGCACCTACTTATATACAGTACAAACTATCCATGATATTAATCCAAAGCCAACTGCCTGATGATTTATCTTAGTTCACTGAGCTGAGTCCCAACAAAGTCAACAGCATTCAAAGTCATGGTGACCCCACAGCTCAGCCTTGCTCAGTATGTTTGAGAACTCCAAATATCCTCTACAAAGGATCCTTGTGCTAATTCGCCCCCCAGTCATGACTGAAAATGGGTGTTCTTGTCATGAGTCCTGGGAAACTATGCAGTGCACATCTACATGTGCGCTTTAATGTACATTAGCCTATTTTAATGTGTGTTAAAGTGTCATTAAGAAACCATGCTCTTTAGCTAATGTGTATTAAAATAGGCTAATGAGCGTTTTTCTAGTACCTCACACTGGAGGTACTAGACTTAATGCACATTACCTAAAGCACATTAATGAACATGTAGATGTACCTCTAGATTCATTCAGTACAGTGGCTAACCATGACTTCAAAAAGAATTAGTCTAGAGGGTGACTGCACTCAGTAGGCAATTCCGTGTACCTTATTTAGATGAATTGCACTAATGTACCTTTGTGTCTTCTCTTCAGCTTGCACAAATCTGTGGTAGGTTCCCATCACTGCTCAATATAGGCCACATGTTTTTATAGTCATGTTCAGTGTAGGCTGTATTTAATTAGCTTCATGGTTGTTTTTTTATTATTGAGCACATGCTGCTTTTGGCAGCAGTTTAATGAAAAACAATGCATTTAACAAGGTTTCTTTGCACACAAACATAAGATTAAAATGAGGCTTAAACCTCATTTTGTATTCAAGTCAATATGGTATTCCAATTTTACAGAGAAGGAATCTAGCCCCCCCAAAAAATGGAGGACTAGATTTCCCAAAAATCTCTGCATATTCAATGCATGTTGGTCCAGCCTTGGCTTTGGAGTTGATCCAAATCCCATGGAAATCAATGGGAATGCTCCTGTGGACTTCAACAGATTCTGACTCAGATCTTTATATTTCACTAGAAAAAGAACGTGTGGGGTTAGATGTGTTCATTTCATTTTTAAAGAGACAGGGCCAGGCTCTCACCTGGTGTAAAATCAGTGTATGATTGGCTAATCATATTCACAAAATGTTTTTGTGAGGTCAAGAAGGGGATAGAATGATTTAAGATGGTGAAGAAAAATATATCATCACACTTTCATTCTCCACCTAGTTTGTTAACCCCCCCCCACACACACACACAACCTTTTTTTTTCCTCTTCTCCTTCAGAGTCCCACAGTTCCAAGCTTAATTAGACCTTCCAGATGAAAATAATCTGCTCTATATACAAGAGTACCAGACAGAAAGAAGCAGAAGAAAACAGGAATTGTAATTGTGCTGTAATGTTTTCAGTGAGGTTTCCTGCACACAAATGGGACCTCACTGAGTAGAATCAGGCAAAACTAACTGAGTATGGATCCTTAAAGAAGTAATCACATTTGAATACAAGTGACTGGCAAAATCCAATGACCACTGGGCAGTTGACCACTCTGTAGTTTAAGGTAGAGGAAGTGTTAATCCATTTGTCTTCCCTCCTGACTGAAAATGGGAAACCAGACTGTCAGATTTAGCCTCTATCACAACCATTCTGTCCCTCTTTGTTGCACCTTTCCTTCACCATTATGAGGAAGAGTCCAAGTTGTCAGCCACTCCTCCTTCAGATCCTAGTTGAGAAAACATTGTCCCTTCAAGGTACTATGTCTTGGTAATGACAGGCATATAAATGGGCATTTTTTTCCCACCTCCACTCTTAAACCACCTTCCCCAGTGCAGTAATCAAATGCCTTCCAGCACTACATTCATACAACCCACATGTCATGTGCAGTTGCTTTCTCACTAATTCTCTCTCTCACTTTCTCCCCATGCAGCGATGAGCACTGTACAAGTGCACAGACAAATACATTATGATTTCAGTCTACGCAGAAAGGAAGGGCCTTTTAACTAAAGCACAGGAACAGGAGTCAAGGAATCTGCTTCCTTGAGGTAGCAAGACCTGAAGCAAGTAATTGGTGAACTGATCCAAAGGTAACCAAAAGCCATTACTATGTAATGGTGAAGAGATTCCATCAAAACTCTACGGGAGCTCAGACCTGCTGACTCCTGGTAAAATGATAACAGCCTTCTCTTCATTATGATTTCCACTTAAAAATACTTCTTTTTTTTTAAACTGTACTGAAAAAAGGACCATGTGATTTTGGAGTCTAGGTCCAACTGACTTCTCATAGACTCTGTCTGTTGCTGTTCCTCATCTAAAACAGAACTCAACTCTCACTTTTTCTTTTTCTTGCCCATTTACAGTGGCTCTCTTGAGGACCAGGGAAGATCTTTCACTATATATATGCCCAACACCCAGCCCAATGGATCCCTGACTTCGGTTGGGACAAACAAGAGCTAGAGTCATATAAATAATCATAGGTGACATATTACACCCTGACTGGGCATTTAAAAGTGCTTTTTGTTTACATGCCCTGTAAGGTCTGACTTTATTAGTTCACTATGTGTCCCCAGTTGCACTGGTTAATGAGTTTTTAGTTTACTGACCCCTAATGTATTAGTTAATAAAATGAGAATAATGAATCAATTGTCCAAAGGGAGTTTCCTCACTATCATTCTGATGCATTTATCATATTAGTCCTATTCTTTTTTTTCTGTTCACATCATGCAACTCCCTGCATAGGTGATCAGGCTCTTGGGACAATACAGGACATTTTTCCCCAGAGGATTTGCAGCCTGGATAGTATGACATGGCCAAAGGCAAGGTTTTGTCCTTTTGTGCTAACCAATGTGGCTGTGCAAAATGGAAGTGTTCCATTTCGACTTTTGTTTCGAGTCGAAATGGCTGTTCCGTCGAAATGTTTTGCCATTTCGACATTTCGCCCATAGGATATAATGGAGAAGATCAAAACAGGCTATAACTTAGACATGTCTGGTCTGATTTGGATGAAACTTGCATGAATGCTAGCCACTTTGAAGGGCATGAAGTGTGCTAAGTCTCAGGAGGATAGGTGCAGGGGGTTCAGAGAAACTGCACCCCATAATCCTGAATGCAAAACTTGTGTCACATGTATGCATTAAGCCACAGCATGGTGAAAACCACAGGCATGATAACCCCTGGTGGGGCCACAAAGCCTGCCAAGTTTCAAGGAGATAGGCGCAGGGGTTTGGGAGACACTGCACCTCAAGCTGCGGACAAGCAAAACTTGTGACATGGGTGACACTGCGCATGTTAAGGTGCAGCGGGGTGACAGCAGCAGGCCTGCTAGCCCCTGCTGAGGCCACGAAGCCTGCCAGCTGTCACAAACACCTGGAAGGTCGTTTCAGGCTCATTTCAGACCTGTTTCAGATTCAACATTAGGAAAAACGACTTCACAACTAGGGTGTCCAGACTGTGACCATTACTCCTAGTTTTCCCCAAGGGTGCCCTGGTGAACAGTTGTTCACCGAGCCCTAGATGTACACTTTTGATGTAGCGGTAAGCTGCTACCAAGTCCCCTCTCTCAGCCTTCTCTTTTTCAGGCTGAAGTCCCAGGTCCCAAGTCTCATATGGCCTGACGTGCAAGTCTCTGATCATATGAGTAGCCCTTCTCTGGACTCTCTCAAGCTTTACCACATCCTTGTTAAGGGGCAGAGCTCAGAATTGGAGGCAGTACTCCAGCTGCAGTTTCACCAGTGCTGAGCAGAGCAGGAGAATCACTTCTTTGCAATGGTTTTGCTGGAGATTCATCAATTGATGCATGCCAGCATATTGTTGGCCCTGCTGGTTACAGCATCACACTGCTGGCTCATGTTTATACTGTGGTGGCAAGTGATGGGGGATCTTCAGTCTGGCTGCCTGATGAGAGGCATCAGTTGCACAAGCACCCATGTCACGAGTTTTGCCTGTAAGCATCTAGGGGTGCAGGGCCCCAGAACCCCCCTGCACCTATCTTCTTGAGAGCTGGCAGACTTCATGGCCTCAGCAGGGGCTAGTAGGTCTGCAGCTTTCACCTTCTTGCACCTTAACACACACACACTGTCACCCATGCCATGAGTTTTGCTTGTCTGCAGCTTGAGGTGCAGTTTCTCTGAACCCCCCAAACCTATCTCCTTGAAACTTGGCAGGCTTTGTGGCCTCACCAGGGGCTACCATTCTTATAGTTCTGACCCTGCTGTGGCTTAACACATACACGTGACACAAGTTTGGCTCTGAAGAATTTGGGGTGCAGTTTCTCTGAACCCCTGCACCCATCTTCTTGCAACTTGGCAGACTTTGTTGCCTCAGCAAGGGCTACCATTCCTGCAAGTTTCATCCAAATCCAGCCAGAAATGACAAAGTTATATTCTGTTTCAACCTTCCCCATTATAGCCTATGGGCGAAATGTCGAAACAGCGTAGAAACGGCAAAACGTTTCAACTTGCCTTGTTTTGTTTCGAGGCTGTTTCCACCATATCTGTTCCATTTCGATTTTGCTGTTTTGACCTCGAAACAGGTCGAAACAGAACTGGTGACGACATTTCGTGCAGCCCTACTAAACAGCGCTCAGCTTGCTTCTAATGACCATGTTGCCTGCTGGAGAATAACCTTGCAACCCCTTTCTGCAGCCAAGCACCTAAGGATCCCTGAGCAGGAATCTCATGCAAAAACACTTAAAGAATGTTATTTAACCTACAGGAGAAGGGGAATGGAAATAGTCCTCTCTCTTCTTTATACTAAGGATATGAGCTCAAGCTCATAAGGAAAGCTTTTAAGCCTGTGACAAAAATGCTCTTCTGCCTCTCATGGCTTCATAGCTGTGACATTTAAAAACCAAGGGCCTAATGCAGGCCTTTGAAAAATCAGAAAAGCTGTCCCACTGGCGTAAAAAAATTTTTAATATTTTGAGCCCAAAGTCCTTTACCACCTGCTGTCCTTTTTGCACACAAAGAACTTTTGATCCATCTGTTGACAAAATATTTTTAAAGATTTAAAAAAGAATGAAACCAGAAGAGAGGAAAGGCTCTTTTTATGCTGAAGGCAAAAGCAAGTGGGGATCTTGGGGGTTTTTGCCTTGGTTTTCACCTTTTACCTTGGGGGTCTTTAAGAGAAGAGTAGACAAACACCTGGCTGGGGTCATATGACCCCAGCGCTCTTTCCTGCCCAGAGCAGGGGGTCAGACTCAATGATCTATTGAGGTCCCTTCTGACCCAAACAATATGCAGCTAAGTGTATTTCAGCTTCCCTTAACACTGGCCATAATGCCTTGGGTTGACAAGTTTAAAGGAGCCTAAAAGATTTGGCTGCTCAAATCCCACAGAGTGGTAGATTTTAAAAGCCAATGAGGACCATCAGCTCATATAGTAAGACCTCTGGCATAACACAAGCCCCTACAGTCCTCCCAATTATCCCTGTTTTGAGCCAAGTAATTTGCATTTTCCTAAAGCATCTCTGTAAATAAACTCAGTGAGAGAAGCACCCAGCAGCCCTCTGAAAATCCTTGCCTGAATTTTGCTAAGGGATCAAATAACTGAAAGTAGGAGCTAGTCAGCATAGGCACCAGCTGCCAGGCTGGGTGCATCTTTTATGTCACTTAAAAGATATTGGGTTTGACAGCCAGACTGCCTTCCTGGAGGCAGCAACTTCCTGCCCTGGTTTGGACTGCCCCTGTGATTCCTGAATCAGAAGTCAGCCAGCTAATTCTTGAAACACTAACCCATGTTGCAATGAACAAGTTCCCTGAGGGCTCTCTTGCTAAGGCAAGGAAATACTACAGAAATCTGTGGAGACAGAACCCCGCCCTTGTGTCACAGTTCTGAAGCATTTGAACCAAGGACTTGAGAGGTGACCAAGGCTGGTTATGGTTTGAGACACCATTACAAGGCTTAAACACCAAATCCCAGGGGCTCTTTTTAAGAATGGGAGCAGAAATCCCATGCGTGCCCTGCAGTAAACTGTGTATCAGGCTTCCTGGCCCACAGGCATCAGACAGGAGGGAACTATACTCAGGGAAGTAGCTTTTTCTAACAGTCCAGTCTAGGAGGCCTGTGACAGAAGGGAGCAGGAGGGAGCTCTGGAGAAGCCTCACCTGGGGCAGGCTATGAAAACCTGTTGTGCAAGTCCCTAAATGAGCCAAACTGGGTTGCTGTGTGTTTTGAATCTTTACTAACAGACACAGTCCTGAGGAGGGTGAGAATCAGGACGCTCACCCGCTGAGTAATCAGACCCCTTCAAGATGCCAGGTTGAATGCCCCACAGTCACTAGCGTCTTTCAAAAACCTTTGGATTAATTGGGATTTTTATAAACATTACTCTATAAGCCTATCTGCTTTAATAGAAAATGGCAACCTTTCTAGAGTAGGAATATGATTTTCCAATAAATTCTCCAGAATGGTTTAAAAATAATCTATAGGGAGATTGCTTTGTTTGTTTGCAAAGGACTTGTGTGGGCTGTAAGACAGCATCAGTTGGAGAATGACACTGAGTATACACAAACAAAAGAAAGCTCATTCATTGTTTGAATCTAGGGAACCTGTTTCTGTGTCCTTTACAGGAGCAGAAACTATGTAGAGATTTACAAGGCTACTTCCAGGGGACTAGGACCTGCAGTATGACAACTCCTGGAAGCACTGATTTTCTTTGTCACAAGCATTGTTCATTTATCTCACAAGGCAAACTGAAGGGGAAAGACACTGATCATCAGAGATGATACCACATTTATATACCACCTAAGAAGCTGACTGCTATAAAAAAGCATCCCCACCCAGTCTGATGGGGAGGGTGGAAACCTGACTGCATCTGTAATGTTGTTATGCCAGCCACCACCTCTCCCAAGAAACCAGCTGTCTGGTAGCAACTGCCCCTCCCTCTGCAGCCTGCTCACTGAGCCTGCTTGGATCTGTTTCATCTGTCAGGCTAGACAATTTCTAAGGATAGTTTGCAGCTACCGATATCACTGTATATGCTGGCCATCATCATCCTGTTAGAATGGTACAATACCATTAATTTCATACTATTCTGCCTAGAATCACAGCTGGATGGAGAGGCTGCTGCTATAAAACCTCTCCCCAATTGCTGTACAAAATAAGAACATCTCACTGTTTGTTCAGAGAGAAAAATATATGCCTGTGAGGAAAACCTATAAATTGCTTCCCAGCTTGGGGATGGATAAGAACCTAGAAATTATGGTGATAGAAATGAAACAGCTCTGGAGCTAGAACTTACTCCTTTTACTCCCTTGGGTGTGGTCACACTTCACAATTTAAGTAGGGCAAACCTGTGGGGTTTACACACAATTAGTTCTGTTAAAATTCAGGCACAGGACAATCTACTGCACAGTGGCTCATGCAAGTAACCCTACTGAAATCTATGGCAAAGCTCAGTCCTACTCTCTCTACTACCAGTACCTTGTTGTCCCATAGATCAACCTCTGAACAATAAAGGAGGACTGCTTAGGTGGATATTTAAATTGGCCTTAAGTAATTATACGTTTTATCATCCAAACATCTGCATGATTTTTGCACATGGAACATCAGAAGCAATTCTTCTTTCCAGGCACTTTTTTAAGCTTTTCTATTTTGGTTTTTACTTCTCTTGACTGCCAGGGCAGGCACAAGTCGGGGAAGAACTGACATCACAGGAAGACTTCTGAAGCAGATCGCGTCCTACACAGCTTTCCTCTTCTAGCATTAAGTTTCCTGAAGATCACCAACTGGGTTACAAACCCACCAGCTCATTTTAAAGAGGCCAAACACCTTCAGGAGATGAGACACTCCATCTCTTGTTAAAAGAGAAAGGATGGCTCCAAATTTTCTTTTCACCTTCTCATTTGAATCTCACAAGTACAACTGAGCAGTCAATCTTCACCCAGCAGTGACGATAAGTAGGTCCTCACTGATTTCACTTGGACCTAGCCATATTTGTAACCATTTTCCATGAATAGGAAGGACATTTTTTTTTATTTTTTTTTTGAAATTTGAAAAAAGTCAACCAGCTTCAGAGTTGTTAGGAAATGGGAGGGAGTGTCACCTTAATATCAGCCAGGGACATTATGAAATGACCGATTTGAACATTTCAGCTCTACTAAAAAGCTTCTCCCAAGTGGCAGACGTCCATCAAGAGTGATGCTGGACAAAGAGGTGGATCAAAAATTGTAAAGAAATCTGCATTCATTCAACTTTAAACCCTGAAATAAGGGAGAAGTTACTGATTTACACTGAAATGGAGTCTTGGAGAAATTCTTAATCCGACAACTGAAGGGTTAATCGGCTCCTTCTCAATGCACATGAAGTAGGACGTGACATATGTGAGGTGCTGCGTTGCTAGGGAATCAAGGTGCCAGGGAACAAAAGACAACTCTGAGCTTTTCAGGGGCAGGGAGGGTCTCTTGCCCCTTTTAGCAAAGCATCACGTTCATTTATAGAACTGATCATATTAAACTGCAAGGCTGGGTACCTTCTCCACTAATTGCATCTCCGCATGCACCAGGAGCATCTGGAGGCAGAGCTGCAAACCACAACTCTGGAACAGAAAGCCAGAAGCAGGGGAGCGGCTGAGGGTCAGGCTGCTATTTAAAGCTCCATTTTGGGGGACTGTTTCAATAAGCTCAGAAGGGTTGTTGGCGTGGGATAGGGAAGGGAGCAGTGAATAGGAAACTGGGACTTCTGGTCTCTGTTCCTTTCTCCAGGCTTTATATTGAGCCCACTGAGGTCAAAGAAAAGATTCCCATTGATTTTAATTGGCTGGGGATCAGGCCCTCCACCACAAACATGCTGTGTGATCTTTCTGCACTTTCACTTCTCCCTATTTCAGGTGCCCAGTTATGGTTCTCACCTAGTGAGAGGATTTGAAATAGTCTGCTAAGAGGTACAGGGGAAATTTGCCCCTGCAGAGAAAGCTGACACAAAGCTTAGGGTCCTGTGCACAGTGAATTTCACCCACAGCTCTTAAAGACATTCACACGAAGGTGATTTGATACCCCAAGCACAGCACAGTCAGGAGTCCCCGTAGCTCCTATTCCTATGCTCCAGACACCTAAAGGTAACAGGGGCAAGGGGAACTGTTCCTGTCAGAGATGGGCACAGCAGGGCTTAAACTCTGACAGAAGTAGTAGAGGTGAGGAGTTTACTCCAGCAGCCACAGGGCATAGCTGATCAGAGCAGTGACTGGGTGGGCCAAGCCTGCTGTTCTTTTCTCTTCCTGCCACAAAAATATTCTGGGGGTGGCAGGCAAGGGCTGTCAGGATCACCTCAGCAACAAGTCTTGGAGTTAACACTCCTTTGAGACGCATGGGACAGCTCCCCCAGCTCAGGACTACTGGTTCCAGCTGTCTGCAGTCGGACAGACATTACTGCATCTGTTACACTCGGGTCACTTTTTCCAGCTTCTGTAAGACCAGGAATGCAAAAATCAGAGTACGTGGGGGAGGAGACCAAGATGAGATGTTGATGTAATCACAGTTCCAGAGTAGGAGTGTGGGGCATTGGCATACAACCCACATGTTTTATGTCCTAGCACAGTTGTATTCTGGGCTAAGGAACTCAGTGGAGTGGTGCGTGTTTGATGCCTGTCAGAATAAGATCCTTTAAGAGATGTAAATTATCCTCTCCATCCTGTATTCTGATTTCACAGCCTAACCTCTAGGGATCATCATTAAGTTTCTAGCTCGCTACCCCACTGCATTTGATGGAAGCACTTGGGACTTCCCAGTATTTTCATCACTCTCCCTAGGAGGCCTATAGAGACTGGCTAATCATCATTCCTCAAGAACAATGCATGCCTCCTCACTGCATAAATAAAAAGGGGGTAGAGCAGGTTTCCTTGCTGCAGATTAGAGAAAGATTCTATCTCACCGGTTATCCAGTTTCTCTTATCCTGGAAGCATAAGTCTTTCAGCTCTGCATCGTTTATGTTCTATGCATTTTCAACAGATGTATGACACAATGGCAAGTTACCAGCTCTGCAGTTTAGGTCAGAATCCTGCAGTGTGTTCCACACAGATTCCTGCACCTAAACAGAGCACCATTCAATTCAACCAGGGTCCCACGCAGGTAAAATGGTGCTCCTGCAGTAGGACAGGAGCATTAGGTTACAAGCTCCTTAGTTTGTGAACCATGTGCTTTGTGTCTGCTCTCACTGATTAACACAGCATTAATTGGAGCCAGGCTGTTATTCCACACTTATCATGACAGCTAGCACACTAGACAGAAAAATTTTATTAAAACTTAATGCAATGCAGCCCCCCAGCCAGTCCTTTGAGAACTGAATGGACACCACCAGTTCACTTCACCTGGACAGCTAAGCAAGCATCAGATTTACAATCTTTAATAATAAGATTATGTGTGTTCCCTGCACAGACTCTGGTCAATACTGATCAGGGACAAATACAGACATTTCTTTTGCCCAGGGTTCTAAACAGATGCCCGAGGCACACATACAATGCATAACAACCCTCCCCACCCCATCATCACCACCACCACCACCACCACCCTACCCTTGCCTTTCTCACCTGGAAGTGGTTTATCTCAGCCAGCAGTAATGTGGCTGCAGCTGGACATCATGGTTAGTAACCAGTTTAGCAATGCCGATTATTTCTGCTTCATACAGGTGGCAGCAGAATAGTCAAAGATATTTCTATAGACAATATCTTCTCCACCAGCCCCCCCAAGCTGTCCCTGCACCTGTGCTTGGCACTGGCCAGTACCACCTTTCTATTTTCAAAATGTACATACTTCAAACACCTTCAATGCACACACCGCTCGAGTCTCATCATTGCCCATCTGAGCCAGATTCAAACTGGTGAATCAGATGAAAGACCACTGCCAGAAACATTTTTAAGCTTGGGGTGCAATGCACATGCAGAACATCTCAAAGTCACAAACCTGCCAATTTAGAAATATGAAAAATATAATTAAAAAGTAGCAGTCATGCTAGCAGAAGAGCAAAGAAAAATTAAGGGAAAATTGGGTGGACTGAGGGGAGAGTGACAGAAACAAACATCAGAAGCCTAGATGAGAGCAGGCACTATGCCATGGCATCCTGAGCAGTTCAGAATCTCAGAATACTTCAAAATAGGAACACAGGACTGGAAAGGGACCTCTTGACTCATCAGACCTAGCCCCCTGCTATCAGACAACCATGTCATATAATCCCCAAATTAAACAAGCTATGAAGAGCTGGATTCTCAGACGGTGCATTGCACCAGAAACATCACATTCATCATAGAAGCTACATTAGTTCACACCAGCTGAAAATCTGGAACAAATATCTAAATGTGAGATAATTAGTGAAGCTCTACAGATAAATGACTCTGTAGGAATGCTTTTAACTCTTTGTTAACATACTTCTGAAGGAGGTGCTATTCCCATTTAAATAGGCAGGGAAAGAGGCCCAGCCATTAAATGAGTTTCTAAAGGTCACAGAGTGAGTCGGTGGCAAAAATAAAAGCCTTGTCTGCTTCCCCAAGCACCAAGACTAGGAGCAAAACATCAAAGTTCACCTTCCTGCCCCCATAAAAATCCTTAGGACTCAGAGCAACCTCTGGATAAAACCCATGTAAAAAGTGAGAGGACCAGACTCAGCAGTGAGGCAGAGGGTGTGGTAAACTGGCCAGAAGAGGGCAGGAGCAGTAAAGCAGTGTACACTTGCAGTCATTTGCATTGTGCCAAATATCCAGTATGAACACTGTACTGGGTATATGCAGCAGAAGCAGCAACTATACTCCTTTAGCAGGATTGTGTCTTCCTCTGTATACCTCACAGAGACCTTTCTTCTAGAATAAAAGGTCCGGGGGTGGGAAGGAGACTGGTGGCTCCTGAGTCTGGGGGGGTACCCACAGACACCGTGCCATATGCGGCAGGGGTGGAGGTGGCAAGCACCAGCAAATGGCAGCAGCAGGGATGGCCCTGGGAAGGGGGGGGGGGCACATCTCCCCCTCCCCACCATGTCCTCCCTACCAGTTGCCTATGGGAAGGAGTGTCTATTTTCTTAAACCCCTTTCTCTTAAGGCTTTTTACAAACCCCCTCTCTTTCCACCCACTCAGTTACACTTACTGGTACACTAAGCCCTACTTACAACCTAATGTGCTACCACCACTGAATTTGGTGCTGAGCTTCCCCAGGAGTTGCATGACCTTACACGGGGTCTAAGCTGCCCCAATGCATTTAGCAAAAATGATTTCTGAGAGCAGCCTAACTGCATTCTTCAGAAGCTGGTAACGTTCGCTGCACAAAGCAATGACATGCAATTCTCTCCCCTTCCTAATTTTACATTAACATTGCCTGGCCTAAACTCTGAAATAAAGCAGTAATTATTTACAACTGGCTCACACCTTCCAGGAGGAAACTGGACTGATTACCTTTCAGCATCAAGCTCTTGCTCTCATTTCTGTTGTGAGATAAAAGGCCAGGCCTGAAAAGTGCCAGAACAGCCTTGTGAATAGGCCTGCCTGGATGACATCACTTGTCATGCCACTGGTATCCTAGCCAATTGGCTGTGTTTGTCTCATGAAGCCCTTATTGCTCCCCCCACTAACAATGAAATCTATAGGGAGATATTAAATCAATGGGCAAGGGCTCACTCCCTTATTGTTGATGCTTATACAGCCACCTCCCACCTCCACACACTCCCCCCTATTACATATATATCCTTGCCACCTGCCCCCACCACACACACACACACATAGTAGCAGAAGCCAGACAAGCATAGTTGTAAGCAGATAGCCAGCATTTCCTAATACTGCTCCTTTAACAATGCTTCCAATACAAACTTCCTTTTAGGAATGTCAGCCCATCGATTTCCTTCAGCACTGTTGTGGGGGAAGCCTCACTGTTGCAAATCCTTCACCATTTTCATCCACTCTGGTGAAACTGTGCAGGGTGAGGTCTTTGTACTCCCACAGCATCTTCTATCCATCTCAAATGCATTAATACCAATTAATATTTATAACGCCTCTCCCAAGACAAGCAAGTATTACAAATTATTTAGATAAGAGAGCATGGGAGAAGGAGTCTGAAGCCATGTCTGCACAGGGGATTTACAGTTACTACTGTACCTAGGCTATGCCATGATTGCTTTGTAGCAGTCTCTTAAGTTAATGGATCAAGATGAGGCATATAGCGACTTATTCCTTCCATTCTAGGGAGACACCTTTTTGCAATAGGCCTCTGTTGACTGAGACACCAAATACACAGCCTAGGCCCAAGTCCTGGTTTCACAAAAGCATTTGGGCATCTGAGGAGGAATCAGTTGGATCTGGGCCTAAGCAACTTGTTGCCAGGTCTTAAAATAAAAAATATGACAGAACCAGGACAAGAACCAGCAAGACTGTCTTATCCCTCAAGCAGCACTTCCTTAAGAGGAATCTTTGTGATTAACATTCACCTTTTAAACAGCCTTTTAACAGTACACTGTGTAAAAACTCCACCTATCCCAATATCTAATAAGCCTTCTGCTCTGTGGGAATTCTACAGTAGCCACAGGCCATATTACCAATCCTGGGCACCTGTTTTATACCCTGTATTTGTGGGCATACACCTCTAGGTGCAATTTAGTTACCCAGACACCTAAATAGCCTATTTATGTACACATACAGGTTTCTGTACCCCACGTGACTATTGTATCAGAACATGACTCCACCTTCAACTCCGACACCTAGGCATGTAAGTGACAGGCACTAAGGAAAAGCTCAGTCAAGGCCAAGTTAAAAAACAGACTCCAAGACCAACCTTGTTCATATTAACTTCAAAATGAATAAATCTGTCTACAGTGTCAACATCTGTATGCTAAAGCCAACACCATGCAAAATGAGCTGGCTTGGTAACTCCAGAGAAAGATGCTCTGTTTTCTCCCAGAACAGCCCAGGCAGGAGTCGTACCACCTTTTTCAATGTTGTTGTGACAATGAACCCTCAGTGCAATCGAAAGGGAACTCAACTCTCCATGCCCCAATCTGTGGCCTTTCTCTTGAGGTTTCTAACAACTCCAGCTATAGAAAGGGATTTTATATGGTGGTTATCTGCCCATTCTAAACCAACATGAACTAAGCCAGCCAGTTGCAACCTTCCATCTGCTCCTCCTGGAGAAAAAGACTTGCATATGTACCACCGCTGCCTGCAGCAATCTTTTCCACCCTATGCAAGCCTCCAGGCAACATTTCTCCTTCATCCTTTATCCCCAGAAACCAGCCAAACAAGGAAAAATAGACTTGCCATGCTTGTCAGCTCCATTTTATATGAAACAAAGTCAGAGCTGTAGACATTCCCCTTTGCCCAACACCCAAGGGGAGCAAGCTTTGAAAAATAATGTTTCAGGCCTCAGAAAAGAGTGCTGAGATAGAGTAGGCAGTGGGATGACTGAAAATTTGGCAACAAAGCCCACTTCCATTAAGCCTCTATATCAAGCTCCTGTCCACAGACCTGCTACTTTCCTTGTGCTCTGCTTCTTGTAACTTGCCAATGTCATGAAGAGACTTCAGCACTCACCAGTTTTTGGTTTTGCTTGTTACAGCAAGATGAATCAATTACAAAATCAGTGCCTGTGGCTCCAAAAGAAGTCAAGAAAAGCCATACAAACAGCAGCATACCTGTCATCACTACTGCTGTCCTCTTGGAATCAGCTATTACAATAAAATGCAATATAATATGGAACGCAGTGTGCAGTCTGGAGAGTTGAAATACTTCATGAAATAGGTCAATAGTCAGAGGGAAGGAGCTTGCCAACATTCAATAAGAGGCAGCTCCAGGCATGAGAAATGGCACAACAAAAGAGAGCAGATGAGAGTCAAAAGGAGCAATCAGGAAAGACTGGGTAGAGGTCAGGGATGTTCAGCAAGAGATGAGGGTGGGTATGTAGGTGGGGGCAGAACAACACAGCAGAGCAATGAGAGAAGGAAGGCTGTCAACTCAGTGAAGGAAGAGTGAGAGCTGATGATAGGATTCAAAAAGAAAACAGAGCAGCAGACAGAATCCTGCCGCCTCCGAGCCAGTTCTTAGGTGATGGGCTTCAGCACTGTTATTCAATGGATGTTATTTTGGTGGAACTCTTCTGTTTTATGCCATCTGAGCCTCTGATTCAGTATCTTCAAGGGAAGCAGAATCAAACCATTCAAGAAGCAGATGGTGCAGTAAGACCTGTTCTCTTTGGTCTGCTGGAGCAGCACTGTGACCTCCTATACAGCTCAATTTTGATGCAACTTGGAAAAGAAATCAGTGAAAACTTTTTTTCTGCTTTCTAAGCCACAGAGGAAGAAAGCAAAACAAATGCCAAAGATTTCATACTTAAGAACTGCTGGAAATGTATAACTGCTTTCTTCTACCAATTCTCACAAAAGAATGGAAGATAATGTTATATGAACAGCAAGGTTGGGACTTTCAAAGGATTTTGAGCTAGGTGCCAAGCATACCAACCAAATTCAGTGGGTTTTGGACTTCTAATTTTCCTTTTAAAAATCAGATTTGAGAGCAGAGAGGAAGCCAAGGAAACTGGCATAGCAATCAATAGATGCTCTTCTGTCATTAAATTTTCATAGGCAAAAAAGTCTGCTCTATTCAGAGCAATTACCAAATATTCTTGCTGTACTAGCATCTTGGTAATGGCCAAAGTCAGATTTCACTTAACTGGAAGAAGATCCTGTCTTGGATACAGAAGGAAGTTGTTTTATTACAAGTAGGTCGATAACGTTAATAAGTCCTGCCATGCTACTAGAGGCACATAAAGTACATCAAAAGCAGGAAGATTTGGAACGCTTCAAAAAATTAACAAGCAAACAAAAAAAAAACAAAACCCCAGCCTTAAACTAAAGCTTGATCTTTAGTTTAATCTGTTGAGGTGACTGGATCTGATACAGGGCTGTTGCATCCAGCAGACAAAGGTATAACAAGCTCCAGCAGCTGAAGCTGAAGGTAGGCTGAAAATAATACAACTTGTAATGGTGAATGGAATTAGCCATTTGAACAACATACCTAGGTACATGGTGATTTCTTTATCAACTGAAGTCATTGCTTCAAGACTGAGCATCTCAGTGATACGCTGGTGGAATTCCTGGGTGAAATTTTTCTGCCATGAGTTAGGAGAGGCAGGGTAAAGATACACCTTATAGACAAACTACATCAGAAATGCGTAAGCTCTTGTTGGCCTCTGCTAATATCAGAGTACCTTCCTCTGCTCATGAGTTATCGGGTCAGATTATGCAATCACAATAGTTGCTTAAAATCTGTTCACCTATTTGCCCTTTATCACATGCATGGAACACTGACTGCAGATTGCGATTTAGAACAATAATCAGACACAAAGGTGAAAACAGATTCTTTCACAAGTTTTTATCAGGGGTTAGGGAATGGAAATGCATGTTTCCTCACAGCTTGCTATTCTGGCTGCAGTTCAAGGAACTTAATGGTTATGTTTACTTTGCTTAATGGAAAGACACCCCTTCTCTTCCCTAAATGTTGAGATTAATCATGATTTAGTGTTGCAAGTAGTTGGTTGAGTCAGCTGCATTTGAACAAGTTGATGTGCAGCACAGGGTATGAACGCTTATTTAATCAACTGGAAATATATTTAGTTTTATCCTTCTTATGCAGACAGCTTCTGTATACAACCAATATACGATTTATCATGTGCATTTTACGGTTGTAGGCCCTTGTTTTTAAGAAATCAAATCTAGAAGTGCATGTGTTTTGATTGCAGGAAGGGAAGAGCTAAAGTAAAATGCATAAGTCCTTAAACAAGAAAGAAGCAACCTGAACGGAAGTAAAATGAACCAAAGAACTTTAAATAAAGTTACTCTTAACATTTACAACAAGTGATGTTGCCCCTCCTCCTTCGTTGAACCCTATTCATCCTTCCTGCAATGCCCCGATATCCTTACGTTTTAAGTAATATTCTATTGGGACAGATCCTTATGTCGTTTATTGACTTCAATGGAACTAGGACTATTTACATGGGCTGAAGAACTGTTCCAAATCCTTTATTTTACAAGTGTAAAACTGAATTGGGAGAGGTCAGAGAAATATAACTGACATGAAAAAGAAAGTCTTCCCCAACTGCAACTGAAATGCAGCCACTTCGCAATATTTGCTTTCTGATTTAGGAGAAGGAAAAGGTGGAAATACTGAAACATGGCTGACAAAAGCAATGCATTTCAGCACAAGAAGCTGATGATTCTACCAACAATTTGGTAAACACTATCCCAGTCGACCTCTGTTCATTTAACCCTGGACACAGATATTAGTTGATAAACTAACAGCAGCAGCAGAAACTTGTCCACAGACTTCCCTGTAAAAAAGATATGGCATTAAGTGATTTGACAGACACACTGTTTTGAGAGAGCTTTAATGGCACAAAATGTTTGTAGCTACAACTTATACATGTACTGTAAACTGTATATAATGTTACAAAGTGCTAACTAATTTGATGAAGAATGCATAATCACTTTGGCTCAGTTAACTCCATTAATTTCAACAAATGTGTCAATTAAAAAATGTGAATTTCTAACAGAGTCTTCAGTTTTCACTTTTAAAACAGCAAGTAAATATGTATTTGCTGCAGTTAAGTCAGCCTGCTGCATTTTTAATGTGCGAGTTTATGCATTTTTGCTTGATCCTATTTACAAATATTTTAAGTCAGTTTTCACTAAACATAAGAAAAATGAAGCCTGCATTTTTTCCAAAACTGTAAACAGATATAAAGCTTTTTAAACAACATTTATCTTAACAAAACTTCAACTATCAATAGTTGAAACCCCTTTTCAAAGTGTACAACAGTCTGTTTCTGTCACTGTAAAATTAAGTAAATTGTAGACTTTCATCCAAAGCTTATATCAGGGTATCAATAAATACTGCATTGTATCATTATATGATAACAAGCACTACAGTGATCATGTATCCATTTCTCAGTAATATTTCCAATAAATATTTTTAATCTCACAGCTGCTTGAAGTAGTATTGTATGAACTGGGTTTATCCTTTAGTCACAAACTTGTATTCTCTAAATGAAATCACCATCTATTTTGGAAAGGGGAATATTTTTTAGGTTTTTTTTAAAATAAGTATTTCCTACTTAGTATAAATCTATTTTTCCACTCTTCCAATTTTCATACAAAACACAGTGCTATAATTCATACAGATAAAAGCATGCCAGAATTTTTGCCCCCATCCATTTTAGTTAGGTCTCTAAAATGACATGGTTAATACCATCTGAAAACACTCATTACTTCCCCACACCTCTGGATGAAACCTAATGCCTGAAACAAATTTGCAGTTGTAGGCAGTTCAAGTGCTAATATTTGTGATTAAAAAGCAGATGTCTAAACAGAATAGTTAAACTGCCCTTCCACCCTATACCTCGCTTAAACCCTGGACACATTCCTCCAAAGGCAGTCAGGAGCAGAGAATAAAAATAAATACAATTTAGAAATGGATTTCATACTGAACTTCTCTAATTCAGCTCTTTTAAAACAAACCTCAGTTAGGAATTAGCCTCTGTGCTTCAAGTGTTTCAAGTGATCACTGCCATACCAAATAATCAATGCTGTAAAGTCACAAAATCTGAAGCAAGCAAAAAATTACAGGGAGCCATTTTTTTTCAAATTGGCCAACCAAGTTTTCTGAACATTTTCTACAAGGCAGCCTAATGAATTCTCTATTTAAATGAGCTTTTGCTAGTTTTAAAATTAACATTGGTTCCCTAAATACTTAGTATTAAAGTCTATATCATATTATTTATATTTTTATATATATATATATATATATATATATATAAAAAAAAAAGAGTATTCTATCCTTCAGAGCCATGCTACATGTTCTGAAATCCAATAAAATCTACTTAAGGACAGGTATGTCCTAATGCTTTGTAACAATTTGGTACTAAAGCTTCACATTTTGAAAAAAGTGTCACTGAAGGAGGACAAGGCTGAGTGTTTCCAAAGATAAAAGTTGAACATTTATGAGAATTCTGTTTAGCTTTATGAGATATTGTTAGTGACCTTAGGATATCAGATACCCCCACGGGAGATTATACAGTAAACAATGAGGAATGGAAACATTGAAAACTCAATTGTAGAAGCCAATGTTTCAGAGCTTTGCAACTCATGTTCCTTTACGAAATTGCAAGATCATCCCCAACAGGCAGGTCAAATGCTTTGAATAGTTACCAAAACTTCTTCATCTTCATATTTCTAAGTGGTTCCATAACAAGCAGAATCTCTTTTTTACATGGAGTCTAAATACACCGAGAATATTTGTATTCAAAATGACTTTTTAAAGGAAAACTTTCCATTTAAAATTTTCCCTTAAGGAAAAAGGTAAGGAAAAGAAAAGCTTCTCCACATGCACACAATGCAATTTTTTTAAAAACATTTTCTAGGCATCAGACAAGTTTTCCTACCAGAAATAAGGAGCCTACTTCATAGAAAAGACAAGATTACAACAAGTATCTAGTATTATCTAGTACTAAAGTATGCTGACGAATGTTAGTTATTATCCTGCTTTTGGTTTTGTGCAGTCTTTGCCTCCGGCAAATTAAAAAGGCATTAATCAAGACAGGGGATTGAATCAATTGCCTAAAAAGCTGGTTTAAAATATATTTTTATTGCCAATAATTCCTTCTCTTCAAAATCAACTTAGTTTTCAAAAAATAAATTCCTCACCTCACTATCTAATCTTCAGTTTCTTTTGAAGAGACTGGCAATGTCACCATTATAATACAGTCAACATCTATACCATGCACAATTGCAGATTTCTGTTTGGTGATACGAAAGGAGGCAAACAGCATCACTGATAAATTGAGAATTTGCTGGTGGCATTTTGCATTGAAAAAAGCCCTTGCAATGTATAGACAATTGTAAACTCTGTTTGGCAACTCTGATGCATCTTGTAGGCCTGGAGGTGGGGGAAGGGGGAGAAGGTGAGTAGCGAACACCTCAACAGAGTTCCAATACAATACTGAATTCCAAGAGTTAGTGGAACCTGGATATGTAAAGAAAGGGTGGAGTTAGGGTCATGCTTAAAATGATCTCAAGTTCAAATGTACTAAATGTGACAGTAACACCTTCACAGGTCACATGGATTTCCAGCTTTTGCACTCTGTCTCTCAATAAGTACTGGCTGAAGGCGTAGTCAGTCGTTTTCCAATGTAGATGCTGAAATAAAAACATAAGGCCTATTTGTATTTCAAATATACTTCCCATTACACAACAGTCTTTGCACAGCCAACTGTCCTATTCTGCCCTTGGAAACAAAAGTTCCCATTTTGTGAGATTCTTCCACAGCATTTCATGTGTGATATGTAAAAAGACTGCAACAGAAACCCCAAATGAAGGGAGAGTTTTTTAAAGGAGTCTGAGGGATACACAAAGACCCTAATCCCATCAAAATTCAGGAGGAGATGAGAGCCTAACAGCATCAGACTCATTTGAAAATCCCAGACAAGAAGTTCTGTTTGTTCTGTGTTTATATAGTACTGAGCACCAGGGATTCCTGGTCTTAAACTAAAGCTAGGAACCACAACAATAATACAAACAACGCTGAAGTACTGACTTTTTCAGGCAAAGCAGGAAAAGCAAAACAAGCTTTAAAACACTTAAGTTTGGGGCCTACAACAACAAACCAGTCTAACAAACGAACAATCTTTAATGCATTTTTGCAACAAGACAAATATTTTCTCTTTATGTTTTCTATTTGGCTAGTTTTGCCAAAAAGCAGAAATAAAGGAAAAAAACAAACAAACAACCCTCCCCACCTCTACCAAACAAGGCAGTTGACAAGAATAATTGAAGTAAATTGCTCAGGCTGCATACAAGAAAAAAGGGAGCACAATTCTTTGCCTTCCCCCACCCCCACAAAAGGTATAAGATAGCCACACATATAAGATGCCCAGGATTCACATCCGATTATGAATACCTTGACAGCGCTGCTAGGTGCTTTGAAAAAGACAATTGCTGATTCTGCGAAATAGGCAAAGTGCTGCATGCATCTTTCCATCTGAAGTTTGCAAACCTTTAGTTTCAGCACCAACATACAATAACACTGCTAGCCACTCAAAATGAGCGGAAGCCTGAATAAAATGTGCTGTATATATGAGAACTGAGCACTGTCCAATGATGTAAAAACAGAGCTCTTGAATCAAACAGTTATACTCACTTTTCTGTGTAGTTTCTTTTTCTTTTAATTACATTATGCTCTAATAATTCCAAATAGAATGAGTGGAAGAACAAGCGGTGCATGCCATAGGACCTCGCAAAGATTATTTTCAGTAAAGTATCAGAGGTAACCTAGGCCTCTGACCTTGCAAAGATCTTTGTGCATTCTGAAAATATAACTACTCAATCTCTAAATTCTCTCCTGAGAAAATACAGACAGTTTTGTTGCGTGTTGTTAAGACTGTTTTGCCTCCATTTTAATATAGTACCAAAATTAAACTTTGAGCATCATGATAATCTAAGTATTCTTATTATGCTCTTCCTCTAACAGGTACTAGAAATGCTACTACAGAAGCATATAGACAAAAAGACGGATGCAAAATTAAAAACTACTGTGAGCACTTACCCTAGGCCCAAAGCCAAAACATGAGATATGAACAGAGATGGAATGAAAACCTTAAGAAACTCTGCAGAGAAAATGCCACCTTTCTTCATAGCTCCACTCTTCCTCATACTTAAAGATACTGAGCGTTTAGGATGTCTGAAGTGAAATTCCCTAAAGGAAAATAAATAAATAAATAAATAAATAAAATTTAAAAAAAAAATCAACAAGAATTTTTCAGAAGTCCAAAGAAGTCTATTGAAACTTTTCAAGCAGTTAAACTGTAAGGGATGAACAAGAAAAAGTGTGAGATATTATGAAGAGATCACTCACTCAAGGAGCACAGACACAAAGGGAGCAGTAGCTGAAGAGAGAGGCAGGCATGAAAGAGGGAATTTCAGGATAGGACTTGTTAGTAACAGCCTCAGGTTTTCTGTGTTTCAGTAGAGAAACAGAAATCCACCAGATACAGACAGCACTTCTACTTTAGGCAAAAACACCTGGCATTTAAGGATCCCATGGTTTCTTGTTTGGTGTTTTATACATATTTTACTTATACCAAAGCCAAGGTAGAGAGAGTTTAGGTGACTTTCCCAACACCACACCAGTCAGTAAGTCATGGACAAACCACACAAATATCAGGTCCAAGTACCCAGCTCTCCCAAGTAAAGTAGCAACTGGAAAGAAATAACTGCATATTAAAACTTCATGTGGACAGAGATTGGTTTTAATAAAGTTAAATTCTATGCTATTAAGGTTTTACACTGTTCGATTGTTTTATAAATTTTATGCTCCCCAGGGAACACCTAAGTCTGACGTAGATAGCCAAAACATTTCCACGTAATGTGTGAATCGTGATTCTTCTTTCCTTCTCGCAGAAGGAGATTTATTAAGAAAGAGTTCGACTCACTTGGGAGGAATGTTTTCAGGCCTACTCGACCAGTCTGATACCCAGTCAGCACTTTTCTTCAAAACTTCCACCTCTTTCTCTCCTTCTACTGCTTCCTCTTCAGACTGAAAATATACATGGGACATGCCTTGTAACAACATTCAATCAGCTGTTCCTTGTGGTATTAGTTTAAGAGCATTAACTGCAGTGATGAAATGCTAAGCAGCAGAGGTTGGCAGTTTTGCAACTACTGGGGTGTTTGTGCACGTCAGGATGGGGGACAGAAAGATGACGACTGAACAGACATTTTCGCATCAAGGAGATGTTTACAAGGGATTTTACTATGCCAACAGAGTCTGCTGAGACCAGTGCATCTCTAATGATGTTGTTTTTATCAAGCACATAAGCCAGTTATGTTTTAACAATATATAAACAGGTATTTCACACTGAAGAATGAGCCAGAGAATGATCTCACTGTGAGTTTGACTAAACCAGTCTTGAACAAAATGTTTTAGACAAAAAATATCCGTAAAATTACAACAAACATTAATTTAGATGTAATGCAATTAAAATGCGGTATTTCTGCCCAAATTGCAGAAAAATGCGTGAAAGAATAATTCCTTTAAGATGATTTCCACTGTCAAATAAGGATCTTTAAGCTACTGTAAATTAACATAGAAATCCTACCATATGGACAAGCCAGCTAAGATACAGCCTACAGGTTGCTATTCCTTTGGCTGGCAGGAAGCAAGATCATTATATGCAGGGCACCTATTTGTATGGCAGAAGGAACTGCTTGTGTGGATACGCCACTCTCTCCTCCAAGCTCAGTGGGAACCTCAACCCAAATTTGGCCTTTAGCAAAGTGAGATCACTTCACCTGGAGGTCAGCTATATTAGCTGGAAAAAGGGGATACAAAATTACAATAGGGAATCAGCAATCCTAAATGGAGGAATCAAAAGCAAAGAACCTCATTTAGGTTGGTATGATTCTCTATAGGCCTGCAAGAGGCAGCAGTCCAATAGTTTGGCCACCCTCTGTGACAAAATGAAATGCACAGCCTCATTCCAGCAGCACAGCTGTCAACTTGTACTGCTGAAGACAGCAAATTCCATTAAATGACCAAACTTAGACTTCAGCATTTATTTCCTTCCATTTGATATCACTGAGGTTACTGAAACTCACGTGAGCACAGTGACACAGTGATAACCCAAGCCTGCTGAAATCTTAGGTAAAAATGAAAGAACTTCAGGAACAAACTGGTCTGTCTCACACCTATTCAACATGTTTGTTATTAAAAACCAAAACAAACAAACAAAAAAAAAGGATGTGAGCTCCGATAACCTGCCTGCAAAGTCTGCAACAGGATCTTGATAACTGTATCTACTCTACAGAGATAAGATTATAAAATACATTTTCTGATTCAGGTTTTAAGTGTTCAAAACTTTAATATTTCTTTCCCCCTTAAAGCTAGCGAGCACATTACTTTCCTTCTTTAATTGTTTTTTTCTTAAAACACCCCATCCCAGTAGAAACATTTTACTCGACAAAAACAAACAAACCTTATAACAGACTATCTTAAGTATGTAGAAGCTTTACTGATTCACAGAACTCGTTGACACAGTAATCGACCAGAGGATCATTTCCCTCCCATACCTATAGCCAAACTATAGGGAAACAGTGATTATCCAAATGAGCTAAAGGACATTTCTAAGTGGTTTAGATATTTGGAGTTTACTAGTAGTCAAGCTAAAATTCAAGAATATTGTTGTACCCTACTACTGAATTAATACATCACTGGAAGCCAATTTTAAAGTCTCTAAATTATTCTCTTTCACTTAAGAGCGCAGCTTTCCAGCAATCCTTGATAATTTCTGCCCATCTACACAGGGAACTGTCTACTATAATAAGCAGTTCTGTGACTTCAACTTTGCATTTTAGAAATTACAGGACAAAGTACCTGAGAACTACTGTCCTTACTCGTGTGCATTTCCACATCAAACGTTATCTGGCCATCTTCTTGAGGTGAAGGACTAGAGATAAAAGTGAGGGTATTACTGTCATTTTTGCTATATGACTGGATTAAGTTACGCACACATTAGCATTCAAAAGCTTGTCTAACTTTATCCCCACCGAGCAGTTGGTTCAACAAAAAATGTCACCCCCCCAAAATCCTTGCCAGAAACATTAGTGCAAGAGCAAAATAATTAAGTTATTCTTCTGTACAATACAAATAGCCTATTCTAATGAAAAAACGAGTATTGGTTTCTTATTCTTCATACATTATGCCAGAAGCAAAAATCCTTTCATCCCCAAAGACTTCCCACATTTCCAATTTATTCCTATTTCAGTTTTATCCCCTTCCTGTCCCCCAGACTACCCTTCCGGAAATCAGAAAGGATGAGAAGCTTCTCTTCAACATCAACAACAAGCACATTGCCTCCTCCAAAAACCTGCCCTCCAGACAAAAGGCAAAGATGTTTTTGATGAGGTAACACCTTGCTGCTGCTGCCAAAAAAACAGATTTCCAGGTCCTGGGGAACTTAGGTTTTCTGAAATTCAGTTTCTTTCCAAACAGGACTCAAACCAAAACAATTTCAGAATTTTCCCCAAACCAAGAGAGCTCTGGGACCCTGACACTACTCTGTGAAGCCAGAAGTGCCCAGTTGTAGGACAGCCCAGACAAACAGGAACTGTGGACCTGGACACGCAGTTCCTTGGGCCAGGGACATTCTGCAAGGAACCTATTCAGATGAAGTTTGTCAAGTACATGAACATAATGGAGGAATCTACCATGAATATTTAATAGAACTGATTTATTACAATTTTAGTGAATAGTACCTTCAGGCATAGGATCCATATTCTTGCCTTTTAGTTTCTCTTAAAACATCATGCGCTGGTAATCCCCATGTCATTAACGGAGCTTTTTTTCCTTCAACTAATACATGAATTATGCCAATATGAAATTTGATACTGATGCAATCCCTTCTACTCCAAGGGGTTTTTTTTATTTTAATGAGAATAAATGACATTTTTCAAACAATATTAGTTCTATGCAGGATTCATCAAAGCACTTCAAATGGACATTTTGGCTGGCTCATGAAGTTTAAACTGATAGCATGTCATAAGCCTTTGCATAAAGTATCAGAAATGGAATTTGCACTAACGGCATCAAGGAAAGGGAGCACTGAGCTATATTTCCTTACCTGTCACAGTGGGAACTGCCCCTTGAACTACTTTGTCCTGATTCATGCTGGGCATCCAGAAGAATTTTTTCCATGTCTCCATTATGGATAGAAGAGGATGAAGGAACATGTTCTAGACCCCCATTTTTTCCATTTGTATTGTCATTGCCGTTGCCGTTGCCATTCATCTGCAACTCTACCCAGGAACCTGTTGGGTCAGCCAAATAGCTATCGTTAGAAGCAGTGAAACTAAAACCCAGCTTAAGGGTTTATCATTTGCATGCAGAAAAATGTGAATATGGTCAATTCAGATAATATCCACTGCTGCTGCCATAAGAACCTCATAAACAAAGATGACAAGGATTGGAGGGTTATTTCTTTAGTTAACAGCAGAATTAAGGCAAGGACAACAATTTCCTTTAGTTTAGCTAACTGCAGAATTAAAAATAAAGAACTAAATAGGCTTGATTTGGATAAACAGGAAGTAACAGAACCACTGCCCTTTCTCTTTCCTATTTTTTAGAATTCCTCTGGCCTCCCTCTTCCTTCTGCAGGTTTAAGCTCCAAGCTACATAAAAAAAAACAACTGCACAAATCTTGCCTTCCTACACTGATCTGGCTCTGTTCTCCAGTGCCGTTTGGTACCCTACACACATTTTTAAAACGCAATACATACCTACTGTGCCACACAATTCATGCTATAATACTGGAATGGAAATAATGCTTAAGTGTTAACAATGCTATTCTTGTGTGAGACAATTCAGATTCTCAGTTTCAATTACACAAGGAGACACAGTGTTACCTCAATATTTAACTTAGAATTTTCTAACTGGAATAGCACTAATAATAATCATTCCTAATAGATAACTATTTTCTTGTAACTGGATAGTTAAACTGATTTTTGCAGGGAAGATTCTATTCTAAACTATATTTATGCTACATAAACTGTAATTATTTATGTTATTTTCCCTTCATTTTAAATAATAATAATATGCAACAACAGTTGACAGAGGAGCTATGGGTGCCAAATTAGCATTGAAAGCACAGGCTGTAAACAACTATTAAAGAGATCAAAGAACAGACCATATTAAACTTATGCAAATTAACTCATTGGAAGACCTTTTCCCCCCCTTAACCAGTGTATGGAGCAGTAATGGGTTTCAGTTATTTTGAAACTAATCCTAAATTAATAAATTGGGTAGCTCATGTTGAGTGATAAATGTAGTAACACGTTGGCCCTGCTGCACAGGCTAGAATACTTGGTCTCATCCATCCAGCTACAATCATGGGGGGTTTCTGTTTACGACCTGAATCAGTATCGATTGAGAATACGATAGCCAATTTAGTTCTTCACTGGAATATTTTGAATTTTTTGAGACCGTTAATATAAATTTGAAAGACATATTTTGGGTTTGGGTTTTTTCCTTTTAAAATCTTGTTAACTAATGTAAATTTGAGGGCTTTTTTGTTTCTCTGAGCCCCATATATGCACTTCATATCTTTTTTATCAGTCTATTGCAGAATATTTTCAAATTTAGAAACTCATTACATCACATTTAGTCTGAAGATACTGAGATACTATAAGCTAGCATCTTGAGAAAATTACTGGTTCTTATATCTGGTTTTGTCAGTGTGCTTCCCATCAAAATATCAGTATAACCCTGTAAGAAAAAAAACTTCTGTATTTGCTATAGTAGATCTTAAACACATCATATGAATGTCTGGGCTACAAAACTGGATTATTAACGAAAAAGGGAAAACGAACACAGTTGGTGTCATACACCTTAAGTTATTTATTCACCTCAGAAAATTCTGCCCTATATATAACCTAGAAATCATTATATAATAAGCTGCTTTTTTAGCTTTATATAATATTCTCATACAAATGTTTGCTGGCACAGGAGAAAGCAAACAAATTAAAGAACACCATCAGTAAAAGCAACACGCTTACAATACCTTAAAACATAGGCAAGCAAAATACGGCCCGTGGGCCATATCCGGCCTGCCAGACGATTCTATGAAGCCTGCAGGGCACCTAAAAAATTTAGAAAATTAATATTTATCTGCCCCAGCAGCCTGTCAAAGATGACAGGAGCTAGGGACAGTAGGACCCAGGGGAAGCCTGAACAGGACTGAACAGCCATGCCCCGCACACCCCCAGGCATTTCACTCCCTTCCTGCCCCCGCCTGGCTCCAGCACCATGCGTCTCCTGGGTGCATCGGCCAAACGGGGAGCACCGCACCGTTATGGGTGTGTGCACACTGGGATAGCGTGCAAATGTGCATGGGGGGCAGGCGGACTGTGTGCAGGCAGGGGCAGAGGGGTGTGTGTGTGTGTTCATAGGCTGAATCCTACACGCACACACCCCACCATACACATGTACCCACACCTCTTTGCACTGCCATGCACACAGACCCCATTCATCCCCAGGCACCCTGCCCCACACGAACGCCATACCCACCCACATCCCACATATCCACACACACACCCACATGCTCTCTCACCCCACACACTCACAGCCTCCCACAAACCTAAACCCACCCCACACAACATAAGAGTAAGACTTCATTTTAAGCTATTGTGCAATCACCTCTATATACACTACACAAACACAGGTAAATCAAGACAAAAACAGTTTTTTAAATCAAATTAATGAATACTTGCATCAGGGGTTCCCAAAGCTTTTATGCCACAGCCTGGCAAACTGTGGCCCAGCAGTCACAGCGGACCACAGCCAGAGTTTCCAGCCAGAAGACAGGTAAGGATACCCTCATTCCCCAGGTGGGCAGGGGTGGGCCAAATGCTGCATTGTCGCAGGCCCTGCAGAAGGAGCCGCAGCTTCTCTGCCTGGTTCTGGGGGGGACCACAGTTTGCCAGTCCGCGGCCACCAGCAGCCGACTGTGCTGCAGACTGTCCCAGGGATTGAGAACCTCTGATGTAGATGTTTGCGTTTTAGAATATAATTTGGTATTTTTCTGGTTCCGAGATGGCAAAACCCCTTGCTGAAGGGAGTACTTCCAGGGGCAAAGGGGAAGGACTTCTGGCGGCAAACGTCAGGGGTTAAGGGGGCAGGATTTATGGTCACAAGATGGCATTGTTAACATCAATGTTACCACTGGTTCCCTATTTTTGTGTTCTTCACAACAACTGCAGCAGGAAAAATAAGCAAGAAATGGGGATTAGAGTATGTAAAGAACTGAAAGGGATAGAACCTAAAACTATTTGCAATTCCAATCCAACCAGATTTGTATGCCAACAAATTACTGACTTCTAATACATGCATTAACATACCACATATGTTAATATATGTGTGTATGTCTGTGTGACAGAATATGCAATTTAAGGCAAATTCAAGTCTGGTCCCCAAAATAACATCACCAGTAACATTATAGGAATGTCTATGTAGGCCAACAACATGCAACTTAATTGAAGTGAACAATTTAGTCCATCCTCACTATCAATTATTCACCATACTTGGCATGCTTGCTATTGTGTCCGTGCCCATACAGGTGTTAGACTCAATCACATGAGCTGCATGGTCATGGGTAGCATCAGCAAGTGACTAACTGTGGATGAATGTGCACTGCTTTTATGCAAATACTTGGGTATTCTAGAAAGTCAAACCACAGCCCAGGAAGTCTTCTCTCGACTCCGCAGGCATTGCACAGTATCAGCTACGCAATTTTCATACCACAGAAAGCTCATCACTAAATTGCATTACCATAAGTGTCTCCACGTCTGGGTGCTGTCACTGCATTGCTTATACCCATGAAACATGATGTTTTATTTGGTGCCAGAAGTTTTTGCAAAGCAACAAATGAGCAACTACCAGAGCTTCTGCTGCCACCAAATGCCACCAGCAGCATGCTCTGCCAGATGACACAGTGCGCATGCACCAGCTGAACAGCAGGGTATCCAGCTTCTTGCAAGAAAGAGCATTAGCTGTGAAAAGGCAGTTTCAGGCTAGGGGAGGGTCACTGTCTTTCAAATCTGGAATGACCGGCAGAGACTGCAGAATTGAAGTGAGGACTAACTCATTTTAAAGAATGAGCCAGACCTGCCCTGCAGCAACTGTCTTCCAAGACAAAGGTATCCATATACAAAAACTTGTGTCAATTGCGATTTGGAAGTCAGAGTGGTTATCAACTATTCTATAGCTATTTTGGACTGGAAAAGCCTTACCGTGTAATATATAATGATCTGTGAGGAATCCCTCAACTCTCATCTAGCATTAAAGAGCACAGAAGTGCAGTAAACAATGCAAGAAAAAGGAGAGGCAGAGATGCACAGTAAATATAAACAAGGAAGGCTATTTCCTTTAGGGAAGATTGGAGACTAAGGTTTTGGTAAATAACCAGAAAGGTAACTGGTGAAATGAAGTCTGGGACTGCAGTTAAGATTGTACAGAACTGCCTCCTATACCATGACTGGAATGCAATTTGCTACAGCATGAGCTACAAAACACAAGTTTTACTGCAGTCCACATTCAATTGAGAGAATTTTTGATCAGACACAAGTTGCACTATAGTCATGTTTGAGGGAACAATAATATTAGCAAATAATTAAAAAATCCCATTAAGACCTGCTAGACTTTGCGTGACAAGCACTACAGCACGTTCTCATCCTCTGTCTGCTCAGTCACCTTAGCTGAGTCAAAGTATGTTTAGTCAGTACCTAGTCATTCTGCTAGCAAGCATAAACACTGCCTCACATGCCCAGTACAGTGATCAAGCAGCAATCACAAACTGATTTTGTGAGAGAACCTGGTGATCCTTTTCCTTCCATTGGTCATGTGTTATAAACCTCCTGGCTGAGACGAGATAGATATAGTGCTGAAAGTGATGCCCAGAAGTAACTGCTGAGAAGAAAACCTATTCCCTCTTCCTCTACTCAAATATGATATACATATCATACATGTACCATACATATGACCTCTCAACTACTGGCTCTGGCAGCAACAGGGACAAGATCTGCTAAGAAAAATATTCTGGCAAGTGATGAACCAAGTTAAGAAAGAACACTCATCTTCAAATCAGCTTCCTAAAGCTGGAATACTGTGTCCAGTTCTGGGCGCCCCACTTCAAGAGGGATGTGGACAACATTGAGAGGGTCCAGAGGAGGGCCACCCGCATGATCCAGGGACAGCAGGGCAGACCCTACAATGAGAGGCTACGGGACCTGAACCTGTTCAGACTTCACAAGAGAAGGCTGAGGGGGGACCTTGTGACCATCTATAAACTCACTAGGGGGGAACAAAAGGGTTTGGGAGAGACCTTGTTTCCCCCAGCACCCCCCGAGATAACAAGAAATAACGGCCACAAGTTGTTGGAGAGTAGGTTCAGATCAGACATCCGTAGGAACTACTTCACAGTTAGGGCGCCTAGGATCTGGAACCAACTTCCAAGGGAAGTGGTGCTGGCTCCTACTCTGGGGGTCTTTAAGAAGCGGCTCGATGCCTACATAGCTGGGGTCACTTGAGCCCAGTTTCTCTCCTGTCCAGGCAGGGGGTCGGACTTGAAGATCTACAAGGTCCCTTCCGACCCTACTTCTATGATTCTATGAAGGCAGAAAATTACACTACCCCATCACACTGCAGCTTCAAGCTCAGCAAGGGTTGACACTTTATTTCTCCAAAATTTTTAAGTAACCATATGAAAAATGAATACCACACTCTAAGTAAAGCGTTATACACATTTGACATTTTCCAACATACAGAAGTGGCATTTGTGCTTTAAAAAAGAATTTGAATCCAATTTCAATTTTGCTTTAGGTGACAGATTTCAATTCACTTACAGATTTTTGTGGAGAGTTCAAAATACAGCATTTGGGTAACATACATAGTATGGAAATAAAAAGCAAACAAACTTTCATTGGAAAGTTCATCAGCTGTGGAATGATTTCTAGTAACTTCACAGTATAGAACAAGATGGATAAAAATAAACAATTAATCCCCCCATCGGATTTTTTAAAATTTAAATCAGATTTTTTAAATTTAATTACATTTTTTATTTTTAAGATGCTTTTAAAAAAATTATAAACCTATATAAAGATATTTTAAATTTAAGAGATGTTAGATCTTGAAGATATCATCATGGAATAGGGATTATAACTTTTAATGATCTACTCTTTGAGACAATATATTCATGTAACCTTTTTAGAAAAGTTTTATAAATATGTCACTCACTATTAGCCATGAACTATATTAGGGGCTCAACCATATGGGACTTCTAGAGGCTCCTTTATAGATTAGTAAAGATTAACGAAAACCACTCTGCCCAATGGGACTCAGTGCTCAGTCTAGAAGATCCCATTAATCACCTCTGTGAAGCCTGGTTTCAGTTCTCTAACTGTGGAATTGTCTCCAGAGTTAACATCCTTGTTAACAGCAGTATATGGACATGAGAGATAACAGACCTGATTACCATCAGCCCTATTGTCTCTCTGCAAATTTGTGTACACAGTCAAGCCCTTACCTCTCTCTAAAAGTGCAAAGTTTCAAGAAGTTAAATGAATAGAGGATTCTTGGGAGTGGAGAAGATCTGGGCAAGGAGGAGGAGTCTGGAGATAAATGCAAGGAGGGAGGGGCAGTAGAAACAAAATAAAAACATTTTCAGTAGAATCCCTCAAGACTTCATGAATATACGTTTTTTAATACAGCCTCTCCATTGTTTTGAGATCTAGTGAGGGAATGGTATGGTAGAAAGGAAAACCTATAATGGCAGGCTTGCCAGGCCACAAGAGAGACCCTGTTTGGGAATATTTTAATGAAGGTTATATCAAACAACACATGGATGCACTTTTTGTAGAAATAACCATTAAATCAAGGCTTCCTGACCAGCAATTTAAATCAAATCCACGCTGGTACAGAATCTTCACAATGTTCTCTAAACCAAAGTGCTTGAAACTTTAATAACAGCGTCCCTTTTAAACACAGCTCTTACACATGTGGAGATCATCCCCTTGATTTCTGATAAACATACAAAGGTGCATTAGGAGCTGAAGCAGACATAAGCATCATAATTTGCTACTCTCCCATGAGCACCTTGCTTCTGTCAAATTAGACCACAATCCAGACTACTTTTTAAATGCAGGCTTTTTTGAAAACACTGCTTCCAGCTACCTGGACACTGGTTTATTACCAAACTAAATCGGCTTTATTAATGATGAGTCCCAGTTTCTCCAAGTGACTCAGCCCAGAGCCCTGCTGAAGTCAGAGGGATTCCAGGTGGGAACGGAGATCTGCCTATAGAAAGCTGACCGCAGGATTGGGGTTTAACTTCTATTTCATACAGTATTTTTAAATCAACTGAAAGGCAAGTTTTCCTAAACTGAAATCTGAAACAGCAACAACTATATCTTCTGGCTCATTGCCATTATGCAGGCACAGAAGCTTCTACAAGGTAAGGAATTTAATGGATTTCTTCACAAACTCACATTATCTATGGATTCTTCCATAACCTGTATACTTTTCAAACAGTGCTAGCTAAATGCTCAAGTCCTCCTTTGGCAGTTTGTTTGGTCAGTGTCTGATTTCAGTTAAAAAACCAAGGAGGCTTCTTTGCTCCAAACTAGTGGTGCGTAATAAACAATGCATTTTGAGTCATGCTCAGAAGCAAACAAGTTAAGGAACCCCACACCTGTAATGAAATACATCATTATCACAAAAGCTTTTTCATTTCCCACAGTAATGCTTTCTGTCTTGCAGATTTCTCTGGCACCATTGGGGTTTTTTGTTCCCCTTCTACAGCACAATGGCCAGAATGATATAGCAGTAATTGTGAAGTACCTACTGTCCCTGGCTAGTCAGCAATGGTTGTTAATTTTCATATGTACTTAACTATAACAACATATTCTAACCCATTTCTCATGTGAAAAAGGTACAATTTTACAGAGAACCCTAACTTAATATTTTATTCCTCAGGAATGCAGTGTGCATTGCCAAAAAAAAAAAAAAGAAAAAGAAAAAACTAACTGGAAAGCATTTGCAATTATTATTTGCCCCCAACACAGAACAAAATGAAGTAAGATTCACAAGAAAAGCAAGACCGCTAAGAAAATCAGAGGGAGCCCATTCCTGTGGACAGACACTAGACTGGAAGATAGGATTTCCGAGTCCCCTTCCCAGGTCTTTTACTTCTGTAGCATGACCTTCACTCTGCGTAAAGCGCTCTGAATGGAAAGCACTGAAGAAAGGCAAACCATGTATTCCGACAAAAATAAATAAGAGCATAAATTTTTTATCCTGACAAAACTCAGCGACACGTTCATAGGCTAACAGAAAGGCTGAACTCCTGCTAAGTGTGACTGAACCTTCCCCAGGATGATCGGCCGCACCTGCTTTGCAAACAGTTTCTACTGCATATTTTGTTTGCCACCTTGAACAAGCACGCTGATTTCACTAAGACTTTGCGGGCCAATACTGCGACGAGATCCCCCCCGAGTCAACCCTGCATGAAGTGCTATCGACTTCCATGGTGGCACAAGGCACAAGTTGCCTACAGGGTCCCTCCGCGTGGGTTTTCTTTCTTTTTTGTGCAGCAAGGTAATTCCAACAGGACAGAGAAGCCTGTTGTCAGTGAAACTGGTTAATTATAGCAACACCTGATGTCACCTCAACCCAGTGGAAACCATACCAAGAGACAGAGGTTGCTCTGATCTCATCCATGCCCTTAATTTCACTGCAAAAGCCTGACAGAAGCAACAGCTAGCAAGGAACGTGTCTTATTCATGAGAGCCCTTGGACGGCTCTCACGAGAACATGAGCACACACCCCAGGGACAAGCCGGAGGTGCTACAGCCCCCAGGAACGTGCCACGCCAACGTTATCCTGGGAACAAAAGGATGCAGCAAAGCCGCTGACACATACCCTGGACCTAGGGGAAACCAGCTCAGTCAGGGATATGGGGACTCAGAGCCTGGGTCAGGGAACAGGACTGACTCCCCCAGGCGCCGCCAGCTGCAGGACCCTGCCCATCCTCTCCCCCCACCCATTACCGTTGCCCCGCACCTCCCTGCGCCCACTTTTGGTGCCCCAGACGGCCCCGCCACTGCCCCGGGCCCTCCCCCCTGTAGCTCCTGAGCTGCCCCCCGCTGTTTAAGGCCCCCTCAGGGGGAGCAGCCGTTAGGGTCCCCGCGGATTGGTCCGCAGCACTCGCGCGGCAGCGATCTCTACCAATCCCAACCCCGAAGGGAGGGTGGGGGGGTCGCCTGGCCCGCAGCCCCCTCCTCATTTAAATTATATTTACATATGCTAACACGGGCCGCACTCACTGTTGAGGCCCGGCTCGGCGGGGGTGCCCTCGGCCGGCGGGTTGTTGTTGTGGTGGTGCTGGTGCTGCGGCGGCTGCTGGGGACAGGACATGGCGGCGCGGCGTCGGCAGCAGCAGCTGGGAAGCCTCTGGGCTCGGGACAACAACAAGCCGGAACCCGCTCGGCTCCAGCAACCCCGCCTCCCTCCACAGCGCAGGCACAGCTGGGAAGCCCCGCCCCTGCCAACCGCGCAGGCGCCGGGACGCCGTGCGCGTCATGGCATGAAACTGCGCATGTGCTGTGCCATCCAGTCACGCCAGGACAGGCGCCCGGCAGCATGCAAGCGCTAATCGGCAGGAGTCTCACTGCGCATGCGTCGCATGGGGTGAGGGACAACACCCCCAGCTCAGATCCGAATAGGCAAGAGAAAGGGGAGGGGGCGGGGCTTAGACCCAGGCTGTCTGCTCTGGGCCCTGGTGCAGTGTTTTCCCTGCAAGGAGGATACAGGCCAGAGCAGTGCAAAGCTCAAGGGAAACGTAAGAGATTTCTAGAAATCACCCCAGTTCTTTGCAAAAGAAAAACTAGGCTTTTTCTTTTTTTTTAACCTAAAAGAAAAAAAAAATAGTGCAAAACAGAACAGCAGGCATGTTCCAAGGGGTCCTGCACCTCTGAAAAGCATGTAGTGCACATGCAAGGGGCAATAACTCCTCCCCGTCTACCTGCCTTTATAGCCAGTGGTGATCAACCTTTCCGTCTCCCCCTTCAGTTCAAACAAATGATTTTCTTACTCCTGCACCGGCTTGTGATCCATGTGGTACATCTACACAAGACACCTAATGCCCATTAGACTAATTCTACTGCACGTTAGTGTGGCTGGCAAAAAAATAATTCAACTGTGCTAGCGCACAGTGGAATTGGTCCAATGGACATTAAGTGTCACCAGCAAGCATTCATCTGCACTAATGCGCAGTAACACCAATTATAGTTCATTAAGTTAATAACAACAGGTACTAACTAAATACACTGTAATGGTGCATTAATGAACATGTAGACATACCCATGAAAGATCAATGCCTGCCTTTTCTCCTATACTCTTCACTTACAAACATTTCCATTCGAGGAAGACGGAGAACAAAAGCAGCATAACTTGAAGCCCTTCCCTGTCATCAATCCAGCAGTCTTAAAGTGTCAGAATGTGAGTTGTACTTTTACTCTCTTCATCCCCACCCTAAAACATTTATACTGCAAGTTTTAATACCCTTACAGATGGATCCAGACTGCTGCAACTGGAATCTATTTACTCTGCTTCTAATTTCATAAAAAGCAATTCCTTCTTTATCTTCACGTTGCACAAATACAGGAAAAAATATTATTTTTGTATCAGTAGCTATGAACTACACCTATAAACCCATTAAGAAACCCATTTATTTTTTATTACTGCCACAACCTCCCCAAGTGCATCATCAGATATTTTTCATCCCCTATTAAACCTATTTTAAGGTTCAGGGAAGTGATACCACAGTCCCACAGCCAGCAATTTGGTACCAGCATTTCGTAAAGTTGACCTTAATTCAAAAGCTGACCAAACACCCAAATCAAAATGGTTTCAAATGCCCTTTTGGGGTATTATTAGAAGACTAAGTACATTTAAGAAAAAAGGACCAATCATCTCAGGGAAAAATAATTGAGATCCATGATAGTTTTAATGGGTCAAAACAATGTCAAGCTGATAAATCTGATTCACAACAGGTTAAATGCTGCTTGCTGCTTTCTAAGAACTGGAATCCAAACAATAAACCCATATTGCAAAATTACCATATGAAACCTAGCATACTGTGAGCTATGTAAATCCTTTGCATGTTTGTAGCATCATCCCAAAATCCCCTCATTTTAAATTTCTGTCAAAAAGGTATCATCAGTAAGATGGGAATATTAAAATAAATGAGTCAAAAATCAATTAGCTAACATTAGAGCAAGTCAGTGGCTAAAATAGGAATATTATGTAGAACTTCTAGCCCCATGTTCCAAGCACTAGAGAAGCTTCTTCTAATACATTTACCTGCAACCCAAGGCTCTTGGGACGTTTCATGGCCTTCGTAAAGTAATTTGTGTTCGTGGATGAAACGAACTGTTTTAAGAGTAAGTTGTTCCAGGTATCACTGCTAATGGCCTAGCCTCCAGGATGGGAGGACCAGAAGATATCACACCAGCAGGAGAGTAATTTTTGTCATGAACATCAGTGCAAGCAGTCTGGTACAGAACGTGTGCGCTGTGCTTGACACTTATTTGGTCTACCCAACCAAAAACAAACAAATAAACCCAACCTGAATTGATCTCGCTACATACAGTTTGTACCCACGGTTTGTTCTAAGAACTCTTAGCAGTCTATGGCATGTATCCAAGTATCCAACAACAAGGATAAACTAACAGCTCTCAAAAACAGCAATAATTCTATTTGGTTGGGGGGGGGGGGTTTGTTGGGGTTTTTTGTTTTTTGCTTACAACAGAGATCAAAACCTCACGAATTTCACTTGATGCCCTAGAATCAGCCATGCCATGGCAATGGATGCGTCAGAAATCAAGTTACGTTCCTCCATCCTCTCCACTTGTCTTGCAGTAGATTACGGCGTCTACAAACAAAACGGCTTAGTTATTTGTGTTATAGCTTCAAATGATACGTGCAACCCCGGGTCAGGGCTCTAGTGCTAGATTATCTACAAATGTTTTTGTCCTAGAGCCTCGGTTCAATTTTCTTTGTGGTTAAGCTGAACTGAAAGATGGAAAAGTGGAAATACTCCTTGACATCTGCAGGCAGCTCTACTAGACCAAATAGACTTTGGTGAGCTGGCAACTGAAACAAATACCTACTTTCAAGAAACTAGCATTTGCCTAGTACCCCCTGTTGGAGTAAGCCTAACAGTTGTCCATACCCTTGATCCCTCACCAGTCTAAGCAGCATTTTTTAATGTCACATTGGGTGATACTGGAGTAACAAGTATTGCACCAAAAAAGTTTGTCAAACAGTTCTTTTAGAGGACTTGTGAAGACTGAATTTTCCAAATGGTTCAAATATTGTCAGAACTCAAAAGAAATGGTTAGACTTTGGGTTGGAAGAGTGAAGAGACATGTTATATTAGAATGAACCAGACAACGGTTAGTTATGACTAGGTCTCTGACCTGTATTATGACAGCTATGAAGCATTTCGTTTTATCCTTTGCTGCTCCCGCCATTTTCCAACGATTCCAGTCTTTTATCAACCTAAAAATTTGAATACCAGGCTAAATAAAAAGTTATTCTCTGTTAGCAAATATACACAAAGAAGTCCAAGAGGCCAGTGGTGCCATATGGATGTCTTAACTATGGTACAATCATTTCCTACCACTTAATACAAAAAATGCTCCCATGATCCACTGAAGCAAACCACATGCATAAGGGCCAATAGATAGGTCTCCTATTGTTCAGTAAACACTTAAGCAGAGGGTGGTTTTGGAACTGAGCTGGAACATGCCTTCTGTGCACTCTTAGTCATCATCAGGCTAAAGACATCAGATACACCAGCCCACGGGAAGTGACTATTCCTAGCTAATCATACCTTATGATCTAAGACTCCAATTATAACAATAGCCCAACATAGTTAAAAACATCTTACGTCAGTAATAAAATATTGCAAAATATTAAGCCTTATGCCCCTACAAGTATTCGGTAATACTCTGTGACAACTCAGAAACTTCCTTTTCAGACTACCAGTAGCCTTTTCCCCAAGGAGAAAAGCTTCCTCCCGCCATATCACGTCACCTGGCCCTGGCACACTGAGGCTGGAGACAGAAGAGTAGGAAATGTTCCTCTGTAACAGATACAAAGACTAAATGAGAAGTTGAAAACCTTATTCAGCAACTGTGTAAAAAGAGGAAGAGGGCCTCTCATTTGTGTATTTGGCATGACTAGATGAACACAGCAGCCCCCTCCCCAAAGAAATAGGGACTTGAGATCATTGAAGTCAATGGGAGTTTTGCTATGGACCCTCTCTATACATGCAAAGTTCCAGCAGTCTGACAAGTAATACAGCTAAACCCAAAAAGGGGAATAAAAACTATTTTACATTTGCTTAAACAATCTCTCAATGGTAAAATGATCTGATATAAACTAGGTTGAACTGCATGAAGTATTTCAGCTCAGGGTTTTGCACCATTCCTCTAAACCAATTTTAAACCATGCCTTTACTTTAAAATGATGTGAGTTGGTAACTTAAGCCATATCATAGACTCAAAGGGTGGGAGCAGGTTTAGTCCACTACTATTGTCCTCCTCTTCTATGCTTAAGGACAAAACCTGTGTGAAAACCCTTCGGGATCTCTAGAAGAAAGTCCAGATACAGCAATACAGGAGTTAGTGAAGCCATGAGCTACTTACTTCTGCTTCTGGAAAACAAACTAGTAACCAGAAAAAAAACCCAACAACTTATGAAATATGGGAACTGGAGAAAGTGGAAAATAAAAAGCAACCTGACAAAAGTAAAGTTTATTCTATGCATAAACTTTTTATTAATAAAATATAAGATTTACAGCATATGTCAATGCACAGCAAGTTTAATGAATTATCTAGCTGGAAAACATGATGCTTTGGTTGGTTGTAGTAGACAAGGGTTAGACCTCAACTGGCATGCCAGAGTAAAACCAAAAAGGTGATGATGTCAACTACTGACCAATCAAAATTCAGACTCTGTCACAGACACATTAACCTTTAATAACGCGCATGAATGAAGTATCACTAGAAAACTATGCTTCAAGTGCCATGTGAAGTTACCTTTTTGGCATCTATATCTTCACTCCAATCTGATTTCTGTGTGTCCAGAATAATTAAAGTGTTCAGGTTTTCAGTATGTCATTCATGATAAACCCGCAAGTTAAAACACACGAGTAAAACAGGACTCAGCAGTCTGGATACTAATCCTTGGTAAAGCACTTTGCTTCAAAAACAGAAATGGATTAACCATCTTTGCAAAATAAATGTGAAGTTTACTAACCCTCCTTCTCATGCACACAGATACACTCTCTCTCTAGCAATTAGGAAAATGAACCACCCTTGGTCCTGATCTTGTAGCCACGTGTGTAGGCTATTATTAAGCCTACTCACTCCTAGATCCGAATACTTCAAGGAAACTATACTTCGAGTAAAACTAAGCATGTCTCTAAGTGCATGTAGGAGTGGGCTCAATTTACTTGCTCAGACCGTTACTGTTCCCAGGCGAGTTAAGAGTTTTGTGAGGGTAACAGATGAAAACTAATGAAGATTATGCTCATACTCACACAAAGTTCAAAGGCTCGCAGGTCAGGTATCCACATGAAGCAAGTTGTAATGTACTGAATATTTTTATATTTTTCAAACCACTGTACACACATTACATGGTTTAAATGAAATTGAAGTATACTGCAATAGTGATCCTGTTAACTATTTGCAACCATACCCACATTTTATAGCAGAAACAGTATCTTAGTTGATGGGGCAAGAAAAGTTTAACAAAGAAATACCTATAACCAAACCATAAAAATGGGATATAAATTAGTTGGTTAAGAAGTGTAGTTCCTCCCAGTCAAGATGTATTTAAATTTACCAAGGACTCAAGGCCCACATTTTCTTATTTGCTAAATGAAGAGTACAACTTACTGGACCATCTAGTAAACAGAGGAGCATAACAAACACATCAGAGGTAACAACCCACAAGCCTTCCAGGGTTGATATTCAGTTCTCCCACATTTGAATAATTCCTAAGAGTTAAATATTTAGTACTTGTCGGTAAACAATTTAATAAACACCCAGATTCTGTATTCCAAGTATTGTCTGATCAGTGTACCTTTTAACAGTTACTTTAATTGCAACATCTTTGATAAGTCAGAGGAAGGAGTAACACTCATGATAAACTACATTTCCATTCAGATACCAATAGCAATAAAATACAAAAAAAATATAGTGTACTCAGAATGCAGTACAAATTATTACTTTTGTAATAACTTGATCTTTTGTACCACATCATACTGCTGAACAAAAATTAAATCCAAAAGGAGCCATTGAGTAACTCTGTATTCTAACACAAGGCATTACATGAAATCAGGATGAAATAAAACAAAAAACCAGTCACATAAAGATGATTTCAAGTCCAAACTTGCATCCCTATTCAGACATAAGGGATAGTTCAACAGAAAGAGAAGTTTTAAGGGAGACTGAACAGGTCAAATACTATTTGTGATTATGGCAAAATTTGGCAGCATGAAGTTGTTGGGGTTTTTTTGTTTTAATACAAGTGGTAAACAAACAAAAGTTAAAATTATAATTTTCATACATGAATTAATTCAAACAATTGTGAATAACCACCTCCTCCCCCCCCAGCCCCCCTCCTCCCCCCCCCCGGAAAAATAATTCATACTGGTTAAAATCATTACAAAAAAAACCACATTGTTTTATTTTCATGCATCTAAGGTAAAACACAGAATATCTGTATAAAGAGGTAGATTTAAAAAAGAAAAACAGATTCTCCATTCTTTGTCACTTTTATTCAGTAGTTTTCTTTCCTTATTTTTTTGTTTTTGGTGCCAGACACGGCAAGGAGTGATTACAGCCAACTGTTTATTAAAACATTTGTTCGCAACACAGACCCCCTTTACCACTGACCCCAAACTGACCCATTTCATGTGCTTTGTTTTGTTTTTGCCTATACACCACCACCAGGGCTGGGTGGAGGGGGATGAAAGGGAAAAAAGGGGAGTCCAGGAGGTCAGAAGGAGGAATGCTACAAAGCCACAGCAAGAATGAGCTGTATTTAATAAAAAAGGGCCACAAATGATACAGTAATGAGGTTACACAATTAAATCCCATAGCATGACTGAAGGCTTTCCCTGTGTTTGACTTGATCACAATGGAAGGCATAAAAAGTGGAGTAAACCAATGCTGATACAGTCCAATCTAGTCCATTAGGCAAGATGGTGCAAGTAGTCATTAAATTACAAAGTGCCCTACCCTCACCTAAATGGCTAGCAGACATGGAGAAAAACATTGATGGATCAACAGAGCTTCCTCCATGTAGCTATCAAAATGTGTTGTCATATGGCACATTTTTAAACACTGGAAAGGGGTGCCACAATGGACCTCTCTCTCATTCTTTCATTTACAGGTACAAATGCTAGATTCAACTATCTCAACTATGCAGGAAGTGGACTCTTCTGTTAGGAATGCCAACCCTAATTCATCTTGTCCTGAAATATATACAAGTTGTTTGTAGTAGCTACAGCAATGATATTTTCCTTGGGATGCCAGGCTGTATGGAGTATCTTCTTGTTGAAGTCTAGGCTGTCAACACTAATTTCATCCTTCTTCCGTTTGCCACTTGCACAGACTTTGCGCGGCTTCAAAACAGTGCGGGGTTTATTGTTTTCCCGTGACGCTTCTAAGGTGATGTCTCGCTTTGTGTTTCTGTCAAACATTCTGAAAAAGTTGTTGTATGATCCCGTCATGACAACGCTATCAATGAGGGAGGAAAAATAACAATTAAGAAAGGAACAATGGCAAGGGAGAAGGATTGTATTACAATATCACCCAGAAGCCCCAGCTGGGATTGGGTTTCCACATGCAAAGAGAAAAGGGTATCTAGCCCCAACAGCTTACACTCCAAATACAGAAGGCAAGTGGCTACCATGTGATCCACCAAGGAGAGTTTGACAAAGCTGGGAACTTAATAGCTTATCTCCCCAACTAGTCCAACCCCTTAACCCCAAGAACACAAAATACTGCCTTCCCATCCCATGTTCTGGCCATTCTGCCACTTTTGGGCTTCCAGCAGTAAGGAAACAAGCACTGATCATTGTGGGCCTGCTTCTGTAAGAGTCACCATCTTACAATACTAAAGTCTTAGCCTTGAATCAAATTCCACTTGCCCAAAAGGCTATTTAAGAACACCCCTCCCCCTGAAAAAACCAACAAAACTATAGGTAGAGTGCAAATTTGAACCCACAACCAATCATTAATTTAATTTCTTGCTCTTGCTGTGTAATTCTGTCACTGACTTATGAAGTAACTATACCATTTAGAAGAATACAAAGCTCTAGTTGTACCAAAATGTTTCCTAACCAATTAGCATTCCATATTCCTAGCCCCACACAAATCACCATGTCAGCAAAACATTAACCAATATCTAAAAATGTAACCAGCATTTAAGTGCAATACTGCCTTGCTGCTCAATCAAAAGATGACTTGTTTCATACTTTGGGACCCAAATATTGAGTGGCTGTGGACCAATTCTATGAGGTGGCTCCACACATCACAAAAAACTTGGCCCCTAAGGCAACCCAAAACCAGGTGGCTAGAATTGCTCAAGTTTCGAAACTAACTTCTCTCCATTTTCCAACATAACCTCTTAGGGGAAAGCCATCTGAAGGTCTTCTCACTGAAACATCTGAGATTTTTAACAAAGCAAACAAATTTAAAAGATACCCAGGATATTTGGTAATGAGATACTCTGTTAATGGCATTACACATATGGGATACAGTGAGCTGGCTCCCATTTTACAAAAGAGCAGTTAAAGCACAAATAGTACTCAAATAACTGCTGTATTCTCAGTGGTATAACTGGGTGGTTAGCCAGCCTTAGGAAAGTAAGCTTGAAAATTCATGAAGAGGTAGAATTCCTAGAGGTCTCTGTTTACTTTTCTCTTCTGACAAAAAGAGAAATTTTAAATAAAAAACCCAGCATAGCTCCCAAAATATACTCTGTGTCCTGTAGAACAAAATATGCCCCCCCCCACTGTGAAGAAATTCAAGAGTTCAACCAACAATTGGTCTGCACAGGCAAACTTTCACTCCCATGGAGATCAGATTGCAAGACTGGGGCCTATATGAAGACACGGTATGAACACAAAAGACAAAACCAGAAAGGAAAGCTCATTATTAGGAACGAGTATACATAACTTTAGCTTTTAAATCTGCAAAACAGAAGCGTCTGTATTTGGACTTCCTCGTGTCAGAAGGGAAATGTAGCCCCTACTTACCCTCAAAGCTACAAAAGTTTCAATATGTACTTAAAAAAAAAAAAAGTTACACTTGCCTATCTGATCCATTCCAACAGCACTCAAATTTGTCAAAAATGCAGTCATTCTCATACAGCGAACAAAGTTTACTTCTGAGGTATTCGTGCACCTGGAGGAAAAACAACAAGCACACCAACACAAAAGCTTCAATCAGATGTATTCAATATCTATTTTCAAGAACATGATTTTTTCTATCAATGTTACTAAATAATCTTAAGGAGTTATGAATTTAGGTCTCTCATTTGGCATTGTGAGCTACCTCATGAATGAGATGTCAAAGCACCTTCTGAGTTCCATGTTCAGGAGTAAGTGCATTTTACATGTCCAAGAGTTCTAGTTTTTTGTATGTCTTTTTACATGTCCAAACACCAGTCCTGACCCTACAGTCATACTGAAAGGAAAAAAAACTGTGCATCTCTATATAAATATGGGGATATCTGTATGCCAAGTTCCAACTGCTGCGCAGTGACCACATGCAACACATTAGATTATTTCAGAGTTTGCAATACCATCGTATGAAACAGAATACCTGGTATGTTTCCACAGGTCTGTTTTCCATATTTAAATCCCAGATCTTAACTGACAGATAATCTCTAGTCATCATATATCGACCGCTGTGGCTGAATTTGACATCAGATATGGAAGAGATGATTTCAGAGAAAAAAGATCTGTTGCTAGGGTCTTCTGGTTCTTCAAACACTGGTAGGAAGAAACAGGCATGATGAGTGGCACAATACATCTTCTCTAAAATGTTATGCGCCATGCAATGTGGAACATCCAACAAAAGCGAACTGGTATATGCATATTGGAAACATCTGAAATGGTTTTGGGTCAGTATTTTAAATGAATCAACTGATGAGTAATCTCCCATTTCCCAATAAAGCATACCCCTAGTTTTAGACGGCCTGCTTGGTAACACAGGAGGTGCTGCAAAATGGCCAGATGAACAGAACTGATCACCATAAAGTATGCCGCCACAAAGACATCTTAAATGTGTATAACAGCTATATACAGCATTTACTACTTTTATTTGTGGTAAATAATAGTGTGATATCAAGAATCAGCAAGTAATTGTGTGATATCAACAATGCTTGATACATTAAGACATTAGATGTAAGATTGCTGGACTACTGAAATCCATCTCTTAACAAGTATAGGATGGATGTCCCTTCCAATCCAGGGTATACCCAACAAAAGTGATTAGATGCTTATAATGCAGTGGCTGTAACAAGCAAAATAGCTTGGTGCCATCGTGTGCACTCTCTCACAACAGTAAAGTTCTGCAAATGTACTGGCTATCCTGAAGTAAACATTTATTGGAAAAGAGGCACTTACAGATCAGGCCCAAATACAATATCCAGGATGGGGCTGAAATTTGCACACAAAGTCTCTAGCATCAATTATGGATTGGAGTTGGAACTGAACGAGAAGTTCATAAGCTAAAGGATGCATTAAGCTAGTTCTAAACCTCTCAGCCAGCCCCCATGACATTTATGTTACTTTAACATATTTCTGTTTTCGCTCAATTAGAAAGGTAACCCTCCAACACCTATTAAGGTTTTAAATGAATTTTCTCAAGTTCATTAAACAAGCAATTAGTTTACTGTAATTGATGCTTAGCTTCCTTTAGCAGCGAGATGCTAAACACTTAAAAAGGAAAAGGAAATAAAAATCAGCAATGATGGCAAGTAAAACTCACATTTTGAATGTCTGTCACAGAGTGCTGATGCTCTCATGTCACATAGACGGATTGTTCCTTTACTGCTGCTGTATACAAATGTGTTACAGCTATTTGGGTGGAACTCAGCAGCTGTTATGACCTCTGTCAGCTCTTCCATATTGGCAGGCTTTATATCTACAATATCTAGAAAGCATTCATTAAGGTATGTTCTCTTCAATTGTTTAGAATAGTATATACATATATAGATGAAAATTGTAAGTAACCAAGAGAAAGAGAGTGACTGAAACCTGGAAACAGGAACCTGGGTTCTGTCCCCAAGTTGAGCCAGAGACACCTTATGTGACTTTGAACAGTTCACAATCTCCATGTCTATTTAAAGTATTCAAGAGTGTTATTCTAATGGTCTGTAAAACTTAGTCTATAAACACAAACAGCAACATGAACAGTCCCTTTAAAATTACTCCTCTTTTAGCTAGGGAACAGTAGCAAACAAACATGCTTTTAATACATAAGCTAAATGCTGAGTCAAATTTCAGCAATCTACACAAATCATTTGAAGTACATCTATTGTTTCATTTTTACTCTGCAGAATATTATGTTGCCTTCTATCACTTCTACACACACCAGCTTGTGGGAAAGCTAGTGCTTTCTCACACGAATTTGAAGTTCAGCAATTTCCTGCTCCCTCCCCACCCTAGGACCTCTGTGACCTGTAACTTGACCAATCCCTGCTCCCTATTAAAGGGGGATGAATATACTTCATTAATGCAGTTAAGTAATTATGCAAACTGCGCACTTATCTGAAATCCATTTACAGTAGAGTATCCTATAATCAATCTGAATCCAATACTCATGTTGCCCCAATATGATCTTCTGTTATCAAAATTCCTACAGCAATAATCCTTATATTAGTGAGAATTACATAAAAAATAGAAAAGTGTTAAATACATACAAACACTTCAAGAGAAAACAAGAAAATTAACAACCTCTGCTTGAATCAAAAGGGGTAAATCAAAAAAAAAAAAATGGTGAAAAAGATACTAAAACTTCTGTCTGTTATTTCTAGGTGCCAGAGATTAATCCGCAAGTCATCTGCAGATAGGTATGTTTCATAATCACTATTAATGGAGATGGAGTTGATGTGATACGTGTGAGCATTGGCAAATATCCTTCGTGGACTGGCTTCGACCATAAGATCCATGGGCCTGAATACCGGCACCTGTAATATATGAAAGAAGACAAAAATACAAGCTCTGTATACAATAGAAATAAATGTGCATGGACATGACTGTTCTTACAGTGTACCATGAAACTACACAAGGCTAACCAACAAGGGTGATGATTCCTGGAGGGGCTTCAAGGTCCCCTGCATGACAGGCATACCGCACAATACACAGGACATCACAGAAAAATGTTCACGTTATTTGTCTAATGATGGCTGGGACACGGATCCAGATATTTTAGTTCTGTTCCCTGCTGAGCTGTAGACTTACCTTAGGCCAGGGGTGGGCAAAATAAAGCCTGTGGGCCATATCTGGCCCACCAGGCCATTCAATCTGGTCTGTGGGGTCCCTAAAAATTTAGAAAATTACTATTAATCTGCCCCTGGCTGCCTATCAAAAGGTGACAGGAGCCAGGGACAGTAGGACTCAGGGAAAGCCATGGCAGGAACCTGCAACAGCAGGGCTCCCCCCTGCCCTACCCCCACCCCAGCCAGAAGCCCCTGCCTAGCAGAGGCTTCCTGCCTGGGACCATGGGGCTGTTCATGCCTCCCTGCGCTGGGGTGGGAAATTCAGGTAAGAGTGAGGAGTGAGGGGGAGGCAAGAGGAGGAGGGGAAAACTGTGGGCAATTGCCCCAGTCCTTGGGGCCTGCGCCAGCTCCTGCCGAGTCCTGAGGTCCAGCCATGCAGCTAGAAACCATGTGGCGCAGCAGGAGGAGGCGGCAGGTGGGCAGGAAAGTGGGGAAAGCAGCAGTGGGGGGGAATGGCAGCAGACAGGTGTGCAGGAGCATGGGGCCCATATTGGTGTCCCAAGGCCAGCACTGGCAGGGCCCAGAGCGGGGCAGCAGGAGCATGGCCTGGCAGGGATCTATGGAACTGGGCTGGGCTGCACCAGCGAGGAGAGAGGAGAGCTGATGCAGCTCCATAGAGCCCCTGCCAGCTGGGACCCTGTGCTCCTGCCGCCCCTCTCTGGGCCCCACCAGCACTGGCCCCAGTGCACCAGCAGGGGCCTTGTGCTGCCATCTGGCTGTCACTGGCTTCTGCCTGCCCCAGCCCCACAGTACAGGCAGGGACCAACGCACACAGCCCCGACCCCGCGCTTGCCCATCTGGGCTGAGATGCAGCAGCATGTGACACACTGCTGCTTAGCATAGGGGAAGTGCCCCTCCCCCAGCCCAGCCCAGCCCCTGGCTTGTTTACTTTTCATTCCATCCAGGAAGAGCACACACCAACTGCTGAAACTTCCTGACGAAGGGTTTTTGAACCGGAAAGCTTGCTTAATAACTATTCTCCGACCATCTGGGTTGGTCTAATAAAAGATATCAAATTCACCCAAGGAACCTTGTCTGCCTGTCCTTAGACCAACACGGCTACAACCTAAACACCCCCCTCCCTCCCCCCCGGGCACTTTCTGGTGCAGCTGCTGATAGCCTGCGTGGGGCTCTCCTGTGTCTCCACCATGTCATAACTGCCTCTGGGCAACCCCATCAGGGCAGCCCAGACAGCGCAGGACAGCCCTATGCAGACTCCAAGCGGCTGTGCCAGGAAGCACCGGCAGTGGGAGGGGATGCTTTCCCCCCTGCACTGAGCAGCAGTTTGTCCCATGCTGCCTAGTGCTCGCCAGCGCCAGGCTCGCCCACTGGGACTGAGCAGCAGCAACAGCAGCTGGGCAGAAACTGCTGCTCAGCATGGTGGAAAGCAGCCCCTCCCTCTTGCCATCGTCGGGCAGTTTTGGCTGCAGCCGCCACTGAAGGCTGCAGTGCAGCTCCTTCACCTCCACAGTCACTGCTGCCATGCTGGGCAGCCCAGAGGTGGCGGTAAAGGAACTGCAGGGCAGGCTGGCACAGCGCAGGCTCCAGGCAGCTGCAGCAAAAACTGTCAGGTGGCAGCAAGGGGCCAGGTTCACTTTCCATTGCACCGAGCAGCAGTTTCTGCCCAGCTGCTGCTACTCAGCCCCAACGGGCAAGCCTGGAGCCGGCACAAAGCGCACAGGGCCGTGGCTGCATGCGCTGGTTCCCGCCACTACCACTGCATGCCCAGGGCAGCAGGACACTCCACAGCAGGCTGGTGCAGAGCAAGTGTGGGGTGCGCTGGGGATATGCACTGTTGCCGTTAGCAGGGAAGTGCCAGGGCACCCAGGCTCTGGGCTGTTGCAGGGTGGGGGTGGGTGCTGACCGGCTCAGGGGGGTGCATGCAAGGGGGTTCCCATGCACACCCCACATACCCTCAACCCTTCCCCGCAAATCCCACAGCCACACCCTCCCCCATATACAATCACATACCCCACAAATACAATACATACCACATCCAACACATCCCCACAAAATCCACACCCACCCACCCATACCCCCCACACTATACAACAGTAAGACTGCATTCTGAGCTATTATGCAATCCCTTCTACATATACAGCACAATCACACACAAATTAGGACAAGAATATTTTTTTCAAATTAAATAAAATATATTATTATGGGTGCTTGATTTTTAGTATATAATTTGGTGGAGGTTTTTTCTGGTTCTGAAATAGCAAACCCTCTTCCCCAAAGGAGTACTTCCTTTGGGGAGGGACTTCTGGTGGCAAAGGTAAGAGGTTAGAAGGTGGGAATTCTGGTCCCAAGATGGCAACCTGGGGGTGGGGCACCTGTCAAGGGGTAGGGCTACCCATGCGGCCCTCCACAGCTTGCCAAAACTTGGTAAGCAGCCCTCCACCCAAAATAATTGCTCACCCCTGCCTTAGCCACTTACCTCAGTCTGCCTCAGGTTCCAAACACTACAATATGGCTAATCGTTAGCTGTCCTGGCAGGGGGAGACGAAGCCACAGAGGCTTCTGAGGGCTAAAAAAACCAACAACAAATACACCCAAGCTACTTACCCGTAGTGTTGTAACCGTAGTGGGGTCCCTATATCGTCCATCCTCTTCCTTCAAGTTATAGCCCTCTGGTCTTTTGTCCCTTTCACTGATTTTCCATAACTTTATTGTTTTATCTGAAATTAAAGCATTGTTCAAAATTAAAACAAAGGATCTAGATGCCACTGCCTGTTCACAACCATTGTTTTTAGGCTACTAATATTCATACTCCAAGTGTCTAAAATTACCTTGCCCACCTAAAGAAGAGCGTAAAGATAGTGCTTCAAGGTGCATATTTATCAGGTTTGAATGATACCTCAGTTTGCAGTTAACGCTCAAGTGAACTGGTTAAGTAAAAAATATGCTCAAAAATGGGTCTAAACACTTTTTATACCAGTCTAGCTATTTTACTGTGTATTAGTGTCATCACATGGGTTTTTATGTGACACTTTAACGCACAGTAAAAATAAGCTACTATGCATTAAAATGTACATATAGGACGCACCCTTTTACAGTTAAAAGTGTAATCAAAACAGCCTAAGTTTCACATGGCTCCAGTTATATTAATGCAAAAATGCACTCTGTCAACATAGCTCTTTCCCACTCCTGTACAGGAATAGCATAAAGGTGCTATACAGGAGTTTGGTTATCAGAACTACATCTAAGTGAGAGGATGGGAGGTACTGCTTTAAATGGTCCCATGTACAACCTGTATATAGCAAAGTCCTTACACAGGCTTTGCAGGATTTTCTAAGCTTTTTAGAATAAATCCTTCACACTAGTTCAATCCTCTCCACAAAATTTTGTTACTATTAAAAACCATTCTGAATGCCTAGAGACAGTTAAGCCAAGCATAAATTAATTATGTGTAGACTGATGTTTAATAATTGTCTTGCTTACTGACCTAAATTGATCTCAACAGGATCTGGCAGAAACTCTCCTCTTAACATAAAGCATCTCAAACTTAGATGGGAGTCATAATTTTTTAAGATTTTAAGTTAAAAAAAGCCACATTCGTGTTTGGGACAGCTGAACATGCTATAAAAGCAGAAAGGAGAAATAAATAGTAGGGCTTTGTATGGGGACATATAGAATGAACACTCATGGGTTCCATGTATACATTTTGAAGATTTTTTTTTAAATAAAAAAAAAACAACTTACCATTTGTAGATAATAAAAACTGAGCAGCATTTTTCTGGGGTAACCACCTAATTTTGTTGATTTTTTCTTCAATTTCTAAACTTTTCAAGTAGTCAAACTCTGGTTCATGGCTTTGAAAGGTACTGTAAACATTATATTCTCCTCTGCTGTGAGACTGGGTTTTGTTCTTTACAAGAAAAAAAAAAAGGGCGACAGAGAAAAAAATTGTTTCAGAAAATTGGATGACCAAGATGCACAGCATGCACAATGGGTGCATCTACACAAGATGCTGTACTGTGGAGCTGACTAATTAGTTCCTCAGTGAAGTCGCCATCTACACATGCAGCACTATTAAGCCACAGTAAACTAATTAACTCTGCTGTAGGATAGCGCTGCCTGACAAGTACTGTCCTACAGCAGAGTAGCTACATGTGGTCAAATGCACATGTAGACAGTGATGGGGCTGGGGCACGAGGATGTCACAGTGCGGAGGCTGCCTGCCAGCTAGCCCCACACTATAGCACCCTCATGCCCCAGCCAGCCCCTCCGCAGTATGTTCAGCCAGGGGACAGCAGCTCCCTAGCAGGCTGACCCCCCAGGCCCTCTGCCAGCCAAGGCTGTGTTGCCCCAGCTTAGCATCCTATGGTTCTGGGTGCACATGTAAATGCTGTGCCAGGGAGCAATAAACTCTGGTGTGAACTACACCAGAGTTTACTGTGTCACATTAATGTGTAGACACAGCCAATGCGTACCAATATAACAGGTGAGGGTTAAACACAGAATGTACCTACACTGGGGTCAGATGGTCAGACTATTTTTGTCTTAACCCATCTTTCTGTAGAACCCCAGAGATCAGAGATATCCCATTCTTCCAAATCTGTGGAATGGATGCCATAAGATTTATCCACCTTAAAAGGCTTCTGAGACTCTCAGATTCAAGGCCCTTACATGGGTAGCTAAAGCATTGTTGCTTTTGATGCTCCAGAAAGACAGTAAGGCTTGTAAAACTCTGACTTACCTGCTCCCTCCCCCCCCCCCCCACACATACTTTTTATTCCCATTTACCTCCTCCATTTTTTGTTTCCAAGTAATCACTACCTATAATTTGAGAATAATCCTTTCAATCATCTGAATTACTAAATACACAGTTTATTAAAAAAATCAGCCTCCATGCCACTATAGTAACTTGAAAATAAAACAAACTTCAAGATTACTTATGTGCAGAATGCTGGAAGTCCTTCAACATATACAAATACTTTAATACTTCTGTAACAGGACTAAAATCCCACCAAACCCCTACAGTTGGTCATTTCCTCAGAAACACAAAACCTACAAGACAGTAAACTATATACCCCGGGGAAGATCAGCCTGCTACATGTAAGTTGCTGGAATGTCAAACACAACCACTGTATAAGCCAGAAGAGCAGATCTGTTTGTGTAAATTTGCTTCTCAGTTTCTTATTGGTCCCAATTCCCATTCTAAGGATTCCTTGCTCCCCTTTCATAAAGCTGCCCTAGAAAAAAAATACAATAAGGCTTCTCCTACCTCTAGCCTAAACAGGTTTACTATTTAAGTCAGAGATATGATTGAGAGCTGGTCAGGCCTCCTCTTACAGATGGTAAAGCAACATGGAATAATGTGAAGCATCAAGTCTTATGCAGATTCTGCTCTCCCTGATGAAAAATTCATGCCTCAGGCAGCAATTTCTTAAAGCTATTCTTGTATTGGAGGACCTTGTTCTTCAACTGCCATTGTGGGGATGGTAACCAGGGAGCAACTGGCACGGTTTCAAAAACAATCATTGTGTAGACCCTCATTCTTGTTGAAACTGCCCAAAGTTTTATTTTATTTTCTTACATGAGTCTGTAATTCCACCCACTTCCAGAGGGTGCACCCACCCTGCTCTTCTGCCAGCAGTTGACATGTGCTTTTGGCATGATGAGCTCTTAACTGGTGAACTTGTTACTCCCTTCCTATCAAGCAACTCCACTGTTGCTCAGATTTTCCCCCTTTGCCTCACCCAAAAATACCTTCTAGAAGAATCATTGCTGGCCCCATAATTATTTCATTTTTGTAAAGCTTTCCTCATGTATGTCATGCTTATAATTTAAGGGAAGGCTGGACCTTTTTTTGATCAGACAATAACCACAAGCATCAAAAGAAATGCCTTAAAAATAAAATTTTACATCAGAATATTGTGCCACACCTATAGTTTATTTTGGCTTTCGTAGAAAGAAGGAACTTTGTGCTGTGTGTCAAGTGGATGAAGTATTCATTTCCTCTCTGGGGCTTCTGTCATGTTTGCTAGCTTTCATATGATAAACAGATGCCACATTCCAACAGAGATAACAGCATTTCAGTGGGTACATGAGGTTACACAGGCATATGCAACTATATACAGGGATCATATACACTATACACATACAATCTGTAAAACATTTTGGAATAACCTATGCTTACATGAACTAATAAAACAGTTCTTCTATAGATAACCTTTTCTTCTTTAGATTTATTATATACACATGTCCATGTGCACCAAGTATCTCTAACCAAGGATGCCAGGTGTTATAGTGAGTTTTACTTTTTTTTTTTTTTTAAATCGATTTTCATGATGCATATGTATTGTATAAGTACATGCACTCAAACCTCTACTGTGAGTTTTGTGCTCCTGGCCATCTCACTGGTGCCCAGAGTGCAATTCAGGAGCACAAAGAACTTTATCTGCAGTTGTTTTCAACCTTTTTTTAACAAGTGTACCCCTTCTGTCTCAAAGTTTCAGCTCATGTACCCCCTTTATATTTAAATTATTGGGGGGGGAAGGGCTGAGCATGTGTGCCCCCAGCAGGAAGTCTGTGGGGGAAGGGAAATGACTGGGGGGGGGGCAGATGGAGGCCCCCCTGCAGTGAGGGAGGGAGTGGGACACAAAAAGTGGCAGGGGCTGGGGTGAATAGGGCCTCGGCTGGGCTGGGTCATGGGACAAATTGGAGCTGGGCAACTCATCCAGGGGGCTCTCACCACTGCACACACCCTGATGGAGGCCCAGGGGGACATCCCCCCCCCCCCCCCCCCCCAATCTGTGCACAGGGCAAAGGCGGCTGCCACTGCACACTAGGCTTTGCACGCTACTGCAGCTGCCCCAGGAGTGATGCGATGCCATGTGCATCTCGCTGCCAGGCAGGCAGGGGGTGGGGCACGGTGCAGCCCAGCAGCAGGATGCACGTGACACTGCACTTCCCCCAGGGCAGCTGCAGTGGTGCACAAAGCCCAGTGCGCAGCAGCAGCTGCCTTCGCCCCATGCACAGATTTGGGGGGGGGGGGGGGGGAGAAGCACATGGCCCTCAGGCCTCCGCCAGGGTGCATGCAGCAGTGGGAGCCCCCTGCTAATGCCCTACGACCTTTTTAAGTACCCCTAGGGGTAGGCATACCCCCATTAATAACCACTGATCTATACTGTTCAAATAAAACTGAAGCGTTATTTCCATTCTACAGATGGGAGAAAACAAGATAAAGGTGCAGACCAAATTATACCGAATTCAGCATCACCAGAGCCATAGTAAGCTGTGTGCATCTACTTTGTCCCCATGGAAAGCGGAAGCTGAACCACGGCTGTATGCCCCTGAATGAAATAACTGCCAAGTTTAGCTCTCACTAGTGGACACATGAAACAGTTAAGACTAATCAACAAATGCATACTATGTTCCTTTAGCCCCCAACTCAGTGTAATTTGTCTATCTTAATGACTTGCCCAAGGCAAAGAGACAATCTGTGCAGAGCTGGGAGAGGTATTTAAATCTCCTGGGGCACAACCCAATTTCTTAATAAACTAAAAGACAAGACCTTTTCTGGGACTCCTGATTTTCTGAGAGGGTGAGATCCTAATCCTACAAGCTCAGTTTTTGGAGTTTTCACTGCTTCACAGGCCCATGAATTCTAATGCAGCAAGACTCTGGCAGCAGCTGCTTAGAGCCCGGGCTGGCGGTGGGGTGATGAGCAAAATGGCCTTGCGTGCCATGCTTAGCATGCGTAACGGGGGTTGCTGACCCCTCCTCTAGGATGTTGTGTGCCAGACTGAGTTGGCCTCCCCCCCAATCACAGAGGGGCTGGGCTGCTCTAGGAACATGGGGTGAGGCAGCGTGATCGGTGGCAGGGTGTGCAAGGGTGCCCCTAGGGCCCAGCCATTGCCGCTGAGCTGCCTAGTGGGGCAGGAGGCTGTGGCAACCAAGGCTCTGGTGCCTACCAGGTGGGACTCTCCCCCTAAGGAGCTGCAGGGAACAGGGAGCTGCTTCCCACCTTGGGCTGGGCATGCAACTTTGAAAATTTAAACTACTGAACAACCCCGCCCTCCCAAAACACCCCAAGAAAAATAAAAAGGGATTAAAATAAACATTGATTTATCAAATTCTGCCACGCGTAAATATACGACTGTACATCAAAAGATTACAGTATAGAACTATAGTAATCCACCATATAGTTGAGCTTCACCTTCTTAAGTAGGATCTCTGTTCAGTTCTTTAGCTAGGCAAGAAAAGGTCATGAGAAGACTGAAGTAAGGACATCCAAAACGTTATGTTATAAAGTCCAGGCAAACAAATGCTGCTATCTATGAAGTTTTTTGTCCTAAGTAAAAGTCAAGTAAACCCCACTAGATGGCAGCAACTGACCAAAGCAATTTATTTGCCAAATACAATTTCAGATGTTGAACAAAAGTAAGTTGTCATAGGCCAGGTGTGCACCACTGCACCACTATGGATGCCACTATAAAAGTGACACAGACAGCTTCTGTGTGCAACATGCAGATCGGGGAGGGGAGATGGACAGCTAGGACAGAAAACAGAAAGCAAAGCAGCAAATTGGGCAGGGAGCACAGGGAAGGAAGCAGAGCAACAGATCAGGCAGGGAAAGGAGACTGGAGTGGTACTTAGGGAGGGTGCAGAGCTAATTTGTGGCACACCTGCCAAAAAGGCTGGCCCTGCACTGTCATAGTCTGTGGGCTAAATCCTCTAGGGAAGTGATATTTTTGTGAGTTAGAAGTTTTAGAACTAAACAGAGCAAAAGTACTAGAAAACGTACTAAAGGGAAAGAGTATCTTTAAGGAAGGTAAAAGGACTCATTTTGTGATACTCAAGTCAACCTTCCCACCCCCCACCCCCAATTACATTGGTCTAAAAGTAGTTTTTTAAGTTTGGTAGGCCTTTAAAACACTACTAGAGCTTTAGTTGAAGACCATTAATTAGGTAAAGAAGAAATAAGTTATTTATTTTCTCTGAAGAGAACTGGTTTGAACATAGAACTGTGCCACCAAGAATTCCCAGGGTCCAACTCCAAAACCCTCTAACAACTTCTGAGTCAAATGCTCTACTTAACCTTCCTAGCCTTTAAAATGGTCCACAGCCACCACCAGACAACAAGAGGACTAATACTTATAAAGACAAAGTCCACTGTGCAAATGTTGTATACTGTTAGCACTAAATAGATAACAAGGAGTTCTTTATTCTATATCCTGACTAGATACATTGCATGGGATTTTCAAGCACGTTTTAAGTAATTTAAGTATGAGTTCCATTAGCTTTCAACAGGATGCATCCTCCTAATTCATTTAGGCCCCTTTCAAAAATACTATTTACTTGGTATGCTGCAACTTCTTCCAACTGTCTCAGAATGTAAAAGCACATTTTGCAAGGTCAAATTTTAGACTCTTTGCAATAACCCTCTTTGTTTGCATGCAAGATGTTTTGCATTAGTATTCATGATGAGCAGCTTGATCTATGGTTCTGACTGAACGGTTAGCTGCCTCACTTGTCAGCTATTAAACTACGTAGAAAAAAAATGAACATACAGCCAAACATCTCAAAAACTTCACTACCTGAACATAATAATCTTATTAAAATAAATACAACAGAAATGAAAATGTTTTGCTAGTCAAAACAAATTAATCATAAGCCTCACCACTGGCTACGCGCGTACAAGACTGCAAAGATAACCTATTTTAATATGAATGCACTGACTTGCCGAAGTAGAACCATGGAAAGACAACAACGTTGACATCAACCTGCTTTATCTTTAAAGATCTAACAAAAGCTTCCTAAATCAAGAGATTCTACATTATTCTGTTGAAGGTAAGTAAGAAGCTTACTTTATTGAATAGTTAGTCCTACTGCTCAGAATCTAGAAAAATGCTATGTGATTATTTAATCTCTAAAATAGGAAATTTGAAGTATGCATATTTTAAATTGAGCCACAAATTAAACCGTATACCTGATGCAGAAAAAGATGCCTCAAGGCAGGTCTCCTGGGGGGCAACAGGTATCATTAGGGAAAGTGGAGCTACTGAGTATACCAACAGCATCAATTAAACAGCATGAGTGCAGGAATAGACATATAACTTGCATACGTTACCAGCAAAAAAGAATGAAAAGTTATGAACACATGAGTATGTCAGCCAAGGTTCTTTGGGTAAACGTGATATATTTAATTAGACCAACTGAATAGATGGAAAATTGTTCTTTGCAAGCTTTCAGGCACAAGCACTCTTCTTTAGGCACAAAGGGGGACTCTCTGCAGGCATTTGATGCTCCCTATGCCTGAAGAAGGGTGCTTGTGCTCAAAAGCTTGCAAAGAACAATTTTTCCAACTATTCAGTCGGTCTAATGAAAGATAACACATTTACTCAAAGAACCTTGCCTGCCTATGTCCTTAGACCAACGTGACTACAACCAACATCCCCGAAACATGAAAGATGTTGAGTATTTTCAGGAAAATCATAAGAAAGACTGATCTATCAAAGCATCACTTCATGCAAGGCTGTTTCAAGATCACAGAAGGGACAGTCTGATAGGACAACTGTGATTATGGAGTCAGACATTAAAGCTTGGGATGAGGCCTGGCATTTGACTTGTCAGTTTTTCCAGAAGGTGTTGCCAGAAGACTGGATTACTGTGTGGACCACTTGTAGAACACAATGAGGTTGCCCAGTGGCACAAGGCTTGTTGACTTCATTTCTGATGCAGGTAGGATCACAGTACAGAGGCTGAAGCTAGAGAAAGAGGTCTCAGAGCAAGACAACCTCCGTGTCATTAGGGAAAGTTGAGCACTGGTGCTGTTTGCTTTGGGAGGTTGGCTTGCAATATCAATAGATATCTTGGGCAAGTCTCATGTCTTTTGAAGGGCATGCTTTCGTTCAGATGACGCAGAATTCTAGTTTGTGTGCATGCAGTAAGGCAGAGAAACCCAAGGAGTTGTGGCAACCCTTTGTGGATTATGTTGCCTTCCCTTGTTCACCTTCCTTCCTCCTGAGCTTCTACAATGCTTCTATGCTTCCACTGTATTAGACTACTTCAACCAAGTTGAAGTAAAACAGAACCCATGCTTCAGGGCTTTGGCTGGCTGCCTACAGAGACCAAAACAAATTCGCCTGAATACCTATCTTTGCTTTTGGGGGTTCTTCCCCTCTTTTCTCTAGTACTGAGAAACACAGTATTGAAGATGGGCCACAGCGTAAGAGGGCAGGATGCACTGGTGCTTCAGCTTCAGTAGTTGGGTCTTGCTGTCCTTACGATAAACCCATCATCTGATAAAGCCTCAGGAAGGACCCTTTCCCAGAACAGATCAGCAAGGGCTGTGGGGGCAGTGCACTTATGATTTTTTTTCATAGCATGGAGCACAATTCACTTCTGGGTAAAATTATACTGAGATAATCCTAACCACATGGATGTCACTTATTGGCACCTTTTGCATGCCCTGCTCTGTTCCGCTGGCACAGTAGTACAAAAACCTAGGGCTTCAAAAAACTACAGGGATCCTGTGTTTGACATGACATGTTCTAGTCCTATGTTCCGGATATTTTCCTCCATGCTTAGACACATCTTACCAACTTTATCTTGCAATGTGCTCATGGTACTTAGAGTTCTGTCTTAAGACTATCACTATTAGTAATTAGTTATCACTATTAGTTGCTTTTAAGTGTTTTATACATCTTCCAATAGATTATAACTATTTCCCTTGGTCTTTGGCACAGCTTCTACAGCACAAAGCTTGTGCCATAAGTCTTCTAGTTCCCAAATCTACTACTTTTAGTACCTTGGATGAATGCTGGCAGGACCAATTTATTAGTGTTTGTAAAACACTGAGATAAAAAAAAAAAAGCAAGCTGTATAAAAAAAAGGTATTAATATGTCATTCATTTGAGAATTATTCCAAATCACTGGGCTTCATCCTTTTTCTGAATGGATCCTTCTGTACATGAGCCAGTCTTCAACCCCTGTGATTAATTTACCAGCAACAGTCTCACTAATCTGCGTACTGTATAATTTGTATGAAGTGACTTCATCTCACTCCTCAGAAAAAAAATGATTTTAAAACCTAAACTGCAATGTAATTCCACTGTAAGACTATTTTTAACAGAATACACTATAGTACATTGACATTGAGACACCCTAATATTAAAATGCAAATGGCAAAACAGGGTCCACTGCAATGGACTAAGCTTGTTTTTACATACCATTCCACAGAATTCAGTAATGAATCTGAGGTGAGACACAGGACGAATATTTGAAGTGCTACTTTATATGTTTAAATAATCAGCAAGCCTTTGACTTCAGGCTTAAGTTGTATATGTTTCACAGTTGAGGGCAAGACATCCAACAAATGAATGGTCCTATGAGCCATGACGCCAGGGACAACAGTCTACATGAGAGACTTAACTTGGAGGTCATGTCTGTTGGAAGGATAATGATTTGTTAGCTAACTACAGGGCAGTAAGGATAAGCTTTGCAACAGGCCTAAACATCCAAATTTCTACCACAAGCTATGAAGACAAGAGAATTAATTTAAGGCATGGGCGTCTGGTGCCTCTTGACACCAGACAGCGAGTCCAATCTCACTCACCATAAAAGCGGCCGCACCGCTTCCAGAGCTCCATGGCCACTTCCAGAAGCAGCACAGCCACTTTTGTTGGCAGCCCTACTCCCTGCCCGGCACTCACAGGGGGTGGCACTGGTGTTCCTGCCTGTCCGCCGGCTAAACAGGGAGCGCGGCCTGATAGGGTGCACTGGTGCTCTCAAGGGGTGCACGTGCACCCCCTACACGTCACTCCCGATTTAAGGCATATATAATTACATACAATATTCTCCAAGTATATTTTTCATTTCCCACATTGAAGCAATTATACTATATTAATGACAATCCTAGCATTTAACCAAAGCAACTTATGTCAGTCTCATTTGTAAAATGGGACTATGGCCTCAAAAGGAAAGCAAAGAAGCTGAATAACTTACTTCAAAACTGGGTCCTGAACAAGAAAGTTCTGAGGAAGAGAGCTTTAGAATCCTAATAGTTCTAAAGTTTATTGAATAGAGTACTATAAAAAAAATAAAGCAATGCAAATATGCAATAACTTGCCATTTGAAATAAGAACCTGTGATATTCATCTAGATTAAGTATACAAAAGGACTGGTTATTTTGCATTAGCTATGTTAACAAAAGAAGCATAAAACCAGGAAAGACCACTTTCCTCAGAGTTCACAACAGTACAAGGAATTTTTTCATTTTACTTTTTGGACTAAAATGAACTTACTAAGATCTTTAGGTTTTAAGGTGTGGCTGGAAGAAAATATCTGTTGCTAAATTGCCACAATATTTGCTTGTAAAGAAAATAATGTTGACATAAACTTAAAAGTAGCCTTTTCTGATTGATATCAAGTGGAAAGGGACATTTTAAGTCTCACACACATTTCAGGCCAATCCTCATTTCTCAGCTAATCCTTAACAGGTTTTAGTGCATCTTCAAAGGGCAACCATCTGTGCCTAATAACCATTCTAAGGGGCTTCCCACAAGTGGCTCTGCAAGTGGACATTTTGCACAGAACTTGTTACACACTTCTAAGGTCTTTTGAGGATAAAGAGGAAGGATTTTAACACTACTCATTTTAAGTCATTAGTACTTACCTCCTGCTCCTGCTGAAAGATGACAACTCTACCTCCTTTGTCTCCTGTTGCTAGTAATTCTCCAGAATGGTTAAATTCTACCGTAGAAATTATATCCGCTGCATAATCAAAAACAGGAAAACACAAGTTATTATTTCATCTATGCACATTTCCAAAGAGTCAATAAGTTATAAATAATAACTAGGTAAGAACCAACTTTTCTGAAAATGAATCTTGTCAAATTCTCTCCCATAAAAATGAGATTAAAATGCTTCAGTAAAATTATACACATCACAGGCAAATATCCAGAACTGCTTGCTGTTAGAGGAAAAAAGACCAAGAACAGCAATTTTTCTAACCAACCACAGAACAGCAAAGTATCTTTGCAGTAACTAAAAATCAATTCCTCCTCATCCACGGAACAAAAAACATTAGCGATCCAGGTTCAGTGATGTTCACTACTGTGTTTCAGACATACTGGGTTATTGGTTGTTACAAGCAGCTAGGTTACTCCTAAGCCCTAGTCACATGCAGACCTCAACTGATCATTTTTAGGAGCAAGAACTGGGCCCATGTTCGTTACTCATATAAAAAAAAAATCCAACTAATTACCACACTAGTCAAATCTGAGAACTTTGAGCAGAACTGTTCTACTAGGATGGAGGAAGACCAGCATCTAAGGAATGCAAGGAAGCAGCATAAAAAACAACTACCATCAGATTAGGATCCAAATTCAAAGAGAGATAGGAGAGGATACTTTTTATGTTTAACATATACTAAAAGAAACCCTTATTTGAACCTGGATCCTAATCTGACAGTAGGTGCTTTTTTTATTCTGCTTCCTTGCATTCCTTACAGCAGGGCTGGGGAATTATTTGGGCCTGCAGGTCACATAGGCAGTTCTGGAGAGCTGGCACAGGCTGGTCAGCAGCCCGCCCTCCCCCCTTGCTGCAACAGCTTGGAGCCCTCATACCCTGCAGCTCCTCCCCAACACTGCCAACAGTGCACAGCCCCAGTCCCGACTCCTGCGTCATCCTGGCCACAGTGGACCAGCCAGAACCTGTGCACACAGACCCAACCCAGCTCACCCTGCGCCTGCTCTGGACTGTCAACCCACGTTGAGCAATGACAGCAGACAAGCAGAGGCTGCTGCTCAGTGTGGGGGAAAAAGTGCCCCCCTCCTCCCCCACCAGGTCCTTCTTGCTGCAGCCACTCGGAGCCTGTGCCCAGGCTACCCTACCCTACAGTGGTGATGGTACCCTCTCGGCCACCATCACCACTGCCTCCGTACCACCCAGTGAGGCAGTGGTGGGAGTTCAGAGGAGCAGCAGGGCAGCCCAGGTGCAGGCTCCAGGTGGCTGCAGCGAGGACCCAGCAGTGGTGAAGGGATGCTTTTCCCCCTGTGCCAAGCAGCAGCTTCTGCCCAGCTGCTCCTGCTGCTCAGCGTGGGCAGGCAAGTCCAGAGCAGCTACAGGGCAGGTCAACGTCAGGGCTTTGCTGGTCCACTGCACCTGGCTGAGTCTGGAGTGGGTGCAAAGCAGGTTCGGGTCAGGGCTGTGTGTGCAGGTCCCCACCAGAGCCACAGGGCTGGGGCTAGCAGCGGTGGCAGCTGGAAGGAGCTGCTGCCAGCTGGGCTACCTAGAAAGGCAGTCCAGCTATGGAGCCACCCCTGCCCTGCTGCATGCCCAAGGAGTGGCAGGACATGTCATGGGCCAGATGGGACCAACAGATCCACCGTGGGCCAAACAGTTTCTCCATGTACTGAATCTAGTCCGTGGGCCATATATTGCCCACTCCTGTCTTAGATGCTGGCATCTGAGTATCTCCACCCTAGTAAAACACACACTTCCCTAATAAGAAAATACTAATATTATAAAAGCCTTAGTCTGTCTGTCTGCCCGTCCATATGTAACACTCTATTCTGACTCTGACTGGCCGTCTTGGCAGCCAATCAGAATGTTCTACAGAGTCAGGGACAGATGGTGGAGCGCCACCATGATAGTGGGAACTGAGGGGCTGTAGGGGAGAGAGGCGAGGCCAGAGGAGCAGAGCCGAAGGGCAGGGACCAGAACGCCACCATAACGGAGGGGACAGAGCAGGGGGACGAGGCCCAGGCACCGGCCCGAAGCAGCAGGGAGGAAGGTGAGGAACAGCCCAGGCCCCGGTCTGAAAGGAGCGGGGGGCCAGACGCAGGCTTCTGTCCCTGCACATCCCCTGTCATTCTTGATGGGCTATTTGCTAGAGTTCCAATATTACACTGGGGTTTCATCTGTCAAATATATTGAGTCTTTTGTTTTACACAGACCTATAGAAAAATGGACAAGTATGTATAATAATACAATGCATACTGAATAGGGATCTGGACCAATCATCCCTCTAAGGCCAAAACCTTACAACATAAAGCAGAAGCCAATTTTTGCATAGGCAATACAAATGTCATACCTATGAGAAAAATTAAGTCTATTGCTCACAAGGATGTATTCACTTGTGTAAATTTCTAGTAAAGAAAAACCCACATATACTTGTTTTCATGAGTTACGACATACCTAATGTCAATATCTGTATAGGTATAACTCAGCATTACGTTTTGCTTCCTTTACCAAAAAGGAAATTACACTGAAAATTTAATTAATGGAAAATGATCAAGTTTACATTTATACCACCACTGCCATATAAAGCCTCAATTTAACTCAACGTATCTCTGAAGCTCTGAATCTCCTAGGTAGCTATTAATACAATATATGTACTGTACAGGGTCAAAGATGACCAAGATAAATAGCCAACAAGAATATGCTTTTCCCCTATGGATTCTGGAAATTAACATATCCAGACTCATTTTTCAGATGATAATTTTGCAAATAGAGCAAATGTTACTGTTTATGTTTTTTACCTAAACATGTCTAACCAAGACCTTTTTTCTGCATTGTACCTTCCATGAAACAGTTTGCCAGCCATTGTTAATACCTCATCTTTGAGCAGCTACTAGAAAACAGATTTTTTCCATCAGAAAGTTAGCTATTTTCAGGCAGGAATAAAGTCTACATTTTTTATTACTGAAGTCATGCAGATGGACAATGCACTACAAGGATTTTGGCTGGATATTTTCTTCTTTCTTGCTTTATATTTTTAACAGTCTAAGGAGCTATTAACTTGTATACTGAGCAGAGACAGCCTTGCTTTAAAATATCAAGGGTTCTGCCAGGAGTCAGGCCAGAAATAAGTGCTATGACAATAGACAGCAGACACTCATAATGACAAGCTCCTTTCATTTTAAGAGAAACAAAAAAAATTGTCCCTTTCTTTAGATGGAGTCTTAAAAGAGGCTATGTTGAATGTTATACAGAAATCATCCTGATGTCATTTCAAAAGGTTGGGAGGTTCCCTTTGAGGATGTTAGAACTGCTGTGTTTTCTATCAACTGCAGTACATAGCCGTCTATTCTTGTAGCTACTGTCTTAAAATTGCGCAATGCAAAGACAGCTTAGACGTTCAAGCCAAACTGAGCTGCAAAATGCCCACATTACTGAGACAAAAGATGCAGAGTCAGATTCCTGGCATGTATAGGAGGATGTCAGATATCCACCACTCAGTACTGCTCTCCAGTGTGCGGCATTCATTGCCACAGAGGGCAGAATTGAGCAGAGCACATGTTGTATCTCACCAGAATTATACACAAGTAGAGACAGGATTCAACTGTTTCACTAACAGAATCAAAGTTAAATATGCAGGTGTTATTTAGATTCATTTCTAAAAAGCCAAGCTTCTGCATCGTGCCAAAAAGGAATACTGAGCTCTAAAGGCCCATTAAAAAAAATGAAATATTCCCTTCACAAACATTTTATGTAAAAATTAAAAGAGTAAAAATAAAATGTTAAAATAAAAAGTAAAAATACCAGTTCCTCCCAGTCACCAGCATCTCATATTGCCCGCTTCTTCCTAACATTCACATCTGAAATTTCTTTAAAGAACAAGGATTTCTGATGATCTAGGTAGATGACTGGTCACAGGGGATGAGCAAAAAAAGCAAAGAAGTGCTGCATCTGATTATTCAGTTGCCAAAACATAAGCAAGTAATACGTTATCCAAAAGGCTGTTTTCAAAGGTACTAAATGCAAAGCATCTAATAATATTTTCCTTGTCAGCAGAACTCAGCTAGTCATTCTTTTTTTTTCTTAACATAAGTAATTGCTTGGCAGCTCATCTTTGAACAGGAAACTCCAATCACCATCTAGTTTTGGTGAAGACTGCCTGGAAAAGAGAAAGACTTCTACCTTTACCCTCACTGAAAAGCTTAATTCCAAAGGATAGAACTTAATTAGCTGTGAAATCTTAAGGCCACTAATCACTAATAAAGCCTGATCTTTAGATCAGTTGACAAACAGTGACCTCAGTGACTTGGAGAGCTCTAGATTTAGTTTTACATTAATAATTTAGCATCAGAACCCAAATTATATTTCAAGAACCAAACACACATTTCTAACTGAGCAAAGAGGGGTAGGAGGGAGAGGGAGGGAGCAGCACTCCGAGGAGATCTAGGAGCCCAATTCCAATCCTGGATTTGATGCTGACTCCTCCTGCAGTTTAAGAGCATTCATATAACCCAACTCTATTTCCCCACCTTAAAAAAACAGCAACACTTGCTACAAGATTTTCTGGAGGCTACCTGAAACTTAGCATATATTACTGATCAGAACAGCAAGGCAGGTAATAGATGCATACTAGATACATTTTCTCAAAACAACAAATTCTGAAGTTAGTTTGATTTCACTCCCCTTTGAACAAAGTTTATCTGAAATTGATACGAGATTGTTATAGTCTTTGTCCAAGAAAGAAAAAGAACTGCCTGTTTTCTGTGATAGCTTTACACCCATCTTTTATACTGCTTACCTTTTAACTCTAAATGCTCTGTCAGACAGTTACACAAAGGAGACCTCCCAGTTCAAATCATGTCTCTCACTTCATTTTTTATGCCTAGTTCCTCAGAGGGGTTGTGTGCGTGAGTGGTTTGACTAGTAGCCTTCAAGCCGACAGCTCCTGGTTTGTTTAGATTCAGCTGCATAAACCCCCAGTGAATGAAGTTTTAGTGCTAGCATCCCCACACACTACAAGAAAAACAGCATGCTCCTTCGATAGCGACAAGAGACTTAAACTGGAAATGCTTGATCAACTTCAGTTTCATCATTCTATTACCCAGACAACACAGATCAATTTATCTGACCATTTTAGATTTGAATTAAAAAAAAAAAATAGAAATAGCACTTTATTTGCAACCTTAACAGAAAAACAACTTATTTACAATGAAGATGCTTCTAAGAAGCCTGTATGTTTTTATACCACAAATGAGCTGTTCATTGTAAAACAAGCAAAACAAACATGAACTCAGATATAAGCAAAAAAAATTTTCCTGTTAAAATACAGCTGCTCTTCATATTCCACATAAAATAAAACTGAGAACAAAGCAACTAATGAAGCATTTTAAATCAAATAAACTCACCGTTAAGAATACTGTATTCCCATACCTTGGTCAAAGAAAGAGGCAGACATCAAGGCACTGGTGTTGGACTGAGTGGATTTAATAGTGTTTGAGAATTGACAGGGGAAGCATTTCATCTTCCGCAGTACACTGATTCGTTTGTGTATTTTCATCTGTGTTAACACGCTTGTTGCCAAATAAAATGGGTACTAGCCTTTTCTTAAAAATGGTAATTAGAATCCCAGTGATAGTTACAGGCAGGCTTATTTTTGTCCGTCAGTGCTGCAATGGGCAACACAGCATCTACAGAACGTGCTGCTTTCTCTTGCCTCCTCCCTTTTGTGCATGCTATTTTTTGCTATAGTCTCTAGGTGGGGGTCTTGCAATCACACAGGGCTTCTCTTACCACTGCCCAGGAGCTTGGAAATTATCCATGCCACAAGCAAACAGTTCCATGGAAAAAAATCTGAGGCTGAGGAAGTGCTGATGATCTATTAAGCCCATACCACCAAAGCCTGTCAGAAATATGTAACAATTTACTGCAGAGAGCATACAAGCGCTCTCCTCCACCCTCAAACACCAGCATCAGATAAAAACAGCCACCGAGAACTGTACATATTTGATGTTCCTTGAAGGATATGATAAAAACCAGCATCAATCTGCTGACAGAGCTGTAAAAAGTCGCTGAATGAACACTGCAATTCACCCACTCTTAAGAGACCACATCTCTTTTTTTTCCTCTCCTGAGATCTGGGCACTAATTTTTGACACTAACAAGACATATTCTGGCAACTTTAAAATCGTGATGCAATTTTTTTAAAACAATGGCAGTATCAGAGCACAGGAAAGAGGAAGACTTTATTCTGATGGAGACAAAGGACAGAAATCATCATCATCTGGGTTTCTATATGCCCCCCCCCCCAAGGGGGGGCATATCTCTTTTCAAGGAGATAAGCTCTCTAAATATATTAGTTTCTGAAATGGGGTGCTGTTCAATTATAAAAGCTCTGGAGGTGGGCCTCAAGTCTAAAAAGGTTGAGAACCACTGATCTCTAGGAGACTGATAAGCATAGGTGAGAAAAAAAAATCTCCAAGAACTTCATCCCACTGGAGGAATTGATGTCATCTTTTATCTGCTACACCAACGTGATACCAAAACAGACCCTCTTACATGCAATTTTCTGTTTAAAAACTTGATACTGATCATGTTATTCACTGAATTAGGATATTAATGCACAATAGCGTAACAGCTCTAGCAGGATCATTAACAGAAGTTATCAAAAAGATAGCTGCAGCTTAGCCTAAGTATTCCATGCTCCAATTAGAAAGATTGTATCAACTGCTTATATATTAACATTCACATGAAACACAAAACCAGACTAATAATCTGATTGCTACTAATGCTTTCTGTTGGACAAATATCATTTAAATAATAAAGCAGTAGTTTTAGGTAGATAGATGATATGAAAATACAAGAGGTTTACAGCAGGTTTGTTCAAACAGAACTGAGCAGGAAACGTGATTTTACCAATTCATGCATCTCAATTAAGTGAATCGAGAAATTCAAGAGCGAGTTATTACAACCTAGAATTATTAAGGAACACTAGCACTGACTGACTTGCAGGTATATTTTTAGAAACTAGCATTTCCTCCCTTCTCTTGCAGCACAGGTAAAAAGCAAGTCCAAGAGATTCCTAACTAAAAGTCTTAAAAAAGGACAGGCAAACGTACATCACCAGGTTGGTTCCCTGCAGCAGCTGTCATGAAGAGGTATAATGGAGGACTCTTCCACGGCACCTAACTTCCTGCTCTTTCTTCCCACCATAGCTTAAGCAGAGTTCTCCCAAATCTAAAAAGGAAACAGAAGTGACCTGATCTCTCTTGCTCATTAAGTTGGTATGGGACTACCATTTTTTAACGCAAGATCGTGCTGGCTCATTTTCTACACTAAAACAAAAGTGCCATTAACAACTGAAAACAGGCAACTCAAGACGGTCAATTAGAAAAATCCTCACATTTTATTTATTTAACAGTCCTCCATCTAAGACTGCTTTTCCCACCCCACTACCTCTTTTCCTTCACTGCCTTTGTCTCTCTCCTTCCCCAAGAGCCGAGTTAGGAATTACACTTGGGGGCCTTCCTACAGTCTGGCTAAATAGCAGATTCAGTAACAGCCCAAGTCTGGTATTCACAGAAATAAAGAACAGAGAAATCCTTCTAACACAATTGAGCTTAATTTCTGGCCCACTGGCCAGATACAGCCTGCAGAGCAATATCCTCCAGCCCATGGGATTTGAAAATTTGGTGGTGGGTAAGCAATGGCAGCAATAATTGCCATTCCCCTGCTGCCAAGTTTCTGGTTCCATGGGCCAGTTGGCATGGTCCTGGCATAGCAGACCAGCAGTCCACGCTAGGGCCAGCACATAGCCAGATCTAGTACACAGGGTCATGCACCACATGGATTGGTCCCACACTACTCATCTGGCCTGTGGAGCCAGAACATTGAGCACCACTGTCTTAACAGACCATCCCCTGATAAAATCCCATTCAAGCCTATGGCAAAACTCCCACCACAGAACTAGAGTTAGTTAAATATCCTCTTTTACAGATGCTACAAAGCAAGAGGTAAGAACTTCTGTAGTGGACAACTACAGAACAATTTGCCCATGGACAAGTTTTTACTAATTATTCCATGGTTAAAAATTAGCTTACAGAAAAGCATTTTATAAAAGGTATACACTTTCCTGTTTTTTTTATCCCCATAGAAATACAAATCATCACAAATTTAAATGTCTCAATTTTATCTTGTGACAGCAACCTCCACAGGTTAGCATACCATGTAAAAAAATCACTTCCTTCCATTAATTTAGGACTTGTTCACTGAATGCCTCCTGTTCTGAGGGAGGAAAAATAGCTACTTCCCATTTTGTATAACTTCCATTATACTCACTCTTACTTGTTTCTTAGCAAAGTAGGGCCAATGTTTTCAATCTTTTCCGAGACAGGAAACTACTCTCCACATAGACAATAGCTTTCATTACCAATCATCCTTTGTTCCCTTCCTCACCATCTACTCAGAGAAGCTATATAATTTCCATCATCGCAAGTTTAAGCAGCTGTTAGACAGAGAGTATCCTGTGCTGAAGAACAAGACTTGACTGGATGACCTTGAGGCTCTTACCAGCCCCCGTTTTCTAGGATTCTTCAATCTTAGATATTTTTGGGGGGGAGGGGAGAGGGGGAGGCAGGACAGGAAAACAAAACAAACAAACAAACAAAAACCCTCTGTAAGCTTCCACTTCCCTTTGCATCCTCTTTTCCATTCCACCATTTCATTAACACTGGTCCTCATGCTCCTGGAACTAGACAGGTATGCTGCATGCTAACAGCAGCCTGAAAATACCACATCATGATTTTGGTGTCATTGCTAGCCCAGCAATATGGCCATTAGATCTTAACCTTTTTGCTAAGAGTGGTTTTCAGAGAGCAGATGCTCAGTACTTTCTGAAAGCATCTCCATCTGGATACAAAGAAAGTGAGATGCACAAAAAGACTAATGCTTCTGAAAACATTAACCTTCCATTGTAATTCTTGGTGTGATTACTTGGCTAGTTTATCAAAAACAGCTTAAAACAAGCCCATGCTTTATGCCAACTGAGTGCCAACCAGCTTTCAAAATGGTATAAGATACTCACATCTTCAGCTGCAGTGGCTTGTTGGATTTTGGCTACTGAGGTCACATGGAAATCAAAATAAAGAAATTAAAATAAGATGGTAATCAAGATGGTACGTGCAACGTGTAGCCCACCAAGGCCATAAGCACTTCTTTTGGCTCAGTACAAACATGTACATGACTTGCAAATCCTCTCCAGACTCTCATCCTGAGCCTGTGAGCTGAAAGCAAAAATCAAGTCATTATGACTACCCTAAGCCAAGGAGAATCAAACTTGCCTCCTCTCGCAGACACAGCAGCAAGGTGAGTGGTAACATGAGGGTTAACACAGCCATGGCCCACTCCCTGCTCCCAACATGACCACAGTGGGGTTCTGGACCCCAGATTTCAGCAGCAGCCCCACTCATGATTTTTCCATTCCTCCAGAGGCCCCGTGGGCCATAGCTCCAAGCGCCACCCGTTTGACAGCCCTGCCCTAAACAATTATAGAAATCTTACTTTTTATGCGAGTGAGTGAGTGCACACACGCACGTCAGGGAATGATGCTACTCTAATGACAAGAATAGTGCTCTTACATAGATGGTGCGTCAGCACACTTAAGTGAGAGACTGCAATTCAAGCCCATATCTAATCACCCAGCACCAAAGAGCATTTCTAATTAAGAAATAAACTGAGGCAAATATATTAAACAAGCATCTTACAGGCCCTGCACAGCTCCAGTTGGAAGCTCCTGGTAACAGAGCTTCTGCCAGTATAACAGAAAAGTCTGCTGTGTCAGGCCTCCTGAAAGCCTTGTAAAAATAACTAAGCCTCCCTGCTAAAGCAGCTGCAAGCTACAATTTCTTGCAACTGGTCTTATTTTATGTGCATACATGTGCACATGTTCTTCATTCTGACAAAGTTGCCCTGAACTTGCTATGCCTTTCAGCACCACCTTTCCTCTCCTCTCTTTTCTTTTGTTTTTTGCTACAGCACTAAAAGTAAAGAGAAGACTACCATGCAGTCACAAGAAAAACTAACCTTCACTATGGAGATAAATTTTGCTACAGAATCAAGGACAGACTTCTCTATGTAAATGTGAAGACAGATAAGCATCCTAGCTAAAAGCCAAAGGAATTGAACAAGACTGTTGCTTTGATAGAAAATAATACACTTACTACAGGAAGCTTTAATATGGATTGATTTTTCACATTTAGAATCTACTCTGGTAACAATCACTTGGAAATCCTAATCCACGTTACCATACTGAGCTCCATGGGCCAGATCTGATCCATACTGATTGACTAACTCTTTTAAGTAAGCCACCATCCAAACACCATCTGGTCTGATCCTATGCACTACACGAAGCATGCAAGTCTGGTCCGGCATGCAGACTGTAATCAGTACCATGGGCAATGCATACAGCACAAGGGGTGGCTCCAGGGCACGCAAATATCCACACACTGGCTCTAGCACACACAGCTTGGGACCTGATCCAGACTGGCACTGGAGCCAACACAAACCCAGTCCAGTCCGCACACTGCATGCAGTGCAGGCTGGATAAGTCTGACACCTCTGTTTTAAGACATGGCAATGGAACCAGACCATCCCAACTTTTTCCCTGTGTCTCTACCATTCTGAGAGAGGATAAAATACTTGCCAAAGTCAGTGAGAAGGAATGGCTGGGACACAGACTAAAACAATAGCAGTTTGAAAAAAGAAACTCTTAAAGAGCTGAGCAATAAAAAAAAAAAAAACAAAACAACTCAGCTATAAACTCTGTCAGCATCAGGTATCCTTCTGCCAATAGGCAAGACTCATTCGTGCCTAAATATTGAAGCAGTCACATTTACTAAGCGAGAACCCAGTTGCCCAAGACATTCAGTGGAAGAAACATTAACTTCACTTAGGGAGTAAAGATTGCAACTGTTGCAGATTCCATAGGGTAAATTTAAGGAATATGTCACTGACCTTTATTATAAACAAAGTTGCACAAGATCAGTGAAGGGTATAGTAAGTCAATAATTAGATATACTTTTATTTTTAAAAGAGCCGGGACTGCTAAAGCTGAAACATTATGGTTTGGGTTGTAACACAAAGCCAAGCAAAAAAATTCTCCTTTGAAGGAGGGGGGGCAGCATTTCCTTACTTTTTTTTTCTGGAATAGGGCAAAGAGTCGCCCTATGTCTGTCTCCCTTACTTGCAAGGATGCATACACATCCATGATAATTTGTTATTCAAGTACAAGATTCTCTGTCAAAAGGCAACCACATCAGGATTCATGTGAAACTGAGAAATCTTCAGCCAGATTAGTTATAAGAGATGAGCCACTCAAAGAGGGCAGGCTGCCCACACTAATTAGTGAAGCGTGAATAAATATATGTATTTAACTTCCTAACTGATTTCATGCTGAAGGAACAACAGGTTTGAATAAGCATCTCACTGCAGGCAACTGGAAAGTTGCTTTACTTTACCCACCTTTTCTGCTTCTCAGTACGTTGGCCTTAAAATTGAATAATAAGGAATTCTGTGAAACAACACACAAGCAGAGGCAGAGGAGGCAACTTTAGTCAACCAGAAGAGCAGCTGTGCTGGAGAAAAAAAAACAAAACACGACAACTTGCCCCACTATTGGCTCATCTACTTAACAAGGGTAAAACGCAGAAAATTCAGCAGTACAAATTAGCGAGCTGACCATACTTTAATGCACTGACTTAATTCCATAAAGTGTGTTTTTGGTGACATTAAAAACAAGTTGTACTAAACCTCACAGTCTTGTAGTAGTAGCAGCAGGATATTTATTTTTATTGGTAGAGCAATAGCTACATGCTTTAATGTTCTATGAACTCTGTACAAACACTGCTTAGAAAACATACTTGGTAGGCAACACATGTCACCTAGTCTACAGTAGTAAGTCAACCACAGCAGCTAACAAAGAGCTTTTATTTCACTGGTTCAAAAAACTTTCTGCCTAAGTTTTTGGAACCACTTTGGTACATTGTCCAAGTACATACAAACCCAGCAAGTAAATCAGCATTTACACAAGCCAAGCAATCCACTCATGTTGCCAAGGAGTCTGAACAAGGAATAGTAGTATTTCAAAGCATTTAGGTACTCATTTGCTTTTTCTACCTTCCTGTGGGCCTGAAAAAGTCTGGAATTTTCTAAGAGGACCATTTCCCCCCACTGCTATGCACTTTGGTTTCTATTTATACATCAATCCATTATCTGGGCCAATGGTTCTCAAATGGGTATCATAGCCCCTCAGCAACATATTAGTTTTTGAGGCTGGGTGGCACTTGAATCGCACAAGTTACAAAAGGATGCCTCAAGTCCCAAACAGCTGAGAACCACTGGTCTAGGCTGATAGTTTTCTTCCCACGGATAGAACGAAAAAGCAATTTGGAAGTCTGAGTAGGGTGCTACCTCATCAGAAGCTGCCAGCTTCCACTCTGGAGATTATTATTATGAATAAACCAGTTGTCCTAAACTGGATTTCTTCATAGTGGCTTCAGTGAACTGCCAAGTCTGTGAAAACTACAGAAAACCAATTATTCCTGATCATATGCCTTGGTCCAAGTACATGGGCCTCCCAAAACATTTGTCAGATCAGACACTTGCAAGATGCATGAAAAAGGCAGTCTGTCTACACCTATATTCCAGGTTTAATAAAAACTAATACAAATATGAAAAGAAATACAGGTGAGTGCCTACTTGAACTTCTACAGAGAAAGCATCTACAGACAAGGCTGATGCTCGTGAGCACTGTACGAGCGGCTGTATGAGCACTCGTGGTCATCTGGCCAGGTGCTGGGGGATTGGAAACTGGCTAATGTGGTCCCAATTTTTAAGACTGGGGGTCTTCAAGAGGAGGTTAGATAGGCATCTAGCTGGGGTCATCTAGACCCAGCACTCTTTCCTGTCTATGCAGGGGGTCGGACTCGATGATCTATTGAGGTCCCTTCCAACCCGAGCATCTATGAATCATCTATGAATCTATAAGGGGAGGAAGGAGGACCCAAGTAATTATAGGCCTGTAAGCCTCACCTCGGTGCTCAGGAAGCTCTTGGAGAGGATCATCAAGGAGCATATCTGTGGGGGGCCTGCAGGGGAGATCATGCTCGTGGGAAATCAGCATGGCTTCACTAAAGGCAGGTCCTGCCAGACCAATCTGATTGCCTTTTACGACCAAGTAACTAAATCCTTGGATGATGGTGTTGCTGTGGACGTAGTCTTTCTAGACTTTAAGAAGGCCTTTGACACTATCTCTCACCCCATCCTCATCAATAAATTAAGTGACTGAGGCATTGATGCCTGCACAGTTGGATAGGTAAAAAATTGGCTGATGGGGCGCACCCAGAGAGTAGTGGTAGATGGGTTGTACTCAACCTGGCGAGATGTGAGCAGTGGGGTAACCCTATTAATCAGTCCTCGGGCCCGCACTGTTTAACATCTTCATCAGTGACTTGAATGAGGGGGTGGAAAGCACGCTGTCCAAGTTTGCTGATGACACTAAGATGTGGGGCGAGGTGGACACACTTGAAGGGAGAGAGAGGCTGCAACTAGATTTAGACAGACTACAAAAGTGGGCAGACGAGAATAGGATGGGGTTCAACGTAGACAAATGCAGGGTGCTGCACCTTGGGAGAAGGAATCCACAGCACACATACAGGTTAGGGAGTTCCCTTCTTGAACTCTGGAGGTAGTAGCACAGATTATGAAAATCTGTTACTCTCTAGGGTAGTGGTACTCAAACTTACCCAGCCTCACAGGCCAAATGAATAGTGCAGGGCCAGTCTGCAGGCCAGATCCAGCACAGGGTCAGTACTCACCATGGGGGGGGGGTGATCCCACACATCAGGAGATCCCACACATCAGTCTGACCCCAAGCCAGATGTGGCTCGGGAATTCCCCACACTGAGTCCAAAAATCTGGCCGCAGGGCAGAAGCAATTTATGCAATCACCACTCCTCCGTTGCCAAGTTTCCAGACCCATGAGAGATCCCCAAATCTACATGATAGGGTTCTGTGGGCCAGAGGTTGAACCCCACTGGTCTTGGAAGGATTGGGCCATAGATCCACATTAAAGCTTAAATCTTCTAGACTACTCTAAAGAAAGACCCAGCAGCCAATGCACTCAGTGCTGCTAGAGACAAAAGTTAAGACAGTCTCTGTTCAAGAGCTTAAAACATTCTAAGATATTAAATGGAAGCAGAGATTCTGAATTGTGTTTGAGTGTCTGGAAGACATCTGAAGGAGCTTATTCATTCCTTTCAATTTTGGAACTATGCAAAATCCTCCTTCTTGTGAGGCTACAAAACAGATACAACTGCCTGAGAGACTCCTTGCAATAGCAGCTGATAACAAACTTATGGATGGGCACCAAGTGGCATTCACAGCTGGTTTTCCTCTTATGGCCAGTTATGATCTTTGTACTGCCATAATTGTTGAAAGATTTAAAAAAAGACCAAGAAGGAGAGCAAGCAGGAAAGAGCATGAGCATGCACACACGTGTGCACACATGCAAGCAAGGAATAAAAAGCAGGAATATTTAACTCTTTTTCCACAGAGGCTTGAAATTATTTTTAAAAACCTGGAACACATGAAAGAAGCTGCACTGAACACACTGTAAATGCGAATCATCCCAATTGTATTCCATTGTTTACATGTATTTGGTCTGCAAACACATGTACGCAAGCCTCAATATGGTGAATATTTAATCGAAGTATCAGCAGGTTGATGACAAAGCATTAATTCTGAAGTAAACAGGAAGATTTATACCTAGACAAGTGTGCTCTGTGGTAGGGAAAAAGGTTTCCAACACCTAGGGCACCACAACTCCAAGAGTGACATACAACCACGGACAGACAAGGGGAGTGGGGGGAAGAGAAATAAGATAAAGATTACAGAAGTGTAGTTAAAAGCAAAGGGAATAGGCAAAGCAGACACAAACAGTCTTTGGAAGAGATTTAACCTAGATACAGCAACGGATAGGTAACAATACAGACTTTGTTTATTAAATGTAAAGTTAGGGGATAAAAATCTCTTCCCTTCCCACATCTTTCCAAATTTTTTTGGAGGCAAGATGGTGAAGGAACACAAGGATTTGGTAAGCAAAGCCACCAGACTTATTACTGGTGACACTTTTGTCTTTGACTTCATTTAACAGTAACTCCCCCCACTGCAAATGCATTAGATCCATGACATCAGAACAAAGCATCTAAGCTTACGCAATCCTGCTCACTGTACTTCTTGGAAGCCTTCCTAAAAGGCCTTTAAAACAGGGGCCCTGCAATGATATAAAGGCAGAGGTGTCAAACTCATCAGGCCTTGTTTGCAGGCTAGATCAGGCCCACAGACTGACCCTACTCACTAGATCCAGCATGTTGGGCCAGGCTACCACACATCCCAGTTGGCATGCTGGTCCAGTCCAAGACTCAAACAGCACAGCAGGCCAGATGAAAGGAACCACTGTAGGTAGTTATACAGGGCTGAAGATCAGCCCATTTCTTGCAGCCATTACAAAGCATTATCTTGCTACAGAGCATATGACACCCATTCTCCCCAAAAGTAATACGTATTCCTCTGTAAGCTGTCAGAGCTGAGGGGCAGAGCCAAGAAAAATGCAACATATGAGACCTACTCTTACAAGACTGTCTACACGTCATAGTAGTGGAGCCCCAAAGCATAAATGGCTGTATGTTATAACTTGTGTGGAATGAGGAATGAGGTACAAGACAAGTCAACTTCCCGACAACATACTGCAACCAAAACAGGAGTTGTACAAGCATAACTATTATGAGTAAAATATCCTCTGTAAAATTCTAACATTGAGTACAAAAAGGCCTCTTTTTACGGTTTCTAAAAGCTACATTTTCCCTTTTTTGGTTTCCCCCTCTGCTTCTGCTACCCCCCTTTCCTCTTGATTTTGGATTCTCCTGTTTCTTCTGACAGTATATTAGCATTTACAGAACAAATGAGGCCTCTAGCGTCCCCTGTGTTAACGCCTCTTCTCACCTATTTCTTTGTGTCACACACTTCAGTTAGCAGAAATCACAATCCTTCATCATCAGTTTCACTTTCTTGCCTATGTTTTAGGTAGGAGATAAAGAAAATGAGGCAGACTATTTCAGGAATTAAGCCATGCTCAACGCCAATATGTCTTTGCTGTACAACGTTAAGCAAAGTCTGTCTCAGCACAAAGGCAGAAAAAAGGTTACGATGGGAGACTTGGGAGATAGTGGTAAGTTGACATCAAGTCACTAGGCATTTCATGGTGCTGAACACCACCCCATTTAACATTCACGGCACTCGAAGTAGAACAAATACTTAGGAAGGACTTGAAAAGGTCCACACTGAGGCTAAGAGACAGCTTTACATCAAGTACGCCATGGAAAAAAGAATGAGAAGACCATGAGTATGGAGGCTGGTCCAACCAAGGGCATTTTAGAAAGATCAGTTGTTCAGTCCAAAGAAACACCTGATCAAGAACAAACAACAAACCCCATTTAGTTCAACTAAATTGTCAATGCTGCAGCGCTCACTTCAATTTTCTATTTCATTTCCTTCTAAAAACAGCTGCAACATTCCATTTGAGCCTTTCTTCCGACTTTCCAAATGATCTTACCCCAGTGAACTCCTCATTTCGAAGAGTACTAATGGGAAGGGGGGCTGGGGGGTGTAAATTCTCCACATTGAAGAACAGCAAAGTACCACATGCAGCAATTTCTGAAAGGATGCACAAAAGTTTGAGAATATGGTGGAGTCCTCACATGAGGACTGACAGTAAGACCACTGTTTGAGCTGTCAGCAGCTTTCAGTGCAAGAGGTTTGAAAGAGTCATTTTAAAAAAAAAGAAAGTAGGAACAATACAAGCTCCAAGGAAAGCTTGAACACCAACTGGTACTGTAAGTATATATCATGACAGCTTTAAATTGCACATAAAACTTATGCCCTGTGTCTGAGATAGTGTAATAGGAGGATTAAATTCAAACCAATATTATTCTGTGGCTTCATAACCTCAAGTAAACTCCTATTTCTGTCAAGCCTCAGGACTGCAGAGGGAACAGAACAGCTACTGAATACCAAACCTCCTTTTCCTCCCACTAAACTTACACAGACATGCCAGCCCAAGCCACCTTGATCTTGGTGGAATGCAAGACTGCTGGCTCTGTAGAGGAACTCCAGTAAGCATGAAGCCCTTGCAAGAAGCAAAAACTGACCACCCTGAAGAGCAAAGGCTACTCATGTCTGCAAAGAATGTTCAAAAGACACACAACACAGACCTGCCATGGACAAATGAAACTTAACTACTTGAAAGGAGGGGGAGCTGCCAGCACTGAGGGACACACACCAGCTGTTATGATGCAACTGCTCTATTTGCATGCTAGCAATACAAGTTAGCTCAATTGCTATAACTTTTTCCCCTCGTATGAAAAGAGCTGAAATTACAATGTTTTCTACTACAACGGTCCTATACTACAAGACCAAGCAGACACTTAAAAGCCTATACCCACATCACTTGAGAGCCATACAATTATTATATCTGTTTATGCCCACAGTTACATAGGATCCAAGACTTAAATATCACTTACTTCTCATGAGAGCAAGATGTCCAAGCACTTTACAGAGATTAAGTATCTGTCTGCCCATCTATAAAATGGGGAAAATGAGGTAGATAGAGATGACTCATCTCCCTTAATATCTACAAATCTTATGAAGTGATTGAAAAAAATCCAGTTTCTAAACCATAACTTTCTTGGCCTTTATTGCACTAGACAAAAGCATCTCATGACTCCAATATTACAACTGTAAAAGTGACAGAGAATAAGCATCTCCTGTACTATCCACTGGCTTTAAAGCATTTCACGACCAATGGCACCAGTTAACATAGTTTGGTTGCAGATAACTGACTAAACAGAGCTATGCGAAGCTTCAGTCGCCGATTCGATTTGGAGGAGATTCGGCCCGATTTGGCAGTCGAATCTCCAAAGCAGGAGACCCATTAAAAGATCCAAATTGAATCTGAAGCCTCCAAATCGATTCAGAAGATTAGGAGAGATTTGGATTGGCTGGGGAAGAGACAAGCACAGCCAGACAGCTGCAGGTTCTCCTGTGGCTCCTCTGTCTGTGCTTGGCTCTCCCTGGTGGGGGGAGCTGCAGGAGAAGCCCCCATGGCTGCCCTGCCCAGCCCCATCCCCGACCTGGCCCCAGCATCCCAGCACTTTTTTTTTTTTTTTTTTTTAAAAAAGAAAAAAAACAAACAAACCCCACACTCACTGGATGCAGCAGTGGGGATCAGGGCCTCTGAGGGCTCACAGAAGAGCTCCCTCGTGCAGTGGGGATTGTGCCCCCTACTGCCTAGCACCCGTGCAGCAGCTGTCGCACTGCACAGGTGCAGCGCAGCTTGGCAGGGTGCTGCACACTGCCTGGGAGCTGGGGCAGCTCCAGCAGTCAGCCGGAGCCCAGCACTGCTCAGCCACAGCAGCCCCAACTCCCAGACAACGCGCAGCGTCCTGCCGAGCTGCACTGTACCTGTACAAGGCGACAACTGCCATGCGGCCGGGGGGGGGGGGTAGGAAGGGGGCAGGGGGCCACAGCCGCATGGGGGCAGGCTCTGCCATGAGCCCTCACAGGCTCTGATCCCCATTACTGCAGCCAGTAAGTGCAGGGTTTGTTTGTTTGTTTTTTAAAGTGCCAGGATGCTGAGACCGGGTGGGGGATGGGATGGAACGGGGCAGAGCAGCTATGGGGGCTTCTCCTGCAGCTCCCCCACCTGGGGAGAGGCAGGCACAGCTGAAGGAGCTGCGAGAGAACCTGCAGCTGCCCAGCTGTGCCTGCCTCTCCCCGGCCGATCCAAATCAGCGCTTGAATCTCCGATTCTGATTTGGCCGAATCAAGTGAGGACAGTGGTTCGGAATCACTGTCCTCTGAATCTGCCGAATCCAAATCAAATACTTCCCTATTTGCACAGGCCTACTGACTAAGGCCAAGACAGCTGTTTGCTGATCTACATCTGGGAAGTCTGAGGTCTCAAACCAAGGGCTGATATCCAAGTTTCAAGCATTAAAAATAAATAAATAAAAATCCACTACCATGTTTCACCTACTTTAAGGACAGGAGGCCACGGACTGAAATGAAGCATGGTGACAAGTACACTCCCAGCCCTTTGGCCAACCCCTCCAGGTTAGAACTGTGATGTAGCAGAGTATGGTAGAAGCTTGCTCTGCTGTTTTCCCCAAGGTGCGCATTTGTTCTATGAACCAAGACAACTTTCATCTCCAACAGCTATAAAAGTACTTGCCAAGTCTACACATGCAAAGCCCTTTCACAATTACATGCCAAGCATTTCCCCGCAAGATTAGTAACAATCCAAGATGATTTCATAAATACTCCAAAATTAAGAACTATGTAGAAAAATATATTAAGAACAAGCACTTACAAGAAAATCCAAGGGTGGAAATAAGGCATACTAAGCAAATACATTAAAATGGATGGCTTTATCCCAAGATTCACTCCTAATTTGTCTTTTCAGATCACAATGACGAATATTTAAGTTTTGTGTTGATAATTTTTGGCAATTAGCAAGAAAGAGCGTTTCATAATGCGTTTAAGCAGTCTACAGACAGACTCAACCAATTCCTGTCTTTTTTGGATAAAAGAAGTTTTAAACCAGAAACGAGGACTATAATTTCCCATTTTAGGGCTTTACCGACATGCTAAATTTGCAGCTTTAATACCAAGCAAAAAGTGGGGGTACTTCTCACCCTCTTATCAATGCCAATTAAATGCAACAGGGGCAGAAATACACCAGTACATATTTTACACTTCTATATGTGGGGGGTTGGCACTTTTGAGGAAATGGACACAAACACAAGGCCACTCACATCCTGTCTCCACCTACTTAAGAAGTCAAAAATGCATGTGTCCTTATGCATGACTCCTACACACCTGTGCTGCTTCTCAAACAACAGCAGGCCTCAATATTTTGAAACAGATGGTAGAGATATCAGCTTAAAACTGAACACCCATGGTGTCTGCTGCTTTAAAAGGGTATTAAATATCACATTTTAATTTGAGAAAAAAAGGAGTTAATTGATTTAACTTAAAAGTTATTCTCAGCTTTGCAGAAAGAGTGTTTCCTAAACCTTCAAGTGCCTAAAAATTATGGTAAGCTATAGACATAATACATATAAATACTGTAGTAGAAATACAGCTGCTAAAGCACTGTCCCCTGAATTTGCTGGATTGCATTTGTCCTTGGTGTTGGTATTATACTTAGGGGTCTACCCAACTTGAGAAGGTGGCCAATCAGTTTTCCAGGGAGATCACACAGCTGGCTGCCATTTTCACACCGAATGGCTGCAAGAGCTGTCTGCTATGTGGCCCCCTCCCTGCCACCAACTGCTTGAGAGGGCTGTATGTCATGCAGCCCCGCCCCTAGTCACCAATTGGAGAGGGGCAGGGCCACATGACAAGCAGCCCTCAATCAGCAGCAAGGGGTGGAGCTACAGACATCTTGGCTCCCCCCTCCATGTGGGCAGGCCCTCCTCCCTGTTCTCTGCTGGTCAGCTGTGCAGCTGGGCCGCAGTACCATAAGGACTGCTGGCTCCCTCTGGGGAGCCAGCATTTTAATTTTCAGTAAGTTTTTCTTTTTTGTGGATTTTGCAGATATTGCCTGCAGGGATTTCACTATTTCCACCAAACTGCAATTTTGGTTGGTCCCAAATTATACCTTTGAACTTTGCACCAAAACAGAAGGCCTGTTCTACTTATTATAAAATGTACAAATGGGTAAACCTACCATGCTACAAATTAAACAGGCTACAAAAGAAAGAACAGAAGGGCTGAGTTTTGTTGGCTGGAAAGAGTCTCTAAGCTAGAGCTTTGGCAGTCATTTCAACTGATCTAAGAATTAGCTTTGTTTTGTTTTAAAGTTCCAAACCAATTTATTTAAAAAAAAAAAAAAAGATACTTGGAAAAGTACTAAAAAAAGACTCTTACTAAGAAAGCCCATAACTACGGTAGTTACAAGACTTGTCTCTGTCAACAAATGCAAAGCTGCTTGGTTTCTGGACAGAAACCATTAACCCTCATGACCCTGATTAATTACTTTCTATTTTTAAACCTTGAGAAAGGACATTACTGCAGTTCCTTTCACAACATAAGTATAGGAAATCAAGAGGCAAAAGATCTTTACCCAAGTAGGTACAATATTATATATGAAGACTCTAGCATTATATTTTTCATCCTAAAAGAAGCTGCAAACCAGTTTAGTTTAACGTCACTATCTCTAACCATTGCCCAGCTGGGAACGCAAGTCAGGTGGAGGGGAGGGGGTAGACTGATACAGCTGGCTATATCTGAAGACCTGGAAAATGAAATTTATTCTGCTGGATCTGAGACCAATAAAGGATTATAAAAAAAAAGGCTGACAAAGACAAGACATTTAATTGGAAATGGTTGCTGGATATATCAAGTCACTTCTTTTTTTATTTAAAACAAACAAACCTCTGTTGCACAATGACACAATACTACCACGAAACAGTAGCCAGTCTCAGACTATGCCAGACAAGAAAACTGTCAGTTTCCCCACTTAAGAGAAGCTGTTTGAAGAGATTGAGTTGGTTGGTGATAGCCTGCTGGAGTATTAAATGCTTCATGGCTCTTATCTTTTCATCTACTAGCTCTGCATCCTGCTACAGTCCCCAGGTTCTCTCATTCTGGGGAGGAAGAAAGGCTGACATCCTGGAGGTTTATAGTGCAGAAATGCTAGGAGGAGTTAATAAAATAGTCTAAGACTATTTGGAAGTCACTTGTTTTTAAATCTCCAAGCTTTTAGCTCAGGGACCCAGTTTAGTTTCTAAAAACAAAAAATGAGACCATATACCCATAACTTACTGTCTCCAGGTACTCAGGTTTGCAGATCTGCCATATACACAGTTAGAAAAGCTAACAATTTACTTAAACAAATGGATTCCCCCTACCCAGGCCACCTTATTAACAATATATTATGAAAGAATCTTGGAAGAAAAATTAAACTGTAGAACTAAAAACAAAGTTTTTTTTAAAACAAAAAAACCCTACCAAGTACAGACAGATGATGAGCAAATTTTCATTACAGTTAGTGCAAGTTTTACTATGCATGCTCCACCATGCTGAAGTTTTCCTTAAAATATGACAGGAAATACCTATTTGCTTTCCCTATTCACACTAATTCAGTTCCATTGTTGGCTGAAACAAAGGTCTTTCAACCTACATCACCCGTTCCCAGGACATTCGACACTAGTTTATTATTAATATCATGCTCATAACAGGCATAAGTGGCAGCAGTCCAGGCCTGCTCCTGTACTAGTCTTAAATAACCTTCTCAAAGTAGGTGCCACAGGCTGGGGGGGAAAAGAAAACAAAAAAACAAACCACAACACAATATTTACCCACATGATCACAACTCACAGCCTCTCCTTTAGTCATTTTCCTTGAAGGGGTTACATGAATATGTACAATAAACTGAAGTTAGGCCACAGCCTTTTAAATAGATCTCTAAGGCCAGAAAAATCCCCTTGCTTCTCAAAAAGTCATAAACCAAATCTGATGCATCTCATTATTTTTAATGCCATCCAGCAGATCAATTCTAGTCAACGTGTGATTCAACACAAAGCACAACTGTTAAAGGCTTCCAAGCTGACAAGCTTAATACCAAATTCAAGAGAAAGGGGAGGAGATGATGATTCCTTCCAGGATAATATATTAATTCATACTTGACTTAAGTTTTGCACACCCTCCCTCCTATTCCATAGCTACCTCTCCCTCCTCAAGGCTGCATGTTATAGTAACAGCAAGATTATAAGGTTTCTAACAAAAGGTTTCTCTGATTTCTAACAACTAATCCATTTATTCAAATGTTAGGCATATGGTCATAAAGAAAGTCATTAGAAACACATACACAAAGAACAAAAGAGATGTTACCTAAAATGTGTAAGAACTTGTACATCAAACAAGATACTTAATTCTTCTGACAGCATACAACACTACAATTTCCATTCAAGATGTCAAAATGATTCTGAGTAAAATCCACACTAATTAGATTTTAATTTGCTCTGGACTCAATGCCAAGATAAAATTTTAATTCACTCGTCCCAAGTTTTCTTGTAGAAAGGTAAGAGATGAGTTAGACTATTTCTATATGGTTTGTAATTCAGTAAATAACTGTTCATTTTTGTCTGGCTTATATTTACATAAATACATCAACAGTAAGAATAAAACTAAGCCAAGCAGTAGCTTACTAAATTTGTATTGTTGCTGCACCAACAAACCCCTAGCATGCACTTTGCCATCACACACAAAACAGGTTAAAAGATTTTTCCTTTGCAAGAGATCTCCATCTGGATCTCTTCTTTACTTGGACATTTGTCTAGTGATAGCGGTTTAGTACAGTACTATTTCTAATGCACTTCCTACCCCCAAGTTTCACCTAACAATTAAAGCAACAGCAAAAATTTCAAGGTAGATGTCACAACCCAAAGTTGTGATTTTTGTTTTGTGTGTGCTTTGGCACCACTGAATTATTTCCCGCCAAATTGCAGCTTCTTTGCACGGTGGAGTTTTCCGCTGCAAAGGAGAACCCCGGGTAAAAAAGAAGTTCCCGCCGTTTTGTAGCTTTCTTTGCTGGGTGCATTTCTTCGTTGCAGCACAGAAATGCACGTTGCAAGGAGTTCCCGCCATTCGTATTCAAATTTGTGCCCCACCATTGGCTAGTTCTAAATTATGCACACGTGGCGGCTAGTGATTGGCTTGCTAGCCATATAAAAAGCTTGTGTGGTTTCCGCCCAAGTTGGAGGACTCCACGAACACCAGAAGGAGGAGACTTCATGCTGTGTGAAGATCTCTAAGCGCTGCAGATCCTTACGGACCCAACACGTTTCAAGCAGGCAACAGAGGTCTGATCAGCCTCTAGCCTTTCCCCGTCACCGAGCGCAATCCCGACATATCCTTCTTCCCTGCGCGCAAAAAGGATCCACGGAGCCTAGCAAACTTTGTGTGAGTGAGTGTATTCAGAGCTCTTTACCTTACGTACTTTCTCCGGTTGGTCCGACGGGCTCGCGGTTTAGAGCCTCCAACCGGATGGGCTAGAAGAGTGTTCACAGGGAGGAACTCTAGTCCGTCTCTCTTCTTTTCTATCTGCAACTGTAACTCAAGCAAGTTTTCCTGCCTGCACCGCAACCATCTTCGGTGTAAGTAAAATAATCTTTAAATCAACCATTATGCCTTTGTCACTAATTCTAGCCCATGCGTGCCTTGCCGCCGCACGGTTTCCTCCAGCCCCGCGTGCCTGGGCTGTTGGCCACAGCCCGCGTGCACAAAGACAGGCCCGGCTCGCCCCCGGCCCGCATAGTAGAAATGAATTCCATCTCAAGACAGACATCAAGGGTTTCACTCTCTCTGAGTCTAGACTAAATTTAGACTAGCTTCCCTCTCAATGAGCATGCTAAAAATCTAACATACTACCTGAGTGCTATTCTTGTTGGTGCATGCAGAACAAAGAACCGGAAGCTCCATTTCTGCCAGTGAATCAGTTAGACCTTCAAGAACAGTAGCCCTTATAGATAAAACAGAGATAAAGGCTGAATACTCAAAGGTGTCTTGCAAGATTTATTCATCAGCACTTAGTAAAAGAGCTCAGGAATCCACAAATGAAAGACACTCAAGAAGCATAGCTAATTAACTACAATTTCTGGATCCCAACGAACACTTGTGAAACACGGGACAAAACTTTCTCTGGGGCTTGTTCATCCTTCTTAGTAAGATGGGAAATTTACTTTTGGCAATAAATTATATTTTTCCCCCAGAACTAGCACATTATGCCTTGCAGCACCAAATATTGTCAAGCTACATCATACATCTTGGTTCTCCTGAGAGAAGACAGGGTAGGGTGACACTTTAGAGCAGGGGCGGGCAATTACATCAGCTGGAGGGCCGCTTAATGAGCTCTGATGAGATTTCGGGGGCCACATGGTAGCCCCGCCCCCCTGACAGTTGCCCTGCCCTCTGGTTGCCACATTGGAACGGGAAATCCTGCCCCCTAACCCCTGACCTTTACCACTGGAAGTCCCTCCCATCTGGCAATCCCATCCAATCTTGGAACCAGAAAAAAAAAAACAAAACCCATACACCAAGAGTCAAACACCTATGATAACATATTTGTTTTTTATTACAAAAAAATATTTGTCATGATTTGTGTGTGCATACTTGATATAGAGGGGATTGCATAGTAACTCAAAAATAAAATCTTGGTCCTATATATTGTGTGTGTGGGGGGGGGGGAAGGTGTCTTGTGGAGTGTGGGAGTGTGAAGGGGCAAAGGGTATGTTGGGGGGGTGTATATGTGGGGGGAGTTGTAGAGGCAGGGTGTGGGAAACCCCCAATACGCTCCCCCCACAAGGTAGATAGCCCCTGCTGCTGGCAGCAGCACCATGCAAGGGTACTTGTGCCCCACACAGGTACTGATGTCTGGCTCTAGCTAGTGCTGCGCATGGGGGCAAGAAGCACAGCCTACCTCTATCACAGCGTGCCTGCACATCCTGCACTCGCAGCACCGGGGGAAGCCCCCTGCTGGAACCAGCTGTCTTCCCCACCCCCTGCCACACAAGTCCCCGGACTCTGCGGGGAGGCAAGGAGGCAGGGGGGCTCCTTCCAACTCCCAGCGCAGCTCCAGGACCCGCATGGCAGGGGGTGGGAAAGGCAGCCAGCTCCAGCGCGGGGCTTCCCTGGGTGCCACACAAGTGCAGAAGCTGCAGGCACGATGCACAGAGACTCCACAATAGAAGCGGGCCAGGCAGGCTGCCCTCCACATCCCCATGTACAGTGCTGGCCAGAGCCCCACACCCTGCACAGGGCACAAACACCCCAAGTGCCCCCACAGCAGGGGCTGTGCGCCATGTGGGGGAGTATGTAGAAGATCCCTACACCTTCCCCTATGCTCCCTCACACCCACACCCTGCCCAGCCCAGCTCCATGCTCCCACCACACCCCCAGGCACAGGCTCCATGCTGCCACCAGCCCCATGCTCCCTGCCAAGTTCAGCTTGCCCCTGCCTCCATCACTTCCCTACCTGCTGCCTGGAGCAAGAGGGACTCCGGGGAAGCTGAGCAGGTCCCCTGGGACAGCTGCAGCAACAGCAGCAGCAGCCCTGCCCAGAAGCTTCTGCTGGCTGGGCCAGGCCCTTCCACCCACAAGGGTGGAAGTAAGGTGCAAAAGGGTATGTTGAGGGGGGAGGTATACAAGGGCGAATCACTTCCACCCTCGTGGAGAAGGGCTGGGCAGATGAAAAAGTGCCTGGTGGGCTGGATCTGGCCTGCGGGCCATATTTTGCCCACCCCTGCCTTAAAGACTAATTGGTTCAGGGAAGCATAAGCTTTTGTAGGCAAAAATTCTACTTTGTTAAATATTTTCCATGGAAAATATTCTCAATACGCTTAGGAAGGTCTGAAAGGAACTTTCCTTGCAAAGTCTCAGCAAGCTCAGAGGTATCATTCAGATTTCAAAATACTAGCTTTAGTGCTTGAAACTGCTACTTCTCCTAAGTCACATACCTTTACTAGTCAATTACCCATAGGAAATGCCAGGCCCCAACTGTCACCTGTTAAGTTCCACCCAAGACTAAGGTGTCAGTCATCATCTGGAAGAGGTTTCCCCACATGCCTCCAGTGATAATGTGAAAGAGTAAACACTTAAAGAGCTGGATGTGTTGCCTGTATATTCACTGTTCTCTCTCCAAGTTTACATGGGCCTGGCTGTCTTCAAGACACCATAACTTCTTAAGATGTCTTATTCAAAATTATATTAAACACTTGACCATGTCATCACTTATTCAAAAACAACAGAAAATCCTTTTAGGGCCACCTCATTGGAACTATAATTGAAAGATCCACTAAAATAAGTCTGTACTTGTTCACACAATCAAAAAACACGTGATGAATATATTTTTTCAAGGGATCCTTTTTATGGATGAGTAACCTGCCAGATGAAAGCTACAAATTATACCTTCCATGCAACAATTCTTACAGGGCAGCAGGCATTACAACAAGCTCATTGACATTAGTGAAGAGAAAATATACCTGATGATGTTCACCTATAAATCTTGATTTATTTATTATCCTTTCCTCTAAAAGATTCCTTATCAATTTCTTTGCTTGACCTGGACTCTACAAGTATTCATTGTAAAATTTCCTCCTACATTTCTGTTACAGCTCCAAGAAAAGAGAGTTGCATGCAATGAAGCACCCATGTACACAAAAAGTGCTTAGAATGAAAACCAGGCCTCAGAAGACCTTGGTTAGTTCTTTTCAGGAGGCCTGCTAGTATGCCAACATCGTACAGAGCTATTTATGGAAAAACCTCTCCTGAAACTACAGCTAGAATTTCAATAGGTTGCACAGGACTGAAGTACCAATGGTTAGGTTCTTGTTGGCAAATGCCAATATATCTGGAAAGAATGTACTGCGTTATTGTTTTGCACGTAAAATATCAGAAGCTTTCAGGCAATGCCTTTCTTTTGATTTGGCATGTAAGAAATTCAGAGAGGCTAGATTATCTCCATTTTATACTAAATCAGCTCTAGGACATGCAATACAAATCAGAAAGGTATTTCAGAAGAAAAAAAGTGATATCCAGAAAAGCAGTGACAATACATTTCAAACTTACCAGAATTCTTTAACCCAGTGTGCTTTCCTATTCTCTCAAAAAATAAACAAAAAAACAAAAAAAGCAACACCCCAAAGACACTGACTTTATTTGGAGAACTCACCCCCTCAGCCTTCTCGCCCATATTTCTGATCAATGCTTATATTCCATGTGCTAAAGCTAAGGCCCAAAATTTGTAATGCACATAAATCTTCAAGTGTCAGGTTCTAGACCAAAAAACAAGCATCTCTTCTAGTGTATGGAAACAGTATTTTCCTGAATGGAATCAAAAGCAAAATTGTTCTTACCTGCCATAAGGGGAGTGAGGGACAGAGGGAGAAAGACAGAGAGAGAGAGAGAGATAGGCACACTCTCTCACGTTAGATGGAGTTTCAGGCAGCTTGCTGGAAAGCTCAGCAGTCGTGAAGGTCAGAAGTACAACTTACATTTCCAAAAGGGATGAATGCAAAGCTCTGTCTACCAGCTGATCACAGAATAAAAGCTTGATTACTTGATTCACCTAAGGACACTCGTCTGCTTTAAACGGATTCTTTTTAAACATTAGTTTCAGCTCTTGCTTGCAGTGCCACCTGGAAGCTGAAAAGAAGTTTGCCCTTTCCAAACCCTTCTTTTTCCATGTGGCCACTATTTTCATGTATTCCTATTTGGCACAAGCATACACAGCTTTAAACTTCCTTGGTAAAATACAGGGGTCTAATAATACATGAACTACATTTTTGTTCACTTTGTGGACTACATTTTTTAAGAGATGCTGAGCACACACAACTGCAAATAAGGTGGAAGATGACTACAGATTCTTGACACATCTAGGGGCAAAAAAGGACATTCTACAAATAAGGCACCTTGCTTAGAGACAGCATTGCTCCAGACTACGAGCACAACACTGCAGCTTTGCTACTGTTTCACACTTCACTTCCCTCATCTGTGAAATGTGGAGAATCTTCATTTCCATAAGGAGTAGCAAGAGCTATTTACCAGTTGTGAAACAACACAAGGTGGTTAGTAACATGATCTCCATCCAAGGATTACGAAGCACTTGACCATTACTGAAGCTTCCCAAGCAACACCCAATCTGTGGGAGCAAGCATACAGGTTTTGCAAATACGAAAACCCAAGCACAAAGGGGTTAAGCAACTCTCACATCCTGCTAAAGCAAATAATCAATGGATGAATATTATTAGCTTAACAGCCCTCATGTTCAGCTCAATGCATTTATCAGTTGAAGATGAAGTTGACAGATGATGTTAACTTCATTTCATACTTAAAAAAAAAAAAATCCAGTCAAGTTATAGCTGGGTCAAGACACAAACTCAACCCAAGATGGTTGGCTGCAGTGCATATGTATATGTGAACTGGGAAGTACCAGACAACCGAGTTAAGTGTTAGGCAAAAAACTACCACTTTGAGTTGCATGTCAGAATGGGAATTTTAATACTGCTGCATAATCAGGCTTCTATAACCAGAGAGGCATCTGTGCGTGATCTTCTGTTGCTTTTAGAAAGTCTTTAAGGCCAGAAGTAAACAGAATTACATTAGAGTAAGTACAAACACAGGCAATTTTCCATATGATCCAGCAAGATGTTTGTGGCAAAAGTGACCAGAATTCTATCATACTTAATGCTGCCATTTCCCTTGTCAGAAGTGGCTAAGTAGTGCTGTACAGGAGCAGCACAATTGCACAACCTTGGAAGATGGCTAAGACTACAGAGAGGATTGGTTTGCTAGGATAAGTGATGCAGCATAATTCAGGATCGAGACTAACTGGTTCTCTGAAGTAATAAAGGAATTAAATCGGTCAAGTCAAGTCCTCGACAGAAGATTAAATTCTCCCTAGACCCTATGAAAAAAGCAGGAGCCCAAGCTCTTACTGGTGTACTACAAGTCATAAAGATGCCCCCAACATCAGTTTCTAAGCTAGTCTCTATCAGAGGTTAGGGATGACACCCTCATAGGGGAAAGACACCATGCCAAGCAAATATATCTTGATGTTTAAAAAACCCACAAGGGGATCCTACATAATTCCTGGAAAAAGAGAGAGAAGAAAGAAAAATAGGTGTAAGTGTGCAGGATGGGGAACAGGTTTTATAAGATCAAAGAGGAAGAAGAGGAAGACAAGTTAACTTGCTCATGAAAATATCTGTCAACTAGACAACGTTACCTACTTTTCTCTGCCCCCAGCTGCCTGTCTAGCACTGACCTCCTGTGTCTTCTCCACATAGTCTTGGTCACTGGTGGTACAAGTGCCTTTTCTCCTTTCCAATTCTTACTATCTGGAACTTGCTTCCTGAATCTCTCCTCAACTCTCCATCTCATGCCTCAGCTGTAAACATCTGTTTTCTCCCTTGCCTTTAACTCTTCAAGTTGAAAAAGAGAGACAGAGGGAACTTAAACTTTGTAGTTATATTTGTTATTATGCCTTTCAGCTTTGTAGCCGATTGCTGTAGAAAAATTAAAGTTGAATATTGTTCCCTGCTGCAATAACTGAAATATTAACTCTTCCGACCACTTCGCTGTACACCACCTCCTTTCCCTAAATTGCCATGTGAAAGCCTATCCAGACATACCACAAACTGTATTCTTGCCATCATTTTATGTAAGGGACAAGGTAATCATTAGAAGCCAGTGCTGCCATAGGTGCCAACTCCATGGGTGCTCTGGGGAACAAGCACCCACCAAAAAAAGTTATCAGATGCTCAGCACCCACCAGCCACGTCGGGCAAGCCAGGTTTAAGTAACTCACTGTTTCTTCTTGGCATGCATGGGGGCTTGGTGTGGGAATGAAAAAAGCACCTACTGGCAAAAACTGAACTCAGTGCCTATGAATGTTGCAAAACCTGGATGTTTTAAAAAGCAGTATAGGTATTCTAAATGCATTGGTTTATATATACCCATGTGCAACATTGCCAAGTTTTCCCTTGCCTTCAAACATTCAGGAATTTTGCCTTGGTGCTTCTGAAAAACTCAGGCATCTTATGGGCAGCCAAATATCAGCTTTGAAAATCCTGAGTCTCAAGCTCCTGCTACATAGCCCTATGTGCCTTAGCCAAATTTTGCCCACAACATTTAGAAGCAACTCCGTAAATACCTTCACATTCTGCTTCGTAATGGAGGCCTGAAGTTCATGTTGATAAAACCCTAGCCAATTGCCACCACAATCATTCCCCATCTATTGAAGACAAATGGATTGGAGCGTGGATCAAAGCATTTTCCAATCACAGCAGGCCACTGTTGCCTCACAACAGAACTGCTGAAGTGTCTTCAGTGACCTTGGACAGAGGTAGGGAGGGAGCCAGTGACATTTAGAACAGGGAGAACAGCAGTGCCTGCAAAAGTACAACATCAGACAAAAGCAAGGTTTGAAAATCCAGAAGCAGGGCACCCAGCTGTGTTTGAGCTTTCAAACAGATTGGGTACCTGCTGGATAGCACTTTTCACAAACACACAGTTCACACTCTGAAAATTCCCCTACTTTGAGTACCTACAACTGAGCACCCAAATCCACTGTGGATTACTTAAGGGAGGCTCTCTGAAAAAGTTTGTGCTCATAATCATGTTCCAGTCTCCTCCCGTCCCAAACTATAAAGTAGATATTAGCTCTTTCCTACTACAAGGTGTGCTGCAAGACTATGCTCCCTGAAAAGTAAGGTTCCCTGCATGGATGTGCTCCACCAGCCAATAAGCATCATCATTTTCTAGATAAAAAGGCCGCAGACAAGAGGTTAAAGCCATTGCGTTAGTCAACAGGAGGCAAAATACGGACCGTGGGCTGAATCCAGCCCGCCAGGCCATTCCATCAGGCCTGCAGAGTGCCTAAAAAATTTAGAAAATTAATTATCATCTGCACATGGCTGCCTGTCAAAGACGACAAGGTGCCAGCATCAGAACCCAGGGGAGGCCAGTAGCAGGACCCACGGGCTGAGCAGCAAGGCCCACCCATCCCATCCCACCCCCAGCTCCTAATCAGAAGCCTCTGCTGCTTCTGGTGCAGGGAACAGCCAAAGGGTCACCACTCTCCCTCCATCCAAGTGGAAAGTCGGGTAAGATCAGATGGAGAAAGGATGGGAAACTGCCACAATCAGCCTCTGCAGCTGGAAACCACACAGTGCTGGCCAGGGCGGGCAGGAAGTGGCGGTGGGTGAAGGCAGAGGCAGGCATGGGGAGGAGCATGCAGGCAGGTGGTGGGAAGCAGTGGCAAGTAGGGGGCAGCAGGAAACAGTGGCAGTGGCTGGGAAACAGCGGCAGTGGCTGGGAAACAGCGGCAGCAGTGACAAGCCGGCACATGGAAGAAAAAGTAAGGAAGCAGTGGGAGAGTGCCAGTAACAGGCAGGAGCCCATGCCGGTGGCCCGGGGCCAGCGTGGACCCAGGGGGGGCAGCAGGAGCCCGGAGCCTGGGCATGGGATCTGCCTGGCTGCACTGCATGAGGCATGCACACAGTCCACGAGAGCCACACACAATAAAGCCAACAGCCTGGCTCTGTCTCTCTCTCTCTCCCACCCCTCCACAAGCCTACACCCCACCACCCACACACACACACCCTTACCACCCACACACAATATACAAGAGTAGGACTGTATTTTCATAGACTCTGGGATTGTTAGGGGCTGGAAGGGACCTTTACAGATCATTGGGTCCAACCACCTCCCCCCCAGCATAAAAATAACTGAGGTTAAGTGACCCCAGCAAGAGGACTGTCCAGTCTCCTCTTGAAAGCCTCAGAGGTAGGTGACTACATAAACTCCCTCCAGAGATGATTACACAGTCTGGACACCCTGACAGTGAAGAAGTGAGTTTTTCCTGGTAATAAGCCTGAAGCGGCCTTCCAGGAGTTTGTATCCATTGGTCCTGGTCTTCCCTGTGGGTGTCCAAGTGAACAGTTGCTCACCGAGCTCCTGATGCACTCCTCTGATGTAGCAGTAAACTGATATCAAGCCCCCTCTCAACCTTCTCTTCTTTAGGCCGGAGGCCCAGGTTCCTCAGCCTTTCCTTGTATGGCTTGCCTTGCAAGTCCCTGATCATATGGGTGGCTCTTCTCTGGACCCTCTCAAGGTTTTTCACATCCTTATTGAAGTGCAGCACCCAGAACTGGACGCAGTACTCCAACTGCGGTCTCACCAGTGCCGAGTACAGTGGGAGTATCACTTGCTTAGTGTTACACGAGATGCATCAGTTGATGCATGCCAGTGTGTTATTTGCCCTACTGATCGCCTAGCACTGACAGTTCATATTCATATGATGGTCAATCATTAACCCTAGGTCCCTTTCAACCATGGTGCAAGTCAAGCTGTTACCACCAAGCCTACATGTACGTTGAGAGTGGTTTTCTCCCAGATGGAGCACCTTACACATGGAAGTGTTAAACTTCATCTGGTTCTGGTCTGTTCAACTCTCTAGCCTATCCAGGTTCGCCTGTATCTGCAACCTATCTTCTGACATGACCACACTACCCCGTAACTTGGTGTCATCCGTGAACTTGGCCAGCGAGCTTTTCACTCTCCCATCCAAATGATTGATAAAGATGTTGAAAAGCACTGAACCAAGCACAGACCCCTGAAGGACACCATTGGCCACTTTGCGCCAGGATGACACAGATCTGTTCATGAGAACTCTCCGCGTCCTACCCTGTAGCCAGTTTCCCACCCACTGAACCGTTGAACAGTTGATCCCACAATCTTCCAGTTCTCCCACAAGGATATTGTGGGATACTAGATCAAAAGCCTTTTGGAAGTCTAGGTGTATAACGTCTACCATGTCCAGGTGGTGAGAGACCTGGTTGTAGAAGGAGATGAGATTGGTAAGACAAGACCTACCTGCAACAAAACCATGCTGGCTGTTGTTCAGCATCTTACCTGCTGCAAGCATACTGCACATAGATTCTTTAATGAGCTTTTTCAGGATTTTCCCTGGGATAGAGGTTGGGCTGACTGGCCTATAGTTGCCCGGGTCCTCCCTTTTCCCCTTCTTGAAGATGGGCACAATGTTGGCCCTCTTCCAATCCTCAGAGATCTCCCCTGTGTGCCACGAATTCTGAAATAGCTTTGCCAGGGCCTCCACAATGACCTCAGCCAGCTCCTTCAGCACTCTCGGACGAAGTCCATCTGATCCTGCTAACTTATAAATGTCTAGCTTTTCTAGTTGGTATTGCACCCACTCAGCATCCACAGTGGCTGCCATTCCTGGCATGCCCCGCATGAGCCTTATCTTGCTCGTCTTTCCCCTTGGTCCGGTAAAATACTGAAGCAAAGTGGGCAATCAGTTCAATTTTGTCCTGAATGTCAGTTACCAGCTATCCTGAGGTGTTATGCAGGGGTCCCACACTTCCATTTGTTTTTCTTGTACTGCCTATGTACATAAAGGACTTTTTATTGTCCTTGACTCCTGTGGCTAACCTAAACTCAGTCTCCGCCTTGGCTTCCCTGATAGTGTCCCTACAAGTGCTGGCCACTAATGTATAGTCCTCCTTGAGCACCGTCCCTAGCTTCCACTGTAAGCACATCTTTTTTTCCTTTTTTAAGAGGACTGCAATGTCCCTATTAAGTGAGGAGGGCTTGCCAGTCCTTCGGCTACCTTTCCTCTTTGCAGGAACAGTTTTCTTTTGTGCTTCGAGGATCGTATCCTTGAGCAACGACCACTCTTCATGCACCTCATTCACCTTCCCTTCCAGGTCCCACATTGCCTCCCTTACTAATGCCCTGAGTCTGTCTAAGTCAGCATTTTTAAAGTCCAGGACTTCAATCCTGCTGGTTGATTTGTCAACCTTGCGGCAGACAGTGAACTTGATAATTTCGTGGTAGCTGTCGTGCAGGTTACCCTCAATGTTCAAGCCACATACCAGATCATCTCCCTTGGCCAAGACCAAGTCTAGGAGAGCATTACTTCTGGCTGGCCATCGCACTTCCTGGGTCAAGAAGAGCTCCTCAATCAGAGTGAGGAAACTGTGTGAACAATCTGACCTAGCCAAGCGTTCCTCCCAATCTATGTCTGGGTAATTGAAGTCATCCATGAAAACTAAGTCCCTTGCCCATGCGGTCTCTGTCAGTTCTTGAGAGAACTCCAGATCTAGCTCCTCTCCTTGGTTTGGTAGCCTGTAGTAAATACCTAGTTAGGTTTCTCTCACCTCACTATTTTGAGCTATTATACAATTGCCTTTAGATATGCTGTGCAAGCACACAAATCAGGACAAAAATATTTTAAAATAAAATTTAAATAAAATGTATGAGTAGAAGTATACGATTGGGGGGGGGGGGGGGTCCAGTTTCAAGAAAGCAGCACCCTCCCTCCCAAAAGAAGTGCTTCCAGGACAAGGGGAGGGACTTCCAATGGCAAAGGTCACAGGGTAGAGGTGGGACCTCCAGGGTGCAGGGTACCCATCAAGGGGTAGGGCTACCCCTGCGGCCCTCAACAGCTCACCAAAACTCATTTGGCGGCCCTCCACCTGAAATAATTGCCTGCCCCGGTGTCAGTTAATGTCAGACCCATGATCAAACTCTTTCCTCTTCCTGTCTACTAATTCTGTCCTCACATCACATATTTATTGAGGGGGAACAGGAAAAAAAACCAAACAAACCAAATCACAATGGATTTTGGAATCAAAGTAGATCTCTTCTAAACAGACAATCAGGAACTGCTGCGTATAATCTGCTTTTTAAGTTAAAAATGAAGGCTGATTTCAGTATAACTATAACCCAACTAATTTTGATGCGTGGTGAATAAATTTGCTTTAAAAAACATTGCAAATTTTGTTGAGAAAATGAGCCATCTGCAACTGAATGTACATCCATAGATAGCCAATGTGTCACATTTTAAGAAGTGAGATCCTTTTACTTATTCTTTTTTTTGACTGCCTCAGTGGAGACTAGTGAACACTGCTTTGAAAAATCAAAATTTTTTCTCACCGATATATCTGACTGACTTGAGTGAACGGCTACAAAGAGTCCAACAAAATTCAACAAATAAGAATATATTCAAAATTAACTGAAAATTTTAAACACTATCAAGTGCAAATTCCTTATTAGAGCTTTAATTCCTGAATATACTTTGTTTATGCAGTTATCTGTAACCCAATTATTCTGTGCACGGAGCACAGAACAGTATTTCTTGGAAAGGCACATAATTCCCATAATCATTCATTTAAAGATTGCATGTGAAAATGTGAAGAAAATTCCCTTTTCAAAATATTTTTTGCCTTACCTGAAGAACTGTTCTTACTTAAACTCAGTTCTTCCACTCTGCATGATCCTTAAACTTCTGTCTACAGTTCCAAAATCAGACACAAGCATGACTGCCTAGGGTGTTTAACATGCAACTCACATAGGTTGATTTGTCTTCAAAAAAAAAATTCTATCACTCGTAGATCTCTAAATAATAAGTATATATTTGTAACGAACAATCTCACAAAGATGGTTCTTTTTCCTTCAGTGCGCAAAAAGATTTAGGAAAGAACTTACAGAAGTTCATAAGCTTTGCAACTGAAACGTCAGCAAACTCTGAAAATAATAATTAGAGGTTTCTGTAACATTCCACAGCAGCACTGCCATAGCTGAGGCCCTGCATGGCACTCTCTCCATTAGCCTTCTGTGTAAATCACAGTTTATAACTTAACATTTATTCCCAGCTCCGACTTAAAATGGCAGTAGCCTAGATTTACGTCTTCACTTCCAAGGACAAATCATCAAAGTGCCTTAAAACGTACCCTATGTGACTCTTCTGAAAACACCCATGATACTCCTGGATTAGAATACCCAGAGAAGACTTAACACCGTACTTTCAAGCAAACGATGTCCAGTTATAGAAGTCCATGCTACATCAGCTCAAGATGTCAATGCTGCTGCCACCACAAGACAGCGATGTGCACGTACCTTCCTTCCACAGAAGAGACAAGAGCAAAAAAAACCCTCTTATTCCTCCTTCCTCTAAAGAGCTATACACTAGCCCAGGGGTTTCAAACTGATCCAACCCTGCAGGCCGGATGAAGGGTGCTGGGCTGCCCCGAGGGCCAGACTAGGCCCACCTCCTGGGCAGCAACGGATCCAGCTCACTTGTTACACACACCATGCACTGGCCCCAGGACTCGCTGTGCTTGCAGTACAAGGGCTGCCCTGGGGCATATGCTGCACTGCCAGACCAGCCCTTCACACTGCTTCTGGCATGGCCTGATTCAGGCCATCCATGAAACCAGCACACAGGGATGGGCTGGTGGGACACTACATGCATCGCACATGCCAGACTGATCCCTTGTTCTGCATGCCCTGCACTGGGTACAGCACATGGGGTCAAGTCCAGTGACACACAGGCCAGATCGCGTGGCTCTACTAGCTGAATCCACCCCACAGGCCATATGTTTGACACCCCGACACTAGCTAATCAAAAGTTAAACACAGGAACAATAAGTAAATCTCTAATTCCCAAGTCAGATGTTTAGATACCAGCATTTCAACAACAGTGTGCATCTATTGTGAAATAACTGATTCCTCAGCTGAAACAATACACCTATGATTCTGACATTATTAGTTACTGTAGATTATGACTCCCAGTGAGAAACAGGCAGCATAACAACTCCATACAGAATCGCTATCTTTTCATATAAATATTCCTAATTATACATCTTGATTCACTGAACTTACTGAAAAGGTGTTGAAAGAAAAGCCAAGAACACATACTCTGGAGCTTCAGCTTGTACAGGTCAGTCCCCAGGCAAAAGATTTAATATGCAGGACCAAAAATAGCAGATTTCCTAGTGTATTTATATCAAAACAGATTATAACCTTTATTTTTTCCTGTGCCCTCTATCTTGCTAACTATCCTTGACTTTGCACAGTAAGAATATTGCACAGTCATATTTATGCTGCTAAATATTACAGTGTGTTGCATAATATGTAGAAATATCCTGCAAAGTATGCTTAAAAGAGCTGCAGGTGCATTTTACACCCTAAGGGAATTATTATGCAAGTACTAAATTAAATTATTTCTATGCAAAGTCCTAAAGCATGGCAAACAATAAACATAATGCAAGATTTTTGCACAATACATATAGGGCTCTGATAAATGAAGTGTGCCAACAGAACTGAGCCGGTGGTCTACCGAAGTTTGGTGTCCATTGATACTTCTTGTACTAGAGGAAAATGAAAACGTACTTCACGTACTAGAGAAAAAAGGGACAGCCTTTTTATGGAATGCATAATGCACACGGTGCCTAGTAGTGTGGCCTTTTTCTACAGTAACTTCCAATAATAAACTAAATGTATTAAGATTATTTGAGGTGAAAAAAGAAAACAAGGAATCGATTTTATAACTTGCTTCCGAGAGTGCATTGTCAACTGCAAAATACTTCTTTTCTTTTGTTACAGGGACTTCTTTACTGGGTATAAATAAAACAACTCCTGCATTAAATATTTTCCTTTTCTACTACAAAACACACACAAAAAAAAAAAAATGAACAAAATGACTCTTCAGTGATTTTATTGCAACTAATGTTATTCTCTGAGAATAATATTACTGATTTGGTGGCTGAATCTCCGAATCAAAACAGGAGACCAATGAAAAGGTCCGAATCGATTCGGAAGAGTCGGAGATTCGGGCAGTCCCCTCTCACTGCCGCAGGGAGTTGGACCTGGGCTCTGTGCTGGTAAGCAGGGGGCAGAGGAGTGGGGAGGGGATCATGGGGGGACCCCAGCCAGGCCCCATCCCCTGCCTGCTCCCCCATCCTCCCCCGCCCCGCTCTCCCAGTCCCGCCCACCCCTCGTCTGCCCCGCCCAGCTGTAGCTCCCAGCTCTTTTTTTTTTTTTTAAAGCAGGGGGGAGGGCTCCTGGCAGAGCCCCCTACCCAGTGTGGGGCAGTGGGAATTGCCCCCCGCCCCCCAGGAGCTGGTGAATCCAGCCTCCCCCCCAAAAAAAACAAGGAGCTGGGGCCAGGCGGCAGACGGGGCCTGTCCAATTCAGAGATTCGGCTAATTCGGCAGTGGCCAAATCTGATTCGGGACAGTGATTTAAATCGCTCTCCCCCGAATCAGCCAAATCCAAAGTGAATATTAGCCACTTCGCACAGGCCTAATTACTGATATTACTAAACACAAGTCAGGGATTCATGTTAAATATTGTCATTCTTATACACTGCATTTATGGGGTCTCGCAGAAAATGACCTCGCACCTTTCATTTCCTGAAGCAGCTGCTGATGTTTAAAGAATTGTTTACAAATTATCTAGGGAATGGGTTATTTCTTCCAAGAAAAAAGTAGGTCTAATCTGAGGATTCAGGAACAGCAACTCTTAAACAAAAACAAGAGAAAAAACTTAGAAATTTGCAGATCAGTTATGCTTTGCAGGTTTTTAGCAATAACTATTTTTAAAACACCCAACTTGTTAAGCACTGCTTGCCCCAGATAGCAAGAGCACTGCAGGAGGACTTCCAAGATGAGGATCTCACTATACCAGGCCCTATCCAAATCCAGGCATGAAGTTATTCTATCAACCAGGTTTCTGTTTCCAGACACTCTGGGAAGTCACAGTACCCATTAATTTCTAATTTTTGTGGTGGGTGCTCCACAAAATAAAAGAAAAGAATACAAGGAGTGGGGGGTGGGGGGCGGAAGGTTTACAAACGTTGGAGTCCTTTTCTCCATTACAACCATGTGTTGGATTACCAAGAACAGAACAGTTTCCTATACAACTGCTGTATAGGAAAGCCATTCAAATTGGCTCCAGAGCAGCAATAGCATAAAAAGGTCTCATATTCTAGATACTTTCATATGATGTTCATTAAGCTTACTGAAGATTAGGTTTACCAGACACTGCCAGAAATGTCAATGATCACTGGAGAAGTCTTGTCTACATTAGCATCTTGGTTCAGCTGAATCAGCAACACAGCCAGCAGAAGCTCTTGGCCCCTAGAATTTCTCAGTATACAGAAAGCCAAGGAGTTGACTAGAGACATTACAAAATGCGGGCCCTTGCAGGAAAAATGCAAAGGAGGGAGAAAAAAAAAATCCCATGACCATGCACACTTCAGAAACTGGGTAAATGCAATCCAGCAAACTAAAACACAAACCATGTAAAGCAATTAAGTGTGAAAACAGGACTCATTGCTATAGTACAAACCCCAAAGATTTTATAATTCATCCACTGCAATTTACTTTGTGCACTATAAGTTGGCATCCTCAGATTTATCATGAAGCTTGTTTGCAAGATTTGAGATTTTAAAAAAAGTCGGGGGTTCAACTCTTCATTCCTTGTGCACACCCGCATTCCCCAAGTTAGCCTATTCTCTACCATCCAGAAGTTTGGCTATCAGAATCCAAGAGGATAAACACAGAACTGAAGTCACAGGATTCTTTTGAGAGGCAATAATCAGGGGGCATGGTTTATTTTAAAAGAAAATATACATCAGTCCCTTGCACAGCACAGCACAGACAGTCCATCTATTCTTAGAGTCTTAAAACTCAGGAGTCGTGTGTGTGTTGTTAAAGTGATACCAGAATCAAATCTGACCTTAAGTTTACTACAAGCTTGGCACCAGATAAGTCTTGCCAAACTTAATACAGCTTTTTCCCCATAATGGTTTTTAAAAATTCAAATAAACTTTCTCCATGTTCCTATACTCGGGCTTGTTTTCCACACAAAGATATAGTGAAACAATTAACTGATGTAGTCAAAGGGATCCAATTTGTATGTGGACACTCATTAGTTTAGCTTGTGCAAGGTTTCATGTTTCAATCCATGTTTAAACAAACATGGAGTATCCACATGTATAGTTGCATCACTTAATGAAAATTAAACTGCTATAATTTGTACACGAAGTAAATATTTTCACCATAAATATTACAATACCATACATAGCAGGGTCCAGAAAACAGATAATGAAAATAACTCAAATTTGCTATATATAAAAAAGTGAAACCACCTCAACCCTGAAGGAGATGCAAAAAATAAACTGCAAAATCAAACTAAATGCAAATTATAGTTCTAAAGTTTATTCCCATTTTTTAAGCAAAACAAGTTGCTAATGTAACAAATCTGTTTTTAAATAGCAATATTCCATGTAACTGTCTAAAAACTGGATACAGACATACAAACTACGATCTTACTCTTTTCCCCTTTCATCATCACAGGCAACACTTAGTCCACCACTTCAGCAAACTTCAGTTGATAAAAGCAAACCAAAAAAATTAAGCACTGCAACCTTATACACTATTTAACCAGTAAACGATTTGGAAAGTATTACAGTTATAAGGCATCTCTCCCAAATTTACCATTACCTTTAAATACTTAGATAGAAGCTAAGAGTTGTTTTGATTAACTATACATAGTAACAGTTCCATAAGGGCTCTCAGCATGCCATGTAAAAGCTTGGTCATGAGTAAAAAGTGACTTTCAAGCCTGACAAATCCATTAGGATCCAGGATTCTCACACAGAAGACACACTTCAGCAGCCCCTCCATGTGCACAAAACCAATCAATTAGGCTCTGGCACACCAAACTGAGGTTTGTTTGTTTTTAATAAAAAAATACAAACCTATTTCAAAGTTTAAGAAAGTAAGCATTGTAGTCAATTTTAGTCCCTTTAAAACCATAACATACTTTCATTTTATCCAAAGATTGACTTTTACTTTCTGTATATCAACAGAATGAACAAAAATGGACAACATATACACAGATTAAAAAGTCACCAAATGCCTTGATGAAATCCAAGCTAGTTAATACACTCACAGCTAAGGATAATAAACTCCACCTATTGTGACGAGATATTGTAGTGGTCCAACTGTGCCAGGAAGTTGGCAAATCATCTTTCATACTATAATGCTTTGGAACAACTAAGGACAGAATTTCATGGCTCTCAGATTTCTCTATCATTGGAAAACCCATTCATACACAGAAATGCAGAAAAACACCACTATTACTACATGGAAGGGATGCAAACTGTCTGGGTTATATGCCCAATCCATTAGTAGGAATATTCGTGAGCAACTGCTACAGGCAGTCACTACTGCCCCAGTTTTTCTTCATTTAATTAAGAAATTAGCTAGCTAAAGAATTCCAACTGAAACAAAATTCACCAGAAAAAGATACCTGGCAGGGGAAATACTTAACAGTAATCTAGAAATCAGGATTTAAGAATATTTACTGAGCAATTTGATGTTTTCTGACAAGAGACACATACTTCATCTTTCTGTAAGTGCCTGACAATCCTTGAATGGCATTATTATTGTTACATGTTGCAACATGCTTCCTGAACAAAAACCACAAACAAGACAATTGTGCTGCTACATTTGTAGCAATTCTAGACAACATTTAGCCTTTCACAGGTTACTTCAGGGATGGGCAATTATTTTGGCCGCAAGTCCACTTAAGGAGTTCTGGTGAGCTGTCCTGGGGCAGAGTGAGAATCAACACCTCCCACTCCTACCCCCTGCAAACAGCTCACCAAAACTCCCTCCCTGGCTCTGCCCCACACTTGGCCCGGTGGATGGGATGGAGCCATGGGCAGGTAGGGGACAGAGGGAGAGGTGAGCGGGGCCAGAACTGTGATCAGGATCGAGGGGCCAGTGCCCCAAACCAAGCCATAATCCACTCTTTGCACACCCCTACAACAGGTGCCGGCTCTGCAGGAAGGGGCGTGAGGGAAGCATATTGCGACTATGCCCCAGGCCCCACACTCTCACTGCCCAGCAATCCCAGGGTCTCCATGGAAACCAGCCTGGGACCCGCAGACAGGGTGCATTCAGGCAAACAGATGGGACCACAGGTGGGCAAGGGAGCAGCAGCATCTGGGAGTGGAACAGGCCAGCGGGGCCAGGGCTGAGATCACGGTGCTGTGAAAGTGCAGGGCCAGGGGAAGCGCCTCAATATACTCGCCCCACACCCTTGCCTGCACAACTGGCACCCACTGCAGGGGTGTACAGGCAATGGATTGGGGATCTGCCCTGGGGCCCCAGCCCCACACTGTCACCACCCCAAGATTCCAGCCCTGCGTCCAGCCCCACTCCCAGATTGTTAACATCTGGGAGTCTGCCTGCCCTGCTCCCAGATGCCCTTCCTCACCCACCCATGGCCTCATCCCATCTACCTAGCAAAGCACGCCCTGCCCATGGGGGTCCTGGATACCCCACACATCTGCTCTGTCTGGCAACCCCAGCAGTGGGTGTGGGGCAGACAGGTCACGGTGCCCTGGCAGCAGGGTTGAGTTTGGTAGCAGAGACTGGCTGTGGCAGCTGGAAGGAGGTGCTGCTGCAGGGACTGCTGGGAAGCGAACCCAGCTGCTACGCTGCCGCAATCATGCTGCACGCCCAGAGGCACGAGGACCGGCTGCACATGCCATAGCCTGGACTGCCCCGAGCCTGGGACAACAGGGCTGAGGGATCCACCATAGGCCGGATAAAATCCCTTGGCAGACTGGACCCAGCCCATGGTCCATATTTTACCCAGCCTGGAGTACTTCAAACCACAACTCAAAAAAAGCTGAAGTAATAGAAAGAATGTTAATTACTTCTTTCCTAGAAGCAATGAAAATCTAACACTTGTCTGCAAGTTAGAAAGTGCAAAGCCTATACAATGCTGACCCAAATTACATACAGTGAAGACAACTCCCTGCAAGACAAAATTCTTCTAGTTCCTGATCTTGCAAGCTGGTCTGTGCAAAACAGATGCTTGGGTATCCAGCCCTACAGAGCAGCATGCAGGATCTAGGCCTCCATTCAGCCTAGCCATCTGAATGGTGAGAAAGGGCTTAGGCAAAGCAAGTAACATTTGAAAACTACAAGTGGAATTTTTCCCCAGAACTGAAACCAGGCTCATTGCTAAAGTGACATCCATGTCTGGCCATACAAGAACACCTGACTACAAAAATTTAAGGCTGTTTTTAATAACTTTAGTCCTAAAAACAAAACCTCTCAACAATGAATGTTTAATTGCTAAAAGGTTAAGATAGTCTTGATGGTTATGTATGACAGAAAGATCAGAACAAAGTTAGGTGACTTATCTAGCACCGTCTGTCTTTAGAAGTGCTACACAAACATTAATCAATCTTCAAACACCTGTGCCAGGAATATGAACAAGCATCACTATCTATATTTGATGGATGTAAAAAAACCCCCACAAACAAATAAATAGCAGTGTCACAACTGAGAATAGTGGCCATTTGACAGCAAGTTGTGTAAAGCAACACACGGACGAAATGTGACTGAAAAAAAGTCCAGTCAGTTATAGACACCATATCTGAGCTTGGACCCAAGCTGGACCCACCATACCCCAGATGCAAGTCTTGGAGTCTAAATATACATAAACTCAGATATGCATTTAATTTTTCACTGCTTTTACCTACTTTGTTATAGTTATATAAAAATAAAGTTCAATTTTCACAAAGACACTTCAGCAGAGAAGATTATTTAAAAATGTTTGCCACTGCCAGAACTGATAATGACAGGTAACTTAAAGAAATAAAAGTTCTTTTCTTACCTTCTGCTACATCATCATCTACAGCCCCTTTCACCTGAGAAAAACACCACTGAATATCATTTCCTCCTCCAGCTCCTGGAAGCAAAAAAAAGCAGCAGAGACCCCAGTTAAAACTGTTTGCAAATTTTATTTGCTCCAGTTGAGGCAGCATGCATCTAGGGCTGGCAAGCAACAATTCAGAGCCTGTTGTACACACCCACCACCAAGACTTCCCAAGCCAAAGCAGAGCTGCCAAAATCTTGATTACAAAGTGCTTCCCCCAAAATGATACCGCTTGTCACTCGCAATTTGTATTCAAAGCACAATCTGGCTAAAGTAGTGCTAAGAATGATCGAAGCTTTTCACTACAATTAGATAAGTCATAAAACTACCAAAATAATTACAATTAAATGTTAAACTATGCTATGTTTAAAAAGAGAACGCATGAACAATGCTATGTGAAAACAAAAGAACAGCAGCTTATTTCGCATCAAAGCATTTTTCCACTTCAGAACTTCAGTAAAACCTAAAAAACAGATCTCTACTTACAAGTGATTTACATTTAAAAATAAATACTAGGTCCAGGAATGATTTTCAGAACATTACAAACATTTAAAACCTTTGCACATCTCAAAGAAAACTGACTTTCATTTTGGCTGCCTTAAAATGTTACAACAACTAAATACTTAAAGACTAGAGAAATTTTACAACAACTCTGCAATTCCCCAACAGAAGTACCAGGAGTAAATATAAGGCCTAGGGAAGAAAGAGAAAAAGAGAGAGAGAGACAGAGAGAGAGAGGAAAAAGAGAGACATCAAATCCCTGAAATCTACCTAAAGTTAACAAATGTAACTACCATAGAAAATGGATCGAAGAGAAAGCTTCAGAAACATTACTGCTTCAGCGGAAGGCAGTGATTCATTTGAACCTTGCCACCAAAACATGCAGGAATCCACCACCCATTTCTTTTACATTTCATGCTGAGCAAATCACTGGGCTGGTACATACAGGAAGAGACTGAAATGAGCTTGCTCTTTCTAAGAGAGACTTCCCTCCCAGCCATGATAACCCAGGACTAAGCAACATATGCAGTTTGCAAAGTGCTTGCTAAACCACTTCTGGGGACAAGGGGCATGCAGGAAGGAACAAGTTAAATTAAGTTTAAGAATGAAGAAGCAAGCTGCTTTCTCCGTGAAACATCATCAACAGCCAGCCTCAGCACTAGGGAGGGGAATCCAGCATTTGAAATGGATCAGACAAGAGTCTGAACTTGGTGGTTCTTTAAGCACCAAGAGATTAGTGAATTAGACTGAGCTGCAGCAATAGGAAGCATCACGAAGATGTTCACCTATGAAAAATACTTGCTTGGAGTACACCCTACCACACCATCTCTCCCACCTCCCCAAAACCTGAATCCTCAATTTCTCACTTGTACCCAGCCTCTGATATTTGTTATTTAGCACTTCACATCATGGAAGCATTCTGAGGATGACATTTTGCAGGAAAAGCCACCACACCTTAACTATCAAGCTGAATTTCATTTTCCAAACAACTTGCTGCCTTCAAGACCCTGTTTCCATTGATTAAAAAGACAAGGATGGGTGGAGAGAGGGGAGCTGTAGTGTAGGGGAGAAGGCAAGATGCAAACCTAAACAGAGCCTCCCCAAATGCAAAGAATAAAAAATGCAATTTATTTGCAGAGAAGGAGGAAGAGAGCACCGAAAAAAAATAATTCAAAGGGGAAAAGTAAAAAAACAAAACAAAATCGTGTCCTACCAACCACACTTCTGTACATGAAGTAAAGCCATTTGCAAAATGGGGAAGAAAATGAGAAAGAAGAAAAAGAGAACCCCACCCCCACCCCAAGAGCAGGTATTTTTTATTTGAGAGTCTGATTTGACTCTTATCTGCAGATGTCTTATAGGTGAGCTCTACAATAGGATGCCAATGCACTCAAACACCATTTTCTGTCAGCCCTGTCTACACCGCCAGCACCAGCCTGCGCTCCAGGGAGGCGGCGGGGGGTGGGGGGGGAGAGATCTGCCGGCCCAAAGCAGAAAGTCGAACAGGGAATAAAGGAGAGACCCACCCTACCCGGAACCCCCTTCCACACTCAACTTCAGGGCCACAGGACTTCCCCCGCCTCACCCCACCGCTGCCCTTTTGCAACGCAAATCTTTTGGCAGGGAGGGGAAGCGGCGGGGGAGGAAGGAAGGAAATCAGGAGCGGGAGAAACGGACTCTGCACACTGCGCTCCAGGATGCAGGGAAATGCAGGAAAAAAAGAGGAGGAAGGGAAAGAGGGAGCAGACATGTGCAGCCCCAGGAAGGCTCCCTGCACGCGCCCCGGCCCCGTGGCCTCAGCTGCGCCCCCTTCGCTCCGCTCCCCGCCCTCGCCGGGCTGCAGCGCCCGGTACCCGGGAAGGACGGGGCTCCCTTCCCCTTACCTGCCATGTTGGCCTCCCAATGGTGGCCGGGTCTGATAGTGGCACGTCTCCGCTCTTAGAAGCGCCCCCGTTTGCCGGGCGGGGGGGTGCCGCGGAGGAGGATGGCGGCAGATTGTACCGGGGGGGGGGGGGGTGAAACCGACTCGGCTCCTCGAGCTTCGCCCGCTCTTGGCTCCCTCCCTGCCCCCCCCTCTAAGAGTCTACTTTCAAAATGGCGCCGGCGGAGCTGCGGGTGACGTCACCCGGAGCGAGGAGGGAGGGGCGAGAACGCCGAGGGGGCGGGGCGCTGATTCGGTCTTGCCCGCCCCCCCCCCCCAACGGTCGCCCCCAACCGTCCCCCAACCGTCCCGTGAGGCGACCCCCGCCCCCACGGCCGCCTCCATGTCGCCTCGCCGCGCCGGCCGAGCCCCCGCGGAGCCCCGGCGGGGCCCGCCCAGGACTCGCCTCCCCGCTGCTCGGCTCGGAGCCTCGTCAGTTGCAGCCCCGCGGAGGTGGGTGCGAACTGAGCGCGGGGGGCGCGGGCAGGCGGGCCCGGCCTCGCGAGCCCTCCCGCGCGGCGGCTGGGAGACGTGAGCACCGCACAGCCCCGGGCCCCGGCCCGGAGCCACCCCGACACACGTCTCGGCACCTCCCCCCGAGGCGGCGGCTGGGCTGCCCTCCCTCCCCCACCCCGCCACGGCGCCGGGGAGGGGGAGCAGCCCGGCACCGTCCTGCCAAGGGCCCCGTGCAAGACTGCGACTGAATCAGATACCCGACAAAGGCTCCCTCCGACCTGGGTCCAGAGCCGCTAGGCAGCAGGGATGCACCCCGGCCAGAGAAACCAGTTGCATTGGCATCCTCAGCCAGCCTCCTCCAAAATTGAGGGAGCTTCTTTGTAAGCTTCCTTTTGTCTCGTTTTTAATCTACATGTCACATCTCAGGCCAGATGGGCTCCAAATTGCCCGCTAAACAGAGCTCAAGTCTGGTGGCAGCAAGTGTCCTACCTTTCTGCTCTTCAGCCCAAGGCTTCAGATGCTCCCGAATCCGCGGGAAGCATGCAAGCCCCGAGCCTGGAGGCCTTGGGGCTCAGGTGCTCCCAGTCCCGCTTCCCCATAGCCAAAATGCTGAAGGAATAAGCTAGCAGCAGTTCCTGAACTCGGACAGGTTGCACACCGTGAGTTTTAAACAATACAGCCTGAAGTACCACCAGCAAATTTTCCAGTTCAACCACCAGAAAATTTTGGTCACGTCGAGTAATTATAATACATCTGTCAATGTGCACCACTGGTGGTACCCGTGCCACAGACTGGGAACCACTGAAAGCCCAAGAGCAATTGCCCAGCACCATAAACGGGGTAGGCAAGAGGCTTTCGTGGACTCTAGCAGGGGTCAGCCTACCTGCAGTGCAAGGGACAGGCCGTTACCCCACACCAAGTCATCCAGAGCGCAGACAGAAGTGACATTTTTTTGCCAGATCTGGCCATAGAAAGCAGTTTATAGCGGTGACCAAACATAAGTACATGGCTGCAGACAGCTTCAAAAATGGCCAATCACGTGAAAATCTGACCCCTCATTGTATGCAGGGTCAGTCAGATCAAGACATTTGGAAACAGAGTCTTTTATAACTTCTGTCTGTACTGCCTGCCAGCCTGTAGCTGTTTTCGGGGCGGGAGGGGGGGGGAAAGGGAGCAGAGGAAATTCAGTCTGGGGGTATTTCAGCCCCTGCTGGAGTGTGGGCAGGTGTATTAGAGCCCTCCGAGGTTGGGGGGCTCCAGTACACCCACCCCACCCTCCAGAAAAGGCTGGGGAACCCCTAGAATGAGCTCCCTCTGCTCCCTTTCCCCTCTCCCATCCTGAAACAAACAGGCTGGGCCACTGCTAGGGGAAACCAGGGGCAGGTTGGCAGCCAGCAGCTAGATTCCCCTCCCCCTGGAGCCAACAGTGAACTTCAGTTTGTTCCAGGACATCAGTTGTAACTCAGAAGGCTTCCTGCAAAGCCTTCTCAGTTACATCTGGGAGCTGCACTTCTGTCTGTACCCACAAGGTGGAGAAAAAGGGTAAGTAAGTAAGTAAGTAAGTACTTACTTTATTTGTAATATACTTGTAATATCCCCGGCCAAGTGAGTAAAACCACATGGGCTGAAACCATCATCATGTTATCTCCCCTGCCACGTGTTATTTGTAGGCATCAGAGCAAATCAGAAGTCCAGAGACAAATTTAGCCAAAGCTTAAGGATATTCATAGGCCAACAGGATCACAGCTTGTTGGATGCCTGGGGAGTTGAGGGACAGCCATAAAAATATAGTTCCACATTTCCCAGAGCTCGGGGGACATTATGATCTGCTCCACCTCTATGTGGTAGGTCTCTACAAAGGGCTGTTCCAGCCTGGACCAGATTTAAAATTTGTAATGAAATCTGGTAAATCCCTATTCTTTCAGAATGACTTGACAACATTCTGCACAGCTCGGAGGAAGACATCTTGCCAACACTTAGTGAGCCTCCTTTGCAAATAGGGCTGAATTAATCCATTAATTTGGGCTTCAGAAATTAATTCAGCCCTTGGCATGGAGTTCCTGTGGATTAAAAAATCCTGCAATTAAAAAAAAAAAAATGCAATTAGAGCTTTATATCGTGGATTAAAGAAACTATTACAACTTGTTGTAACTAGCAAAGTTCCTCTAGAAAAGATATGACTCTTCACTTAAACATTGTGAGATTAAAAAATACGTTTTAGTATTATAAACAACTTGGCTACAGAACATAATGAAGTCATATAAATAATTAACATTAAATCACAGCCTTATTACCTGGTGGAACACCTTTGTGATGTAGTCTTTGCTTGTATGCATTTGGTGATTTGGCAGTCATATGCTAGTGTAAATTATTAGTGCAAAATTACTACAGTTTCACAAAATTTCTTAACTACATGCATATGCTTCACTAATTTAAACAGGGGAATCATATGTTCACTACCTATGAAATTAGAACTATTATTAGTAATTATAAATATTACATTTATGCAACAAGTTCCAAGGAGCTTTTCACAGCACAGAGCTTTGTTAGACATATTTACTAAATTAATCGGTAAAAATTATCATGTAAACTTTATGAAAAAATAATACAAGTTTACTATTTACATATAAATTAAACTAGGTGAAAGTTCAGGGACATAACTACTAATTACAGTTTAATTTAGTACAGTTGACAGACATAACTTTTAAGCAACTATGAGCTTTGATTTTAAACTTGGGGCCAATTTTGCTAAGTGCTATACAAAGACCAGAAGATGCACTTTACCCAGATAACTTACTATCTAAGTCCTTTACGCTGCCCATTGTGGCACAGAGAATTTCATATAGCAGCTGCAAATTTACAATCCAGACACCTCAGCTCCATAGCCAGGCCTCATGTACTTAAAGAAAAGCAAAATCTCTGCTAGCCGGTAACAATAATGAAACTAAGATGCATAGCCAAGTAGTCCTCGTTAATGGCCAGTAGTATATACGTACACAGTAGATAAATCATCACAATTGTAATTTAAGTAAAACAATCTAAATTAATCTTGTTGAATAACTAATTGAAATATATTAAAATTGAGACGATCAAACCTCTCTCTAAAAAACCTCCAAGAATAAAGTTCTGTATGTGCTGTAGTTTCTTAGTAATGTGACCCATAGACAAGAGTATAATGAATTACAACAATCCTAGAAACAAAGATGCTATTATCACAGAATAAAGAAGTTTGTAATAGCCTACAAGTGACCTTAGGCTCTTCTATCTATCAGTGCATATAGTTCCCTACAGTATGTTCTCAAGTAAACTAGTTTCCAGTTTGAATGAATGAAGCTTCCATCATGTTTTGCAGGTAGAATATTTTACAACTTAAGGGGGCATTGAATAGGTGAGCCATATTCTTGCAGCACTACTTGAAGTCAAGGATTACATAAATATGGCCAGCACAGCCAAGGCCCTTAGTTGTATTTAAGCTAAGTGGCATGGTAATTGGCACAAACTGATACATTGGCCATATGGGTTTTCCTTCACAGTCAATCCAGTTTCACTCCTCTCAAATTAACTGATCTGTCAAGCCCTGAAAACCCCTAGTCCCAGTGGCCAAGGGAATTTAGCCTTAACTGTTCAAGTAAAGGTAAAAACTAGCATGCTTCCAATAGTCTTCAGCCCCCAATCACTAATGCACATGCTTATACATAGAAGTAGTCCCAGTGAAATCAAAGCTAAGTAATTGTGCATGTGCAAGTGTCAGAATTGTATCCTTACCCACAACTGCTGGAACTACCAGGAGCCATCCTAGCAGTCTGATTATTAAAAACATTTTTCTTTTTATTTAGTGTTGTCTCTTTGGAAAGGTATAGAAGTAAAATTAAAATAGCTAGCAAGTGAGTACATGGAACTAAGGAAGCAAAATTCAGCGTCTGTATGGAATTTGACCTTTCCCTTTGCAGTCACTGGACAGCTTAGCTTTTTAGCTAACATCATCAGTAAAAGTGGAGAAAAATGACACATACCTTGCAGGTCACTTTGTAACAGTCAGTGGTTCCTTCTAGAAATCTATTTCCCCAACAAAATAAGATCTAATGGTACTGAGTGGCTTTAAGCCATTCACCATTGAACATACCCCTGAAATGACAGCAGACTGATTTAGATATACAAGCAGTTTGTGTGTCATTTAAAAATTATAAAGCTCATTGGATTAAATGCCTGCACTGTTAGAAGAGAAAACCTCAATGGATTTTCATACTGGACATCTATGGGTACTTTCTTAGTTTACAGCTGCTCAGAGTTTATAGTTCTGTTCATGCAAAAGCTGCCTGGATTTGGAAATAATTTCACACACAAACAATTTAAATGAAGTAGGTTGCATAATAGAGCTGATTTGTTTTAAAATGCACAATGCCACCATTGAAAACAGAACTTGCCCAGTGTCTCCAGTTTGATGCTTTTTTTTTTCTATTCACCTGAATTTTAGCAGGAGTTCTAGCTTTAAATTAATTTAGATGATTCACAGTAGCCCTTAGATCAAACCCTTAGCTCCTGAAATAGACAAAGAAAGGGATTGCACACAAACAGAAGGCAGCTGTTGTGGGTGGGTGAGAGGAAGTCACAAGTATATTCTTTTTACCATTATTTTTCCCCCAAAATGCCAATATTTAAAATGGGATTTTTGGTTGTAGCTATGTTGGTCTAAGGACATAGGCAGACAAGGTTCTTCGGTTAAATGTGGTAACTTTTATTAGACCAACTAAATAGTTGGAAAATTTGTTTTTTACAAGCTTTTGGGCTCAAACACCCTTCTTCAGGCAGGTGTTTGAGCCCCAAAGATTGCAAAGAACAATTTTTCCACCTATTTAGTTGGCCTAATAAAAGATATCACATTTACCCAAAGAACCTTGTCTGCCTAAAATTCAAAACGTCATTTCAAGATAAAATGAACATGAATGAAGGGGAATTTGACCCAAAAAGGCATAAAACATCATTGTTTGGAGAGTGATTGTTAAATTATGTCAGCCTGGTAGCCTGATCTTGTTGGAAAGAAATGTTCCTTTTTTTTTTTTTAAACATACTTTGGAATATGGGGACATTGCTATAAGTCATGTTTCCTGGCACCTAGTTCTTTAATATATCCATCAGCCCAGTATTGCCAACTCCCATGATATTTGGTGTTTTTCCTGGAGTCATGGGAATACATGAGAATTTCAATTTCCTTGTTAAGTTTTGTTGTTGTTTAGAGGAAAAATGCTTGAAATATACCATCTATAGGTTCTGAAACTAGAAGGCAAAAAGAAAAAAGAACTGCGCAAGTATTATTTTATAAACTTTCATGATATTTAAGACAGTTTCATGCTTTTTGGGAGTCTGACTTTAAGGACTTTGGAGTGGCAACACTTATTCTAGCATATTTTAAAAAATGCATATGTGTGTTTTTAGTATGTATGTACCTTACTGGTGCGATCATTCTTCGTTTGTCAGGTTATTATCATTTGATTTATGTTCTGTTTTGCTTTTGGTTTCATTTTTCTATTGCTAATGAATTGCGCTTGATAGAATGTTTCCCAAGTATTAGTTAATTCAACAGATAGGAATTGTTGCAGTTCAAACTGTTTTGAGGCATTTTTGTTTAATTCCCTTTATCTTGGAACAACAAATGATGTTTCTGGTTTGGGGACTGAGAGGGTCTGAAGGTAATGAACTGTGAAGGGAAGGAAAGGAGGCCAAAATTTCAAAGTGGATTGTTCCATTCACATGGTTTTTCTAGTAGGGAATAAGTCAGTACTGTAAACAGGAGAGAGGTGTGTTTGCATACTGGACAGGAAATCCTTAGTTCTAACTCTTGTTCTGTTTTGTTGATTCCCTCTGAGACCTTGGGGAAATCCTTCATGTTTCCATTTTCCCATCTGAAATACACTGGAGATGATAATATGCATCTCAGAGAGGTGTTTTTTTTAGTTAACGCTTGTAATATGCTTGGTGAACAGTACTTAGTATTGTTGAGCTTGAAATTAATGTCACAGCTAAAAGTGCATGTGTTCTTCTGACCCATGAAGATGACTTTTCCAGTTCCATTAACTTGTCCTGCTCTTTAAAATTTTTAATGTGGAGGAAAGAGCTGGGGTCAAATTACTAATGCTAAAATGTAAACCTTGCAGTGTCATTTACACCATGAAAAGTGGGTACACAGCATTACAATTCTCACAGGTTTTTCTTTATACGCACTTTGTGTGGATGTCAGACTATTCATGTGACAAATGATAAAATAGACTCATTTTTTTTCCACCTATTTTGGTTCTTCAGCGGAGTTAGGGTGGAATAGCAATGATCATTAGCAGAGATGGGGAGAGTCTGGAGCTTAAGATGTGCATGTGAATTTCGTTCTGTTTTTACATGCCTGATGCTGAGGGTTTGTGTTTCCAAGGTAGTGAGTAGCCATAGTTCAAATTGTTCTTTGGGGGAAAGGAATGCTAAGGAATACTGGTCAAAATATTTTGCATTTGGATTGTTCATTTGTTGTACAATCAAATATAGTTATTTATAACAATAGAAAAAAACCTTGAAAAGTTCTAGTTTTTTTCATCAGTCTTTTTAGGTTCTTTAACCTACTCTATCATTTTTAGTTTTGTAAACAAAAGTTGAAAAAATGTAATTGAAATTTTTAACATTAAAGTCTATTTTTTCAAATTTTAAATTTTCTTTCTTTTAACCATCCCCATTGCTTTGTACCTTTGAAAAAAAAATCAGGCTTTATATGGCTTAAGAAAGGCACCCAAAATAAGAGACCTCAGTTGACTGGATCCTGTTTTACAATCCCTATCTTGAGATGCTACCCTAAATTCAGCCAAGGGTCTATTTTTAAAGACACAGAGCTTGCTTTTTTTAATTATTTCCTCCAAGTCCCATTTTCCTCTCAAATCAGGACTACTGGTTTACAATGAATTTAAAGCTAACTAAACAGATCAGGGGAAAAAACTCCCACACATGATTCTTCTCTTTAATTGTTCTTTTAATTGGGAGTAGAGGTGTCATAATTCTTGTATATCCCAATCCCAAACCCATACAGGTTTTTACTGTCATATAAAAGCAAACGAGGTAATCACAAGGTTAATTTCCTTCTACTTTGTTATTAGAATAAAAAAGAGCCCCTAGTCTTCCAGATAACAGTATACAGGGGCAGTCATAGCAGGGCCCCACTCCTGTGTAAATTCCTGTGATCAGCACTCAGATCTCTGAATTAAGCTCTTATGCAGTAGGCAGAACTATTCACAGCTTGGCTAACCAAAAGCCTTTTACAAGAAACTGATAAAAGCAACTGGAACTAAGTCTGCCAATAAACCTGGAGACTGCTGCTGCAGGCAGCCAACTGCTTCCTTCCAGGAGGAAAATGTGTCACTTCCTTCAGAGGTCCCAGAGCTACAATACATTCAAAGTTCAGCAGCAGGAGGGGCAGAGACTTTCTGTCTGCACCCTTAAAAACAGCAGTTTAGAAAGGCTATATAGATACCTCCTGAGAAATATTTAAAGGGCAGTGCAAGCTAGCAGTGATACTTAATTGGCTCATGCTAGACATTGTTTAAAAATCCTAAGCAAAGCTCAGCCTTGACTTGTTTTGATTCTTGACCTTCTTCCTGCCATTCTGTAGAATGCCTGTATATTCTTTGTGTTTAATTTAGTGCTTGTAGCTCCACACTTGCCTCTGTAGTTTCTCCATGTAGAACTTCATCTTTTTGCTGTCTGCATGTAGACTGAGAAATCATCCTGTAGCTGTCTCCAAAACCAGTTTTTTTTCCCAACCAAAATTTACTTTGTGAGAGACCCTCCTGGAGGTACACAGATAGAGGGAAGGGGAAACAATAAATGTCCCATATGCCCATACTTGGGTATCTAACTTCTTAAACCACCCAAAACACTTCCCTGTGCCAAATCTAGCACAAAGACAGGCCAGACAGGAAGAAATGGAGGAGAGTTTAACATTTCCTACCTCTAAGGCATCACATAAAGTTGTCAGGTTTTATTACTTAAATCCTGCATCTGATGAAGGTAGTGTGATAAGATTTACAAAAGAGTACATTAAGCACAATGTACAAAATGTAATTGTTCTTGCAAGTGATTACCTCCTCCTAAATTAGCCCCAATACTTTTGCAAACTGCATTGATCCAGATGTCTGACATTGTGGCATAAACTTGGACCTAATCTGTCTAGGTATAAGAGCACCCAATATTGTGACCACAGGGGAGAAGTGGAATTGACCTTTTAATTTCTATATACGCCCATTTTATTCTCTATTGAAACCCTCTTTCTTGTGTTCCCCTGCTCGCGCGCTCGGCAGCCCACAGGCGGCAGTGGCAAACACTGTCCAGCACAGCAAGCAGGAGGGACCCAGCTGCTGCCGCGGCGCAGCCCCGACGGGCGAGCCTGGAGCCGGCATGGGGCCAGGTTACAAGCTGGTGCTGAGCGCGGGGGGAGTGGCCCCTCGCCCACTCCGTGCCCGACTCCCCGCACTGCAGCCGCTCGCAGCCTGCGTGGGGCTCCTTGTGCTTGCTCCGGACAGCCCCACGTGGGCTGCGAGTGACTGCAGCAGGGAGCACCGGCCACAGGGCGGGGGAGGGGCCACTTTCCTCCATACTGGGAAGGAGCCCGGGGAAAAGTGGCCCCTCACCTGCCCCATGGCTGGCGCTCCCTGCTGCAGCTGCTCGCAGCCCACGCAGGACTGTCCAGAGCAGGCACAGGAGGGCTGTGAGCGGCTTCTGCGCAGGGCGGCGTGCACGGGGCAGGCGCGGGGCTGTTTCCCCCCCGCTCAGCTTTTCCCTGGGCTCCTTCCCTGCCTGGGGTCCTCCCCTGCCCTTCTCCCTTACCTGCTGTTCTGGCACCGGGGCAGCCATGTGGTCCCTGGTGCTGTTGTGGGAGCCCATTGGGCTTTCCCTGGGTCCTATTGCCCTTGGTTCCTGTCAAAAATGACAGGAACTAAGAGCAGATAAATATTAATTTTCTAATTTTTTTAGGGGTCCTGCAGGCCAGATAGAATGGCCTCGTGGGCCAGGTGTGGCCTACAGGCCATATTTTGCTCAACCCTGCTGTAGATATACGATCCAAGCCCTTTCCAAGGTCAAGCCTCAGAGTTTAGATGTTAATAATATGACCTTTCGGTATTGGGAACCCATTGTTTATAATCTAAAATTAAACTTACCCCTAACAGTGTAGGGTCAAACATTGATTTCAGAGTCCAGTGGGAGGTCAGGGTGGACTTTGAGACAAGTATTGATTAGGTGCAAATGAGACCAGAAATTAATCCTTTGATATTAAGTGCTTCAGTTGCAGCATCCATTTAAATGTGAATGGTGACCTGCATGATTTAAATGGAAAATGTTACAATTTGGGACGAATGCTATAAACGTTAATAACCATCTATGAGGGTGTCTTGCCTCTTACCTTGTTGGATTCTGAGAACACTCAAAATGAGTTGTCAGTAGAAAGATTGCTGTTGATTTTGATGCAAGTTGGATCAAGCCATGAATTCAGGCATCATCCCTGAAATGTTCGCCTGCCTTGAGTAAAGGTAGCTGTAGACTGGTGAATGACACATTATGCTGCATCACAGAGAGGGAAAATCTTGGCCTAAGGCAAAGCACAGGATTTTTAATATTTGTATGGCACTTGTCACTTGTGTACAGTGTGTTAACCAAAGAGCAGTATGCATGCTTCTTAGTGAATTGGAGAAAACACACTGCAGTTCAAAGGGAAAAAAAAACCCTATAGTACATGAATTAATGCTGATAAAGATAGAGATAATTGTGCTGTTTTATTCATGATTGCAGGAATGATAAACTGAATCCATTCAGTAAAAAAAACAAACCAAAAAAACAAATCCTGCCCACTGACCAAAAATTATCTTTTGCCAGTATTTTCTGTGAAGAAATGTATGTGACAAGTTGAAGGCTTACTTGTAACTTTACAGTCTGAATATCATTTTGATGTGCTACCCTTAGAAAGACGCAGAAAGCAGAGCCTCAGGTTGCAAGAACTCACCCAGATGATGCAGTTTTTATGCGTGGAACTTAGTTTATCTACCACAGAAGGAAGAAAAGCTCAGTAATCCCTCCTGGAATTTGAGTCTGTTCCAGGGCCTGATCAAAACTCTACTCAAGTCAATGGGAAGACATTTGTTGCCTTCAGTAGGCTTTGGATCAAGTCATCAGCAATTTAGTTGTTTCCAGCACTGAAACTGGGATATGTACATGGGAGTGATATACCTCAAATTTCACTTTTTCTGGTTAAAAAGAGGCAGGAAAGTGTTTAAAAATGGAGAGCTGAAGCTACCATAATTTACCACACCATTTGTGGTGTGGGAGAGGTCCTGGAAAAGAAGATATCTTAATTTCGTGGAAGGATACCACCTCCCTCATTCAAGAGGTGGTGGTTTCAAATGTAATCCTCATATCCTGACACTAGCTTACTGTATAAAGGTACATGTTTGAGGCTTAGTTATTTTCTGTTCATTTTTTTTTCAGGTCAGTGAGGTACAAGCAAAGCTATCCACCCTTCAGTGTTCCATTGCCTAAGTCTGGCCTTGATATTTTGCTATCGCTGGTACCCTTGTTTGTGCAAATCCAGTACCGAACAGCTTTGGAGCCTGGAGCCATAAAGTTAGAGTAAGTCCTGTATGCATGAAATATTGCACATTTTATAGAGATCTGTTTAAAATATCTTTACCAATACTTTATAACCAGCTGACTACAGCAAGGCAGATGCAAAGAGGTACTCTTCTTGTGTTTTATGAGTAACTAGAGAAAAGCAGAACCATAGAAGTTGTGTTACCAATATCTGAGTAATTTTTACTAGAGCTTACTGGTTCCTAGGAAAATTCATTTTTTTCCGAAAAGTTTGTCTCAAGGCTAAACCAGACATTTTCAAAATTTGCTGCAGACTAGAAACTCCCCAGAACCTGCAGTTGCTCAGTGAAGTAACTGTTCTTGTCATTTTGCACATTAGTGACATTTCCAGAACTGTCAGTTTCACTGAGCAGTGGCATGGAGTTTCTTGGGGAAGATGATTCTGAGCAAAATAAGCAAGTGGGTGGCCCTGGGTCAGAGACCCTGTATACCCTTCACATCTGGCTCTGAGGCAGCCTGCTCCCAAGCAGGGTTCTTTCAGGATCCTACCTTGGACTCAGAAAGACTTCATTAAATCTGAAATGTTTTGTCAGAAAAATTTCTGACAAAACATTTCAGGTCCAACAAACTGTTATTTTCTGAGAAAACTTTGTTTCCTTGGCAGATTTCCAACCAGCTCATATCAATACACTGGACACAATGGTTAAGTGAGTAAACTTATACAAAAGCATTGTTATTGACTATATTGCCACTAGAAACAAATCTAATTATAGCCTAATCACAGTGCAAGAAAGGCCATATCATCCATAACACCTGAAAATATGATCCAGAGTAGAAGAGCAAATGAAGTATTGTAATTTTCTAGAAAATCTTTTCCCATGATAATAGTCATAATAAAATACATGGTAAAACTGATTGAGAACTTTTCAACAAAATTTTTTCCACTTAAAAATGATAATTTGTCTCAAAACATTTCATGCATTTTTTTCATGGGGTAAATTGATTGAAATAAACTTCTGGGAGGGTTTTTGAGGTTCACAGTAGAATTTATGGCCAGAGGAAAGAAATCAGACAGACCCCAGAATAACCACTGGTAGTTTAGGACACTCATATGGTCATATGAGAGACTAGATTTAAGCTCCAGTTTTGTCTAACTTGTGTTGGGCACATGAGCTTGGCTATCATCAAGGCCCAGCCATTAGGACAGGAAACTAGATACCATTTGAAGCATGGTTGATTGGTTTTCTTCCCACAAATTTTCTAAAATTTAATTTTGTTCTGTATTGAAAAACCTTACGTGTTTTCTTTTTTCTTTCTTAAAATCCAGTCTCCTGAATCCTACACAATTATTGCTCTACCCACGAGCCCAGATAGAAACTAACCTTACTGTTTTTTCAGAATTGTTGAGTACATGGTAGTATCTATTGAAGTTGATTGAGCTGCTAGGTACTGAGTGTTTTGAAAAGTCTGGTTATTATTGTTTGCCAGAATTAAAGCAGAGCATTTTGGAAAATCTGGGCCCCTTCAAAGATGCTGAGCACTTGAAATCTGTCTCTTTTTGACCTGCTCATAGTCACTTTATGAATCAGTTGTGAAGCCAGGAAGAGATACAAGAGTCTCCACTATTCCCTCACGGTCCTTTCTGCCTGCCCATCTCTCCACTTCCTTGTTCAGAGAGAGCTTTTTTTGCTTCTGAATTCTTTGATTTTTCTGACTGGCATTTTTCTGTGTGCTAATTTTGCTTCAGTATTTTGCTAAGTGTTCCATCCCCCCCCTGTGTGTTATGCTGAATTTTACATTTAAAAGGTAATTCTTTTCTTAACTTTTTCCATACATACGATCCTTTTATGGCACAGTAACAAATACTATGAGATGATAGGACTTTGGATCTGCAGCAAGAAATTAGAATGGTCATCAGCATCATGCAGCTCTCAGGCTGGAAAGTTCAGAGGCATTTTCCATAGCAGCTTTAAATAAACTGCTATTGCTTGTTGTGACCACTGCTTCAGACTTTGCCTTGTCATGTTGTACCAGCATCAGAGTAAATGTTGAGGCAGCTGGTCAGCAGGACTGACTTATGCAGGACATTTTCAATTGATGCTGCTAGACTGATGCTGCACGGTGTCCCCTGAGTCATGTGAGGCTACTAATATTAAATTTGCATTTGTTGCCTTGCTGCATGGAGTGGAATAATGCATAGACAATTCTGTGCTAATAATAAAATGAGTCCACATGGGAATCAGGACATTTCCTTTATTGTGAACCTTGAGGCCATTTTATTTAATAGGAAAGGGCCATCCCTTTAACAGTCCTCATAGATATACTCATTCTGGGCACATCACTACCGCCTTGCTAAACTGGTGTGACAGGATTTCAAGGAAGAAGGATGAAAAAGGTTTCATAGTGAAATGGGATATTGCATTCAAAGAGCTCAGTCTGATGGTCCTAAATTTGTTTAAATCAGCTGGAGATTTATTAAGTGCTACTCCCTGCATTTAGGAAAATATTTTTGGCTGTGGAATAGCTTATATCAATATCTACATACAAAGCAATCCGTCCCAGTTTAGACTTCTGATTACAATAAAAATAAAACATCAGAGCTTTGCTTTCATGACATATGGTATTTCTAAGACTGCTAAAGGCCTTTACAGCCATCTGGACCATTGGGTGTTGTTATTCTATGCTGACACATACCAGCAAAACAAACATAATCTAAAACAAGTCTTCTGTGTTTGTGTCTAATCAACAATCTCTGATAATATTTTTGTGTTTCAGAAAATGCTAACTGAACTTGACTGACACTATCTTTTCTAATTATCCATAGTTATTTATCACGTATTGTTTATCTACTTCCCTTTATATTGATGGTACCTAAGAGCTTTATGAACTCCATGCGCAAGTAAGAATTGTTTTTCCTACCATTGAAATGCAACTGCTTCTGGAGTAGAATTCACCAGATATTTAATAGTGCTCAACAATGATACAAGACAGCTGAATCAAGAATGAGCTGATGTTGTAATACTTAAAAACCAAGAGTGATCTTTTGATTAAAGGTCCTCAGCAGGGACTTGGGAGATCTAGCACTGATTCCTCACTTTATATTCAGACAAGCCACCTAATCTCTTGTTTCCCTACTTGTAAAACTGGGGATAATGCTACTTCTTTTTGCTGGCTGGTTTGTTTAGGTGATATGCTGTTCAGGGCAGGGACTTCATTTCACATCTGGAAACACAGCTCTTGACATAAGATGATGTGATTTTAGTTGGCACCACTTAATGCTCCCATAATACCAGTACTAATTATAAAAATATAATGCAAAATTACATAGAATTCATTTAGAGCTATGTGCATAGAGGACTTGCTTAGTCAGGCTTTAAGGACACAAGCAGGTAGAATTGCTGGGGAAATGTAGGGTAGAAGCTAATGTCCCACAGTGGAATTTGGCTGGGACACTGAATTAGTACACTTGAATATTTGCTTCAATTTGCTACAATAAATTGAAACACTTACAAAGGTGTTAAATCCCTTAGAAACACTTAAAGAAGAGGGTAATAAAAGCTCTGGTACCTTAGGAGTCAAGACCCTGGTTTTATTTCTCATCTGCATGGAAAAGGGTAGTATTTCTATTAATGTGCCAAGTACTAGAACATGAAGCTGAATGGTTCCAAACAGAATGGACATTTGCTGTGCTAATTTTGTATTGTGGGCACTTGCATGAGTGGTACTCTTGCTATAACAAAGACAAGTGTCTTGACTTCAGCCATGTGGTTGCAGCGTTTAATGGGGAGAAGTGTCAGGGAGAAACCTAGCAACTGTGTTAATTCATAACATAATTAAAGAGTTAATTGATCTCAATCTGTGGAATATAAAGCACAATTAATTAGGAGTTCATCGATTTTTAAATTTGTTTTAAGAAAACAAAAATCAATCCATCTTCATCATCTCTCGATTTAGCTGAGCTCACCAAGCACTGCTCTTTAAATCAATGTGACACCAACAGGCTGTGTACTTTTGTTATTAATGGGTTAGGCTAGAAGTATTCTCCTCCCAAACATTCAATAGAACTAGAATAGGAAAATGGGTAAAAATAAGGTTTTAAAAATGGCCTGAAACTTGAGATGGTTTCTTCCTGTACTAATTAAAGCGGGCAGGACGGGAAGTTCAGATTCATGGCTTATATTCCAGAGTTCAAGTAGAGTGGACGTTAGTGTCTAGAACCAGGTAGGGATGGAACAAACCCAGGAGTACTGATTTATATTTGATTTCACAGTTTCATAGTTGATAGGGTCAGAAGGGACCTAAACAGATCATCAAGTCTGACCCCCTGCCATGGGCAGGAATGAATGCTGGAATCAAATGACCCTGGCTAGGTGATTATCTCGCCCCCTTTTGAAGATCCCCAAGGTAGGAGTGAGCACCACTTCCCTTGTAAGTTGGTTCCAGATCCTAGCTGCCCTGACTGTGAAGTAATGCCTCCTGATCTAGCCTGGTCTAGCCTGAACCTACTCTCAATCAACTTGTGGCCGTTATTCCTAGTTACTCCTGGTAGTGCTCGGGGGAACAGGGACTCTCCCATTCCCTGCTGGTCCCCCCTGCTAAGTTTATAGACGGCCACCAGATCTCCTCTCAGCCTTCTCCTGTGGAGGCTGAACAGGCTCAGGTCCCGTAGCTTCTCTTCATAGGGCCTGCCCTGCTGCCCCCTGACCATGCCCTCCTCCAGACCCTCTCAATGCTGTCCTCATCCCTCCTGAAGTGTGGCGCCCAGAACTGGATGCAGTACTCCAACTGCAGCCTGACCAATGTCACATAGAGGGGGAGGGATCACCTCCCTGGACCTGCTCGTGATGCATCTGTGGATGCATGACAAGGTGCGGTCAGCCTTCCTGACCATGTCCTCACATTGGTGGCCCATGTTCATCTTGGAATTAATAATGACTCCAAGATATCTTTCTGCCTCTGTGCTGATGATAAGGGAGTTCCCCAGCCTATAGGTATTAGGGCCATGCAAAATTTCGCCACCAGTTTTGTTTCAACGCCGTTTCAACCCATTTCGAGGTTGAAACTGCAAAATCAAAATGGAACGAATATGGTTGAAACAGCCTCAAAACAAAACGAGGCAAGTTGAAACGTTTTGCCATTTTGGCGCTGTTTCAACATTTCGCCCATAGGCTATAATGGGGAAGGTTGAAACAGCCCATAACTTTGTCATTTCTGGCCTGATTTGGATGCAACTTGCAAAAATGGTAGCCCCTTCTGATGGCATGAAACATGCCAAGTCTCAAGAAGATAGGTGCAGGGGATTCAGGGAATCTGCACCCCAAAATCTTGAAAGCAAAAACTCATGTCATGTGTATGGGTTAAGCCACAGCAGGGCCAAAACTGCAGGGATGGTAGCCCCTGGTGAGGCCGTGAATCCTGCCAAGTTTCAAGGAGATAGGTGCAGGGGTTTGGGGGAAACTATACCTCAAGCTGCGGACAAGCAAAACTTGTGACATGGGTGACACTGTGTGTGTTAAGGCGCAGCAGGGTGAAAGCTGCAGGCCAGCTAGCCTCTCCTGCAGCCACAAAGCCTGCCAGCTGTTAAAAATATAGGTGCAGGGGGGTTCTGGGGCCCTGCACCCTTAGCTATCACAGGCAAAACTCATGACATGGATGCTTGTGCAACTGCTGCCTCTCATCAGGCAGCAAAACTGAAGATCCCCCAGCACTTGCCACCACAGACCTGGGGATAATAATTGACCACAGTATGAACATGAGCCAACAGTGTGATGCTATAGCCAGCAGGGCCAACAATATGCTGGCATGCATCAATTGATGCATCTCCAGCAAAATCATTGCAAAGAAGTGATTCTCCTGCTCTACTCATCATTGGTGAGACTGCAGCTGGAGTACTGCGTCCAGTTCTGGGCACTGCACTTTAACAAGGACGTGGTAAAACTTGAGAGAATCCAGAGAAGGGCTACCCATATGGTCAGAGACTTGCACGGCAAGCCACATGAGGAAAGGCTGAGGGGCCTGGGACTCTTCAGCCTGAAAAAGAGAAGAATGAGAGGGGACTTGGAGCAGCTTACCGCTACATCAAAAGCATACATCTAGGGTTCAGTGAGCAACTGTGCACCAGGGCACTCCTGGGGAAAACTAGGAGTAATGGTCACAGTCTGGACACCCTAGTTGTGAAGTAGTTTGTCCTAATGTTGAGCCTGAAACGATCTTCCAGGAGTTTGTGACCGTTACTCCTAGTTTTCCCCAAGGGTGCCCTGGTGAACAGTTGTTCACCAAGCCCTAGATGTACGCTTCTGATGTAGTGGTAGGCTGCTACCAAGTCCCCTCTCAGCCTTCTCTTTTGCAGGCTGAAGAGTCCCAGGTCCCTTAGCCTTTCCTCATATGGCTTGCCATGCAAGTCTCTGATCATATGGGTAGCCCTTCTCTGGACTCTCTCAAGCTTTACCATGTCCTTGTTAAGATGTGGAGCCCAGAATTGGATGCACTACTCCAGCTGTGGTCTCACCAGTGCTGAGTAGAGCTGAGTAGAGCAGGAGAATCGCTTCTTTGCAATGGTTTTGCTGGAGATGCATCAATTGATGCATGCCAGCATCTTCTTGGCTCTGCTGGGTACAGCATTGCACTGCCGGCTCATGTTCATACTGTGGTCAATTATTACCCCCAGGTCTTGGTGACAAGTGATTGGGGATCTCCAGTCCTGCTGCCTGATGAGAGGCAGCAGTTGCACAAGCACCCATGTCACAAGTTTTGCCTGTGAGCAGCTAGGGGTGCAGGGCCCCTGACCCCCCTGCACCTATCTTTTTAACAGCTGGCAGGCTTTGTGGCCACAGCAGGGCCTAGCAGCCAGGCCTGCAGTGGTTCCCCACCCCCGCCCCAAGACAGACAGTTGCACAAGCACCCATGTCATGGGTTTTGCCTGCCTGCGGCCAGATGTGCAGGACCCCAGAACCCAGAAGCCCCTGCACCTATCTCCTTGACAGCTAGCAGGCCTGCAGGTTTCACCCTGCTACACCGTAACACACACAGTGTCACCCATGTCATGAGTTTTGCTTGTCCACAGCTTGAGGTGCAGTTTCCCCAAATCCCTGCACCTATCTCCTTGAAACTTGGCAGGGTTTGGTGCCTCATCAGGGGCTACCAGCCCTGCAGTTTTGACTCTGCTGTGGTTTAACACATACACATGACATGAGTTTTGCTCTCAAGAAATTGATGTGCAGGTTCTCTGAACCCCCTGCACCCATCTTCTTGAAACCTGGCATGCATCATGCCCTCAGAAGGGGCTATCGTTCCTGCAAGTGTCATCCAAATCAGGCCATAAATGACAATGTTATAGGCTGTTTCAACCTTCCCCATTATATCCTATAGGCGAAACGTCGAAACATGGTCCAAAGGGCAAAACGTTTCAACGAAATGGAACAGACATTTTGACTTGAAATAAAAGTTGAAATGAAACACTGGTCGAAACAGAATGCTTCCATTTCGCACAGCCCTAATAGGTATGCTGCTGGTTCTTTCTTCCTAGGTGCAGTACCCTGCACCTGTCAGTATTGAATCCCATCCTATTCTCATCCGCCCACCCCTGTAACCTGTCCAGATCTAGTTGTAGCCTGTCCCTCCCTTCTAGCATGCCCACCTCTCCCCACATCTTAGTGTCATCCGTGAATTTGAACAAGGTGCTTTTCACCCTCTTATCCAAATCGCTGATGAAGATGTCGCTCAAACAGTGCAGGCCCAAGGACCAAGCCCTGGGGGACTCCACTGCCCACATCCCTCCAGGTTGAAAATGACCCGTCCACCACCACTCTCTGGGTGCGGCCCTCTAGCCAATTTGCAACCCATCTGACTGTGTAGGCATCAATGCCACAGTTGCCTAGTTTTTTAATGAGAATGGGGTGAGAGACCGTGTGAAAGGCCTTCCTAAAGTCCAGAAAGACTACGTCCACCGCGACACCTGCATCCAAGGATTTTGTGACCGGATTGTAAAAGGCAACCAGGTTGGTCCGACAGGATCTGCCCCTAATGAACCCATGTTGGTTGCCCCTGAGCCTAATCTCCCCTGCTGGTCCCTCGTAGATATGCTTCTGGATAATGTTCTCAAAGAGCTTTCTCAGGACCAAGGTAAGACTAACGAGTCTATAGTTACCTGGGTCCTCCTTCCTCCATTTTTTGAAAATGGGGACCACATTGGCCTTTTTCCAGTCCTCTGGCACCTGGCCAGAGCACCACGAGTGCTTGTAAAGCCGTGCCAGGGGTCCCGCAGTGACCCCTGCCAATTCCCTCAGCACCCTGGGGAGGAGATCATCTGGACCTGCTGATTTAAACACATCCAGCCCCACCAAAAGTTCCCTGACTAGGTCCTCCCTGACCCTAGGCCTGGCGATGCCTTTTCTGAGTCCATCCGGAATCCCGGTGGGGGAGATGTCCCAGTCCCTGCTCAGAAAAATGGAGGCAAAGAATTTGTTAAAGACATCAGCTTTTTCATCTGGTGCAACCACCAGATTGCCAAGTGTGTCCTGCAGGTGCCCCATGTTACCCAGTACCTTCTTTTTACTCCCTATGTATTTAAAAAAGGACTTCTTGTTATCTTTGATCCTGGTTGCTAGTCCTAGCTCTGTCTCCGCCTTAACCTTCCTAACTGCCCCCCTACAGTCTCGAGCAACAGAGGTATAATCCTCTTTGGTGATAGCCCCTCCCTTCCACTGGGTGTATGCCTCCTTTTTAGCTTTCAGATGTTCCTGAATGCCTTTGGTGAGCCATGGGGGCTTTTGAGCACTCTTGCCTCCTTTGATTCTCATTGGGACTGTCACCCTTTGGGCTCGGAGGATCATTTCCTTAAGGAACGACCACTCATCTTGGACTCCCAACTCCCCTACCCTCTGGGACCTCAGTGCCTCTCCTACTAATCTTCTTAACTCATTGAAATTGGCCCTCCTGAAGTCAAGGGCTACTGCCTTGCTGCAGGCCTTTGACACCCTGCGCTGGATAGTGAATTCCAGTAAGTGATGATCACTATTACCCAGGTGGTCAAGAACCCGCAGTCCCCTCAGGAGGTCATTGCCTGTGGCCAGGACCAGGTCCAGCAAGGCATTTCCCCTGGTGGGACTATGCACCTCCTGGGTTAGGTGGAGGTCCTGTATCTCAGCTAGGAACCTACGTGAGCAGTCAGACTTGGCTGGCTGCTCCTCCCAGCAAATGTCTTGGTAGTTTAGGTCACCCACGACGACCACATCCCTTGACTTAACTGCCTCCGCAAGCTGACCTGAGAATCCCTGGTCCAGCTTTTCCCCCTGGTTGGGTGGTCTGTAGTAGACACCCACCATTAAGTCCCTTTCCCCACAACCCCCTTGTATTCTTACCCAGAGCACTTCAGTCTGCCCCTCCTCTGACCCTGTCTTGTTTGTTGAGGACGTGTATTGCTCTTTGACGTAGAGTGCCATACCCCCACCTTTCCTCCCCGTTCTATCCCTCCTGTACCATCTGTAGCCCCTAATGTTGACCACTCAATCATGAGTTGAATCCCACCAGGTTTCAGTGAGCCCCACTATGTCTGGATTTGTGTTAGCTAGCAGGAGGGCAAGTTCCTCCTGCTTGTTCCCCATACTATGAGCATTAGTGTAAAGGCATTTAAGGCCTCCTATGGGTGCTTGCACCACCCCCTTGATCCTAGGACTATCCAGACCCCTGTCACTTACCTGGGTACTTCTTGTGCTCATCACCTGGCTTGGCTGGGAAGTGTCCCTGTGTCCCCCTGTAGCCCCATCTCCCGGCAAAGCTAGTTTAAAGCACCCCGTACGAGATCAGCCAACCTGGAAGAGAAGACACACTTGCCTTTAGGGGAGAGCTGAAGCCCATCCCATTTATTTTAGGAAGAATATGATTTAACGGTTAGAAGAGGGGAAAGGGGAGTCAGGTGTGGAATAAGCTATCATTTTCACTCAGGTACTTTTTCCCCTTCAATATGGAAATTTCTGTGGGAAGTATCTGCTTTTGATTAACTTTTATCAGTTACTAAATACCAAACAAAATTTTGGCCTCAAATCAGTTTTCAGCAGAAAGTTCTTGATAGCTGAAAACTGAAAAATATTCAGTTCATTTTCAGTTGATTTTGGCAAAACCTTAAAATTTTGGAATAAAAAATGATCTAAACAAAAGCATGTTTTTGTGTCTGAAGTTTCTCATGGGACCAAACAATAAATTTCTCAACCTTCCTCAATCAGATTTTGTGCCTTCTACTCACAAGTTTGTAAAGCTGTACAAGATGTGGTGAGAAAGAAGAGCCAGAAATACGTGCTAAGTTCTTCTATATAACTCAGGATATTTGTCTCCGATGTGCTTAAAGATACCTTTGTGAATTTTCCAGTGGTGTTAGCTAATTAGCAAGAAGCTAATAAGGGAGCTGTTGATTATAGGTAATTTCTAACCTAGGGTTTGGTACCAGCCAGAATGATGGTAGACAAATGATGAGGCCAGTACTACTTTTCCTTTTGTGAAGCCGAGACTGATTTCTCTTCTCTGATCTATAGAGGAATCCTTTCTGCTCTCATCACATTTGCTTAATTGTTTGGATGAAGGTACAGAGGAGCAAGAAGCAACAGCATAGCCAAATGAGAAGGATGAACAAGTCAGGCATCACAGAAACAGATGTGAAGCAGCAGCAATGAAATTACTTTAGCTTCCCTAGGGAACTCTTTTTTGGGGGAGGGAGGGCTCACAGGGCTGGATTAACCCATTAGTGAGCCCTGGGCCAGTCAAGACCCCCCCCCCCCATCTCAGCGCTGCGGGAGCAGAGCTCAGAGCTGCCACTAGCAAGCAGCCACAGTAGCGGTGGTGAGGCTGGTGGAGGGAAGGGGAGGGGAAGGGAAGGGAGGTGGATGGGACCATTCGTGCTACTGCCTTGGAAGGAAGAACCAGACCCCCTAGCAGCTGAGGGCCCTAGGTATGTGCCTAGTTTGCCTAGGCATTAATGTGGCCCTGTGAACTGGTATCCTAAGTGTAAAATGTGCAAGGATAAGCAGGAGTTTTAAGTCACGTGCATGTAGGAAGTAGTTTAAGCAGGAGACTGGGTAGCTCAGAGGTAATTATGGTGTCTAGTAGTAGTAGTGGTAGTAGTATAGCAAGTTCTAGGGCCTGGTCTATACATAAGTTTTCCACTTAAAATAGACCAGTAGAGTTAAGTTGGTTACCACCCAGTGTGTCCACAGCTACACCAGTATAAAAGTGTTCATGCCAGTAATGTTTGTTCCACTTGGCTGATTGATGTAAAATAAGACACAATCTTTTATAAAGCATGCTTCTAAGTGCAAGAATAGAATCTGCACTAGACCTTTTCTGGCATAAATATGAAAAAAATGCATCCTTTGCATAATTATAAGAGTAAACATTTTTAAGTGTGGCCCTGCCATTTGATTAATTAATCTAGGCTTTCTTGTGCTACCTGCTGTACAGGCAGTTCCTGCCCTGGAGATCTTCTTATCTATTGCTGGAAGGGTTTGTTCTAGAAAGGCTCCAAGACTGAGTAACTTGCTTCTTCCACTTGGTCTGGAATAGCTCACTTCAGGTGACCTTTTGATAGTGCTGCAAAACATGTCCACAGGAGATGCAGGCTTTTTTGTTGTTGTTTTTTTCAGAAGGCAAAGGGCACGCTCCCTCCATAAGAACTGCCATCTTTTTGTTATTTAGCTTTAAAGAAGTAAAAAGCTAGACAGAAACCAAAGATGAATGGTTGAGTTGTTAGGCTGAGTTAACAAAAGAATGAGCAGAGCTATACAGAAAGAGGTCATCACAGCTCATGGTTTGCTTAACAAATCTTGCTTTATCTGACTTTTATATTGAGGTACCTGCTCTTAAGTGATCAAACTGCTTAGTGAATGAACCTCAGAGATTGAATTCCCTTCTATTCTCCAGATGTGGTTCTTCCAGGGCCAGGTGAGAGATGCACTGGAAAGGCATGCCCTGTTGCTGTATGTCCTATGAATATAAAGAGTGAACTCTAGTGAAAAGTGAAATCTTGTTAAGATTGAATTGTAACCTTATATGTGTTTTTGTTTGTTTGTTTTGTTTTATCATCCTGGATGTTAAGAGTTGGTTTAAAAAAAAATCCTCCGGTACTTGTTTCTCAGCCTTGGTTTCCATTGCTGCCTAGGCAACCATGCTGCTGTTCTGTAGCCTCCTTGTAAAACACTGCACTAATGCTGCCACCTATGGAAAGTAGAGAGAGATTGTATGCAGTGTCACTCAGTGCATCTTCACCTGTGAAAACAGGCTTTAAATGCATCTGGATGATGTGCAGATGCAGCTGTTGTGCCCATTCTCTGATGCAACTAGTCAGAAGATTTTTGTTAATTTAGAGGTGGCTCAAATTAATGATCTTTCAAGGAAATCATTCAAAATCCAGCATATCTCCAGTGAGGACATATTTTAGTATCACAATAGCAATCAGAGGTTCCAAGAAAGACTAGTACCCTATTATGCCAGGCACTGTACAAAAAGAGAGATAGCATATGCCCTGCAGCATAGACAGTTTGAACAGACAGGACGGACCCAGCTGTCTCACTGCCCCAGGGCAAAATAAATCCTCTTTTCCTTCACATGACTCTTCTCACCAGCTAATCAGAAATTAATGGTAACATCTCAACTCTCAAAATGCCACCCCTCCAATTCTTTTGACCTGGAGCTACTGTCAGCTTGTCCATATGATGAGCTGGCTTTGTGACTGGGCTAGACATCCACCAGGGAACAGAAAAGAAAAAAACATACATGCTAATCAGACTGTGCACACCTGGCTCCCACTGGGAAGGCAGTTACTTACTGAATAGGACTACTTACATAAGAAAGTTTTCCTTAGAGAGAAAATGGGCTTCACAGTCTAGTCCTACATGGCTTGCTCAGTGAGATGGATTTATGTCTGCATGGAATGGTCAAAAGGATAGAGATTGTGGCATGATAATAGCTTTTCCCCCTGTGTTTTATTGTAGAAAATTATTGTAGCTTTGAGGCTTGTTTGCACTTAGCCGCAGCTGAAGAAAGGGCAGGTGTCTTCACTTCAGTGCTAATTACTTCCTGGAGTGGACCCACTGAGGAATGGGTAGAGCAGTACCTCACAGAGTTGGTTAAACACAGACCATGGAAGCATTGGTCTGTCCCCAAGGTAAGGCTACTGTCCTGCTCTATGGGTGTTGCTGTTATTTGTTCTGGTATGCTGGGTTGTTGTTTATTGTAGAATTACTTCATAACAGCTCATGGGAGGAAAATGGTAGGGGTTTAAAATCTCACCCACCCTGACTTGCCTCTTGTGAGAAGTTGTGATTGGGGCAGTCAGAAGTCCCACTTCTATTTTCTTCATATCGCAGTGTTTGTTCAGTTGCTTGAAAAATTAGATATTTCCTCTTCAGCATTAGGGGGATGGCTGCAGCTCTGTATTTTTACAGAGGCTAATTTAAAGGGGCACAGTCTTGGGTTGGTCCTTAGACCCTACTATAAATCAGTATTATTAATAATAATAAAAGCTTGTTTAGGTCTTGGATATACCAGCCCTAATACAAACCTAGTGAGACACTGAGGTAAGCCAGACTATTTGCGGCTTTCTTGTCTATACACACTCTGATTTAGTTAAATCCACTTTCAAAGAAGATTAGCTGGACAGGAGACACTTTATTCCAGAATAAGAGTTATACCTACTGTATATTATGGTCATACTTTTCTGTACTCTAGTTGTCCTAGAGAGTTCCAGCTTTCTTTGACTGCATGGATAGAGTGAACTGTTCTGAAGACCTGGATTAGTGAAATTGTTCTCTACAGGCAGCACAGCAGCAGATAGAACAGAAAGCAGAGCAGGTGGAAATCGGGCAGGGAGCCCAGGGCAGAAAGCCATACAAGTGGTAGCATGACCACAGCACTGTACTTCCCCAGCATAAACATAGTCTTACTCTCTTTGGCTACTGGTGCCTTAGCTGCTTGTTTTCCTCTTTAACTTCACACCTGCTGCTAAATATGCCCTCCAAAATATATATATTTTGCAGATTTTTTTTGTTCTCGGGGAAAAAAAGTTCAGCTGACAAATTTAGAAATATTTTTATAGACTTTTGCCTCTACACTGTTCTCTCAGGAAAGAAAACAGGATGGGGTAGAATTTTAATTGGAGTTGATAAGATTTTACAAACTATTTCATTTTGTTGAAATGGTGTTTTCTGTTTCAATATTTTTTCTGGCCAGTTCTGCTAGTTAGCGCCTTTGGGATTAATATAAAAGCTAGGTTTTATTATTAAAAAACACAGTTTCTGATCTCATTATCCAGAAATGACAGCATGCCCATGCTATTGCAGGAGCTCAAAGAATTGAAAATGGCCTCAGCCTCTCTTGTTGGTAACTATATTCCTGTGGTTAAGAGGCCTTTACATTTTTGTACTAGCTTGATCCACTGTGTTGGGAGTTGTTTTTGTGCCTTGTGATGTGCAGAAGGGGCCATAGGGGATGTGCTTGCGGTCCCATTTTTGTCTATCCCAGGGTTTCCTGCAATTGCAGAAGTTTGAACTTACTGATAAGGGGGAGGGGTCTAGTCCCTTACAATTATCTGTTCCAAAATGGCTGTTCTGGGTCATCACTGGGCAACTGAACACTGTCCATCAAGCATTAATGATAATGAGCTTGACTTAATGCAGTAGCACTTTGTAGACTGTGGAACTGCTTAGAGAGAAGTAAGATGTTGCCTTCCAGATCATTTCAACATTTATAACGTAACCTTGAATGTATATGTTTGTTTAAAAAGCAAAAGTTTTTTTTTCCCCCTGAAGACTTCTAAGTTACCTTTGCTGTTGTGGAGTAAAACATAGCTAGGATTGCAAGAGGTTGGGAGAATGTTAGCTAACAAGTAAGACCGCAATTCATGAGGCAAGGATTTTTTGGTGATAAGATGAACTGTATAGTTTGGGGGTACAGAGTAGGCACTTAATGCTCGAATGCTTGACTTAACTTCTCTCCCAGCTTCACAGTTGATCTCATAAAAGGCACCTGCAAAAAAAATCCTTGCCTTGTATATTTCCTGTACCATTAGCTACGACACTAGCCTTATGCAAATATATGCCCTTACTCACTTCTCTCCCCACATTTTTATAAATAGCTAAAGTTCATAGTTTTTTCTTAATTTTCATGGAATCAAGAAATGTAAAGGTCCAAATGAGCTTTGATGCGCTCATTTACTAGCAAGTGCTTTTTGCAGAGCTTTGTGTGTATGACTATATGGGAGCATCAGCCTCACTCAGACCAATGGTTCCCTCTATTTCAGTTCCCTGTTCCTGGCTGTCTGTAGCAGCAAGTGCCATCCTTGTATGGCTGTGACCTAATTATATCTGAATCAGGAGTGTAATTCAAAGAAGGCAGTTGCCCCATATGTTTCACTGATGCATATTAAGATATTTTAAGGAAATTATTTAACTAGACAGCAATTCTGAAGTCTGATGCATTATTCAGAGTCATTATGCCTGCTGATTTTAGGTCTCCCTTTTATTTTCAAACTTGAAGTCCTGATCAGTTAGCAGTTGCATGTTTTTAATGGCCTTTCATTGAAAGCTGTACTTATGCTGACAGCAAATCATTCCTAGTAAAGGGGCTCCACAGAAGAAGTAGGTTCAACACTCCTACAGGTTTCCTCATTTCTATTAGGATAGCCTTTGAGAATCCCAGTTAAAGATCAGATCCCTGCTGGGTGTGGTAATGAAGGAGCCATCAGTGGCAGAAGATTATTTTAGTTTCTTAGGGCAGAACCGTTAGTTTTGTGTGCATTTGTACAGCTTCTAGCACAGTGGGATTGTGGAGCTTGGCTAAGACTTGTTGGTACAACAGTAGCACAAGTAATCTGAGACTTGAAGGCTGTAAGGCCAAAGGCCTTTCTGATCATTTAGTGTGAGCATAGCAGTTTGTGACATTACCACCATTGTTTCTGCATCAAGCAGATGACTTCTAGCTGAGCTAGTGCATATTTAAACATGATGAGCTCAAATGTCAACTATTTATTGAGGGTGTGAAAAGGCCCTCAGAGCAGTGAGGCAACATGTCTAGGTGTTTCCATGACTTTGCTAGCTTTCCCTTGCTGCTGAGCAAGGGAAATATTTTTTTGTGCTGCCTGACAGGAGTGCCAGGGGCATGAGTGTAATGTATTTTGTTCTGCCAGGTGATCTGACCTGACTCAGTGGGATGTGTGTTCCATTTATCACCACTGCACAGTAGAAGCTTGAAGGCCAATTAATGTTCTGGTTCTGAATGGTATGTATGGGTTTAATCTTCACAATTGAGTGATGCGGCTTTCCAAAAAGAATGATTTGTTCAGCCAGTCCTTTTGAGGCTAACAGCAGGGTTTGAACCCAGTAGCCTCAGCACTATTAAGTATGAACTTCCTCTGCTAGAGGTATTGATCCTCTAATGTGTGGCAATCTTTGGTGGAAATCATACAACACTCGTTAAATAGGCATTATCAGTTGAAGCCTAGGAACAAACACTTTCTATTTAGACTTCTTAATCTCAGGCACTTGTATTTGAAGCTCCTCTGTTTACCTAAACAGATGGAAATAAGAAATTTTAAATATAATAAAAATGCCCTTAATTCACTGGCTTCCTTTATAAGATTTCTCAGAGTTGCTCTCATTTGAGGGTACCTTGTGATAGGTGAGCAAAGCAATGCTATCTCCAGGCTTTTTGGTTGTCTTTTGGCAGAATGGTATTATACATGGTATTTGGCACTTTAGAGGGAGGAGATGGATTCAAGTCAGTAAGAAGATGCTAAATGGGCCCTTGCTTACATTTGTTCTGAATAAGGTGATACCTCAGGGCAGAGAGTATTGGCTATTTGTTCAGAGCCATTCAGTTTTCAATTCCTTAGTAAAGTGGCATAGTCTAGTGAACTGAGAACAGAAGTAGGAGGTGAAACATTTGGGTTCAAATTCCAATCCAGCCTCTGACTCAATTTGTGACCCGAGTCAGATCCTTAAAATATCAGTATCTTTGTTTTCCTCAACTTAGAGATGGATAAAACTGTCTCAACAGCATGCTGAGTTTGGTCATCGTGCTTTGAGAGATTCTACTGAAGGGCTATAATATATGTATTAGTGGATTCACCTTAAAAAGCAGTTTCCCTCTCTGTGAGAGGGGAAGCAAAAGCCCCCCCCGCCCCTGACATCCCAAATGCCCACCTGGTATGCCCCGAAAGGCACCACAGGGGTGAAGATGAGCAGCAGCTGGGGAGAGGTGTGGTCACAGGCTCAGCGGTTCCAGAGCTGCCTCGGCCTGTGAATCTGCGAGTCCCAGGGGCGTGGCTCCCTGGGAGATGTCGGCTGCGGAGCCAGGGATCACCAGCACTGAACGCGGGGAAAAGAGGCTAAGCATCTGTCGGAAGATCCCGGCAGGCAGAACGAGGAGCCCAAGCCCTGAGAACAGAGGGACCCTTGGGGGGGGGGGGGGTGGAAGCAGTTCCCCGAGATGCCCAGGAGTGGAGCCGCAACCACACCAGGGAGCACAGGTACTGTGCAGGAGTGGTAACATGGGACTGCCGACACCCTCGGGCAGCATGGCAAAGAAGGACATGCAGGAAGCTATGGAGCCCCACATGCAAATAGCAAGTGCCACTAGTGGGACCAGGATAAATCGACTACAGGTCAGCCAGACCCCAGGGAGGTCATGCTGGGAGAGCTGACAGAGGCTGGGCATGGGGCAGCTAGGAGGGAAGGGACAGACTGTGTTCCCCACCCCCCTGGTGACCAGGTGGGTCCAGGGAGACAGAATCCAAGGAGCCTGTCAGCAGATGCCAAACACTTTCAGATAAGTTTTCCTTAGTCACAGTTAGCCCCAGCCAGGGCAGGTTTAGTTGCCAGAGAGCCGGCCCAGAGACAAGGGACTGACACGGGAAAGATTGATGGCCAGAAAGACCCAACTCATTTTGAGGTGGGCAGCGTGGATGAGGCAAGATCATCCAGGGGAAGACCTGCGGTGAGCAGCGTGTGCCCAGGCCATGGCTGTGGTTAGGGTGGGTAAAGGGAAGGTTGGAGCCACACAAAGAAAGACCAGGGTCGAGACCCCTTTGGGCCATCTTCAGGGAACTGCCTCCCCAACAAACTTCAAAGATGTAACAGGCAAGTAGGAGCAGCGCCTGAACCATCTAGGTGGCACCAAAGCCCGATCTCACCCTGCTGTCGCTAGGGGGCAAGGCACCGATCAAAAAAGGGGCCAAAGCCCTATAACGCCTACAAGCAACACTCACTATTAGCTTCCTTAATGAGAGTTCTCCTGCTGCTTATCATTTAGATGAGGCAGGTCAGTTTCTTATATTCAATATCTAGATTGTACAGCAATTAGTAAGAAGGGAAGTTACAGTCCTGGTAACCGCAAAACTATACGTGTTTACTTGCCTACAGCGAATGATGTAAGCTTCATAGAGAGATTCTCCTCTTACTATGTTCTCTGCTTTTGTTAACCTAACAAACCCAAAGCTACTGTTTCTGTTACTTTACCTTTGTGTGAGGTAAACAGCTTGAGTTTAGCCCTATTTGACTAATTCCTAGGTGACTAGTTTATATGCGTCTAAAAGGAATGCTTGTATCATTCCTAACAAGTCCGGGTCTCTTGAAGGGCATGCAGTGCTAGTCTTGGAATCTTGTTCTCTGGAGGGCTTAAAAATCAGGTTTCTAGAAATATTGGTTCTTAAAGATGCAAATAGCAAAAGATCTGGACAGTTTCAGCTTTACTGGTGTTATATTAGCTAAAAATATTGCACAAGAATATAGGATTGGAAGGAGTCTCCTAGGCCATTGAGTCAGTTTTCTTGCATTCACAGGCAGGTATTACTCAAAGGAGTCTCCAGAATCATAACTTTGACCATCACCCACAGCTACAAAGAACGATATCAAAACACCCACTGTGTCATTACTCCTGACCAGCATTTATGCTTCATATATGAGACCCAGGGAAATGGCCAAAGGATAGTGCAATGCCAGAGCCTCTGCTTGCACCTGTGAGTTTTTGTCCAGGCAGGACCGCGCTCAGTATCGAGGTTTCCACCCAGGTCCAGGTTTGGCACTCTAGGAACTGTGCTTTGCAGATTTCCTCCAGTGACAGCCAGGTCAAGGAGTACCTGTGGTGTGAACGATGCTTTCTGGTGGGGTGTCTCAGGGATCAGGCAAGAAAGCTACAGGAATTGGCAAGGGTCCAAAGCATCCTCCGCCATGAGGAGTTCACCAATTTGATGCTGGAGGAGATCTCCCAGACTGTGGAGGAAGACATGCCAGAGGCAGCACTAGAGAAGAGAGAGGATATGGACACTCAAGAGGAGTGGAATCTGGAAGCAGGTGGTATTCAGCAGGGTTTTGGCTTCTTTGATCATGGGATGTTCTTTCAAGAAGGATTGCTGGGAAGAGATGGGATCCACCTGACGGAGAAAGGGAAGAGCATTTTCATAGACAGGCTTGTGAGGAGGGCTTTAAACTAGGTTTGCTAGGGGATGGAGACCAAAGCCCTGAGGGAAGTGGGAGACCTGGAAGAAGAGCAAGCAGGAAGGGGAAACAGGAGAGGCACTCTCATAATTCCTGAGAAATTGGGGCAATCAACTAGTTACACCTCAGGTGTCTGTACACAAATGCATGGAACCTGGGAAACAAGCAGGAAGAACTGGAAGTCATTGTACAGTCATGGCAGCATGACATAATTGGAAAAATGGAGATGTGGTAGGATATCCATGACAGTACTCCAGTCATGCAAGCTAAGTACTAACTGTTCAGGAAAGACAGGCAGGGGAGAAAAGGAGGAGGAATTGCACTTTATATGAAGAGCCATATGATTGCTCAGAGCTTCAGTATGCAACTGGAATTAGGCCTGCTGATAGTCTCTGTGTTGGTGTCAGAGGGAAGAGCAGTAAAGGTGATGTCATGGTGGGGGTCTGCTATGGACTAGACCAGGAAGAAGTGGTGGATGAGGCTTTCTTCAAACAGCTAGCAGAAGTTTCCATATCACAGGCCCTGGTTCTCATGGGGGACTTCAGCCACCATGACATCTGCTGGGAGGGCAATACAGCAGTACTGAGGCAATCCAAGAAGTTTTTGGAGAGTGCTGGGGAAAACTTCCTGGTGTGAGTGCTGGAGCAGCCAACTAGGGGCCATGCTGTTCTTAATCTGCTGCTCATAAACAGGAAAGAATTGGTGGGGAATGTAGTATAGTGAATGGAAAGTTGGCCACAAAATGATTGAGTTCAAGATCCTGAGGAAAGGAAGGATGGAGAGCAGCAGAGTAAGGACTCTGGACTTCAGCAAAGCAGGCTTTGACTCACTCGGAGAACTCATGGGCAGGATCCCCTGGGAAGCCAGAGTGAGGTGGAGAGGAGTCCAGGAGAGCTGGTTGTACTTCAAAGAAACCTTACTGAGAATGCAGCAACAAACCATACTGATGCACAGGAAGTCTTCTGCCATACCTGCTAGTCAAGCTTGGCTTAGCAGGGAACTCTTCAGTAAACTCAATCACAAAAAGGAAGCTCATAAGAAGTGGAAACTTGGACAAATAACTAGGAAAGAATAAGAGCATTGCTCAGGCATGCAGGGATGAATTCAGGAAGGCCAAAGTGCAACTGGAGTTGAAGCTAGCAAGGGATGTGAAGGGTAACAAGAAGGGTTGCTACAAGTATGTTGGTAGCAAGAGGAGGATCAGGGAAAGTGTGGGTCCCTTACTGAATGGGGAAGGCAACCTTGTGACAGGATGCAGAAAAGGCTGAAGTGCTCAATGCCTTTTTCACCTCAGTCTTCATAGCAAGGTCAGTTCCAAGACTACTGTACCTGGCAACAGTTTGGGGGGGAGGTGAGCAGTCCCTCAGTGGTGAAAGAACAGGTTAGGGACTATTTAGAAAAGCTGAATATGTACAAGTCCATGGGGCAGGATTGGATGCACCTGAGAGTGTAGAGGGAGTTGGCTGATGTGATTGCAGAGCCAGTGGCCATCATTTTTGAAAACTCATGGTGATCAGGAGAAGTCCTGGATGGTTGGAAAAGGGTAAACAGTGCCCATATTTAAAAAAAAAAAAAAAAAAAAAGAGGTAAAAAGGTTCCAGGGAACAACAGACCAGTCTGCCTCACCTCAGTCTGTGGAGAAAAGTCATGGAGAAGATCTTCAAGGAATCCATTTCTAAGCACTTGGAGGAGAAGGCAGCGATTAGGAACAGTTGGCATGGATTCACTGGGTTCAAGTCATGCCTGACCAACCCGATTGCTTTCTATGACAAGATGACTGGCTCTGTGGATGTGGGGACACCAGTGGATATGGTATGCCTTGATTTTTTTAGCAAGACTTCTGCTATAGTCTCTGTAACAGGGCACCATCCCCAGAGCAGTCAAGAACCACTGGAGGCACTCCGTGGGTCAGACCCAGAGTGTAACAGTCAATGGAACTGAGTCAGCGTGGCGCATGGTGACCAGCAGTGTCCCCCAGGGCTTAGTACTCAGACCAGCACTCTAATATATTTATAAATTATCTGGATTCAGGTGTCTGAGGTGGACTGGCTAAGTTTGGTCATGGACAACACCAAATTGTGGGGAAGGGTCCACATCACACTTACAGGCTCAGCAGTGCTATACTCACTAGCACCATGACTGAAAGAGATTTGTGGGTTGTGATTGACCACAAGATGAATGTGAGCCACCAATGGCAAAGCAAATAAAACTCTGACTTGCATCTACTGCTGCATCTCAAGTAAGATCCAGGAAGTCATCCTCCCACTGTACTCAGCCTTGGGGAGGCCGCAGCTGGAGTACTGCATCCAATTCTGGCCTCCAGACTTTAGAAAGGATGTGGAGAAGCTTGAGAGAGTCCACAGGAGAGCCACACACAATTAGGGGTCAAGAGAACAGGCCTTATGAGGAAAGGTTGAGAGGCATGGAATTTTTCAGCCTGAAGTAGCAAAGGCTCAGGGGTGACTTGGTGGCAGCCTATAAGTATATAAAGGGGTGTGCATCAGGAACTAGGAAGAGGTCTGTTCACCAGGGCACCCCAAAGGCAGAGAAGGTCTAACGGTCACAAACTGCTGGAAGACTGTTTTAGACTGGACATAAGGAAAAATGTTATTGTCCAAGTCTCCAGAGTCTGGAATAGACTGCCCCAGAAGCAGCACTCTGGATATGTTCAAGAAATGCCTGGATACTCACCTTGCTGGGGTCATCTGACCCCATCTGACTTCCTGCCCTTTGGGCAGGGGGCTGGATGCAAAGATCTCATGAGGCCTCTTCTAGCCCTAATGTCTATGAAATCTATGAACTGGGCTTATTTAGTCTAGAGAAGAGAAGATTACGGGGGGATTTAATAGCAGCCTGGTAGTTACGAAAAGGATGGAGCTAGGCTGTTCTCAGTGGTGGCAGGTGACAGAACAAGGAGCAATGGTCTCAAGCTCCAGCAAGGGAAGTTTAGGTTAGATATTGGGAAGAATTCTCTCACTGGGGTAGTAAAACCCTAGTGGTTTTAAAAATTACTTGGTTTATTGAGCCAGTCATTCCAACTCTGCTGTACGGCTCAGAAATTTGGACCACATACAGAAGACATCAAGAGCTTGGAAAAAGTACCACCAATTATGCCTTTGCAAGATCCTTTGAATTAGCTGGGTGGATAGACACACAAATATCAGTAATCTTAGCTGAAGCAAAAATTCCAACAGCATTGAGGCCATGATCATCCAAAACCAATTTTGCTGAGCAGGTCATGTCCACATGCCTGACTCCCACCTTTCTAAGAATCTTTTTCTCACAGCTGAAAGAAGGTTATGGAAATAGCACAAGGCAAAGAAAGCGCTTCAAAAGACACCCTGAAGGCAAACATGAAGAGGTGTAACATCGACATCAACACTTGGGAGACCCTTGCTCAGGACTGACCAAGATGGAGGAAGGCTCTTTGGGAGGGACCTCAACACTTTGAAACAGCTTGTCAACAGACAGAAGAGGAAAAGACGAACAGGCAAAAAGAACATCCAACACAGCAACGCAGTGCCCATCCCTCCTGGAAACATCTGTCCTCACTGCGACAAGACGTGGATCTAGAATTGGGCTACGGAGTCACCTGCAGACTCACTATTAAGATCCTTGGAAGACAGTCTTACTCGTTTGTGAGTGATTGCACATCATCAATAAAACACTGGAACAGTTTACCCAGAGAGGTGATGGAATCCCCATTTTTGGAGGTTTTCAAGACCCTGCTAGACAAAACCCTGGCTGGGATAATCCTGCTTTGAGCAAGGGGTTGGACTAGATGACTTCCTGAGGTCCCTTCCAACCCTCATTTTCCATGATTTAATCAATGTACAGGTTTCCCTCGATTTGTGTGGTACATGCATTCCTGGAGAATGGCACAAATCAAATTTGCATAAGCAAACCCACTTTACAATGTAATAAATAGGGATAGGTTCCCATGGCGATGAGGGAGGGAGGCTGGGACTAGGCAAAGGGTGTGGGGAGGGATGCCACTGCTGGGGCTGCATAAGGCAGCAAAGCAGAGGGAACAGAACAGCACTCACCCCAGCCCCAGCTGCAGCAGCCCTGGGAGCGGCCAGTGCCAGCTGCCTTCAGCCACTGGGCTGCACTGCGCGCTGCCTGTCCCCCCATGCCTGGGCTCTGCTTGTCCGCACTCGCCTCTGCTCCTGGGCTGCACCACGCCCTGGTCCAGGCAGCTGGTGTCGGCTGCTGCCAGGGCCGCTGCAGCACGGGCTGGGGTGAGTGTGGACAAGCAGAGACCCAGATGGCACAGGGCGCAGCACTCACCCCAGTCCTGCAGTGACCCCGGGAGGAGCCGACACCAGCTGCCTGTAGCCACTGGGCTGCACTGTGCCCCAAGCCCCCTGGGGCTCTGCCTGTTTCCACTCACCCCAGCTCCTGCTGCAGCAGCCCCAGGAGTGGCTGATGCCAGCTGCCTGTAGCTGCTGGGCTGCACTGTGCCCTGGTGCAGGCAACTGGTGTTGGCTGCTCCCAGGGCTGCTCCAGCACGGGCTGGGGCCAGTGCCACACCACGCGCTGCCCAGGGCTCCACTTGCCCATGCTCACCCCAGCCCATGCTGGAGCGGCCCCAGGAGCAGCCGACACCAGCTGCCTGCACCAAGGCACGGCGCAGCCCAGGAGCAGAGGTGAGTGCAGACAAGTGCAATACAGGCACATGCCGGTTGGGGGGGGGAAAAATGACATGGGCAGAGCACAGTGCAGCCCAGTGGCTGCAGGCAGCTGGTGCCGGCCAGTCCTGGGGTTGCTGCAGCCAGGGCAAGTGGGGCCACAGCCCTTTCCCCTCCACGTAGATTTACCTGCTTGTGGGAGAGGGGTTGTCTACGCTGATCGCATAAGAGCAAATTTACCTCGCATGTAATGAATTATGGGTCTAAATATGCTCATCACATAAGAGCAAATTCACATACAAAGAACCCGCATAAATTGAGGGAAACCTGTATTTTAAACATGATTATCTTCCCCAAGGGAAATCAGCTTCTAGTAATAAAATATTTATGAACAATGCATATTGCAGGAACCAGCACTCCAATGTGAGGCATAGTTCAAACTAGGCTAGAGAGTTTATATCCTAGGCTAATTGAGAAGCACATCAGTTAACTGTTGGAGAAGGGGGGAAAAAGTGGGCTGGGACTTTCAATGGGATCACCAGTAGATTTGGGTGCTCGCGTTCCAAGGAGTTTGGACCTTAAGGCTCGTCTGCACTGGGGAACTGACTTCAATAGCTTATTCCAAAAAAGGTTTTGTGGAATGGCACCCTGCATCTTTCTTCTAGAAAATCTTTTTCTGGGTTAGCTGCTTTTGCTTTGGGGAAAAAAGGGATCTATTATGAAATAGTTTCTTTCTACAGTGAAAGATACCAGCCAGCTTCCCTATGGAGACAAGCCTTTAGTACAGTGTGGATAGTTTAAGCTTGTCACCAACCAGCAGGGATCAGAGAGTCTGAAGGAGAAATGGAATAGAAGATAAGATGGTGGCTTTACAGTATTTTGGGGTGAGCCATGCTATTTAAAAGCAACAGCAGGCTTGGGGATATCTGTTCTTTGTCTTCCCATCATGTACACAGGCCACGGTCCAGAGTCATTAATTGTGATATAAAAATTAGAAAAAACAAGTATAGTAGTGGCAATGCAGTTTACCTTGCACCAGTTGGACAATGGCATGCTCTGCAAACAGTGCAATTATGACTCCGAGGTGAGCTCAGGGAGGATGATATAGATGGACCATGTGTTTCCTCCTTAAAAGTTTTTTTTATTAACTGTAACATTACCCTGCATACACTTCTGCACTGGTCATCACAAGATAAATTACTACACAACGCTTGCCTTTCCATCCTGGAAAGCAGCCCAGGTTTACATCATGCAGGATGTCTTGATTATTTCAGTAGCAAATGTACAGGCTTTCCCCCCTTTGTGCTTGTTTTTCCCCCCCAAGTTTTTCTATTTAGCATGATGCTGAGCATAGTAACCACTCACTCTTTTCCAACATGACCAAAGAAGTGTCCTTATAAAACATTAGATCCCAATTAAAGTTATAATTGGAGTTCAAGATGGTACAAAAGTCACATAACCAAGGTGCATTGTTCTTATTTTACAGCTGGGAAAACTGAGGCACCAAATGATTGCGACTTGCATCAGGTCACACAGGAACTCAGTGGCAAAGCCAGGAATAGAATTTGGGTTCTTGTGCACAGTCTCTGCTTTTGGATAAAAGCCATCTACACAATCCAATGATTATGCAACCACATTAATTTTCTATTTGAGTATTGTTGTGCAGCATTCTATGCAAAAGTACATTATTCCCAGTACTGAGAACATGCCCCTTACAGAAACAACTTAGTGTAAATAGTCTTGAGACATCCAGCCTTTTAAAAACCCTTGATCTAAAGATGCCTTCTAAAGCTAACAGAGAAGGGCTACCACTAGAAATATAGATCATGGTTGGAGGTATCAACCTTTAGCTGCAGTTGCGATTTTTAGTCCAGCTGTGGCACAAAACACTTTGTCTGCAACTCCCTGCAAATTAACAGCTGGTGGCACCAGTGTGCTGCACTGATTGCAAAGCCTCCTGGATGTTGTAGTACATTTTATTTGATGTCATGCCCCAATCAGAATGAGCAGGTACCAGTGTTGTCTGGATCAACTAGGGACAGCCTTCAGCAGGGTTTGAACTTACCCCTCTGGAGTTGTTACAAGACAAAGACACTTTTTTGCTGGAGCAAAAAAGCTTTTTGATAAGAAGTGCTATTATTAACATTTACTTGTTACTCTAGTCCCTTTAACACACCACTGGGACTGGAGATCATTGGGGAGGCAAGAGAGGAGGCAGTTCTGTAAGTGTTTGTCTTATCTAAAGCACTTATTGTCTCCATGGACAAGAGACACAGGAAGGAGTTTACCACTGAGGAACTGAGACTTGGGGATCAAGTGTTTTTGTCTCAGGTATTTCAGGGAGACTCTGGCTCTGCATGTACTGCAGATGTACCAAGGTGATCATTAAACTTCTTAGTTCAGGTAATGCTAGCAGTACAACAGGGGTAGCCCAGAGTTGAGCTGCATGTAGATGGTGCAATATAATTTTAAAACTAGTTCAGGTAAATCTATGTGACCTGCAATGGTTGCAGTATAGTCAGGCCTCATAACGGATCTTAGAACTAAAATACAGACCTCCTAACTTGCAGTGCAGTCTTAACTACTCTGTTTCTCCCACTTTTCTAAACAGAAAAATAATTAAATGTAGAAGTCTTATAACTGTGTCAACTACAATAAGTCCATTACTTGACAGTAAGTCAAACACTACATCCATCTTGACAATGATTTCAGACAGATGTACAGCAAAACACAGACTTATGCTCATTCCTCTTGTGAACCCAGAGGCTAAACAAACCAATGTTCCTTCTGCAGAGTGTTACATGAGGAATGCAAGAGGTTTGAGATGACTTTATCATTCAGGCATTGACTCATATTTCCCTGATATGTGCCAGTTCCTCAAATAAAGCACCGCAGGGAGAGAGTCTGTCAAAATGTGATACAACTTGCAGGATACTCAAGTATCTTTCCTTACCAGGGGAGTGATGTGGCTGGAGTCTGGTTTTTGAGAGATGGATGACTAGGACATATGAAAATTAAAATCAGGGATTTTCTATGGTTATCAACATCTTAAATGAACCTGCTGCAGTTACACATGGGTGCCAATTTCAAATTACAATGAATAATCAAGGACAGGTCCTTAAATTCCATTGGTGTTCTATTCGACATACACCAGGAAAGGAAGAAGCAGTTCACTATTCTCATTGATTAAAGCTGTGCAGTTCTTTCCTTAATTGGAAGGCACTTAAAGGAAACCAGATTTTTTTTTTTTAAACCATAAAACAAAGAAGCAATTTACTTTTTCAGTGGTGTTATCAATACTATTGCCACAAGGTGGTGCCATTGCACAGGACAACAGTACCCTCAGGCTCATGATGGTGGTTATCACTGAAGTTTCACATTTAGGGGTGCTGAGCAGGTCTACTTTGGTAGGGGAAAAAAAGCTAAATATTTTGTCTGCAGCATATCTAGATAACTATCCCATTGGTTTATAAATGTGTGTTTATTGGGGGGGGGGGGGGGAGGAAGAGTGTGGAATTAGGCTGGCAATCAGATTTGGGTTCAGTCCCTGGTATCCAGTGTGACAGAGTACAAGGCATTTACGCTCTACAGACAATTCTGAATCTATAAAATTGGAATATGGATAATCTTTCTTCTTACCCTTTTTCCTCTTCTCTTCATACTGTAAACTCTTTGAAATGGATTCTGCCTATCACAATTAATTTCACAGACTGAGATCTCAGTCTCACTTCTGGTATTTAAGCACTGTCACCACCTGAAATCTTCAAGTGGAAGACACGATATTACAAAACTTTAATCATCTTGCTCTAGTCGACAATAGACCAGTAAAGAGCTGATGGGTCTCTGTACAGATATGAAGCCCAACAGTACGAATCCTTTAATAAGATGTTTAGTCCTTCATGGCGTGGCTTTCTCCCTTGGCCTATGCACTGAGGCTAGATCCAGAACTTGCTGCTCCTCAAGCCGTGTTTCTAAGATTTGGCCTTTTCTGTTGAGGATCTTGGTCAGGCCCTCCTTATCATCACTAGAAATTTTCAAGAGTGAGTTAGACAGATACCCCTTGAGCAGAAGGATGAACTAGATGACTTTATAAGTTTGCTTCCAGCTTTACTTTCCTATAATCACATCTTGATTTTTTATTTTTTTTTTAATATAATACTCAAATACCTGAAGGGCAATTATAGAGAGAATGGAGATGGGCTTCTCTCTCTGGCCATAGGGGAAAGGACTAGAAGCAATAGCCTCAAGCTGCAGAAGAGGAAGTTTAGGTTAGAGATTCAGAGGAACTTTCAAACCATGAGGGTGGTCAAGCATTACAACAGGTTACCTGGATAATTTGTGGAATCTTCAGCCTTGGAAATGTTCAAGCGCAAGTTGTACAGACAATCCTGACTCAAGTAGGAGGGCTGCACTAGACGATCTTGTGAGGTCCCTGATCCTATCATCTTGTGGACACTTATAAGGCTGCTGTTTTTATGTTTTAAGATTTCTTAAAAATAAATGCCACCAAGTAGTCACCTGGAATTCTTAAATCAAGTGGAGGGTGTCACTTCCTAACAGACCCTATGTCAACTATAAGTTAATTGGCTTCATGAAGAAATTACTGAGCGAGATTCTCCAGCCTGTGTCCGTGAGAGGTCCAGCAATGATTCTTTCTGCCTTAATGTACAAATACTTATGTTGAGCTTCCCAACTCCTCCATTTGGCATTTACTTTTGCACTACTGCTAAATATGTTACCCTTGGTCTCCAACTCAAGAAATCCCCTTTTTCTCCCCTTCCTTCTCTTTCTGCCACTGATTTTAATGAGAGCCAGGTCAGATCCAGAAATCCTACTCAAGGACTCTGCAATAATGAATCATCCTTAATGTTAATGACTTAATGGCATCTAGCAGTCTCAAACATGCATCTGAGTTCCATTGTGGCAGGCACTGTCCAGACAAATATAGGCTAGATACAGATGTTACACTTAAGGCACCTGTACACGTGTCAGACTTGATTAATTGAGTCTGCTGGGGCATTCTAATTAGCATGTTTCAGCAGCCTCTGCGCCATGTGTATTCAGTGTCCCTGTGCTTCAAAATGGCAGTGGGGCACTTTAACTAAAATTAAATTTGACAAGCTTAAGGTAAAGCATCCCTGCCACCATTTTGAAGTGCAGGACACTGAATACAGGTGATGCTGCAGGTGCTTTAATTACCCCCCCCCTCCACCCCAGAGCATATGTAAAGATGTCCAAAGCACATTAAACATGCAGAAAGTGCTTTAAAGCTGTAACAGAATAGGATGCAATGGGCCAAACAGAATAGGATGCAGTTTAACAAGGATAAGTGTCATGTGTTGCACCCAGAGAGGAAGAACCAATAGCACTCCTATAGCCTGGGAGGTATTATTCCAAGTAGCACAACTGTGGAAAGGGATCTTGGAGTCCTAGTCAACTCCAAAATGAACATGAGTCACCAGTGTGATAAGGTAATAAGTAAAGCTAACCACACCCTTTCTTGCACAAGTAGGTGCTTCACAAACAGATCTAGGGAGGTGATACTTCCCCTCTATGCAGCATTGGTCAGGCCACAATTGGAGTACTGCACCCAGTTTTGGGCACCACACTTCAGGAGGGATATGGATGGCCTGGAGAGGGTTCAGAGGGCCATTTGTCTTGTTAAAGGCCCAATGTGGATCAACTGGGAGACCTGAACCTCTTCAGCCTCTGCAAGAGGAGGCTGAGAGGTGATCTCATGGCCACCTACAAACTCATGGGGGGAGGAGCAGCAAGAAATAGGGGATACAATGTGTACCAGGGTACCTGTTGGGATAGCTAGAAATAGTGGCCACAAACTAGGAGAGCAAATTCACATTGGACATCAGGAAAAAATTCTTTACAGTGAGGGTTGCCAAAATATGGAATTAGCTTCCAAGGGAGGTGGTGCTGTCCCCTTCCTTGGAAGCGTTTAAAAGGAGATTGGACAGACACCTGGCTGGGGTTATCCAACCCCAGCACTCATTCCTCCCCAGGGCAGGGGGTCAGACTCCATAATCTAATAGGTCCCTTCTGACCCCAACATCTATGAAACAGAACAGATGTTCATAGCACTTAGTATTTTAAACTTGTTGGATCATGCTCTAAGTTAACTTGATGGGTGTGGTTTTAGACTGAAGTGCTTTAGGTTAGAGCATTTTTTTTGAATGCCTGTACCACATCCAAGGCTAGCAAGCCACCCAGAAGCAGACCCTGGGATGCAACCCATGTTGAAGTGCCATGGATGTGTGGGGGCACTGAATACACATGACCCATTCTGAAGTGCAGGGACACTGAATACACATTGTAACTGCGGGTATTCTCAGGGCCAGTCTGCCAATGGCTCACCTACCTGTTCTGGGCCAACCACCTGCTTCCTCACCTGCCACACCTTGTTGTTTTTTAATTGGTTCTTAAAAAGGTAGGAGGCTGCCCATTCTTGCCCCGATGCCAGGGGACACTATCTGCAGCTCCATTCCTTCCCTACACCACAGCCTATGCTTCACAGATGGCATCCAGGTGACATAATTACTCCCAGCCTGAGATCAGAGCAAACCAAGTCCGAAGTTGGGCTCCACACACGCACACCCCACCTCCCCTCTCACAGGAGGCCTCTTCCACTCCACCCCTCTTACCAGGGCCTCTGGCATACTGCTCATTACCAGGCCACACTCCACCACCCTGCTCCTCCTTGAGCAACCCCTGTGGGCCATCAGGCTTTGCTACTCACATGCTGGCCTCACCATGCAGTCCCTGCAGTTCCTGCAAATTCTCCTACTCTGCATGATCCAGCCTGGTGCCCAACCCTGGGCTAATTCTGCCCCTCACCAGGCACCCACCCACCCACCTCCCAGCCTTCTGGTTTCCCCCTCAATGGGGCCACCCCCTCACTGGGGCTACAGGGCTTGCCTCCCCAGTAGGGCTCAGGTGGCTGTAGCTATCTATGCCTGGCCCCCTTGCACCCAGTGTTGTGGAGGCTAGGGGTTAAGGCATCCTGACCCAGCTTTCACCAGGGTAGTAACTGGCCTGGTATTTCCTGGGGGCTCCCACACCACTGAGAGCCTCACCAGGCCACCCACTCCCAGCAGGGTGCAGTTTTAGGTCATGCCCAGGACCAAGAGCCTCCAAACCACCCCCTACAGCTCCTGCCCATACCTCCAGGATGCTGCATTCAGCCTTGCAACCAGACAATGCTTCTACCTGCCCTGCCAGTAGAAAACTGCTCTGTTTATATAAGCGGTCAGAAATCTAAAATGGCTGCCACAATCAAGTACCTACTGGCTGCTTGGCTCAGCCCTTAAAGTGGCAGACAGCAACATGAAATGGAGGCTGCTGGAGCATGTTAACTAGCTTACTGTAGCAGACTCAGTTGAGTCTGGCACATGTATCGGTACCCTCTAAATGTAACACCTTTGTTATTTGTCTGGACAGTGCCTGCCACAATCAAGCCTAGACACATGTTTGAGATTGCTGGATATAATTATGGTATTAATATTAAGGATGACTCATTATTGCAGAGGCATTGAGTAGGATTTCTGGATCTGACCTGGTTCTCGTTCAAATCAGTGGCAAAATTTTCACAACTAAGCCACGTCCCTAGGTCTGTATCTAAGAAACTGAAAAAGTAAACAATCTATGTAATGTTGAAACGCATCAAATGATCATTTGTTTAGTTGCTGTCTTATTACTTTGTGAGACCAGGTGTTAAACAATGAATGGTTCCATTAAGTATTAAGACCTACAAACTATTTTCCCCATTAAAAAAGGTGCAGAAGTTAACGTTTTCTAACTATTAAATTACATTGTAGAATTACATAAAAGAGCGCTTCTCAGTGCTTTAAGTGTTCCCAGATGTCATATGTAATAAAAGTGTACATATGTTCAAGCATGCTATATGCATGTTGTATAGGTAAAAGTTCAAGTTATTTTTAGCTAATGCTGTAAGTCAGAATGAACATTTAGCTGATTTAATTGGTATTAGAATTGAAATGCAAAGGCTATCCTGTTCCAAATCCATAGCATGTTCTTTTAAACAGATTATATGTTTGCATCCCAATTGAAGTTTTGAAGCATTGTGATTGAAGTGTATATCACATCCACTGCTCTTCCTACATCCACAGAGCCAGTAATCTTGTCAAAGAAGGCAATCAGGTTGGTCAGGCATGACTTGCCTTTGGTGAATCCATACTGACTGTTCCTAATCACCTTCTCCTTCAAGTGCTTGGAAATGGATTCCTTGGGGACCTGCTCCATAATTTTTCCAGGGACTAAAGTGAGGCTGACTGGTCTACAGTTCCCCAGATCCTGCTTCTTCTCTTCTTAAGGATGGGCCCTTTTCCTTTTTCCAATCGCCACAAGTTTTCAAAGATAATAGGTAGTGGCTTTACAATAACTTCTGTCAACTCCCTCAGCACCCTTGGGTGCATCGTATCTGGACCCATGGACTTGTACACATCCAGCCGTTCTAAATAGTCCCTAATCTGTTCATTTGCCACTGTTGGCTGCTCATCTCCTCCCCAAACTGTGCTGCCAAGAGCAGTAGTCTCAGAGCTGACCTTGCCTGTGAAGACTGAGGTAAAAAAGGCATTGAGTACTTCAGCCTTTTCTGCATCATCTGTCATATGGTTGCCTCCCCCATTCAGTAACGGACCCACACTTTCCTTGAACCTCCTCTTGTTGCTGACATACTTGTAGAAACTGCTCTTGTTACCCTTCATGCCTCTTGTTAGCTGCAACTCCAGTTGCACTTTGGCCTTCCTAATTTCATCCCTGCCTGCCTGAGCAATACTCCTATACTCCCCCCTAGTTGTTTATCCAAGTTTCCACTTCTTGTAAGTGTCCTTTTTGTGGTTTAGCTCACTGAAGAGTTCCCTGCTAAGTTGGTCTTCTGCCACACTTGCTAGTCTTTCTGTGCACTGGGATGGTTCATTCTTGCACACTCAGTAAGGTTTCTTTAAAAAACAGCCAGCTCTCTTGGACTCCTTTCCTCTTCAGACGAGCTTCCCAGGGGATTCTGCCCATCGGTTCCCTGAGTAAGTCAAGTCTGCTTTTCTGAAGGCAAGGGTCCTTACTCTAGTACTCTCCTTCCTACTTCTGGATCCTGAACTCAATCATCTTGTGGTCATTGGTGCCCAAGTTGCCATCCACTTCTACATTCCCCACCAATTCTTCCCCATTTGTAAGTAGGAAGTCAAGAAGAACATCACCCCTAATTGGCCTCTCCAACACTTACACCAGAACGTTGTCCCCAGTGCTTTCCAAAAACTTCCTGGCATGCCAGTGCACGCTCTATTGCCATCCCAGCAGATGTCAGGATGATGGAAACTTCTGCTAGTTGTTTGAAGAGAGGCTCATCCTCCTGGTCTGATGATCTGTAGCACATACCCACCATGATGTCACCCTTGTTCTCTTCTGTGACACTAACCCAGGAACTTTCAACAGGCCTATCTCCAGTTTCATTCTGGAGCTCTGAGCAATCATACAGCTGTTTTACATACAACACAGCTCCTCCTCCTCTTCTCCCCTGCCTGTCCTTCCTGAACAGTTTATACTCATCCATGATAGTGCTCCAGTCATGTAACCTATCCCACCAAGTCTGTGTTATTCCAGTCATGTCATAGTTCTGGGCCTGTGTGAGGACTTCCAGTTCTTCCTGCTTGTTTCCAGGCCCCTTACATTTGTGTACAGACACCTGAGGTAAACAGCTAATTGCCCTACTTTCTCAGGAAGAATGAGGAGGGCTCCCCTGTTCCCCCCTTCTGCTTGTGCCTTCACTAGGTCACCTACTTCCCCACTTATCTCAGGGCTTTGGTCTCCATCCCCTGGCAAATCTAGTTTAAAGCCCTCCTCACTAGATTAGGAAACCTATCTGCAAATATGCTTTTCCCTCTTTGTCAGGTGGACCTTGAGTTTTTGGGGCTAGATTTTCTCAGGGCAGAGCAGTCTCATTTTGGCTCCATGGGCATGACTTTGAGCACTGTTCTAGACTAGTGCCAAAAGCCACCCCTGTTGACCTGTATGTGATCATTTGGATTTTAAGTCAAAGGCAGGCATGCATGGTGCTAGCCACATCCCTCTCTTCTTAGCTGTTGTCTGTAGAAACTAGTATGCCTTAACCATGCTAACCCTGTGTGTTGCTAGGTTTGGGAGGACCTCTGGCCTTTTACAACTACACTTTTCTTTACCTACTTACTCTTACAAACATATATTAAAACCTGGTGGCAGTTATTCTTGAAATACGGACTTCCTCCTCTCTGATCTTCATGGTGATTATTAAATCAAAATATAATAGGTTTTCCAACAGCTTCTGAATGGAAACCAGTAATGTCATACAATTACTTAGCGGATACTGGTCCCAACATTAGATCATAAGTGCTCGGCAGACTACCACTGGATGAAAGCCAAAGCAAAGCTTGAAGCTCTTTGATACCTGCAAAGGCTCTTTATGGCTTATAGTCTGTCACCATTAACATTATTCATATTCAACAAGGAGAAAAATAAGATGTCATAAACCATTTTGTAAAATATTCCTGCCTTCCAGAGGTGGTGAGTGCCACGATGCCTTGCTGTTAGACTTTCCAGCCAAACCCAACTTTTGGTATTCAGTCCTCTCCCCTGTTCCCTTTCGATATGGTGAAGTCAAGACTGCTTACTACAGCAAATGGTAATGGGGTGCCCACATGCTTGTCTGTCTCTTTTTTTACAAAACTCCCAACTCAAGGCAAGAATTGGCCAGTTATACAACAAAAGCAACAACAGGAAAAAAAAGAGATTGCCTTGCCTTGCCACCCTGGAAGCAAAAGCAGGCAAGCAGCAGGGCACCAAGGGCTTGATTCCACTCCCCTTGGTATTAACTGGGGAGCTTCACCACAGATTTACATGAGGGCCAGAGAGGGCTCAGGCTGTGGCAGTCTCGTTCTTTCTTGTAATTTGGGAGTATCTGCCACCTACAACTGCTAGGCTGCAACTCTGCAGGTCATGAGGGTCTTTGAGCTTCAGCTCACACATCTTGCGCCTCAGTTTGCCACTCAGGTGTGGGTGGGATGATGCAGTGGTGGCTTTAGCATGGTGTGGTGACTTTAGCATAAGGTGACCTTATATAAGATACTTATAGAAGATAAATCATCGCATCTCCACTGTAAAGGGAGCTAGCGTGTAATTCAGTAGCACAGATGCAGGTAGATGAGGTATGGTTTTAGGAGTCATTGGTACTTTAAAAACTACGCAGTGCAGCCTATTAGGTACAGAAGCAGCCTTGGAATTGGGAGAACTTGGCTATGCCTCTGACCTGCGATATGCCCTAGGGCAAGCCACCTCACCTCTTTGCGCCATTCTCCTCTCGTTCCAGCCTTTGTCTGTTTTCTTGAATCAGGTTGCAGACAGTTCAGGGCAGGGATAACCTCTCACTATATTCAAGTAGAGCACTTAGCACAAGGGGTGGGGGTAAAAGTTAAGCAGGGGTCTTTAAGCTTTTCTGCAATAGAAATGGATGGTAATAAGGTGATAAACTATGATTATTGTCATTTTGATTTAAGGATGGTGCACATAGCTAAAACTCTCCACACCTTCAGTTTCCCTGGGTTCCTACCTGCTTGCTTGTTTAATTTGGAAAGGTAGTAGTGTCATATGACATGTAGCCCAACAGAGCTCTGACCTGCTTGAGGCATCTAGGCATTACAGTAATGATAATATAATGACTGTGCTAAAATACGCCAGTTATTTCCAAACTTGGAGGAAGACAGTCTCTGACCTGAAGGGTGTACATTCTGTTGCCATGGTTTTAAACCTGTGGTCCACAGACCGTGTCTACGGGGTCTGCAAAAGGTGTCTGTGATCAATCAAAAGTATGTGAATACCCACGCTTACAATTCAAAAGGGTTTGGACCTCCATTCAACATTTCCAAAAGTGTCTGTACCTTCATTCAAAATGTTTTAGGGGTCCACAAATGAAAAATGGATGAAAAACGGATTCTGTTGCATCAAAACTTTATTCTGATTACTTAGCTACTCTGGCGATGGGTGTCTAGAAAAGCTGTGATTAGGTAGATAAAGTCTTTGGAAGTCAGATGTGCATATGGCCATTGTAGCAGGTTCTTCCTTTGTCTTGGGAACCAGTCACACTGACTGGTTGCAGGCTGCAGATTTTCAGAAGGGGAAGGAAACTAACCGCAAACTCTATACCAGTGGTTCTCAACCTTTTTTGTACCATGACCCATTTATAAACATCGATGACCAGTCCTGACCCACTAAGGTTTAGGTAGTTTAAGTACTACCTAATTTATTAGGTAGTTTAAGTAGAAGATAGCCCCCTAGCCCTGCCGGTGCTTCTAACCCCCAACCCACAGCCCTCCATTCTCCCAGCTGTGCTGGTGGCCCTCACCCCGACCTGCTGCCCCAGGCCCCCCAGTGTGTGGAGCACAGGGTGAGGGTGGGGGGAGGGCATGGGGGGCACTTGCCCGCCCCCCCCCTCCGAGATTTGTGTACCCACAGTGGGCACAGGGCCACAGCATGGCTGGACCAAAACAGGCAGGAACTGTCTCCCTGGCAGCACAGGGCTGCAGCCAGGTGGGACTCGGTGCAGGAGGACAGAGCAGGACAGCAAGACTCATTACTGCCACTGCCACCAGAACCCCCATGCCTGCCATGCTGCCAGCAGTGCAAGGAGTAACAGCTGGGTGAGGGGAGACTATGCTGCCGTCACCTTCTCCCACTGCCAGCTGCTCATGTGCTGGGCCACAGCTCTACCCTGCCACCATGGTCTGGCCACTGGCACCACTCCCCTCAGGCCATGGCTCTACCCTGGGAGAGGAGGTGGGGTAGCAGGCCCTCCCCGCCCCTGTGACACATCATCTATTACCCCCTTGCCCCACTGCCCCTGTGGGGAGACTTACCTGTGGGGAGCTACAGGAGCTGCTCTCCACACTGCCTGGCTGCCATGTACATGTGTGCATGTGTATGTGGCACCGTGTTCACTCTCCTCCCACTCCACCCAGCCCCAAGCAGCCCCTTGTATGGTAGAACTCTGCCAGCCTGCAAAAGGAAACCTGTGGTTTCCTACTCCTTTCTCCTTAAAGGAGAATCCATTCTTTAAATTTGTTGATCCACTTTTTAAAGATTGTTTCATGACCCTTTCCTATATTCTTACGGCCCACTTTTGGGTCGCAACCCACAGGTTGAAAATGCTGCTCTCTACCATATACTTAATAAGTCAAATTCTTCTCTCTGTCAGGGCAGCTTTCCACTACTCGACTGGTGCAGACTGGACTGAAAGCCAGTGCTGTCAGCCATGGAATGATTACATTAAGTAAATGGATTCTCTAAGGGCACAATGCCATAGGAACAGCCATTATGTGCCTTGATTTTTTGACTTTACCAGCTTTGGTTGAAGGCCACTGAAAAGGGGAGAAGACTGATTCCTAGCCCCTGGAGACTTATTTAGTTTAAGACAGTCTTTGGTTGCAGTTGGACTTAACAGTGGGAGAGAGGGAGATCAGCTAAGTGCCAGGCCTGGAGATGACTAGATTTCATAGACATTAGGGCTGGAAGGGACCTTGTAAGATCATTGGGTCCAGCCGCCTGCCCAAGGGGCAGGAAGTCAGCTAGGGTCAAAGGATCCCAGTAAGATAAACGTCCAAATGTTTCTTGAAAGTGTCCAGAGTAGGTGCTTGCACCACCTCTGGGGGGGAAGTTTGTTCCAGGCCTTGGGGGCTCGGACAGTAAAGAAGTTTTTCCTTATGTCCAGCCTAAAATAGTCTTGCAGGTGTTTGTGACCGTTGGACCTTGTCATCCCCTGGTGTGCTCTGGTGAACAGGTGTTCCCCCAGATCCTGGTGCATACCCCTTGTGTACTTACAGGCTGCCACCAAGGCACCCCCGAGCCTGAGCTTCTCCAGGCTGAGGAGTCCCATAGCTCACAGCCTCTCGTCATAAGGCCTGTTCTCATGCCCTCTGATCATGTGCCTGGCTCTCCTCTGGACTCTTTCAAACTTCTTGATGTCTTTCCTAAATTGTGGAGCCCAGAATTGGATGCAGTACTCCAGCTGCAGCCTCAACAAGGCCGAATACAGCAGGGGGATGACATCCTGGGTCCTGCTTGAGATGCATCGGTAGATGCAAGCCAGAGTTTTGTTCACTTTGCCAACTGCAGTATTGCATTGGTGACTCTCATTCATCTTGTGGTCAATCATGACCCCCAAGTCTTTTTTGGTCATGGTACTAGCAAGTTTGCCAAGCCTATAAGTGTGATGTGGGTTTTTATTCCCAAGGTGGAGCACTTTGCATTTCTCCGTATCGAATGCCATTGGGTTTTCATCTGCCCACCTTGCAAGCCTATCGAGATCAGCCTGGATCACCAGCCTATCCTCAAGTCTGGAGACTCTTCCCCAGAGTTTGGTGTTGTCAGTGAACTTGACCAGTCTGCTTTTGACACCAGTGTCCAGATCGTTTATGAAGATATTAAAGAGTACAGGTCTGAGAATGGAGCCTTGGGAGATACCACTGGTCACCGAGTGCCATGTTGATTCGGTTCCGTTAACTACCACTCTCTGGGTCCGACCTCAAAGCCAGTTCCCCAGCCATCAAACTGTGGAGTAGTTGAAGCCGCAGTTGCCCAATTTTTCCATGAGGGCGTGATGGGACACCAGGTCAAAAGCTTTTTTTAAAGTCCAAATATATGACATCAACCTCTTCCCTTTTGTCCAGGTGATACCTGGTCATAGAAGGAAATGAGGTCAATCAAGCAAGACTTACCCGCAACAAACCCCGTACTGGCTATCCCTCAGAATGTTGCCTTCTGTGAGCCTGTCAAGAATGGGTTCCTTGATATTTTTTTCTAAAATCTTCCCAGGGATTGAGGTCAAAATGATTGGCCTGTAGTTTCCTGGGTCATCTTTCTCCTCTTTCTTGAAGATGGGCACCACATTGACCCTCTTCCAATCTTCAGGTACTTCGCCTGAGCACCACGAGTTCTCGAATATCCTCACCAGTGGCTGCGCTATGATGTCTGCCAGTTCCTTTATCACTTCTGAGTGCAACCTATGTGGACCAGCTGATTTATGGGTGTCCGGCCTCTCAAGATGCTCCCTCACAAGATCCACGCCAATGGTGGGAATATATTAATCGTCACTCCTGACAGCCCACATCATGTTCAGCAGGGTGGTCTCTTTGGGCTGGTGAAAAACTGATGCAAAGTAATCATTAAGCAGATTGGCTTTTTTCTGGGTGTCAGTAGTCAGCTGCCCCAGTTGGTTTAGCAGGGATTCAAGTGTTGCCCTTGTTTTTCTTTCAACTTCCCACATATCTGAAGAAGGACTTTTTATTGTCCTTGATTCATGTAGCCAGATGGAGTTCAGTTGCAGCCTTGGCTTTTCTAGTTCACTCCCTGCAGGTGTGGACCAGTGCAGCATACTTCTCCTTAGTGATGTTTCCTGTCCTCCATCCATTATACACCTCTCTTTTTAGACATCAGTGGTCCATGAGTTCCCTGTTGAGCCAAGGGGATTGTTGAGCTCTTTTATATTACCTTTTCTACGGGTGGGGATGGACTCCCCTTGTGTGGACTAGTAGGTACCTTGCACTCCACCTTCCTGGATTACCTTCCAGCCTTTCACCAGAGCCAATTTGTGTATTTTTCCATCTTTCCAGTCCACTTTAAAGTGATGTTACCCTGATTTCTTTTATTTAAATTGACTTTAAAAAAGCCTAAGAACACCATTTCCACCAAATAGCCTGAAGCCCAACTCCTTTTATACTCATGCTCACATCCCTTTTTCTCCCACCCACTTCTTACATTCATCAGCTTCAACTTTGCTGATATTGGTTGTGGGAAGCACGTGCAAGCAAGCTACTTCACAATGCTAGCCACAGCCACAAAGTGTAATTGATCATCAAGTGACCAGTAAAGCAGAGAGACTAAATACAAAGTGCTGGCAAATCTGCAGGTGAATGAACTGATTTTTTTTTTCCTTTTGGTGATCTGAGGGGTTGATTTTAACAGTATTTAAATAACATTATGTGATCACAACATCCTTATTTTTTCCAAAATAACAGAACATTTAAAAATGTGTGAAAAACCTTAAAGCATCTGAGTTTTACATTAAAGACAAATGCTTAAACCAACAATATAAAATCTGCTCAAGTGTTAAGCCCTAACTGAGTATCTGGGGAGACATAAAAAATTGTGGGTGAATTTTTTCCCCTTAGCAAATAATTTTAGGTTAAATTAGACTCTGCTGATTGTGAAGAGGCAAGAAATATTTTAAATAAATTCTAACTTGCACAAGATTTACTATGACTGAGGTTTTCAAAAGAGCCTCAGGTAATTAGGTGCCCAAAATACTGCAGGACTTGAGACCCTGATTTTGCAAAGATGTGTGCACATGCTTGCCTTTATGTGCTGTGAGTTAGTCCCATTGCAGTCAATATAACCCCTAACAGTTTGTAAAGTTGAGCACAGACATTGGTTGCACGATCAGTGCCTGTTTGAAAATCCCAGAATGTATAACTTACTGAAAGAGTATTTCATGTGGCTTCACTCTAAATTGGGCATTTTTAATAGCTCTAAACTTAAGATATAACAAAAAAACCAAAAAGCAGAAATCTGTTTTTAACCTTTTTTCTGACACACATTAGTGTGTGCATTAGTGTATGTAGTGTAGTGTAATTCATACATTAGTGTGCATATTGCAAGCAGGAACCCAAAAACATATCTTTTCCATTCTCATAAAGCTATCATTATACATATTGAGGCTCAGCCTCCTGCTTATGCTTGGGGTTAAGAACATAGGCATTGCCACACTGGGTTAGACCTGTATCTTTCTGTGCTATTCTCCTGTCACCAGCAGTGGATAGCATCAGATACCTCAAAACAAGGCACAACATATTTTGCAATAAGCAGAGTTGTGGTGGTCCATCATTCACAGAGTATCCTTCTACTTTACTTGAATTGAAGGCACACCTAAGGTCTTAAGTCATAGCTCAGGACCCCATTTTGCTAGGGACATGTATAAGTACAAAAGAGAAGCTGTCCTGTCTCATAAAGATTGCAATCCAAGCCCCTAACAATTTAAATCAGCATAACCCCTGAAGCACAAAGTTCATTGTCTCCTGCAGAATGGTTCTGTTAACTCTTGTAACTGTCTCAGTGGTTCTCAACCTTGTCAGGCTCAAGACAGCTCTTGGAAAATGACAGCTCTTAGTTTTCACTTGTTGTTTGACTTCAGGAAAGTAATTTGGCAACTTTTCTGTTGAAAAAAAACTTAGATCACAACTGGTCAGGATTCTTTAACACTCTGGATTCCTCTTTGAAATCTCTGAGTATATCTTGAGAATCATGTTTGTGCACCCAACAGTTCTAATATGGTGTGGCCCCTTGCAGCACCCTTGAAAGACCCCTCAGGGTGCTGTGGCACCCTGGTTGAGAATCACTGCTCCAGATGTTCTTGTTACCATTAAAACATCCTCTCCCTGGGCTTGCCACAGACTTGATATCTAACCTCAGTTTCCCCCTATCTATCAAATGGACATAAAATACAATTTACTTAACAGATGCATGGAAGATAAGTTCAGTTGTGCTTCTGAAGTGTTCAGATACTCAAAGGAGCCAGTCTGTAAATACACTGATATAGCCTAGCATTTGCTTGCTTGTTTTTAAATGTATCCAAAGCTATAAATAAGTTTAAACAAGCCTGAAGCAAACCTCAGCCAAGCGAAAGGACACAATCTAATAACTTAATGAGCTTTTAAATGAACCCCATAACTTTCTTCAAGTCTTTTTTGTGCAGATATTTTGAATTCAACCTAAGGACAAAAGGTTGTTGAAAAATTTTAGTCACGCAAGTCTGAAAACAAATACAATTTGTGAACTGTGCTCTGTAAAAGCCTCTAAAGAATCTGCATGCATACCTGAAAATGCCTGAACATTGTAAGCTTCATCTCTTTCCAGGTAGTCTTCATTAGAGGCTAGTTTCCAGGCCAGTTACAAGTTAGAATAGTACTAAAATGTTGCTTTTCTTTGGACGGCTGTACTACAGAATACCAAAAAATGCTGGTGTTTTGATAACAAGAACCAACCAATAGAAAGAGTTTATATAGACAAGATGTTGTACTGCTGTTTGACTGGAGTGTTGTACTTAGATTTTATTCTGCTGTATACAGTTCAGCAATGCTGAAGAAAGAAATGTTTATACTTTTTTTTAAAGGAAAGTGCATTAAAAATATAAAACCTGAGAACCCCAGTTAGCATGGTATGTGCTTAAGTAATGAAAAAACTCTTAAGTAGTAAAAGATCCAATTGACTTAATTTCTCTATGCCTACCCTTGTGCTTTAAGGTAGACACATGTCTTATGTAATGGGGGCCTGAACGAGGAAATAGGAATGCTATTTACTCCTGGATCTTAAATATGTGCTAATTAACACGCATGAATATTTCCATTAACTTCAATGGGACCATCCAAGGGACTAATATAGTTTAAGCATATGCATAAGAATGTGTATAGGATAGGAACAAGAGAAATCATTTTGGATTATCACCTCTGCTATTCAATGTGTCTTCTGCTATTCAGTGCAGGAGTCTAGTTCTTCTTTCCTTCAGAAAGTAATTTGGTGTAGAGAGAGAGCTAACTGCAATATGGAAAAATTAAGAAGTCACTAACCTCAAGGTCTGCCTTTCCTGACTTGGGTTTTTGTAAATATGTCTTTATACACAGATTGAAAAAAATACCTCCTTAGTTTTCTCTGAACTGAAAAATGAGAAGATCCTAGCACAAATGTATACCCACCTAAAGTGTTTTTACTGAATGTGCTTGCTGCTTGAAACCTACATGTGGTTAGAAAAACACACTCCAGCAATAAGGCTTTTCAAATCTGCATTATACAGTAAAATGGAACATACACTCCCGGTGGTAAAATATTATTTGCTAGCATGTTCCAAAAACCATGCTTTGCAAAAAGCAGTAAAAGTATCTCTAAAAAAAGTTGGATATAAAATCTAGCAGCTGTGTTTTCTGTTTTAGTGAAAAAGCACCTACTTGGAATGAATGGGAGGCTCCAAAGATATTCTGATGGATAGGTATTTGTCTCTCTTTGGGGAAAGATGAGGCGGAGAAGTTATTAAATGTTTACTTATGAATGTGTAAGTTTGAAGGCATTCCATTGATCTTCAGTTATGAACATGAAAGTTTCAGTGATCAATCGAAGCTCTAAAACTTGCACGTTTTTAAAGCAGTGATCAGTGCAGTGCCTGCAACATAGGCATTTTATAAGCACTGATTAGCGGGGAGAGTTTCCCACAGTAAATAGTGCCTTTATGATGGGAGAGGGAGGAGGGAAAAAGTATAGCGCCAGATTTTAGAGCTATAAAACCACGTTTCTGGTTATTTCCTAATGGCGGGGGAAGAAGAGGGAGGAGAATCAAGCACTGTACGTTTAGTGTTGATTTTTGCTACAGACAGATGATACCTGAGCTTCCTTTTAAAAGAACCGGTATGGTGAATTGTGAAACTGGTTTGTAATTATAATCCAAGGTGCTTAAATTAGCGGCGTCCTCGGTTTATACTTGCAGTTACAACTAAATGCTGTTTCGCCTACAGCTGACCGGCATTAAATCTCCCGCTCTGAACTATTTTATATGTACTTTCAAAACGGAACCACAAAAAAAATCCCCCTGCCGTTGCAATTTTACTTCGGTTTAACTGAGGGTCTTATAAATCAGGAATATAGTGCAGGGATCAGCTGAAGTAAATTTCTTATCCAGATCCGTGTCGAGGGTTTTCAGACTCCTGCCCATACCGTTCTCATTTCAGGACTTGAGAGCAGCACACAATCTGTCTGTAATTCTCCTCCCCACACACTCCAGAGGGAAAGTAAACCATTTGTTTTACCCTGCCCTGGTTTTCCCGGGCTTGCTTCTGTTAAACCAGTATCTAACAGGTGCAATGGGCTGTGGAGAATGCACTTGCGGTTGCTGAGTACTTGCATTGATTTTTATTTAAGGCGATCGCTGGGAAACGTGGCTCTTTAGGTAAGCGGGAACAGCAAGGTGAGTTTCTGTTGGAGATGCGAAGTGGAACTTCCCCTTTATGCAAACCAAATAAAGAGATGAAGGGGGAAAACGGTAATTTCTCTCCACTCTGACATTATTCACTATAAACTGGAGGTTTTTCAATACCCTGACTCCCTCTCTTCACCGTGCTCTGCGGGCGCTTTCAATTCATCCTCCTTCAGCTGATTTTCCCACGGGCGCGGGAGAAGAGTTTTAAAAAATGAGGCTACTCCGAGCCACTGCTTGAAATACTTGGAGTCGAAATCTTGCAGTTTAAGGGCTTCGGGTTGAGTAGAGAAGGCAAAAGCAATCGTCTCCTGTTCATTGTGTAAGAAAAGAGAGCACCTGACATGAGCCATGCCAGGCTGCCCTCCTCCCCTGGCACTTCCCACCCGCCTGCAGCAGGGTTAGGGCTGAGCACAGGCAGGGATCGCCGGGGAGAGTCTTTCAAGTGTGGAGGGGAAAAAAGGACCTAGCAATAAAGGGAGCAGTTTGAAAGAAAAGCTCCGTGCGTGCAACTGGGAACTGGCATGTTTGTGATCATTAAGCCGAACAGATCGGCCGGCGTCCAAACCCAGCAACTGCAGCGCTGCCTGGCTTACAGGGAGGCACCGAGGCAGATGGGCTAAGACCCTGCTTCTGCCCCGCGGGCACTGGCCTCGCGCGCTGAGCCTCGGCGCCTTCCCGTTGCTCTTACTGCTCCAGCCGCAGCAGCGCCTGGCCCCGATCTGCCCAGGCGGCAGGTTCCCAGCGCCCTTTTCTCCCCTGTCATAGTCTGCCTGGAGGTGCCCTTCCCTTTCCCAGGCGGCCCGCGGCAGGGCAGGGCAGGGAGCTGCCCTGTTACATGCTTTGCTCCTCTAGTTTTTTCCAAACACGCACGCGTCCCCCTGCAGTTTTGCAATGCCATTTTGCACCCACCCCGCCTCCCAAAACCGGGATGCGCTCAAAAAGATCCAAACAGCTGTGTCCGCACCGGCTCAAATCCGGAATAAGCCCGGCTCGCATCAGCGGCCCTGTGGGGGAGATGTGCAATTGAATTTGGCCCAGAGTTTGGAAACCCAAATCTTGGAGTCTGAAGCTGGGGCTCGTCTCCCGTAAAGCAGTACTTTAATTCTAATTTTCGAGCCAAAGGGCGAGCTGGTGTCCAGGGAAAGGCGCCCCCCAGCAGAAATGCTCTGGGCTGCGAGGGGCGGAAGAGGCCAGTTCCACAGCCCCGCTGCAAAGCGCCGGCGGCGGACCAAGATCCTGGCGCGGGGACTCGGGAGTTCCTTCTCGACCTCCCGGCACCCGCAACCGGTTAACTTGGCATTGAAAGCGGAGGAAGAGAAGCCCCCCACCCCCCGCGCGCCACCGCACAGCAACCTGGCTGGTGGCTAAGGTGGGGGAAAGGATCCATTCATTTGTTCCTGAAGTGCAAAATGTTGGTGGCAGCTGTTGGGAGCGAGGAGGCTGCCCGGAGCCGGTGCCCTCTGCCCCTTTTCCTAAGTCCTAAAAGGCAGGCTCCCCTAGGGAGCGCGGCACACGAATCCCCATTGTCCGCAAAGCTGACACATTACCTCAGTGTCAGCGCCCGCGCACGCACGCAACGAGGCGCCGAAGTTTCCACCAAGATTTTTTAACCTGTGAGGCTGTATAGAACAAGCGGCTGCAGGATCCGGTTTTAACACATTGCCGTCGGCTCCGTCGCACGGAGCTTGGTTCCCCTCTATAAACCCATTCTAGACCAAGTGGCATGTGCCCATCCCAAGTGCAGGGATCGAGGCAGAGGGCAGTTGGATTCGCGGCAGAACCAGGAATTGGGAATAATACAAAGAAAAAGGGCTCTCTTTTGAGAGGTACAGGAAGATCGACAGCCTTTCCAGCTGTGGGGGAAGCACCTTCCCGTGTCTGGAAACCCACTTCTGGGAGCCTTTGGATTGAAACAGCCCCCTCCCCCCCCCCCCGGGTCCCTGATTTTGGATTGAAACCCCCTTGGTTTTTCTGGGGGAGAACCAAAACAAGCCGGGCTCTTTGCAGCGCGGCGTTGCATCTGAATAAGCGAATATTGCTCGTTCGGGGAAAGCGCTTAGAAACTGAATGGGGGCTGTTTCATTTTAAAAATAACTCCAGCTAATCCCGTTAGCTAGGCGGAAAAAAGCGCGAGTGGTAATTATCCAGGCGAGTGTAGTAAAGATCTTGGAACAGGGATCGCAGGAGATGTATTTGTTCATCTCCGAGCAGGTCTGTCACACAGTAATTTAGGGTCGTGCATTGGTCCCGTCCAGTCGCGCTCGAATGAAAGATACATTTTCTGAAAGTCTTGAAAAGATTTTGGAATGTGCGGGGGGTTTTCTTTTCCCTTAATAAACTCGACATCATTATCTACCGCCCAGTACAAAGTTAGGCACTTGAAGCGCAGTGCTGATGGATATGACTGAACCGCTCGGAGTGAAAAGAAACGTTGTATATCTTTCCCCCTCCCCATAAATGCAGGTGAAGGAGAGGGGCTGCACATAATGAGCGGAGGATATCCAGGCGCTGTCCCTTTAACTACGGAACATCTGATTCCCTCATCTGGCAGATGGTCTCTGAGCACAGATTTGCATTCATTGTCTTGAAATCTGTTTTCGCGTTGGTGTTATATAGATTTCAGGGGGCGATCCATACCCAGATCAGAATACAAAAGGGCCGTGATGAAAATAACACCAAACGAGTGAGATTTTTTTAAAAAATGGGTACTACTCTGGCCTTTGATGGAAATAGCTGTTCTGTCCCGCGTCGCTTTTTTGCCTAGAGACGACGTTCTAGAAAAGTTGTGGTTGTTTTTTAAGGATAGATTTGACAGCTCTGCCGCAGGCTTTGGGTACATTGCATGTGCTGGGAACCTTTTTCTCTTGCACACACTGCCCACCAGTCTGTCGCCAACCTCCCTCCCAGATCCTCAGTTTATTTTGATTAGCTCCGAGCATCTTTTTATCCGCGCCCCTTAAATAGTAGTAACAATGCAGACTGCTTTCGGACAGGCTCAGGCACGGGTTTAGTGACTTTTTTGTACAGCCTAAATGCAATCCGCAGTCACTCGGGTGGCAGAAAAACTGTAGTGACTTCTGCAAATCTCCGATTGCCGGAATGGGTTTCGTTTGTGTGTAACACACCGAAAGCAAACTACATTGGGAAGAAACTTGCACCCAGGAAAGTGGGATAACTCTGTTGCGTTTGAACCCCCTCCCCTCTCCCATTGGCAGGCGCTTGCAGTTGGAAGGCGGGGCTGGTGTATATCAGTTCTATAACTGTCCGCTGTCCTCCAATCAGGGGAGGCTATGCAAATATAGTCCCTTATACGGGGGCACGCCACGCCCCTGTCCTGGAGTGTTTTCTCCCATTGCTTTAACACATTCATGGTGACTAGATTGGGGAAGTGTCTGAGCCTTCCCGGTGTAGTGTGTAATCGGACTCTCTTTAGCTCCATTTCTTCTTTCTTTCACAATTTATCCCGATTCCTTTTGGATTAGACAGCCGTCAGTCGCCGTGTCTGAGAGGGAGGCGCGCCCTCTTCACAGCGATCACTTTTGGACGCGGCTTCCTCTCGTGCGCTTGAAAGATGACAGTACCAGGCGAGACTGAATCAGCATAATTTACCTTGCAAGAGGAACAAACTTTTGATCGTTGTTACTGTTCTTGAAGGCATTGACAAAAGTAATAAATTGCGTAGCCTTTAACAGCCGAAGAAGTTGTTTCTGGAAGCCGAGCTCCGCTTTCTTGGGATTTGTGTGTGTGTGTGTGTGTTTCCGTTTCCAAGGCTGCTCCTCTTCGGGAAACTATTGATAGTTTGGAATAGACTTTTTAAATGTTTGGGATTCAAGATACTTTAGGAAGAGGACCCATTCTGAAAGATAAAGCGTTAGGCTCCGAGATGGACTCCGTCAGGTCCTGGGTCAGGAACGTTGGGGTTGTGGATGCGAACGTGGCGGCACAAAGGTAACAACCAACCCGGCCTGCTTCTCTCCCTAGCCCTCCAGTGGCTCCGGCCCCCTTCCCTTTGCAGCCGCTGAAAAATCAGAAGGGCAAAGCAATCGCTAGGACGAGGGACAGGCGCCTGCCCCGGAGAGCGTCAGGAAAGTAGGGTCCAGTCTGCCGGCAGGGCTGCGAAGGACCGGGGGCATGTTTCTTTCTGGCTGAAGGGGAGAATATTTGCACGTAGCGATGCAAACTAACGGCAACTGCTTAAGCCGCGTGTGGAATGGGCTTCAAGTTTCAAAGCCCGTTCAGACGGGCATGTATTTGTTTCCTCAGCTTCAACTTTGTTTTGCTTCGTCCAAGTGCTGACTTGGTCTTGCTGATCTTCGCGGGTGAGCTTTTCGCCCACAGTCCCCGCTAATGCTAGCCTGAGAGAGGGGCAGGGGGTCGGGGAAGGAGCGAGTTCCAGGTTCCCGCAGGACAGTACAGAAGCTGCCCGATGCGGCCTCGCCCGCCTTCAGAAGGGGCTGCGGTCTGAGTCCGGGTCCGGCAAACGCATACACCCCCCCCCCCTACGGCTGCTAGTCTTCAGCCCCCTTGTCAAGACATGGGTTCTCTCTCCTACTCTCTTCTTTTATGGAGGAGCAGGACTGAAAACCCCGCTCTGCGTAACAAGTTTCCCTCCTTGTGTAGGAAGCCTGAAGCACACGTGCGGAGAGGAGAATGGGGCCGGCCTGAGCAAAAGTTGGGGACGGAGAAGCTGAGGGGCAGGGAGCGACTGATCCGCAGCAGAGACTCTGGTCTATAGGCAGAACTTTGAGCAGTCCGGGAGAAGCGCGGGGAGGTGGGCGAAAATCACCTCGGTATTCTTGGGGAAAGCGAAAGTAAAAGGACTTGCCTGCAGGTGACCTGAGAAAGCCGGGCAGAGCAGAGCCCGCAGCACGAGGGGCTGCAGGGATCCAGCCCTCGGCACGGTGCGGGCCGGGGCTGAGCGAGGAGGCTGGGCGCTGGCTAGTCTTCTTTGGGAATGGGGGTGAAAGGTGCATGCTAGGGAAAGCTTTCCGAAAGGGCTCAGGTACCTTCTACAAGGCTACAGCATCACCGGAGAGGAGTGCAGTGATTCAGCCTCGTTTGGAGAAAGAATTAATTTGATATTGTCCGTTCCCTGAACAATAGCTAGAAATCGGGGCAAAAAGGGAGCAGAAGCGCATCTTCTTGAGCATAGGGTTGTAGAAATACTGGCGTTGTGGGAAGATCCCGACTGACTCTCACACTCGGAAAGTCAGCGGGATTCGTGCAGCGCTTTGTGTGACCACATTGAGGCTGCTCGGGACGCCGAGCCGATATTGACTACCGCGGCTCCGGGGCTTTGCCGGAGACGTGCCTACGGGGGGCAACAGGCGCTGCTGCAACCTCCGCCTTCCCAACCAAAGCGCTGCGAAAGTGGCCAGGCGTGGGGACGAGCTGTGCGGACAGGGTGTAAAGGAAGAGCAGTGAACTCCTCTGAACCGATCCCCTCTTTCTGCCCTTTTATCCCAGCCCGGAGCTGGGCGGGTTGTGAAAGAACCCTCCGGCTTTGCAGCAGCTTCTACGGCAACCTTCCCTCTCGCTGGGCTTTTCCCCTCCCGAGTGTAAATCGGGACAAAAGTAAACGGGGTAACGTTTCCAGGCACTGCTTCTCAAGAAGAGAAGTCCCAAAACGCGAGCTGCAAACGGAAGGTGATGAGGGCTCGCGGGAAACGCCAAAATCAAAGTCATCAGTGACAAACGCGTGTGAATCACCCGGTGCTCGTGTCCGCGGCCCCTGTCTGTCCTGGCTGCCTCCCGTGTCTTGTGTTGTGTTGTGTGTATGTTTTATTGCTATACGACCATTAATTTATCTGTCTCTCCCCCTCTTCCCCAACTCTTCCATCTGTTTCTTCCACAGCGGAGTAGCCTTGTCTAGAGCCCACTTTGAAAAGCAGCCACCTTCCAACTTGAGGAAATCCAATTTCTTCCATTTTGTCCTGGCTCTCTACGACAGGCAGGGGCAGCCGGTGGAGATAGAGCGGACCGCTTTTGTGGACTTTGTAGAAAATGATAAAGTAAGGCTTCCTCTCTTTTGTTCTTGTTTTCACCTTCTGCCCTTCCCCATCCAACGCTCTCGGTTCGCCCTCTCTAGTACTTACCTGCTTTTGGAAGGAGAGCCTCTTACCCCTTGCCTACTAATAAAATTGCCAGCCATGGTTGGCCACGTAGGACTGCTTTTCAGCTTGTGGCTCTCTGTGCTTCCTTGTCCTGCCCTTGCAGTTCACACGACTTGTAATTTTCAACCATCTCGGGAAGTTAGGAGGGAACATTCAAATGCATCTATTTGAACAACAACAACAACACAAACCCTCCCGAAGGTCAAATACCTTATTTTTGCTCCTGCCGGATCTGTCAGGTTTTATTAGTACCCTAATCGAGTTGAAAGGGTGAGCAGTAATTTGTCATGTTATCTGCTAAGCCTGACTTAAAAAAAAAAAAAAAAGACTCTGAAGTCAGGGTCAGGCTGTCAGACACTTGTGCTTTGTGTTTTTTAGGTCCAGGTGTTAAGCAGTTAGAAGCACTATCTTTATTTTATTATTTATTTCCTTTTTTTTTTAAGTAGCAGGGAAGGACTTTTAATTAATAAGTACTCCATAGATACTTGTCTTTGGATAACTGATAGTGGCAGTTCACCCAGTTATCTCCCAGTAACACAGCCTTCAGGAAATAAATGTCGATAGTTTGTATGTTAAAAAAACCCCCACAACCATTTCATTATTTTCTATGCACAGTTTTTTTAAACCCTGCAAACTACTATCTAGATTAACTTGCTGAAATTTGCAAACTCAGCCCAGAGGAGAAGAGCATGTTATACTGTGAAGTTGGAAGTGTTGTAGTCAGTGGAAAAGTTTTCTGCAACTCCTACAGGAAAGGATGTAAGCTGCATTTTGTAGTTTGTCCTGGGTCACTCGGAAGGTTAATTTATCTCAATCAGTGAATCCACCTCTCAGAATCTTAATGAACTTTCTTGTCACATCCATAATGAATTGCAGTCATGTTGCCTTTGTGCATGAAGTGCACCAATTTTTTTTTCAAAATCTTCCTTTCTTTCAGGAACAAGGCAATGAAAAAACTAACAATGGCACACACTACAAACTTCAACTTTTGTATAGCAATGGTAAGTCCCCTCCCAACTGCCTCTTCCCTTTTCGTAGGTAAGAATCTAGAACAAAGTTTTCAAATTTGCAGCAATCCATGTATGAAATACATTGAAATACCTCTGTCTACTTTGGCAGCCACAACCCACATTTATGGAGAGCAGATTCTCTAGGTTAACGCTTGAGAGCAAGCAACCTTATATGATGAGATGGTGTTTAATAGGCTATAGTTAAAATTAAATAGATAACTTCCTGCTGGCTTGGAGGAGTAGAGAAAGCTGTCTTCACCCTGACTTTTCTATTTTCCCCTCCTCTCCAGGTGTCAGAACTGAACAGGATCTGTATGTTAGACTCATCGATTCAGTCACTAAGCAGGTGAGCCTAGCTTACAATCTGTACCATCTCATCCCTGCCCTGCCCTTTGAGCTGCCTGGTTCTTGTACATCATTTTCCCCTCTTCCCCCACATCGCCCCTTCCCTTTATTTTCACCTCTTCCCCTTTATATTGCATACCTTAATTTTGACTGCATTTGAAAAACAAAAACCAAGCTGCTTTCTTTTTCTGTGTTTGGGTTATCTTTAATGGTTTTTCAGTATGGTTTATTATTCAGATACTGAAGACCCTGTGCAGAAAGTATTGGAGACTGGGGTTTACAAACTGTAGTGAAACTGAAGTAAAAAACAAATATTATAAATTATACAAAAAGTAATTTCTACACTGGATCACTACATTTCCTTAATTTTTATAGCCCATCACTTACGAAGGACAAAACAAGAATCCAGAAATGTGCAGAGTTCTGCTTACTCATGAAGTCATGTGCAGGTAAGATAATTTTATTGAGGGCATAGGATTTATTCTGTAAAATGGAACAGTGATAAAAAAGTTTGCTTCCATATATGTTAAAATGGTCATGCTGTAGAAGCAGTAGGTATCAGGAGTTTTGCTTCTTTGCTAGGAACTCTGTTCCTGAGGAAGGATTTTGCTTTACATTGGGATAAAATTTGGTTCAGCTAAAAACAATTTTTTTTAGTGAAACAGATCTGGAAAGCCAAAGTAAAATCTTAACTGCCGTAGGTTTTTTCTTGTCTGTTAACTGAAGTTAAACAGCAAAAGGAGACGCCCCAAAAGTGTAAACTTTGTATTTCTTTAAATATTGCAGTTTCTGTTTCTAAAATGTCACCTAGCAGAACCTGCTTAGAAATTAGAAAGTGCTCTTGTTGTATTTTTTCCCTGATGAAATATTTTAACATTATCAATTAAATAAACATAATATAATGACCTTTTTTTTTTGAGGAAAAGAAATGCTGCCTTTCAATACATTTTAAAACAAGATACATTTATGGAGCTTCTATCTTTTAATAAAATAGACACAGTTTTAAGCTGTTTTTAGGATGTTAAGATGATAAATTAGAGGATAAAATACAGTTAAGGATGTTTTTAATAACATTAGTGGAAGTCTGTAGGTATATGTATCTAATGTATGTACATCTTGCTTCCATGGAAACTTATTACTTTTCCTGCTTTCATGTAATTAAATTTTTTTTCAATACATATAATAATGCAAACAGCTCATGTTCTTATATTAAAATGCGTTAAATTGTGCACAGAATGTTCTTTCATAAAATGAAAGGCAAAACCAACTTTGACCTTTATTAAACACATTTGTGACTTATTGTAATAGTATTTTTAAGCTGTTAGGCTCAATTTTGCTTGTTTAAAAAATCAGATAGTGCTGTAGTTTAAAAGTTCTTGGTATTGCCTTTTGAAGTGAATAATGTAGTGAAAGCAATGTAATAGAATCAAATTTGTTGTTTAGGGCTACTTGTATTGTTCCAAAGGTAATAGGATAGTTGGTCTAATTGCAAAGCTATAATGAAGGTGAAGTATGTAAAATGTGTAGTATCTCTTTTCACACATATGTATACATAAGCGCCAAGCGGGCAGAATTTACTCCTAATATACTCTGACCTCATTATCTTTGAAACTGTATACCATTGCTTCCAGACACACACACCTCTAAGTATACACGTGTATATATGTATATGTGTACATATCACACCACTTACTATGTATTTTTGTGTATATTGATTAAAATTGATTTGAGGTGTCTTGCTTTTTGGCTTCTCTAGAACTTAGCATATATATTAAAATAAAAATGTATTTGGATTTATGATGAAGGTCTTACTTATCCATACCTAGATAAATGTCAGAAAAGCAAAGGATTTGGCTTTCTATACACTAGGCTTTCTATTTATTATAATAAAATGACACCTAGTGTTTTTACATTTTTTCCACTGTTGTCATATGTAGAAAGCTTCTGTATTAAGTATAAAAACCCCAATGCAACTTACTTTTTTAAAACAGAAATTGACTGTTTGTTTTTTTTCTGTGAGAAATTAACATTTAAAAATTATTAAACTCTCTCCTAAGCTTTTGTATATTGGGCATCATTTGATGTCCATAAACATGTTCCATGCTTGATTTAAGGTAGTGTTCTACAAATGTAAACCATTATTCAGATTGTACTGAACTCCTGCTTGATAGATTAGCCAAGAAGAATTGCAATTCAGGGATGTCCTTTCCATGTAAAACACAGATTAGTGAACCAAATCAAAAGCACTGTGTAACCTAATCATGATATTTGATTTTAAATGTCTTGTTCACATGTACTTTAAAAAGAGGATGCTGTATGTTCTTAAGAGGCATTCAACCCATCACTTTGAATAATACCAGGGGAATGTATCCAGCTCTAGTTAAACTTGACATTTTTTTAAGCACAATAATCAAATCCTCTTCATTCTGTATTTCTTAAATGGCAACATCAATTTTTAAAGCGCTTTGCTTAGTTTGCATTAGTAACAGTATATAAAAAAATTAATATACTGTACCCAACCTATAGGTTAATTTGATGTCTATTATGTTTTAAAATTACGGGGTCTGTCTTTTTTATTTTTTCCTTGTTAGTGACAGGTAAATACCCTTTTGATTTATCACATATAATCATATATATAGCCATGCTGTATACAGACAAGCGCATCCAAAAATCCCACGTCTTCTATTCAGACAGTGACAGATGTATGCTTAGCAGGAAAGTTGTCTAAATATTGATACGGATACAACAATCTGTCATAGCAATTGAAAGTTTAATTCTCAGCCCCCAATAATTAGCACATTCAGTTTGGGTATTTATTTATTTATTTATTGCAGAGCTGAAATTTTTACTGATAAGCTTTCCACTTTGGGGGTTTTTGCAGTCCGATGGGTACTATCCATAGGTGGTAGAGATGTCTTAAATAAACAGTATCATTTTCCTCAGTGGTAGGAAATCAAGATAAACAGTCTCCTCTTATGGAATAACTTTTCTTCTTTTCATTGTACCAATTATCAGCTAAGAGGAAACTAGTTGTTATGCTGCTGCCAGCAACCCCCTATGCCCTCAATGCTCAGAGGGTTAAAAGGTATTATAATTTGAACAGAAGTAGTCTCAGGGCCTACAGCTGGCTAATAACAGAGTTGTATTGAGTGCAAGCAAGCCCCACAGCTGTGACTTTCGCCACAAGGCTCAGGCTAGACAGGAGCTCTAATCAGCTGGGCCAGGCGGCCACTGGGGCCTGTGTCTTTATCGGCCAGATGGTGTGAATTTAGACACTTTTGTTATGCAATTGCAGGGAGGAGTTGGGGAGAAGAAAACAAAACAAAGGCCACCATGCTGTGAGCTTATTTGAGTTTGAAATTAGAGACAGATTTTTTTTTTTTTGAAAGTTGAGGGCTGAATTTTAAAACCATTTTAGTGGAGGGGGGCGGAAAGGCATAAGCCTTTCTTTGACATGGAGCCTTATGGGGCATCTAGTTCCTAGGGCTGGCTTTGTGGTCGTCTTTTTTTTTCCCTGGCATGCTTCAGATTGTAAAATCTACAGTATCCTTTGTGGATATTCAGAAAAATAATGTAGTTAAGTGTAGTGAGAATTTGCTCACCATTAATAAATCTTAAGCCCTGATTTTGTGACTTCAGGTAAATGAGTAATACTTCTAGGGTCAAAGGGATGATGTATAATGTTACACAAATGTGGCAGTATGAGTTGGGTTGGTTCCTTAATTTCTGTTTAAACCAATATTACAAACCCAATCATTTGAGTCAGTAGGTTTTGTGTTGTTAAGCACAGACATTGTGTAACAAACCAATTGGAAGAGAGTTGGTACTTGTATACTATGATAAAATTCCTTGGATAGAGAGAGCTGAAGACTAGAGTGGGACTTCTGCTAATGCTCTTGATTAGATTATCTCCCAGTTTTTAGAATTACTCTTATCCACATCTAAATTTGTCATCTTGTGGACAGCAGTGCAGGTTTCTCAAGAGAAATTAATATATTCTGCGACTCAAAAGTCAGAGGGTTACAGAAGATCTTCTAGTGATGTAATCGAAATGTGTAAAAATGAAGGCAAATGATAAGAAAATGAGTAGTTCTAAAATGCTTTGAAATCATTGGGAAAAGGTATATTTTATTAGGAAAGAATTAGTACCATATAGTAGTAAACCTTGTTGTAAAGCCTTGTTGTGAAAAACTTTACCCCAGGAAATCATTCTGTTGTATCCCAAATACATGTAATTCAGTCTAAATCTTTACTCTATTATAAAATAGTGAACCTTTTGGGAAGTGTATGTGGGATGGCAAGATGCTTGGTATTGAAAATATTGCTTTACTCGGCCAGGTCACTATTGTGGCAGGATCCAATCTGATACATTTGTACCGTTACCACTTGACTCAATTATGAGACTCTATGATATGTTTTAAAACTCTTACAGAGAGAGGAAACAAGTTTTGTTTCAGTGAGCAATAAAAAAGTTATACCATTGCAAATCTATTTAACAACTGCAAGAGCCTTTTGTTGAGCCTACCAGTGGAAGAGAAAATATTTTGCAAAATAGATGTCAAAATTGTTTTCTTCTCAATAATTTTCTCTGTTCTTTTTGTAGAACTACAACTTTAATTTTATTGTATTTAAAAAAAAGCCCAAGCCCTGTTTATGAAACAGCTGTTAGGTGGAGAAACAAGTAAAAGGCACTCTTAAAAAAAGTTACAACTGAGAGTGGATGATTCTTGATGGTATAAATCATCCTAGTTCTATTAACTTCAATTAAGCTATGGCATCTTACACCAGGAAAGGGTCTGCCTTGGGGTTCTTAAATGACTTGCCAGTCTTTTATTTTAAAAGGAACAGCTTCAGTGAATGCAGGAAAGAGGCAAAGGGAATGCAAAAGTGTCAAAGTAGTTCAGATTACAACTGATAGCTGCATTCTATCTCACTGGGCTGTATGAGCTTGCAAAGGGGAAGTCTTTCAGTCCTTGTGGCATTGCAATCTATGGATCAAAATATTTCCTACTTGCAAGATGGAAGATTTTTTTTGTCTAAGCAACTTACGTTTTAAGTATTCTATATATGAATATTCCCCATTTTAGAAAGGTGTAATCCTTCATATAGTATTGGGTTCATTTGTGCCTATTTTATCAGTTTTTCCTTGCTAAGAGCCATTCCAAGAGCTGAATTTGGGCTTCCTAGGGTGTTTGAAAATGCATTCAATCCCCCTTGTAGCATTACAAATAAAATTAAATTGTCTGGGCTAGATACGGCTCATGATTATGTTGGCGTAAATCAAAGCAACTTTGCTTGAATGTGATGGATCTCTTGGAATTATGTTAGTGTAACCAAGAGCAAAATGGCATCCATTGGATTTTTGAGCATGAGGGAATTTTGATGTAGTCTTTTAAAAAGTTAAGTGGTTTTGCTCATATATTTTCTTTGCATACGTTAATATCCTGGTTATTTCAAATTAAATTGCCTGATTTATTACAGCATCTGAATGCTCTTACATCTAATGAACTTGTGCATTGTTGCTTTGAGATAATTTATCTCCATATTTTCAGATCTAATAACAGGGACCCCCCTCCCCCTTTTTGTTTTTGTCTTGTTTTGTTTTTATTTTGTGTGTCAAACTATCAGATCCTCATCTGGTATAAATCGGTGTAGGTCTATTTCAATGAGATTACACTCCTGCATAGCAGATGAGGGTCTGGCCCATTGTTTTCAGAAAGAAAGGGCAGATACAAAGGTGCTGGGCTAGTACTGAGTGACTCAAACTGTCACTGAATTCAATGGCAGTGAAGAGGACTTAGAGCCTCTCAGAATTGGGCAGCAGCTGTCTCTCCAGTTATGCATATATGTGCATGCACATATATATACACATACATCATGTATTTAAAAAGTAGTCCCTGAGTAGTATTCATCATTGTAAGCTCTATAAAGCAGGGACCTTCTGTTCTTGCATTTGCTTGTAAAGCCCCAGAAACATGCAGAATGCTGTAGATGTAAAAAGTTATAATTTGTAACTTGGTAAACTGGGTCCAAATCAATATATAGTATCATCATTAGACAGAGAGTTAGTAGTGTTATTTCTATATCCTAACATTGCTGGCCATGCTGTATTTATAAATGGAAACTTAATATAAAAGGTTCATTACCATCATCAAAACAAATCCCAAAGGAATGTAGCCTTCTTAAAGATTAGGCTCCACCTAGGTTGAGCTCTAGCTAGCACAGTCTGGTTGGATCTCCAGTCTGTATTGCTGGCAATATTATCACACCACTGAAGCTTTTGGTAACCACATAAATAAAGAGAATTAATATAATAACTTATTACTACTATACAACAAGCCAATAGGTGGCTTATAACACCTTTTACTGATGGTCTAATTTATAGGTGATTTATAGATAATTATATGTACCACAGGCCATGCATGTCTGTAATGTGGCTAAAATGTCTGTTATCCATTTTTAAGCCCTTTATAAATGGAGCTTTAGCCTAAAGTGTGACCATATTTCTCTTCATTTTAGCTGGGATTTTTCAAAGGAAAGCCAAAGGAGCCAATGGTTTCAGTCCAACTGAAAATAAAGGGATGTTGGGACCCTAACTTCCTCTGCCTCACCACTTCAAAAACCCAAGTCAGAAATTCCTGGAGGCCACTTAAAACTCTATAGAGCCTTATATTGAGTCAAGTGAGGCTTAGAGTTTTTTCCATGCATTTTCACTGTAATGCTCTCATTTTTGTTTTTCTCCCCTCTCCAGCCGGTGCTGTGAAAAGAAGAGTTGTGGCAACAGAAATGAGACTCCCTCAGACCCTGTGATCATTGACAGGTAGGAAACAAAGCTCACAGCAACAAACGAACCAAGCAAAACCACTACATTGGCTTTGAGACAGTCAAAAGTCTTGATGGCTTTCTGTCAGTCTGTCCTGTGCTTTGATGTCTGTGTTCCATATTCCCTTGGAAAATGGCAAGCTAAAGAGCTGCTTATTTTCAGACAGGCTCAGCTTCTCTTGGTGGAATTTTTTATTTTAATACTTCCTACATACAGTCATTTTAACTTGACCAACAATACTGTGCATGTCTGTTCACCAAGGACAGGATTTGATTAGATCATGGAATAAATTTTCAGTAACCTGGCATTTTCATTAACAGTCCTTAACAACATAGTGATGGTGGGGTGAGGGTACATACAATACATACAATTTATGTATTTATTTTTTATTTTAGATGTACATTAGCCAAATTTTAAATGTATGGTTTGGGAATTAAACATCATCTTCACATATATTTCCAGATAAGTTCCTGGAGTCTGCCTTCAGATTCTGAGTGAGTAGGGAACATGCAATAAAATTCTAAGGTAGCATATTCAAAACAGATTTAAAAGGAAATAAGCTTTGTGGTACGAGTGACAAACCAGTAGATCTCATTGCCATATGATGCTGAGGCTGAGAGCCTAGTAGTATTTAAAAAGAACACCAAGAATACACAGAGGTTTTAAAGTGAATATTAAAAAATCACAGCCAAGTGATTGCTTTAGATAAATTTAAATTCTCATGCTTCAGGATTAATTTGAACTTATACTTAACTAGGAGTCAGGAGGAAGTTTTTGCTGCAGATGTATTATCCTGTAGCTACTGATTGTAGGCATCGGATACCTGGCTGCAATTAGAGATGGGCTATTGAAAAGATTGGTCCAGTTTCTTTTCTCCTGTTTTATGCAGCCCATATAGCAAGATCTGGCATCTCTGTAGTACACTGGAAGTTAAACTTGGGGTTAAGAATGGCTAAGCTAGTTTGAGTAAAAATCCAAAGTTCCCATCCCTCAGATTTTTAAACACAATTTTGATCTAAACTCTCAGGGAGGATCTGAATTTATTTGGATTCTTTTTTTTTTTTTTTCTTTTTCTTTGTCTTTTCACTTTCAAATGGTGGTTTGAAGCAAAGTTGGAAAGGCCAGAGTACCTACAGTGAGGTATTTCTGACTAGAAGTGCTAGACATATTATCTTGGGTGCTTACAATTGTCCTTAAAATGTATAGCTTGTTTTTGGCTGCCTTAGACATTTGTTTTGACTCCATGTTTGGGATATTTCCAGTCTCATATTTATCACTGACCTGTCACATGACCTCAAGCAAGTCACTCACATTTCTATATCACTATTTTCTGCTCCTATACTTTTCTGTTTAGATGATAAATTTTTCAGGGCAAGGGCCTTCTACACAACACTAAACACAAAAGATGCTCTATGTGGTTCTGCAATGCAAATATAATACTAACAATGCTACCCATGAGTACTTGTGCAGATAAACAGAATACATACTTCCAGAATTTATGTTCACCAGCAGTGAGGATTTTGAAACACACACATAAACAAACTAAATGCATTATCCACCCTCTCAAAAAATCCCTTTTGAGGAACAGTTTGTATTTCTAGACTCATGAGAGAATCGTAGAATCCGCATTTTACAGGGTTCCTTTATGGAAAGTAAACTGTGATTAGCAACTCTGCACTGAGTGAAATAACGCTTCTGAAAGGCAGCTCATGTCCTCATGCTGATGAACATTGCCAATATTGTTTGTGTATATATATGTTTGTGCTTGAAGAGGGGTTATTTTATTCTGAATGCCTTCTTGCTGTCTTAATGTTGACTTCTGTGTGTGTGAGTGCTCATGATGATGAATATCACTTGCATGAAGAAAACTAGCTCTGAATTAAAAGGAAAGGAGCTAAGGTTTTACTTAAATTGCAGTGGTTATGACAAAGACCTTGGTTGTCATTAGGGAAGGGCACTGAGATGATCAAATCAAGCAGGCGTGTTGTAGGGACAAGCTATCCCTTGGTATTATGGGTCCCATAGGAAAGATGAACCTGATCCATGCTTTTAATATGGTTTCAGAAACGTACTACAAACTCGCTTTCAGACACATAGCTGGCTCACTGTTGAAACACGGTTTAATTCACTCTTCGATGCAAGTTGGAAACAAGTCTGGGACTAATAATGTTGACAGAACTCTCTGCAGGAGTAGAAAGAAGTTTAAGCAAGAATTGGGTGCTAAAGTCATTAAAGTACTCCAGAGAATCCTAGTTGTTGTAGCCACTGATACAGGTTACTTAGGCCACATAGCCAGACTTTGATTTAGCAGGCTTTAGTGGAAGAACAATGCAGACAGTGTTGAATTTGTCATGGACTGCAGGACCAGGACTTGAGGGATGGAGAGAATGTGAAATGGAGGAAGAAGAGGTGCTGATCATCAACTTCGCTTCCAAGTGACTTGTTTGTGAGAAGTGAGACCATAACAGGAGTCTTCTGATATAGAAGGGAGGGAACATTGAAGCCAGCAAGGGAATAGCTAGTTTGAGCATGATAAGCTAGCATTGCCTTTCCACCTCAGTTAATAAATATGCATTGCTATTGCTACAAAGGTGTGTGAGAAAATTGAGACTGGCACTCAGGAAGACCCATCTGCATTATAAATCAAATCATATTAAGGACCTGGTTAAAACATAGCTTTGTTTTGTACCATAGAAGAGACCACGACCTGCTCTAACACAATAGAAGACCATGGCCTGTATCTGGGAAGAGAACACATCCCTTCTTAGTGCTATGTCCTTGTTTGAACCTGTTCACCATTGCATCTATAATGTTTTAGCTCACCCCCCCATCCCCCCAATATGGTAGGAGTTAAAGTTAAAGATCTAAGATTAAAGGTCTGTTGACACTGCAGTTGGAAATGTGATGATAACATAGGTAGGCATTCCTAGGCTAACCTTAATCTGGTTAGTTTGGGTAGCAATAGCGGGGAACATGCAGTGACATAAGTTTCAGCATAGGCTATCCCAGCCCACTTAGGAACCCAGATATATACTTGGATACTAGCTTGGGTATTTCTGTCTGTGCTGCAGTTTGTAAGACCCTAACAAAATTAACTCAATCATAAGTTACTGTGCTCAGACCAAACTGACCAGAACTTACCCCTGTGCCAATGCAGGCTATCATCTCCCTTCTGACAATGCATTATTTTGAGAAAACCACCAGTTTATGTCAGTTGAGGATCTGGCAAATTTGTGTTTGAACAGAAGATTTTCCAGACTGCTCTTGGAGCTGAAGAAGAATGTTCTTTTTTGCCCTTTTATTTTTCTCTTTGCATGTTCTTGCAGATGGGTGTATTATAACCCAAAGTGGTGACATTCATTGTTGAATCAAGAGCATCATGTTTTTATACTTAAAGGGGAAAAATAGTTCACTGAGGAGAAAAGCAATGCAGTCATGCTGTTCTCTGGCTCCCCTTTCCCCATGCCCCTGCTGCCTGAACAAAATTTAAAAATCTTCATGCTGAACAAAACATAGCTGCCATAACCTTTGCTCTAAGGACTAGATTTAGGTCCTAAGGACCATGCAGGGTTGTGTGTGTGTGTGTGTATGTGTGGCAGGCGGGGTGGGGGGTTTATTCTTGGAAACCAAAGTTTGTCTATATGACTCAGCATGCCTTTCATACGTTTAGGCCACTTCCCAGTTAGTATTTGAAGATTCAGATTTTTCCAAACGATCCTGATCCAGAATTTTCCTAAAGATTCAGCCTAGCCTTACCAATGACAATTATTTATTCTGTAAGATACTGAAGAGTCAATGCGTGCTTGGGGCAGGCAGGTGTGTGGAGCTATTACAAACAGGAAGGCTCACTCCCCAGTGTTCCACATTACTCCATGTGTTTACTCTCAAACACAGATAATGAGCTTAGTTGGATGAGAATCTGTCTGGGTGTGTCTCATTTGGGCCATGCTGGCCATGGGTGAAAGGTTCTTTTGTGCTTGGAGGTTGGTGGGTCGGGTCACTCAAAACAGTAGAGGAAGTCTTTCTCAGTGTTTTGCCTGTTGTGCCCAGATGGGTTTTTAAATAAAACTCAGTATATCTCTCTCTGAGTTTTTCTTCGATGGCTGTGTGTAGATGAAACAAGGGGCATGTGTGTACAACACTTTAAAGCAGGCTAAATGTTTTTGCACCACTTTAATGATGTCAGGGTTTGCACACCTCAGTGGTGTATTGCGCATTAATTCCAGCCACTATAGGAAATTCGGCAGTGTAATGTACCTTAAATGACTTGGGGCTTAGCAAACTACAACTCCTCTGAGGAGTTTGTTTGTTGCTCCTACAGCTATGGAGCGAAGCACCGGGCTCCGTGCAGCTCAGGGGCTCTGCAGGAAGCCCTGCAGACAGTCTGGCAGCAGCCTGGGAAGACAGGCTCTGCGCCCGCCCCCCCCCCCCCCCGGAAAAAAAAAACAAAAAAAAGCAGTGAGCCTGATCTTTCCCCCCCACCACCCCTGGAGCCTGCCTGAGCTGTGCGTGGGCCTCGTGCTTCCCTCCGTGGCTGTGGTGCGCCCTGGGACCTCCCAAGCTGGATGCCTGTGGGCAGGTGCCACTTTTGGGGGGGGCATTGCTGCCGTGGCGGGAAGCACCAGCCCATCCCCACAGCCCAGGGACCATTCCACCCGCCGGCAGTTTGCTCTCCCCTTCCCACTGCCGGAGAGGCAAGTCAGGTGTGTGCCCGACATGGGGGGTTTAAAGGGCCCTGAATAAGGGCCCTTTAAACCCCCAGATTATCAAATGGCATAAATGGGCATGGATTCAGTATGTTTCAGTATCTTTCCATATGTCGTTGCTTTCTTTCTACACTTCAACACCGCACAGTAGTTCCTGAGTGGTGGTAGCCTCCATGGTACCCTCCCTTCTTGAGTTATTTGTCACATCTCAGCTCTTGGTAGGTTTATGAGTTCAGTAAAAATATTGTATTAAACTAAAACAACAAGTAGAGGACTTTTCCGTGGCTGTAGTAGTGCTTAGTGGTGTACATGGCAATCTTTGGAATTTAAGCTATTGCCTTATATTCTAAGATTTGCTGAAGAAAATGCTAGGTGGGCATACGACATTCAGGAGACTTTGAGGAAGATCTTTGGGAAATGATCACGTTCTTCCTTTTACAAATTAAATTTCCAAGTGAAAGCTTGTAGCCTGTGTCCTGTCTGTATGAAAGATATCATTCAGTTGTTTGGGCTATCCATCACCTCTTAAGAACACAATCCAGTTATAAGGGGAAATTGGTCCAAAGTTCAAAACATTTTATTTTAATATTCACAAATATTGATTTTTCATTTTGAACTAGTGTGGTAGGTTTATGTTTTTTAAAAGGGTATAAGATGTGCAAAAAAAAGTGGCATTGGTGTTTGGGTCAAAAACATATGCTCAAATTGAAACAATTTTTTTTCAGCTTTTCAGTCTCATCAAGAAAAACTGAAACAGTTCTATTTTTTGGGTTAACCGGAAACAAAATTTTCAATACCTGCTGTTTGGTCACCAAATTGAAAAATCG